>NC_092356.1:25199672-26629195 GCF_963676685.1 Mytilus edulis
TTCAATAGCAACGCACATGACCATTCGTGGTCATGAGTCTTTCATGAGTCAGCAGTGGTACAAATTTGCAATGATTGCAGTTCTTCTAGTTGATCGTAATTGTTCGTATTAGTTGACTGTTAGTAGTTCAAGATGACTTTAGTACGAGCTTGTAAAAGTATGAATGGACTTGCTTCCCTGGAAAGCAAACTGAGTTTGTGTTGTACAGTACAAAAGTTATGAGACACAAATCAGACAAATGTTTACTACTACAGGGATCAATGGTGAGGTCTGACTGACCTGTCCATAGTAAATGTAAACGACTCCCACCTTCACTCCAAATCAACGATGTCTAAGTTTGGAATAAAATGACAGGTGTTAGGGTCTAGCAAAGTGATATGCATATGTGTCACATATGAGATTGACCTTGTATGTCATTCAATCTTTTCTGAAATGACAAACAGGAATGAATATGGTTTAGGCGTTGGTATCTCAATCTATTGCAAGTTTTAAAAACACACACATGAGGGTGTGGGGTGACCCTAGGGACTACCCCTATTTTTCATTTGATTTTTTATATTGTCCCATATATGAATATAATTATATGGTTTATGGGTGGGGATCTCGGCCGTTATCAAGTTTTCCAACAGGAGGGGTGGGGGACCCCAGTGACTTCCCCTATATTTCATTCGATTTGTTAAATTGTCCAATACATGAATATATATGGTTGAGGGGTGGGGATAAAGGAAATAAAGATATGAATGAATGAATGTTTCTAAGTTATCAAACAGGAGTGGGTAGGGTGACCTTAAGGACCCTCCCTATATTTCATTTGATTAGTGCTCATACATGAATATATATGGTTTAATTTAAAGGTTGGGATCTCGACTCTTTCCAATTTCTCAATCAGGTGACTGCAGGGACTCCCCCTATATTTCATTTAATTTAGAGTTGGGGATCCCAACTGTTTCAAAGTTCTTCAACATGAGGGGTAGGGTGACAACAGGGACTTCCCCTATATTTCATTTGATTTGTTATATAGTCTTATACATGAGTATATATGGTAAAGGGGTGATGATCTCGAATGTTTCCAAGTTCTCAAACAGGAGGGGGTACAGTGACCATAGGGACCCCCTTATAATTCATTTGATTTGTAATATTGTCCCATACATAAATATATATATTGTTTAAGATTGTGGATCTCGACCATTATATATTCTCAAACAGAGTGGCCCCACGAACTCCACCTATATTTCATATGATTTGTTATATTGTCCCATACATGAATATATATATATGGTTTAGGGGTGGGGATCTTGTCCTTTACCAAGTTTTGGTCATTTTTGTCTCTTGTGGATAGTTGTCTCATTGGCAATCATACCACATCTTTTTTTTATATAAGAAACTTCCAGCTATTTTAACTGACCTATCAAAATTGAAAAAGAAAAAAATACCCCTTGAAATTGCAGTAATATGTTCAACTTGAAAAGCATTTAACATGCATTACCAACATTTATCACTGATGAAAAAAAATTATACTGTTACCAGGAACATATATATTGTTAGATAAACTGTTCCCAGCTGTCACAATGTATTGGATTTTCACATTAAAATTGGTGTACAAAATATTTTCTGCTTTTTCTTTCTTTTTCATTTAAGTCTTTTGGTTTTTAATTCTAGTGTTTATATTTATTAACATGCATAGATGCATAAATGTATTTTGTAACCTGTCTGGATTTTTTTAGTAGCCAAATCCGGGATTACCCTCATCCGCTTCCGGAATCGGATCCGATATTGTAATCTCGTGGCAGCCATTTTGGTTTTCAATGTTGTTTTTGACAGATAGTGAGATACGATTTTACTCGGATTTACACATTATTTATCGGCGATTTTATGTATAAAGCTAGCGGTAGAACAAATTGAACATGGCTGTCATGAATAGTAATGATGAATATAAGTTTGAGATCGTTTATTAGGAAACTTTGGTAAAAATGTTTGCAAAGTTATTTTTTTATATTATTTCAAGGTCCGTCGGGCATGTCGTGCGTAGCTAGTAACAAAGTAGAAAGTCCGACTGCAAAAGTGGAAGATCACAGACCTTGGACCACCGCTAATTTAAAACCCTGCGTCCAAATTGAAAAGATACGAAAATTTCGTCTTCTTTTAAATTCAAAATGGCCGCCAACAGTTGAACTTATATACGTAGTTGACTACGTATTGTCGACAAACAATATTCCTACGACTTTTGCAATTTGGGAAATCTTAACTACTTGTCTTTAGAGATTTTCGGCGATTAGATATTTCATACATTTGTTCTTTGACATCTTAGCCAAAAGATCAGAGGATAATAAACTACATAAGGATTCCTAATCTGTAATCTGTAATCTGTAAACGAGTTTCTGCCAATCAAGGCACACCTCAAAATGTGCTCTACTTCCTATGTGCAACTTCAAAACTTTTGGGAAAATCGACGATCATTTAAGGTTTTTCTGGTCATATTTTTTGTAATTCAGAATGAAAAGTATAAAAAAACTGTCCAATAAGTTACAAATAATATAGTAGCCAGCTAAATTATAACAATGGCACGTATTTCAGCATTTATTGGGTAGCACACAAATCCAGAGTGCTCGCATAAGGCAGCTTAACTGCCTAAAAATGAAGCTTTGCTGTAGTAAAATATAAACTTGCGTAGCAACAGATCAAAATGATTAGATCTATTCGTCAACTCCCCCCCCCCAAAAAAAAAAAACCATCAAATTATTGTCCCCTTAAAACAAAACAACCATTACCATGGCAACCATAAAAGAACCATTGTAGTAAAGTTACAGATTGCATAACAATATACCCGGAGACAAATTATTTTAAGTGACACAGTTTTGATGGCAACATCCAGTGGCGGATTCAGTAATTTTCATGAGTGGGGCCCCGCTGACTGCCTAAGAGGGGCCTCGCTCCAGTCAAGCTTCGGTGATTCCCTTTATAAGCAAGCAGGATTTTTTTTACCCAAAAAGGGAGGCTGGACCCTCACCCCGAGTTATAATAATAATATAATAAAACTCATTAGGATTAAACCAAATTTCAATAAGGCGCTCTACATAAAATATCAACTACATAAATGAATAATTTACTTATATACAAATGTAAACAATAGATCTAAATAAACAAACTATAATTACAACAACAACCAGGTGCTCCGCAGGGCACATCTGTATACGACCGCAGTGGTGCAACCCTGAACGGTTGGAGAAAATTTGGTCACAATATTGAAGCTTCATACTGTCTGAATTTGGATTGTGATCGAATTTTTGTCATAATTAAGGTTTTTGTCACAAAATAAATGTGGCCAGAGATCTAACAAATCTACTATACAATACTGTGCAATTGAAGGCTTCTTCTTGAAATTTTTCAAAATTCGAATTTCGAAATTTTTTGAAAAAAAGGAATCCCTTAAAAAATTTAACCCCCCCTAAAATTTTTTTATTGAAACCCCCTTTTTAAGCAATAACCCTTCAACTCAATCCCATCATTTCCCTTGTAGTATGGAACCTTGTATTACGATTTCAGAGAGATTCATTCACCTAAACAATTTTTGTTTGGAAACTAGAAACATGCTTCTTTTTTGCCCTTTTTTGGCCCCACTAATTCCTACATATTTTGGACAATTATTCCAAAACTTAATCCTAGCCTCCCCTTTGTTATGTGGAACATTGTGGTCCAATTTTAGAGAAGTCAATACAATTACACACAATTTATTGTCTTGAAACTAGAAAAATGCTGGCTTTTGGTCCCTTTTTGGCCCTTTATTCCTAAACTTTTGACCCATAACCCCGTAAACGAATCCAAACCTTCTACTTATGGGTTTAAACATTGTGGTACAATTTCAGAGCAAATGAAATACTTATACACAAGTTATTATCCTTACTAGAAAAATCCTTGTTTTGGGCTTCTTATTCCAAAACGGTTGGACAACCATCCCCAAAATCGATCCCAACCTTCCTTTTGTGGTATTGACCCTTTAGAAAAAAAATCATTAAGATCTATTTTGTTAAACTAAAGAAACTGTCCGGAAACCAATTGGGCTTCGGACGACGCAGACGACAACGACATCATACCATTATACAATCCAAAAAAATGTTTGAAGTCGTATAAAAAACACCTATAGTATAATTTTTTTATTTCAATGGATAATGAATTCCACGCTTTTGTGCCACTAAAAGAACCAGATGCTCCGCAGGGCGCAGCTTTATACGAAAACAAAAACTCCCAAAATCAATCCCAACCTTCCTTTTGTCGTCCTAAACCTTGTGTGAAAATTTCATAGATTTCTATTTTCTTATACTAAAGATATTGTGCAAAAACTAAGAAAAATGTTTGTTTTGGACCGTTTTTGGCCCCTAATTCCTAAACCGTTGGGACCAAAACTCTCAAAATTAATCCCAACCTTCTTTTTGTGGTCATAAACCTTATGTTAAAAGACGTAGGTCCGGTAAGGGCCGATTTTGGCCTCAATTTTCAAGTTCATCTGACGAAATATTTTAGACACTTTTTAAACACTTAAGTGTCTATTTCAATTGATTCAATTAGTTTATGTGAAAGATTTCAACTGATGAAGTCATTAAAAACGCTCTGATTCAAGCTTAAACATGAAAAATCTATCAAATTCGCCAAAAATCGTCACTTTCCAGATGGTTTTGGTCAAAAATGAAAGTGGCCGCATCCGTGTTCATCCTCAACCTTTATATATAGTATGTATTATCATCAAATACAACTTACATTTCAATATTATGGATGAACACGAATGCGGCCACTTTCATTTTAGACCATCTTCGCTAGCCAAGGGTTACGAACCACTCCCGCTCTCTCGTAACCCTTGGCTAGCGAAGATGATTTTAGACAGAAACCGTCTAAAATTTGTCTAAAATGCTGAAATTGTGAAGATTTCAGTAATTTAGCGTGACTTTATGATGCTAGTACCCGATATATGTGCATTGTATTGTCAAACACAGCCCATATTTATGTACCAGAATCATTCTACTTTCCAAAAAATGGCTTAACGATTACATTATCACAATTTTGTAAAACTGCTATATTTTGGGGCCAAAAAGGAGTCTTACCGTACCTACTCCTTTAATAGAATTCTGTTTACTGAAAGTTCTTGTGCGAAAACCAAGTAAAATGCTATTTTGGGCCCTTTTTGTCCCTAATTCCTCAACTGTTGGGACCTGGCCTCACGGTCATAAAACTTTCGAGCATGATTTTTGTACTTGGACTCGAAAATCAACCAATCAAATTGCTGGAACTCCCAAAATCAATCCCTACCTTGCTTTTATGGTCATAAACCTTTTGTTTAAATTTCACATGTTTCTATTTACTTATACTTAAGTTAAAGTGCGAAAACACCAAATGTTTTCGGACGACGACGACGACGACGACGACGACGGCAACGTCATACCAATATACGACCGAGACCACAATTGTTTGTTCTTCTTCGCTTCGTTGTTCACGAATATAGTCCCTAGTGTTTACTCGTTTAAACTAATATCAATTTGACATGTTACTTGTAACTTTTCTTTTCATTTAAAGTACCTAATACAATACCAAAGAGCTTCCAAAACTTAAAATTACTGGAATTTATTACAGCTTTGTGTTTATTAACTTAATTCTCTGGTTGATGAGCTCTTTTGTGGCCGGTAACAGAGTAGAGAGTAAAATCACAAAAATACTGAACTTAAGGTTGTGATAACGTCGCTGTGAGATCGTAGCGCAATCTCTCCGAATAGAAACACGCTTTCGCTACGCTCTCACTACGATTGTACAGCGACCTTTGCGATCTTATACGATCTTAATGCGCTTCCACTACGCTTCTACCACGACCTTATTTCGCCACGACCGCACCACGATTGTTTTGAACATGTTTAAAGATGGCCACGCTCTTCACGATCTTGAAGATCTCACCACAACCGTGGTACGACCTTACTGCGACCTACACGATCATCAAAATTTGCATTTTTTCCACAGATCGTAGTGCGATCGTGGCTTAGTGTGACTGGGGTATAAAAGAAAACTCAATTCGGAACATCCATAATCACGTGGCTAAATCAAATAACAAAACGCATCAATAAAAGGATAGACAAGAATTATCAATTTCCTATTTTGGTGTCTGTATGATCTATAAAATATATAACTTTCTCACTGAATGTATATGTTCCGGACCATATGAGTATTTGGACCATACGCGTATGGTCGGGGTAATTAACACTCTGTTACAGTTTACTTGTAATACTTTTAAACTCTTCATATGGTATGACCGTTCATTCAAAAGACGCTATCATATAGGTAATTTTATCGTTATATTATAATAAAAAGATAAGCTAAATAAAAATAAGAAGTTTCACATTGTTAATTTTACTTAATTGTCAAATTTAAAGTAAACAGTCACATTTTATACCGATGGTCATTACCGATGGTCATAACCGATTTGTTATTACGAGTAAATGGCAATATGTCGACTAAAAAATTAAATTCCAAAAATTTCTTAATGAACTGTTACATAAGAAGTCACTGGAAAGTAGCATACTATTAGTTTATTTAAGTTGTGTTGTGAAGATGGTGTATTGCAGTCAACCATTTTACGATATTTGAGATCTAGAGCTTCTTAAAAACAATGTAGACATCAGAATTGCCAAAGACCTCGGTATCACTGTACGCAGCTGCAAAAAAGGCTTGTTTTTCACTCGCAAACAAAATGTGTAAATGAAAAAGATCGTGCACAAAACTTGCAAATGCAAAAAAGCTATGATACCGTGTGGAAGTGAATGTCATCCAAGCCTACATGCACTAATGTAACTAGCGATGAAAACTAACTATGGCATCAATATTAAATTTTTACGTAGTTTTTTTTATTATAAAATTAAAATATTGTCATGTTTTAAACCATCACTGTTTTTTTTAGATAAAGTTCTTGTATTATTGAAACGTTTATAATGTAATTTGGAAAAATAAATATACCTATATGGTCCAAATATTCATATGGTCCGGCCCGTTAATAACCAAATGAGTATTATACTCATATGGTCGGACCATATGAGTATACGCATATGGGCATGACCATACGCATGACCATACGCGTATGGTCCAAATACTCATATGGTCCGGAACATATACAAAGAGGGTAACCAAAGATTTTGCGACGATGCAAATATTAAACTTTACAATATAAATAAATATCTTTAACCAACGAATTCAAATAGCAAAAGCTATGCAATTAACAAATATATACTTATATGCTTCATGTAAATTATTTAACAATGAAATACATTAATTATGAAATTTAAAGTTTTACCAAGGGCGCGAATAATTAATTAATAACACTGTCTACCACACAGCATTTCGGGGACACTCCCTCTGGTATCATTCCCCCTCTTTTATAGCTGACTATGCAGGGGCTTTTTCTAATTATTGGGGGCATTATGATGACCTATAGTTGCTAATGTTTGTGTCATAGTCACAGTCATCCTCATTGCTTCCCTCAATCTTTATTCTATCACCAAAAGTTTCAACACCTAGTCTGATCAAGTCTTGATCAGTAAGGTGCTGAAAAGAGTCATCTTCTATCCTATCATCTTTAAAAAATTTAATTTGAAAGATTTGTAGATTAAGTTCTACAAGAGCACGTTGTATAGCAGACGACATGTTGCCAGTATGAAAATAAACCCGAAAAAAATATACATGTTTTCGGTTATTTTCGGAAATCTACCACCACCACATAATGAAAAAAAGCACTGAAAGTAATTGATTAACCACCTAGTATAATATTTTTTGAACCAAACATAAAACATTTTGACCACTGATCATAAAGTTGTTTGAACTGAACATAATATTTATTTTACTGAACATAATGATCAGTCTACAGAACATAATATTTATTTCACTCAACATAATGATAACAGTACTGATAATAAAGTGCTGCGCTTTAGCGCATGATACGCCCGTTGCTCTTTTAACTTGTTTTTAAAAGTGTTAGTTATTGTCCAAAAATTGGAAAATCCCCCCATTTTTAAGAATAAAAATTCATAACACGGAAATGTAAAATCTTAAATTTATAAAAATTGAAAGGGAGCTTACATCAATATATATAAACAATTCACCAAAGTTTCATGGACATTGGTGAAAGCCTTTTTGAGTTATTGTCCGAAGTGTTAAAAATCCCCCTTTTTTATGAATAAAGCCCCATAAATCCAAAACTTAAAATCTGAAATTTATAAAAATTGAAAGGGAGCTTGCTTACATCAATAGATATAAACAATTCACCAAAGTTTCATGGACATTGGTGAAAGCGTTTTTGAGTTATTGTCCGAAGTGTGGACAACGGATCCCCTTTTTTATAAATAAAGCCCCATAAATCCAAAACTTAAAATTTGAAATTAAAAAAAACGAAAGGGAGCTTACGTCAATAGATATAAACAATTCACTTAAGTTTCATGGAAATTGGTGAAAGCGTTTTTGAGTTATTGTCCGAAGTGTGGACGACGGACGGACAGACGGACGGACAACGATATACCATAATACGTCCCGTCTAAAGACGGCGGGCGTATAAAAAGTGTGTTTGACCACTGAATATTTCGGTTTCTGTAATCAACATAATGAGAAATCTACATAATATAATAATATGTTGACAGAAGATATTTTCAAAAGTACTGAATATAAAGACAAAAGTATATTGATTAAAGTGCTGAATATAATACCAGATCTGCGCAATATAATGATTATTCTACTGCTCATTATGATGTTATTGCTCAACATAATTGTTATACTACTGAACCATGTGAACATAATAAAAAGGGCACTCATAATCGAGAAAAAACGCTGAAAATAATTAAACTTTCACAGCATATACTAAATATGAACAACGAAAGACAGCTATCACAAATAGATTCTGGGTGTATCTGTGACTGGGAAATGTGTTGGTCTGGAACCACACACACACAATAAACAGTACGGACTCTGACTCTGGGACTAGCTCTTGTAACAAAAGACGACTCTGGTTAGCGCAATGTATAATTTAATAAGTTCAGCATGGAAGTAGAGTTGGGACTGCTCAGTGTAATACTAAATCCATTTTGCCACATCAAAATAACAACATAGTTTATATAACAAACCAAAACTACTTGTACTTGACAAATATTTCTCTAAATGAGTGAGAAAATTCAAATAAGGGATAACAGAAAAATTAACACATACATGTAGATAACAATAAACAATTATAGAACATACAGACTTATTTATGGGATTAAAGCCTTGGCTTGTCAAATACGAATAATCTGAGATTACTATAACACGTGTTATAGTAGTCTCAGGAATAATAGATCATTTTGAAGTAAAAATGTCGCCATTTAAAAAAAAACAAATTAAAACATGAAATTATATTAGCTTAATCTTCTAAACTTGACCTAAATCTTGCACAATAAAAATATCAAAATCCATAGTGAAATATTGCAAATATAACAAAATCACTGGTTTTACAAAATCTTTAACAAAATGTCCAAAAAGTATCAAAATAAATTTTTGTCCATTTTTCCACTGTGACACAGCTATGGCGTTCCATATTCCTTGTCTGTCCTATTATATTCATATATGGTATTTGAAATGAAAATAAGCACAAAACCAGTCATTTTAACAATTAAGATCCTATCAAGGAACCCTTTTAAGGTGACTATATCAGAGACAAAAACAAAATGTATACAATAGATATAAAAAAAGAAGATGTGGTATGATTGCCAAATAGACAACTCTCCACAAGAGACCAAAATGACAGAAATTACCAACAATAGGTCATCGCACGGCCGTCAACTATGAGCAAAGTCCATACCGCATAGTCAGCTATAAAACTTAAAAGGCCCCGAAATAACAATGTAAAACGAGAAAACTAACGGCTAACTCATGTACAAAAAATGAACGAAAAACAAATTGAACACATAAACAAACAACCACTGAATAAGTATACAAGACGAAAAGAAAAGGACAGTACAAAATATGTTAAGAATCTAATCTAAAATAAAAATGAAATTATCCTCGTACAAAATAAATATTTATATATAAAAAAGGTGACTAGATGCTCTGCAAGGGTAATTAGCATACTTCGAATTTTACTTAATATGTTTTTGACCAGCAATTTAAAAATAAATAAATACATATTGGAACAATAAAAAAAAGAATTTTTCATCATAGGATCGGGATATTGTAACTTGATAAAGGAATTCGAATGTGAAATGATGGTAGCTAACCACGGATCCAAGAAAAGACACGTATTATATGTCAATAAACACGATATTAAAATAAGAAGATGTGGTATAATTTCCAATGAGATTTCTGTTTACTACAAGCTATAACTACTGGAAGAAAAAGCTCAAGTAAAATTAAATGTTATCAAGGATTGGAGAGGCCTTGTTATCTGAAAGACAGAGAAAACAACATGATTTTTTTTATATCGGGAACTTTTCAATATTCCCAACTATAGAATCCGACAAATTAACGAAAGAGTTTTTTTTTTTTAGTGAGAACAACATTTTATCAAACCATAATTATTTATTTCTTCAATATAAAAAGAAGGAGATGTGATAGGATTTTCAAAGTTAAAAAAATAAATGGATTTAAGCAATTATAGTCGGCAATAACAGGTTCCGACATGAAAAATAAAAATTAATACACAAACTGACGGCCTAATTCATAATAAAACAATTTACGAAAAACATATATGACATACACGAAAAAACGACAAACACTGAACTACGGGCTTTTGACTAAAAACAGGTACATACAGAATTTGGCGGGGTTAAAAATGTCTGTGTGCGCTCAATTTCTAAAAAAAAAAAAAAAACCTATCACAACACAAGACCAAACTATAAAAAAAATCAGTTGAATGATCGGATCATCATTCAATACTATCAATGACGATATCAGATCAGGTGCGGGATCCAAACCACGGAACACCCTTAAATTCCACAAAATAAAAATAAAATCGAAAAACTTGAATGGGGTTTCAATCACCAACACTCCCTCTCCCCTCATGCCGGATCCGCTCAGTCAGACTCAACTTTTGAGTGTGTAATTTAGGTATAAAAAATTGATAACAATACAAAATAAATAACTGATATTAAATTGTAACAGAAAAAGGAGAGAAAATCATTCCAGACATGTGTTGCAGCATTGGATTACAGTAGTTTTAATAAATATTTATATGACAGAAGTATCATGGAAAACATAAACTAATCATGAATGTGGCAGAAGAGATAGTACACGGTTTATGTTCTTCTCATTGATATTGTTCAGGAAGGCTCAGAGTGATTGTACAGTAAACTTGCAAGCGATTGTACAGTCAATAAAAATATCCGACATGGAGAAAATGAATATATTTGGATTTCTACTGGAACAATGACTTCAAAACTTTCAGACAGGTACGACTATATATCAGAAAGGTACATGTGGAAATTCAGGTAGCAAACATTGATTTTTCGATGTTTTTTTAGACATTTTTCGTCGGTTTTTTTATACATTTTTGATCCCTGTTGTGTGGCAAATTTGATCGTTTCACACATCATGGAGCTCCATCATTCTAAGGAAAACGTTTGGATGCACATAGCTTTCTTATTATTTTATTGGTTCTTTATGAGAATATTTAAGCTACCAAAACCTGAAGCAGAAACGTTACATAGCTATATATAGTAACATAAGAGTTCATCCAATTTTCTTCAAGCAACTTGTTATTTTGCAAATGTCGGGGCCCCTTTTGACAGTCTCCCGAATGACCAAATTATAAGTAAACCGTACAGTTCCGTTTCCACACTATGGTACTGGTCCCTTCGAATAGAATCACACTTTCACTACGATCTCGCTATAATGATACAGCGACCTTTGCGATCTTACCACGACCTTAGTGCGAACTCACTAATACCTGATTCCACCACGATTGCCTTGAACATGTTCAAAGTTGTATACGCTCATCACGAACTTGAAGACCTCGCCACGACCGTGATACGACCTCACTGTGATCTTCAAGATCGCGCCACGATCGTCAACATTTGCATTTTTTCACAGATCGTAGTGCGATCGTTGCCTAGTGTGACCGCAGAATTAAACTTTATTAGTTGAATAGAGCCACAAGAGCTTAACAAAAAAATATTACTTCCCTTAGCCCCATATGTTTACCATTTCCTGGTAACAGGACTCAATTTGGCAAAAAAGAGGGAAAGTGCAGAGTTTATAAATTAGCCAAATTATGTTTAATAAAAAGAAATAATATAGATATTCAAACATTTAAAACTTTTTTCAGTTTAAAAAAACAAATAAAAATAGTGTTCAAAAGTAAACTTTCGTTAAAAAAATATGGATTATTTGAAGAAGAAAAAACAACAAATTGCACACATTTAAAGAACATTTTATATAAAAAACAGAATTTACAAATAATTTAACATAAAACAGATAATGTTTATCTGTTTATCTTTTAATACAAAAAAGTTATGTATTCCTGTCGACAGGAAAAATATGTCCACAAATCCGAATTTTGAGCGTCCGTCGTCGTTAACTTATAAACAAATTTTCTCCTCTGAAACTACTGGGCCAAATTTTACCAAACTTAGCCACAACCATCATTGGGGTATCTAGTTTAAAAATTGTGTCCGGTGACCCGCCAAACTAACCAAACTAACCAAGATGGCCTCCATGGCTAAAAATAGAACGTAGGGGTTAAATGTATATTTTTGCTTATCACTCTGAAACCAAAGTATTGAACAAATCTGACAAGGTATAAAATTGTTAACTAGGTCAAGATCTATCTGCCCTGAAATTTTCAGATGAATCGGACAATGGGTTGTTGGGTTACTGTCCCTGAATTGGTAATTTTAAGGAAATTTTGTCCGTTTTCTGTTATTATCTTGAAAATTATTATAGATAGAGATCAACTGTAAACAGCCATTATGTTCACCAAAGTAAGATCTACAAAAAAATCAACATGATTGAAATGGTAAGTTGATCCCTTAAGGAGTTATTGCACTTAATAGTCATTTTTTTACCAATTTTTCGTAAATTTTTTACAAAAATCTTCTCCTCTGAAACTACTGGACCAAATTCAACCAAACTGAGCCAAACTCATTATTAAAGTATATTTTTATATATCTGCTCTAAAAAAATTCATATGAATTGTACAACTGGTTGGTTGGTTGCTGTCCCCCAATTGGTAATTTTTATAGAAATTTAGCCGTTTTTGGTTATTTCTTTGAATGCTATTATATATAGAGATAAACTGCAAATAGCATTAATGTTCAGCAAATTAAGATCTACATATAATTCAACATGACCGAAATGGTCAATTGACCCCTTTAGGAGTTATTGCCCTTTATAGTCAATTTTTAACAATTTTCATTAATTTTGTAAATTTGGGTAAGTTTTTACAAAATGTGTTCCTCTGTAACTAAAGGGCCAAGTTCCTTACAGATAGAGAAAATTGTAAGTAGCAAGAATGATGAGTAAAGTATGATCTACGAACAGATCACAATCACCAAAAAACAATTTTGTCATGAATCCATCGTTTTCCTTTGTTTAATACACTCATAAACCAAGGTGCGCAACACAGGCTCTTAAGAGCCTCTAGTTATACTTCATTGAACTTTTGATGTCGTCCCTTAGGCCGTTAGTTTATTTCGTCTTAATTGTTTCACATTTTTTTTTGTCGTGGCCTTTTATAACTGATATACAGTATGGGTATTTGTCATTTTTTGTCAAAGGCCGCACGGTTGGTTATAATTGATAATACTACTTCATTGATCTCCAGTTGATAGTTGCCAAATTGGCAGTCATACCACATCTCCTTACTTGTTATGATATTGTATACATTTTTCGTACATGACTTTAAATTTCGCGTCCTGTCTTAACTATATATGAAATATTAGTAGCTTGACATTTAAAGCAAACAACTAACAATCAATCAATTTAAACTCGTGTTTAATAAGTAGAACATCAATTAATTTTTGGAGTTAAAAGGGGGAGGTGTCAGGAGGTCTTTGAATGTAAATATGGTGGCCTGGTAAGAGCTGGAATCAATAGGCATGCTTAGCGACAAGTTAAGACTTTAAAAATAATTAAAAAAATCCGCAAAAAATCGTGCTGCCCCATTCCCATCCTTAGAATAACAAAAGGTCGTACCCTTACTGTTATTGTCCGTGTGTTTTATTATTTATCCAGCTTGTTGTCCATATAGTGTCCTTCTAAGGAGGCAACTGTTTAATATTCGCGGGGGGGGGGGGGGGGGGGGGGGCTTGATAATCACAAAAATAAATGGTTTGTTCTGTGGTAGTTTCAAAATACATAACCTGACTTACAATGCATTGAAAATAAACTCTGCAGGTCTATTCGAAAGTATTAGATGGCAACAGATTCTTCATAAAATTCATTTTTTCCCCAAAAAAAGTCGTGAAACACATCCGAAAAGTTCATATAATAAAATTATTAATATTATTTAAAATATACTTGAAATGTCTGAAAAAAGGTTTCATTTAACTTGAGCTATATTGTGTCGGATACACATACCTCACTTTTATTACAGGGCAGTAACTACATTGAGGCAAATTTTATGCTTACGTTATAATTTTATATATACTCAAAATTGGAATAAAAAAGAAGTATCAATTTAGATATTTCTCATCAGACTCGTTATTTTTCCTTAAATCTTTTATTTATTTATTTATTTCAAAGTCTAATTTTCTGTCAACCAGTGTATTCGCTGATACTGTTTTTCTCTTTAGCCCTTTCTAGCCTATTTTGCTGCAATATACTTGATACATAATTTTCTAAAGTTGTTACTTTACAATTTTTTATGCCTCAATTATGGGCATTATGTTTTCTGGTCTGTGCGTGCACTCCTCCATCTGTCTGTCCCACGTCAGGTAAACGTTTGTGATCGAGGTAGTTTTTAATGAAGTTGAAGTCCAATCAACTTGAAACTTAGTAAACATGTTCCTTTTGTCTTTGTCGGAGTTGTCATTATAGATGGTCCTAGCTGTCTTTTTTAGACGGTCCGAGTTGTCCCAGGACGGACATGTTCTGCAACTAACTAAAATGCCCCAAGTTTGAACACGTTATTTGATTTCGTGATCACCAAACTAACCAAATGAAATGTGAACTACATTGATATATTTCGTAACTTTTTACCTTAAAAAATCCTGGTCCTATGTAGATTTGGAAGTTGTCGTCAGCAAAAGATTAAAACACCGTTCATTGTGGGCTTCCGTTGTCGTTTATTTCTATATTTTATGCAATGTCAATTTCATCATGCAATACTTTCTCCGCAATCAGGGGTTCATTAAGGGATACACACAGTTTGATATTCATGCTAATAATATATAACAGTTACGATTTAAAAATCAATTTGAATTTAGGTTGCAGTAAGAAAAAAACAATATTAGGTCAATGTCATAAAGATATAAACTTTTTAGTATTCTGAATAAAACTGGGGAAAGGAAGGGCGCATTTAAATCTTGCCCTATCCCAGTTTCGCAGTCTCATACATATTTTTTGTATGAGGCTAAGAAACTGGGGAAGAACAAGGTTCTACCGAGCCCTTCCCCAGTTTTGCGCAAAGCACAAAAAAAGTTTATATTTTTCTGTCATTGACCTAATATTGCTTTTATACTGCAACATAAATTAATAAATTGATAGCTATTCAAATCGTAACACAAACGAAAGACTTATTTTCATCCCTTCATGGACCCCTGATTGTGGAGAAAGTGTGCCATGATGAAATTGACATCGTACACAATAGAGCTTTGTTACAATATTTTATATAAAATAAACACAACTAGTTGCAGTATAAAAACATTTTATATTTTTCTGACATTGACCTTATATTGTATGTGTAGAAGTACTTAAAGATGACAAAAATTTTTAGTACTGAAAAATGACTGAAATTTTCAGTACTGAAAAATGATTGAAATTTTCAGTACTGAAAAATGACTGAAATTTTCAGTACTGAAAAATGACTGAAATTTTCAGTACTGAAAAATGGCTGAAATTTTCAGTACTGAAAAATGGCTGAAATTTTCAGTACTGAAAAATGGCTGAAATTTTCAGTACTGATAAATGACTGAAATTTTCAGTACTGTAAACAACTTTTTCTCAACATTACTGAAAATGATATAAAAATTTATGTACTGAATAGTGATGTTTCCTAAAAGTACTGTTTATATAGCGGCATTTGATGTACTGTTTAGTAATGTTTCCTAAAAGTACTGTTTATATAGCGGCATTTAATGTACTGTTTAGTGATGTTTCCTAATAGTACTGTTTATATAGCGGCATTTAATGTACTGTTTAGTAATGTTTCCTAAAAGTACTGTTTTTATAGCGGCATTTAATGTACATGTAAACGCTAGTCAAATTGTTGGTAGTGTAAATCTTAAATATCTTCCAGACGCCACATTTGCTTTCATTTCAGCAATCAATGGAGTATTCAGTAATTATTGTAGAATAATCTTTTCCCTGTCACTGCAATGCAATTTGAGCAAAGAATAAAATCCGGAATGGCCGCTAAAGCGTCTTTTGCTTTTTTCGTTTATCATCATTTTAATGTAATATAATTGGCATGAAAAAAAACATGTCAAATAGATACACATTGCGTGAACAGAATGCAATCACGTAATACATTTTTACGTTAAATGCAATAAAAATAAAGGAAAGGGGTTGAAACGATAATTATTTATCTTAAAAAACATTTCATACATATATTTTGACGTGATCTCTTTAGTATATAGCGCATTAACCATCTTCTTTGTAGGAGAGCGCCGATCTAGGACGGCGATTGATACCTGTAGCAAGTAGAAAGAAAGAACGTAAACGAAAGACAAAAAAACAACACACAAAACACGATACAGAAAATCAAAGACTGAACAACACGAACCCCACTTAAAATCCTGGAAGGAATTATGATTTAAAGGAAAGCCGATATTGCTGCAAACGTGGCAGCCGTTGTGTTGCTGATGTGTTTACAAGTTCAATCCCATGTATAAGTCTATTTCGGTAGTATAGGTCATACTCAAGGGAAAGGAGGACGGAATAATAAATATACAGAAAAGTTAACTTACTTTGCATATTTTGACGGCTTTTTTGTATCCGTTGACGGGGTTCTTTTCAGAAATCCACAGCCTTTGTTTGTATCCGCCGTGTTGACTGTATGTGTCTATTTTAATACACGTTTTACGGCTTGACGAAGGGTAATGTTAAAAGATTTCTTAAAATAGGTGTTCTTAATGTTTTGATGGTTAACTGTAATTTATGTGAGTAATTTCGAGGATATTATATATAATAATGTACTCGTCCAATGATTCTTTTTGGTCCAGCAACTATTCATCTTTTGACAATTTATAGTCTCCCAATCAAGATTTTTGTTGCATTTGGCGACCAAGCGACCGACTGTGTCCGACCTAGGAAAAGGTTTACGACGATTGGAACATATCCGTCACCATCGGTAATACAGATTTTACAGTAATAACGGTCAACACTTAATTCTAAAATTATGAACATCTTAATTACAGCAAGTACTATAATGGTATAATAAAAGTAAATAAATATCTCTGAATCATACTATAATTATAGATCAGCACCAACTTCCAATTCAACCAAGAACTTTTGGAATATTTAAGAAGAGTCCACCATCTTGGTGTGGAAATTGGTGTGGAAAGCGCTTGTAGTTGCAGTTTTGCATTTTGTTCCAAATATTGTTTCAATTTTTGGTCACACATCGGAGTAAGATTAATGGAATTTTATGTGACTGTCATACAAGTGAAAATATAAAAAAGAAGATGTGGTATGATTACCAATGAGACAATTCTCCACAAGAGACCAAAATTGACACAAAACATAACAACTATAGGTCATCGTACGGCCTTCGACAATGATCAACAAAGCACATACCGCATAGTCAGCTATAAAAGGCCCCGAAATGACAATGTAAAACAATTCAAACGAAAAACCTAACGGCCTTATTTATATAAAAAAAAAATTGAAAAGTTTTAAATCAGGTTTAATCCACCATTTTCTACATTAGAAAATGTCTCTGCCAAGTCAGGAATATGAGTTGTTAGTCATTTGTTTGACGTGTTTAACTGTTTATATTTACCACTATCATAGCCGTGGTGTAGTGGTTAGTGAATCGGACTACTATCACAAAGGTTCCTGGTTCGATTCCCGTTTGGGATGAAAATTTCAGGATCTCAAATTTTGGCTCTCCCTTGACACCATCTGCGAGTATGGTCTTGAGGAAACGATGATAGTCCGTCGGAAGGGGACGATAAATGGCTGACCCGTGTTAAGAGAGAGCCATATCTCTTGCACGTTAAAGACACCCTTGTAGATTTCGAAAAAGAGTATGCTAATGCCGCTACAAGGCAGCACTCGCACCGCAAAGTGGAAATGGATTAATATAAGTTGCAAAACTTGTTTCCCAATCCATTTATAAATAAATATGTTTAAACATAGTTATAGAATACTGTTATGAATTTTCCTCGGCGTTCGGAATTTTTCTGATTTTACTTTTTGCATGGTTGTTCTTTAATAAGGGACAATATAAAACGTTTAATTCTTATTCTAGATGTGAAATGATGTAATTACAATTGTATTATAAAAATAATGAGATTTTTTACTATTGCGAATGAACTAAGTATCCGGACAAAGATAGAAGCAATTATATACCGGTCATCGAACTTTTTTTTATACAAACTGCTAAATGGGATTATCCATTATACCGCATAGTGAGATGTGAATCTCAAACAATCTCTCAGATAACGAATTTTGGTAGTTACTTAACTATTTTTAATCAGTGTATAACATGTATAGGGAGAGCCGTGGTGTAGTGGCTGGCGCATCGGACTACTAACGGAAGGTTCCTGGTTCGATCAACATTCCGGGAAGAAAATTTCAGGGACTTAATTTTCGACTCTTCTTCTTCCGAATACGGGAGTATACTCCTAGGTAGGAGTGTAAAACTTCCCGGAACTTGTGTGCTATACATGTATGGACTTAATTTAAAATTAATATGACAAATAAAAATAGTTAACAATAACATAATTATATACATTATGTACAGTGGCTTCATAGTTTATAATAAGTTGTTGTGGATCCTTCAAATGTTAGAGTAGATATAATACTTTTGAAGGATCTGTTTTTATAATCGTTAAAGACAAACCTGGCTGTTACGCTGTACCTGCTCAACCTAAGTGATGTGTTGCTTTTTGTACGGATCCCAGACAGGGGAAGAGTATTCGACGACTGGACGGACAAGTCAGTGATACGTTGGGCCTAAAACTGTTCCCCGAGGGACTCCAGACTGGCAGAGTCAACAGCTAAATTAGAAGATTTAACACAATTTAAGAATACCGGCTGTGGCCTGTCAGCTAAAAAATCATTTATGCAATTTAAATTTTGATTCTTAATTCCATAAAAGTCTAATTTCTGGGCTAATCTTTGATGGCGGACTTTATCAAATGCTTTAGAAAAATCTAAAAGTATAACATCTATTTGATCACCATATGACAATGATTTTGCTAAATCTAGGAACATACTGATAATATGTTGGGTCTCACAAGACATTTTACTTCTAAACCCAAGTTGACAGTCATTTAATATGTTATTATTTGTAAGATGTTTTCTTAATATGTTGCTTGTTAAAATATGTTCCAGAATTTTGCAACATATTGCGGTTAATGAAACTGGTCTATAATTAATAGCGTTATGCTTGTCACCTTTTTGAAATATTGGTACCACATTAGCCTGCTTCCAATCAGTTTGGATTTTACCAGTATCAATAGAATTTTGGAAAAAGAATGTAAAAAAAATGGAGACAATTTTTCTGCAAAATTATGCTGGCAGATTATCAGGGCCAGTGGCTTTGTGTGGATATATGTTTTTAAGTAACTTTAATAAACCGTTATCACTAATAAATATGTCTGGCATAGTGAGGTGGGGACTTATACCTTTATTTGGCATACAGGATGTATCTTCCGTATAGTAAAAGCCTTTTTAAATTGTTCATTTAGAAGGTTAGCTTGTGTTTTTAGGTCACTACATAATAAACCATCCTTTTCTCTTAATGATGAAACTCCAGATATTTCTTTTTTGTTTTACTTTTTATAAATTGCAAGAAAGATCTGGGTTTTCCCTCTAACTGGGGGCTAATTATTTCTTAAATACATGTATGTGCTTTGGGCTCTTCTGATTTCCCTTTGGGCAGTAGCTTTTAACTTTTTTTTTTATCTTTATGTTCTTGTTTACCAGTTTTTTTAGCTTTGTTGTAGACTTTACGTTGTTTTTGTACATAAATGGTCTATATCCCTTGGCACACCTTTGCGAGTATGGTCTTGAGAAACGACGATAGTCCGTTTGAAGGGGACGATAAATGGCTGACCTGTATTAAGAGAGAGACGCATCACTTGCATGTACATGTAAATGTCACCCTTGTAGATTTCGAAAAAGAGCAGGCTAATGCCGCTACAAGGCAGCACTCGCACCCAGAAAGTGGAAAGAGATTAATATAAGTTGCAACAACTTGTTTCCTAATCCACTATAAGTAAATATATCTAAACTAAGTAGGGAGTTACCATTTGATTTTGTCCTGCCTTTTTATTTTTCACTCTGTTTGGTCCTGCTTTTATTTTTTTAGTTCATCCTGACTTTTTTTTTACCTAAATTGTCGTCCTGACTTTTTTTTTTTGGCAATTGTCTCATCCTGCCTTTTTTTTTTACTCAAAACTCCTGTCCTGCCTATTTTTTTCAAATTTCATCCTAGCCCCCCATAAAAATCAAATGGTAGCTCACTGATGTTGATTTTATTATAAAACAATTCATATTAACCTATATCTTTGTCTTACAAAAATTCAGGTTGATTCTTTAAACAATATGTGTACAAACACTGAGAACCAGCAGATTACTTTGACGTAATTAATTGATCTAAAAATAATTTAATTTGATTACACGCATTATATAATGTACTAAATAATAGAGGTGAAATGCAAATATTTATTAATAATCCTCACATATTGTAATTATACCAGCCATGTGTTTTAATGAATATTTAAGCTACTGCGTAAGTACATGGTTGTAATCAAAGCAAAAATCAGACATAAAAAATAAGCAAATCACGTAGAATCTCGTGCAAATGATCAACAAAAACAATAGGCAATCTCGTTTATTAACTTCCAGTGTTGAGGCATCAGATAAACAAACTAGCTTGAACAAATGTAACCAGAGTTTTTTTGTAAACAGTAACAAACTTATTATCAGAATTTATATATATTGCAACATTGTACTTTCTTTTTATTGGCAGATTTCCTGATGTCGATTAAACTAATATCTTTAAGTAAATAACTATTTAATTAGTAATTTATAATAACACTAAATAAAATTGGCATGAACTGAAGTTGCAATATAATGGTTTGTATGTTGGCCATGAAGACACTCTTGATAATGAGGTAAGAACAATTTTTTTACTTCAAAGGCATATACATGTCAATAAGGGGATAGAGGGTATAAACATGATAAAATACCTACATGTAGATGAGGCATGTCAGTATAAATCCTGAAAAAAAGTATGAAAACAGGTTACATGTCAGTTGATAGAATCTCTTTTTACTAATTTACTAAATTTCACAGACGAAGTCAAAACAGAAAAAAATATTCCTTGTTAACAATTGAAACAAAAACCTCATCACAAGAAGTGACTATGATAGATTATTCGCATAAACAAAACAATTTGTACTTATAAAAATAAAACAACAAAAAATAGCTTTAGTTGGACAGAGAGAATGGACATATTGTCCCTTTTGTCTTTTGTCAGTATTAAAGCATGACTAAGTGATCAGGCGTGAGTTTTGGCTATACTGGATGCACATGTACGTAGCCACGTCGGCCGGTCAGAATGGAAACTTTTAAAACTCCGAAGTAAAGTGAATGTCACGCTCTCTGCACGTTCAGAACCTTTAAACAACATTTTATGAGGTCCTTGAATGGTCTGTTGCAATGAAATATTTCTGTTCCTATTCAGTATAACCCTCATTTGCTAGAAGTGTCAGTCCAAATTTCCCCGACTTTCTTTCTGGACTCCTAAACATGCATAAGATATTTGCCACTGGACTTTTGGCGACCTTCATTCAATCAATCAATTAATTTGTATTTAAATGCCTCATGTAACGATCGACTCTTTTCTCAAGGGATGACTTTCGTGCCGTGCATTCTCGAAATTACTAAATGAATGTATACTTTCTTCGGAAAATGCCTGCATCAAGTCAGGAATATGACAGTTATTGTTTCGTTGGTCGATATTGTAGAGCGTTTGGTTTCGTCATGTTTTATGTATCTATACCCCTTTTTTTCTTATTTTACCTTGTAATTCTGTATGTTTGCTTATACATTTGTACCAGCTTTTAAATAATCAATATGAAACATACTAAATGCATGCCAATTTGATAAAACTCAATATACACTTGAGCAAACAAATTTTATTGGATTTAGAGCATGGGTGTATTCACAAAGCGAAAGAGGCACGTCATATTAGAATAGTAGATATATCAGCGATTGGCGCTAAATTATGGTTCCATCTAAAACACCACGTTTAGGTCTCAAGACCAAACGATATCGGAAACACAAATCTCTTCAACATATAGATGATATATTTTGTATTCATCATTAGTCATTTCAAATGTTTTTGAATCTACAAATGTAGTGTACGAAAAGCCTGAAGAAAAAACTCTCCCATCAACATTCCATTCAGTTGTTTCTGAAGCTAGTGTATATGTACGAAAAGCCTGAAAGAAAAAGAAAATAATTACTTTCTTTGTTATCTCCCTGGCCAGTCATATCACCTGAAACAATCTGACAGATTTCACAATCTAGTTATTAGTTTCTATTGATTTTGGAACATTTTCTGGCCATTCCCATGATTTGAAGGCATCAAGTTACTAATAATTTGACGCATTTCACAAGGAAATCTACTTTAACGTTATTTTCTCTAAATCCATAATGTCAAAGAGTCTTTTGTCTAAAATAAGAAGTCTTTGAAGTGACCTCTAAAATACGATGTCTTTGAAATGACCTTTGTTGTCAAGAAGGATTGATTGTTCTAGAGCAACAAATCTGAAGTCATCGTTTATATAGGGTAAGACGATTTCATTAATTTACTTAGTATCCATTAATGCCCCGGCACTCAGGGGTATTTACTATGCTTCCCACGTAAATTCTTTTCATCGATCCGCTGTTCCGACATTCCGAAACGCAAGAGATGTTCAGATTTTTATTTCGGGAAGCCTGTCGATATTATTGTTGTTTACTTAATATGTAAAGTCCGTTATTTCGCGATTTGTATTCCGAAATTCAAGAGTTTTCCTCAGTAATTTGTTAAGCATGTTGGTGATTTGGTTTAATACTATATTTTAATTTCAAATGATGAGTTACAAATTAAAATAGCTTATGAACTAGGGTTACTAGCTTTTTTGCTCTTGGAACCTGACATATCGAGTTATAAATATATACATATACGTTCCATGTATTTTGTTGTTAGTCAAAGTTAATTTTATTATTATAACACACTTTTTTTCGGAGTTTCGTATTTTTTGTTGTTTTACTTTTTACTATGTATAATGTGGATTTTTTCTCATTGTTGAAGGTCGTACTGTGTTCTATAGTTAATTTAACGTCTTAGTCATCAAGTCTATAGTAAAAAGTTGCCACATTGGCAAGCATACCACATCTTCTTATGTGTGTATCAAATGTGTAATTACATGTCACACACAGCTGACATTCTGTTGTAGCTATATACATAATCATTTTCATCATCTTCTTTTTCTTACATTTTATCCTTTAATAGATTTAATTACAATATTCACTGAAACAATATAGTATATCAATTAGCATCAACGTAGTGAATACGAATTGTAATTATATTTTTTTCATTACAGCTTTTGTTATCATTTACACTCTCATTTAACGTTAATATTGTGTTATCACGTTTAATATCTATGCAATTACTTGGAAATGCCTACGCATATAAGCTAGTAGAGAGTTGTCTAATTGGCAATCATACCATATCTTCAATCTAACATTGGTTAACTAGATTAATATAATTTCAGTCGGTTGATTTTATGAATTAGAATGAAATTATTTTCTTCTGAATTGTCTGCCCATAGATGGCGTTTAGGTTAAGTTGTTTGTGTGATTTGGCGGTTAAATCATTCGGCACGACAGGGTCTACTCGATAGGTCACGTTAATTTTTTCTAGCTGTGTTAGTCGATTAGTACGTTCGAATTTAGTCTTGGATTATGAATATTATGAAGATAATGAACCCGATATTTCATTGAGAACTGGTTTAACTGCTTTAAATCAACAAAGTTGAGGTATTGGTGATAGAGAGACGGAGAAATTTGGTGGACTTGGATAAGTTGCAGGGTGCTAACCAGTTGATGGAGTACCAGAAGAAGACAAAAAGAAAAGGGGAACATACTACTTGTGTGGGTCCTACACACACTACAGGTCCAGCAGTCCGTATGTCAACAGTAGTAAATCACCCCAAAACCTGGCCTCAGTGAAATTTTGAAAGATGAGTATTTAAATTATCTATAAATTTTACCTTTAATAGATAATTGTATTGATTATAATTTGACCAATGATTATATTGAATATCAAGTAGGTCAATCTGATATTATTGTTAAGGATAGATTTAGCAGAAACATTCAATTTTAGATGTATATTGATACGCCTATATTTATTATAGATACTATTAGAGATGGTTGTATATTACTTTTCTATTCGAATATAATATCGATTTATTGTTTGTCAAATAATTTATTAGTTTTAAAATACCTCTTTTGTTAAATCAGAGGCGACTGATTTATTAGCTTTGATTTAATTGTAGAGATGTCAAATATTCACTTTGTTGTGAATCCTTTAACTGTTTCTGATCAGTCAAAAACAACACGTTTAAATAAGATTTGGGAGAGAATATGACAGATATTTGCGGAAGACCAGTGTAAAGTTTGAAGATGTGCGTATTGCAAAACATTACATTTATACCAATTCATATACGTTTAAGTATGTTACACATTATGCATAACACCATGTCTATATGTTTCCGCCTCATACTAAATATCTATGATTTGCATGGGACTTTAACGGTGTTACTGCTTGTTATATTTTTACTACAATATCTCATTAAAATGGAGAGGAGAAGGAAAGCAGATTATTATGTACTTAGACGATGCGCTCGGTGCACATGACGATGAGGAATTATGTAATACAATAAGTAGCGGTTTTATACCCAAGGCTGAAAATTTTGTGGACTACTATTAAAAACCTTAAATTTTCAGGCACTAAGATAAAGGAGTTTTTACTATTCCTGACAATCGTATAGACAAGATACTGAATATCATTTCGTACATTGATTTGTGTTTAGCAAAATCGGAAAAGTATTTGTAAGGAAGGTAGCTTCTTTGGTAGGACAGCTTATATCTATTTCTTAAGTATATTTATTGACAAAATATTTGTCTAATGATATAAATAGTGTTCATTCATGCCGGAACAGTTATATACATTTATCTGTAGACAGTATTGGTCTTATTAATAAAAAGATTTAAGGTTTAAAATGCACATGAAGCCAATGTTAAACCTTTTAAATCTGAAGTTCTTGGCAGACTTTAGCCTACAGTGCAAACCCATGTAATATTGTTCACGATACGTGGTTAGAATGTGAGGTTTCTACAAGTTCCAAATGGAAGGAGTTCACAGTAGTGAAAAATGTATTTTTGTCGTTGATATACTTTTTAGCTTGCAACAATATAAGATTAACCACAATCAAAATGTTGTTAGTAAAAGGAGCACGACATCAGTATTACAAAAGTTAATTTTAGACATTTTAGCACATATATTGCACAATGTTTATATTGACATGGTAGTGAGTCTACGTACTGAGAATAAGAGAGCAGATTATCTTAGTCGGATTGTTGATTAACATGATTGGCTATAGGCTAATTCTGAATTTGTATTTCAGATAGTTGAATCCCTTGGGGGACCTCATGAGGTTGATTAGTTTGCCTCTGATGACAGTTTTAAATTGATAGTTTTTTATTCCAGATTTTGGAATGTGAATTCGTCAGGTATTGACGCTTTCACGGTTGATTGGCGAGGGATTAACGGGTTGTTCGTTTCACCTGTTTCTTTGTTCCCACAAGAATTAATGTATATTCGACAGTGAAAATTAAACTGTTGGTACTTTTACTTTATACTGGCTCTCTGCTGTTTTTTTGGCTAAATCCTTTTCCATATGGTGATGGTTTCATTTCTGAAGTGACAAATTTTATGGATCTTCCTACTTAAAGACATGCTTATATAGCTGGTATGAGTAAAAAGGACATATTTTACAATGTTGATTTAACATTTGCATATGAGCATTAATGATGGATTTTTCATCCAGCTATATATCACTTTAATGTGAGCATGTATTATAGATCACTTTGATGTGAGCATGTATAATATCACTTTGATGTGAGCATGTATATGATAGATCTCTCTTGATCTCTTGGTATAGATTACTAGCTTTACTAGAATTTGAATTTCAGTTAGTTTTTGAGTTGAGATTTCATATGAATTTTGCGGATAATTAGATGCATAGTACTTAGATGATAGTTATAATTTTAGATTGCTTTTATTAGTTATGTTTCATTTTTTAATTACAAATATATTTTTGCAGGAACTCTCCGGAAGAATTGCAGGATTTATCTGCTTCGCTAGTTAGCAAAGTGAATTTTCTCTCAGAACTAATTATATATTATAATGTAGGAATCTCAGCAGTTTCTACTACAAAAGGATATCATCAGAGTTTTTTACGCTGGAATAATTGGCCTGCATCAAACAGAATTGAAAAATGGTTATACTGTACCAGCAAAAGCTATTTACGTTGCTATATATTTAGCTGTATTGACACATTCGAGAAATACTGTTAGTCCAGTTGAACAACCATTTTACTCTTTACAGTGGATACATTCTCTTATTGGATCATGATGTTTACCGACGAATTCGTCTTTAGTAATTAACCTACTAGAAGATGTGAAGCGTAGCTTGGCTATTTCTACGAATATAAAGGAGCCTGTTTCGGTAGAATTACTGCATATAATGTGGGTTGCTATGTTTTCTTTTGATGACTTGTATAATCAGCGTATTTAATATTTGTACGTGTTTCATTGCTTTTGCGAGTTTATGAGTTGCTTTATATTCGACGAAGTGATTATTTTAAGTTATTTTAGATCATTATTTGTCTATTGTTATTTGTAACATAAATTAGATTTTTTCCTTTGATGTTTTTATGAAATAATTTGCTTAAAAAGTGTGGTGAGGCAAAACCATGGTATATTATATGCAAATTAATGTTGTACCATACTTTGCTAATTAAATATGCAACTCAACTAGAATTCAAAGGAAAAAGGCGGAGCTTCAGCCATGGTATAACATATTCA
Source organism: Mytilus edulis (assembly GCF_963676685.1). NCBI lineage: Eukaryota > Metazoa > Mollusca > Bivalvia > Mytilida > Mytilidae > Mytilus > Mytilus edulis. Next base: position 25,227,189 of record NC_092356.1, read on the forward strand.
TGTTCATGTTATTCCATGGCTGAAGCTCCACCTTTTTTTTTTAAATGTATCCGCCTCTTAAATATTTAGGAAACTGTTAAACGTACTAAAAGGTCAAGATCTTCATTTGTTTTGATTTCATAACAAAAAGCAATAAATTATGTGTACCCAAATCTTAAGAAACCTTTTTCAAACTATATAGAATTGTTACGAATTCCCCTAATTTTGGAAACAATTACTAAATGTTTCTTCTTTAAGTTGTGAAAAAATGAAATGTGAAACTATCATTTCCTTTGCGAAGATCCGATTAAATTTCGATTTTAAAAAGGGGGTACCTATAGAAAAAGGAATAAATATCGGCTACAAATATCTGTGAAAAAACATAGATTTTTTTGCGATCAATTAGGGGAACGTACACCTTCTTCGCTCCCTGGATCCGCTACTGTTTGAGTACAGTGTTTTATCATTAAAATTGTGTTTTAATAAATAATCTAATAATCGGATTAATAAAATAACGGAAGAAAGCAGTTTGAACGAAAACTAGAAATGTATAAATATGCATTTTTCAATGAGATGAAAATTCTGTAAAATATGATAAATTTGTATGATACTTGAAAACAAAAAACAAAACAATTCTTACCGTCATTAGAATAATTATTTAATCCTTGTCCGACGCTGGAATCCGATATTTTTGTTTACCTCAGTCTGATGACATTATGAAATTACTTGCGCAAACAACCATACACTGGGCGCAAAACTAAATAAAAATCGGGAAAATCTGACATTTTCTTTCCATTTTGCAAATTCAGGGGTTCTATTACATGAAATACACAGAATATCATACACGAGGCGCAAAAGTGACTTACGCGAGCTACCATTTCATTGGATAAAACTGTAACGTGATCAATTTCCAATATAAGTTGAAGGTCTTGAAGCTGTCAATCATTTTATTTATATTACAAATTTTATATACCATGTGTCTTACTCATTAACATATTTAAACAAACTCATCCTTCGGATTCGTTTGTTTAAATATGTTAACTCGTAATAACCATGGTATATATAGTACTTAACGTATCAAAACAGACGTATACAGATTGAGAGATGGCGATTCAGTGTCATTCGTATAAGTGTCAGTGAAAAATAAGGAATTATGTTTGCATTGGGCTGATATTTCTAGCAATTTTGATGAGTTTATTTATTTATTTATTTATTTATTTATTTATTTATTTTTTGGATTTTGTCCAAATGTTTAGATGTTGATGTTTTACGTAAAAGAATACGTCAGTGTCATACTTTAGGATGCGCGAGCTCTTTATCTTAGATGCTCATAAAAAATAACAAGATTGGTATTGGCAGGAAATGGCCACAGCATTTATTAACAGATATGATATATGTACTGTTATATGAAATTCAATTTGTGATATGATATATGTACTATTATATGAAATGCAATTTGTGATACATGTAGATATATGAACTAAAATTAACTGATAAAAATGCATATGTGTCTTTGAAAATGTTATATGATGATCGCCGAATATGTTTGAGGTGGCAGACCATATATGAAAAGGGGAAGTTCAAGATAAGCTATTAACCCTGGAAATCAGAGGCTAATGCTATCATACGATTACAATAAGTCTGTAAACTGCAAATATGTTATCTAAGCGCAGCGAAATCTGCCATAAATCAAGCGACTAACCCTGGATATCAGAAGTTATCGCTACCAACGCAAAGTTTAATAAAAATCAGGAAAAAAAAACAACAAACTAATAAATTTCTTTCCAAGTTATCCATTCAATTTCTATATGCATGCACGTCCACTCCTCGTCCAGGATTAATCTTTTTTCTTGAAAGACCGTCTCGTCATTAGAACTTTTGTACATCTTTCCACATAGAGTGATGATTTAATTGATGTAGTCTAGACAATACAATTCTGAAATAAACAAACAAAACCAAACAGCAGTATCTTCCGTAGGAATTGCGTTCTACTAATAAATTTAAGGGAGGGTGGGCGGGTTTTAGAAGATAAATCTATGGCTAAAAAATGCGTCTGCTTTTCCTAAATGTCGACGTCAAAAAGGAGGATTATGGGTAAATCAATCACTTGCAAAGATCGATAATCCAACTAGAAACCAAATACTATTACTTGACGATGTAGTATAACGACGGACAGTGGTATGAGCACTACCGATAACTGATTTAAATTTTAGATTTTAAATCCTATTATCTTAGATGCTCATAAAAAATAACAAGATTGGTATTGGCAGGAAATGGCCACAGCATTTATTAACAGATATGATATATGTACTGTTATATGAAATTCAATTTGTGATATGATATATGTACTATTATATGAAATGCAATTTGTGATACATGTAGATATATGAACTAAAATTAACTGATAAAAATGCATATGTGTCTTTGAAAATGTTATATGATGATCGCCGAATATGTTTGAGGTGGCAGACCATATATGAAAAGGGGAAGTTCAAGATAAGCTATTAACCCTGGAAATCAGAGGCTAATGCTATCATACGATTACAATAAGTCTGTAAACTGCAAATATGTTATCTAAGCGCAGCGAAATCTGCCAAATTGGCGGTGCTGCGACAATTTTAGCCTATAGTTAAAATTTTCACAGAACCGTCAACCGCCAATAAAATTGGGGGGAGCTGCGCATAGCTGTGCCATTTCAAGCAAAATTTGATTAAAATAATTTTCTAATAAATGAATATGCCATTATATGATATAAATTGTAAATTAACAAGCAACTATTTGTATTATTTCTAAAACAGCCCAATAATGTCGATATTTCGTTTAACTGTTCACTAAGAACATATATAGGCAACTAAAAACTGTCAAATAGATATAGGAAGATGTGGTGTAAGTGCCAATGTGACAACTATCCATCCTAACAACAATTTAAAAAAAAAAACGTAAACCATTATAGGTAAATGTAGGCCCCAAACACGGAGCCCTGGCCCACACCGAACAACAAGCTATAAATTGCCCCAAAATTACTAGTGCAAAACCATTCAAACGGGAAAACCAACGGTCTAATCTATATATATATATATATATATAATGTAATGTTTGAAGACCGTCATTGCAGTCTTGGCAATAAAGATTGAGAGATGGCGATTCAGTGTCATTCGTATAAGTGTCAGTGAAAAATAAGGAATTATGTTTGCATTGGGCTGATATTTCTAGCAATTTTGATGAGTTTATTTATTTATTTATTTATTTATTTATTTATTTATTTTTTGGATTTTGTCCAAATGTTTAGATGTTGATGTTTTACGTAAAAGAATACGTCAGTGTCATACTTTAGGATGCGCGAGCTCTTTATTGAAGTTTTCAGCCGTTTGTTCTTGATATAAAGTGTTATGAGTTTCACAGTTTTAGGTCTGAAGGTGCTAGTGCTTGTGCTAATTTAGGTTTACCAGACTCTTTTTAAGAGACACGGTAGATGGTGTTCCGAAACGGCAAACGATATTATCGTGAAGGATTCTTTAGATAATTTCTATCGCATTATTTTCAGACTTTTATTGCATGATTTAGATCACCTTTTTAATTTTCCCGTTCTTTGTGTTTTCGGCCCTCGGCTCTGTCGTGTGGTATTGCACTTTACTCTTTTTGTTATTTATTTAATAATATGATTATTATCAGTGGTTGTGATATATTGGTGTTAACGGAAGAAGAATTATATTTTTTTTATAATACATAATGAATTCTCTTTATAACCACAATGGATTTCGTTTAAGCAAAATGTAAAAATCTATGCCTATTGATAACAAACAAAATTACTAAAAGTTCGAAGCCTTTATGAACAGTTTGTGATTCAACGGTCCGATTTACACATCGGTAACCTCTAAACTATTTTTATTTAACTCTTCTAGTTCTCAACCCCAACAACATGAAGTACTTATAAAATTCATGTATTCGGAAGTATGCAAATTTAAAAAAAAATGATTTGTTGATGCTTTTTGTGCTGATATCACTGCGCACGACAAGTCCTTCCTCAACGGGTTGCATGACTGGTGAGATCGATACTAGTGGAGCAGATTTTTAAAAGTTAAAAGGCCAATTACAAGACAAAGTTGTAGAGCATCGAAAACCCACAATTCGGAAGATTTTACCATAGACAGTTGAGCTTGTTTTTAATTTTTTAGTGAGAAGATCCTTAATGTTTCAATTTAAAGTATAGTAAACAGTAAACTTATACATATGCATGGTCATACCGTAACCATTTTTTATTTATGTACACGGACGTGCTCAATACGTCTAGCTAGACTGATACCTTCAGGGATGAATCCTCAGACAACGTTTGTTTGTAGTATTTCAGTTGTTTACTAGATTTAGAGCAACTAATGACAGCATTTGTTTGATTTCTGTGTCGCTTATATACATCTTCGTTCTTTGTTTCTTCGACAAATAATTAAATATGTTGTGCTATTTTGAGGCCGTAGACGGTTAGAGTGTTTGAGATAATTAAGGTTATATAGTACACTGTTTTTAAATTTAAATTTTCGACAGTATGATTGAAAATCTGTTAATTAACTTGCAGATATAGTAAAATATGAGTTGTGAATTCCTTGTACAACTTCAAGTCATAATCGTAATTTGAGAATTAAACATAAATAAAAGATCAATGTCTTTGAATAAAGATAGTATATTAACTTTGTTTTAGGAATAACTGTTACAAACAAATTTTTAAACCAGTTTCAGGAAATAATATTATGACCGCTTGAAAAGAGGTTAGATCTGACCTCAACGTATAACTGCACATCTATAAGCTGAATCGGAATTTTTTTTATACATTTTAGCTTTTTTTTGTATTGATTTTCTAGAAATGATTCAATATGATATACCATCTAACACAAACAAACCAACAATAATTATCTGATTTCATTGTAGTAATGATAATTTATTCTTGTAATAGTTGCTGCGGTTATAAAACCCAGACCATGTTAATACCTCGTTTGTCTATGTAATAACAGGAACAGTAGTTTAGAAAGCATCAGCTTATTGCCTTTAATGTAGTGAATCTCTAGTGTTAATTCAGTCTGATAGGAGGCCCCTCATGGGGGGGTCCTAGTAATCACATAATCACCATTTTTTTGCCAATATAATCACATAATCATTAAATATTTGCTTATCTTTAGTAATCAAATAATCATAAACTAAAAATACAGTCCTAGGTAATCAAATAATCATGAAATATTTGGCTTAATAATCAAATAATCATTAAAAAAAACGGCCAAGTAATCACATAATCAAAAACCCCATGAGGGCCCTCTGATAGAAACCACTGGAGAAAAAAAATCATATTACCTTATTTCTTTCTAACTCAAACGCCAAAGGAAATTGAAAGTATTAAACAATAGAACAAGAAGAATGACATTTTTTTTAAAATAAAGACTTCAAAGTCTTAATTGATTTTGATGTTTTCCGCTTTTTTGTTTACTTCTTTTCTTTATTTTCAAAACTCAAAAGCATTGAAAAAGACGGAAATTATTAATAAAGTCTAGCCATCATTGCTTACTACTGGTTATAAGGGCTATTGACACAAAAACTGCAACTGATTCCCCACTAGTCTGTGTTCATCTGCCAAGACTGGCATACAAGCTCTATTCTAAAAGCACATTCTGGACTGATATCTAAAAGTATTACCAATAATTGGTCAATGAAACAGCAAGCCAATGACACGAAACTAGACTTGCCACACGTCCCTTCGTCATTATTTTTTTTCAATTTTGACCTTCTATCAATTTTACTGCTATAACTAAGAGATTACTATTATACTGACATCTGCAGAGGGCAGTTTTCTGTTAACATATAACTTAGTAAGAAAGAAATAAATAAAAGAAAGGGAGGCGTAGCAGGTCTAACACGAAACTCTAACTACATGTAGTAAACATTTATGGAAATCAACACTAGACTCGTTTCCATAAAAGATATCAGGATCTTGCCGAGTCTAGAATAACCGTGAATAAATTGACAGGGTATAAAGTAACATGAGCAACACAACCGATTCCACATGTAAAGCAGGATCTGATTATCCTCCCAAAGCACCTAAGATCACCTCGTTTTGTTTTTATGAGATAAGTGTTGCTTAGTGTTTAGTTTTCTATGGTATGTCTTGTGCATGTTGTGTACTATTATTTGTCTTTTTATCTTTTTCTTTTTTTACCAAGGCGTTCTTTCGATCTGAATGTCCCTTTGGTATCTTGCTCCCCTCTTTTGAACAAAGACAAGCATCTTAATTAACTTAAAATCACAAAACCCAAACGACAAAGAACGTTCGGACATAACTAACGACATCCAATGACAAGGTTTTTAACTCGAAGCAGACACACGAACAAAACTAAACTTAATAGCTATGGACAGTGTTCCGACTAATGGTTTGTCTAGACGGTGTCGAAAGAGATACTTTATTAGTTCTAGTTAAAGATAAATGAAAATGATGATCACACTGACTTTTTGTTGATCTCAGGTCGAATAAAATGCAAAGTGTCATAAATGCAATAAAGCGTCATTCACCAATACGTATCTTGCGAGAGTTAGGATGAAGATATTGACGGGGTAATATAATTTTGTTATCACCCTTAATTTATCAGCATCAGTAGATGTCATCTAAGTTTCTGTGTGTTTCGATTAACTTATCAAATTATAAAGTTGTTGACAGGAATCAATATAAATTGTTCTGTAAAAATATATTGAAAAGTGTCGTTAATCGATTAACTAATCAAGCATCAATCAATTGACCACGCTGCTTCGAGGAGCCGGGCTATGATAATAATATTAAGCTTGAAGGCAACACAAGCAGAAGGGTATGTTTTTCAATTTCGGTATAAAAAATTATACTTATTTTGTTATTCAGTTAATGTAAAACGATGCTTTTTCAAGTTTTCAATTAAGAAATTATAAAGAAACCAAGGTTCCAACTCCTAAAGGAAAAGTTAAACTCAGATGATTTTTCTAAAAAATTTGAAAAAAAACCAGCAGAAGAAATGAATGTTCTCATGCTACAAAATATCTTTCTCCTTATAGTTCCGATACACAGATCAAGCTTTCCAAACAAAAGCATGTGCACGACCTAGACGTTTATAACTGTTGCTAATACCAGTAGTGACAGAATTTCCACACGTAGACTAAAAAAAATAACAAGAACACTCGTCATCAGTGATTCACATACAAAGTGAAATCATTGATCTAAAAAAAAATATATAGGTTCGTCATACATGTCGTACGATGAACCGTTGCTGTTGTTATCATATTTGTTTTTAGTTTTTAGTTTTTAGTTTATTGTTTTGCACAGAAATCTTTGTCTTTCTCGTTCGAACTATTGTACATTTCGCAATGTCCATTGTCATACGGTATTGTTTTTTTCTGATCGTAGGAGGCCGTAGAGTGATCTTTTGTTGCCTTCATCCTTGTCATTTTGTCTCTGGTGGATATATACAGTCTTTTGACAATCATATCACATCTCCTTATTCTAATCTTAACGGCTAAAGAAACTTGGTTACAAGATTCTAAATATAATTCTATCAAATCATATTACATTTTAAGGATGCATGTGTGTGCTAATATACAGCTCAATTACTTTATGAACAGTGATGTGTAGCAAAACAGCTATTGAATTTCACCTTCAAATTTACGGTATAATAAATTGCAATAAGGTTTTAATCCAATTTTAAGTTTTTTCGTTGTATTGTTCTGGTTTTTGGCTTAAAACTAAATCACACAATCTCGTTTTCAAATGATATTACACGCGAAAATGTTTTCGTTGTATTGTTCTGGTTTTTGGCTTAAAACTGAATCACACAATCTCGTTTTCAAATGGTTTTACACGCGAAAAAAAACAACGAGTGCTCAAACATCTATTTTCTGGTTTTTTTTTTATAATTGGACACTATTGAACTTTTACTTCTGATCCAGCTTAATGAGTCTCTAGACTGTATTTAATAAATTGATTGGGGACTTTCCGTTTTGAATTTTCCTTGGAGTTCAGTATTTTTGTGATTTTAATTTTTGATTTGACAACAAAAAGGCATGCAATTAAATGATAAAAGCCTTTTGTTTTGTTTTGTTTTGTAATAATTATGCTTCTTTTCGAGATAAGGTACATCGCCAAGGGTATGCTATTCCGATGGAATTTATCTGTGTCTCTCTTCTTGTAGATTTGTTCATATACGGGTAGAAATAAAAGTTTTGAAAAAACGTCATAAAGCTAAAAAGAAAAACCGCTTTCATTCTACCTGGTATGTCATTGTCAGTTTGACAACTACATTTTTCTAAGTAACATGATATGGTTCATTTTGAACTTCAAATGCTCTTACTTAAACGCTTTAGATGTCAGTGGAAAATGAAATTTACAAAGACATCTCTTTTAAATTAATTTAATTTGACCTTGACTTTTTTTGTTTCTGTTCAGTATTTGTCCTTCGGCAGTCACGTATATGCCTTAAATATACAGTCACACACGTTTCAGTCTGGCATGACAATTCTATCCCTAACGTAAATGTACTGTTGAAACCATCATCTAAAACCTGAAAAACTGAAAACGATCTTAAAAATTGTATTTGGTCTCAAGCTGCCCAGGTATGACGTATTTGTAAGCGCAGGTGGTGTATGCTACTGTTGTTAATGCATCATGCTTACTTTACCAATGACTTAGCACTGATAAGAGTAAAGAGGATTGTGTCTAAAGGAGATCATTTGACTAAACATCTCATACAAATGACTAAATAAATGCAATTAAGGACAACGAATTACAGATATAAGACGGAAAACTTTCAGTAAGAAAGCATCTAATTACAATATTGCGGAAATTTACGTACATTTAGTTAATCGTGTCACATTTCTTTAAATGTCCGTAGTCTATTCTGTTTTCTTTGCTATGAATAAACAACTTGAAGTGCACTAAATTTTCTACGCATTTTCATTCCTGGTTTTCAAATTTTAAGGTTGAACCGTTTCTTATAAAGGTTAGACCAGAACAGCGCTTTGGACGCAAACAATATATACATGTGATCAGTTCATATAAATCAAAGCTATTATAACTGTACGTTTGTATGCGCAAACCAGATGCTTGCATTAAACACACAATGCAATGTATCACGGTACCAACATTATATCATATGAAGAAAAACCTATAGATTGCAAATTGGAGATGTGATGATTTAAGACTATTTTAATATTTTTTCACCGATTTTATGTGCTTATAAAAATATTCCAATCTTTTGTCGCTTACAGCCTACGTTTAACTTTTGCTTTTTGAAGTCACATGTACGAAATACATTATATCATCAACTGAGTTTTCTCTCAGTTTTGGTTTCTTTCTGGGTGATAAAACTTTACGATTTGGACATAAACCATCCTTTTCTTCTCTTATCATAGCCAAACCTCTTCAAAACCAACTAATCTTATCCATTAGAAAATGTAGTTCTGTAAATCAAGGCACACCTCCGTATTGGAGAGAAGTAGTACATTTGTACCACCATCGATATTCATCCATCACTATTCACACCGTTTTATATTCAATCCTTATTGTTCGCACTTTGATTGAAAAAAACAACATAGAAGCTAAACGTGGGCACATTATCTGTATTTTAATACGATTGTATTTCAATCGATATATATTTATGCAATACGTTCGTACATTTATAGCATGGTAGCCAAACACACACTCACACACTCAAAAACACACACATATTAACAAAAAGTAATCGAGATAAATCACATTGTGAGAATTATAGTTTAGTCTTGTTGGACAACGATAGTGTGGAAGGTGGCGTAAAACAACCACAATCAATCAATAATTCAATGTAAACATTACGTTGTTTTCTTTTAATTTCAATATAATGTACTAGAAATTATGTCCATATTAAAGTCTTAGTTTGCAATTGCAGGAACTCATACCCATTACGTTATGAAGTAAAAACAAAATGGTTTCCATGACTCTTACTATATTGAAATAAAACATATATCATTGGTATAGCAGTAAAAAAAAAAGAAACCCTTTTTGTTTAAACATTATAGATTTCATTTTAAAGCTACATCAATCTTTACATTGATACTTAAATTCTGAACTAATGTGTTGCATTGGACATCTTCTCTATATCATGTTTCGTGTCTCTGCTTTCTATTAACTTAAGATTAGCGAAACCGGATCCATCAGAATTAGGAATCGATTCTGACGGTCTAATAGTGTTAAGCAAAGGCCATTCAGTATATTATTCACATTAGTATATGACCTATATTTCTAACCAGTGGTTTTAGAGAAAGAGATAAGAGTTTCAAGGACAAAAATGTAGAATGGCAAGTAAACCTGCTTCACTTTAATATTTCATTCATTGACAAATTAGATGTACCCAAAATCATATTTAATTTCCCTCCTCTTTAATTAATAATGACATACTTTCATTGATAAACATTTGTTGAAAGGGATGGTTAATGCATGCAAACCTACTATTAAAAACGAAAATAGAGACAAGTGACCTTACCAGATGCATATGCATCAATGATTTTTGTAACATTACTAGTATAAGTACAAATGTATAAGAACGTGTACATTGCAACATGATGACGACACTTTGGTGGCCTTTTACTATTGTTTGCTCTTTGATCGGGTTGTTGGCTCTTTGAAATAATCCATATTCTTATAATCTGTTTATTTTCGTTTAAAACAAAGTTACTTATACATGTATTTATCACTTTAACTCGAATTGGTTAAAGTACAAACTCCAAATTGCTTTGGAATACAAACCAAACAACACATTAATTTAATTACACCATCAGTTCATTAAACATCCCGAATGGATGTCCTTCGGAACGTCATTACATTAAAGCGTCATCAATCTCAATCGGCATTGCATTTGGTTATGATCATGTCCACATGAGCCAATTCAAACACTTTTTTTAAATGATTTATGAGTTCACAACAACCAAGAAGATTGGTTTTAGAATTACTTTTTCATTAGTTATCACGTTACTTTCAAATTGTCTCAGTTGGGTTTTATTATTGTTTATACTCCTGGTTTCCTTCCCTGCGTATTCTATAATATTTGTGATGGTAACAGTTACGTGTTATAATCCGATGACCGCCAAAGTCAATGCTAAAAGGTATGCGTATCTGAGTCGTGTAAGTGTACGTTAAAAATTAACCAACAATCTGTTGTTGTTTTTAGTAGAAAATAAAAAAATATTTCTGTACATACAGAGTTACTCCTAACAACAAAATGTGTATATTATTTAAATAATCCTGTGATCCAGGTTAGATTTGTCTTTTTTTTTATATTGTATTAGTGCATTTATCTTATAAGGGAATATTTACTTAAAGTCTGTAATTTGTAGAACTCTTTACTTTTTTCAATTTTTGAAAAAAAATCAACAAGATTGTTTGTAAGTTCTTTGCCACGATTTTTTTGATTTTTATGGAAAACAATCAGTAATCAAACATTCGGTAAATTTGAAGAAACAAATGCTGGGCACCAGGAAACGTTCTACAACTGAACTCTAGCATATAACAAGATAAAATTGAGAAAGGAAATGGGGAATGTGTCAAAGCGACAACAACCCGACCATAGAGCAGACAACAGCCGAAGGCCACCAATGGGTCTTCAATGTAGCGAGAATTCCCGCACCCGTAGGTGTCCTTCAGCTGGCCCCTCAAAATATGTATACTAGTACAGTGATAATGGACGCCATACTAAACTCCGAATTATACACAAGAAACTAAAATTAAAAATCATACAAGACGAACAAAGGCCAGAGCCTCCTGACTTGGGACAGGCGCAAAATTGCGGCGGGGATAAACATTATTTGCATTTAATGTCTATTGAAGTTGTATTTAACTGCATATTTATAATCCATAACGTGTTCGAATTCATTACAAAATTACAAGGTTTGGCCCATTTCACATTGAACAATAGCATAAACACAACTTTATTTTCACATTTAAGTTTGGTTTTTTACTTTCCCTTACTGACCTATTTCGTATTTTCATCACTTTAAAGATCCATTTATCATACTATGGCAATTGAGTATGACAGCATTGCAAGGATTCTAAATTAATTTCCCATTCTTGAATTGAGAATTCCTAAAAGACGATTTCTGTTAAGAAATAACAACTTTAAATGGTATTTTATGTTTTGCTCATGCACAACTGGTTCTAAAAAGCTCTTATTAAAGTTTGCCGCTCTTTCGGGTAGACCATTAATTCTCTAGTAAAAAAAAATTCTGATATGAAGTGCAATTGGTCATTACTATACATGTACACTAATATCGATTTTGTCATTAGCAAATTAAAACATAATTAAATTGTATTATTTTTGAGGCGGGATGTATAGAGACACACACGTTAACTTGTATCTCTAAACAAGTCGCTCCTCACTATCCTACTACCTGTCGATACATTTATTTTTGGCATTGCACAAATCATGTCTTCTCTGACTGTTCATGGCGTTAAAATACTAAATCCCTGGGATGTGTTTTAGTTGATTTTAGTCTCTGATTCATTTTTTTTTTATTATAAATTGTTTTGGCTTTAAACTAGCTGTCAGTAACTGCGAGTACTCTCAAAACGTACTCTCTTGTTTATTTGACCTGTTGATACTATTTGTAATGTTTTTTTGTCATTTTTATATTCATATGGATATTGTCTATATACCAGCTTTGATTATTTTGAATATCTACTAAAATTCACCTCTTCGTACTAAGAACATCACAATTATTCTCCTTAAATCTGTACAGGAAGTTTTATCTAGCTCCGATTGTATACTTTTATTGTTGATATTCACCCCCATATGTATCAAGTGCTAAATAAGTTTATTTATTTTACAGAACTTTCTCGGTATTCCTAATTGGACGATTTTATATACACAGAAGTAGTATACCTAAAACCACAAAGTTATTTTTCATTTACCTGTAGATATTATGAAACCGTTTTTTACCAAAAGTAATGATTTTCTAAGGGTTGTTAAATATTTTGCGGTGGTGTCTTGCCATGGCTTTGTTTGGACGTTTTTGTTTGCGTTTGGCCTTGAATGTTTGTCCCTAATAATCTTATTAACTGTGTATTTGCATTCAGGTATCGCAGATCAAATTCATTTGTTCAAAGTGTGTTAATTTACGTTTTTTGATGAGTTAAGCCTTCCAATTGATATTTTATCGTGTGTTTTTCTATGTTGTGATGTTATACTATTGTTTCAGAAGAAGAGAGAAGGTTTGGTACCATTAAAAGTAATCCCGCTGCAAATGTTTGCCCTGTCCTAAGTCAGGAATCTGATGTACAGTAGGCGTCGTTTGTTAATGTCATTTATACGTGTTTCTCTTTTTTTTATATATAGAATTGACCGTTGGTTTTCCCGTTTGAATGGTTTTACACTAGTAATTTTGGGGGCCCTTTATAGCTTGTTGTTCGGTGTTAGCCAAGGCTCCGTATTGAAGGCCGTACATTGACCTATAATGGCTTACTGTTATAAATTATTATTTGGATTGAGAGTTGTCTCATTGGCACTCATACCACACCTTCCTATGTCTATGTATGTTTATGAGCTGATTTTTATTTATTATTTACAATTTGTATTGAAAAAAGTAAAATCACAAAAGTACTGAACTCCGACGAAAATTTAAAATGGAAATTCCCGAATCAAATGGCAAAATCAAAAGAACCCAGAAAAATTGATTGATAGAATGGCATATACAGTATATGAATATTTTATATGTGAGCAATACACAGAAATAGTTTAAACAATTGTTGCTGAAAGTCATGTTGTTTGACAAATTGATTTCTATAAGAAGAATTTATGTCCCTGCAGCTACATTAAGGAACGTTTTATTTCTTGATATGCTACAGCAATTATAGTCAAACTGTTGAAATTTATTTTTATGTTATAACATAAGACAACTTGCGACTCTTACAGCGCACTTGATGGAGTTCATGAATTTTGCTAACTCCAAATAATTGATTTTTCCTACGTACGTTGATATAACTTTGCGTTCTAAGCAAAATTTACAACACAACTACAGCATTTGTACAGGTATGTGTAAGTTTTGTCCCATAATAAATCTTCTTTAACATGATATAAAATAGAGTGGTTATTACAGCTACACAATAATGTTTTGTTTTCCTTTTTTTCTAAATAAAACCTTAAAAGGCCCATATCTTCCCTACCTAGAACACGTAATTAGAAATTTGAAAAGTTAAAAAAGATATGATAATGCATCTGAGCATTTCAGAAATAATTATATGATTTATACGTCAATGAAACAGCATCCCAGGGACATAAAAAAACACCATCTAAATGTGCATTCTTGCAGACATCTGTCATCAATTTTATATATCTGTATTTCCTTTCCATATTTTTGACTTAATAATTTAGTAGGTGATACATGTAGGTACACAGTTCTATGTTTGAAGTAGAAAAACAATAGATATCCATTATTTGGATGACAAACTATATAGTGCTAACATTATAAAATGCTATATTTGTATAATACCAATTACAGAATAATATTAACATGCGACAAGATATTAAGGGCATACGATACAGTTACAGGGGAGGTAATGACGTTGCTAAAGTAAAATGTTATTTTCGCGACGTCAAACTATGACATATCGGGAAAAGATGCATTTTTCGACTGATTTTTATCATTCAAACTGATTGAATTTGAAAACGAGTGCATGGATCCCTATTTTTGAAAACAGCAATTTGTTTCATTTTGCAAGGAGATTATGTGACCCAAATTTTATAAAACTGTAAATAGCGCAATTTTTTTAATTCTGATAAACATGCAGCAAAAAATGACGTTTTTTCCTGTATTCATGAACATTTGATAAATATGAGTTATTTCTAAATAAAAATTGCATAATTTTTAATGATACTTATAAAATACAGAAATTACCGATTATTTATAACAAAAAACAATTTGTGTGTATCGTTTAAAACAAAAAAGTTATGTCTTTCTTTCGAAAAAGAAAATAAGGACACAAATCTGAATTTTGAGCAAATATACAAAATTTCGACCTCATTTTACTCAAAAAGTTGCACTTGAAGGTATATTTTTTATTACATATTTGATTTAATTAGGTAAAAATATCCTATATGCAAATTTTCATCAACTTGTAAATTTATACAGGTTCAAAACTGTATCGTATGCCCTTAAAAAAACTAACGCGTAGTAGACAGTTGTCAAATTAAAGTGACTTATGCCAGTTTAGTTTGAGTTTACTGAACATATATCATTTGATATTACTTTGAACACGCAGATCAATCCATTGTATCACGGTAGGGAAAACACATTACCAATAATATGAAATGATGAAATTAATACTTGAAGTCAACTTGCGGTTATCGAACAGCAACAAAAAACCATATCATATACGGTTTAGTATACACATGAACTTATAATTGCTGATGTTTGTATTTGGACTTAATGCAGCCATGTCTAAACATGACCAATATCGATAACACCATCGATGAGTGATAATGAACGATTAATTGCTATTTATTGTATCATGCAGAACCTAAATCGATTTTCAATTCAAAGTGAACATTTTAATTTATTCGATATCAGTCATTTATTTGAATGTGATAATAAACGATATATTTGCCATTTATTTTCCTCTTTCTTTAAATGTCAGAGTCTTGTCATGTATTTCATACTTGCTCACTGCTTAATCGTAATTTTCATAGAATAGAGATTTAAAATTTCTCCCGTCACTGAACAATGAATGCACAAGTCATGGAATAATGGCGACGTCTTATAAATAAACAAAATAATTGCTTGATTTGAAAGAAGTTAAGTTTTCTGTCTATTATATTGACTGAAAAGACACCATTGATCGACAATTCTGTCAAATGATTTAAGTGTGTTTTATGGCCACGCGTTACAGGAACAGATTATATTGACTCAGCATATTTCATTTTTTCTATTTGATGTATTTGTTTTAAGAGTGATTAGCTCTGGTAAGTTTTTTTTTATCATATAGGTTTATTGGCATTTTAAATACAATGACATTCATTTGCATGCTGATGTAGTTTTGCCACTTCGTTCTAGAGTATAATAAGGTTAAAAGAGTTTCAATCTTAATTGCTATGGATATGTCCTGCAGTAAAAATGGCAAATTTTTGCGAGTTGTTGTTTTCGATACCTGAAGATACAAGAAAAACATTGCCAAAAACATCATATCGCTAAATATTTTTTTTAAAGGAGGACAAAAACAAATCTCAAGAACAGTTAGAAAAATCCACGAAATGACAAATGTAAAAAAAAATCAAACCAGAAAACTAACGACCCAATTTATAAAGTACAAAAAAATGAACGAAAAACAAAAACCTAAGGCTTCGTGTTGAAGACCTACCTTAACCTACAATTTTTTACTTTATAAATTGTAATTTGGATGGAAAGTTGTCTCATTGGCACTCACAAAACTTCTTATATCGAAACACAGTAACAAACGACAAACACTAAATTACAGACTTCTGACTTGTGACAGGCACATATACACAGGATATGGCCGGTTTATACTTTAACTAGGGTCGACCTTGCCTCAGGGAGTTGAAATCGTACTATCTTATCGATTACTAAATTGATAGACGGCCAATTGTAGACAGCTTGGTTTTTAATAAAGTATGTTAGCATAAATGGAAATTAAAGCTAAAAAAATCTACTTTTCGGTATCGAAATCATTTTCAACCGACTTATATATTTAATCACGGCACACTTGTTCACGCTCAAAAGACATGAATTAATCATAATATGCATATAACTGTCCATAAAAAGTGTTACAAAAAACATGGAGTATGGGTAGCATTTAAAAACTTTAACATGGAAAGTCTTTTCACTCTGAATAGTAAATATGATTGACATTTTCAAATAAATTAATTCACTTATAACTTTTGTGATTGTAATTCGTGTTTTTATACTTTATTAGACTGTGTAGACTTTCTATAAATTTATCTCATTCACGCCGCAGACTAGTTAGTCAAGAGCATGTCTTCAATTCTGTTGTCAATTAAGGATGGATGTTAACTTCGCCATGTGAAACAAACTGCAATTTGATAGATAAGTAAATATCTGACCTGAATTGAACAATTTAATCTGTAAATGAAACAAGATTGACTCTTTATTAAGATGTCTGGTAAAATGTTGATCTACCAGTGGAGTGAATGCTTTCGGCCAAAGGCATCCGTGACGAGATAAAACATAATAATTATTTAAAATGAATGACAAATGCATTAGAACAGACTATGTTTGCCTTTTGAAACAACTATCTTGCATTTAAATTTGTGAGATGAAATTTGGTAACCGACAGTATCTAATCATTTTAAGTTACTACTGAGGCTTTTTAAAGAAACTATAATAGACTTGCATGTTGTTAAAAACTTAAGTTTTCTAATTGTCGTGTTGGCTAAAGTTAAATGATACACATTTCATGCTTCTTATTTCTATGTTCTATTTAGTTAGTTTTTTTTGCTTAGTCGCCTTTCGTTTTTGTATTGTCCTCTTGATTACCCCTCTCTCTTTATTGTCGTCTTGTTTTTATCCATCCATGAAATGTGTAGTAAATTCTTGTCTCATCTCCATTCGTCACAACTCGGCTGATTCCGTACCAGGTCTTTAGAAAATCCTTATTATTCGAACAATTTATAGAACAGTAATGCTCAAACTTAAAAGAGGGGCGAAAGATACCAGAGGGACATTCAAACTCATAGATATAAAATAAACGCCATTTCTAAAAAAGAAAAAGACAAACAGACAAATAATAGTACTCAAGACACAACATATCATAGAAAACTAAAGACTGAGCAATACGAACCCAACCAAACACTGGGGGTGATTTTGGGTGCTTCGGAAGGGTAAGCAGATCCATATTCATAAATATGGCCAAATGAATGATAATTCATGTCTACTCGCAAGTGCTTACTATAAGATGGTCTGGTGATACCTTCAGGGATGAATCCCCAGCCAACAGTTGTTTATAGTATTTCAGTTGGTTACTAGATATAGCGATAATAATGACAGTATTTGTTTGATTTCTATGTCGATTATATACATCTTCGTTCTTTGTTTTTCGATGAACAATTCGATAAGTTGTGAAATTTTGAGGCCGTAGAGAGGTAAGAGTATTTGAGATAATTTTAAGGTTATAGTTTACAAATTTGTATATGAGATATAGTCAGATGCGCGTTGTTTTGGTAAATAACTGTTTAAAACAAATATTTCAACTTGTTTCATGAAATACTATTCTGACCGTTTGGAAAAGATGTTTATATCTGATCTAAAAGTATAACTGCACCTATAAATACCTTAAAATGTTTATGTTTTTAAAGATACAAACCGAGTATATAAAAAAAAGTTTTTTTGTATTGATTTTATAGAAATGATTCAATATGCAATATATATACTAACTAACACAAAAAAAAAGAACCGAAATGTAATTATCTGATTGTATTGTCGTAATGATCATTTATTCTGGTAATAATTGCTGCGGTTATAAAACCCAGACCATGTTAATACCATGTTTGTCTATGCAATTACAGGAACAGTAGTATAGAAAGCAACAGCCTATTGCGTTTAATGTTAAAACAAATCTCTAATGACTGCGAATACTTTTATTTTATTTTGTGAAATAGTCCATGCTATTATTTAAGAGCTTGTGTGGATCTCTAGTGTTAATTCATTCTGATAGAAACCACTGGAGAAAAAAAATCATATTACCTTATTTCTTTCAAAACCAAACGCCAAAGGAAATTGAAAGTATTAAACAATAGAACAAGAAGAATGACATTTAAAAAAAAAAGACTTCAATTGATTTTGATGTTTTCCTTTTTTTTTTACTTCTTTTTTTTATTTTCAAAACTCAAAAGCATTGAAAAAGACGGTAATTATTCATAAAGTCCAGCCATCATTGCTTACTACTGGTAATAAGGGTTATTGACACAAAACTGCAACCGATTCCCCACTAGTCTGTGTTCATCTGTCAAGACTGGCATAACAGCTCTATTCTGAAAGCACATTCTGGACTGATATCTTAAAGTATTACCAATAATTGGTCAATAAAACAGCAATCCAATGAAACGAAACTAGACTTGCCACACGTCCCTTCGTCATTATTTTTTCAATTTTGTCCTTCTAACAATTTTACTGCTATAACTAAGAGATTACTATTATACTGACATCTGCAGAGGGCAGTTTTCTGTTAACATATAACTTAGTAAGAAAGAAATAAATAAATAAAAGAAAGGGAGGCGTAGCAGGTCTAACACGAAACTCTTACTACATGTAGTAAACATTTATGGAAATCAACACTAGACTCGTTTCCATAAAAGATTCCACATGTAAAGCAGGATCTGATTATCCTCCCAAAGCACCTACGATCACCCCGTTTTGTTTTTATGAGGTTAGTGTTGCTTAGTGTTTAGTTTTCTATGGTATGTCTTGTGCATGTTGTGTACTGTTATTTGTCTTTTTCTTTTTTTCTTTTTTTGCCAAGGCGTTCTTTCGATCTGAATGTCCCTTTGGTATCTTGCTCCCCTCTTTTGAACAAAGACAAGCATCTTAATTAACTTAAAATCACAAAACCGAAACGACAAAGAGCGTTCGGACATAACCAACGACATCCAATGACAAGGTTTTTAACTCGAAGCAGACACACGAACAAAACTAAACTAAATAGCTATGGACAGTGTTCCGACTAATGGTTTGTCTAGACGGTGTCGAAAGAGATACTTTATAAGTTCTAGTTAAAGATAAATGAAAATGATGAACACATTGACTTTTTGTTGATCTCAGGTCTAATAAAATGCAAAGTGTCATAAATGCAATAAAGCGTCATTCACCAATACGTATCTTGCGAGAGTTAGGATGAAGATATTGACGGGGTAATATAATTGTGTTATCCCCCTTAATTTATCAGCATCAGTAGATGTCATCTAAGTTTCTGTGTGTTTCGATTAACTTATTAAATTATAAAGTTGTTGACAGGAATCAATATAAATTGTTCTGTAAAAAATATATTGAAAAGTGTCGTTAATCGATTAACCAATCAAGCATCAATCAATTGACCACGCTGCTTCGAAGGAGCCGGGCTATGATAATAATATTAAGCTTGAAGGCAACACAAGCAGAAGGGTATGTTTTTCAATTTCGGTATAAAAAATTATACTTATTTTGTTATTCAGTTAATGTAAAACGATGCTTTTTCAAGTTTTCAATTAAGAAATTATAAAGAAACCAAGGTTCCAACTCCCAAAGGAAAAGTTAAACTCAAATGATTTTTATAAAAAATTTGAAAAAAACAGCAGAAGAAATGAATGTTCTCATGCTACAAAATATCTTTCTCCTTATAGTTCCGATACACAGATCAAGCTTTCCAAACAAAAGCATGTGCACGACCTAGACGTTTAGAACTGTTGCTAATACCAGTAGTGACAGAATTTCCACACGTAGACTAAAACAAATAACCAGAACACTCGTCATCAGTGATTCACATACAAAGTGAAATCATTGTTTTAAAAAAAATATATAGGTTCGTCATACATGTCGTACGATGAACCGTTGCTGCTGTTATCATATTTGGTTTTAGTTTATTGTTTTGCACAGAAATCTTTGTCTTTCTCGTTCGAATTATTGTACATTTCGCAATGTCCATTGTCATACGGTATTGTTTTTTTCTGATCGTAGGAGGCCGTAGAGTGATCTTTTGTTGCCTTCATATTCATCATTTTGTCTCTGGTGGATATATACAGTCTTTTGACAATCATATCACATCTCCTTATTCTAATATCCATGTTCGCTCTTAACGGCTAAAGAAATTTGGTTACAAGATTCTAAATATAATTTTATCAAATCATATTACATTTTAAGGATGTATGTGTGTGCTATGAAATGCAAACCAAAGAATTTAATATAAAGTCGATTTATAAAAATGTCAAATTGTAAAGCAACGTTCTTTCACATAAAAGTAACTACATTTCTTTACCAAAGACACTTACATTTTCAATATATACAGCTCAATTACTTTATTAATAGTGATGTGTAGCAAAACAGCTATTGAATTTCACCTTCAAATTTACGGTATAATAAATTGCAATATGGTTTTAATCCAATTTTAAGTTTTTTCGTTGTATTGTTCTGGTTTTTGGCTTAAAACTAAATCACACAATCTCGTTTTCAAATGATATTACACGCAAATTTTTTTTCGTTGTATTGTTCTGGTTTTTGGCTTAAAACTAAATCACACAGTCTCGTTTTCAAATGGTATTACACGCGAAAATGTTTTCGTTGTATTGTTCTGGTTTTTTGCTTAAAACTAAATCACACAATCTCGTTTTCAAATGGTATTACACACGAAAAAAAACAATGAGTGCTCAAACATCTATTTTCTGGTTTTTTTTTTTGATAATCGGACACTATTAACTTTTACTTCTGATCCAGCTTAATGAGTCTGTTGACTTTATTTAATAAATTGGTTGGGGACTTTCCTATTTGAATTTTCCTTGGAGTTCAGTATTTTTGTGATTTTAAATTTTGATTTGACAACAAAAAGGCATGTAATTAAATGATAAAAGCCTTTTTTTTTTGTTTTGTGTAATAATTATGCTTCTTTTCGAGATAAGGTACATCGCCAAGGGTATGCTATTCCGATGGAATTTATCTGTGTCTCTCTTCTTGTAGATTTGTTCATACACGGGTAGAAAAAAAAGTTTTGACAAAAAGTCATAAAGCTAAAAAGAAATTCCGCTTTCATTCTACCTGGTATGTCATTGTCAGTTTGACTACTACATTTTTCTAAGTAACATGATATGGTTCATTTTGAACTTCAAATGCTCTTACTAAAACGCTTTAGATGTCAGTTGAAAATGAAATTTACAAAGACATCTCTTTTAAATTATTTTAATTTGAGCTTGACTTTTTTTGTTTCTGTTCAGTTTTTGTCCTTCGGCAGTCACGTATATACCTTAAATATACAGTCACAAACGTTTCGGTCTGGCATGACTATTCTCTCCTTAACGTAAATGTACTTTTAAAACCATCATTTAAAACCTGAAAAACTGAAAACGATCTTAAAAATTGTATTTGGTCTCCAGCTGCCTAGATATAACGTATTTGTAAGCGCTACTACTGTTGTTAATGCATCATGCTTACTTTACCAATGACACAGCACTGATAAGAGTAAAGAGGATTGTGTCTAAAGGAGATCATCTGACTAAACATCTCATACAAATGACTAAATAAATACAATTAAGGACAACGAATTACAGATATAATACGAAAAACTTTCAGTAAGAAAGCATCTAATTACAATATTGCGGAAATTTACGTACATTTAGTTTATCGTGTCACATTTCTTTAAATGTCCGTAGTCTATTCTGTTTTCTTCGCTGTCGTTTTTTTGCTATCAATAAACAATTTGAAGTGCACTAAATTTTCTACGTATTTTCATTCCTGGTTTTCAAATTTTAAGATTGAACCGTTTATTTTAAGGGTTAGACCAGAACAGCGCTTTGGACGCATAAAATATATACATGTGATCAGTTATGTTCATATAAATCAAAGCTATTATAATTGTACGTTTGTATGCGCAAACCAGATGCTTGCATTAAACACACAATGCAATGTATCACGGTACCAACATTATATCATATGAAGAAAAACCTTAGGCTATAGATTGCAAATTGGAGATGTGGTGATTGAAGACTATTTTAATATTTTTTTCACCGATTGTATGTGCTTATAAAGATATTCTAAATTTTGTCGCTTACAGCCTACGTTTAACTTTTGCTTTTTGAAGTCACATCTAAGAAATGCATTATATCAGCAACTGAGTTTTCTCTCCGTTTAAGTTTCTTTCTGGGTGATAAAACTTTACGATTTGGACATAAACCATCCTTTTCTTCTCTTATCATAGCCAAACCTCTTCAAAACCAACTAATCTTATCCATTAGAAAATGAGGAATCTTGGAAATGAGATAGCCACAAGATATATTAACAGTACAATTTTCGAATTGTAAGTTAAGTGGTTTATAATTCAGAGGCGAGAAAGTCTTCCCGTCTATATTTGTGTCACGGATGTTATCAGATTTATGGGTGTTTTTTTTTTCTTATTTCAATTTCACAATAGACGCAGAATTAATTAGAATTTTTTGTCCAGCCTCACAATTCTTGTGAACTCATCAGTACCACACTCAAGATGTTATTTACATCAGTGAAGCTGTAACTAGACAAATAAGATTCCCTTCTCCAGAAAGAATTGTCTGACACCATTTGCCTGCATTATGGTATGTTACCAGTTATTGATAACATACAGCAATTTCCTACAGAAAAAGTGCAATTCAAAGCTTTGTGATTTATTAAATGAACAATATGTCGACATTTAATTCTTTATATCTTCATCGGCTTAGAAAATTAGTTTTCTGTCCACAGTATATCACGAATTTTATTCTAATACTGATTTCTATATTACTTGCCTAAAGTACAAACAAAACTTACAAAAACGATTACTCTCATTAAAAGTAATTGGCAATCATAACGTTAACCCATCTCCTTATTTATGTATATATGCGGTATTCAGTACGTAGGTGAAACTGGGCGATATTTATCTAAACGCACGCAAGAACACTTGTATCGTTTTAAAAGATCCAATAAATTCAAAAGTATCATTTATCAACATCTTAAGAAGCACAATCATCCTATTAAATATTCAACAGTTCAACCTTTAGAAGTAGTAAATAAGCAGCCTGGTGAATCTCATTCAAAGTTTGTACGATCACGGAAAATAATTGAATTAAATTGGATTGAAAAATTACAGACAGTCTACCCTCTTGGTCTTAATGATAATATCATGGGAATTGGCAATATATCAAGAACCGATTCTGTTAACATTTTGGATATAGTTTCTAAAACTGTTCGTAACAATCGTTCTCATGGACGCAGAAAAAAAATCGCAATCAAAGAAAATTTCGGACCAACCATACAAATATTTCGGACCTAATTTCTATTTAAATAAAAACAACGGCAGACATTATCTGTTAACCAAGCTTTGTTCTTTACATATAAATAAATTAAATTAAATTTTAGAGGATTGCAACACAATTTCATATTACAGTCCTAAGTATGAGTTTGTTCAAATTATAATGGCATATTGTTATTCTAAATTGTTTCCAAAAATTGACAGCCCTAAAGATCATAAAAACATTTTATTAAAATAAAGTATGTCATTAAAGGTTTTGATTTTGTAAATATTGCCGGTATTTTTAACGACCATTCTGTTAAAGACCAAATTCCTGGATATTTTGATAATACTGAACTCCCTCGTATTTGTTATATTTACAAGAAATCTACCCAGAAATATGTGTTTAATTATAGCCAATTGTGTAAAGATATACATTTTATTGAATATACACCTATGTCGTGTAATTGCAGAAATTCCGAATACACTTATGGCCCCATTTCCCATGTCATAACAGGAGACCTTAACATCGTTCGCGACCGAGAGTGAAAATCATTCCTCAGTAAAGGACCTAAATATCGTCCCCCGTCAATTATTTATTTGAATGTGTGTCGTAATATCATCCACGACTCACTCCATACCTATTGTTTAAAATGGGTAAAACGTGAAAAAGTTGACAAAACATCTTTGGACTCTTTTTTTAAATTCAGTAATGAAGATAGTTGATATTCGAATACAACATTTTAAAGAATATTTTACTCTTAACAACAACCACAAAACCCCTATTTCGCGTATCAAACATAAACTAAAAGAACTAGCCAAGGAATTTATTTTTGTCCCGGAGATGATTTTCATTTTCTATCGTTAATTATCCATTTTTAGATGGTGACGTTCCCTTTTCACCATCTTACGGTGTTTATATATCTCAACGTGTACGATTCGCTCGTGTATGTAACAACGTATTAGATTTTAGCGAGAGAAATTTATGTATTACTGAAAAATTATTACACCAGGGTTTTCGATATCACAAACTGGTCAAAACATTTACTAAATTTTATCACCGGTATAAGGAAATAATTCGTAAATATAACTCAACATGCAGACATCGTATACGGTCAGGTATTTCACATCCAATCTTTTATGGTAATATTCTTTACAAAGCACAAAAATGTCAGTATTCACCTCAAAAGCTTACAAAACCTTTAAACAGACTTATTAAGAAGGGATATAGTTTCGATACTGTTGTCAGGTCATTAAAGATTGCATATTTTGGCTTTAATATTGATTCACTTATAGGGTCTTTTCATCGGAACTAAACACATTTTGTTTTAAAAAACAGTTATTGGCATGACACGGGTTATGTTCTTCTCACATATTTTATGATAGTACGATACAAAACCCCTTACGGAAGGGATTGTGCCTGATATTCATATGATGACGACATAATCTTTCAATCAGTTTAATTGAGGTCTGGAGCTGGCATGTCAGTTAACTGCTAGTAGTCTGTTGTTATTTATGTATTATTGCCATTTTATTTATTTTCTTTTGACATCGGACTCGGACTTCTCTTGAACTGAATTTTAATGTGCGTATTGTTATGCGTTTACTTTTCTACATTGGCTAGAGGTATAGGGGGAGGGTTGAGATCTCATAAACATGTTTAATCCCCCCACAATTTTGCGCTTTTCCCAAGTCAGGAGCTTCTGGCCTTTGTTCGTCTTGTATGATTTTTCAAGTTTCTTGTGTATAATTCGGAGTTTAGTATGACGTCCATTATCACTGTACTGGTATACATATTTTTAGGGGCCAGCTGAAGGACACCTACGGGTGCGAGAATTCTCGCTAGATTGAAGACCCATTGGTGGCCTTCGGCTGTTGTCTGCTCTATGGTCGGGTTGTTGTCGCTTTGACACATTCCCAATTTCCTTTCAATTTTATGATATAAAAAAGAAGTTGTTGTATGCTTGTCAATGTGACAACTATTCACAAGAGACTAAATGATACAGAAACTAACAACTACATACATCGCCGTACAGCAGTCAACAATAAACAAAGCCTATACTGCATAGTCATTTCAAACGAAAAACTAACAGCCTAATTTATGTACAAAAAAAGAATAAAAAACACAGCAACAAACGACAACCACTGAATAACAGGCTCATGCCTTAGGACAGACACATACATGAACATACATAATGTGGCGGGGTTTAATATGTTAGCGGGGTCCCAGCTATACCCCTAACCTCGGATATTGGTGTTACATTACAACATAAGACTGAACTATACAAATCAGTTGTAAAAGGCTCAACTCATTAGATTGATACATATTAATCATGTTAATCATGTTAATGACGTTTATTGATTTTGATAATAATGACGTACACACAATAAACAAGCGGATCATTTGTATATGCAGATTTAAGAGAAATTGTTCATATGAATTGTCTAACATTTTGTCATATTAGGCCCATTTATAGCTGGTTATGCTGTGCGAGTTTAAGGTTGATAATTGTGAAAGACCGTACGGTGACCTATAGCTGCCAACATTTACGTTATTTGGTCTCTGGTAACTAGTTGTTAATTGTCTCATTTGCAATCATACCTCACCCTTTTATTCTATATCATATATTTTTTTATTTGTTACATCGGGTAAGTCCAAGCTCATACAGGTATTGGCAATATCATTTGGTTAAATCTGTATCTGCATCTGTATACGTAGTTCTGTAAATCAAGGCACACCTCCGTATTGGAGGAAAGTAGTACCACCATCGATATTCATCCATCACTATTCACACCGTTTTATATTCAATCCTTATTGTTTGCACTTTGATTGAAAAAAAAACAACATAGAAGCTAAACGTGGGCACATTATCTGTATTTTAATACGATTGTATTTGCAAGTAGTAACAGCATGTTCAAAACGATATATATTTATGCAATACGTTCGTACATTTATAGCATGGTAGCCAAACACACACTCACACATTAAAAAACACACACAAACACACACATATTAACCAAAAGTAATCGAGATAAATGACATTGTGAGAATTATAGTTTAGTCTTTTTGGACAACGATAGTACGGAAGGTGGCGTAAAACAACCACAATCAATCAATAATTCAATGTAAACACTACGTTGTTTTCTTTTAATTTCAATATAATGCACTAGAAATTATGTCCATATTAAAGTCTTATTTTGCAATTGCAGGAACTCATACCCATTACGTTATGAAGTAAAAACAAAATGGTTTCCATGCCTCTTACTATATTGAAATAAAACATATATCATTGGTATAGCAGTAAAAAAAAAAGAAATCCTTTTTGTTTAAACATGATAGATTACATGTTAAATCTACATCATTCTTTACATTGATACTTAAATTCTGAACTAATGTGTTGCATGGGACATCTTCTCTATATCATGTTTCGTTTCTCTGCTTTCTATTAACTTAAGATTAACGAAACCGGATCCATCAGAATTAGGAATCGATTCTGACGGTCTAATAGTGTTAAGCAAAGGCCATTCAGTATATTATTCACATTAGTATACGACCTATATTTCTAACCAGTGGTTTTAGAGAAAGAGATAAGAGTTTCAAGGACACAAATGTAGAATGGCAAGTAAACCTGCTTCACTTTAATATTTCATTCATTGACAAATTAGATGTACAAAAAAATCATATTTATATTCCCTCCTCTTTAATTAATAATGACATACTTTCATTGATAAACATTTGTTGAAAGGGATGGTTGATGCATGCAAACCTACTATTAAAAACGAAAATAGAGATAAGTGACCTCCGTTTCAAAATCCTTACCAGATGCATATGTATCAATGATTTTTGTAACATTACTAGTATAAGTATAAGAAAGTGTACATTGCAACATGATGAAGACACTTTGGTGGCCTTTAACTGTTGTTTGCTCTTTGATCAGGTTGTTGGCTCTTTGACATAATCCATATTCTTATAATCTGTTTATTTTCGTTTAAAACAAAGTTACTTATACATGTATTTATCACTTTAACTCGAATTGGTTAAAGTACAAACTCCAAATTGCTTTGGAATACAAATCAAACAACACATTATATTAATTACATCATCAGTTCATTAAACATCCCGAATGGATGTCCTTCGGAACATCATTACATTAAAGCAGTATCAATCTTAATCGGCATTGCATATGGTTATGATCATGTTTGTCGTAGTTGAGCATTGTTGATGTCCACATGAGCCAATTCAAACATTTTTTTTTAAATGATTTATGAGTTCACAACGACCAAGAACATTGGTTTTAGAATTACTTTTTCATTAGTTATCACGTTACTTTCAAATTGTCTCAGTTGGGTTTTATTATTGTTTATATTCCTGGTTTTCTTCCCTGCGTATTCTATAATATTTGTGATAGTAACAGTTACGTGTTATAATCCGATGACGGCCAAAGTCAATGCTAAAAGGTTTGCGTATCTGAGTCGTGTAAATGTACATTAAAATTTAACCAACAATCTGTTGTTGTTTTTAGTAGAAAATAAAAAATATTTCTGTACATACAGAGTTACTCCTAACAAAAAAATGTGTATATCATTTAAATAATCCTGTGATCCAGGTTAGATTTGTCTTTTTTTTATATTGTATTAGTGCATTTATCTTATAAGGGAATATTTACTTAAAGTCTGTAATTTGTAGAACTCTTTGATTTTTTAAAAAAAATCAACAAGATTGTTTGTAAGTTCTTTGCCACGATTTTTCTGATTTTTATGGAAAACAATCAGTAATTAAACAATCGGTAAATTTGAAGAAACAAATGCTAGGCACCAGGAAATGTTCTACACCTGAACTCTAGCATATCAACAAGATAAAATTGAGAAAGGAAATGGGGAATGTGTCAAAGCGACAACAACCCGACCATAGAGCAGACAACAGCCGAAGGCCACCAATGGGTCTTCAATGTAGCGAGAATTCCCGCACCCGTAGGTGTCCTTCAACTGGCCCCTAAAAATATGTATACTAATACAGTGATAATGGACGTCATACTAAACTCCGAATTATACACAAGAAACTAAAATTAAAAATCATACAAGACGAACAAAGGCCAGAGCCTCCTGACTTGGGACAGGCGCAAAATTGCGGCGGGGATAAACATTATTTGCATTTTTATGTCTACTGAAGTTGTATTTAACTGCATATTTATAATCCATAACGTGTTCGAATTCATTACAAAATTACAAGGTTTGGCCCATTTCACATTGAACAATAGCATAAACACAACTTTATTTTCACATTTAAGTTTGATTTTTTACTTTCCCTTACTGACCTATTTCGTATTTTCATCACTTTAAAGATCCATTTATCATATTATGGCAATTGAGTATGACAGCATTGCATGAATTCTAAATTAATTTCCCATTCTTGAATTGAGAATTCCTAAAAGACGATTTCTGTTAGAAATAACAACTTTAAATGGTATTTTATGTTTTGCTCATGCACAACTAATTCTAAAATGCTCTTATTAAAGTTTGTCGCTCTTTCGGGTAGACCATTAATTCTCTAGTAAAAAATAATTCTGATATGAAGTGCAATTGGTCATTAATATACATGTACACTAATATCGATTTTGTCATTAGCAAATTAAACATAATTAAATTGTATTTTCTTTTGAGGCGGGATGTATAGAGACACACACACGTTAACTTGTATCTCTAAAGAAGTTGCTCCTCACTATCCTACTACCTGTCGATACATTTAATTTTGGCATTGCACAAATCATGTCTTCTCGGACTGTTCATGGCGTTAAAATAATAAATCCCTTGGATGTGTTTTAGTTGATTTTTAGTCTCATGATTTTTTGTTAATTATTAATTGTTTTGGCTTTAAACTAGCTGTCAGTAACTGCGAGTACTCTGAAAACGTACTCTCTTGATTATTTGACCTCTTGATACTATTTGTAATGTATTTTTGTCATTTTATATTAATATGGATATTTTCTATATACCAGCTTTGAATATTTTGAATATCTACTAAAATTCACCTCTTCGTACTAAGAACATCATAATTATTCTCCTTAAATCTGTACAGGAAGTTTTATCTAGCTCCGATTGTATACTTTTGTTGTTGATATTCACCCCATATGTATCAAGTGCTAAATAAGTTTATTCATTTTACAGAACTTTCTCGGTATTTCTTATTGGACGATTTTATATACACAGAAGTAGTATACCTAAAACCACAAAGTTACATTTACCTGTAGATATTATGAAACCGTTTTTTTTCAAAAGTGATGATTTTCTAAGGGTTGTTAAATATTTTCGCGATGGTGTCTTGCCATGGCTTTGTTTGGACGTTTTTGTTTGCGTTTGGCCTTGAATGTTTGTCCCTAATAATTTTATTAACTGTGTATTTGCATTCAGGTATCGCAGATCAAATTCATTCGTTCATAGTGTGTTAATTTACGATTTTTGATGAGTTAAGCCTTCCAATTGATATTTTATCGTGTGTTTTTCTTTGTTGTGATGTTATACTATTGTTTCAGAAAAAGGGAGAAGGTTTGGTACCATTAAAAAGTTTAATCCCGCTGCAAATGTTTGCCCTGTCCTAAGTCTGATGTACAGTAAGTGTCGTTTGTTTATGTCATTTATACGTGTTTCTCTTTTTTTTTTTTATATATATTAGACCATTGGTTTTCCCGTTTGAATGGTTTTACACTAGTAATTCTTTGGGCCCTTTATAGCTTGTTGTACGGTGTGAGCCAAGGCTCCGTATTGATGGTCGTACATTGACCTATAATGGCTTACTGTTATAAATTATTACTTGGATGGAGAGTTGTATCATTGGCACTCATACCACATCTTCCTATGTCTATGTATGTTTATAAGCTGATTTTTATTTATTATTTACAATTTGTAAAATTTCAAAAGTACTGAACTCCGACGAAAATTTAAAATGGAAATTCCCTAATTGAATGGCTCAGAGCCGAATATTTGAACGTCAAGGATGTATAAGAACTGAAATGACTATTTCTGTAGAAGTATAAAAAAGATGCGATGTAATTACCAATAAAACTAGTGACCAAATGTGACAGAATTATCGGCCACCGTTCGGCCTTCAATAATAAGCAAAGCCAATAACGCATAGTCCATGTAGTCAGTTAGAAAAATCCCCGAAATGACAAATGTTAAAAGAATCAAACCAGAAAACTAATATATAAAGTACAAAAAATTGAACGAAAAACAAAAACGTAAGGCTCCGTGTTGAAGACCTACCTTAACCTACAATTTTTTACTTTATAAATTGTAATTTGGATGGAGAGTTGTCTCATTGGCACTCATACCAAAACTTCTTATATCGAAACACAGTAACAAACGACAAACACTAAATTACAGACTTCTGACTTGTGACAGGCACATATACACAGAATGTGGCCGGTTTATACTTTAACTGGGGTCGACCTTGCCTCAGGGAGTTGAAATCGTACTATCTTATCGATTACTAAATTGATAGACGGCCAATTGTAGACAGCTTGGTTTTTAATAATGTATGTCAGCATAAATGGAAATTAAAGCTAAAAAAATCTACTTTTCGATATCGAAATCATTTTCAACCGACTTATATATTTAATCACGGCACACTTGTTCACGCTCAAAAGACATGAATTAATAATAATATGCATATAACTGTCCATAAAAAGTGTTACAAAAAACATGGAGTATGGGTAGCCTTTTAAAAACTTGAACATGGAAAGTCTTTTCACTCCGAATAGTAAATATGATTGACATTTTCAAATAAATTAATTCACTTATAACTTTTGTGATTGTAATTCGTGTTTGTATACTTTATTAGACTGTGTAGACTTTCTATCAATTTATCTCATTCACGCCGCATACTAGTTAGTCAAGAGCATGTCTTCAATTCTGTTGTCAATTAAGGATGGATGATAACTTCGCCATGTGAAACAAACTGCAATTTGATAGATAAGTAAATATCTGACCCGAATTGAACAATTTCATCTGTAAATGAAACAAGATTGACTCTTTATTAAGATGTCTGGTAAAATGTTGATCTACCAGTTGAGTGAATGCTTTCGGCCAAAGGCATCCGTGACGAGATAAAACATAATAATTATTTAAAATGATCTAATCATTTTAAGTTACTACTGAGGCTTTTTAAAGAAACTATAATAGACTTGCATGTTGTTCAAAACTTAAGTTTTCTAATTGTCGTGTTGGCTAAAGTTAAATGATACACATTTTATGCTTCTTATTTCTATGTTCTATTAAGTTAGTTGTTTTTGCTTAGTCGCCTTTCGTTTTTGTATTGTCCTCTTGATTTCTCCTCTCTCTTTATTGTCGTCTTGTTTTTATCCATCCATGAAATTTGTAGTAAATTCTTGTCTCATCTCCATTCGTCACAACTCAGCTGATTCCGTACCAGGTCTTTAGAAAATCCTTATTATTCGAACAATTTATAGAACAGTAATGCGCAAACTTAAAAGTGGGGCGAAAGATACCAGAGGGACATTCAAACTCATAGATATAAAATAAACGCCATTTCTAAAAAAGAAAAAGACAAACAGACAAATAATAGTACTCAAGACACAACATATCATAGACAACTAAAGACTGAGCAATACGAACCCAACCAAACACTGGGGGTGATTTTGGGTGCTTCGGAAGGGTAAGCAGATCCATATTCATAAATATGGCCAAATGAATGATAATTCATGTCTACTCGCAAGTGCTTACTATAGGATGGTCTGGTGATACCTTCAGGGATGAATCCCCAGCCAACAGTTGTTTATAGTATTTCAGTTGGTTACTAGATATAGCTAGGATGAAAAATTTTGTCCTGCATATTTTTTTAGCTCTAATTTCTGTCCTGCCTTTTCATTTTTCACTCTGTTCGGTCCTGACTTTTTTTTTTAGTTTATCATGACTTTTTTTACCTAAATTTTGTCGTCCTGACTTTTTTTTTTGCAAGTGTCTCGTCTTACTCAAAACTCCTGTCCTGCCTATTTTTTTTCAAATTTCATCCTAGCCCCCCCATAAAAATCAAATGGTAGCTCCCTTACCTTTTAGTTATTTCTTTCTAAATCAAACGCCAAAGGAAATTGAAAGTATTAAACAATAGAACAAGAAGAATGAAAAAAAAATATCAAAAATAAAGACTTCAAAGTCTTTATTGATTTTGACGTTTTCCTCCTTTTTTTTTTACTTCTTTTCTTTATTTTCAAAACTCAAAAGCATTGAAAAAGACGGAAATTATTAATAAAGTCTATCCATCATTACTTACTACTGGTTGTAAGGGTTATTGACACAAAAACTGCAACTTTTTCCCACTAGTCTGTGTTCATCTGCCAAGACTGGCATACAAGCTCTATTCTAAAAGCACATTCTGGACTGATATCTAAAAGTATTACCAATAATTGGCCAATGAAACAGCAAGCCAATTACACAAAACTAGACTTGCCACAATTCCCTTCGTCATTATTTTTTCAATTTTGTCCTTCTAACAATTTTACTGCTATAACTAAGAGATTACTATTATACTGACATCTGTAGAGGGCAGTTTTCTGTAAACATATAACTTAGTGAGAAAGAAATAAATAAAAGAAAAGGATAAAGTAACATGAGCAACTCGACCGATTCCACATGTAAAGCAGGATCTGATTATCCTCCCAAAGCACCTAAGATCACCCCGTTTTGTTTTGAGGTTAGTGTTGCTTAGTGTTTAGTTTTCTATGGTATGTCTTGTGCATGTTGTGTACTGTTATTTGTCTTTTTATCTTTCTCTTTTTTTGCCAAGGCGTTCTTTCGATCTGAATGTCCCTTTGGTATCTTGCTCCCCTCTTTTGAACAAAGACAAGCATCTTAATTAACTTAAAATCACAAAACCCAAACGACAAAGAACGTTCGGACATAACTAACGACATCCAATGACAAGGTTTTCAACTCGAAGCAGACACACGAACAAAACTAAACTAAATAGCTATGAACAGTGTTCCGACTAATGGTTTGTCTAGACGGTGTCGAAAGAGATACTTTAGGATACTTTAGTAGTTCTAGTTAAAGATAAATGAAAATGATGATCACATTGACTTTTTGTTGATCTCAGGTCTAATAAAATGCAAAGTGTCATAAATGCAATAAAGCGTCATTCACCAATGCGTATCTTGCGAGAGTTAGGATGAAGATATTGACGGGGTAATATAATTTTGTTATCACCCTTAATTTATCAGCATCCGTAGATGTCATCTAAGTTTCTCTGTGTTTCGATTAACTTATTAAATTATAAAGTTGTTGACAGGAATCAATATAAATTGTTCTGTAAAAAATATATTGAAAAGTGTCGTTAATCGATTAACCAATCAAGCATCAATCAATTGACCACGCTGCTTCGAAGGAGCCGGGCTATGATAATAATATTAAGCTTGAAGGCAACAACAGCAGAAGGGTATGTTTTTCAATTTCGGTATAAAAAATTATACTTATTTTGTTATTCAGTTAATGAAAAACGATGCTTTTTCAAGTTTTCAATTAAGAAATTATAAAGAAACCAAGGTTCCACTCCCAAAGGAAAAGTTAAGCTCAGATGATTTTTCTAAAGAATTTGAAAAAAAAACAGCAGAAGAAATTAATGTTCTCATGCTACAAAATATCTTTCTCCTTATAGTTCCGATACACAGAACAAGCTTTTCAAACAAAAGCATGTTCACGACTTAGACGTTTAGAACTGTTACTAGTTCTAGTAATGACAGAATTTCCAGACGTAGACTAAAAAAATAACCAGAACACTCGTCATCAGTGATTGACATTCAAAGTGAAATCATTGATTTAAAAAAAATTTATATAGGTTCGTCGTACATATCGTACGATGAACCATGGCTGCTGTTATCATATTTTTGTTTAGTTTATTGTTTTGCACAGAAGTCTTTCTCGTTCGAATTATTGTACATTTCGCAATGTCAATGCCTTTTATAGATTGTCATACGGTATTGTTTTTTTCTGATCGTTGGAGGCCGTAGAGTGATCTATTGTTGCCTTCATCTTCGTCATGGTGTCTCTGGTGGATATATACAGTGTCTATTGACAATCATATCACATCTCCTTTTCTAATATCCATGTTCGCTCTTAACGGCTAATGAAATTTGGTTACAAGATTCTAAATAAAATTTTATCAAATCATACTACATTTTACGAATGCATGTGTGTGCTATGAAATGCAAACCAAAGAATCTAATATAAAGTCGATTTATAAAAATGTCAAATGGTAAAGCAACGTTATTTCAAATAAAAGTAACTACATTACTTTACCAAAGACACTTACATTTTCAATATATACAGCTCAATTACTTTAGTAACAGTGATTTGTAGCCAAAATAGCTATTGAATTTCACCTTCAAATTTACGGTATAATACATTGCAATAAGGTTTTCATCCAATTTTAAGTTTTTTCGTTGTATTGATCTGGTTTTTTGGCTTAAAACTAAATCACACAATCTCGTTTTCAAATGGTATTACACGCGAAAAAAAAACAATGGGTGCTCAAACATCTATTTTTTTTTTGATAATTGGACACTATTGAACTTTTACTTTTGATTCAGCTTAATGAGTCTCTAAACTTTATTTAATAAATTGATTCGACAACAAAAGGGCATGTAATTAAATGATAAAGGCCGATTGTTTTGTTTTGTTTGTAATAATTATGCATCTTTTCGAGATAAGGTACATCGCCAAGGGTATGCTATTCTGATGGAATTTATATGTGTCTCCCTTCTTGTAGATTTATTCATATACGGGTAAAAATAAAAGTTTTGACAAAAAGTCATAAAGCTAAAGAGAAAAACTGCTTTCAATTTACCTAGTATGTCATTGTCAGTTTGACTTCTACATTTTTCTAAGTAACATATTAGGGTTCATTTTGAACTTTAAATGATCTTACTTCAACGCTTTAGAAATCAGTGGAAAATGAAATTTGCAAATAAATATCTTTTAAAATAATTTAATTTGAGCTTGACTTTATTTCTTTCTGTTCAGTATTTGTCCTTCGGCAGTCACGTATATACCTTAAATATACAGTCACAAACGTTTCGGTCTGGCATGACTATTCTCTCCTTAACGTAAATGTACTTTTAAAACCATCATCCAAAACCTGAAAAACTGAAACGATCTTAAAAATTGTATTTGGTCTCCAGCTGCCTAGATATTACGTATTTGTAAGCGGTCCTACTGTTGTTAATGCATCATGCTCACTTTACCAATGACACTGCACTGATAAGAGTAAAGAGGATTGTGTCTAAAGGAGATCATTTGACTAAACAACTCATACAAATGACTAAATAAATGCAATTAAGGACAACGAATTACAGATATAAGACGACAAACTTTTAGTAAGAAAGCATCTAATTACAATATTGCGGAAATTTACGTACATTTAGTTTATCGTGTCACATTTCTTTAAATGTCCGTAGTCTATTCTGTTTTCTTCGCTGTCGTTTTTTCCTATCAATAAACAATTTGAAGTGCACTAAGTTTTCTACGTATATTTTCATTCCTGGTTTTCAAATTTTAAGGTTGAACCGTTTATTATAAGGGTTAGACCAGAACAGTGCTTTGGACGCATGAAATATATACATGTGATCAGTTATGTTCATATAAATCAAAGCTATTATAATTGTACGTTTGTATGCGCAAACCAGATGCTTGCATTAAACACACAATGCAATGTATCACGGTACCAACATTATATCATATGAAGACAAACCTATAGATTGAAAATTGGAGATGTGATGATTTAAGACTATTTTAATATTTTTTTCACCGATTGTATGTGCTTATAAAGATATTCCAAATTTTGTCGCTTACAGCCTACATTCAACTTTTTCTTTTTTAAGTCACATGTAAGAAATGCCTTATATCAGCAACTTTTTGGACATAAACCATCCTTTTTTCCTCTTATTATCATGATTATAGCCAAACCTCTTCAAAACCAACTAATCTTATCCATTAGAAAATGCGGAATCTTGGAAATGAGATAGCCACAAGGTATATTATCAGTACAATTTTCGAATTGTAAGTTAAGTGGTTTATAATTCTGAGGCGAGAAAGTCTTCCCGTCTATATTTGTGTCATGGATGTTTATAGATTTATGGGTGTCGTTTTCTTCTTATTTCAATTTCACAATAGACGCAGAATTAGTTTGAACTTTTTGTCCAGCCTCACGATACTTGTGAACTCATCTATACCACACTCAATATGTTGCTTATCTCAGTAAAGCTGTAAGTAGACAAATAAGATTCCCTACTCCAGACAGAATTGTCTGACACCATTTGCCTGCATTATGGTATATTGCAAGCCATTCATAACACACAGCAATTCCATACAGGAAAAGTGCAATTCAAAGCTTTGTGATAAATTAAATTAACAATATGTCGACATTTAATTCTTGATATCTTCATCGGTTTAGAAAATTAGTTTTCTGTCCACAGTATATCACGAACTTTCTTCTGATAATGCTTTTCTATATTACTTGCCGAAAGTACAGAAAAAATTACAGAAACGATTAATGCGCGTTTTATTTGATAGATATATATATATACGGGTAAAACATTTAATACCGCGACACATTTCGTGTTTCGTGTCTTTCCTAAATTTTGAGTTGAACTTGCAAATACTTCTACACATGTTAGTTCAGTGGGTGTCGTTGATTGCTCTCTGACATTTGTTTTTCTTTTATTGTGTTAAGCATTGATTTTTCTCTTTTGTAATTTTGAGGTAGCAGACCTGATATTAATGCTATCAAAGTTCTTTTTGTCACAACAAAAAAAGATAAATATTCTTTACAGATTTTTTTATATTTGTTTTAACCATTTCAACAGTATCAAATCAAATTTAAATAAATACAAATATAGGCTATTTAGAAGGGTTTTAGACAACTTATGTTAAGTAGGTGAATGTAACATTACTGTAGTCAGTTTTACAACAGGTGACTCGGTGCCCGAGTGGTTTAAGTAGTGGCGTAAAAACACCAACCAAACAATCACTCAATGTAGAAATAACATTATTTTCATTTAGTTTCAATGGAAATATTTTACCACTAAAAATTATGTCGAGATTTGAGTCTTGTTTTGCAATTGCAGGAACTGATACCCTTAAGTCATGAAGTATAAAAAGGGTTGCTTGACATGACTCCCATTTATGAAATAAGACATATATCATTGGTATAAGTCCTCTTTAGCAGTAAAAGAAAGAAACCTGTTTTGTAAAAACATGATAGATTACATAAAGTAGATGATAAATGTCACGTCAAATCTACATCATTCTTTACATTAATACTTAAATGCTAAACTAATGTGTTACATGGGACATCTCCTCTATATCATCTCTCGTGTCTTCTGCTTTCTATAAACTTAATATTAGGAGAGACCGATCCATCACAATAAGGAATTGATTATGACGGCCTACTAGTTTTGTAAGGGCATTCAATATGCTATCATTTATAATAATATATGACCTATATTCATAACCAGTCGTTTCAGAGAAAGAATTCATAGTATCAAGGACAAAATGTAGAAAGGGAAAATAAAAAACACGCTTCACTTTAATATCTACCTGCGTTATCAAAACCCTGAAAAAAAAGCATATTTGTACATGTTTTTTGTTCAACATTACGAGTATATTTGTAAAAAAAAGAAAATGTAACATGTTGAAAACACATTGGTGGCCTTTGACTGTGTTCTACTCTTTGGTCGGGTTGTTGGCTCTTTGATATATTCCCAGCTTCCATTCTCATTTTTAGATTCTTCATTTTCCTTTAAAACAAGTTACTTAATTTATCACTTTAACTTGATTTAGTTGAACTTGATCTTACAGTACAAATTCCAAATTCCTTTGAAATACAAATTTAACAACAAATTAAATTAATCTCATCATCAGTTCAATAAATATCCTGAAAGGATTTCCTTCGGAACATCATTACATGAAAGAGTCATCAATCTCAATCGGCATGGCATATGGTCATCATCATGTTTGTCGTATTTTTCATGTTTTTAGGATCTGTTCAATTCCTTAAAAAGTAACTTAATATCATCACTTTAACTTGATTTGGTTGAACTTGATCTAAAGTACAAACTCCGAATTGTTTTGGATTACAAATTTAACAACAAATTAAATTACTGTAAATTCAGAAATTAATGCGAGGTTTTTGTAAATGCGAAAAATGCCACAGAGTTCTAAACGCAATAATTTTAACTTTTTGAAATGTTTTTTTTTTTTTATGAATTTTTACGGAATTTTTCTCAAAACCGTTTACAATCAAAATCGCATTTAGGTCTAAAATGACAAAATCGCAATGATAAATGCACGCAATAATTTCTTAATTTACAGTAATCGCATCATCAGTTCATTAAACATCCTGTATGGATTTCCATTCGGAACATCATTACATACTAGACTCATCAATCTCAATCGTCATTGCATATGAGTTTAAAACGACCAAGAAGATTTTTAGAAAGTTAGTTTTCAATAATTTTAAAAACAAGTAACTTTTAATTTGTCTCAATTGGGGTTAACTATTGTTTAAACTCCTTGATTCCGTCACACCATATTCGTCAATATTTGTGAAGGTAATAGTTACTGGTTATAATCAATGACTTTCGCAAAAGTCAATGCTGAAAGATATGTGTATCTCGGTCGTGTAAAAGCACAGTGATTGTGGTTCCCTTATTCAAACATTAAAGGGCATTAGCTACGAGATTCTTAAAAAAAAAAAAAGATTTAGTTTTGTTCAACCATTAAGAAAAAAAAATGAAATAATAATTCGCTTAAAGTAGCCAATGTGGTCCATTCTTTTTCTTTAAGATAAGCAAAGAAACATTGATGATAAATTATTCCATTGCAAGTAAATGAATTGACCACATTGAAACCGTATTCATGGGAACTTTAATTTAACCTATTAACTAAATATTGTTTACACATTTCTAAGTTGAGTTTAGTCAGGCATTAAAAGGAAAGAATGTCAACATCTGTTAAAAAGTTACTTATATGTATCACTTTAACTGGAATTGATTGAATTTGTTTTAAAGTACAAACTCCAAATTGCTTTGGAATACAAATTAAACAACAAATTAAATTAATCACATCATCAGTTCAATAAACATTCTAAATGGATTTCCTTCGGAACATCATTTCATCAAAGAGTCATCAATATCAATCGGCATTGCATATGGTCATGATCATGTTTGTCGTATTTGAGCATTGTTGATGTCAACATGAGCCAATTAAAACATGTTTTCCCAACTGATTTATGAGTTGAAAACGACCAAGAAGATTGTTTTTAGAAAGTACATTTTCATTAGTTATCACGTTACTTTT
The DNA here is from genome assembly GCF_963676685.1 of Mytilus edulis. NCBI lineage: Eukaryota > Metazoa > Mollusca > Bivalvia > Mytilida > Mytilidae > Mytilus > Mytilus edulis. The sequence continues at coordinate 25,267,498 of NC_092356.1, forward strand.
AAATTGTCTCATTTTATTTTTACTATGGTGAATGCTCAAGGGTTCCTTCTCAACGTATTCGTCAATATTTGTAAAGGTACATATAACAGTTACTGGTTATATAATAAAATAACTATCGCAAAAGTCAATGCCCAAAGGTATGTATATCTCAGTTGTACCAGTGCACTGTTATTTCGGTGCTCTTTATTATTAGTATTGATACATAACCTATACCTAACCAGTAGTTTTAGAGAAAGAGGTCATAGTTTCAAGGACAAAAATAAAAAAAGAGAAAATAAAGAACATGCTTCACTTTAATGTTTCCTTCATTGGGAGATTAGATGTGTACAATATCATATTTATGTTTCCCCTCATATAAACAATAATGGCATATTTCATTGTAAAACATTAGTTGAATGGAACAGGAGTGGTGGATGGTAAACGCAAACCTACTGAAAACGAAATAAGGGACAAAAGTCCTACGTAATAGAATTCGTAACAGAAATATAGTGTAAGCATATTAAGAAAGTGCAACATGTTGTAGACACATTGGTGGCCTTTGACTGTTTCCTGCTCTTTGGTTGTGTTGTTTGCTCGTTTACAAAGTCTCAGTTTCCATTCTCAGTTTAAGAACCTGTTTATTTTCTTTAAAACGTTATTTATATTTAAATCTTTAACTTGAATTGGTTGAACTTGTTCTTAAGTACAAACGCAAAATTGCTTTGGAATACAAATTTAAAAACAATGAACTAATCACATCTTCAGTTCATTAAACATCCCGAATGGATTTTCTTCGGAACATCATTACATCAAAGATTCATCAATCTCAATCGGCATTGCATATGGTCATGATCATGTTTGTCGTATTTAAGCATTGTTGATATCAACATGAGCCAATTCAAAAACTTTTTTCAAATGATTTATGAGTTCAAAACGACCAAAAAAGTTGTTTTCAGAAAGTACTTTTCATTAGTTATCACGTTACTTTACAATTGCCTCAGTTGGGTTTGGTTATTTTTTATACCCCTGGTTTCATTCACAGCGTATTTGCTAATATTTGTGACGGTAACAGTGTTAAAATATTGGTTGCAATTTAGGTTAGTGCAAAGTCAATGCTAAAGGGTATGTGTATCTCAGCCGTGTTAATCACTATGATTACGATTCCCTTATTCAAAAATTAAACAACAGATGTATCTATTTTGAGAAATATAAAAAAAAAATTCCGTACTCCTAACAGCAAAATTTATATATTTCAGTTTTCCAGTGTCTTTAATGTGTAAAGCTCTTCAATATGATTAAATTTTTGAAAAAAAAACAACAATTTTGTTCATCAGTTCTTTGCAACGATTTTAATGGTTTTCATGGAAAAACAATCAGTAGTTAAAGTCAGTAAATTTGATGAAGCAAATGCACGGCATCCAGAAACGTACTACACCTGAACTCTAGCATATAACAAGATAGCTTATTTGCATTTTATATCTATTTTAGTTGTAAACAGCATATTTAGGATCCATAACTTGTTGTTACAATGTTTAGCTTATTTAACATTAAACTATAGAGAGACAGGACGTTATAACTTTTAAGCTTTTCCTTACTGACTTATATCGTATTGTCATCACTTTAAAGATCCATTAATCAGTATGCCAAATTAAGTATGACAGCATTCGCAAGTATTCTAATTCAATTTTCCATTATTGAATTGAGAATTCCTAAAAGACTATTTCTGTTGGAAATATCAACTCTTAATGATATTTTTATGTTTTTTTGCTGAACAGCTGTTTCTGAAATTTTCTTATAAACGATTGTCGCTCGTTCATGTAGACCCTATATTGTCTGGTAAAAAGTAAAAGTAAATAAATCTGGTGTGAAATGCGATGGGTCATACATGTACATGTAGGTGTATGAGTTGAATATGTTTATTATTTATAATTTGTATATTGATTGAATGAAATATATACCAGGAATACATTTTGTATTTACGATAGACGCGCATTTCGTCTACAAAAGACTCATCAGTGACGCTCGAATCCAAATAAGGTAGAAAGGTCAAATAAAGTACGATTTTGAAGAGCATTGAGGACCACAATTCCTACAATAAATTTATATCGTATATTTCTGCAATAAACAGAAATAGCTTGAACAATTGTTGTTGAAAGTCATGTTGTTTGACAAATTGATTGATGTTAGTAGAATTAATTTCCCTGCAGCTACATTGAGTAAAGTTTTATTGTTTGGAATGCCACAGCAATTATTGTCGAACTGTTGCACTTTACAATTATGGTAAATCACAGGAAAACTTGTGACTCTGACAGCGAACATGATGAAGTTCCTTTTACAGAATTTTCACAACTCATTCCAAGGATACAACCTTGCATTCTAAGCGGAATTTACAACACAGCTAAGTGTATATGTAAGTTTTTCTTATAAAAAATCACTTTTTGCACTTACAAACAAACAAAAAACACGTTCAAGTTAGGAATAAGACAGTTGTTATCCAACTGTTTGATGTGTTTGAGCTTTTGATTTTGCCATTTGATTAGGGACTTTCCTTTCTTAATTTTCATCGGGGTTCTGTCAAACGCGCGACTCTACACTAGAGTTTATGTGAACCTTGCCATTCAGTCACAGAACTTCAACTATTTCAATCCTTTATGGGTTGATTTGAAATACATATATAAGTAAGCAATGAATGTGGTTGTTGATAGATGCTTTTTTTGTGCTTCTTTGCTAAATATTTGTTTGTTTTTGTTTTATTTGAGATTGTGACACGGTGATGACTGCTGCACCAATATTTGGACAATTTTACTAATTATGTCTGTTTTTCTTACGCATCGTTGAATTTAATGCGACTGTCATACAAGTGAGAGGTTTAGCGCTATAAAACCTGGTTCAATCCACCATTTTCTACATTTGAAAATGCCTGTACCACTTCAGGAATATGACAGTTGTTCAGTAATTTTTGTGATTTTACTTTTTTCATGACATATTGTATATAGTGCTTAAAGATATGAAAAGCTTAAAACTATATAACTATTTGAAGAAACATTGACATGCGACCAGATATTAAGAAACAAACGCGTAGTATACAGTTCTCTTTTATATTCAGTTGTCAAATTAAAATGAGGTATATCTGTTTAGTTTCAGTGTATTTAACATATATTATTGGATATTACCTCTGGACACGCAGAACCAATCATTGCATCATAGTAGGGCATCCCAATTCCAATAATATGAAATGAATACTTGAAGTCAACTTGCGGTTATTGGACATCAACAAAAACACATATCATATACGGTTTAATATATACATAAAATTATAATTGCTGATGTTTGTATTTGGACTTGATGTGCCCATGTGCAACAATGACCTATATCGATATCATCACCGATGACTGATACTGAACGATTAACCGGCTTTGATTGTATCACGCAGAACGTTAATCGATTTTCAACTCAAGGTCAACATTGCAATTTATTCGATATCATTAATTAATGTGAATGTGATAATGAATGTTATATTCGGATGTTACCCGTTATTAGATATGCTGTAATGAACAACTGTTCCCAGTTCTTTAAAAAATCTCTAGAATTAGCAAGGTTTAATTTGACGAAAATGTGATATTAGTCAAAACAATGAGGAGAGATGGCCTCTATAGCTGGTGGTGTACATAGTCCGTCTACATTGATAAACATCCTCTCAAACCTTAGGATGTGTGTTGATATCCTGCTCGTTGGATGGTTTATCCACTCCGATCTTAATTGATTAGAATTATTAAGTTGTCGTTGACGATACCAAACTGACTATTTCTGATTTTGGCAAACACCCACAAGCAATCCATCGTCCATGAGACTGAAATAAATAAATATGATGTCTATCATAATAGCGGGCATATAGTGACTTCACAATACTAAACAGGTCAACATTTCACTTGGTATGATTTTAGTGTTTTTAATTATCAAACCGTGGAGATTTGTTTTCAATTTGCTTTAAATTTGTGACATAATTTTGATATCTTAAGATTTGAACCGGCATGTACCAGCCCACTATTTTTTATGAAATATCAGAGATGTCTCATATAATTTATACTTGTTTAGTGCATAATCATAATTTTCATAGAAAAGAGATTTAAAATTTCTTCCGTCATTGAACAATAAATCCATGAGTTAAGGAAAAATGGCGACGTCTTGTAAATAAAGAAGATAATTGCTTGATTTGAAAGAAGTTATTTGCAACTTAAAACAAAATTGCCTGTCTATTATATTGACTGAAAAGACAACGTTGATCGACCATTCTGTCAAATAATTTAAGTGTATTTTATAGACACGCGTTACAGAAAAAATTGTATGACTCAGCATATTTCATTTTTTTCTATTCTATGTATTTGTTTTAAGAGTGATTCTTTCTGGTAAGTTTTTTTTATCATATATTTTTATTTACATTTAAAATACAATGAAGTTTAATTGCATGCTGATGTAGTTTTAACACTTCGATCAAGAGTAAACCAAAGGTTAAAAGAATTTCGATCTAAATTGGTATGATTATGTTCTGCAGTGAAAATGGAAATTTTTTGCGAGTGGTTGTTTTTGAATATCTCGAGATAAAAAAAAAACATTGCGCAAAATGACACCAAAAAACAAGGGATGTCAGGACCAGATTTAAATTTAGAATTTTTTTTTTATGAATTTATGAATTGATGCATCCGAGGGTATTTATTCCGTACTTACCATCACCAAGGAGGCTCAGAGCCAAACGTTTGAACGCGAAATGAAATGACTCAATCTGTATAAGTATAAAAAGAAGATGCGATGTAATTGCCAATGCAACAACTATTCACAGGAGACCAAATGACACAGAAAATAACAACTATCGGCCACCGTAAGGCCTGCGATAATAAGTAAAGCCCATAAACGGTCAATTTTAGACAGGTTTGTTATAAAGTATGTCAGCATAAATGGAAATTAAAGATAAAAAAAAACACTTTTCGATATTTAAATCTTTTTCAACCATCTTGTATATTTAATCAGGGCAAACTTGTTCACGCTCGTAATATATGAATTGATCATAATATGAATATAACTGACGTAAAAAAAGAGTTGAAAAAACATGAAATGTGGGTAGCATTTAAAAGCTTGAATATGAAAGTCTTTATCTTCTTAATAGTAAATAGGATTGACATCTTCAAATAAAGTAATGCAGTTATATCTTTTGTGATTGTAATTCGTGTTTGCATACTTTATTAGACTGTGTAGACTTTCTATCAATTTATCTCATTCACGCCGCAAACTAGTTAGTCAACAGCATTTCTTCAATTCTGTTGTCAATTTAGGACTTCACCATATGAAACAAATTGCAATTTGATAGATAAGTAAATAGCTGACCTGAATTGAACAATTTCATCTGTTAATGAAACAAGATTGACTCTTTATTAAGGTGTCTGATAAAATGTTGATCAACCAGTTGAGTAAATGCTTTTGGTTCAAAGACATGCATGTCCAAATAAAAAAAATATTTTAATTGGAAGACTATTAAAAATGAATGTCCAATATATAAAAACAGACTCTGTTTGCTTTCTGTATTAACTATCTTGAATTCATTTGTGTGTGATAAAATTTGTTAATTGACAATATGTAATCAGTTTAGATATCAACTGAAACCTCAAGAAACTAAAATAAACTTGCAGGTTGTTCAAAACTAGAAGATTTCTTGAACGGCCCTTTAGGTGTAACACCACTAACTTGGGCCCGGCCATACTAGAAAGTAGTACATATTTAACACAAAATAGTTCAAACGCATGAGTGTAACTTCAAAATATGTAGAACATTTAGGTATTTTTGGTATCACATGAAAGCTGAAGTTCTGGTGATCATTGTAGAACACTTTTGGACTTATAAATTTGAATATTAAAAAAACTGCACCAAATTTTAAAAAGAAGGTCGATACATCAGTAGTTCCGGGAACTAGTTCTTTCTTATATGCCATTAAAGGTATGTTTATTTTTCAGTACAAGACACCATAAAGTGTTGCTTTGACATGCAACGATTGCCACTTTATTTGAACTTAAAACAAAAGAGGTGTGCCTGCTTGAAATTGAGGAATTTAACATAGAAAGCAATGGGACAATGAATTAGTGGTGTACTTCCTATTACAAGGAATCATCAGAAATCAAATTTTTAGAATTTGTACATATTTCAATGAAAATAAGTCAAATTTTGATCTTAGAAATCATATTCAATCATCTTTTTTTTTTGAACAATTCTGTTTATGGGATATTTCAGCTCTTAAAATGGCATACCAAGGTATTTTAGCCTTTTATGGTCATATAACTTGCATGCATTTTTGCATTATTTGTGATTAAAATCAGTAAAACATGTATTTTATTACTTGTGTATGGTATTGTTTTTCTTATGGTAGCCTTTAACAATCTAGGCAAATGGTATATACTCATATAAGAATTTCAAAATCTCACTGTACATGCAACTTAGAACAAGTTTAGCAAGTTATCTAGCTGAGGGATATATAAATTACTCTGAATAATCTATGTTTTACCACAGAAGTATGGTTTATACGAAAAAAGCCCTTTTCCATTTTGAAGAAAAAAGGGGTGGACAATATTCTCCATTATATCTTCAGTATGGACTAATAATTTTGTTTTAATGAAGACCTTCTGATAAAAAAATGGCTATTGGTAGGCACATATCTTGCCTAAAAGAAATAAATAAATAAAACAGTGATATTGAGAATAAAAAAAGTATATTGGCCATTGGTAATATCCATATACAGTTTTCTTTGAATAACCCATATGTTACTACCAGTTCAATTTGAGCTTAAAATTAGTAAAATAGTATTTGGACTAAAGCTTGATATGCCTTTTATTGCTTGAAATAAATCATAGAATATAATAAAGTAATGCTCAAGTCAATATAGCAAGTTTGGTTCTGTTATAGATGTAACACCGCTAATTCGGGCCCGGCCAGAAATAGTGGGAGATATTATGGACATAATTGTGCAAATCGTGATACAAGCATGAAATTTGGTATAAAGGTTGAATAAATGATACTTAAGAAAAATCCGCTGCTGGCCAGAAAAAAAAAATCATTTTTTCAAAATGGCCACCACACATTTCGGAAATGGCGTCATTACAAATTGGCAATAATTCGTTAATCCTTTGAAAGGTGTCTTATATGTAAAATTCAATTTTAGATTTGATAAAAAGTAAATGACAGATCCTAAATTAGGACTAGACATTACATTAATGAAACTAAAGGTGACTTCCGGTTTCAATTTTTATACTTTCAAGCAACTTCACAAGGGATGTAATTCCTTTAAGATGTGTGATAGGTTTAATCCAATGTAAGTTATGATTAAACGTTAAAAACAGTTCCTAAGTACGACAAAACAACACATAAATGAAAAAAAAATGGTGACTTCCGGTTAAAAAATGGCGGCCAATACGTAGAAAATATTTTTATTATTTCCATCAAATTAACAAGTGATAACACTCTTTGTTAATTTTAAATGCCTAGTTTGGTTAGAAAGACAGGTTGCTTATCTTTTAATTATCTGATAGTTGCCTATACAACAAACCGGACAAGGAAGGCCAGAACGGTAGCATCTACAGTTACCAACACAGCTGTATTTTTGCCTCCGCATTTCAAAATTTCCTGACACGAGGATGCAACGACAGTCAAAGAAGTCCATTTTGGTTTCCAACTGTCATTCTTTCTTTCATCCAATCCCAGTGCTCATGACTTGGTACATGTACCTGTAGAATACATGAATCAGGCTGAGCCCAAACAACTCCTCCTTGATATACTTATCTTTTGATGTGCTCTGGAAAAGAACCTCTTGTAGGCGGAATTGCATCACAATGCCGCTGCTTCCTGGCAAACAATTCACATAGTGCCAAAAAAACGTCCTTTACATCTGGAAAACCTTCCATTGTTAGCCAAACTGACATCGTCCCTTTCTCACGACAATTCGACAAAGCCCCACATCCACTGAATGCATGGACGAAAGTAAGAGCAGCAACCAAGGACCAAACGCATTTGATATGTCACGTACAGGAAGCCACCAAAAGACGTTATTCCTTCCATAACCTATCCACAATTTGTTCTATCTAATTTTGCGGTTGCTGCAATTCCTGAAACTTTTACATCTCTGTCAATACTACATAAAATTACATTTTACAACACTTTTCATAATCATGCCGAACATGGACAAACATTCGTAAAAGGCCATACTAGAAAGTAGTACATATTTAACTCAAAATAGTTCCTACGCATGAGTTTAACTTTCAAAATATGTAGAATATTAATGTATTTTTGGTATCAAATGAAAGCTGAAAGACTGGTGATCATTGTAGAACACTTTTGGACTTATAATTTTGAATATTAAAAAAAAACTGCACCAAATTTTAAAAGAGGGTACATTTTGTCTGTTTTTTAGATCTGAAGTACGTGTTTTGGTATATCCGAACTTACGGGAACCAGTTCTGTCTTATTTGCCATTAAAAATATGTTGATTTATTTCAGTACAAGACACCATAAAGTGTTGCTTTGACATGCAATGACTGCCACTTTATTTGAACTTCACACATCAATATCACGTAGATGACTATCATAATCATTGTTCTTAAAAAGGCATCTCGTATTAATCTAGAAATATTAAGGAAATTGGTTGCAAACTGAAATAATACCAATGCTGTGAAAGTTCTTGATTGAATGAATATTTTCCCGCGAATACCAATATTACGTTGTATTATTATACCTCAATTATCATTTTCTATATGAAATAAATTAGCAATTTTATTAATATTTTTTCAAATTGCAAGCGTTGAACTATTGGACCGGTCAATAGGTTCCAACTGTTGGACCTCGATGAAACTATTTGACCGCAAGCGTCATCATTTTTTGCGGAATTTCCAATCCGCCTACGGGATTGGAGTATTTTGAAAATACCACGGGATAACGACGTCCCTTTTTACCTTATTGTATCTAGGGTTGACGTCGTTGCAGGACGTAGCCTTAGCATTTCAGAATATTTATGAAGCAAACGTTATGGTTGGGTTTCTGCTTTTTTATATTACGATAGTTGATTTATCACCGCCATGTAAATGTGTTATCTCTTGTCTTTTTTTCGATATAATAAAAAACACTAACTGACTGGATACGCCCCAGGACAATAACTTGCTATTCCACTCATAACCAGTCAATATTTAAGCCTTAGATCATCTGTAAAACTCAATTTAAGAATAATCACGTGTTTCAGGTGATACATTTAGCCATTGAATAGTTTTTTAACAGAATAAAACTGAAAACGAGCATTTTGAAATTGGATTTTACGATTAAGTGCAAAAATCATTGATGTTTCTATCAAACTAGAAATAGGAAATAGTTAAATGTGTAATCAGATTTAAATATCAGGAGTATATGTGCATCTTTTTATTATGATTCAAACATTATTGTTAAAGAGATTGAAATACACTGTATGATAGAGGACGAACGATATATCTGCGTGCACTATGAGACGGAAGTGCTATATATACATTGTTTTGATGATTACCGTGGTTGTCTAAAAGTTTGAACATTGACATTGTAGGACAATTTCTGATTTCTGATTTCGATTTGATTCGACTAAATCTGAATATACAGGCTCTCTTCAACCAATGTTTCGTCCAATGCTTAAGACAATTTTGTGAAATTGAGTTGATGAACAGCAATACAAGCGCTGCTTTTTTGTTTTTTTTTCTGAAATAAATTTTGTCATGATTAATTTTGATATGCCATATTTATCTTTCCTTTTCAATTCCAAAGCAGGACACTTGTATGGAAATGCTTTTCTATTTAATGACCCTTGTCCGCTTAAGCATATTGCATGAACATAAGCAATTTACTATGTTTACTGTAAGTACGTTTTTGTTGTTAATTAGAAACATTAAAGAAGGCATTGAAATGGGTCTAAATTAGTATGAAGACAGAAAATAAACATAATTGTTGTAACAGTTATTGTAATTGTTAAAAAAAAAAAATATTTGTTTTAAAATATGCAAAATGTAAAAAAAAAAATGTTTTTAGTTTATATCGATGATTTACGGATTCAAGTTAGGTAATTTACATTGCAATTTGTTCATACATTTTTTACATAACATATTCGATCTTATGTCTAGTCCTTTTCTGTCGCAGCTAGACGGATCGTTTCTAAATATAAGATAGGTTCTATGCAATCGATACTTAATTATCTGAATGAGAAAACAGTACTAGATAACGTGATTTAAAAGTTATTTGCAAATTGGATGACGTTTGATATTGAATTGTATTGTCTGGACCATGTTGAATCGTCCGTAAACTGTTATAGCAATTTGGTTTTAAATACAATTAGTTCCATATCAACGCTTACAAATAGTTAAAATAAGAAGTCACTTGACCACTAAAAAAGTGAGCCGCAAGATGCCAAGTCAAGAGCGACATGCAAACTCATTAGTCGAAAAATAACGGCAATGACATAGTAATTTGATTTAACGACCCCAAAACATTTAAGACAAAGCAACACAATCCCCAATAAAAACCGCATTATTCTTAAATCATTGTTTTTATTATGATTATTTCGTCTTAACTGTAACAGTTTCAAAGGTACATGTTCATCTGTTGAACTTCAGAATGAAAACAGGGAACATGTAAAAACGACAATATACTGACCAAAGAGAATAAAAATGTCCAAGGCCACCATTGAGTCTTCAACACAGCAAAACAATCACGCACCCGGAAGTGGTCAAAATAATGTTTGTTTGTTAATTATCAGTTACAGTGCCCATATCATTTCAAAAGACAAACCCAACTGCATGATAAGGGCTTATAACATAAGAACAAGCATAATATATACATAAACAGAAATGAACGACACTTTCGGGAGCATAGGAAAATGACAAAAAAAAAATAACATGTTTTTTGCATAAAGTTTCCTAATCGTAGTACAATATTACGACTGGATATAAAAAAACATTTTACAATCAAATTATAACTTTATTTCATCATAACACACAGAATACGTAGATTAAGGTGGTATAGGTGTCTTTCGCCATTGTGGATTGTAAAAACAGAGAATCTAAGGTCCAGATTTTTTTTTTATCTAATTAGCAAAATTTAATACAGGAATGTGTTTTATTTGTGCTTGATTTTTAATGTTTTAAAATTTGCATTTTAAGGGGAGGTAGCTTTGAACTAGTGCATTTTCTTAAGGAATCTACATGGGATTTTTCTTTTTTTGTAATTTTGTCGGAAAAACAATTTTGATATTCTGAAAACATTTTAAAAAAGCCAAATACTCGAATTTCATTTTACAATTATATCATTTAGTTTAGCTTCTAATCACATAATTATGTGTTTTTTTGTCTAATCCATTCAAAATGTGTCATTTTGTCACAACCTGTGTCAATGCACGTAAACCTCTCATTGCTATTATATTTTTGAACATATCAATATATACTACGTTTTAACAAAGTATGAACAAACTTTATCATTTTAATTTATATTCCCAAACCGCCTTATGTACTCCAGTTGTACGTCGGAGGATTTTTTTTATTATTACAATAGACATATTATTTTAAAGTCAATACAATAGTTGCAAGTAATAACATATTATATTAAATGTTTTCAGTCGTAAATCAATTATATTCGTGTAAATTACACGGAATTTATCCAATTCCAAACCAGACCGTTTTTTATCCTATCATTATGTCTGTCTGAAAAATATAAAATCATGTATATTTAAATAAAGTTTAGATTCGTATTACATATGAGTTTAGTTAGAATAAATAAGGAAGGTTCATAGACAATGTTCCTGGTAGTACAATAGAAGTATCGGATTTATCATTGCCATAAAAAAGTAATCATATAATATGACCTTTGAAAGGGTAGACATTCTCAAAGAGATACATACAGAACCCAAAAAATTTCAGATAACAAAAAGTATCAAGGGCAACAAACAGACAAGTATATGAACAATTTACAATGATTTCTATGTTGGGTCATGTGCACTATTGTTTGTCTGTTTGTCTTTTTTATTTTTAGCCATGGCGTTGTCAGTTTATTTTAGATTTCTTAGTTTGACTGTCCCATTGATATCTTTCGTCCCTCTATTACAAAGCTTCAGATCGTTACAATACGCCATAAACTTAAATGTATGATTTCTTTAACACTGTCAACGGAAACTTAAGTCATGTATTTGTGACTTGAGATTTATTTTGTTGGCCACTAACTCGCTGAAATATCTGATTTTTGTAACAATGAATTGTTTTTTCCGAGTAATACAAAATCTTTTATTTATTCAAAAAGGGCAACATGTCTTTATATTGTTCTTATTCCTCAAGGTAGAAACAGCCTTGTAAACAACAAGTTTGAACTAAGATGATGCTCTATTGATATTAAATAAATGTTACAGAATAAGCATAAATTTGTTTTATACATAAAGAAATGCCAATAAAATTTAAAAACACAGAAAGTTAAGACCCCAGATCTACGGATGTTCTTTTTCTTGTTTTACCATTCTCGTGATAATCCTTTTGGATTTTTGCTCGTAAGTTAGTATGCTGATCGTTTTCCAATATTTGTTGTCGATATTTATACTCATTGAATAAAACTTGCCCTAGTGACATTAAAGCGACATGATAACACGACTTTCATAAAGTTTTTTTCGCTGTTTTCCAACTGAAGGTTAAAATTCAGAAATAATTTCATTGTGCTAATGTATTTAATATTATAAAAGGAAAATTCATTTTTTGTTTATACCAAAAAGCATCAAAATCCTGTCAATTCCAATGCAAGTCTTTGACATGTTTGACTTTTTGATATGTTTAAATTCATTCTGTTTAAAGTCTGAATGCAACTGACAGTACATTTTTGGCCGTTGAAAATGTGGTGTTAAAGTACAATTATAAAATTGATGTGCATTTTACCGTACCAGGTTTAAGATTGTTAATGTATAACTTTCTGAATAAAATGCTCATAATATAAAAATTAACTGAGACAAATAAACAATATCCAAATAACAAACAAAAAGGTTGATTTTTGATACATGCAGTAATATTACTACATGTTTATGCAACACTAGGACAGACCAAGTTTTATTATAAGGCGTTGTGTCCGTTAGCTAATGTATGCAGTTCAATACTCAAACTTCCCTTTTCTATTTTCGTTAGAGTAGTGATCAGAAATTACATTTGCAGTTTAGTAAAGTTTCCGGAACTGAATTCAGTCATTATGGCTGTTAGATGTATTTCCCTTTACTCTAATAAAGTGTTCGGAAGCCTAAATGACATCGTTCCGGCTATTACCATATTAGTTTTGTATTGAATGGTCTCATCGGCATTAAACAGAGCGTCAGAATGGAGTACAGGATATTTCTCAGTAAGAAGTCACTTATTTCTTTTATTAATGATTTGAATTCCAGTATTAGTAAAGGTCTGCATATAAATGCTCATTAGTATGTCTGATTTTGAGATAATATAAAGATGGAAATGAGGATTGTTCATCTCGACTTTGTTGTAAACATATGGTTAAGGTTGCAAAATAATGAGCTTTTATAGCAACAATTTAACAGATAATAGAATGATATAACACTTTGCACTATTTCTTTCAAATAGTGTTTTACTCTTGATAAATTTGTTTTTTAGTGTTTTGCGTTTAAAACCAATATAAAACTACATATCAATTAAGAGATATATATTGTCGAAATGCAAATATGGTGCAAAACAATTGGTACCAAGACTTTGAATATATATGTGTAATGTTGTCTTCTATTAATATAGGCATAACGTAAACTTATTTGGTGCAATTACTGGTGTCACATATTTTAATTGTGGTAAATTCGATCAGTTTTTCTACTTTTCTTTTATTCAAATGTTATTGAAAACAATATCTCAGTAATCAAACATGCATGATTTGTTTACATGATAAATTGAACAAGCTTTCAGTACCTATTACATGAAGAACTCTTATGTTGGTTATACGTGACTCCTGATTTCTGCTTCGTGTCGGTGTGATGAGTCAAAGCCTTTTCAAATGGAAAAACTTACATTTTATTTTATTTCTTTCTGTTTAATATATATTATTGTTACCTATTATTCAAAGTGAAAGCCGTTAAAGGACATACTAAACCCGACCACATATTATATATGTAAAAAGTCAGGAACATCTGATTCGGTGGTATTTTTGGTTGCTGTCTTTCATATTCACACATTACTCGTATATGTACGTCATTTTGTTTTGTGGGTAGTTTTCTCATTGGCAATCATACAACATCTTCTAGAACTTATTTTTATATAAACACAATTCAATTTAATGTTTTAATGGATATACGTTTCGTGTCATTGGCAAGCAGAACACATCTTCTTATCTTAATATATAACATTCTCTGAATGTATAAGTAAACAAAAATTGCATATAACACATTTATTTAAGCGTCCTTTCGGAAGCTTTCTTGACAGCCGATTGGAAAGGGTCTTATATAAATCAATATGAGATATTTGTTAAAAATAAATATAGATCAAACTAATTCTACATTTAATTTGAAATAAAGCTGACAAGTCATGATTTTTGTTTGGAGGGCACCACCCCGATCGTGAATATATGCTTCTGTTTCATTGATTTTAGTTTTGCAGAGAAAATGATTTCAATCGTACGTAATATTAAAGAGTATTTATAAAGAATAATGAAATTATCAGTATTCATGTCGAACGTCATTTTCAGTTTCTGTTTTTATATAGTTTGTGAACACTTGAGGTGCGTATCGAATCAATTGTTCAAAAAGATTGTAGTATCATTAGTTCTTGCAAAAGCGTATAATGTGAATCATTTTGACAATTTAGGACATACACTTCGGGACATCGTGTTTTTAAAAATAAATCGAGAAAACTATCAGGTGCTTCGGAAAAATGTCATGCATGTTGAGTATAGACTTCTGAATATGACATATTTATGTATTTAATTTTGTATGTGTTTTTTTCCCTAGCAGGACCTATTAATACATACATAGTTCGTGTTGCATAGTCTTTCGTTTTATATGTCGTGTTTTATGCACTACTATTGAATTGCTTGTCTTTTTTCTTTTTTAGCCATGGCGTTGTCAGTTTATTTTCGATCTATGAGCTTGACGGTCCGGTCCCGCTGGTATCTTTCGCCCCTCTCAAATGATTTCAGAAGTTATAGTTTTGTAACAACAATGTATTCAACATTTAATCAAACAAAATGCATTTCGAGATTATTCTAGTATCTTATTACTTTACAATATAAATCAATCGGATTTGATCGATTTCAAGTATTTCCGAAATCACTCAAAGTGCGGACAAGTGTCCATTATTACTATACAGGAAATGTTACAAGTACGTTAAAAGTTAAGAAATGATCAATTGATTAATTATACTTTATACATCATGTACATCCTCTGAACATTACATACTGGAGTATTTTTCTCGTTTTGATTCTCGTTTCTTTATTCATACAGGAGTTTATATGACTTGACACAATACAGAAGAGATAAATAAACACTTTTCGGATATTTACTATAATTGGAATATGCATTGACTTTTTTGTGCTATTGATGGATTAATCTGAAAATAAGTCACATCACTGAAAACAAAACGGTAAGTAAACTTAAAGATTGCTTTTTATTATTTTGTTCATTTGAATTTTGACCATTCATAATACTTAAACAAAGGTACACATTTGCTTTGAACAGAATTTGTGCGCATGATTTACAAAAAGTATTTATTTTCTTTATGTTTATCAACAAATAAATAATTAAGGCCTAACCATGCGAGTATTTTTTACTGATATGGGATTTATACATTAACTTCACCTTATGTAAGAATCCTGGGTTTTGATTGGTTGATAGTTAGTGTATTTTTCACCAATGTACTGTGATCAAATGAATATCGTTAATTTTTTTAACGCCGCCGGGGTATTTGCAAAAAGGACGTGACTTTTTAACCCTCTCTGCCGTGGTATTTGCCAAAAAGTACTCTATTCAACAAGATGCTTGTAACGTCACGATCATCAATGCGTTGTTGAACATTAACATTCGGTGTAATTAAACAGATATAGCATGTTCTTGAGGGGTATTTGCGAAAAAATACCAGTCTTCAGAATGAACTTCCCTCGCCTTACGGATCGCGAAATTAAACATTCTCTCGACTGGTATTTTTCGCAAAAACCCCTCCTTAACATGATACACCTATGCGTGTAAACTTGTGGAGAATTGTCTCATTGGCAATCGTACCAAATCTTCTTTTTTTATATTCACTAACATTCAATTTGGTTCTTTTGATTATTATTATTTCTTTATACGATTCCATATGACATTATGTGTTCTACTAATAATCGTATATGAATTTACTATCGTTCGAGGAAAATGTTAATTAGGCCTTTTTGATAACTTCAAAATTGAAAAAAAGTTTGAAATGCTTTATGAACAGTTTGTATGTCAATAATGGATACATAGCTACAATGTATCACCTCTAGGCTGAAATATTTGTTTGAATCGTTTGATTCCCAACCTCCTGTTGTGTTCCTGTTGTTCAATCTTAAGTTTCCTGTCAGGTATTTTGTGGATCGAATGCGGTTTGCTTTTTTTCGTTTTCATTTTTGCTAGAGTGTTGACTGTATCTGTTTCGACTTATGAAATATGTCCCCTCATTTCAAAGGACAGAGCAAAAAGAGAAGCAAAGGCCTGAACAGAATCACATTGTTTTTTTCAAAATCAAGACCGGTTATGCATATCAATCGATATGCATTGCATTCTTATTATTTGCAAATTGAGTACATTGTATTTTAAAAAAGCCGATAAAAGCTGTATCTCGTCAGACATACCAGGCTTATATTATTGCATGCAGACGAGTGTTATGTCTGCAATAACGCTCAAATCAAATTAGTTATAAGGCCAAATAAAAGACGAAGGTTGGAAGCATCGAAAACCATGAAAATTAAGAAGGTTTTGCTTAATACAACTGATATTTTCTAAAGTTATTTAGTTAGAAAATCCTTATTATTCAAACAATTTATAGAACAGTAATGTGTTAACTTAAAAGAGGGGCGAAAAATACCAGAGGGACATTCAAAAAGTAAAATAACAAAAATACTGAACTCAGAGGAAAATCAAATCGGAAAGTCCCTAATCACATGGCAAAATAAAATGACAAAAAACGAATGGACAAGAACTGTCACATTCCAGACTTGGTACAGGCATTTTCAAATGTAGAAAATGGTGGTTTATACAGGGTTTATAGCGCTAAACCTCTCACTTTGTACGACAGTCAAACTCATAGAGAGAAAATAAACTGACAACGCCATTTCTAAAAAGGAAAAAAAACCAAACAGACAAACAGTAGTACTCAAAACACAACATATCATAGAAAACTTAAGACTGAGCAATACGAACCAAACCAAAACCTGGGGGTGATTTTGGGTGCTTCGGAAGGATAAGCAGATCAATATATCTAAATATAGTCATATCAATGATAAATCATGTCTACTCAAAAGTGCTTGCTTTAGAATGGGTTGGTGATACCTTGAGGAACCAATCACCAGCCAACAGTTGTTTATAGTATATTAGTTGTTTACTAGATGTAGCGCATTTGTTTGATTTCTGTGTCACTTATATACATCTTCGTTCTATGTTTCTTTGAAGAACAATTAAATATGTTTTGCTATTTTGAGGCCGTAAAAAGTTAGAGTGTTTGAGAACATTTTAAGGTTATAGAGGACACATTTTTAGATGACATTTTTTTTAATTCAAATTTTCACCAGACTAACTTAGTATAATTGTTCATCTTTAATTTGCACATGTAGTAATGTGTGAGTTGTTTGTTTCTGGTAGAACTTCAGATCATAATTATCCAGTAATTTAAGAAGTATATAAAAATAAAAGTACTACGTCTTTGAATAAAGATATACGTGTAAACAAATATTTTAAACGGTTTTATGAAATATTGTTTTGACCGTTCGGAAGAGAGGTTATACCTGATCTTAAAGTATAACTGCACCTTTACTTTTGGAAAAATATATACTGAATACAAAAATAAAGTTTTATTCATTTAAGCATTTTTGTATTGAATTTATAGAAATCATTCAATAATATGATATACCAACTAACACAAAAAAACAGATATTATCATCTGATTTCTTTGTTGTAATGATCATTTATTCTGGTAATAATTGCTGCGGTGATAAAACCCAGACCATGTTTATACCTCGTTTGTCTATGCAATTACAGGAAAAACAGTATAGGAGGCTACAACTTATTGTGTTTCATGTTAAAACAAATCTCTTATGACTGCGAATGCTTTTATTTTATTTTGTGCAAAAGTCCATGATATTGTTTAAGACCATGTGTGAATCTCTAGTGTTAATTCTGTCTGATAAAAACCACCGGAGCAAGAAAAATCATGTTATCTTATTTTTTATGTCTAAATCGAAAGCCGAAGAAAATTGAAATTATTAAACAAGAAGAATGAAAAAAAAGTAAAAAAAAAAGACTTCAAAGTCTTTATTGATTTTGATGTATTGATGTTTTGCGGTTTTTTACTTTTGTTTTCTTTATTTTCAAAAATCAAAAGAATTGAAAAAGACTGTAATTATTAATAAAGTCTAGTCATCCTTGCTTACTACAGGTAGTAAGGGTTATTGGCGCAACTTATTCTCAACTCTTTGTTCATCTGCCAAGAGTGTCATACACGTTCTATTCTGAAAGCACATCCTGTACTGATATCTAAAAACATTATTAATAATTGGTCAATGAAACGAAACCATATCTTCATTTAGTTAAAAACTCCAGAAATAAACAAAAGACTCGTCTACATGAAAGATATTAGGTACATATTTTGCCGAGTCTACTAGAATTGCTGTACATAAATTGACAGGCTATGTAATAACATATGAAACATGACGGGTTCCAAACGTGAAGCAGGATTTGCTTATTCTTTCGGAGCACACGAGATTATCCCGCTTTTTTTCGTGGGGTTCTTGTTGTGTCTTGTGTACTATTATTTGTCTGTTTGTCTTTTTCTTTTTTGACCAAGGCGTTGTGTCCATCTGGTATCTTTCGCCACTTTTTGTGCAAAGACAAGCATCTTCAATTAACTTAAAATCCCAAATCCACTAACAACAAAGAACGTTCGGACTTAAAGAACAAAAAACGTTTTGACTAAACTAACGACATCTAATGACGAGGTTTCTAACTTGGGACTGATACACGAAGGCAACTTAACTAAATAGCGATGGACAGTGCTCCGACTAATGGTTTGTCTAGACGGTGTCGAAAGAGATTCTTTATAAGTTCTAGTTAAAGATAAATTGAAATTATGATCAAATTGACTTTTTGTCGATCTCTGGTTCAATAAAATGCAAAGTGTCATAAAAGCAATAAAACGAAATTTATCAATACGTATCTTGCGAACATATTGACGGGATAATATAATTTTGTTATCACCCTTAATTTATCAGCATCAGTATATGTCATTCAAATTATCTATGTGTTCAGATTAACTAATTTAATTATAAAGTTGATGACAGGAATCAATATAAATTGTTCTGTAAAAAAAATATAATGAAAAGTGTCGTTAATCTATAAAAGAGCTTGACTACGGTAATAACCCTATGCTTAGAGGTAACACAATCATGAGGGTATGTTTTTCAATATCGATAAAAAACACATTGTTTTATAACAGTTCAAGCAAAAAGACGCTTTTTACAGTGTTCAATTAAGAAACAATAAATAATCCAAGTTTCTAGCTCCCAAAGTAAAAGTTAAACTAAGATATTTTTTTATAAAAAAAAAGAAAAAAAAAACTGCATAAGAGATAAATGTTCTCATGCTTCAATACTAGTATATCATTCTCCTTATGATCCCATCACACAGAACAAGCTTTTTCAAACAAAGACAAGTTCGTGAATTGTAGTTTCAGAACTGTTACTAATAACGACAGACTATCGAGACGTAAAGTGAAAGAAATAATCAGAAAACTCGTCATCAGCGGTTCACGTTTATGACTTAGATATAAAGTTACAAAAGCTGGAGTCTGTCAAGACTATTCTCTTACTAACGTAAATGTACTGTTAAAACATCATCTAAAACATGATAAACTGAAAACGAGAATTGCATATAGTCTCATGCTGGCAAGATAAGACGTGTTGTAAGCGAAGGTGGTGTACGCGACTGTTGTTAATGCATCAGTTTTACTTTACCAATGACACAGCACTGATAAGAGTAAAGAGGATTGTGGCTAAAAGCAGATCATTTATCTGAACATCTCAAGCAAATTACCAAAATAAATGCAATTAACGACAATGAATTACAGATACAAATGAATAATAAGACTATAAACTGTCAGCAGTGAAGACTCAAATTACAATATTGTAGAAATGTACATGTACGTACATCTAGGTCACATTTCTGTAAATATCTGTAATCTATTTTATTTTTCTTCGTTGTCCTTTTCAGGGTGAGAAAACATTACGATTTGGACATTAACCATAATTTTCGCTTATCATAGCCAATCCTCTTCAAAACAAAATAAATTTTATCCATTAAAAAATAAAATCTTATAAATAAAGGCAACAGTACTATACCGCTGTTCAAACTCATAAATCCATGGACAAAAAACAAAATCGGGGTAACAAACTAAAACCGAGGGAAACACATAAATATAAGAGGAGAACAACGACACAACACTACAATGTAACTAACACACACAGAAACGGACCAAGCTTCAGACAAAATCCCACGAGAATAACAAATATAACATCAAAACCAAATAGTATTACATGAATTTGGGATAGACAAGTACCGTGACACGTCTTATCACAATGTCAATTTACACTCAAATTACAAATGAGTCGACCACAAGTTATATTTACAGTACAATATATTAGTTGTAAGTGGTTTAAAATGCAGGGGCGTGGAAATATTAGCGTCTATAGTTGTGTCACAGATGTAATCAGATTATTGTGTCTTCTTTTTTTCTCTGCTTTCTTTCAATTTCACAACAGGCGCAAAATCAATTGGTATTTTTTGTCCAGCCTCACAAAATACTTGTAAACTCATCAATAGCACACTCAAGATGCTGTTTAAATCAGTAAAGCTGTAAGCAGACAAATAAGATTCCCTCCTCCAGACAGAATTGTCTGACACCATTTGACTGCGTTATGGTATATTACAAGTTATATTGATAACATACAGTAATTTCCTACAGGAAAAGTGCAACTCAAATCTTTGTGATTTATTAAATGAACAATATGTCGACATTTAATTCTTTATATCTTCATCGGCTTAGAAAATTAGTTTTCTGTCCACAGTATATCACGAATTTTCTTCTAATAGTCTTTTCTAAATTACTTGCCTAAAGAACAGACAAAAATTACAGAAACGATTACTATTCGCTTTATTTGATACCTATATATGGGTTAATACCGCGACACGTTTTGTGTTTCGTGTCTTTCCCACATTTTGAGTTGAACTTGCAAACACTTCTACACATGTTAGTTCAGTGGGTGTCGTCGATTGCTCTCTGACATTTGTTTTTTGTTTATTGTGTCAAGCATTAACTTTTCTCTTTTGCAATTTTGAGGTAGCAGACCTGATATTAATGCTATCAAAGTTGTTTTTACCACAACAACAACAAAACAAGAGAAATAATCTTAAATTGCCTTTACAGGTTTCTTAATACTTATTT
This sequence comes from Mytilus edulis, assembly GCF_963676685.1. NCBI lineage: Eukaryota > Metazoa > Mollusca > Bivalvia > Mytilida > Mytilidae > Mytilus > Mytilus edulis. Next base: position 25,289,196 of record NC_092356.1, read on the forward strand.
AACCATTTCAACAGTATCAGATTACATTTAAGTAAATAGAAATGTAGGCTACCTAGGAGGGTTGTAGACAACTATGTAACGTAAATGAATGAAATGCTAAGTTGAAGCATCATTGCAGTCAGTAATAACAACAGGTGACTCGGTGTCCGAGTGGTCTACGTAGTGGCGTAAAACACCAACCAAACAATCACTCAATATAAAAATATCATTATTTTCATTTAGTTTCAATGGAAATAATTCACTACTAAAAATTATGTCAAGATTTAAGTCTTGTTTTGCAATTGCAGGAACTCATTAAGTCATGAAGTATAAAATGGTTGGTTGCCTTGACTCCAACTATAGTGAAATAAGACATATGTCATTGGTATAATTACTCTTAAGCATTAAAAGAAAGAAACGCGTTACGTTTAAACATTATAGATTATATGTTAAATCTACATCATTCTTTACATTAATACTTAAATTATGAACCAATGTGTTACACGGCACATTTCCTCTAGATCATACTTCGTGTCTTCTGTTTTCGATCAACTTAAGACAAGATAAACGGATCAATCATAATTAGGAATCGGTTATGACGGTATTATAGTTATCAGAAAAGGGCATTCTCTTATATAATTTATTATGACATACTTTCATTGTAAAACATTAGCTGAAGGTAACAAGGTAACAGAAGGAGTACTGGTCGGTGGTGCGTGCAAACCCAATAAAAACGTTAACAGTGAACTGCGTAACAAAATCCTTAAACAAAGCTTTATACTATGATTTTCGTTAACATAACGAGTATAGGAGAAGAAACATTGTAACATGTTGAAGACACATTGGTGGTTGACTGTTACTGCTCTTTGGTCGGATTGTTGGCTCTTTGACACAGTCCTATTTTCCATGTTCATTTTTATAATCTATTATACTTGAATTGGTTGAACTTGTTCTAAAGTACAAAAATTACAAACCCCCAATTTCTTTGGAAAACAAACAAAAATAACAAATTTAATTAATCACAATATCAGCTCAGTAAGTATCCCGAATGGATTACTTTCGGAACATCATTTCATCAAAGAGTCATCAATATCAATCGGCATTGCATATGGTCATGATCATGTTTGTCGTATTTTGGCATTGTTGATATCAACATGAGCCAATTCAATAACATTTTTCAAATGATTTATGAGTTCAAAACGACAAAGTTGATTGTTTTCAAAAAGTACTTTGCCAAAAAAAAAGTACTTTTTCATTAGTTACATTGTATCACGTTTCTTTTCAATTGTCTTAGGTTTGTTTAACTTTTACAAATGAACCCGGTTTTTTTTTATCAACTTATTGGTATTTGTGATGGTAACAGTTATAATCTACTAGTTATAATAAAAAACTAGCGCAAACGTCATTGCTTAAAGGTATGTGTATATGTGTGGTGTCATTACACTGTGGTTACGGTTCTCTTATTTAAACTCCAAAAAGGGATTAAGTTACCAGATATGATCAAAATGATTTAGTTTGGTTCAATTATTTATAAAAGTGAAATAATGAAATAATTATTAGCACATAATTTGGGCCAAGATAAGCAAAGAAACCGTGATGATTAATGCATTGGATCCGTTTTCATGGGACCTTCAATTTAACCCACTAACTTGATATTGTTTACGCATGTTTTGGAGTTCTAAGGCATTAAAAGGAAAGAATGTAAACATCTGTTAATTTTCCGTAAAAAAAATACTTATATTCATTACTTTATTTATATAGGAAGATGTGGTGTGAGTTCCAATGAGACAACTCTCCATCCAAATAACAATAAAAAAAGTAAACCATTATAGGTCAATGTACGGCCTTCAACAGGGACCCTTGGCTCACACCGAACAACAAGCTATAAAGGGCCCCAAAATTACTAGTGTAAAACCATTCAAACGGGAAAACCAACGGTATAATCTATATAAAAAAGCGAGATACGAGAAACACGTATAAATTACATAAACAAACGACAACTACTGTACATCAGATTCCTGACTTAGGACAGGTGCACACATTTGCAGCGGGATTAAACGTTTTAATGGATCCAAACCTTTTTTTCTGAAACAATAGCATTTAACTTGAATTGGTTAAAGTACAAACTCTAAATTGCTTTGGAATCTAAATTAAACAACACATGAAATTAATCCCATCATCAGTTCATTAAATATCCCGAATGGATTTCCGTCGGAACATTATTACATCAAAGAGTCATCAATCTCAATCGGCATTGTATATGGCTATGATCATGTTTGTCGTATTTGAGCTTTGTTGATGTCAACATGAGCCAATTCTGTTTCAAACACTTTCTTCAAATGATTTATGAGTTAAAAACGACCAAAAAGATTGTTTTCAGAAAGTACTGTTTCTCTTGTTATCATGTAACTTTTAAATTGTCCCAGTTGTTTTTTACTATTGTGAATGCTCAATGGTTCCTTCTCATCGTATTCGTCAATACATAACAATACATAACAGTTGCTGGTTATAATCAAAGACTACCCCAAAAGTCAATGCTCAAAGGTATGTATATCTCAATTGTATCAGTGCACTGACATTCCGGTACCCTTTGTCAATCGTATTGATATCTAACCTATTTCTAACCAGTAGGTTCAGAGAATGAGGTCATAGTTTCAAGGACAAAAATAAGAAAGTGTCAATAAAGAACATGCTTCACTTTTATATTTCTTTCATTGACAAATTAGATGTATACAGTATCTTATTTATATTCCGCCCTTGTATAATCAATAATGACATATTTGTCTTGTAAAACATGTGTTAAAGGAGACAGAAGGGGCTGAGGTGCATACAAACCCACTAAAAACGTAAAAATGGACAAGTGACCTGCGTAACAAAATCCTTAACAGAAGTATATTTATACATGATTTTTGTTTAATTTTTTTGTATTTTTGTATATGTATAAAAGAAGATAGAGTACCATATGCATGTTGAAGACACATTGGTGGCCTTTGACTGTCTTGTGGCTCTATGTTCGGGATGTGGGCTCTTTGACACATTCAAAGTTTCCATTCTGACTTTCCGACTCTGTTTACTTTCCTTAAAAAAGTTACTTATATTTATCACTTTAACTTCAATCGGTTGAACTTTTTCTAAACGTACAAACTCCAAATTGCTTTGGAATACAAATGAAACAACAAATTAAATTAATCACATCATCAGTTCAGTAAACATTCCGTATGGATTTCTTTCGGAACACGATTACATCAAAGGGTCATCAATCTCAATCTGCATTGCATATGGTCATAGTCATGTTCGTCGTTTTTTAGTATTGTTGATGTCAACATGAGCCAATTCAAATAATATTTTCAAATCACGTTACTTTTAAATTACCTCGGTTTGTTTACTATTGTTTATGCATGTTATGGTCACGGGTTCCTTCATAACGTATTCGTCAATATTTGTGATTGTACATGTAACAGTTACTGGTTATAATCAATTACTACCTGCAAAAGTCAATTTAAAAAAAAAGGTTTAATCAGTCTTGTCAGTACACTGTGGATACGGTTTCCTTAATCAAACATTAGAGGGTATTAGCTACGATAGATATATATATATAAGAAATAAAAACAGGATTTGATTTAGTTTGATGCAGTCATTACTCAAAGGAAAATAACAGAATAATAATTCGCTTTGTGCAGCCTATTTTGTCCAATTTTTTTCAAGATAAGCAAGAAACATTGATGATGAATGCATTGAATCCGTATTCATGGGAACTTCAAATTAACTCATTAACTCGATATTGTTTATGCATATTTTAGTCGTTTTCAGGTATCAAAACGAAAGAATGTCAACATCTTTTTATATTCGTTAAAAATTACCTATATTTATCACTTTAACTTGAATTGAATTCAAACACTTTTATCAAATGATTTATGATTTCAAAACGACCAAGAAGATTGTTTTCATAAAGTTTTTTTTTATTAGTTGCCACGTCACATTTTAATTGTTTCCGTTGGGTTTTACTATTGTTTATACTCCCGCTTTCCTTCTCAGCGGCTTCGTCAATATTTTTGATGGTTTCAGTTACTGGTTATAATAAAAAAAAATACCAAAACAAGTCAATGCTAAAAGGTATGACTTGTGTATTTCAGTCGTTTCAGTGCACTGTGATTACGGTTCCCTTATCCAAACATGAATCTGATGTACAGTAGTTATCGTTTGTTCATGTAATTTATACGTATTTCTCGTTTCTTGTTTTTTATATAGATTAGACACTTGGTTTTCTCGTTGAATGGTTTTTACACTTGTAATTTTGGGACCCTTTATAGCTTGTTGTTCGGTGTGAGCCAAGGCTCCGTGTTGAAGGCCGTACATTGACCTATAATTATTTACTTTTATAAATTGTGATTTGGATGGAGAGTTGTCTCATTGGCACTCATACTACATCTTCCTATATCTATGTATGATTATGAGCTGATTTTTATTTATTACTAGTATTTACAATTTGTAATGAAAAAAACAAAATCACAAAAGTACTGAACTCCGACAAAGATTTAAAAAGGAAAATACCTAATCAAATGGCAAAATCAAAAGATAAATTGAACCCAGAAAAATTGATTGATTGAATGGCATATATAATATATAAATATTCTATATGTCTGCAATACACAGAAATAGTTTGAGCAATTGTTGCTGAAAGTCATGTTGTTTGACAAATTGATTTATATTAGAAGAATTTATGTCCCTGCAGCTACATTTAGAAACGTTTTATTGCTTGGTATGCTACATCAATTATAGTCAAACTGTTGAACTTTATTTTTATGCTATAACACAAGAAAACTTGCGACTCTGACAGCACACTTTATGGAGTTCATGAATTTTGATAACTCACTCCATATAATTGATCTTTTCTACGTACTTTGATATAACCTTGCATTCTAAGCAAAATTTACAACACAAATCCAGGTATGTGTAAGTTTTGTCCCAAAATTAATCTTCTTTAACATGATTTAAAATGGAGTGGTTATTACAAACATAAAAGAAACAGTTACATAATAATGTTTTGTTTTCCTTTTTTTCTAAATAGGACCTTAAAAAGGCCCATATATTCCCTACCTAGAACACGTAATTAGAAATTTGGAACGTAAAAAAGATTTAATAATGCATCTGATCATTTCAGAAATAATTATATGACGTATACGTCAATGAAACAGCATCACAGGTACATAACAAAAACCATCTTAATATGCATTCTTGCAGACATCTGTCAGCAATATTATATATCTGTATTTCCTTTCAATTTGAAGTTTTGACTAAATTACTTAGCAGGTGATACATGTAGGTACACAGTTCTATGTTTAAAGTAGAAGTACAATAGATATCCATTATTTGTATGACAAACTATATAGTGCTAGCATTATAAAATGCTATAATAGTATATTACCATTTACAGAATAATATTAACATGCGACAAGATATTAAAAAAACTAACGCGTAGAAGACAGTTGTCAAATTAAAGTGACTTATGTCTGTTTAGTTTGAGTGTAATAAACATATATCATTTGATATAACTTTGAACACGCAGATCCATTCATGGGATCACGGTAGGGACAACACGATTCAAATAATGTAAAATGATGAAATCAATACTTGAAGTTAACTTGCGGTTATCGCACATCAATAAAAAGCCATATCATCATATACGGTTTATCAGGTCGAGAACTCTAGATTTCCTGACGTCAAAATATATTTGCATAGTAATTTCCATAATACAAGGCCAAAATGGCCTTGAAAACTGACCAGTCGACTCAATGAAATACAATGCATTGTGGGCTACTACGAGTTTACTACAACTCGAAAACACGTGGAATTAGTGGAAAAACTGTCAACTAATATAGGGTCTGGGACTCTCAATATATTTTTTTTGGTTCTGCGAATATGATCATTTTGAAATATATAACATTTTCGTCAATTTGCATGCTCAGATTGAAAAGGTATTGATTACAAGCTTCACTGTTCGACTTTCTTTTTCGCCTTGTAGTCCAGCAGATAGGTGAATAATTGTGCACTTTGTGTTAAAAGCATAAAATTTGGTAGAAACATAGTTTGGACCATTCTAAACAAAATTAGATATGGAGGCAAGCTTGATTTGATCCACTTCCGGTTTTATCATCAAAATGGCGGACATGCATTTGAGAACTGATTAATGGTTACCCAGCAGATAGGTGAACAATTGTGCACTATGTTTTAAAAGCATAAAATTTGGTAGAAACATAGTTTGGACCATTCTAAACAAAATTAGATATGGAGGCAAGCTTGATTTGATTCACTTCCGGTTTTATCATCAAAATGGCGGACATGCATTTGATAACTGATTAATGGTTACCCAGCAGATAGGTGAACAATTGTGCACTATGTTTTAAAAGCATAAAATTTGGTAGAAACATAGTTTGGACCATTCTAAACAAAATTAGATATGGAGGCAAGCTTGATTTTATCCACTTCCGGTTTGATCATAAAAATGGCGAACATGCATTTGATAACTGATTAATGGTTATTTAAATCTCACAGCTTGTAGCCAAAGTTTGCTGTGTAGACTATAATATTATTGTGTATTCATGGTTTGAAATAATGTATCATTTCTTTGAAACCCTCGGGGTATTTTATTCAGAAATTTGTCACTTCCGGTAAAAAAATCACAAGTAAACGTTATTTAGAGACAAAATACATATGTTTGATAAAAAAAAGCAATGTTGTCCGAAAAAGGTTAAATATCCTTGACCATTGATATTGTTCGATCAAACATCAGCATAACGAATCGTTCGATTAATTGCGTAATAGTGTTGTCGACATTCATAGTACTCACATGGGTTGCGTCCAATATCGTAGCGGCTGCAAAGGGCTACGTAGATGTATGACTATTGAACGTGTAGCTAGCCTAGCTGCAACATAGATATAGATAGCAGCTAGACTAGCTACTCGTTCAGTAGACAAACATCTACGTAGCACTACGAAGCTGCTACGATATTGGACGCAACCCTGGTCTCTCATAACGGTGTATACTCTTGTGACACCATTCAATACCATTCAGATATCCCCTGTTTTTTTCACACCTTAACCATCGATCTATGCCACAGTGTCGAATACAGTGAATGCATGAAAAGCAGGTAATGCATATGCTTTTTCTTGTCCTAAAAAGTTAGCAAGCTCATGAATTAAAATGTATACGAAGAGGTTTCCAGTCCCAATGCAACCCATAAATATCAGCTGCATTGTCACAATGACATGAAACAAGTACTAATACATCGGTAACAACTGTGGCAATAATTCTCATCTCGAAAATGTGTTCATCCATCTGTTAATTTGACAGAAAATGAATGAGCTCTGTTTAGTTTTTATCTACACGTGAGAAGCTCTATCAGTTTAGTGGTTAGCATGATTGTCTTTGACAACGTCTCCTTGTACTGTCAATCTTTATATTGTCTACAATAGTTACATCTTGTCAATGGTTCTAAAAAGTAAAATCACAAAAATACTAAACTCAGAGGAAAATCAAATCGGAAAGTCCCTTTTCTATTCAACGAACGACGAATAGTATCAACAACTGCTGAGGGAGCTATATCTTTAATTGGTATACAGAACAAGCAGTTCGTTGCTGTCTTCAAGAAATTGATTTCCTATCTCTTCTACCACAGAACCTACATCATGGATAAACGACATTTGAGCTCTTAGTTTCTGCTCATGGTCAGTTGTATTCTCGTCATCAAGAAATTGATATATATGACAATCCCTCTGGTATCTTTTGTCCCTCTTCTCAAACTCTTTAGCATGTCTTGCCATTTCTTGTCAAGCTGCCATCCATCTTCGCAGGGCTAATGGGTTATCTGTTACAGTGTCTCCATCCGACTAAACAACATGTTTATTTCATGTGTTCTGTCAGACAGTGAACCATTATTTCTAAGTGCATATGTTTATTTAGATGCATGATGACGGATCTTTGGAGAAATAACGTTAAGGATTCGTTTGTAGCTGTTAAATATAAATATCCAACAATCGTTAGTGTTTCCTGCTTATAAGAGTCGGTTGTTATATATTGTCCATACAACAACATACTAACAAGAGCTACAAGAGTTCTTGGAACATAATTCTCCTGCTAGATCACTGAAAAAACTACCGTCAAACCAAAATGAAACAATAAACATGTCGCTGCGAATTAATGTTACTGCTTTATAAATCTGCATTTAGTTTTATTCAAAGGCATCATCACCTGCTTTCTGAAACGAGGGTTCTATATTATCTTTGAAAGCAAGTTAATTCTCTTTCCCTTGTTTTTATTCCTGAATATCAGATAAACAAGCAAGCATTAGATATAAGAAGTTGTATGAGTGCCATTGAGACAAATCTCCATCCATGTCAAACATGTGAAAGCTCTCTCACAGGCAAACAACCCATAATTTTAAAATGTAAGAAGTATATTCTTTTATCTTGAATTATGAACTCTGTCTTCAATGTCAACATCTAGATTCCTTATTCGCCTATAGAAAAAACCTGACATCTTGAATCCTGGTGCTAAATCTTCTGCGGTTATGGAATCTTCATTGTAGCTGATGATGTCATGGCTTATTCGTGCGTCTCTTCCTTATTCAGTCTCATCTTCACTAGAGACTTTTGATGCCTGTCGATAAAGATAAGCAAGACATTGGACATGATATTTCGTTTCTTGTACAATGAGGTCCCCAGCACTGAGCTTCTCTAATAAAGTTGTTTACGCATTGACGGTGTGGGTGGGTTTCCAGCTCCGATTGCCTGTTTTGTTTACATATCATCTGTATCCTTTTGATGTCTTATTTTAGCTCTCTTTAGTTCTGTGTTTAGATGGCAGGTCTTATGCCATGTGGCATTGTTTTTGTACGTAGTACGTGGAAGATCCTGCCATCATATTGTGTATACAGATGGGTCGTAGACGGTAAACATGGAAGTCCTTTGTATTTAACGAGATTTCCAGCCAAAGTAAGATATCTAGCACCAATATTGATACAATTTGAGGGTGTAGGGCATTACAGCTATTTATCTGTCATATTTTGACAAATTATAGATTTAACATTGAGAATAGAAAAAGGAATATATCAAAGAGACAACAAACTGACCAAAGAGCAGACAATAGCCGAATGACACCGATGGGTGTTCTATGCAGCGAGAATTCGTGCAACCGAATGTGGTCACCAGCTGGTCCCTATACAAATGGTGTACTAATTCGGAGTAAATGGATGTCACACTAAATTCCAAAGCATATAAATGAACTAAAATCGAGTCAACCTCTTCAACATTTGGGGACGAACTACCTGGTCTTCGATTATCTGATACCTCAATAAGTTTAAATCTTTAAGAGGTCATCTTTCAATTGTTATCTAGACTCTTGATTTATCGAAGTGTATGTCTATCTTCATTCAAATGTAATAATGAAACAGTAGTGTTCACCATATCAATTGAATTTTAATGATCTCCAAAGAAATAAATACCTGAGGCTGATTCTATTACACCATTTCTCTCACTTTTTGCAAATTAAAAGTCAACACTTTTCGTGAATTTTGACATGAAATTTCGACCGGAAAAATTGCTGCTTCAGCAACACTGAAACCCATCTAATACGATTCGGATCAATTAACACATCAGTTCTTTTAGTATAAACTAAAAAAAAAATTAAAGAGAATTAAGAAAAGTTGATATTTAAACATGCATCCGCCATTTTGGATTTTACCGGAAGTTAACTATATTTCCAGCTTGCCTCCATATCTAAAATTGAATAGTATAGATAGAAGTATGTTTGAACAAAGTTTGGTGCTTTTAACACGAAGTGCACAATTCCTTCATATATTGCACCTATCTGCTGGAAAAGTAGTAACGCAGGTTTTTCCCATTGTTATGCATTGTACCTGTGCAATAATTTCACGACGTGAAACGTGAAATTTCGAATGAAGTGATCACTGTCTAATACGAAAATTTTGTAATCTCTTTTAAATAGTTATCAAAGGTACCAGGATTATATTTTAGTACGCCAGACGTGCGTTTCGTCTTCATAAGACTTAAACCTATATAATGTCACTCCAAAAATATTACTGCCCCGACAAACACGAAAACTGGCACAGAAACACTTCTATGTGTACTGTATGTGTTAACTTTTTATCAGGATCTGCACATCATAATATTCAGTATGCTAAAAATAAGTGTTACAAAAACTCGGACGGGTGATAGCTTAACATGTAGTTTCATCACTCGATAAAGTCCGTCAGAGGTATTTTCATCGTTCGATTGCTGTCCTATTGACGTATGTGCAATATATCCGATTATATAAATCCTCTGAATCATAGTGGATCCAATATTACCTATTAAGTTTGAAATACCACGATGAGGCATGAGTGCCAAATGAGACATCTTTTCATTCAAGACACAATCTAGTAAAGTAAGTAATTATAGGTTCATTGCTGAAAAGTAAGCTATAACTAAATACAAAAACGGCCTTATTTTATATACAAAAAGAGAAGAATTTTATGTCCAATGAATAACAAAATTATAGTAGGTTTAGGTCCAACGCTGCAGTTTTCACAAAACCTATCAAAGTTCCCACGTTGTCGAGCAAAAACATGGATAACATCATTAATGGTTTTATAAAGATTGACAAAAGTTCGAGTCCGAGTCCGATAGAAAATTAAAAAAAATTGATATCTCCATTTGAAAAAAATAATCTTAGCAAAGACGAAAACAAAATGAAACTACAGTTGTTTGCCACTACCGTCAGAGCAAATGGAACAGTTTGAAAGTCCCAAATACTGAAATATTTCAAAAATCAATACTTATAGATTGTCACTGTCATGTATGTAAATATTTCATAATGGAAACCCGAACTTCCGAGGGATGTTTATATACAAAAATAAGAAGATGAGATATGATTGCCAAATGTGACAATTATCCACTTAAGCACAAATTGTGTCGCGGGATGTAAGTAATGCTAGGCAACTGTAATGCCTTCAACATTGAGAAAAACCCATACCGTATATATAAAAAGAAGATGTGGTATGATTGCCAATGAGACAACCTTCCACAAGAGACCAAAATGACACATACATTAACCAGTATAGGTCACCGTACGGCCTTCAACAAAGAGCAAATCCCATACTGCATAGTCAGATATAAAAGGCCCCGATATGACAATGTTAAACAATTCAAACGAGAAAACTAACGGCCTTATCTATATATAAAAAAAGTGAACGGAAAACAAATATGTAACACATAAACAAACGACAACCACTGAATTATAGGCTGCTGACTTGGGACAGGCACATACACAAATAATGTGGCGGGGTTAAACATGTTAGCGGGATCACAACCCTCCCCCTAACTTCGGACAGTGGTTTAGCAGTAAAACATAAGAACGAACTATATAAATCAGTATAATCGGCTATTAATGGCCCCGATTGATGATTATACGCTGTTGTTTCTTAGAGACAAAAATATAAACACATTTTTCTTGATTTAAATTACTTTTTTTAAAACATAAAAGTAGGTACAATATAAAAAAAATAATATTTTGTGACACCATTAAATACTTGACGAACTCTTAGTCTTCGTCTTTTGTATGAACACAAAATTCATATATCACACATTTCTCTTTAACTATCTATACGAAAGTTGCTGTACTCATGAATATCAGCATCGACTGTTATCGACGGCTAACTTTACACTTGTATTTTCGTTTTATGGGTAGTTGTGTTTTTCACTGTTATTTCGTTGCTATCTGGTGGGCGAATACATGAAATATGCATCTCATCATTAAACAAGTAAATAGCTATATATCTGGTAATTCAAACACTTGTTTCTACGCATAAAGACAACTCTTGATTAATATGAGCATGGAACTAATACTTTATATCACGAACTATAAATGTGGATACAAAAAATGAAAAACTAATCAAAATCGTTATCCCGCATTGCACGAAAAAAATGTGTTTATTTCAGTAAGTAGCACGTGTTCTTGGTTGATTGTAATTACGTAGTAGTCCATAATGCATTTTTACTCATTTAGTGGATTGGTCAAAAACCCAGGTAACAATAAATTGCGTCACACGTAAATAAACAATTACACGTGCAAGAACATAAGTTTGCTAATTCATGCATTTCAATATAAGGTAGTGTTCCTGACCTGTTTATTATACACATGAACTTATAATTGCTGATGTTTGTATTTGGGCTTGATGCGGCCACGTGCAACCATGACCTATATTGATACCATCTACGATGACTGATACTGAACTTATAATTGCCATAAATTGTATCAAGCAGGACGTTTATCGATTTTTAAATACAAAGTGAACATTGCAATGAATTCAGTTTCATTTATTAATTCGAATTTGATAATAAACTAACCATCTACAATTTGTCTTCCTCTTTCTCCTTAGAAATTAATTTCTAATGTTGTCGTGGTTTTCTCCTGGTATTTTGGCTTCCTTTCAAATAACAGCTAGCCTAATGAAATAGTCAAGTGTGCCGAGAGTGGCGTTAACATCCACACTTCGAAACAGCGGTGACATTGCTTCGCCTTTTAAAGTCAACGGAGCGTAGCAAGGAGGATGTTACCAAACTGACTATTTCGAAATTAAGTAAACACACACAGGCTATCTATTGTACATGAGACTGAAATTAATAAATATGATATCTATCATAACAGTGGGCATATAGGGCCTTCATAATACTAGATGGATTAACATTTCATTTGGTATTAATATAAATTTAAACCTCAAACCATGGAGATTTATTTTCAATTTGCTTTAACTTTGTGATGTATTTTGATATCTGAAGATTTTAACCTACCAACTCACTAGTGTGTATGAAATGCCAGAGATGACTCATATATTTCATACTTTTTCACTGCTTAATCTAAATATTCAAAGAATAGAGATTTAGAATTTCTTCCGTCACATAACAATGAATGCACAAGTCATGGAATATTGGCGACGTCTTGAAAATAAAGATAATAATCGGTTGATTTGAAAGAAGTTATTTGCATCTTAAAACAAAATTGCCTGTCTATTATATTGGCTGAAAAGACAACGTTGATCGACCATTCTGTCAAATAATTTAAGTGTGTTTTATAGACACGCGCTACAGGAAAAGATAGTGTTTACGCAGCATATTTCATTCGTTCCTATTTTATGTATTTGTTTTAAGAGTGATTCTCTCTGGTAAGTATTTTTTTTTTATAGGTTTATAGACATTTAAAAATACAATGTAAATGATGTTTTGCATGCTGATGTAGTTCTGCCACTTCGTTCTAGAGTTCACAAACTGTTAAAAGAGTGTCGAACTTAATTAATATATATATTCTGTTGTAAAATAACAGTTTTTAGAGGAATTTGTTTTGATTATATCGAGATAAAAATGTGCAGAACATCACCTAGCTAATTTGTGTCAAGGAGGAAAAAAATAAGTGATCTCAAGAACAGATTTAATTTAAGAAAAAAAAAATCAAGAATTGATGCATCCGAGGGTATTTCTGTCTTTATTTGCCCTCACCAAGAAGGCTTAGAGCCGAACGTTTGAACGCCAAGGAAGTATAAAAACCGAAATGACTAAATCCGTATACGTATAAAAAAAGATGCGATGGGATTGCTATTGAAACAACTATTCACAAGAGGTCAAATGACACAGAAAATACCAACTATCGGCAACCGTACAGCATTCAATAGGCCTAAAAATTGTCAAATGTAAAAAAATCCAACGAGAATACTAACGGCCCAATTTATGTCCAAAGAAATACACGAAAAAAAAACAAATATGTAACACAGTAACTAACAACAAACACTGAAATACAGAATCCTGACTTGTATTAGGCACATACATACAGAATGTGGCGAGGTTAAACTTTAACTAGGGTTAACTTTGACTACGGGAGGGAGATAAAATCTTACTTTCTGATCGATAAATAAATTCATAAACGGCCAATTTTGGGACAGATTTGTTATTTGTCAGCATAAATGGAAATTAAAGCTAAAAATAAACACTTTTCTTTATCGAAATTATTTTCAACCGGCTTGTATATATAATCACGGCAAACTTGTTCACGCTCACAAGACATGAATTAATCATAATATGCATATAACTGACAATGAAAGAGAGTTGAAAAAACATGAAATGTGGATAGCATTTAAAAAAAGCTTGAATATGTAAAGTGTGTTCCTCTAAATAGTAAATAGGATTGACATTTTCATATAAATTAATGCACTTATTTATTTGTGATTGTAATTCGTGTTTGTATACTTTATTAGACTGTGTAGACCTTTCTATCAATTTATCTCATTCACGCCGCAGACTAGTTAGTCAAGAGCATGTCTTCAATTCTGTTGTCATTTAGGATGGATGTTAACTTCACCATGTGAAACAAACTACAATTTGATAGATACGTAAATAGCTGACCTGAATTGAACAATTTCATCTGTAAATGAAACAAGATTGACTCTTTATAAAGATGTCTGGTAAAATATTGATTTACCATTGGAGTAAATACTTTCAGTTTAAAGACATGCATTCCCAGAGTTAGAAACATTAATGAAGACATTGAAATGGGTCTAAAAAAGTATGAGGACGGAAATTAGATATAAGTATTATTATTGTAATTGTTAAAAGAATGAACATATGTTTTATAATATGCAATAAATATGTATTTAGTTAATGTCGATGATTTACGGATTCCAGCTCGCTAATTTACATTGCAATTTGTTTATACATTACATAACCGATCTTATCTATGTCCTTTTTAGTCACAGCTAGAGGGATTGTTTCTATATATGAGATAGTTTCTATGCAATCAATACTTAATGATCTGAATGAGTAAACAGTACTAGATAAGTCAGAATAAGCTTTTAACGTGATTTAAAAGTAATTTTAAAATGGGATGACGTTTGATATTGAATTGTCCGAACCATGTTAAATCGTCCGTATACTGTCATATAATTGTTTTTTTAAAGAGAATATGGCTGCATATCAATGCTTTCAAATAGCAGGTAATCCATAGTAGTCAGTTTATCACTTACAATGAGAGTCAAAAGATGCCATTTCAAAAGCTACAAGAAACTCATTAGTCGAAAAAAAAACCGACATTGCCATGGCAAACAAAAAAATAAATCAAAATCAGAATCAAACGACCAAAAACAAACAACAGTACACAAAACACATGTTTAGGCCTGAGATCACTACCCCTTCCAAAAACCGTAATATTGTTAAAGCATTATTCATAAAATTACTATTTCCGTCCAACTGTGACATTTTAAAAGGTACATGTTCATCTGTTGAAAATGAGATTGGAAATAGGCAATGCGTCAAGGAAACAACAACCTGATTAAAGAGTTGAAAACAGACCAATGCCACCATTGGGTCATCAACACAGCAAAACAATGACGCACCGCAACTGGTCATATGATGTTTTTTTTTAAATTATCAATTTTAATGCCCATACATAGCATTAAAATGACAAAACCAACTGCCTGATTAGGGCCTACAACATTAGAACAGTCATAACATACATATAAACTAATAAACAGAAGAAAAAAAAACCGACAATTTTGGGAGCATATGAAAATGATGAAAAGTAATCTTTTTCTAGCTTAAAGTATCCGAATCCTATTGCAATACAAAGACTGGATATTAAAGAAAATATTGTACAACCAACATAATAACTTCATTTCGTCATAAAAAACAAAACACTTGGATTACGTACTCCTGTTGTACGTCTCCGGAAATTTTGTTTATCATAACCTTACATGGTTTTCAAAGGTAAAAGGTTTATAAAATAATACGCCAGACGCGCGTTTTGTCTGCACAACACTCATCAGTGACGCTCAGATCAACGTAGTTATTATGACGTCAATACAATACTGCCTTGTTATAACATATCATATACAATACTGTCAATCGTAAATAAATTGCATGTTATGGTCCTGTAAATTACACGGAACTTATTCATTTCCAAACCAGACCTTGTTTTATCCTATCATTATGTCTGTCTGAAAAATATAAAAGCAAATACATTTAATTGATGTTCAGGTTCGTATTACATCTGAGTTTATTGTAAATAAATAAGGAAGGTTCATAGACAATGTTCCAGATAGTACAATAGAAGTATAGAATCAATCATTGCTATAAAAAAGTAATCATATTTAACATCTTTGAATGGGTAAACGTCCTAAAACAAAAGATACACTCAGAACAAAAAAAGTATCACAAAACAAAAAAATATAAAACGCAAATAACTAGACAGGCATCTTTACAACTCACCAAACTTTAGATCGTTATAATACGCCATACACTTGAATGATGTCATGAAGTTATAGATGAATTTCATAAAGTTGCTTTCGATGATTTTCAACTGAAGGTTAAAATTCAGACATAATTTCATTTTGCTAATGTGTAATATATTATAAAAGG
The DNA here is from genome assembly GCF_963676685.1 of Mytilus edulis. NCBI lineage: Eukaryota > Metazoa > Mollusca > Bivalvia > Mytilida > Mytilidae > Mytilus > Mytilus edulis. The sequence goes on from NC_092356.1 coordinate 25,305,630, forward strand.
TAAATTCATTTTTTGTTTATACCAAAAGCGACCAAATCCTGTAAAAGTCTTTGACATGTTTGACTTTTCGATATGTTTAAAATCATTTTGTTTAAAAGTCCCAATGCAGCTGACAGTACATTTTCGACGTTAAAGATGTGGAGTACAATTATAAAATTGATGTAAATTTTACCTTACCAGGTTAAAGATTGATAAAGTATAACTATCTGATTAAAATTCTCATAATATGAAAAAAATAACTGAGATAAACAAGCAATATCCAAATAACAAACAAAGAGGAATTGTTGATACATGACGTAATATTTTTAGGTGTATATAAAACACAAAAAACAGATCAAGTTTTGTTATAAGGCGTTTTGTCTGTTACGTAATATATGATTATTAATACTTATACTTCCATTTCTTATATCCTTTACAGTGTTTTGTTTAAAATTTAAATATATGACAATGGTGCATTGTAGTGATCTGTAAATTACATTTGCAGTTTAGTAAAGTTTCCGGAACTAACTTCATATCATACAGACAAATTCATGAAATTAACCAATTAAAAGGGACTCAGTCATTATGGCTGTTAGATGTATTTCCAATTACTCGAATAAAGTGTTCAAAAGCCTAACTGACATTGTTCCGGCTATTATCATATTAGTTTTGTATTGAATTGTCTCATCGACGTTAGACATAGCGTTATAATAAAGTTCAGAATATTTCTCAGTAAGAAGTCGCTTACTTCCTTTTATTAATGATGCATTGCAATATCTTCAGTGCTTTGACTTCCATTATTAGAGGTCTGCATATCAATGCTCATTAGTATGTTTGATATTGAGAATAACAAAAAAATGAAAATGAGGGTTCAACAGTATGATTTTTGACCAACAAACTAGTAAATTGCCCGATAATTATATCTTAAAAGAGAACACGAAAAAGGAAAAAAAAACACATTCATCATTTCTCATTTCATATACATGTATTTGAATAAGACTAAGTTTTATATTCCAATCAAACTTATGTCTAAACAATGTTGTATAAGAAAGGGTCGAAAGATATCAAATGGACATTCAAGCTCTAACTCATAGATAAAAAATAAACGACAACGCCATTAATAAAAAAAAAAAAAAAAAAATAAAAGTACACCAGACAAATCATAGAAAACTAAAGACTAAGCAACATGAACCCCACCAAGCATTGTGGATTATCACAGGTGCTGCGGAGGGAGGTTTAAGCAGATCTTGCTTCACATGCATAATTAGACCAAGAATTCCAATGAAACTTATATCCAACCATTATTGTATGAACCTTTATTTATGATATATATTGGATATTATTTCACGCATCTGTTCAATTTTGTCGGACAATAATGGATATTTATTCGAAAACTTAACCAATTTACAACCAGTTCTTTAACTAATCTACCATTTTTTAATCTATCAATATGTAATATGAAGTGATTATCGAAATATATTGAAAAGCAACGTGGTTATCCGATGCCCCAGAGGTCATTTCGACTTCGTTGCGAATGTTGCAAACTAATGAGATTTCAATGCAATTATTTAACAGACAAGAGAATACAAAAAGACATATTAGAATTGCGCCGTTTCTTTCAAATAGTGTTTGACTCTTGGGTATTTTGTTTTGTTTTTCTTTTAAAACCAAATTTAATATAAAGCTACATTTCAAGAGATATGTATTGCCTAAATGCATATATGGTGCAGGACAACTGGTACCATTAATGTTATTAGACTTTGTATATGTGTAATGTTATGTTTGTCGATTACTTATTAAAATATATATATTATGTAAACATATTGGGTACAATTACTGGTGTCACACATTTTTATATTTAGTAAATTCAATCAGTCTTTCTATTTTTTTTTATTAATATATATTATTGAAAACATATGATAGATACAGCTGCTATTGACCGATAATTGCATACACATATTGAGTTTCAACAACAATGAGATTTTATACAGAATGTGACGGGTCATCTCTTAATTTATGATTCTTAACAACATAACGGAATATAGATTAACACTTACTGAAAATGGGTACACCCGTTTCGTTCAACCATTTACTTTTTAATGTGTACCAGACTCTCAGTAAGTTAAACATGCATGATTTTTTTACATTAAACAATGAAAACTGGCTTACAGCACATATTAGTACTCTTAGATTGGTTATGTATGACTCTTGGTTATTTGTTTGTTTCTGCTTCGTGCCGGTGTGATGAGTCAAACCCTTTCCAAATAGTAATTACATACATTTTTTTTTTATATCTTTCGGTTTATATATTATTGTTACCAGTTACATATGAAAGCAAAGAGAAAACAGATAAAAGACATACTTAACCCGACCAAATTTTCTGTATGTGCATGTGTCCTAAGTCAGGAATATGTGATTCGGTGATTGTTATTGGTTGCTGTCCTTCATATTCGCATATTGTTTGTATATTTGTATACGCCATTTAGACTTTTGGATAGCTTTCTCATTGGCAATCATACCACATCTTCTAAATATTTTTATATATAATTACCATTCTCTTTAGTCTTTTTATGGATATACCATTCATTGGCAATCATAACAATTCTCTTTAGCCTAATATATAACGCTCTCTGCATGTTTAAGTAAACAAAAAATGTTGATAACCTATTTATTTAAGCGTCCTTTCGGAAGCTTTCTTGACAGCCGATTGGAAAGGGTGTCATATAAATCATTATGAAATATCTGTTAAAGACGATATAGATCAAACTAATTCTACATTTAATTTCAAATAATGCTGGTATTTCATGATATTCATTTGGAGGACAAAACCTCGATTGAAGAATATTTGCTTCTGTCTCATTGATTTTAATATTGGAGAGAAATTTATTTCCTTCGTACATAATACTGATCAGTCTTTATAGAGAATAATGAAATTATCAGTGTTCATATCAAACACCATGTTTAGTTTCTGTTTTTATATTATTCAAACTCATTTGTTACCACTTAGGTTGCGTATCGTATCAATTTGTCTCTACCGATATTTGCAAGAATTAAAGTAATGTTATTAGTTCTGGAAAAATGGTATAATGTGAATCATTTTGACAACACATAAAGACAAACATTGCGAGACAGCGTGTTTTGGGGAAATTTATAAATAAAACATACTATTTCACTTCATATGTCACTCTGTGTGTACTTTTGTAATACGAGTAGTGTCAACTTGACTGAATTGATTTTTTGAAATTGTCTTCACGCGTTATTTTAAATACAATTTTGAGTTTGCTGTTCATTCATTTTAGAGATTTGACATACCTCGGAAACTTGGTAAATTTTGAATCCGCCTTCCTTATTGAAAGTTGTATTATTGAAGTCAAATGAACTCCCTTACTTATAAGCATAAAAATGGGATAAATGATTTCTAGTTATTTATCCGATCTAGAGGTCTATGGATGTTGATACTATAAATTATTGTGTTTAAACGTAGACTTCTGTTTCAATTAGATTTGATATACTACTGACATATTATCATTGGTAATATAACTATGAAGATAGTTGGTTTCATCGTGTCTTGCACTGTTGTTTTGTTTATTCCATTTACTTCCCTTGATTAGATCTTTGGTGCATATGTATTTTCTTTCACATCTTGATTATTTGATGAATATTCTTATTAAGCTACACATGATATCACTCGTTGATTTACAATAATCACCACGTAGTTCAATACAAATTACTATCTGACCCTTTAATGTCTAAAATGTCAATTATCGATTTTCTAAAATTCTTCGGTTTGTCCGGATAGCAGAACTATTAACTTTACCAATTCATGACTTTTTTACATTGTTACAAAAATAATGTGATCCTTAAAAACCATGTCTAAAGCGATTTTCTTATTCATATCATTTTTATACATCCAGTATGTACATTTGTACTACAAAATCAACACTTTTTAAATTATTGTATCCTCGGGAACTCAAATGGAGTGAACTCGGTTGCTTTGAAAAAGTTAACCGATCTGCTTTTTCACAATCGTTCTAAAAAGCAACCACATTCCTGGCCAAATAGGAATCGACGACCAGACGAACAATTCACGAAATACTTTACATATTTAGCAATACGAACCCCACGAATAATAAACTAAATATTTTCAGACGGGTTAGCTCTTCCTGTACGAGTAGTATCATTCGATAACTCACTGCTTGCAAAGAAATTGCAATATTAGTCTGGCATTTTGGGTGCTTCTATCGAGTAAAATATAACAGATTTGTGGCTTCGGAAAGCGAAAGATATCTATGGTCAGTTTTGAAAAAGATATTCAATAACGGTAAATCAAATCATGATGACTTCCGTAAATTATTCGACAAGATTACATTTGGGATCCATAGGTAAATACTTCCTTGGCATCAGCACCCTCTATTACGGATATTATGACAGGGAACGCAAGTATTTAAATCTCGTATCAACTGATAAATGTATTCCTCACAACCAGACTCTGCGTTAATGCTGTACAGACATGTAAATTTCATAATTAAAATCATTTCTTGTATCTTCATATCACGTTCAAGAAGCAGCAATAGCGGGCATTTACGAAAAACAAATACATAACATTTAAAATACAAAAAAATAATAACAAAATACACAAACAAAAAACCAAAATCTAACATAAATCGAGAGTAATTTCAAGTGCTGATTCATGCGTGTTGGGTATACACTTCTGAATATGCATTTTTTGTATATGTACTTTCCGTAGCACGGACTATTAAATGAGTCAAAAGGGTTTAAAACGAAGACATATTTCTTCAAACCAATATATTTACAAATATTTTTCTAGTATCTTAGTTTGACTATTTAAATCAACCGATGTCAAGTATTTCCGAAATCACTCCAAGTGAGGACAAGTATACATTATTAATATACAGGAAATGTTACAAGTACTTTTAAACTTAACATATGCTCAATTGATTATTAACTATACTTTATACATCCTTTGAAAATTGAACACTGGAGTAAATCAAAAACAACAACTTATTGACAGTGTTTCCTCGTTTTGTTTTCTTGTGTCATAATTTATACAGAAGTTAATTTGATTTTACAGAATACAGAGGATTTAAATAGACGCTGCTCCAATATTTACTGTAATTGGAATACGATTTAACTAATCAGCATTGACTTTTTGTGCTTTGGTTGAATAGTCTTAATATAAGTCACATCGCTGAAAATAAAAGTAAGTTAATACCTGTTCTATAATTATTTGTACATTTGAATTTAGAACATTCCAAATGTTAAAACAAAGAAATACATGTGCTTTGAATAGGATTTGCGAACAATGGTTTATAAAAAGCATTTAGTTTGTTAATTTGTATCAACGAATGAATAATTTAGACCTAACAATGAGAGTATTTTTGAAAGCTATGGGATTTAAATAGGAATCATATCAAACTAGAACAACTTGTCTGAACTAGGAGAGTCAGAGATTGACATTTTTGTCTTATTGCAGAAATACGAGTTGCATAATTCTAAATTATTTCTTCAGTTCAGGTGACGCCGATCAATTGTTTTATTTCATTTAAATGAAGTTATGTTTTTTTACAACAATTTATTTAATATTTAGACAATTTAAATGTATTTCAAGATTATATGTGTATCTTATTTTTCACTATATAAAAGAATCGGATTTGACCGATGTCAAGTATTTCCGAAATCACTTCAAGTGCGGACAAATGTGCATTGTCAATATACAGGAAGTGTTTTTTTTTTAATATCGACAGAAATGTATAACATCTAAAATAGCACTATGTAAAAAAAGAACAACTCCAAAAGGAGACGTCTCGTGTCACTCGTTTCCCCTCATTTGACTTGTAAAACAATATTCTTTGATGTACAATGGCATTTGACGTCATTGTTTTTTTATTTATTGGCATTGGCGCTCATCGTTTAGAACTACCCTCAGGCAAATTTTCCGGTGTGTTACAGAGTCATTTCGCATCTCGACAAATTAGAGTTGAGATCATTAACAGTGACAATGTTTCAGAAAAAAGATCACGTATGACATTTGACATAATTGGCTATTCAATTAAAAGTTTTTTGTCAATGGAAACGTATTAAAAGTGATTCGGGTTCTATATAATTAGAGTAAAGGGGTATTTTGTAATATTTCATGTAAAGAAATGTTACATGCTGTTTAAAACAGTCTTGTGTAGATGGTATACTTTTCATATCTAAAAATACCTTCAAACTCTAAGTAGCAAGTATACAACTATTGTTTTGCATTGGAGTACTACAAAATATAAAGCGCGACCTGGTAAAAAAAACTTAGTAAGACTCAAATTGCTTGGTTGTATGTCATACAAATGTAGTGATGACTCGCTAACAATTCGTACAACACAATTAAAACTGCATGTATGTATATTAAATTCAATCCCCCCAATATAGAATAGTTTGTTCAATTATGTATTCCATACAGGCGTACGGAAACCAATATTTAATTACTTGATTAATTTCAAAATTTTGATTATCACTTTTCCTCGTTTGTTTATGACATGATTTTTTTTCGTACTGTTTCCATTATCCTGAAAGTGCAGAATTGTTGTTCTATAAATAAACATTGAGCTTTTGTTCCCAACGAATTCATGGTAAATTGGCTTTTTATTAATGTCCTCGGGATCTTCCTTGTATTTAATTTCAATTCTGGAAAATTGATAATACCAACATTTGTATTCTGTGTTGGTTTCACAATCTGCATATTTTGATTTAAAGCTAAAGTTGTAAGTCTTTTTTCTGGAACAGCATACATTATTCAACGCGATAATAGCAAAAAAAAAGTAAAGTTCAAAAGTCAAAATTTGTATACAGCTGTTTTCCATCACCGATAAAAATATGACCGCCACGTTATAGCCCACAACGCTGTATAAAAATTGCGTTATAACACAATACAAATCAATAAATCAAAAGGTATACAGTTGATTTGGCATTGTTATATAACTTTTAAGTAAAGAAACATGATACACATGTTAATATATAACAATATTAAACAGAACTTTCAATTCATCTAAGTAATACAATGGTGCCATAGTCGTAACTCCCCTACTACCCAAATATTGAAATAAGCCCCGCCTCCCTACTAGCTTAATATGGAATACACTGTCTCCACGCGAACACTTTTAACCAACCATATTCCTAGAAATGTATATTAGGGATGACGGACGAGCATTTTAATCGTCCTGAATATACGATAGGTTCTATGCAATCAATACTGTTTGATCTGAAGTATTAGACATTGCTAGATAAAAAATCGTATGCATTTAACGTGATTTGAAGGTAATCTTCAAATGGAATTACGCTAGACTTTGAATTGTTTTGTCTAGAACATGTTTATTTGTCCATTTAACTTTTTTTTAAATCAACTTATCTTAGATTCCAGGGTTGAATCTGCATACGTCAGATACGATTATGACCATATCAATGCTTATTCAAGTCGAACAAGGACTTATTAATAAACTCATCATAGATGAGAAGAGACATATGCCTTTGTTTAATAAATATTTACTGTACTTTAACACGACGTAAGTGCTCTTGACTTTATCATTCAAAAAGAGAAAATCAACTGCCCGATTTTGTGTTCCTATTATAATTTTATTGCAGTATACTACTTTTGCTTTTATTCATCCTATCCATTAGTCTGTCTTATAAACATGAAGCTGTGTATATTTAGATGAAGTCTGTGTTCGTATTACATAGATTTTAGCTTAAATAAATAAAGCTGGTAAATCGAAAATTTGCCGGATAGTACAATAGAAGATTCTTCGTTGCTATTACAAAAAAGTAATAATAAAAGAAAATAATATAGAGGACAACCCTAAGCGTCCTTTCTGAGGGTAATATCTCATAAGGTTTTTAGTCACCCTTCATAGATCCACATGAGGTCAGTAGTGAACCGTGAAAACGATTAATTACACACGGGACTTTTTTCCAGCCATGTGTTCTTTTAAAAAGCAATAACATAACAATATTAACAGATGAGGTCCCTATTAAAGTCGACTTTTCGTCATTTACCAATTTATGAAATGTACTAGTTCCTTGAAGTTAATGCAGTCTTGTTAACTATGCTTTTGAACTAAGATGATATTCCACTTACATTGACACTTGAATAGAACGTAACAATAAAAAGGTTTGAAATTCTAGTTTAATCTATATTGAAACACCAGGATGTTCTTTTTCTTGTTTCATTTTACTCATGGTAAACATTTTAAAATTTCACTCTTAAATTTTGTATGCTGATCGTTTTCCAATATGTTATGTGGAGCCTTGAAAACCCATTGAATTAAACTTGTCATAATCACAATAAAATAACAGATAACGCGAATTGTATAAAGCTGGTATTGATGTTTTTCCAAGGCCACAATTCAGACATCATTTCATTGTACTAATTTGCCTGTTCATTTTCGATCTATGAGTTTGAATGTCATGCTGGTATCGTTCCCCCTTCTTAAATACATCATTATATCCACATAAAGTGATGTTTATTTGAATTTAACAGCCTAATTACGGTAAGAGTTCTATTTATATACTTGAGAGAAATTTATCCTAATTCGAATAAGAATTTACCAAACGATAACATTATCCAAATACTAAGACAAATTAGCAACAATAAAAAAAGAGAGGGATTTCTGATGACCTAGATAGTGTGTTAAAGTAACATTCTTACAAATTATATCATTACAGAAATACTTTCAGATAAGGTGTTTTGTTCGTTACGTAATATTGTGTTCAAGACTCTATCTTTCTTTTATTATATTCGTTTAAGTATTGTGTTTGAAATTTAGGTACATGACAATGTTACACTATTGTGATCAGTAAAGTACATATACAATTTAGTAACTTTGCCGGAACTGATTTCAATCCATAGGAACAAGTTTACCAAATAAAATGGACACTGGTATTAAGTCTTTTAGATGTATTTCCGTTTACTTGAATAAAGTATTCGGAAGCTTTTCTGTCATTTTCCCGGTAATTACCATGATATTAGTTTTGTATTGAGCAGTCTCATATGCACTAGGCAGATCGTTTGAATAGTTTACCGGATTCTCAGTACTGATTTGCTTATTTCTTTATTAATGATGCATTGCAATAACTTTAGTGTATTGACATGAACTATTAAACGTCTGCATATAAATGCGCATTAGTGGGTCTTATGTTGATCAGATTTTTAATAATTATGCAAAAGGAGGTTTACAATTATGATAGAAGACAAAGAAATTGGATCGAAAACGATTGCCGTTTTAGAAAAAAAATAAAAGAATAAATGTTGCATTCATTGTTATCCAGTCCTCCTGCATTTAAATTAATCTATGTTATAATATTAATGTTAAAAGGTTCATATCAAACTTGTTGTAAAGATTTTTAATGCAAATATCAATATAATCCGAACCATTCGGAACATATACGCGTAATGCTTTTTATGTAACCATTTTTGGTATAATGGCTGATGTCTCGGTTTGATTTATTTATTATGAGTACTTTTCCCAAAGATAGGAGTTGCAACATTAACGTATTGTACATAAATTAGGCCGTTAGTATTCTCGTTTAAATTGTTTTATATTTGTCCTTTAATGAGCATTTATATTTGACTATGCAGTATATGCTTTGTTAATTGTTGAAGGCCGTACGGTGACAGTTAGTTGGTTTTTTTTTCTGTGTCAATTAGTCTCTTGTAAAAAGTTGTCTTATTGGCAATCATACCACATCTTCTTTTTCGTATTGAAGTTCACATTGAAACTAAAATTACCACTAATTCCTATTTTTTTTCTTCTAAATTTCGTTTTCATGTGTCTTTCTAAAGTCAGAAGCTCTCATTTCAGTGAATGCTTTTAGTTTTCATATGTGATTTTCGCTTGAATTATTTTCATGTTGTCATATAAGGGTTTTTGGTGTCCGATTACAAGGCATTTGTTCTTTCATTGTTCATGTCCGTACGGTAAGATAAGACTTAGTGTTGTTGCCAATACATGCATCATTTGGTCTCTGATGCAAGGATAGTTGTCTCATTTGTAACAAATATCTCTATATCTTTTATTTTATATATCTTTGCTTGATTAACACGAACAGTTCCTAATTACACATGCATGTAAGTGACCTTTCTAAAGCTTTCTCGACAGTAGTTATCAAAAGGTGTCATATCATTCAGTATAAAAAAATATCTGTTGAAAGAAAAAATATAATGAAGATCATACTAATTCGTTTTTTATTGAATAAATACTGTGAAGTTATGATTTTCCTATATGGAGCACAACACCTCGGTTCAAGAATATTTGCTTCTGTTTCATTGATTTTAGTGTTGTAGAGAAATTGATTCCACCAGTTCATAGTTTTAATGAGTCTTTACAGAGAATAATGTCAAACGCCTTTTTCAGTTTGTGTTATTTATTATTTGTTACCACTTCATTTGCGTATCGTATCATTTTGATGTAACCACTATTAGCAAGTATTAAAGTAATATCATTAGTTCTAGAAAAAGCGTATAATGGGAATCATTTTGACAACAACTTAGGACATACATTTAAATGAAACATACTATTTTACTTCATATGTCACTCTACGATAACTGTATTTATTAGAATATTTTGAGTTTACTGGTCTGTTATGAAGATTTGACGTACATTGGGAAAGTGGTACATATTGAATTCCCCTTTTCTTATAAATATAGAGAGATGATCTATGATTCCCAATACAAATTTATTTCACCGGAGCTCTGTTGATGTTGATAATGTACATTTTTGTGTTTGAACATGTACTTCTGTTTATAAGAGTTGGTAAACCTCTGCCATAGTTTTATTGGAAATATTACTATGAAAATAGTTGGTTTCTTCGTGTTTTGAACTGTTGTTTTGTGTTTCTGTCCCATTTGTGTATTGCTTTACCTACCTTAAATATGTTTCTGATGCATGCGTCTTGTAGGTTCTTTCCCATCGTGTTTATTTGATGGATAGCCTTTTCTAGCTTCACATCATATCAATCGCCGATTTACAATAATCACCACAGTACGTATTACTATCTGACCGTTTAATGTATAGAATACGCATTGATTTTTGAATCCATGACTTATGCACAATGTAACAAAAATAATTGGATCCACAAACGCCATATAATTATCGATTTCCATGATCATATGACTATGATACATTCTGTATGTAAATTTTGTATAACTTTATCTTCGGGTACATAAAACAAACGTAAAAGGAGCGAGATCGGATGCTTTTTTACACACGTTCTAAAAAATGTATCGTATTCGAGGATGCAACTATCGAGCAAAATAGAACACACATGTGGTTACGGCAAGCGATGGATATGCATGGTTAATTTTGACAAAGATATTTTTTAACGGTCAATCAAACTTTCGATAATTTGGGATCTTTAGTTTTAATACTTCCTTGTCATCAGCTCCCTCCACTAATAATATTATGACAATGCAAACATCTCGATTCCGTTTCAACCGAGAAATCCCATATCCAGGCTCTGCGTAACTGCTATACAGACATGTACATCTTATACTGGGATATTTCATAATATCTCTTTATATATATATATATATAATCATACAGATCACATTCACAAAGCATCAATAGCGTGCATATACGATAAGCAAAAGAAAAGTAACTTGAAAATACAAAAATATGCACAATTTCACCAAAAAACCAAACACAACTTCTATTTCGAATAATTTAAGGCATGCATTCCTAAATATGATAAGTTTTTTACTTGACTTTTTTCCCTAGCATGAAGTATAAAATATGCTTAAAGAGTTAAAAGAATACAAGTCATGGTTATGGTTTTTTAGAACAACATATTTCACCGGAAAAGCCTATAAAGTTTTTTTTTTTACAATACAAATCAATAGGCTTTGACCGATGTCATGTATTTCCGATATCACTCAAACCACGTAAAGGTGTACACTTTTACAGGAAATTCAAGAAGTACGTTTACACTTAACAGATGATCAATTGAAATATAATATTTAAATCACTCTATAATGCTTATATAATAAAACACAGGAGAGAAAAACAACCAAGTTATTAACAGTACTCCCTTGTTTTGATTTCTTGTTCCATTATATACAAGAGTTTATTTGATTTGACAGAATACAGAGGGGATCAACAGACGCTGTTCGGATATTTACTATAATTGGAATAAGAGTTAACAGATCAGCATTGACTTTTTGTGTTATTGAGGGATTAATCAGATTATCAGTCACATCACTGAAAATATACGTAAGTAATCTTCAAACTAATAGCTTATCTTTAGTTTTAATTAATCTCAGCTGTGAATATACCTAATGCTATATGTGTTGTAATGTTGAAAGGTAAACCTTTGATTTGAATTATAATACATAGTTTACACTTGTATGTATGATGAATAATTCAGGACTTACACTGCGAAGTTTTGTTAGGATCTTTAAATGGTAAACATATTGAAGTTGGTTCTATTTTTGTCGCATGTTGGCGAAAGTTTGTTGTATAACTGTAAAAATAAGAGCAATGAAAACAAAAGCATATTGCTTATCAATGAATTTAAAAATATATGGATATGGATAAATCAAATCAAACATTACATGTTTGATACGACAGACTAAGGCACCAAACACAGACTGGGTAGTCAATATAGTACTACATAACTAAAACTTCACCAGAAAACATGCTGGGCAAAATAATTTAATATCAAAGTTTCAAGGTTTATCGAATAGAGATCAGACACTTATTTATAACATCCTGTTGTAATACTATGAAAAAAAATAACAGTTTGGAAAGTAGACGTTACGCGTCACTGGTTTCCTCTCAGTTCAGTTTTAAAAACATACAATCATTTTGCTTTCGTCCGTGTTACTCCCTTAATCAAAGTTAAAATTTGTTTTTTTCGAATATATTTTCTATGCATTTTAACGTCATGTCAACGTCAGTGTATCTCCAATGGAGGAGGATCTCATATTCTATATCGAGAACAAATTTATTGACAAAAATGTTTTATTGTTTTATTTATTTTGTTTATTATTGTTTCATTTACCTTTTGTTGGATTTTTTGTAGAAATCATAGTTATAATTTGTTGTTTCAATCTCCCTCCTGAAGCTGTGATGACATTTTCTGAACACCGAATGAATATTATTATTATTTTTTCTTATTTATATATCAAATAATGACAACAGTGGTTCAAAACTCATACATCGATAGAAAAAAAATCCGGGTTACAAACTAAAACTGAGGGAAACGCATTAAATATAACAGGAGAACAACGACACAACAGAAACACAACCTTAAAATGTAACACACACAGAAAACGAACAAAGCATTAGACAAAATCCGATGAGAATAACAAATATACATCAAAACTAAATACATGAATTTGGGATAGAAAAGTACCGTGACACGTCTTAAACCAATGTGAATTCACACTCAAATATAAGAGGAAACAATCAACTTAACAGTAACACAACGTTAAAATGTAACACACACAGAAACGAACAATAATTTAACAATGGCCATTTTCCTGACTTGGTACAGGACATTTTTTAAAGAAAAAAAATAGTGGGTTGACCCTGGTTTTGTGGCATGCCAAACCTCCCGCATTAATGGCAATCTTCTATAGCAATATTTAAAACACAAAGCTTTTGAATGTATACTTTTGCTATGAAAACGCATCAAACGATTAACATATAAATGCCCAAATTTTTGTTTCGAGCGAGGTTATTTCAGTATCATGCGTTTGAGTTTTGCATAAATCTTATCCAAAAGTTTCATATATTGGCTGGTTCAAGATCAAACTCATTTACCACACAAGTTCGAAAGAACTATATATTAAATCTTTTTACCTTTATTCTTTTATTTACATCTCTGGTTGAAAACAAAAAAGGAACTTGCTACAATCAAAACTTCACTAGATGAAAAAAAGACAAAATAATGATCAATAAACAAAAGGACAAGAATATAAACAGGTACTGGCAATACTTCATAATAAAAACTGGGAATGATATTTCGACAGGGTCAGTTGTTGATGTCTTAAAAGTTTTACAGTGTTTTGATAAATAGTCGCACTATGCATATATGTTTGAAGAGGGGTGTTCATTGTCAAACGTTAATTTGAATGATATTAAAATATATCTTAAAATTGGACATGTCAAGTTATCTCAGTAAGTCCAAACAGAAGCTTTCCTTCAAAGTAAGGCTTTATATTGCAATTTTACGTACTGTTTTTAGTTTGTAGTAAATTTTTGACTGATAAATATATCCCTTTTAATGCTGTACACTTTTTCATAATATATTGCCTCATCATGTAATGATCACTTATTTTCATTGTATTCTCCTCTGTCACCTTGCTGCACTTTAACATTTGACGTCACTATTATTTTATATATTGGTGCTGGTCGTGTAAAACTACCCTCAGGCTCAATTCCTGGTATGTATCAGAGTCACTTTGCGTCTAGACAAAATTAGAGCGAAGATCATTACCAGTGATAATGTTTGAATTAATGATAGTCCAAACTGTGAATATATAAAGCGGTTAGTGCAGAGAAAAGATCTCTTTGTAGGAAAACTACTTATATCACGTATGCAATTTTACTAGACATAATTGGCTATACTATTGATAATTTGTTTCAACGAGATCTGTGAAACGTATTTAGTAAATAAGTTTCTGTTCCGTTAATGTATATGGGTAACCTTAATATATTGAAATGATGTACTGATTAATGTAAAGTGGTGAAGTTTTAAACATCCGTTGTGCAGTCCGTAGTCCTTTACAAATCTAATAATGATTTGCTTTGGAACACTACAAAACATCAACCGTGGCTTCGACCTTAATAATCCTCAATTTGCTTAGTTGTATGCCACACACATAATGTTGATTCGTTATCATGGTTATAAGTATATTAATAGGTACATCCCATCTTTTTTCTCACCCCTTTAACAATTCGTACGAGATCAAATACAATTCCATGTTTGCAGTATAAAGTCATTTCCTGCGATAGAGACTTGTTTCTGTGTTGCGTACAAGCGTACGGAAACTCAAATTCAATTACTTTAGTAATTCCAGTAATTTGATAAATTATATGCTGTGTTTACGTCATGAATCCGTATTCTACTACGTCCTTTAAGCTGGAAGTGATGAGGTTTTTTTTTATAATTAAACTGTGAGCAACGAATATACGCAAAATCGCATTTGAATCTCTACAGATGATATTAAGATCAAACACATAGCAGGTCCAATCACAAATTAAAAAATCTAAATTGTATGTACAGTACTACTTGGCATTTTTTAACAATTGTTTGAATACTCGAAACTGGGGTGAATTCAGTGTGCCCTGAAGCACTAAATTAAATTTAAACGATACATACAGTTTCCAAGATAGTATTTGTCTTTATGTATATGATTCGATTTGTACTCTTTTATTCTTTACGAAATAAGAAGGTGTGGTATAATAGCCAATAAGACAAATCTCAAACATCGAACACATAACATACAATTGAAAAACTGTATTTACTCAATATTATGGTTACAATGTATGTTATAAGAGTTATCAAAGGTACCAGGATTATAATTTAGTACGCCAGACGCGCGTTTCGTCTACATAAGACTCATCAGTGACGCTCATATCAAAATATTTATAAAGCCAAACAAGTACAAAGTTGAAGAGCATTGAGGATTCAAAATTCCAAACAGTTGTGCCAAATACGGCTAAGGTGATCTATGCCTGGGATAAGAAAATTCATACCATGTATTATGAAGAAACTATTTATAACTTTAATAACTCAATTTAAAAAAATCTTAGGATTAGGAACATAATAGGAACATAATGGTCTACTTTTACAAATGGCGACTTGGATGGAGAGATGTCTCATTGGCCCTTATATCACATCTTTCTATATATTCGAACCATTGTACTGACGTAAATGTTGACCAAAATATATATGAAAGAATGTCAGTTTGAATATTAGATTACCACTTGACTTTTATGTGTTGATGAATGATTCGATAAAAAAACATTTAAGGAATATGGAATTTCACAAGATTAAATAAGTCATTTATCTCACTAGTAACTGTAGTCTTTTATTCCAATTAAATGTTCATATATATAACTTGATGTATGCAAGGAATTCAGAACATCATACACAAAAGGTATGTCTTATGAAATCAAAATATGTCATCTTACTGAGAGTTGAAGAACAACAAACATGTTTCTTGATTGAATATATAGTTTGTATTCTGTAAACCGACACAAGGAGTATGACGTTTAAAGATTCTAACATAAAATATTAACTGAAAGGATGACAGTGTTGTTTTTTCTATGGTCGGGTTGTTGTCTCTTTGATACATTCCCCATTTCCATTCTCAATTTTACACATTTATAAAGTGGACTACAAAATGATCAAGTCATATCTTTTCTTGTTTATAGTTACTTCGTGCTATTTATTTTTAAACATACAGTATTTGTTCAATAAGGTTCAAGTTTTTGTAATTAACTTGCATATGACCAGCTTATGACTGCATGCCCTCGTTCTGGGTTGAAGACTTTCAAGCCACAAATTGGGACTTGTATACATGTATATTTCAATTACGAGAGATAATTCTCTATCCATGAGTGGATGTACACAAACTAGCCCACCGCTTTTTTTTTGATGTTCCTCTCTCTGGCTAGAAATGTTTTTTTTTCGGTTTTGTCTGGAACAATATAATATATTTATTGTATAATTATTTTTGTAGGCTAAATTAAGCCTTTGGTTTTACTATTTGAAGTTTATTTCATATTTGACACGGAACTATAATATTATATAGATACAATTGATAATCGTTGATTCTTTAAAAAAACAAACCATGAACCCGGATTGTACAATGTTTTTTTTTTAATAACACAATATTTTTGAAAACGATGCAATATCGTTGTAAATTGAGAATAACACTATAATGTGAAAGAATTTTTCTACATATTGTTTGTTACAAATTCTTGATAATTTTTCGATTTGTATTCTTTTTGCATAACTTCTTCTTGGTTTTATATTACACAATTCATTTTCATCCGACGAAATTCAATTTAGGAACTGTTATTGAATTTAGATAAAGCATTAATTATGTGAAACTGTATATTAATGGAAATACAATTATATTTATTTGGTTTCTATAGAAAAGAATCAATGACTAATCTATAAAAAATTTCTTCTTTTTTGCATATAGCAACCTGCAAGAATATATATATCACCATATAAATGATTTGCGAGTAATTGTTTTGGTTTTGGTTAATTACGAGTCTTTAAATGATAGTTTCCCCCTCCCCCTATTTAGCATAAGTTTATTTGTCGGATGGATAAAGTCCAGTTTATCCTTAGTATGTATATGCCCCAGTCTACGTATACATTTATTAACAACAATCTGCGTGCACGAAAGTCCATAGTAGCTTTTTCATACAACGACCACTATGTGACAAAAGTGCTCTAATTATAACTGATTTAGAAAACTTATTTGTAAGCGTACAGTAAGAATGACCGAATGCAATAATATTGGGGAGTTTCATTGGTGATCATCTGCTCTTTTTGGCCGAGTTCTCAACGTATATGAATGTTGGGAAACTTGGTAAAGTAAACATATATCATATAAACGTCATCTACAGACATTTTATATTGTAATTCAACTTTCACGAATTTGGCTAGTTTGTTTATTGAATTTGTTGTGCAGTACATTTCAATCATATATCCTATGCTACTCTATATTTGTTATCTAACGTATAATCAGAAATGTGTCGTGGTTATCTAAATCTGTATACTGCTAATATTATAACATGTATAATATTTAAAAGCGTCATGGCATGACAATTTGTAAATAATTTTTGTTAGATTTATATATTATTTGATGATAGCATCTGCTTACCCTTCCGGTGCACCTGAGATCACACCCATTTTTTGGTTGGGTACATGTTTCTTTGACTATAGTTTTCTATGTTGTACTTTTATTTGTCTTTTTCTTTTTTAGTAATATGGCATTGTCAGTTTATTTTCGATCTGTGAGTTTGACTGTCCTTCTGGTATCGTTCGCCTTTTTTTAAAGTACATCCGGCGACTGTCAATTAGATGTACAGATGTTGAGTGATCTATATCTAGTAAAATTTTAAGAATTTGGTTCTACCTTGATATTGAGGTCCTCTTGGATAAGTTACGGTAAATACAGAAAGATTTCTAATTAGTAAATTCATGAATTAAATGGTTTATTGTATAATTTAATTAAGGTCAATGTAATTAGTATTCCAGCGCGGTAATTTGCATTCCAATTTGTTTTTTGGACACTAATAATATATCGATGCTCACATCTGTCCCTTTCCGTGGCAGCTAGACAAATGAGCACTTTAATCACTTCTGAATATAAGATAAGATAGGTTCTATACAACCAATACATATTGATATGTAGAAGAAGAAATTTCTAGATAAGGCAGATCCTGCTATTAACCTAATTTAAAAGTAATTTACAAATGGAATAACATTTGATGTTTAACCAAGTTTGAAAATGTGGCTATCATAACCATAGATTGAAGTATTATATGTCGTCAATACAATACTTCCATGTTATAACATATTATATAAAATGCCATCAGTCGTAAATCAATTATATTTGATGGTATTGTAAATAACACGAACTTATCCAATTCCAAACCAGACTTGTTTTTTATCCTATCATTATGCCTGTCTGATAAATATGAAACTATCGCTGATGTTTAAACGCAGTTTGGGTTCGTATTACATTTGATATAAGAAGCTACACAGACAATAATCAAGATAGCACAGTAGACGTATTGGCTTTCTCTTCCCAATAAAAAAAAATAGGACCATATTTCACAACTTTGAATTAAGAAAGCCGTTAGGCATGTTAGGTTAACGTCCTTAAAAACTGGTCTAAACTGTCCTAGAACAGTTCTACATAGAACAGATCTGCCCTAGAACTGTTCTCAGTAGAACTGTCAAAATCAGTTCTAGGTAGAACTGACTAAATCAGTTCTAGCTAGAACTGTTAGGATCAGTTCTAGGTAGAACTGTCAGGATCAGTTCTAGTGTAGAACTTTTTAAAACTGTTTTAGGTAGAACTGTCCAAATCAGTTCTAACCGTAGAACTGTCAGCTGAACTGACTTGATCGTAGAACAGTTCTAAATGACGTCACTGCAGTACTTTACTGTTTAGCAGATTTTCTATATTTTTACTAATCAAACGTTACATGTACAAATATCGAAGCGGATAGAGAGGTTATCTGACTCATCGGAGAAATATTTTTATATGATTGCACACTAACATCGTGGTTTACGTTGCTTCGTTCCTCGTTTTTAACAGTCTCTTCTCTTATAACTCTGCATTTAATCTGTTTATATCTATGTTTATGTTTACATCGCTTATATGGTCATAGAAGGTTAACTCTATAGTTCTAGGTAGAACTGTCCAAATCAGTTCTGGGTAGAACTGAGGAAATCAGTTCTAGGTTAGAACTGTTCTAGCTAGAACTGTTTAAAAGGTGTCAGGCTTAGAAGTCTATATACTGTCCTAGAACAGTTCTCCGGACAGATTCTGACAGATTTAATGAGAGGTTAGGAGTGATTTCCACTGTATCGTTACAATTTCCCTAGCTTCCCGTCATCGTACGTCATACACTTGACAGATTTCTTTAATTTAAAGACTGTCCATGAAAACTTCAGTCAATAGTTTTTGTTTTGAGATTTATAATGTTTGATACTATCTCACTGACGTATGAACAACACATTTTTTTGTTCATCAGTTTTTCTGTAGTAGTAGTGCCATTTTGTTTACCTTGTTAACATATTTGTTTGTTTTATTGTGATTATGACACATTGTTGACTGCTGATCCACATTTTTGCCATATCGACCTAGGATGTCTGCTTGTTTTGTTACATATTGTTGTCAGTTCAATGTAAATTTGTGTAACAGTTATACTAGTGAGATCGTTATCGTTTTGGATTTTTTTTATTTAGTATGCTTATCGCTTTCCAATATTTTATATCATCTATATGGAATCATTGTATAACAATTACCCTAGTCACATTAAAATGACAGATAAGACGAATTATGTAATATGTCATTTGGATTTTTTTCACGTCAACAATTCAGACATCATGTCGTTGTTGTCTATTTTTATTATACTATAAATCCTAAATGCGTTTATTGCTGTAATCTTAAATCATCAAAAACAATTTTCAGGTATGTTTTTGAGAGGTTTATTCCTTTTTTTGTTTTAAATTGACCGGATTAAGATTTTAAAATATCAAATGCCATAACTTGTTTGTCAGTTTAAAGATGTGGTTTTGAAATTCAAAATTGAGGAATCGATTTGGATTGTTAGAAAAGTGTCTGAAGAATAGTCTTCAAATTCTCAGTATATTTCTCCCAAACCCTAGCATATACATAAAAATTGAACAATTGCAGAATGAGAAGTATTTTTTCAAAAATAGTTTTCTTGTTAGGCGTTTTGTTCATTACGTAATATATGCTGTTCAATACTCAAAATACCCTTTCCTATATCCGTCACAGTATTTTGTTTAATATTCAAATACATGACAATGGTATATTGTAATGATCGGTAAATTACATATTATGCAGTGTATATATAGTAACTTTCTCGGAACTGAATTCACTTCATACAGACATAATAACCAATTAACTGAGACTCCGTCATTTTGCCTGTTAGATATATTTCCGTTTCCATAAATAAAGTGTTTGAAAGACTACATGACTTTGTTCCTGCTATTACCATATTAGTTTTGTATTGAATGGTTTCACCGGCAATGGAAATATCATTAGAATAAAGTACAGGATATCTTAGAATGACTTCGATTAATTCTTTTATTCCTGATCCATTACAAAAAATATGTGTCAAAGGACTGTACATTAGAAAGTCTTATATTATTAATAATTAGATGCAAATGATAGTTTGGTATTATGATATATGACAATGCAATTTATCCGCAAACTTATATCATTTAAGAAAAAGAACACGAAAATAAAATCGTATTAAGGTGGTATGGGAGTCTAAAATAAAAATGATAGAATTTGTTCATACTTTGCCAAAACGTTGTATCTATTGATATATGTTGAAAAATATAATACAAATGATAGGTAAGCTACAGGACGGGACAAAATGACACATTTTTGTATGGATTATACAGGAAAAAAAACCATTTTGTGATTAGAAACTAAACAAAATGATAGAATTGTTAAATACTTCAGGAAAAGATAGCTTTCAGACACTGCTTTGAGAATATCAAAAGAAAAGATAGGGTCACCGTACGTTTTTTCCCCTACAATACAAAATAGGAAAATTCCATTCAGAATCCTTCAGAAAATGCACTTTTTTAGAGTTACCTCCCCTTAAAATGCCAATTTAAAAAAAAAAAAAAACAACCAAAAATAATTAACATTTGCAAAAATATCAATATTCAGAAGTTATATTCTGATAAATTGGTACTTTTAAATGAAAATGAACATTAAACATCTGCATTCCTGCATCAAATTTTGCTAACTTGATGGAAAATCTGGACCTTTGATTCTCTGTTTTTTACAATCCAAGATGGAGGAAGACACCCATACCACCTTAATCATATGCATTTGTCGTCTTCTAACATTTTGATAAGACATACGTTTTATATTCAAATCATATAAATGCAAACCCAGTATTGTAATAATCTGAATTGATGAATTATATATTGGATCTTGACACACTCATATGTACAATTTAGTCCGCAAATAATGTCTGTTTATTCGAAGACTTAATCAATCACTTGTAAAAAGGTAATTGTTATCCCATTAACATGATAAAGGACGTGGTTGTGTCAGTATAAGATCACCTTGATGGTCAGACCCGGGAAGGTGATCTTGCATTGTCTCATCAAGTCCGAATGGGAAAACATTTTCAAATCCCTGCTTTTCAAATCCCTGCTTTTCAAGACAATATGAAAAAAAAATAGGATTCATATTATCTAAATCAGAATACTATGATACAATAATTATAACATACTTCATATATTACTATTCATCCTGCAAATGAGTGCCTTACTATACAGATACAGCCCTACAGACATCGCTTTGCTGTATCTGTATAGTATAGATATACTATACAGATATCGCTCTAAAGCTCCGCCCACAGCCGGTACTACGTTTGTGCATTACTGTTGGGGAGTGTTGTATGAACCTGTGTGACCTCAGAATGTGTATTGCAGTTGCATTCCAACGACGTATTGATTGATACGAATTCTCGATTACTTTATAAGTTCAGTTCAAAATTTTGAAGCGAAGTAAAACTCGTACACTTCTGTTTTAAATTGGACAATGTTTTGTTGTTTCTTTTTACTGTTGAAATTAGTTGTTATGTTAAAAAAGATAATTATTCACCTTGAGCGATGTATTATTGTTGACTATTCGAGATTTTTTTTTTTTTGCGAACCCGCTTTAGTTGAATGTGTGCTTTTAATCGAAAATAAATGCAAAAAAAGTGAGTTTTTTGTCTTTCAAAACACAAACAATATACAGAATTGATTGCAGGATAAAGACAATAACTGTATAGTCTCTTTAAATATCAGCTGTATTTGTACTCTGCTCAAAACTGGAGTAATAGCTCGCTAAAGTTCGCATTACACTTGTTTCATAGCCTTTCTACAAATACATCTGATAGTTAAAGACACTGAACAGTTATTGTCGATATCGGATATGCACTTTATGAGCCCCGGATACAATGTTTAAATATGTTGATATTTACATTAACTTGCATTGTAATAAATAGCACGAAATTAGAAAATGAAATCTTGAACATTTTTTTACAACACTGAACAATTTGGCATTTATGAATTTAGGATTCATATTCAGTTGATCGCCAATCAGTGTTTACGATATGTGCAGTCTATTTACAGGACATACATTAAAATTGAAGATGATTCTTACTTTTGACCGCAGAGCTATATTCAAAACAACAGCTTTCGTTCCAAGACATCTTTTAAACATAAAACTTTACTCAAAATAATTTAGCCACTATAATGATTAGAAGTATCCTTTTTAAGCCCATTTTTCTTATCAAAGTTGTCAAACAGTGTCGCCTCACATTTCCAATTATCAATACTATTAACGTCGATATCAATGAGTTCATTGGTGTCGATTGCTATTAAATGCAATCAGCTGATTATTAGTTTTCTGTCAAAATCGATCCGCGTTACGAGTTCAAGGTGAAATCTGAGTATTGTTTGATGAGGGGAAAAGTCCAAAACCTGAAACAAAATTAACAAAATCGGCGTTGTCAAACAGTTATATATTTATCGCCAAGTTTTTTCGTTAACCACAAAAATTTAGAACTCCTAAGAAAAATTAAAAGACGGAAATTATCAAATGTCAAAATTAAAATATCAAACATATCAAACACATGAAAACATATTCTGTACAACTCTGACATGGTACAGGTATTGACTTATGTAAAAAAATGATGGATTCAAAATATTTTTAGCTAGATAAAACCTCGTACTTGTATGAAAGTTGCATATTATTTCATTTCATTGACAACAAAGTGTGAGAAGAGAGGCACATCCTGATTTAAACGTCCATCCATTGTTGAATGTCTATTACGCATACAGTATCTCAACAAAGGTAAACTATGCAAGGTTCATCTATATGTTAAATAGATCCAGTTACTGTTAGTACTTTAAAGTTTAAATCAAGGGTCAATCCCAATCAATACAAACGACGGATATGATTTTTGTGATTTTAAAGTATATCATTTAGTCAACTTAAAGGGTTTCTGAAGCTTTTATCAAGTACACATGTTCTTTGATAAAAATAATTGCAGAGGCCCAAGAAAACACAACATTATGGGGATTTTCAAAGCTTGAAAATCTTCGACAAGAAAACACATTTTGTTTTACTCTTTCAACGACAAGAGGTCAAACATTGCATTTGTTTTAAAAACTGATATTTCAATTACACATACAAACACGACAATGTTGTATGGTAAAGATATATACAAACCAATGTGATACCTTTCGGCATATTAGAATAAACAAATATAAAATAGACAAATTGATTTATGATATCTCCTTATATAGCACTTTAATAGTTATAGATAAATGTTTCAAACAAACTTCAGGTTTCAATTCTAGCAAACAAAATTTACCTTTTTATTGATTTTTCTATTATTGTTATGCCTCTATTGACCACATGGCTGCTCAAGTTTTGTTCATCATTGGCTTTAAATTTAATATGCACCAAATCTATATAGAGTTTATTTCATTAAAGTGGCCGAGTATTATTAATAGTTGCATCAGTACTAGTACTTTGTGAAACTAATTCATATCCTTGAATTTCACATTGAGACACCTATTCTTATTTTTATCATTTTCAAAAGAGCCTTTTTATGTGCTAAACCCACACCAGGATCTCTTCCAGTGGATTGCAATTGGCGCTGTATTTTTATATTTTTTTGTTTATAATGTTTTACGATTCACAATTTAAGGGCGGTTTATTGCTGACTACGGTAATGATGTTGCTTTTTGTTTGCGGTTGTACGGTGACATATAGTCGCTTACATATACGTCATTTGATTGATAATTGTGTCATTGCCAAACATAAAAAAAATTCTAGAACTTATTTTTACATAATAATCCTTCTCTTAAGTCTTTCTTATGGATACACGTCTTATTGGCGATCATATATAACGCTCTCTGCATGCTTAAAGCGGAAAATTCCTGATAACACATTCATTTAAGCGTCTTTAGCTAAGCCTTTTCGACAGCATATTGGTAAATGTTTCTTATCATTCAATATGAAATATATGTTAGATTGTAAAAGAGGATAATACAAATTATACGTTTTATATCAAATAATTCCTGTAACAATACGATTATCTATGGAGCATAACACCTCTATTGGTGAATATTTGCATATGTTTCATTGATTTTAATCTTGTTGAGGAATTGATTTTATACGTTATTAATTTTGATGAGTCTTTACAGAGAATAATGAAATTTTCAGTGTTCATGTCAAACGACATTTTCTGTTTCTGTTTCATATTATTTGAACTCATTTATTACCACTTGAGTATAAGATTTAAAATTGGTTTTAGTAATAAGATCTAAAATAAATTATTTTCGACAACAAATTAAGATATACTTTACGGGACAGCGTGTTTAGGGAAATCAAATAATGAAACATACTTTTTACGTCCTTCGTCGCTTTATTACTTATTTTACTAATCAGAGTATTTCAAGTTGACTGTTTTTATTGTTACTGGGAAAAGTAACGATTTTATAAATCCTCTATATACAATTGTTCTTGTTGAAGCTTGTATTATTGATCGATAGTTTGTGTAACGCCAGTGGAACATATGTCATAGATATAAAGGACAATACACTAGTGATAACTATCAACAAGACATGGAAAAACTAGACGCTATTCAAAAGGAGACATATTTGCCTTCAACAGGCTACCTACATACCCAATCAAAGAGGAATTGGAATTATTAAATAACGTGGCGCTCTCTCTCTGCATTACGTTCATGATGCATTCGAATTAACATTCCTGTTTGACCAAATGGGAGTTGAGTATTTAAACATTCTATAAGCAAAGTTTGAAACGAACGCCCTAGTTTTCTACTTCTATCACCTCATTCTCAATACAGCACAGAACTGATTTGAGGTGTACCGTTTTGAAACCGAAGAATAAAACTGATCAGAAGACAACCAGAAAAAAAACTGTCTACCATTAACATTAAATATCTTTCACGATATTTAGCAGTGTCGAAAAGAGTTGTGAATCAATTTAAAAAATTCCATCAAAACAAATGAATGCAACACCATCAAATACTATTATAACAGTACAAATTACCATTTTAAACAGATAAGCAAATTCAATTTACCATAATAATGAAGTCAAGAAAATAAACTCAATTGTATTAAACTGGCAACGTAAGACTTAAAAAAAACAACAAAAACACGCTGAATGTACACAGTTACGGGACATTTACGGAACAGTTATGGAACAGTAACGGAACACAATTTTTTATACGAATCTGGTGATAAGAAACCATATCCTATTGCAAATAAACTCATCATAGATACCAGGAATACATTTTTTATATACGCCAGACCCACGTGTCGTCTACAAAAGACTCATCAGTGACGCTCGAGTCCAAAAGAGTTAAAAAGGCTAAATAAAGTACAGTTGAAGAGCATTGAGGACCAAAATTCCTAAAAGTTTTGCCAAATCCACCTAAGGTAATCTATGCCTGAGGTAGAAAAGCCTTACTATTTCAAAAATTCAAAATTTTGTAAACAGTTAATCTATAAATATAACCATATCAATGATAATTCATATCAGCACAAAAGGCAATACAGTTCACATGTTTGAACATGAGCTTTTGTTTCTATAAAAGGTTGGTTCCATATTTTTATTTACTATTTTAGTATCATAATATTTTTTTTGTGTATTAAATATTTTTTATTGTTGTTTGGTTTCTATTGACATTGTGTTTTCATTAAATCTCCATTTTACAATATCGTGGACTTGCAGACTATCTCTAGTCTTGTCGTGTTGATGAATACATTTTTTTAGTTACCAATACGGAATAGCAGAACAACTTGATTGATCATTTCATGACTTTTGTATATCTATTGCATTAATAATTGGACCAAAAAAATATACCAACCTAACAAAACCTACATCACCTATTTACAATTGGGTAATTTCTCGTGCTTAGAACAAAAAGACATTTGTGTTGAGTATTCACTTCATTATATGACTAAGTTTTTTTTTGTATTTTAACTTTGCGTTTTCCTATCAAGAAATATGAAATAAGTTCACAAAACCATTGTCAAATATATGGCTATTTGCAACAACATACTAACATTTATGGTCAAGTGAAATGACTTTCGAGTTTACTATATTATATTAAACTATATAAAACAATCTGATTTGACCAGTGTCAAGCGCTTCCGACATCACTCATATGCGGATAATTGAACACTCTTACAGGAAATTCAACAAGAAATTTAACAAGTGCGTTTGAACTTAACAGATGATCAATTGACTCATAATTATAAATTATAAATATTCCCTTTGATAATTAAACACCGGAATGAAAATACTACAACTAAGTTATTGACAGTACTCCCTCGTTTTGATTTCTTGTTTCCTTAATTTATACTGGCGTTTATTTGATTTGACAGAATACAGAGAAGATAAACAGACGCTGTTCGGATATTTACAATAATTGGAATAGGATTTAACAGATCAGCATTAACTTTTTGTGCTATTGATGGATTAATCCGAATAAAGTCACACTACGAAAAATAAACGTAAGTAATCTAGAAGTTAATTGCTGATCTCTTAAATACATTTAATTTTCAACGTATTTAATGCTTTGTGTTTTATTGTAAAAGATAAACTTGTGATTTTGATTGGAATTGAGTACAAGTTTTACATTAGTATGTATGATGAATTATGCAGGTTTAACATTGCTATATTGTGTAAAGTTTTAAAATTTAAATGCTTAACATTTTGAATTTGCTTCTTCTTAAATCGTAGGTTCGTGAAAGTTCGTAAAAAGAATAAAATGTAAAGTTTGACATTTGTAAATGCAATAATAGTATGGATATGGATGCAATCAAAAACAAACATTCAA
This sequence comes from Mytilus edulis, assembly GCF_963676685.1. NCBI lineage: Eukaryota > Metazoa > Mollusca > Bivalvia > Mytilida > Mytilidae > Mytilus > Mytilus edulis. Next base: position 25,333,286 of record NC_092356.1, read on the forward strand.
TGCGTGACACGACATACTAAGGTGCGAAATACAGATTAGCTCGTCCACAGAGTACTTCCATTTCAAAATAACCTAAGATGACATGTTTGGTGCAAATCAGTTTATATCCAAATTTCCCAAAAAGTATCGGTCAGACATGATTTTGAAACAAACTGTTGTAATATCACTATATTAACAAAGAATAACTCACCAGAGAGAAAATGTTACATTTAACTTGTAGCCTCTCATTTGAATTTGAGATAATGAAAACTGGGGAGCTTGATTCTAGTTATGAAATACAATTGATTGCTCTAAAACCTCTCTGTTGCAAGTCATCTCCAGTGACACTGCTGTACTTTTGCATCAGACGTCACTGTGATTTTATTTAATGGTGGTAATTATGTACAACTACCCTCAGGCAAATATCCTGGTGTGTTTAGAGTCACTTTGCGTCTAGACAAAGGAGAGCTGAGATCATTAACAGTGACAATGTTTGAATGCATGATAGTCTAAACTGTGAATATATAAAGTAGTTAGAACAGAAAATAATCTGTTCGTACGATAACTTTCACGTATAAAATTTGACTAGAAATAATTGGCCTTTTTATTAAAAAAACATATTAAGTGTATTAGTTTCTGTTCCATTGACGTAATCGGTGTAAAATTGAATTTTTTTAGTGTAATGTAATGTAATTTAAAATATAAGTTGGTCAGTTCTTATACTTCTTCAGATCTTTCATTTTCTTTAAATCTGAGCAATAACGTTGCCGAGTCCAATTCGATATATAGGGTATTAGAAGTATTAGAACCATTTTACAGTTTTTCATTAGATCTAGAATAGGAACTACAATACTCTTGTTGAAAATGCGCTGTCGTCAATTTGTGTGTGAAGGAAACATTAAATTTCTGGCTCAGCTACGCGTTGCCAAGAAAACTGCTTATTCAACCGTCAAATCTCTTATTGACGACTCAAACTATTCAACTGCAGTACTGTTATTCCAAAGTAATCAGTTTTTAAATGAAGTTGTCAAATGATAGAATAAATCTTTCATATAAAGTCATGCAGAATTTTCGTTTTGTTTCCAATGACATTATGAGAAGATAAAATATGTAATTGATAAAAATAATGTGTAACTAAATAACTAAAATCAAAAACAAATTACAGCTACATTTGTTGTTTTGCATTGGAGTAAAAAAAAACATAAAGGGTGGCTGGGTAAAAAACATTATTAGGAAACAATTCGTTTGAGAATATATCTTACTAATAAAGTGGTGTCTCGTTTAATGTACTCGAACATGTCAAACAACCATTTCCCCTTTTACCACCAATTCGTACGAGATCAATTACAATTCCATGTTTGTATATTTTATTTTTGTATCGTACAGGCGTACAGTAAACAATCTTCAATAACTTAATATATTTCAACATTGTTGACGTACTATATGGTTTTTTTTTGTGTTTGCCATTCATCCGTTCGTTACTGCTTCCTTTAAGCTAAAAGTCAAGTTTTGTTGTTTATGATCAAATTTGGACATTTTGTACCTAACGAATTCGAATGCATAGGAAACTTTCCTATTAATGTTCACAGAATCTTCTTTTTCTTTCATTTCAAATCTTGAAATTGATAAAACCAACATTTATATTCGTTTTATGTTTTCACAATTTGCATAATTTGAATTAAAATACTAGTTCGAAATCGTAAAAAATGAGTTTAAACCTAAAGAGCAAAGAAAATGCTACAACAATTACGCAGACATCGATTATTTTAAAAAAAAAACCAACAATGCATTAGTCATCGTTGGTATGGGTACTTTTAGGAAGATTCGTGTTTATTTCATGTTATTACGATGATGATGATGATGATGATGATGATGATGATGATGATGATGATGATGATGATGATGATGATGATGATGATGATGATGATGATGATGATGATGATGATGATGATGATGATGATGATGATGATGATGATGATGATGATGATGATGATGATGATGATGATGATGATGATGATGATGATGATGATGATGATGATGATGATGATGATGATGATGATGATGATGATGATGATGATGATGATGATGATGATGATGATGATGATGATGATGATGATGATGATGATGATGATGATGATGATGATGATGATGATGATGATGATGATGATGGTTTAAAGCCCATTGGCAAATATTGCATAACTATGCAGCAATATGTACTGAAAAAAGAGTGCGATGTTAAAATATTACCCAGTATAACTTTAACTGTAGGATGACGTCGAAAATTTCACTACCGAGAGCCTTAATATTTGTACTGGCTTCTTAAAATGTAAAACATTTTGTTCACTTTGTCGGGTCTGAAACGCTTTTCTTGGTTTACATTCACAATACACATCCTGTCCTGAATATATGAAGTCAGTGTTGTATAAAAACGTAGAATTGTAATAAGCTTCTTTCTCTGAAATAAAGACAAAAGGGACCAAATAGAAAAAGCGAAATGCATGTGAATTCATATTGACGCGCGAGAGAAGAAATCTTAAGTTCTTATTTATTCCTTAATTTATCAACGGTCACGGAAAACTGTAGAAATTATTTGTTATAATTCATATCAGTACCGAAACACTGCCGAAAACAATAAATGCCTGTCAAACTTTTCTCTAATGGTATTGTTTTTTATGTATTTGCTTTGAGTATGTACCAATATTTATCAATATGAAATATGAAGATGTGGTATGATTAACAAGGAGAAAAATCTTTACAATAAACTTCATTTATAGTAGAAGACAAATGTGTTTATTCGATATGATTATTACAATGTATGTTATAACCAGATACATAAAGCAATTATATTGGAAGAAACTCGATTACTCAATTCCAAATCTTCTTTAAGCCAAATGGTAACATATTGCTATGTTGTGACGTAAATGCTGACCAATATACTTATGAGGTAATGCGGTTAGTTTAATTATGAAATTATATCATATGACGTATCTGTGTTGATGAATGATACGATAAAGACATAATTATAAGAAAAATGGATTCCACAAGATTTGATAACTTATTTAACACACTAGTGGATGTAGATTATGATCCTAATTGATTAAATCATATTGAGTATGTGATGTATATGTATGCCAAGCAATCAGTTTAACATACACAAAATGTATGTCTCTTGGAATGGCAACATGTCTTCATTACGCAGACTGTTAAAGGTTAAAATTAAGGACGGTGTCTCTTAAAGTCGTCGTTGATTTTTTAAACAATTTGTTTGTGTATTATGGGTTTCTGTGTGTGTTAGATTTTAATGTTGTGTTTCTGTTTTGTCGTAGTTCTCCTCTTATATTTGATGCGTTTCCCTCAGTTTTAGTTTGTAACCCAGATTTGTTTCGAACACTAGTATACTACTGTGTCTTTATTTTGCAGACCATTTTGAAAAAAAAAACATTTTCAAGGTTGAGTAGAAACTTAATCATGTTAATATAAATACCTTTTCACAAAACAGAATTAGAAGAAATATTAAGCCAACAACACGAAGAATGTATGTACTTTTGCAATGTGGTATCACTTCATGTTTTATAACGAGCGTTCCCATCCGGATTTAAATCTAGTTTCGAATGGCTGTGATGCGCGTTACAGTTTTTCTGCTATAGTTATGTGATTTATTCCGATTTAATACATGTATGTACAATAAATGGAATTGAATTTTACGGATCACTTTGATATTGAATTGAATTAATGAATTAACTTTCATCTACAATCGATTACCTACAAGTAGAAAACTGCGCTAGTACGCGTATGTTTCTTTAATTTATCATAACATTTTCCCCAACCTTAGCATCATCCATGACATTTAACAATAGTAGAATGAGAAGGACTTTTGATGCACTAAATCATGTGGAAACGTTTATCATTATTACATCTATAGGTTTTTTGAAAAGCAGAATGGGAAGGATTTTCTTTTTATTACCGAAATAGATTGTTTGTAAACCGTTTTGTTCATACGTAAGATATTCTGTTCAGTACTCAAAATTCAGTTTCCTATATCCGTAACAGTATTTTGTTTAAAATCTAAACATAAGACAATGGTACATTGTAATAAATGGTATGTTACAAATGCAGTTTAGTTACTTTCCCCGAACTGAATTCACTTTATACAGACAAGTTAACCAATTAAATGAGACTCCGCCATTTAGTCTGTTGGATGTAGTTCCGTTTTCACGAATAAAGTGTTCGGAAGTTACTGACTTTGTTCCTGGTATTATCATATTAGTTTTGTATTGAATGGTCTCATCGGCAATTAAATATATTACTTGGTAAACCGTCGCTTTATTCTTTTATTCAGAGTGCATTACAAAAACTTAGCTGCATTGACTTGCAATATCAAAGAACTGTATTTTAAATGCGCATTAGACATTCTTATATTATATTTTTGTATTAATAAATAGATGCAAATGATGGTTTGATATCATGATATATGACAATGAAATTGGCCTGCCAAAAATAAACCATTGAAGAAAAAGAACACAAAACACAAAAACACACTATTGATCATGTCTCGTCTTTTTACATTTAGAACATGTAGAATAGTCATAAGTATTATATTTCAATCTCATTTATGTTAAACGTGTTGATTACCCCGACCATATGAGTATATACCCATGTGTTAAAAACCATACACGTATGGTCCAAATACTCATATGGTCCGGAACATAACCAGAGTTTCACCTAGTTCATCTGTATTCTCGTCTCTTTTGCCTTAACAATATTTATTTCGCTACTCTCAATTTTTATTCGCCGACTAACATAAAATAAAGGTATCCTTCTTGTCAACACACAATTCCAGTTTGCTGCACGTTTTTTGGTTTTTTTCTAATTATCATTTTACTTTTTCATAACTTACATTGTAATACAAAATCACGAAATTAAAAAAAAAGAAATCTTGGAATTTTGTTTTACGATACTGGCAAAGTTGGTCACATGAATCACAGAATTTATCTTCAGGTTATCATCAATCAGTTTATATAATACATGTATGCGCTGCCTTTGTAAAGGTCAAGGTTCTCATTTTTGACCTCATAAGTATCTTTAAAACAAGGTTTTCCCTAACCGAGTCATCTTTTCTAAAAGTGTAACCTTAAACTTTACTTAAAACAATTCCGCCCCGAAAATTATTTGAAGTACCCACTTCAATACTATTTTTCTTTATCAAAGTTGTCAAATAATATCGTTTCACATATTCATTTATCAATACCATTAACCTCTTTATTAGTTGGTTCATTTGTGTCGATTGCTATCAAATGTAATCAGCTGATTATTATAGTTATGCCGCAATCGGTACGCGTCACGAGTTCAAGGTGAGGCGAAAAGTCCAAAACCTGAAACAAAATAATCAAGATCGACGTTGTCAAACGGTTATATATCTTTAGCCAAGTTTGTTTTCTCTTATCATGTTTTTTAATCACAACAGTTATCATATTTGCGTTAGCTTAAACCTTGTGTATAATGCTATATAACTTGTTTTTTTTGTTCAGACATATGGGGTGCAATTACTCGTGTCACACATTATTATTTTTGTTATTTCGATCAGTCAGTCTTTCTAAAAACAAATCATATATATACAAACAAAAATCATATACACCCGTTAATTACATCTTCATCCGACGGTCATTGGTGTTACTTCTTTCATCTTTTTTATTTTGAATAGGTCCATCCTCTGCTTCTATTTACTTTAGCGAAAATTAACAAAAGTTTGTAAAAAAAAACAAGTTTGCAAAAATTAACAAAATTGTAAAAATTAACGAAAATTGAACACATCTGAGTAAAATCATGTCAATGATTTATGTACACAAAAAGTAATCAATTATATATTTTAAACCAAGAGTCAACTCCACTTAATCCGAACAACGGACATGATTCTTGTGATCTTTATTTCAAAGTGTATTATTAAGTCAACTTGAAGTTGCTTCCGAAGCTTTTATCGAGTACACATGTTCTTTTATAAAAATCAATTTCTGAATCCCAAGAAACAAAACAGTATTGGAATTTTCAAAACTTTAAAATTTTCGACAAGACAACCCATTTTGTTTTACTTTTTCAAAGATTGGAGTTTCAAGATTGTTTTGATTGCACTAACAAACTCGACGATTTTTTATAGCAAAAGTATAGTCAAGCTCAATATGATTTCTTTCGGCATATCATGAGAAAAAGATATATAATAGGCAAATTAATTTATGATATCTTCTTATAAAGCACTTCCAATAGAATTCATTAACACCGTCCTAATGGATTTATAGCCCAAGAGGGTATCACAGTCCATTGTCAATAGTATACTTTTTGTGTATGTTTGAGACGGAAAATTCCTGATAACACACGCATTTAAGCATCCTTTCCTACGCTCTTTCGACAGCCGATTGGAAAAAGGTGTCAAATCATTCAATATGAAAGTCAAGTAAGCAGATAAAAAACAGATAATACAAATTATACGTTTTATATCAAATAATTGCTGTAACAATATGATTTTCTTGGAACATACCACCTCTTTTGATGAGTATTTGCATTTGTTTCATTGATTTTAGTCTGGTTGAAGAATTGATTCATTCGTTCATAGTTTTGATGAGTCTTTACAGAGAATAATGAAATTACCATTGCTCAGGTCAAACGGTATTTTCTGTTTCTGTTTTATATTATTCGAACTCATTTGTTACCACTTTAGTATAGGATTTAAAAAAATCATTAGTTTTAGAAATAAATTATTTTCGACAACAAATTAAGATACACTTTACGGGACAGTGTGTTTTGGGAAATCAAATAGTGAAACCTACTTTTTTACTTCCTTTGTCACTTTATTACTTATCTTATTAATCAGAGTATGTCAAGTTGACTAGACGGAATTCAAAAGGAGCAATATTGGCTTTTCACAGGCTACCGACCATCGAAGCCGGCAAACTATACCCTCGGTAAAAAAAATTTACGTGGGTGAAATTTTCATCGAGGTGTCGCACGTTAGACGCGGACGTGCTACCGCGGGTCTCTCGACCATCGAAGCCGGCAAAGACCCCCTCATATACACCCTTCGATAATAAAACATCCGAATGAAAAAAAAAAATACAACTACGTTATTGACTGTTTTCCTCGTTCTGATATACTAATTTATACAGGCGTTCATTTGATTTGACAGAATACAGAGAAGATACACAGAAGCTGTTCAGATATTTACTATAATTGGAATAGGATTTAACAGATCAGCATTGACCTTTTGTGCTATTAATGGATTAAACCGAATTAAGTCATATCGCTGAAGATAAACGTAAGTAACCTAGAAGTTAATTGCTGATCTCTTGAATACATTTGATTTTCCATATATTTAATGTTTTGTGTTTTATTGAATAAGATAAACTTGTGCTTTGGATTGGAATTGCGTACACGTTTAACATTAGTATGTATGATGAATTATGCAGGTTTAACATTGCTATATTGTGTAAAGTTAGGAAATTTAAGTGCAGGTTCGTGAAAGTTAACTGTATTAAAATAATTAATTGTACAGTTATACATTTGTAAATGCATTAAGAGGCTGTCCAAGTAAAGATCAGTCAAATCCTATGATATGGGTGGCACAACATAATTTTTTCCCACTGAATGTTTGGTTCCAAAGCAAAGTTTATATCATACAAAGGATATATATGACAAAGATATTTTTGAATCAACAGTGGATGACTCAGAAAATGATTTTAAAGTTCACTAACAGTGCAACAAAATTTTGTACAAAATGAATAGTTATCTCCCCTATCAATGAATTTTCAGTGCTTTCTATGTATTTTTTCTCTTAATTTGTTGCAGTTAACAAAAAAACAAAATTAAACTTTAAGAAATAATTAATTTGTGATATGAAATAGATGAACACATTTTGAAAACAAAATATGTCATGTGCCACCCACTGCCTGGTTTTTCCATGGACACCCTCTTAATTATATGTATATGGATGTAATCAAAATCAAACATTCAATGCGTGACACGACAAACCAAGGTGCGAAATACAGACTAGCTCGTCAACAGAGTACTTCCATTTCAACATAACCTAAGATGACATGTTTGGTGCAAATCAGTTTGACGTCGCGTACGGTGTTGGTGTTAGTTTTGGTAACGTTATTTTGACGTTATTTTTCATGCATTGTATAAATAACGTCGTACTTTTTTTTTTATTTCGTGCAGCTCAATCATACAGCATAATTTATATGAGCGGTTTGCTTGACTTGCTACGTATAGAACCGAAATACAAAAGCGGCACATATTTTTTTTAAGTACAGTTGAATTAAAACGGAAAAATAATATTCATTTAAATTAGTATCCCTTGGAGCAAAGATTTTTTCTCTTTCTTTTGATTGAAACAGGATATTTAAAAAAAAGTTTAAACCACTGTCTTTTCTGCTGCTTTTTCTTTTAGTTTAACATATTTACTTATATTGGATTGGGAAACAAGTTATAACAACTTATATTAATCCGTTTCCACTTTGAGGGTGCGAGTGCTTCCTTGTAGCTTTAGCCTGCTCTTTTCGAAATCTAAAAGGGTGACTTTTATGTGCAAGAGATATTGCTCTCTCTTAACACGGGTCAGTCATTTATCGCCCCCTTCCGACGGACTATCATTGTTTCACAAGACCATCATACTCGCAAATGGTGTCAAGGGCTTATTCTTTTATCCGCTTTTGATAATTTCCGAATAAATTTTTTATTAGTTAAGTCGTTTGTTTCATCGCCTGTATTAAATGTTAAAAGAATCAACAGTTGAAAGCAAATTCAAAATTAGCCACAATAAAATTAATTTAATAAAATTTGCCAATTTCATAAACAAAAAGAAATTTAATCTCAACTATGGACAAGAAAACAGATGGGCGCAGATAATTTTAGCGAAAAACTACTAGGGGACATTTTAGCGCAGACATTAGAGCCCATTTTAGCGCAGAATTTATCCGTTCAGCTGTATTTTCGATAGCCCATTTTAGCGAAAACTTTCCTAGTTAAATAATTATACTAAAACCACTAGCATTAATTTATGCTGGTTTAATATTAAAGTTGTATGTATGTATATGTTCACTTTGGTTCATCATGGAAATAAAAGTGATTCTATAGTTGTCACTCAGCTATTTACGTTTTTTTTGATACTATCATCAAATTGCAAACAACAACATATATAAAAATACAATGTATAGGCGAATGTGCACCACAATCTAGACAAGATAAAGAGAAAAATCAGTTCCTACTGCAACTTTATCAACAGTATTGTACTGATTGTGCATGGGTTTTCTCTTCTAGATCTCGCGCATGGGTCTTTGTTTTCTAATAAAAACTGTGCAAACAAAATAAATATTGAAACAAATATATAAAGAACAAGAATGTGTCCCAAGTATACGGATGCCCAACTCGCACTATCATTGTCTATGTTCAGTGGACCGTGAAATTGGGGTCAAAACTTTAGTTTGGAATTAAAATTAAAAAGATCATATCATAGGGAACAAGTGTACTAAGTTTCAAGTTGATTAGACTTCAACTTCTTCAAAAACTACCTTGACCAAAAACTTTAACCTGAAGCGAACGGACGGACGGACGAACATCTACTATGGTAGGTGGGGCATAAAAATGCAAGGATGAACTTAAGGATGTTTCATTATTCCTTGTATGTGCCCATCGACATTGATAAAGAAGCATGCCAGCATTTTTTATCCTTGCATGTTCCTATGTCCCTAGAAACACACTATCCATTCTTTCTGATTTGAAAATGTGCAATATAAATTGATCCTTTTTCTATTATAATCGTTCGTTCTAAGACACCGGGTCCCATGTACAATAGAGAAAATTCAAACTAGTCACCAAACTGCCTCAAGTAATAGATAAAAGGGGAGGGAGAGGGTTTCAGAAACATTAAACCTGTTAAGAAAGTTTTGAATAAGCATTCAATGACATATTTGTCGCTTGACGTCAGATAAACAATGAATCAATACACAAAAAAATGCGCCAATTTGGGTTACGCATGTTTCAACCAATCTCATTATTATAATTAAATCATACTATTGGTAGAGAAATTGACAATTTGTTATTTCTAATTGATAATTTGTTATATCAAATTGATAATCTGTGATATCAAATTGATAATTTGTTCTACCAAATTGATAATCTGTTATATCAAATTGATTATTTGTTATATCAAATTCATAATTTGTTATATCAAATTCATAATTTGTTATATCAAATTCATAATTTGTTATATCAAATTCATAATCTGTTATATCAAATTCATAATTCGTTCTATCAAATTGGAAAAAGTTAATTAGCATGGCACGTAAAGGCTTCCGCAATTTTCGACGTTAGGCACTACATGTCAAGTTTTACAGAACGTAACGTCAAAACAAGTAAAAAAGCATGGTGTGACATTATGACTAGACAAAAGAAGTTGCTGACTGTGTCGTTAATACTTCCGACATGTGATCGAAAATGGGTTCAAAAAAATTCCTGAACAGTAGATTTTAATGTTATATAGTATTTTTTCTGCTATTATAATTTCAAAATTTTCCCCCTCCAAAATTGTATAATATGACTTATCATACTTGTAACAAAAATGTAAAAAACGGCGTTTTGTGACATTTTGACTAGACAAAAACAAAAAGATCGCGTTTATTTTTTTTTTCAATATTTTCTTTTAAAACTTCGACACAATTTTTTTTCATACACTTAAAAAAAAAGTTTTCGCGTTTGAATAAAATTTCATATCGTAGAAAAGACTGCAACTGCCTACTACTTTTCATTAGACACTTAACAAATACGCCAAAACGTCAGAAAACGGCGAGTGTGACATTTCAGCGGATTTAATAAAATGAACAATTTAGGACATAATTTAAACAATACTTACTAATTGAAGACATAGAAAGTTGTATATTTATTGTATAATTTTGACACAGGAAGGGTGGATATGTAAATTGTGGTTTGGATCTGCAGCATTCGTTCGAATTTTGAAGAGCTCCAAAAAATATGTGAGATTTGGGTTTTGTGACAGAAATACAATTTTCAAAAAATCATTAATTCTGCCACGATCTTTTGAAATGTTTTAACAAAACTTTTTTTTATTTTTTTCCCTTATTATATACGGAATAAAAAGATGTATCATTTTCGGAATAATCTATTTGAATTACCTTTAAAATCACTCTTAACTTCACCCCTATCCATATTTTTTTTTCAATTTTTGGCTTGACCACAAAACAAAGTGAACTTTTCGTCCTGGTTAGACGCGTCCAGTTAACGATGACGTCATAAATAAAACATACACCATTAACACCAAAGACTACTCTTGCTAGGGGTACAACTTTTTTTTTTAAAGTTTAAAAAATGACAAGAATAACTTCAAAGCAACGCTGATCATATGTCGCGTTGTTACTTGTCTACACGCTCAAATCAGTGTTATAAGGGATCATTCGAGTAACAAAATGAATACAAGTATTGATTTTAAGACATATTCCATTTTTACTTTTAATTACGCACATTTTGATATATACATTTATATAGTTATCAATTCCGAAACTTCTAACAAATGCAATAAAGGCGAACTAGAAAGAAAAACCCGTATTATCACCAACACCGTACGCGACGTCTTTATATACAAATTTCCAAAAAGTATCGGTCAGACACGATTTTGAAATATCCTGTTGTAATATCACTATATTATCAAAGGAAAAACTCATCAGAGAGAAAATGTTACATTTAACTTTTAGCCTCTCATTTGAATTTAATACAATTAGAACTGGAGAGCTTGATTCTAGTTATGAAATACAAATGATTGCTCTAAAACCTCTGTGTTGCAAGTAAGCTCCAGTGACTCTGCTTTACTTTTGCATTTGACGTCACCGCTATTTTATTTAATGGTGTTAATTATGTAAAACAACCCTCAGGCAAATTTCGTGGTGTGTTTAAGAGTCAATTTGCGTCTAGACAAATGGGAATTGAGATCGTTAACAGTGACAATGTTTGAATTGATGATAGTCCAAACTGCGAATATATAAAGTTGTTTGAATAGAAAAAAAAACTTTTGGTACGAAAACTTACTCGACAAAATTGGTTGTTTTATTAATAGTTTTTTTAGAAGGAAACATCTTAAGTGAATAAGTTTCTGTAGCCCTTTTCACAAAAAATCTTAAGATAAATCTTAAGATTTAATCTCACGAGTATCGTAAGAGAAATCTTAAGTCATTTTCACAAAGGCGGTCGTAAGATTATTTTTTATCTTAAGTAAAAACTTACGACTAATCGTAAGATAAACAATTGCATAGCAACCTTGTTTCACTTTCGTTTCACATGCGCAATGACGACTTCCGATTATCACTTATAGTCACCCCTTTGCCAATATTCTCAAATTACAATACAATGTTGTCAAAACCTACGAAAAAGAAAACAATATATATCATATATGTTACACGCTGCATCAATATGTAGTACACCACCGGCAAATTCCGATGTACGATTATATATGTAATGAGTGGGTAAATCGGAAAACAATACTATAAATGTGTTAGCTTGTTTAATACTCGCAAGTAAAAGGGGTGTTGCTAAACGGCGGAAACGGAAAACGGAACGGAAACGGAAACGGAAAGAAACTTTTATATAGACGGAATTTACTTAACACTTAAGTTTACCACAGAACATGTGGAACACTAACTATTGACGTACCCTACTAAAAAACTTAAGTTTATCGCGGAACATGTGCAAAATAAACTGTTTATCTTATTTAGGCACATCAGTTCATCGCGGAACATGTGATACATTAACTGTTTATCCTACTGAGGCACATAATGTATTGCGGAACATGTAAAATACAAACTGTTTATCCTACTGAGTCACCTCAGTTCATTGCGGAACATGTAAAAAAAAACTGTTTATCCTAGTTTATCCTACTGAGGCAAATAAGTTGATTTCGGAACATGTAAAACATTAATTGTTATCCTTTTGAGGCACATAATTTTATTGCAGAACATGTAAAATATTATTTGTTTATATATACTACTGAGACACGTAATTTCATCGCAGAACATGTGCAACATTTACTGTTTATCCTACTGAGACTCCTAATTCCATCGCAGAACATGTGAAACATTAACTGTTTATCCTAGCATATCCTACTGAGGCACATAGGTTCATCTCGGAATTATATGTCCGGCTTTAAAAGCATCTACTACATTTCTAAGTCAGAAAAGCATGCACTGTTGTTCTAATTAATAAAACCCAAACATGAAATCATTTGTATGCAGATGTACAGTTGAAGTGGATTGAATAAAGTTAGGTTGAAAACAGGTCATCGTACAATTCCCCCTTTATCCGAGTACCCTCATATCTCATTCCAAATGTGACCATTTCTGAAACTGTGTGCACAATAATCAAACTGACAAATTTTAGACTTTGGAAAATAGGTTTATTTTACTTGGGTCTTACTTATGTGTAAGTGTTTGGGATTGGCGTAACATAATTTGCAATGTTTCACTTCATAGCGGACGTGATAGAGAGCACCAAATTTGCACATTTAAAAGTTTGATTTGTGTTGTTATACTTTTTGAATATTAGGAGGGATTGCCTTTGATTTGTTGGGAGTTCTTTTAATGGCATCTCTGAGCGTGTCTGTTAAATCCAAATAGACTGCTTTGGGAAACGATACCGTGCAATTAAATTGCCATTATTTAACAAATCAAGGTCGTCGGTCAGGTCTCTTCTTAAAGCTTTTCTGTTTATAATTTTAAAAAGAAATATAGCAGCCATTTTAATTTCCTATATTTCTCTTAAGATTTCTCTTAGGTGTAAAATATATACTTAAGAGTGGGTAATAGCACTCTTAAAGTTACGATAGTTTTTACTCTTAAGATTTACTTAAGATTTTTTGTGAAAAACCTAAAAATCTTAAGATTACTCTTAAGAGTAAAATGTATCTTAAGATTTTTTGTGAAAAGGGCTACTGTTCCGTTAACGTATCGGTGTAAAATAAAAATTTTGAACTGTTTAGTGTAATGTTATGTAATTTAAAATATCTGTTTTGCAGTTCTAATACTTGTTCAGATCTTTCAGTTCCTTTAAATCTGAGCAATAACGTTGCGCAAGTCCAGTGGATGTATATGGGATATTACAAGTATAAGAACCATTTTAGAGTTTTCCATTAGATCTTGAATAGGAATTACAATACTGTTGTTGAAAAGGCGCTGTCGTCAATTTGTATATGAAGGTAGAAACATTATCTTCCTGGCTCAGCTTTGCCTTGCCAAAAAAACTGGGTTTGTAACCGTCAAATCGCTTATTGACGACTCAAGCTCTACAACTGCAGTGCCGTTATTCCCTAGTCATCAGTTTTTAAATGAAGTTGTCAGATGATAGAGTAAATCATTCAATGAAGGTCAAGCAAGATCTTTGTTTTGTTTACAATGACACCATGAGAAGATAAATATTTACTTGGTAAAAATAATGTGAAACTAACATCAAAAACAAATTACAGCTACTTCTGTTGTTTTGCATCACCAAAAACATAAAGGGTGGCTGGGTAAAATAATTTAGTATGACTCAATTTGCTTAAGTATATATCTTACAAATAAAGTGATGTCTCGCTTTATGTACACGAACATGTCCCCTTTTAACACCAATTCTTACGAGATCAATCCCATGTTTAAATCTTTGTCATTTCCTGTGATAGAGATTTGTTTTGTATTTGAATATATCGTACAGGCGTACAGTAAGCAACATTCAAATTTTAAAATATTTCAATATTGTGCACATAGTTTATTATGTTTTGTTTTGTGTGGTCATTCATCCGTATGTTACTGCTTCCTTTAATCTGAAAGTGACGTTTTGTTGTTTATAATTGAATTTTGAGATTTTGTACCTAACGAATGGATGGGAAATTTTACCATTAATGTTCACAGAATCTTCTTTAACTTTAAATTTCAAACCTTGAAATTGATAAAACCAACATTTATATTCGTTTTATGTTTTCACAATTTGCATAATTTGATTTAAGATACAAGTTCGAAATCGTTTAAGATGAGTTTAAACGTAAAGAGCAAGGTAAATGCTACAACCATTACGCAGGCATCGATTATTTTTAAAAAACACAATAATGCATCAAGTTATCGTTGGTATAGGTTTTTTTAGGAAGATCTCTTGGTTTCGATAACTCTCCCCGTTGATCGTGTTTATGTCATGTTATAACTGATGATGATGATGATGATGATGATGATGATGATGATGACAATGATTGCTTACTGTTTAGCGCCCATTAGCAAATATTACATAAATATTCAGCAATATGTACAGAAAAAGAGAACGATATAAAAAAATTAATCAGTACATCTTTGACTGTAGGATGACGTCGAAAATTTCACTAGCAAGCACCGTCATATTTGTACTGTCTTCTTAAAGTGGAATACAACTTCATAACTTTGACGCCTCTGATATGCTTTTCTGGGTTCACATTCACCATAAATGCCCTTTCCGAAATATATGAAGTCAGTGATGTTTAAAAACGTCAAAATAAAAGTAGCTTTTTTCTTAAAATTAATGACAAAGGGGACCAAACAGAATTGCCAAATTCCTTTAAATTCATCTTTACGTGGGGGAGAACATGTAGGAACCAAAGGTTCTTAACAATCTACTAATTTATTAATGGTCACGAAAATTGTTAAAAATAATTGATATAAATCATATCAGTACCGATGCACTGATGAAAACAATACATTCCTGCCAAACTTTTTCTAATGGTATTGTCTTGAATGTATTTGTATTGATTATATACTTATATTTATCAATATGAAATATGAAGGTGTGGGATGATTGCCAAGGCGAGAAATCGTTATAATAAACCACCATACATAGAAGTAAACAACTGTGATAATTTGATAGTATTATTACATTATGATATATGTGATAACCATATACTTAAAGCAATTATTTTGGAAGAAACTCGATAACTCAATTCCAAATCTTCTTCAAGCCAAATGAGAACATATAGCTATCTTGTGACATAAACGTATGAGAACTTTAAATGCGGTTAGTTTAATTATGTCACATGACTTAATGGTGTTGATAAATGATACGCGAAAGACATATAAGAAAATGGATTCCATAAGATTTGATAACTTATTTATCACACTAATGGCTGTAGATTTTGATCCCTATGTATAATCATATCTAGTTTGATTAATGCCAAGCCAACGGTTTAGTATACTCAAAATGTATGTCAATTGAAATGGAAATATGTCTTCACGATGTAGATTGTCTAAACTAAACAACGTGTATTATTTAGCCGTCAATGTTTTTTGCACAATTTGTTTGTTTGGGCTGATAAGTATATTTGCTAATATTTTGAAGAAATAATATTCTGATCTGGAAGGAACTTAATATAAATATATTTGCACGAAACAGAATTAGAATTAGAAAATTTAGTTAAAGCAACCAACAAAGAGCGTTGACATCCGTAGTTAATCTGATTTCAAACGGCAGTGATGTGCTATCTAGGTTTCCTGCTGATTTTTCCTCCAATGTTTCGCTGCTATATGTACAATAAATGGAATTAAATTTTACGGATCACTTTGAAAGCGCTTCTCGAATTGATTCCGATTTAAACTTTCATGTAGAGAACTACATTTTTCGATGATATGGTTTTAAAATTATTTTTTAAAGCATCAAATTCTCATTATACAAACTGTTTGAACAAATAACATACTAAGTAGTTTTGATCAATAAATCATCAATATGGTATATCCGACAATAATGATTGTTAACATACTTATTACTTTAGTGTAAGATTTAGTTAATAGTTATCAAAGGTACCCGGATTTTAATTTAGTACGCCAGACGCGCGTTTCGTCTACATAAGACTCATCAATGAAGCTCATATCAAAATATTTATAAAGCCAAACAATTACAAAGTTGAAGAGCATTGAGGATCCAAAATTCCAAAAAGTTGTGCCATATACGGCTAAGGAAATCTATGCCTGGTTAACATACTTTGATTGGTTGATTGAATTTTTGATGCCAGTCTGACCTTAAAAGTCATGTATGTTCAGGACGAATCAAAGAATACTTCAATTGGCTTGGTCTGCCCAGAAAGAAATACAGTACTCCCACAGTTGCTGCTTTAAATTTCCAATTTTTTGTCTTACAGCTGGACCAAACAAAAGTATTGTTGACAAATCTTCAAAGCGTTTTCATCTTATTTATAAAATAAATTTTGTTACATTTATAAATATCGTTCAAAACAAAATTGTAATTGACGCAACATCATGCTTGCGACGGTTCTTATTATGATTACGCATTGAAAATAAATTGAAGGAATTAAATGAATCTATAAATAAGTTAAATTTATTAACATGACTTGAATGAATTTATAAACATATTATCAACATGCGTTGAATGAATTTCATTAAATATTGGTACTACATTTTTTAGACGATGGAAGATTGTCGTTGCATGACAATTTAATGCGCCATTGAGAGCATTGATTAACAAAGTTATAACAGAAAGTTAAAGATAGTGTGCTGCATATAGCTTTGGTTTTTGTCTTTGAAGTTTATTAATTAGCAACCAGTTCATATGTCGTAAGCAGATTAAATCTATAATACCATGAATACTGAAACTATTTGAATGTTACACGCGATAAATAAAGTATATTTTGCAGTTACCTATTGTTAACGATCATGTAATCATACGGTTAGGTAAATATGATAAATATTTGATTAGTTATTAAATAAATATATATCATTTGCTGTGTAACTTTAACAATACGCTACATTAAATTAGACGTAATTTCAATTTAACGCGACTGTATATGTATGCATCCTGGAATGAAATCACCAAGAGCAACCACGCATTTTATCTTCAATCTTTTATTTTGAACTCTTTGCTGTGACAACTCTTTAGAAACAATAAATATATTTAGCTGTAATTACTTAGCGCCATGATTGACAAATTCCTTTTCTGTCTCATTAAAGTAACAATAAAGAGCGATAATTTGTTTTGAACATCACCATTCCAGATAGGTCTCTGGAGAATAAGATCTTTTTACATATTTATTGATAAACCTTCGTTTGTAATAGCTTTGGTTTTAGCTCAATGCTTTCATTTTGTTTCCAATCAAGTAATAATACCCATGGTATTATGGGATGAGCTCTCCATTTATATGAGGGCATATTGGTAAAATACTGTTTTACTTAGAACTTTCTATTGTTTTTGTGTATTAGCTTTCAAATGATAAGGTTAGATTGATCCTGATAAAGAGAGCACATAAAAATGCTTCGAGGGCACCAATCTTATAAAGTGGTTTGTTCAGTTAGTAGCAATAACAAAGAAATTAAGACCATGCACCAATTAGAACATGCAAAAGCAACTTTAGATACTGTAAGAAAATATAATTATTCTCGGTCTGAAAATACTACAAATATTTGCCCCTGACTTGAAAGATGTTTGAGTCAACGTATGTACTAAATGTATATTAAAAAAAATATAACTTTATTCTTCCAAAGTGTATAAACCGTGTTATGAGAAATATCGCTACATTTACGATTCATCTTCTTGCACCTTCTTTAATTATCGTGCAAAGAGCCTTATGAAAATAAAACAGAATAATATTCAAATTACGTCTGAAATTAAACGTGTTTTTTCGTCATTTGTTTGTGTGTTGGTTGCTAAATGTTAACTGCAAATACTTATATTCACTAAGAAAGAGTGCCTCTTGAAAAAATATATCAAAGAAATGATCCGACTTTAATAGAGGGCGGGATTCGAAGTGCTACTGGATAATTTACTATAACGGTACACGATAGTATTAATATTTAAGTTTGGGACATATTTAACAATGTTATCTAGTGAGATTAAAATTGTGTTATATTTCACAGCTAATATTTAATTCTTTGATGTAATAGTAGTGTTATTTTTGTACAGTTATTTCGGTGATACTCAGTCTGTTTCTATATAACATTGTGTAAACTGTTGTCCTTTCGTATTGTCGAAATGCGCATCTGGTGCAAGAAAATTGGTACCGTTAATTTTGTTACTACCACTGAGTCGATGCCTCTGCTGGTGGACTATTAGTCCCCGAGGGTATCACCAGCCAAGTAGCCAGTACTTTGGTACTGGCATGAAAATACGGATTGTTTGTGTTATTAAAATTTGCTGTTACAAAAGGATAGAAATTATTATAAATAAAGGAATGTATCTCCCTCATGCAAAGCTCTGATTCCTCTCACGGATTTGGCTATACCTTTTGGACCTTTTGGATTATAGCTCTTCCTCTTTTATATAAGCTTTGGATTTCAAATATTTTGGCCATGAGCATCACTGAAGGGACATGTATTGTCGAAATGCGCATCTGGTGCAAGAAAATTGGTACCGTTAATTTTATTATTGAGATTGAATATCCCTTTGGTATAAGTTGCCTCTCGCAAAAACGTCTCATATAGCCTAACAAAATATATAGCATATGAGACATATATAACACTTTAAATACTATAAAAAATACGACTCACAAATTCAGCTGATACATGTACGTATTCAACGACACTTTATAGTCAGCAAGTGCCACGCAAGAAACATCTTACCGATGTGCCATTAGATAACATAATTTTACAAAGCATCAGTATTTAAACTTTGTATTTGGCAATTTAGTTCCATGGAATTCATATTCGCCCCTAAAAATAAATTCAATGTTTCAAGATTGACCAACGTTTTAGGTTGACAAAAACACATGTGAAAGAGTTAAATGAAATTGCATGTCAAAAACTTCTTTTAAAGATCAAAGGAATATGTTAAATTCATCTCTGCATAATGTGTTAAAGTACACCAATAGAAAATAAAAATATGTAGTATCATTGCCAATGAGACAACAACAAGCTCACTACATGTTCATATCAGTACTTTACTGAACTCCTTTCTTCTTACAAAGTTTTTGTAAAGCAAATGTTTTCTTTAAAAGAAGCAACACCTAAGAGTACAGATATTATTATTACAAGTGATTTAATGCTTTAAATTTAGTTTTCTTTAATTTGGTTCGAAATCAAAGAAGACTAATATTGCAAGTTTTGATAACGTATTATGTTATAAATGTTAAAGCCATTATGTATATCGATTTGCATTTTAAGATGTCACTTACATTAAACAGCATGTTGGACTGAAGTCATCAGACTCTTATCGTAAGACTGGCTAAGACGGAACCCTACCGTTTTATATCAAATTATTTCAACATCATTGCAATATATCTTCGACTTCGACGATAAACATATCATTTTTATCCTAAAGTGAAACCGGTTCAATATAGAATGTTCAATATTCATAGGTATCATTATTGCTTACCTCAGATTTTTACGTTCTAATGTAGTTCAAATTTGAGAAACTTAATAGCTACTGCATGCATGTAATTTGATACACAATTATCTTGAATGTTTTGCATTTGCAAACAAATATTATCATGTTATATTTACCGCATGATTTGATTACTAAAGCATAATTATATAAATTAGACGTCCTTACACTAATGAATACTGTAAACCAACTTATTTTAGCGAGCGATTTATTTTCGCGATTTTCGCGAGTAGAAAAATAACGTGAATATAAATCGTCGCGAATATGTTAAAAATTTGATCTTTCCTTATTGAACTTCATCAAGTAATCAGAAAATCGCGAAATTGAATAGCCGCAAAGTAGTCAAGAAAGGGTAAAACGCGAAATAAAGTATCCGCGAAAATAAGTTGGTTTACAGTAGTTGTAAATATTAAAGTTGTAGTCCCGACTCTCGGCTGCGATACAACAACCTGTGTTATTTGATATAATGTAGTTAAAATATGTACAGTTGGATTTACTCTTATTTTTAAATTAATGTTTGAAGCTTAATTATATTGGTGTGTGAGTTTCAATTTGCCTTCGGTGGTTTATGTTTCCATTTTGATAAATAATGGCTATTCAAGGCTCATGTCTCCAATAATTAGAGGCTTCCAAAATATATGAAAAGCTATTCCATAGTTTACTTTGCATGTCTAGGTTTTTTTAGTGTTTAAATAGAGCCTGAATTATGATCTCCTGCATATTTTGGGCACGATAGTGTATATGAGAACACATGTACCTTAGAAAAGCAAACAATATCTTTTTGTCACTTATATATATATATATCAAACTGAAGTCATGAGTGGACAAGATTAATTCATTCAAGGGTTCACAAGATTAAAGCTATGACTTGTATAAAGCTGCCTATTCAAGTATTGATTGCATTTGCATATCTTAATATATGCAGTATGTAACTGTATGCCTTGCTATCAAATATTGATAAGCGTAAATAGAATTTCATTGCAAAAAAGAAAACAATTTAAAAAAAAAAAAAATACCAACCAAAATACCAGGAAAATTTAAAACAGCAAGTCTGTTATCGATTGGCAAAATCAAATGCCCCATCTCGTCAAACGAAAGTATTCATTATTGTGCTAAATAAATCTAATTAGTCGGGGTTCATGGCATCGAGCAATATTTCCGCTTTTGTCTGGGTATAAAAGAAGATATAAGACTAAACAATTTTACGACTATTAGTCGACCATTGGTATCATCAGCTCAGAAATCATATCATCGGTACTTCCAAGATTAAAAAAATATCTTAATTGTCCGTTGTCAAATTATTAATTTTTGTTTAAGACTTTCTCGGACAAAATTGACCACAGATGGAATTGGTTATTGTGTAAATGTCTTTTTTCTTTAAAGCTTTTAATTTTTTGAAATACTAATGATTTTTTTTTCCCAGGCACGGATTACCTTATCTGTATTTGGCACTTTTTGGAATGCTCTTCAACTTTGTACTTTGGCTTATTAACTATTGTGATATGAGCTTCACTAATGAGTCTTATGTAGACGAAACGCGCGTCTGGCGTATTAAATTATAATCCTGATACCTTTGACAACTATCTTAAACAACCTTGGCTTTCATATTTTTATTTAGCTTTAAACGTTCTTGATGAAGGTAATTCCTAAAAATGCATAACATTGATAAAGCGTTTTAATATTTTTCTATTGGAGCAAATTATTGATTCACATGCTGTCGGGTTTGATCTTTTAGACAATTTGTTGGATCAGAATATTTTGTTGAATGGTTTTAAACTTAAAACGATCAATTATCTATTCACTTGTCTAGACTTATTCACTTATGGTTTATTTACTTGGTACACAAATCCATAGTGTAAATTTAACTTTGATCAATAAATCATATGTAAAACCTATTTTACTTATTGAATAAACCAATTTTTATAGTGCATGTTTGTTTTTTCATAATTGCATTTTCATACACATTTACTCAATTCCATCACATAAAGCCATAGAAGTGAGAGAGAAAAAAACAAAAAATCAATGTGTAATAGGCTTATTTCGTTGTTGTATGTAAATTTGTTCTGATTATGATAGATGATCGAAAAGGAAGAACAGCTTTAAACCCACTTGCATCGCTATTTTATATAAAGTCGTGACAAAGACGCATTGTCATCGAAGTATAATTCATGTTAATTCAATAACGTAATGCTTATATAATAAGATCTCAATATCAAAAACACTGATGCAAGAGTTTATGTATGTATCAGTACTTACGAAAAATGTGAACATTGTCTGAAGAATTATGTTTGTATTTTCCGCCTAAAATTGTTACAATGCAAACCCTATTGTTTTCCAGGTTATACGTCTTTGCGTCCTGTGTCCTGTTCGTACCTGGTTTCCCTTTAGGTTTAATTTATTCTACAAGCAACTTAGAAGACGTGTTTATTATGATTTTCTCTTTTAAGATAAATGCCAAACTACCATTTTGAAGTTTAACTCCGGTTATATGTGAGTTTTTTCGTTGCGATTTGTCTAAAAAACAAATGCATTCCGATGCTGTATATTACATTTGTTAGTTAGGAGCTTTTAAAACGGTAAGTATATACTTTGTCCTGTCGTGTTCTGATAGACAAATTATAAATGTATCTGTCACTGTATATATCCTTTCCCACATGAAAACTGCTACATGTCGCTTCAATACTTATGTAAATAAAAATCATATTAACATTTAAAAAAATACATATATATGCCAAACTACCATTTTGAAGTTTAACTCCAGTTATATGTGAGTTTTTTCGTATGCGATTTGTCTAAAAAAAAAAAAGCATTTCAATGCAGTATATTACATTTGTTAGTTCGGAGCTTTTAAAACGGTAAATATGTACTTTGTCCTGTCGTTTTGCTAATAGACAAATTATAAATGTACCTGTCGTTGAAAATATCCTTTTTCACATGTAAACTGCTACATGTCGCTCCAATACATGAGTAAATAAAAATCATATTAACATTAAAAAAATAGCAGTTTGCATCTAATAGAAATGCATTTTATGAACAATAAGATTAAAGATGTAATATGTGTATGCACAAAATATCAATCTAATGATATTAAAAAAATATTCTTAGAAAAAAATAACACTATTGAACCTACTTCAATTCATACCTTATTTGATCTGAAAATTTTATTCGCGCGTCACTGGTGAATCTTTTGATGACGAAACTCGCGTCTTGTTTCATAAAAAAGCCTGGTAGCTTTGATGAGGTTTTTTCTAAGTTAATTTATTTTCAGTTGTTTACTAGTGCCATTTCGATGACATCAATGTATAATGCTTAATGTCAACAGAAAGTGACATTTACATTGAACTTCTAGGTTTGCTCATGTCTCTTACACCAATACAAGACAATGTTTTGTTTTGTTTATTATGCATTTTTTAGCTTTCTTCTCCGACGAATGGCTAACTTATTTTGGCCTTTTTTATTTTCTTTCTGTATATATGGTTATTCTGAATATCGTGCATAAAGATGCGTATGCTCAAACGAGGAAGACTATTATTGCTTTCAATGTCAATATGACATATAATATTTGTTATTTTTAATTAATTAGTCCATATTTTTCTTTGTTTCGTTACAAAACAAAATAGGATTGAATTTACTAAAAACAACAATGGCAAATGCAACAATACTACATAAAACATATTCAAAATGTCATCGATTATTGGGAATAGTGTAAAATTGATATTGCTTGTCCATATGATATGATTGCTCATCAAGAACAGCTGTATGATAACTGTCAATATACCTGGAATTATAATGACGTATTAATATATAACGATCTCAAAACAGGTGCTTGATTCTTGGGAGCGGCAGGTAGGATTTATTATTATTTTTTTTATAACGGTTATTTCTTATACACATAAATTATTGTGTAGTAATTGTTTGATAAAGCCTTAAATTCGTAAACGACTTGCTACTCAATGACAATTTTATTTTTTTGAATAATTTGTAGAGAAAGACGAGTAAACAGAAGTGTCTATTGATGATGTATCTAATATAAAACTAAAAACAGAACATAAAGATATATACATAACGAATCACGAAAAAGGTGAGAATGTTTGGATGGGGTAAATTCATCTTTCTTGAAATCATATTTTTCTTGTTTGTACACGTTTTATAACAATTTTCGTTTGATAAATATATATAAAAACGGCTTGACTTTATGATAATTTGCAAAAGTATTTTCGGTTCCTTAAAATGAAGAGGGAAAAATTTAATGTGTGTGCACGTGGACATTATAAACATACGTAATATTATCTATTAATAGAAAATGTTCAAATTGTTTACATTGTATATAC
The DNA here is from genome assembly GCF_963676685.1 of Mytilus edulis. Taxonomy (NCBI): domain Eukaryota; kingdom Metazoa; phylum Mollusca; class Bivalvia; order Mytilida; family Mytilidae; genus Mytilus; species Mytilus edulis. The sequence continues at coordinate 25,357,960 of NC_092356.1, forward strand.
TACTACGTAATCATGTTTATTTAAAAAATATTTTACACTCGAAACATTATTGAAATTTTTAACCAAATCAATAGTGTTTATCATAAATGATTGTGATTGTTTATTGCGATCTTTTATTATAATAATACCGCTAATTCTGGCGACAGCTATGCACCTTTCAACAACATAATTGTCTTGTACCATGTGTTTTTTTCAAAAGATAAATATGATTATATGAGGATGTTATTGTTATATCAATATCATACGTTCATCTTCAACAGCTGTTCTTTGCTAAATATATTTGTACATTTTGTAATATATATTAATAAATTGAAATGTGGGTTAGGTATTGATCTACAAAAAACGTGTCATACATGTATCAAATTCAGGGGAAATGTTTTAATTGTTTATGTTGAAATTAATATATATGAACAGTCTGAAAAAGTATCCAGTTACTTATTATGTTTGTGCAAAATTATGACACAGAATTTAGATGAAGACTTGTACATTGAATCGGAAATATCCACTGCAAAAAAATGTAATTGTTATTTTTTTATATATATATATATATTTTGGGTCAAAGTGTTTTTTGAAGCTACATGTATGAGTGCAATAGTTGAAATCGTACGTTTTAACGATCATTTGCGTTTGTCTTATTATTTGCAAAAAACACTGTTACTGTAGAAAAGTGTTTTTTCTAAACCCTTATTTTATTATTTCTGTGAAATGTAATACATTTGTAAAAATGTATACGTAAAGAAAAGGGGGACTTTACAAAATATCAACAGGTTACGAGCTTACATTTGAAAAATGGTACAACCATACGAAAGGAGTTTTTACGTTTGTTTTGCTTATTTTTTACTGGTATTGCTATATCAATCGATAAAATCATGAATGGTTGTCGTTTGTTGTCGTATATAATATTTGTTTTTTATTCATTATTTCGTACATTAATCAGGCCGTAATTAGTTTACCCGTTTGGTGATTTTTTCTTTTGTCATTTCGGGTCCTTAATAGCTGGCTATGCGGTATGGGTTTTGCCATTATTTAAGGACGTAGGGTTTACTTCTGTCTCATATGTTCTATTGTGGAGAATTGTCTCACTGGCAATTGTGTCATATCTACCTGTCTTTTTAACTTATCCGACAACATCTCACAATTTACACTTGATAAAATCAATAAAACCCTACACAGCTTCACCTTTGGAAATATGAGGTCTTAAGTCTTTTTAATCTTGCACAATCTGTCAATGACAGATGGGACTACAACAGCACATCCTAAAGCAAACACTTTAGTCTACATCTGTCTAAACGATTCAAGGTTATGTAAAGTTAGAAAGAAAAACTTTTATTATTTTCATATGCTTTAACTATACAAAAACCAACTATCCTTGTTGGTAATACATATATTTCAAAACATGTTTTCTAAAATCTAATAATTGATTGCCACTGATCACACAGTTTGTTGTTAAAAAAATGTTTTCGGTAAGATCAATGTATATTTGCACTGCACAATGTTACACGAACAACCATTTGGAAATATGCATTTCTAAATAAAATGTTGTAATACTGTTACGGTTTCAGTAAAGAAATGGTATCAAGTATGGATCAAGGGTCATCCCGTGTTTTTATGTAATTTGTAAACTACTGTTTTGCAAAATCCAAATAAGTGGTAGACAATATATAATAGTTTTGTTGTATAGAGAGGTGAAAACTTCCATAAATGATTTCGAAACATAAAATGCACTCTAAATATTTGTATAAAAGTGGTAATGAGATTATTGACGCTCACAGAGAATTCAGGTTACAGATAACATACACGTAGCATATGTTTTCAATTGATCAAAGTGCCCATCGTGTTTCTAGTATAATTCGGATTTTCCTTTTTCCGTATCTTTGTTTTCCGCATATTTCCCTTTTTATCATATACTATTTCATTGTATATGGATATCAAAATTAATTATGTATTGTTGTTTATGAATGTAATTCACATTTTGTTTTTGTGTAGCGTAGTGATTTTAGAATTGTTTTATGATGATTTAAAAAATTTCTTTACTAGCCATTTCGATGTCAAACTGTCATCATTCTTAACTTGTTCAATCTTTTTATATAAATGATATAAAGTAAGTTTCATTAGTTAGACTGTTTATTTCTGAAAATCGGGCAATATCGTTTTACTTTCATCGGCGAACATCTCTTAGTTGCTTTTCTTACATTCAAATTAGTTGTTTCAACCTATGTCTGTAAAGTATAATGACAACTCTTATTTTTATTATTGTCAGAAGGAATTGATAATGCCATTTAAATCAACAAACATTTAATTATCCAAACAAATTCAACTACAAAATAATTAATTGAAATGAAATTATTGATTATCGTTGCTCAGAACCCATAGAGCTTGGCAAATCTCACAAGTCTTACATAACTGGAGAAATATATCATATGAGATTTAAAATCCGTTCAACACATGCATTTTACATTATCACGTGTCACCTAACTAGAGAAATTGATCATATGACATTTAAAATCCGTTCAACACATGCATTTTACATTATCACATGTCATATCAACACATGCATTTTACATTATCACGTGTCATATATAAGTTAACTGTATGTGTTTCTATCACGGTACCCTAGTCCCCTATCCATGGACAGCAAATATGTTCCGTTGCTGAATTTTGATTTCTTTGCGTTTTGTTTTCTGTCTTAGGCATGTTATGTTGTTAGGAAATAAAAAAAAAAACATCGATCTATAATTCTTTACATTAATACGTTTTATGCACAGAGCATATCATCATTTTTATAGACATGGATTACCTTAGCCGTATTTCGCACAACTTTTTGGAATTTTTTACCCTCAATGCTCTTCAACTTTGTACTTATTTAGCTTTATAAATATTTTGATATGAGCATCACTGATGAAGACGAAACGCGCGTCTGGCGTACTAAATTATAATCCTTGTACCTTTGATAACTATTTGGTATCAAAATATCCAATACATAGAGCAATGTAGAGAGCGAACACTGCATAAAGCATGGTCGAAATTTACCTGGTTTGTAATAACATGAGCAACACGACAGATTCAACATATTTGGAGCAGGATCTGGTCACCCTTCCGGAGCACCTGTGATCACCCACAGTTTTTGGTGGGATTCGTGATGCTTGGTCTTTAGTTTTCAATGTTGTGTATTGTGTTCTATTATATGTCTGTTTGTCTTTGTCTTTTTTACCCATGGCATTTTCAGTTTATGTCGATCTATGATTTTGACTGTCCATCTGGGATATTTTGCCACTTTCGTATTCTGTCTTGCTCATACACAATCCGCATACCTATCTAAAAGAGGGACGAAAGATACCAAAGGGACAGTCAAACTCATAAATCTAAAACAAACTGACAACGCCATGGCTAAAAATGAAAAAGACAAACAGAAAAACAATAGTACACATGACACAACATAGAAAACTAAAGAATAAATATCTAAATTGAACTATCTGGTACGATCACTTATTTCCAAAGCTTTTAAAACAAATATTTGATCTAATATTAGACATCAATTCCATTGTTAGCAAATTATAATAGCACATTGCTGTGAAATTTATATCTGATGAAAATAAGCGGGCGTTCAATATTTCTGTAAAATTACTCGACGTGTATTTCGTTCAGCACTGACAAGCATATTATCCGATTAAATTCTATGTAAATATTAGAATTTTCATAACGTTTATTGCCTTTTATTGCAAATATATATCGGTAGAAAAATCCATAAAGTTTGCGGAAACCATAGGAAGGAGAGATAAATCTTCGACTCATTAATAATTGACAAAACTCGTTCTTCCCCTTGTTTGAGAAGATCTTTTGATAACAAAATATTTTTTCATCAGCTATTTTATACGCTTGAACAATTTATCTGTAGACACCTTTATATCTTCATCAGAAACAGACAAAGGTCCTTCATAAAAACTTGTTTTGATAGATATTACAAAGATAATTCGAAATTACCAAGACAACAAAATTATAACAAAACTGTTCACAACAAGGTCCAGACTGCTGGTGGGTCTTTTCAGGGGACTAATTACTAGATTTTAAATACGACAATTAGTTCCGCTAAAATGTCAATAGCTAATTTAACATAGGCTCCATAAATAGTTCATACAAGTCATTCAATTACATTTGCTACAGTTGTCCAAAAGCTTAATTTACGAAAAACGTAAATCCTTGGTCAGAGAAACATATGTGAATCCTCGTCTAATGATTTATTATGGAGAAAATTTATTGCGAACAATTTAGTATTAATAACAGATGGGAACCACAAATTTATTTCTTTTAGTCAACCCTGAACCATCGTCAACAATGTAATTAGGAAAACTAATGTTGTTAACTTAGCCTTATACTATATAGCAAAATATCTTATCGGATTTCGTCATGTGACTACTCCTTGTGTAATATTTTTTATATTTAGTTCAAGTCAACATATTATTTTATCATATAGACAGACACATCATTTTTAAAGCTTCGACAAGATCTTCAAGTGCTTCGTTATCTGAACTTCACCATTAAAATCAATGACTTTCTTTTCATTTAAAAACATATTTTATCATGGTTGCAGATTGAATAATATGTAGTTGTAATTGGCTTTTAGTGAATACTTGGGTTTTTTTTTTTTTTTTTTTTTTTTTTAGAGGATACTCACATTCTCAAACCTTGACAGTTATGGATTTAGAATTTTCAAGGTTTCAGTTTGACAGTAAAACAAAAAGAGTTGATACCAAGGGTTTTTTTGAAGCTGGAATTATTAAACAACTTTTGAGTTCGACGCATTTCCGTCCAAATCTTTGGTTTTAGTGAACATCATTCGTGTGTTTAAGGGCGTTGCCACTTCCGTTCCAATGTTGAGCGAGTATAAACTATAAAGCTATGTTGCTCGAATAATCGGCAAATTGAATTCTCATAATTGTCTTTCAGCACTGCTGTCATTAGGGAATTGTAATTAAGTACCTACTGACCTACAGAACAAACAGTATTTCTAGTTTATCCTGCACAATGACTATCACTAAGATGCTTGATGACCGATTATTGTGCAGGGATACAGGCGATCCCATCTATTTGGTAAATGACGTCATAATGGCGCGCATAATATTCCTAAAAGTTTTGCCGAATACAGCTAAGGTAATCTATTCCTGAGGTAGAAAACCCTAAGTATTTCAAAAAATCAAAGTTTTGTTAACAGTTAATCTATAATTATGAACATATCAATGATAACTCAAGTCAACACAGAAGTGCTGACTACTGGGCTACACAGTGCTCCGATGGAAATATTGAGATCATAATTCCATATAATCTTACGCATTCTGTCATTGACAGATGAGACTACAGCAGCTATTCGTTAACAATTTTTAATATGTGTTGGTGCATTTTTCTGTGATGAGTATTCGTGTGTGTGTTTGTGCTGTATTTCTGTCACGCAGTGTTGTCATTTTAGCGATGTTTATTAGCATTGTTATAAAAGTGGGAGATTTGGCTTGCCATAAACCCCTGTTCAACCCGTCAGTTTGTCTTTAAATCTCTTGTTCCAAGTCATAAATAAGGCACTTGTTATCAAAAAGTTCGTTTCTATGAATGTTAGCGTTTATTTTTGTTGCAATTCAGTTTTCCTGTTGTTCCTTTGTTTTCCTCTTATAGTTGATGTATTTTCCACGGTTTGAGTTAGTAACCCGGATTTGGTTTCTCTACATCGATTAATGACTTTGGAACACTGGTATACTACTGTTGCATATTTTTTTTCTTCTGCAACTGCTGATGCAACATCTGTTTACAAGATTGAAGATATGTTTGAGCCAATCATGGTATCGTTTTGTGTTTTTAAGTAAACAGTCATTCCCAAAAGAAGATTTATATAAGTAAACACGAAACAGAATATATGATCTTCCACGTCTTGTGTGTTTAAACTATACATAGCGTGTTATTTTGTTGTGGTAGTGAGAAGAGTTGGGCGCTACCAATCATGTTTAACCCCGACACACTCTATATATGCCTGCTTTTGTATAACCTTGTACTTGATTTCGGTCTTTATGATCAATTTAAACTGAAAAGAAATATATTCATAAAATGGAAGCAATCCACAATTTTGTACTGACTTCGTGCTGTTGAATATGTTGTGCCTTTTGTGGTTAGTTAATTCATAAATCCCACGCACTATTCATTTACCTTCCTTCTTTGTATATAGAATTCTCTGATGAGCTGCTCCCACATTAATTAACGATTATTATCATTCAATAAAAAGAATTATTAAGAAAATGATTTGACAAACACGTGTATATTAGCACATAGACTCTTATTTGCAGTGGAACATTATTCTATTAAACAAACAACTGTTAGATGGTCCAGAAAATCTATATAACTTTTTTTTAATTTTAAATTGGTTATCATGACTAGAAAATGCACTGTGCAAAATCCTTCATACTAAATTCTGTCATTAAACACATTTTATATTTTAATTATAATTAAATGCGGTTCCTTTAACCAACATGCGTAATAAATCCCAAGACTTTACACCGGTTTTTTTTAAATTTCATTTAATGAAAGCTAGTTGCCTATAATTAAATTAATAACTAACAGTGTTTCGGGATTTTTAGCTTATACTATTAAAGCATTGGTCCCTTTTCAAAAGTCTCCCAACTATTTCCTTGATTTAGCAAGGTATTCTTTGATATTTTTGTTACAAAATCTGTGTAAAATCCTTCATACTAAATTCTGTCACTAAACACATTTTATATATTAATACTTTTCGTAAATACGTAACAAGTAAGTCTATGTGTATTGTTGCTGCACATCTATATGAAACAGCAAACATGTATACTGACTACATCTTTGTTACTTGTTTGGTTTTTTTTTTGTTTTTTTTTAGGTATTCAACCTCTTATTTTATTATCTTTATATTTGTTTCTTTCAGTTGGAAGATATATCATGTGTTGTTGTCTGTAAACAATAAACTTCTCATGTTCACATAGGAGACGTTTCACATACATGTATGTATGTACATTGCATATGAGAACAACTTTACAGAAAATACAATTTTTAATGATATAACAAGTTAGATAGCTCATTTGGTTTTGGTGGGTTGATTGTATTTCAAACGGATAACCTTTGATAACATGTAATGATTTACCATTTCAACCACTATTAAGTTAAAGCAAAATAATATAAATTGGACAATACAATAATCTTGTTCGAAATTCGTCCTTCAATACAAAAGAGTGTGAATTGGGTCTAAAGAATATAGAAAAATGGATAAAAAAAAATAAAGATAATTTGACAAAAAATAATATGCGGTGCTTAAAAATAAAGAATAGGAAATAATAGTGTTAAAGAATAAAGCATGCAGAATAATTGTGTGAAAAAATAGAGCATAGCGAGGAGCTACAAAATACTACAGAATATAAGGAAGTTCTAAAAACGAGAATAAAGAAAAATGGATTGTTCAAAATAATAATTAATTGGATGTAACTAAATAATGAATAGAGATATATAAGGTGTTAAAAAGTACTTATAGAGATAAATCAGGGTGTTAAAACATAAAGAATAGAGAATAATCAGGACAATATTTAAAGAATTATGATAACTTCCACAAAAATTAAATACTACAGAAAACCCACCAGATCCTCATAAACATCCATAAGTGTAGGCACCATATTGTATTATTCTTTTTTAATATTTGATTGCTGGTATGTTACTGACGGATGAGATAAAAATGCAGAAATACAGGTATTTCAGTGTCACTTTTTAAGTATATCCTAAATTATTGGGTTTAGATAAAAAAAAAAATATATATATATATATATATATAACAAAGATATATGTTAATTTGTCAGTTAAATTATTCAGAATTCACAACAATAAAATTGATGGCTTAAGCGTCATCATAAGGTATAGTATGTTTTTTTATATAGCTTAGAGTCTATTTCTTTGAGTTGTTATTTTTGGTTCGTTGGTAGGTTTCCAAATATTAATCGAACGAAGAAACAATAAAATAAAACAAAGTCTATTCTTCATTGTAGGATAAGTTATTTTCTATGTTTTTTTAGAACAAATATTTGATTTATCATTAGAAATAAATCCGTGTCTCAGCCAACTTTGATTGTATATTGTTGTTTAAGTTCTATCTGGTTGGACCATGTCGGCGTTCAATATTTCTATAACATTACACTAGTTATTTTTATTATCACTGACAACCGTATCATCCGATAAGCTTCTAAGTAAACATTACATTTTCATAACGTTTATTGTCTATTATAGCAAATATACATTGGTAGGAAATCCATAGTTTGCGCATGCGGAAACCTTAGAACGATAGATGATTATCCGACTCATTATAAATTGACAAAATTCTGTTATTTCAGTTGATTGAGACGATAACCATAACATAAGTCTGTATTTGGAGCTTTTTTTGTTGCTGTATGATTAACCTATTTATTTAATAACAGACACAATATGATAGGAGGGTTTTGGAATATTAAAAATTATTTTATAAAAAATAGCATTCTACATTGTAACGTTATAATTTTATAAGCATAACAAACTTAAGTCTACAAAAGATGCATCATTGCCAAATGCAGCTGAGGCATATATTCCTTCGGTTTATAAAAAAAATCCTAAGTATTTCAAACAATTATAATTTTCATTAAAGCATAAATTTATAAATATGACAAAATTAAGTACTATTCAGGTTGTCGTTTTGTTTATTTTCTTTGGTTACATCTTCTCACATCAGACTCGGACTTTTCTTGAATGGATTTTAAAGTGCGTGTTTTTATGCATTTACTTTTCTACATTGGCTAGATGTATAGGGGAAGGGTTGAGATCTCACAAACATGTTTAACCCCGCCGCATTTTTGCGCCTGTCCCAATTCAGGAGCCTCTGGCCTTTGTTAGTCTTGTATTATTTTAATTTTAGTTACTTGTGTACAATTTGGAAATTGTTTTTATCGATTGTTGATACTTCAGGCAAATACTAGAACGTGCCTGCAGCTTTGGCTAAACATTCAAAATAATCATTATTAAAGTAACACCACCTTCTCAATTTTCAAAGGGAAACATATTGATTTGAATAGATGGAATGATAGTTTTCAAATTAAAATTGTTATTAAACTGCGTTGTAATTTATTGATTTTACAGTATCATATCGTGTTACTCTCTGTTTCAATGTAGATTTTAATTTGGAAAGCAGGACTTTATTAATTGCATTTACAACCAATTCTTTTTGGCATATTTCTCGGTCATTTTGTCCTCAAACCCATAGTAAGGATTGAAAACAAAAACGTTAATGTGATTCGGGTGGGACGTTCAAAAAGATGGACTCAAATTGTTATATAATAAGCGGGCAAACACATATAAATGAGTTGAGAATCTAAGACATTGTAACGATCAACTTATTACAGAGGATTTTGTTCATTGAAAGTTTAATCGTGTTGTTAGTGTAATAAGTTTTAATGTTTATTCGAAGCGTTATCATACGTAATTGACATAAAATATTAAGTGTTTTTTTCTACAATAGAAAACGGTTTTATTATTTGTTTTGTAGATAAACGCAAAGTTGACATTTTTTTTCATCTCACTTGGTTTTTTTTTTTGGTTGTTGTTGTTAGATACCTTTTGGTCATATCAAAAGACTTGCAGTTTTGAAGTAGTTTTACGTATGTATACATGTATTATACTAGTCACTTTTGGGCTCTGTATAGCTTGCTGTTCTGTCTGAGCCAATGCTCCGTGTTGAATACCGTACTTTGACCTATGATAGTTTACTTTTACAAATAGGGATTTGGATGCAGAGTTGTCTCATTGGCACTCATACAACATCTCCTTATATCTATGTAGTTCTTTGGTTTTCAACTTTTGATATCACGGTAGCTTCAAGTTGGTAAAGTGTATGAATGACCACTTTCATAGGAAAACAAAATTACCCGTTTAGTATATTGAATGCTCTCTTATGCAATGATAGAAATATGTTGAAGCGTTCAGAAATATTTAAATTAATACATTTTGTCATATAAACAACGCAGCACCCTTCTGTGACAAGTTTATTTTGGCATTTACCAGAAACGTGGACTAATAGTAAGCACCCTTAAACATTTGACATAATGCGAATTATGTGACTTTTGTGCAACGATTACAATCATTAAATGAAGTTAATGTTTTACTTAATGAGCGTTTGTATCGCAAAACCTAATTGTACTGTTCAATAGAAAAAACCTTTTAGACATTTGACAGACGAAAATTAGCAACTCAGCAGTAAAGAATTCACTAATAATGTCGAATGATAAATAAAATAATGGTTTTTACACGTTTTTCCATTTTAACACACATTTATAAATTGTATTTGAAATTATCTTTTTGACTATCATCACCATGGCTGGGATAATTTCAACATTTCAACATACTAGTAGTACTATTTGTTTTTCTCTTTGTTATTTTCAAATGTGAATTTTCACTCCTTTGAAGCATAATGAAGTGATGTTTGCATAAAGATATCAAAAACAATGAGTAGAAATAAACCTTTACAAATTTGAAAGCTTCTCTCATATATTTATGAAACCTGATTGAGATTACAGTTATTCTAGATCGTCTAGGTCAAAATTTAAATGAGTTATTTATATGGTTATTACTCGTTATACATTGCTAATTATTACTATAATATTGATATACAATAATGTCTGTATGGCTTCCTTGTAGATGAATGTTATCATGATATCTTAATTATAAACATAATGACTATTTCATTTGATGTCTGTAACATCAGACAAATTAAGCAACTTCAACAAAGAACTTTATATTAACTTTAACAGTATAAAAAAATATAAACTGAGGGTAGTTAACGGGGGTGCTTGCAAGGAAAAAACGTGAAATAAGACATCATTTCACGTTAAACGTGAAATAATTTCTGTCATGAACTTTGCACGAAAAATAAAAACTTTGATGTGAATCTTTTGTAGCTGAGTCACCGTCCTTTTGTATATATAAACTCACTGTTTTACATGATATTCCCTATATAGTCATGAAAGTATACACATTTATGATATAAATGATTTGCGGCTTTTAAAAAAGTATTGACCAATCTTCTGAACTTTTAAAAGGCAAATAAAGGAACAACATCATAAACCCTTTCCGCCTTATCACAAAAACAAAGTTCAATCATGGAAATTTTTGTCTTGACGATCCCTGCCTAGTATTTGAAATTTATTTGAAATATACCGAGCACGCAAAATAAACTCCACCCTGACACTTACCGGCTTCCGTAAAAAAAACAGTAGTTTATTATTATCACATAAGCAACACGACGGGTGCCACATGTGGAGCAGGATATGCTTACCCTTCCGGAGCACCTTAGATCACCCCTAGTTTTTGGTGGGGTTCGTGTTGTTTATTCTTTAGTTTTCTATGTTGTGTAATGTGTACTATTGTTTTTCTGTTTGTCTTTTTCATTTTTAGCCATGGCGTTGTCAGTTTGTTTTAGATTTATGAGTTTGACTGTCTCTTTGGTATCTTTCGTCCCTCTTTTATTGAAAATGAACATAAATATTTCTTTCTAAACTGTCTTCTTTCGACCCTCTCAGAACTATTGTAATCAGTATATATATCATGTAGAAAAAGCGTTATTCGTCAGATACGGATAATTCAATTTATCATCCGTCTACTCGCCCTTGGACGTGTCTGCTATTCATATATATGACCAACCGCCAAAGTTAACGTATACTTCCTCGTTCCATTCTCTAATGTCGGAAGAAACAACTTCAGGCGACCATATTACTAGTTTAACAATTAGGGTATAAAAACGGATGAGATGAATAAATACTTATAAATAATTTGACGAAGTATTCGGAAATTAAAGTTATCTTTCATTGATAATTCGTTCTCGTCGAAAATGTCTTTTCTCTCTGTCCTTGATGATAAAAAAATTGATATTTGTCACGGAATGATAACGAATAAGAGCTTCAATATTTCTCTTTCCTAGCGTGTTGTCGAAAGTTATACGTATGGTGTAAGATTAAAAGATTTATTTGATTGAATTATTGTGGATTCCCAGACGCCATACATCAATAACGATGCTTGAAATGATTTATACAGAAAATGTAGGTTATTAGATGAGTTTACTTATATTTCTGCTCAAGGACGTTATAATAATTGAAGAAAACAAAATGGACAAATGTTCTTTCGTATATGATAATAACAGCAAAAAACAATTTAATATATTATTATTAAATATAAGAAGATGTGTAAAGATTGTCTACGAGACAACTCTCAATGCATCCAAATCACAATTTGTAAATTAAGCCATTATAGAGCAAAGTACGGTCTCCAACACGGTGATCGACTCACACCAAACAGCAAGCTAAAGGGCCTCACAAATATCACATGTAATTGAGTAAACCTGATTCCCTTTGTTTATAACTTCCCTACACGTAAGCTTCACGGGAGTAACACTGAAGACCCTAGTATGCAACATAGGAAGGCATGAATCATAGACATAATAACATGGCAATATTCTTCATTCGTGCCAAAACACGTTATTAGTAGGTCTAATGAGGTGGTGTCTTTATTTCTGGATTCTTTCTTCATGTCATTTTTCTCCAATACTGTATTGCTTTCCCTTTGCATGCCATTGCTAACTATCACGTCTTTAGTATTTTTTTGGTGCCCATTTTCTATATTTTTTTGCCAATTGTTCACCATTCTTTAAACCCATTTTAACATTTTATAATGTGTCTAAATGGCAATATTCTCGTACATTGTATTATGTATTTCAATTTATCTCTTAACAAGGAAAAGGGTAATAAACTTTAGTTTTAGTACTTTATTGTAACCTTTAAATGGATTTCTACTTACCACAAAAATTCAAAAAGCAATTAGTTTTGACGACGTTATTTCTATTGCTTGGATACCATTTTGACATTATAAGATACAGTTTTAATAAATGTAGAAGTACAATTATAAAACTTATATACTAACAAACGGTATACAGTTCTGAAAACTTGCAAGTTTGCATGATGTTAGAAACACGTCATTCCCTCTTTACCTCCTTTGGAATTCCACATGACATTTAAAATTGTTTCGACCTGTGATATGCTATACTGATTTGTAAGATGATGATTAAAAACACAATTACTTTAATCCGTTAGCTACAGCTGTCTAGTATTATTAGTTCACAAAGCAATTCGCTCCATTTAAAATAATGTGTACCATCTTACACAGATCTACAAATCTTTACGGTTTATGGGGGGCTCTCTCATGTGAGGTGCTTATTTTGTTTCTATATATAGATTGATTTCCTTAAAAAAGCATTCAAAAGAGTTATACACATACATACTGATTCAAACAATGTACAATAAAATTGAGAATGGAAATGGGGAATGTGTCAAAGAGACAACAACCCGACCATAGAGAAGACAACAGCAGAAGGTCACCAACAGGTCTTCAATGCAGCGAGAAATTCCCGAACCCGGAGGCGTCCTTTAGCTGGCCCCTAAACAAATATATACTAGTTCAGTGACAATGAACGCCATACTAAACTCCAAATTGTACACAAGAAAGTAAAATTTAAAAAATACAAGACTAACAAAGGCCAGAGGAGAAGTATATAAAAACACGTACACACTATAAAATAAAGAAGATGTGGCATGATTGCCAATGAGACAACTTTCCACAAGAGACCAAAATGTCACAGACATTAACAACTACAGGTCACCGTACGGCCTTCAACTATGAGCAAAGCCCATACCGCATAGTCAGCTATAAAAGGCCCCGATATGACAATGTAAACGATTCAAACGAGAAAACTAACAGCCTTATTTATATAAAAAAAGAACGAAAAACAAATATGTAACACATAAACTAACGACAACCATTGCATTACAGGCTCCTGACTTGGGACAGGCACATACATAAATAATGTGGCGGAGTTAAACATGTTAGCGGAATCCCAACCCTCCCCCGTGGGACAGTGGTATCATAGTACAAAATAAGAAAGAACTATAAAAATCAGTTGAAAAAGGCTTAACTCATCAGATGGACAAAAATACAAGTAGACGTGGCCGGGTACTTGTACATCCCGACAACAAAAAGACACTAGGAACAGATCTGAGAGTACTCGTAGTAAACTGACAGCTAGTTCAAAGCCACTAACAACTAATTTAAAAAAATGCATTTTAAACTAAACTATCAATCCGTACACATCCAACATCCAATGGATTTATTGTATAGACGTCATAAACAGTCAGAGAAAAACATGACCTTGTGCAATGCCAAGTTACAGGTATCGACAGATTGTAGATCCATGAATGTGTATATGTATATAACATACTAGTAATATTTTATTTTTGTTTGCTTTTAATTTACTGATAACAAAATCAATATGTATACCAATAAAACAATATTCAATGATCTTATTACAGTGTTGAATTGGTAACCTTTTAGAATAAGTTTATTTAAAGGAGCGATAAGTTTACAAGGATCATTTCTAAATTTCCGGGCAAGGTTAACAACATTTCCGTAAAAATGAGAATGTGCTATCCCGTTTGAAATAAGTTTTCTACAGGTACAACCAAACTTCGAAACCAACTCTTTATATGTATGGAAAAATTTAGTAAAGGTTTTAAGTAATTCATGGTAACGATATCCCTGGTTTAATAATTTACCAGTAATACATAGATTGCGTTCGTTAAAATCAAAAACATCACAACAGACATGGGCATAGCGAACGAGCTGTGAAATATAAACACCGTAAGATGGTGCCAAAGGATCATGATCATCTAAAAATGGAAAATTAACAATATGTCGTAAATGTTAGTGTGGAGTTTCCCGTTTAAAACCGAAAAATCTAAATCCAGGAAAGGACAGTTATAACTGTATAAATTTGATTTATTTAAAGTAAGTTCCTTGGGGTAAATTTCTGCAGTATATTGAGAAAATTCTTGATTATTTAACGAAAAAATATCATCAAGATAACGGTAAGTGTTGTTGAATTTATCAATTAAATGTAAGTTTATACAAGATGCAGATTCGGGTCTAGGATTTGGGAAAAAAGGGGGTCCTAGTTAGCTAACCTTTAAATTTAGACTTATTCTTGTAAACAGTATATGCATTTATCATAATTTGAAGCTCCGTAATGGGAGTCAGGCAATCTAGCCCCGTCTGAATCCGCCTCTAAGAGGGGCATAAGGTTTTCTTGCATTTAAAATCGCCCATGGAGAATTTGAAAAGTTGGCAGGTATGCTTCTTCTACACATACGTGTATTTTTTTAATAGACACATGTAAGTGGAATAAGAACGTGCTTCTGTAATAAGTACGTGTTACTAAAATAAGCACGTGTTTCTTGAATAAGTACATGTTTCTGGAATAACCACGTCTTGTTTAAATAAATAAGTGTAACTGAAATAAGCACGTATTTCTGGAATAAGCACACTAAAAAAAATCATCTTTTAAAATATCACGTGTTACTGAAATAACCTATCTTCAAATTAATCCTCATTTCAATTACATAATTCTATTTCTTTATCAATATTGCAACTGCCAACATGCAATGCAACTAATGCAGAATATGATGTTTGTTCAAACTATTTGCAAAGATCTTTAATATAATTAATTTAGAGCTATGCCTTAATGCAGTTCTTGTTACCATCAACGTTAAAATTTCAATTTCCTAAAAGAAATCCATTAAATAAATTCGGGAATGTGCTTCTGATATTATTAGATTGTTTGTATTAGTCCTGGAAGGCATAAAATTCAATTAATGACAATCATTCGAGACTTCTTACGACTGTTCGATAGTATTTACGTTCTGGTTTTGGTCATTATTAAGTTATTGCATTGAAACTGGAGAGTTTAGAAAACCTCAAATTGTTAATGATTAGAATGTAATTAACGTTCTAGTACCATTTGTATCCCACAGACTGTTAACTAGATTGCATTTTTTTCTTTTTGATGATAATGTATATGTACGTTCTTTCATTAAAAGTTATTGAACAACTCCGTTTCTTAACCAAGATAACTATTATATTGACCTTATTGTAATTCAAATGTACATTTGTAAGTTGTCCATCAATTTAAACGAATTCAGCAAATTAATCTCTACCACTGTAAGCATTGTGGTTGACGACCATTCTATAAAATTCGTATTAAGATCATTCTAAACCAACATGAACAGAATTGTCCCTGATTGTGTCCTAATAAATTACCCCAAGGGTGACTGGGGAATAGAAATATGGTCACTTGGTCTTCTTCCGACCGGCAGTAAAACGCTTGCCGAAGTGGGGAGACCGTTTGGCTGTGCGGGATGTATCAAGTTCGCAGTCACGTCCGGTCAGATTGGGGACGTTAAATCCGATGCCTCGTGTAAAGACAGTGCCACTCTCTTTGCACGTTAAGAACCCTTGCAACAACTCTTTGAGGGGCAAAATTTCTGTCCCTTTCCAATATACCCTCATTTTCCAGTGGCAGTCCACATTTCCCCAACCATCATCCCAGATGGCCTATATTGTGACAAGACCTACCTATTGTATTTTATATTTGTGAACTTGTTCTCGTCCTGAATATGCATGAAATATTTGCCACTGGACGTTCAGCAACCAACAAATCAAACAATCAATCAATCAATCCTAAGAAAATATACATTTACTTTCATTAGCATTTTGGTTTTGGTTAAAATACGCTCTTATCTATTTTCACTATAGTTACGCGAAATTTGCACAGATCTCGTAAGCATGCAGTTTCCAGCCTTTTTCGGGATTTTAAAATTCGGTTACATATTCAGAATACACCATTATGGGGTTTGTACGTCAACAACATATTTTAATCCTGCGGATTTTGAACAAAGCCTGAAAAACTTTAAGATTGACTGGGATGAAATGGTATATATAAAAAAATGAGAACTTTCATTTATTTAGATAACTTTATTTGCAATCACTGTAACAGTAACAAGTTCTCCTATCATCCTACGTGTATATACTGACTCTTTTGCACTGAAGAAAAACATGACCAATTATAATGTTGAAAGTACCAAAAAGATCAAATTGATAAATCTATTTTCAAAGCATATTGACAAATATGTTTGTCGTAATACGCATTTCCGGTTGTAAACTAATCATTCAGAATTCTATACGTGACATACCGAAGATCACGATAGTACGGATAATGATTCACGTCACATGCTGCAGCAGACGTAGTCTGTTTCCCGGTCGTGATTGAAATTATTGACATTAATATTTGTATATTCCGAAGGCATACTGAATGTTGTACGGAGGGGAACAACCTACAGCAGACGATACTACGGATAATATAACTAAGAATATAATACGTTCAAAGAAAGTCTCCCTTTATTCTCCCGACCTAAGTAAGGAAATACTTCTCATTAAAATAATTTGGTCTGCCTTACTGCAATGCATAACAATAAAGAATAACCATGGCAACTAAATTGTTGATTAACTTACATTTATCAAAGGATATTTATCCGGTTCGATGATGAATGCGAAGCAAGCAAAGGTCATGTGTACAATTACTAAGCCATGCCAATAGAGCTGTAAGAATTGAACATCTAGAATGATTAACTTGAAATTAATCTAATATTCTCGTCTATTTTTATTTTTTTTCATCGAGATGTGTATTAAAAGCAGAAACCTTGTCCTTTTCTAAATTGTCGTTGAATATTTGAGATGCATACTTCTTTTTCTGAGAAATTTGTATATGACATGAAAGTGGTTTAATTTTTTCCTTGTCATTTTCCAGCCAATATTAAATTTTTACAAGTCTAGACATAAGAAACGTCAGTTGCCTTCAGGTCCCGGAGAGGTAACAACCGAATAACAGCCAGTAACTCGATACTGATGTAACAACATTAAAATAACTATAATAATGTTGTCTTTTACAATTTGTGTTGTTTTGTTGCTGTCTCGATACCATGTACTCCACACCTGTTCTTGTCTCCAGGCTAAGATCTCTTGTCAATTTGATCCTGATACTAAAAGCAAGAAATACTGATGCAGATCGGAAATTCAAAAGGCTGTCAAAAAAATTTGTTCACATAAAGCTTTGGTTGAAACTCACTTACCAACCAAAATGTATAAATGACTGTAATGTACGTATATCCCTCCGTATTTTGGAGCTACCATAGAGAGCTGCTAGAGTACAGTGGAATCTTCAACCAGAGATGTGGTTGTCGTCTAAATATACTAATGATATCCCCGGCATATAACTGCCACTGTCATGTTTAATTGAGTATACTGTATAAGAATTTCTATATTTCATAATTATAATCATGATAATTATAACATTTCCCTATAATGATAAAATTGTAATTTGCACGAATGACATTTTGAAATTAAACATGTACAAATATTGCGCACGACTACTTATTTTACAAATACAATAGTTGAGACGAATGCCTAGGGACTCAGATCAAAAGTACGATAGTTCATCTATGTCTCCAAGTGGCAATTTACATGGAAATAGACTGATAAATAGGAAATTCTTTCAAATCGTTGTCTGTTTTAATAATCATTCCAATATTATTGCCCAATGTTGTCGTCTTACCATTGATGCAATTTGCTAAGGGTCTTGTCTTTATTTTACGTCGATTATTCGGTGAGTTTTTTTAACCCTCCGACTCAAAAACAAACCATTGCTACATATTATATACATATATACGTGAATTTCCCTTGACTACACTTGATATGTCAATTTTCATTTTCTGACAATATTGACATATTGCCACAATTTCATTACTGAATTGTGAATTATTAACAGCTTTTACATGGAATTGTCAATACTTTTTTTAAAATTCGAATGAATAACAAATTAACTCATATTACACGACGCCATTACTATTTTATCAAAATGAAATTGCATATTATGATTTTGCCATCGTTCTCAGAAACTTAACTTACTCTTTCAACACATTTGAATCCCGAATTACGTTGGTTGATTTAATGACAATTGTGAATTTCTAAAACAAGTCTGTGTTGATTCCCTATGCGATATGGTATAGCTCAGTGCAGAATGGTGATCTAAGTTTCTTTCAGTACATATAAGTCATATCGGACTATTGCGGATGGTTGTCCTATTAAATAATACGAAATCCTTATTCTTTTAAATACACTTTTTCTTTTGTACCCTCGAGACATTGTGAAAACTTCATACATATCAAAGATACCAGGATTGAAATTTTGTATTTGCACTAACCGCACGTTTCGTCTACAAAAGACCCACCAGTGATGTTCGAATCTAAAACAGTTAAAATGGCAAAATAAAGTACGACGTTGGAGAGCATTCAGGACTAGAAATTCCTACAAGTTTTGCCAAATACAGCCAAGGGGTTCAATTTTTAAAGTAGAAAAGCCTAAGTTTTTCAAAATTTAAAGTTTTGTAAAGCATTTTAAGGGATCCAAATTTGTAATAAGAGCAACAACTGAATTTGTTAAACCCATGACGCCATTGACGATTTGTAGGCATTTTCCTACTTCAAGACGGTTCCTAAATGGCTACAAGTAGCAAACAAAACAAGTATTAAAGGATATGCTCTACATTCTCTCTCTCTCTCTCTCTCTCTCTCTCTCTCTCTCTCTCTCTCTCTCTCTCTCTCTCTCTCTCTCTCTCTCTCTCTCTCTCTCTCTCTCTCTCTCTCTCTCTCTCTCTCTCTCTCTCTATGCATAGTGTCCATGCATGTTCGTAACGTACGCAATTGATTAAGCTTTTGCTTCATCCATAACCATTTGTACAACTGACAAAATAGACGAAAAATATAATAATTTATTCAAGATTAGTCAGAAGTATAGATTTTCAATTTACCAATAATTGGTCCCAGAGGTTTTTCGTGCATATTGCATATATATTGTTGTCAGAATACAATACAATTTCCATCTTTTATAAAAGAAAATCTAAATTGATCGCAAATTTGATCTGCTTTGTATTGGAGATTTTACTGAATGAGCTTTGTATACTTTTATAGTTTAAAGATTACAAGTAAAGCAAAAACGCTTTAACTATCGTATTTATTTACAGTTCTGTTTAAACGACAACAAAAAAGATTTTTTTCAACTAAAAATTCAAATATGTCAAGATGATTTATTTTTGTGTCTTAGATTCGTTTCGCAAAAAACATGATCGATTGTCATCTGCAGGTTTCTTAGTTCGTTGTCTGAAGGATCAACCTTGTAATGAATAGTTTATTGAGCAAAGCGTTATGCCTATAACTTTGAATACTAATGTTAATTATCACGTTTTAATTACCGTTTTCATATTTTATGATGTTTCTTAAGTTATATACTTGATCGTTAAGTTGGAGAGGTATACAGCTCGAATGTTTTCGATTAGTCTTATTAACCTATTCATCTTGGTACATTTCCAAGGAAAATTAGTTGTTCAATTTTGAGGAATAATATAACCTACTTAACAACGTTAACAATTACTAGTAGTCGGTTTGAAATGTCGGCTGCAACGTAACGAAGTATATTATTCAGGTTGAAAGTGTGGAGTTGGTTATCTCTAGACCACACAATGTTATTTGTGTTGGTTACCAATCTACCTTTAAAATATTTCATGTGTCCAAGCTCTGCTTACACGGATCTAAACACGTCCCATTCTACTTTCTGTGTTATAGGCTTTCTGAATCTTTTGGTTTTGACGGATAAATACACACCTGACCAGTTTGCAGACTGAAATTTCACGATTGGCTGATGTAATAATGATCAGTTAAGAAAGTAACACGGATCATTGAAAGCAAAGCTTAAACACAGTATTTGCCTTTTAAAGAGATTTGCTGTTTTGTAACAGCAAAATATTTTATATAATTTACAGTATAAGCATATCATGCTTATTTTGTCCAATTTCAGGTTATTACGATCGGCTATTCAACACAGCATCAGAAATGGACTTCAAATACAAATTGTTTGTTACCAATAATTACTGGATATTCTTAGTGGTAGTTGGATATATTCAATTAGTGGTCACGGCATCTTCTAATTGTCCGACATTCTTCAAACAAACAGGACGAAAGGACGAGGAAGTTAATGTAACAAAATCGAATCTACAAAACTGTGCACTATTTAATGACCTTGTCGATAAACTAGAGGCGCTCAATATTCTTATACCACGTGATACCTCTTGCTATTCATTATTGAAAGTAGGACAGACATTTGGACAAAAAGATCAAAACTCAAATTCTCAGACTTTCAGTGTCACATTCCATTTTCAGGAAAATTTCAAAACTGGAAATATACCAGATCAAACGTCGATTGACGCAACAATGTGCACCACTGGAAGTGTAACCTATCATGCTCAAGGGAGACAATCACATATTGAAAATGATACCAATAATGGAAATGATACTGTTGCCCTAGCAACGAGCATAAATGATGGAGATTCATCAGGTATGTTAATTTCATTAAAATCTTTTGTATTCGTGTATTTTTTAGTTTGTGAAGGCTGGTATAAAAAAATAAAGTATCGCCTAACATATTTTTTGTTCTTTATACATGTAATTTAGTTTTTTGTCAAGAAATAACAAATTTTCATTGGTACGGGATATGTTTCTTGCATCTTATCTTCATACATGTTGTTACCTTTTCCCTGCAAGTAGGGAACTATTCCCGTTAGACCTGGTACTTAATATTAGGACCAGGATAGTCTAGCAAAGCAGATAAACGAGATCATTTTTCCCTCTGAGATATACACAATTGTAGAGTTTAAATAAATCAAATTAAATACAAAAAAAAAAGACTTATACATAAGGTTTGAGACACAGTGACCAATTAAAAATAAATCTCAAAATAATAAAATAATAAAATTACAGTATCGTGGTTTTGACTATGTTCGACAAACTAAGCTCAATTATCTAGAACAATGTCTATTTCGAAACGTATTGCTAAAAGCAAACTAAATATTACTAGTATGTTATATACATATACACATTCATAGATCTACAATCTGTCGATACCTGTAACTTGGCATTGCACAAGGTCATGTTTTTCTCTGGCTGTTTATGATGTCTTTACACTAAATCCATTGGATGTTGGATGTGTACGAATTGATAGTTTAGTCTTAGATGCATGATTTGTTTTATTAGTTGTTAGTGGCTTTGAACTAGCAGTAAGATAACTGCGAGTACTCTCAGATTTGTTCCTACTGTCTTTTTTTTTGTCGGGATGTACAAGTACCCGGCCACGTCCACTTGTATTTTTGTCCATCTGATGTGTTAAGCCTTTTTCAACTGATTTGTATAGTTCGTTCTTATGTTGTACTGTTATACCACTGTCCCAGGTTAAGGGAGGGTTGGGATCCCGCTTACATGTTTAACCCCGCCACATTATTTAAGTATGTGCCTGTCCCAAGTCAGGAGCCTGTAATTCAGTGGTTGTCGTTTGTTTATGTGTTACATATTTGTTTTTGTTAAAAAAAAATTATAAATAAGGCCGTTAGTTTTTCTCGTTTGAATTGTTTTACATTGTCTTATCGGGGCCTTTTATAGCTGACAATGCGGTATGGGCTTTGCTCATTGTTGAAGGCCGTACGGTGACCTATAGTTGTTAATATCTGTGTCATTTTGGTCTCTTGTGGACAGTTGTCTCATTGGCAATCATACCACATCTTCTTTTTTACATATTATGAATAATATTAAAAAATATTGTATTTCACTTTCAGAATTGTAAGGAATTTTAATAATACAAATGAAAACTGAAATTACTTTTAAATTATTTCTTTTTTAGGTTTGAGCCATACACAAGTCGTTGTGATAGCAACTTGTTCTGCCGTCGTTGGAACATTTTTCATATTAGCAGCTGCATTGAGAATAAGGTATTTTATGTTTCATATTTTTTTGTTTGTTAAAAAGAGTGTAAGGAATGATGCATTTTGTACCTTAATAAAACCAACACGCAAATATCACACCACAAAACTATCAATATTCTCAACCGATAGGTACGTATTTTTGAATTCGCCGTTTCAGAATACACAGTAATATAAAAAAGAAGATGTGATATGACTGCCAATGATACAACTATCCACAAAAGACCAAAATGACACAGACATTAACAACGTTAGGTCACCGTACGGCCTTCAAAGCCCATACCGCATAGTCAGCTCTAAAAGGCCCTGATAAGACAATGTAAAACAATTCAAACGAGAAGCATTCTTGGTAATATTTCAAAAAGCATACACCAAACCAATATTGTGATTGGTTTAAAACGTGATAAAAAAAAAGAAGAGAGTTTGTTACTTGTCACTTGTTAATATAATTTTTTTTTATTTAAGGAATGACTGTAATATTTTTTCTGTCTATGAAGAAATAACATAAAAAATTTGGTGCACACTGAATAACGTGCGTAGCGGGTTATTTAACAGTGTGCCCCACATTTTTTATGTTATTTCAAATAGGCAGAAAAAATATTACAGTCATTTCTTATAAGTTAATTCTAATTCCATTTTAAACCGTAGAAAACCATGAAAAAACGTCGATGACGTCACGTCCACATGACTAAATTATGTCTATGGGCTCATAACAAAATAACGGCAGCCATGCAATCAGAACACCCGTTACATCCAAAATTAAATTATATATATGCTAAGTCTCAGGATTAAATTAGTAACCAACAATAATGTCGATGACGGTGACTATAAAACTTCTAAGTAAAACGACATCTTTTAAACAGACTGAATTTATTGAATAATGTTATTTAACAAGCAGCCATTGAATCGCAATCTCCATTATGTTATAAACAATTGTCAGGTTTATGACTAGAGTGACATATTATGCTAATAATAACTTTCGAGGCGTTAATTAATTTTACACTACTGCAGTAGACACTAGGCATTTTGTTGTCATGAGAAACTAATTTCAGCAATCCATAATGTAAATTCTCTATACTCATTTTGATATGTAAATACAAAAGAACTGACTACTGATAAGTTTGGGTTGGTTTAATTTCAACACTGAATCTATATTGCAATTATCGGACCACAGATGAATTATCACGTTCTGATTGGTTAAACGCCGTCACGTGGTGACCCCCTATGAGACCGTATGGGGTTAGTAAGTTTCATATGGGGTTCATGACGCGTTAATGGCGACGTAATCTTTTAATGTTGTTGTGTTTCATTGTTTATTTTTCAACAAAACGCCGCAGAAAAAGTCCAGCGTCCGATAAATTCGTTATCCGGTTAACTACTGCCCCCCCTACGGATCCATAAAGGGTGAATAAAATTCATAGGGGACTCGGCCTCCGGCCTCACCCCCTATGGATTTTACTAACCCTCTATGGATCCGTATTGGGTCAGTAGCGAACCGTATAACTTATATTATACAAAACTGTACTTTTCATATTACAGCGTTGATTACATATTGAAATAACGGACATTTTTGTAATCAACTGACAATAGCTAAATATCCAGATATAATTCATTCGTTGAAAAGAAAATTAATCCTAAAAGAGACATTTTAATACATGTTGTTTGTATACGATAAGCTGGCAGACAAAAGATTTGTAAGGATTGTTAGAGCTAATTTTCAAATGTATATTTTAAGCTGGGTTCACACATTCACGATGTTTACTGCCGTCCTTGACAGGACCATTCCCGATTAAAATTTGTCAAAAGTCTGATTAAGATCCTGTGAATCGTGGATGGAAATTCGATTTGTATCTTTCGCCAGGTAAAATTCGACCGAGTCTGTCACGACTGCGTCCCGATTCTACCGAATGTAATCCGACAGAGATCAGATAGTGACAAGACAGTGAACCGACGCTGACGGAAGTTATCCGTTCAAAAACTGTCGGCATAATCGGGATGATCAGGTACTGTCGGAACGTAATCCTATCACGGTCCGCTCTATCGCATTGCAAACGGCTTTGTCTGGTCTCAGTCGTATTGTATTCTGTTATTGTCGGGACTTCTCCAGATCATTCCCGTTCCACAGGACACCGTCCCGAATACACAGAACATTGTTAGGAATTCGATCCGATACAGCAGAATCTGTCACGACATAGGCACGATTGTAATCCGACTAGACAAAATCGGCTGAGTTTCCCCGAATGTTACGGGACGCACCTAACTGTCGGGGTGCTTTGCCGAACTATTCGGACCATTCCCGATTAGTAGGAATCTGTTACGAACTAAAACGACTGCGTTCAGACAATAATAGGACATTCCAGATAATTGAGGATACTAATCCGACTTTTTCACTTTTCGTGTCGTATCGCTGTCTGATCTCAAACGGGAGCAATAATCGGCAATGTGTGAACCCCGCATAAAGTAAGACTTTGGTCAACTTGCTTGCTTTGTTACAATCGTAATGGAATGACGTCCAAACAATCACATATACATGTATGTATAATATATGCAGGTTTAACTATGCCTATCTCTATTGTTTGCAGATGTGTCAATCTAAATTACAGTGTTTGAGCAAACGTTTAAACAACCAAAGCAAGTAAGCCAACCAAAGTCTTACTCTACATGCATTATGAATATAGGTCTAAAATGTATAAATAAGTTCAAAAATACTTTATATGTATGTATTTCCAAATTTCAGGATTAAGCAAGTCATACACAATATAATACATGTACAATGTCGACGGAAAATATAAAATGTATTTGTACGACCTTTGGAAACAAGACGAAAAAATAGACTCGCCGACTTTTCTCCTGTTTCATAGCGAGTACAAATAATTTGTAGTTCGAACATTAACTGAATGAAATATTCACAATACCGTGTCCTCAACATGGGAATAAAGCAAAGCATTATGGTTATACCAGTCCTGTCTTTTGTACAATAATTGGCTAATTGCAGGTGACAAAAAGAAAAATATCCCCTGATGGAGTGTAGTTGAAATATCTTGGTATGATTCAATGTTGGTAAAGTTCATATTAAGATGAACAACATGCTATCATAAACAAACAAATATAAATAGATAAAAACCAACAACAAAAAAGATCTGGGGAGATGAAAACAGTTCTTCCACCAGAGACATATATACACATCTCTGTTTCCACATTTTTCTGATTTCTCTGTCGTAAAGCTCCTTTCAGTAGACGATATGTATAAATTTTGAAATTGCTTCTTTAAGAAATTGTATGAAAAGAATTCGAGAAGACCAGCAAACCAGTAGACGATCTAACAATTATCGACTTCCTTTAGCAAAGGGCCCTAACTCTCTTGAAGGACATTCTCGAAAGTCTTCTGCAACACATAGTCAACAGGTAATAGTTTGGTTTTTAGAAGAAATGATAGGTTTTAATCAATTATATGTATGATGTTTTTATGGTTTAATGTGCATGTAAAATTGATTGAATTTGTATATCTGAACAATAACTTGTTGACCCAAAACCACAATTGATGAAGTTCGCTTGTCATGTTTTGGGATTTTTTGATAGATTTTCGGAATCCTCTGGTATATCCATTTGAATGCCTTAACAAAATTTGCCCATTGACCCCCATTTTTCTTTTTATAAATCTTTTACATGTATAATGATAAGGAATCTATAAAAGTATTATAAAAGTATTATAAAATTTTAATTATTTTTAATAGTTTTTGAAAACTTAAACTTGTCAATAATAAAGCTATGAAAAGTCAAGAGAGAATATTTTCCCGCCAAAATTTCAATGGCATATATATCGAAAACAAGCACATATATATTTTTTTGGCTTTGTTGATTCCTTTATTAATCCCCTATCAATGTAAACTATGTTTTGAAACTTTAATTATTTTGAAACTGAGAAGCGAGCTCCCTTAGTTAATGACCCCGCTTTTCGTTATTTTATTCTCTGCCTTCCTGATTTATTTCTTAGTTTTTATAGGGTGCAAATGAAAGAAGAGAGTGTAAATAGATTTTTAGATGTATTAATTTAACTATAATTCAATAGTTGCAAAAGTAACATTTGTAGTTTTTGGAACATCTTTTGACTTGTCCGTACCAGCATGGATGTGTTTTGGCTAAATTAATGACCTCCGCAGAATTATGGGATTGTCCTAAAAGTTGGATATAACGTGAAACTTGAACTGTACATAACACATACATGTACCAAAAAATTAGCAAATTGCAGGTTATTTTTAAACGTGAAAGCAACATTATAAAGAAGTGATAACGAAATTAATTGTGGTCTGTGACCTGTTGGTATTTCTATATATTTAATCTTTATTTAGCGAATCTTTCGGTTGAAATTACTTTAATGCTGTATATTTTCGAACTATCCAAACTACCTATTTTCTTGTCATTTCTATCATGGTGGTCAATTTTCATCTAATGTATTCGTTTTAATCGATGATAGCAAATGAAAATAACAAAACAAAAAAAATATACGGCAAATATTAAAACCAAAAAATAGAGAAAGAATAAGGTTATAAGAAAAGCACTAAATAATTCTGTACGTTCACGTATACTATGAACACCTATTGATAAGTGTTGTTAAGGATGTTTGCTATTCTTGTTTTAGACTTTAGCAGTTATTCAGAATACTCTAGTTTTATTCATTTTGTGTCAATACAAATTATGCCTGCTAATCCCTGTTTTTCTTTTCACAATGCTATAACATACAGTTAAAATAAAATCATTTTTGAATATCTTCTAAAATCCGTAATGTTTTGTCTTTCAAAGAAAAAAGGTATCAATGTTAAATGTACGAAAAATACAGAGAGAATCATTTCCCGCCAAATTTCAAACGATCATATCCCACAAAGAATACACGAACACGTCCTATTTTTTCCCCTCCTTTTTTATGTCCTTTTACTTAGGCCTATAACATTTCAATTTTCAACAATCTTTTTCAAAGCTTGTTATTTTGAAACCTAGTAGCATACATTCTTAATTTGTGAGAAAAAAACAAACTTATCATTATGACATTATTTGATAGCTGTTTTATGAATTGTGCTATTTTCTAGAACAGTCTTCTCGACAAAGATGGTAGCATATTTCCTAACAGCCAATCACCAAGTGCCTGTCGTGAGCCACTATTACTTGATACTACACCACGCCTTATAGTGACAGCGCCATCTACAGCCGCCAGTACTCCTGCAGACTCTCGCAGCTTTATACAATTTATTGATGAAGAGGCAGACAACAATAGTCAGGTAAATATTTTTATAAATTGATGCGCGTGCATGCCTTTATAATTCCTTGTGACAAAGATGACGAACTGTATAATGTTAAGTTTATAGCTCCGCTGACGAGAAAATAATTCAAATTCATCAAAATTAATTTGGAATCTTAAAAATGTTTTGTCTATTAATGTTTTATCTCGTCTTTTTTGAATATATTTTTTATCAATATTAAAATTCAGAAAGTCCCTTTCAGAAAAAAAACCGATATTATACGTCACTTGACCACTTATAAACATAAACATCGGTACGAATTAGTTGCACAAATGTATATTATTTGATTTTTATCAGTTTTACACAATCATCGCAGATGTTTCGATAGGCTTAACTTTTGATTTAACCCATCATAGGTCTTAGACTAATAGGGGAATAACCTAACAACACAATGCTGTTAATGTTATTTTGATTGGACTGGTATAATGATTGAACTGGTAGTTTTTTTTATCTATTGTGTTCTTATAAGATTATGAATTGGAATCCAGCTAATTTTCGACTCCTGTAGTTATAGACATGGATTGCTAGTTTTTCGGTCGAATGTCGGTGGTTCCCTCTAGGTTCTCGTGCTTCATATATCGCTAAAAACATCTATCACTGAAGAGCTGTTAAGGACCAACAAACAAACAAACAAACAAACAAAGACCAAGCAATGGACTTAAAAAGTGCAAACATTTTTACCATGAAAATCAAATAACTGACACTAAACCAGCAAGTATTGTTTATTTAAAAAAATATCATTTCTGTGTGTTTAAAAGACCAGACAGACAGACATTTGAAATGTCAATTCAGTAAGGGAAATACATGAAGACCAATTTCCGAATTATATCATACAGAAATAAAAGGTAAAAAATCTATAACATGACCATGACTTAAATTAACGTTGATACATTAACACAAGTTTCGGTAAACTTGGTTATCAAATTTTCCAGCATGTGCATTTAATTTTCTAATTACATGTTTTTTTTTTCAATTTGCTCTTTTAAATTTACGTTTAAAACATGTTTTAGAAATCCGGAGAAAAGAATCAAGATTCCGACGAACCATCATCGGAGAAAAATGAAACAGATATTGTTAAACCCTTAGATAAAAAATCGATTGAAGACGTTTCCACATTCGATACTAAGGACAAAGAAGAAAATTCCGTAGTAGTTATAAATGTTCAAGATAATGAAATTGACAGCAATCATATTGGAGGAGATGATTTAAAGTTAAGTTGTGCAAGCCAGGAGGAGACTAACGACATTTTACCAGCGTCTATAGCGGAATCACATTCTATAACTGTTGGACTAACCCAATCAGACGATAGTTTAACTTCCCACAATCCATCATACTGTTATGGCAACCAGGTTGAATATTCAGATAATGGAGGATATGGAAATGTCGGCTATTGCGCACAAGGACAACACGAAGAAATGTTTGAACATGAAACTATAATAGAAAACGATCCCGTGAACGCAGATACAAATGGAAAAACATTAAATTTTAACACACATTTTAATGAAAATAATGCAACGTCGTTTGAAAGAGACGAAATGAGAAATGCTTTCAATGATAAAATGCAAGCAGATAAAAATGACCATGGTGCTCGGCCATCTTTAAAAGACACACATAATGTGATTAGCCTAGACCAATACGAACAACGCCATAAGTTACAAAGACAAGGTAGAACTTTGCAACATACTAGTTCAATTGACAGTGATGCATATTAAACAAAAACATTTAACACTTACTCATATACCATGTATTCATCTATTTATAAAGTCGCCTTTTCAATGAGAAACTGAAAAAGGCGCACCATGATATATATTACCTTGTTGTTTTTAAAGGGTTCAAATGTTATACAATTGCCGTTTATTTATTTGATTAACTGTTATAAAAAATCTTAAAGGGCAGGTAAAATGTAATTCGGATTTTTATTTAAGGTTCAACTTTCATTCACAATCATTTAATTGAGCGCTCCGTGTCTGAAAGACATGCTTGTGAGTTAAAACGAACATCCAGTAAGAGATTCTTTTAAAGTATTTATTGTACTTATATCTTTTGGAAAGATCTAAAATTGACTTACTCAAAACATTCCAATGCATTATATGTATTGGTTTATTAATGTTAACTTTATTTCAGTATAAGCATGTACAACCATATATTATGACTTCCATCTTATTTTGTTAGTGTTAACATCCGGTTTGTTTCAATCATTTTTAACATCCGGTGTCAATCTTTTTGCAACAATCGGTTTCAATTATTTTGTAATATCCGGTTTAAGAGACTTTTTAGCAACCGGTTTTAGTGCATTTTAATATTTTTGTTAACGTGTGTGACTGTGTAAACTCTGATTATTTCCAACGAATTTACATTACTTCATTCATAGGTGTTTACACATTGTTTATGTTGTTACGAATTTTAAAGGTTTGCACTTAAGTTGTTTGTATTCACATTTTATTGTTTAACCCAGAAGCAACTGCTTGATTGTGTCCTATAACTAAAGGACGAAAAACAAATCCGTTCGAGTGGCAGTCATTTTATTTTTAAAAGATGAATATGGAATTGGGAAATGTTTCAAAGAGACAACAATCCAACCACAAAGCAATAAACAACCGAAAGTCACCAATTGGTCTTCAACACAGCGAGAAAATCCCTCACCTGGATGCTTGCTTCATCTGCCCGCTAAACAAGTTCAGTGATAATGGACGTCATGCTTAACTCCGAGATAGGTAAATGACATAAGTATAAAAACCATACAAGACTAACAAAGGGCAGAGGCTTCTTACTTGGGACATGCGCAAACATGTTTTGTGAGATCTCAACCCTCTCACTATACCTCAAGCCAATGAAGATAAAAAAAAATAAACAAAAAAACACATACAGCAATGAAATCGTCAGACCGGATTCTATTTTTCCTTCATTTCTTACAAGTTTCTTAAATCAAATGGTGTGAATCTATAAATATGAAAGAAATTTTCCGATGTCAGCTAAATTGTAAATTCAGAAAGATACGGCTTGTTTTCCTTTTTTAAACATATATTCATTTTACCAATG
Source organism: Mytilus edulis (assembly GCF_963676685.1). NCBI lineage: Eukaryota > Metazoa > Mollusca > Bivalvia > Mytilida > Mytilidae > Mytilus > Mytilus edulis. The sequence goes on from NC_092356.1 coordinate 25,389,097, forward strand.
TTTCCATATTAATTTGATCCGAGCTTCACTGATGAGTCTTATGTAGACGAAACGCGAGTCTGGCGTATCGAATTATAAGCCTGATACCTTTGATATTGAACTTATTATAAAATATATATAGCAAATGAAATAGACCAATTTGTTTGAAAAGATAAAAGGAGAAAAACTAAATGCTTTGGCACATCTTCTGATATGCATCAATGATCTGATTAGCTGCGGAACTGTTGCTCATAGGTCCTTATGTTATTTTTTTTATGGTTCGCAAATAGTTAAAAAAAAATTAGCATAACGACCTATGAGATACGGTTCCGCATCAATGATCTGATAAGCGATTTAGAAGTAATATCCAGTGGCACTACCAAATATACGACAAACAGTTGCAGTGGAATCTATAAAATATATTGAGCAAATAGATAATTTAGACGATGTGCAACCTTTTTGTAGTTGTTTGTTGTTCAAATATATAATTAAGCTGATGGAATCTTGTCGAGTGTCCCTGATTTTAAAAGTAACCCCGTTAAGACAATCAATTGTGTTTTATTTGGTAATACATATTCTGTGAAAATGTCATCTGATAACGTGCAAATAAACAGTAGTCTTGTATTATTTTTAATTTTAGTTTCTTGTGTACAATTTGGAGTTTAGTATGACGTTCATTATCACTGAACTAGTATATATATTTGTTTAGGGGCCAGCTGAAGGACGCCTCCGGGTGCGGGAATTTCTCGCTGCATTGAAGACCTGTTAGTGACCTTTGCTGTTGTCTTCTCTATGGTCGGGTTGTTGTCTCTTTGACACATTCCCCATTTCCATTCTCAATTTTATTTAGTAGTATCTACAATTTATTTATCATGTAGTTTATTTTACATTTTGCTTCCTTTTTCACAAATATTTCAGATACTTCTTCATTTTATATTAACAGAAACTGATGGCCCTTCTGGAGCACATGAGTTCATCCATGCTGTATACATAAATTAGGCCGTTATAGTTTTCTCGTTTGAATTGTTTTACATTGTCATTTCGGGGCCTTTTATAGCTAACTATGCGGTAGGAGATTTGCTCATTATTGAAGGCCGTACGGTGACCTATAGTTGTTTATTTTTGTGTCATTTGGTATCTTGTGGAGAGTTGTCGCATTGGCAATCATACCACATCTTCTTTTTTATATGTTATGATTTGGTTACGTTGGTCATTTTTTTTGTTTTATATGTTGTGTTTTGTGAAACGTCATTTGTTTTTTCGCTCTTGTTCCTTAAGACAATGGTAATAAAATTGAGAATGGAAATGGGGAATGTGCCAAAGAGACAACAACCCGACCATAGAAAAAAACAACAGCAGAAGGTCCCCAACAGGTCTTCAATGTAGCGAAAAATTGTATGTATCTGTCTTCTTGTTATCTTTTCTTTCTTGATTTACATATAACAAAGAGTATACCTTAAAAATTGTTTATTTTATTTTGAGTTTGTTTTTGTAAGAGGAAGGCATAAAACTAACATCATGTAGGAGTTTATCACACAAACAATATGCAGACGGCATTGCAAAAACGAGAATTAAAACAAAACTGCAACTGGTGAAGGCTACTCGTGCAACACTTCAAACTGTATTTTAACGAGTTTCACATGGTGAGCAAGAACTGCTTAACCGAAGCCCCTAAGACGAAGCCCCTTAACCGAAGCCACTAAGACGAAGCCCCTTAACCGAAGCCCCTAAGACGACCTACGATTTTTTGGTGGGGTTTGTATTACTCAGTCTTCTATATAGAGTTCTGTGAACTGGTTCTTCTTTATTCGTTTCTTTCATCATTCATAGTGTTGTGATTTTTTTTTCTTTCGATTGATGAATTTTGAATGTCATATACTATTAGTTCTTCCACCTTTATTTTAACCAACAAACAAATTCAGTTGATGCATATTCTTACTTTGTGATAAATCCGTTTGATCCAAAAATGCGTCCTTTTGCGCCACAACTTTTTTTCTCCAATGCTACGTTAAACTTTGCGCCACCTGTTTTAAAATTATATGGTATCATTTGCGCCAAAAATAAAACATACGATTGCGCCAATCAGAAGAAGAATGACTTCCATGTTCCTTTTTTCGGACTTTGAACTGGCAGTTTACTCGGCAAATGATTCCTTTTCTGAAACATATCTTCTTTTTACTGCTGCTGCATGGGTACTTTAATGTAGATAGTAGCTTGTAACTTTACTTTATTGTCCAAAAACACAAACATTGAAGGATGAAATGCCTTTTACTTTATTTGCCATTTTCGTGTTAGTCTCTTATATATCCGATCGAGGTTTCTTTCTGAGATACTTATTTGTTTATTGGCATCGATCCTTCATCAACTAATCATATATATATAAAATCATCAAAGGTAAATTTAATACACACATATTTTATAGTGTGTCTGTCTATGAAGTGATGTTACACTATCATTTCAGATAAGGGTGTACAGTAGGTTGGTAAATATCAAAACATTTCAATCCACTGCATTTGTTTGCGCCTGTCCTAAGTTAAGAATAGGATGTTCAGTAAATGTCGTTTGTTGAAGTGGTCCATAAGTTTTTCTCGTTTCTCGTTTTTTATATAGATTAAACTTTTTGTCCACAATACGTACTGTAAGTTGCTCATTATAAAGTTACATTTGATGTACAGTGTTGTCAGAACATGCATTAGAGTCTAGATTGGGGTTTCTTTCATTTCTGTATTCTTGAATTTGTATGCCATTTTTCTCTATATATTCGTTTGCCCATTATCCTCGGTTTTGTAAACCCCATACCCTCAAGTAAAAAATGTTTCTGAAATGGTTTGTACGCTGTTTTAAATTTTATGTCTGTTTCTCGAAAACGGATTTTTTTATATTCTATATCTGTATTTACAAGTAAATAAACTCATCATACAATGTAGATACCAGGATTGAGTTTTTTTTATTTGCGACTTTCGTCTACTAAAGACGCATCATGTCAAAAAGGCAAAATAAAGTTTAAAGTTGAAGAGCATTCAGGACTAAAAAATCTTAAAAGTTTTGCAAAAGACCGCAAAAGAAATCTATTCCCGAAGTAGAAAAACCCTTGGTATTTCAAAAAATCGAAGTTTTAAAGAGACTTATTATATGTTCGCTGTATTCCAAGAGTGTCAAGGTCACACCCGTTAAAGTAGTCGTATATGGGACTGTCTATTAGGCTACATTTTTATCATTAATACCCAACTCCTTAAATATTTCATAGTACCGTCAAACTTTGTAAAACCTTTACATTCATACATTTTAATCCATGTTTGATATCTTTTTTTTTTTTAATAATTTAGTGAATTAGATAAACATATCAGTAATTAAATTGTCCTGCGTTTTTAAGATAGTTTAATTAGAAATGAATGAAAAATTCGCATGTATTATTTTATAAATTATGTCATTAAGACAAGGTGGCACGGTAGTATTTGCATTCCAGAATTTAGGTTGCTCTTTTGTGTACCCTACTTAGGTTAATGTATCTAAACAGTGTGATTGGACAAAAAATACAGTATCAACTGAACATACTTTCCCAAACTGAGGGATGAATCAGGTGTAGAAAAATATGAAATAATTTTACATACAGATGAAAATGAATTTTTGAAAAAAAAATTTAATTTTGTATTCACTGCACCATAAAAGACCTAAAAACACTAGTGGCCTTAGGTATTTAAATATAGCAAAAAAAGTAAACGGTCATGATACATATTCAAATTCATTTCTAAATAGTAAAATGAAAGTACTTCAGTTAACTGTGAATGTAGAATTTTTTTGCAGTGTTAGAAAGTGGTGAAAATTCTAAAAAGGCTATGATTATCCCTATGGGCCAGTAAATACTACCGTGCCACCTCAAATGCTATTGGGTGTGATTCCTCCAATTGCAGAATGATAAAACACCGTACAAAGGGAAGTAATCCAAAACTTTTAAGATATACAGATTTCGCATAAAGAGATAGACATTATCCATAAACCATTAAAGAGAAAGTTAACAGTTTTGCAACAGAAATTCCATGTTGAGATGAATTACTAGTTATTAAGAATTTAAAAAGAAGCAGCGATTGTTTCTCTAATAGTGCAACTGAATCAGTTTTTATTGTTTGTTTTCATGTTTGTATTTCAACTTTTCCAAGCACATACACTCGGCAATCAAACGACTGACTTTGGGCAAGTCCGGAGAGCCGACTACCGTGATTCGGAAGTCGGTTTGTATATCTCCGTTGAAAACATATTTTTGTTGATAGCGGTACTGACATTTTTATCCATTCATACATGTACGTTACATTCGAAGAAGCGGATTTAGAGAGCCCTTTTATTTTGGAAAAATTTGGTTGATTATATAGGGAATTATTGAAGTATGACTATAGGGGTCCCCCTCTTAGGCAGTCAGCGGGCCCCCACTTATGAAAATTTCTGTAGATCTGAATTTTGAATTGAATATAGTGTACAATCATGGTTCCTCCCAATTAAAGTGACTAGTTTAAAAACTGTTTGTCTTTTTGTGTCTATCTTTTTTTACTTACGTTGGTGCACTCGTCCTGCTTTAATTTACAATCATGTAAAAATTAATAAACTCATTAAGAAAGCGGCTGAGGAGAAAAGTCAAATATGCCAAAGGGACATTCAAAATTATAGGTAGAAAAGAAACTGAAAACGCCATCATAGCTATTTAAAAAATAAATAAATAAAAGTGCACAAAACACCAGGAAACATCATAATTAACCACATGTCACTTTCCGTTCGTGCTATAATAACTCTTTAACATGTTTGTTTGCTTGAAAATGTTAAACGTAAAAAGATAAATCCCCGTTCAAGAACAGCAATTGTCACCAACAGAAATTGGTTCCAGCATGACTAGATTTGATTTATATGGGCCATTCAAAAACTGTATTCGTCTCAACTCGGCCGATTCCGTACTCTCATACATGTAGAGTAGCGGATTCTGCCGAGGATTGCCGAATGTCAAAAGCTGTTGTCTAAGAACCAAGTATACAACAAATCATACTCCGTCCGAGTAAAAATGAAAAAAAAGACATGCAAATGTTTGCACCTGTCCTAAGTCAGGAATCTGATGTACAGTAGTTGTCGTTTGTTTATGTAATATATACGTGTTTCTCGTTTCTCGTTTTGTTTATATAGATTAGACCGTTGGTTTTCCCGTTTGAATGGATTTACACTAGTAATTTTGGGGCCCTTTATAGCTTGTTGTTCGGTGTGAGCCAAGGCTCCGTGTTGAAGGCCGTACTTTAACCTATAATGGTTTACTTTTTAAATTGTTATTTGTATGGAGAGTTGTCTCATTGGCACTCACACCACATCTTCCTATATCTATGCATCTAGAAAATCAACTTTTTTATTTGCAGTTATTTTCCTTTATCTTTTTTCTACAGGGAGACGGATTAATATAAGGGAAACCTTGTTTCCAAATCCCTTTGTAATATTGTATCACTGTATTTATATATGTATGTCATGTACATGATTTTTTTAAATAAAATATGTTTAAAGTAAAAGCGTCATTAAACAAAACGCTACACAAAAAGTTGAACATTGAGCAACATGTCCCTTGCAACTAGTATTCATGGTTATGGTTTGTTAGGGAATACATCTTACCATATGGGTTTTGTTACAGTCAACATTTCAGTTATTAAGCTTGTTATCTCATATTTAATTTATCCTTATCTATATTTACAGACGGAGTCTTATTGCATTTAACATTTAATGAAAGAAACAATAAAATGCATAAGTTAACAAAAAAAGAACTTAATAGTCGGGTTGTTGTCGCTTTGACACATTCCCCATTTCCTTTCTCAATTTAAAAAAAAAAGAACTAAAAATATCTTGTCAAAAAACGAAATACTACAAACAATAGTGTACATACGCACAACATAGAAAACTAACGACGGATCAACAAGTAACTCACAAAAAAATTAAAAACTGGAGGTTATTGAAGGTGCTCTCAGAGGGTAAGCAGATCTACTCTACGTGTGGCGCCCGTTGTGTATCTCGTGTAAATACAAACCCAGTGATTGGTCTAATTATGTAGGTCACATTCAAGGAAAAGAGGACGTGATTGTGGTTACGACAATTGGAACACTTCCATTGTCATTCACGAAACAGGTATTCGGATAACAGTCAACTAACTCAGGAACTACAGCTAGCCTTAGCTTATCTTCCGGGACATTACATCTCTATATAATTTATTCTTAATTACATGTATGCATTTACATCATGCCAGTTTGTTAGTGTACATACAAACATGTGCTCTATCTAATTTAATTACGCTACATTTCATTGTTTTGTATGTTTGCAGATTGCATATAAGATATGAACAATTCAAAATGCAGACGGCAAGTTATAAATTCTTCGCCTGTAAAGTCTCATTTCACATATATGTATTAGAATAGCCGTCATTTTCCTCCGATGAGATATCAACGTTATTTGTGTACGAAACAACATCTGCGTAATTTGGAGGATTATGTTGATCATCGTCCTCTTTTGAAATAATGTTCGGAATTTCAATTTGTTTACCACGTGCCTCTCTCCCTTTGACATCTATTTCGTAATCTTTGTCACGTGTTCCCTTCGTTTCAAATCGTCCACCATGTCGCTTGCCAACTATTGTCAAGAGAATTGTAAAGAACACAACAATAGCACCATACGCTACCATTTGATGAAGGAACATATCGTAACCTTGATATTGATAGAGATATCCAATTACCCACAAGTAAGACATGCCGCCTAAAGCACCTCCCATGAGAACGAACGTTATAGCAGAGCCAGTAAATTCAACATGAAAGTCACCCCATCCAATACCTGATGGGAATAGAGGTGCAACAAAAAATCCCATAGGTGCTGTTAAAATCCACAAAGCAAGGTCACTTTCCCTGGCAAATATTTCAAGAAGTACCGCCGTAACTAAGGCACCGAAAACTTCGATCAGTATAAGTACTCGAATTGGAATAAATCTACCGGTGAATAAACCCACAAATCTGCCTATGGCAAAACAAATCCAAAACTCTGTGTTGATTAATGAACCATCATCTCCAGAAAACTTATGTTTGTCAATTGCATAACTTCTTATAAATTTCCCATATAATCGTTCGCCCCCTACAGCATTGAAGAAATACAAAAATAAGAGAACAAAGACCTGAACGCCAAACCAACGATCTCCATTTGCACATGTTGCTGGGTCAACAACTTTTACTATTTTTCTTACAACTGTCTCCTTTTCAGCAGATTCTTTTTCTTTCTCAGAAATTTGTCGACAACAAAATTGATAAATATAAAAGACTAGTGACAAGGACGCAACTATAATGCCAACAATTAAATAAGCTGATTCAATCCGGGATTCTTTCAAATAAATATCTGTTTCTGACGATGGTGCAATCGTTGATGTTATAAACGGCGGTGTAACGGACGGAGCCATAGTTGTATTTGTGCTATTACCTCCAGATGGCGCCAAAACTGCCAAGAACGGATTAGCAATCTGAGGAACAATGAAGGATCCCATTCCGAAACCGAAGTGTAATACGTGTAACGGTCCTGTAGCTTTCTCTTTCCAAAGGTTAAGGATTATTTTCTGTCCAGCTGTAAAAAAATATTTTTATTTTATAATAAACGATAGATTTTTATAATAAACGATATATTTCATAATAAACGTTACTTTTCTGCATTGGCTAGATGTATAGGTGGAAGGTTGAGATCTCACAAACATGTTTAACCCCGCCGCATTTTTGCGCCTGTCCCAAGTCAGGAGCCTCTGGTCTTTGTTAGTTTTGTATTATTTTAAGTTTTAGTTTCTTGTGTACCATTTGGAGTTTAGTATGGTGTTCATTATCACTGAACTAGTATATATATTGTTTAGGGGCCAGCTGGAGGACGCCTCAGGGTGCGAACATTTCTCGTTGCATTGAAGACCTGTTGGTGACCTTCTACTGTTGTCTGCTCTATGGTCGGGTTGTTGTCTCTTTGGCACATTCCCCATTTCTATTCTCAATTTTGTTAGATTTTGTTTATAACAAACAGTAGGTTTTGATAGATTTGACAAATCATAGATCGGAATTATCATGTAATAGAATATATAAAAAGATTTGCAAACATTAACACAGTTTATGGCCAAGACCAATCAACATTTATTTTTACAGTTCTGATAAAACTGTTTGGTGTTTATCATTTTTATAACCCCCTTCATCATTTTGATGATTATTGAGGTAAGTGCATGGTGAAAACAGATGGAAATCATTTGCTTTTCTAATCAAAAATTTACCAAACGAAATTTTGCTGAATTGTTTGTTTGCTAACAAAACTATTCTACATTTCTTAAGTTTAAATTTATCGTAAAAATTTAGGATTTGTTTGGAATTCAAGAATGTATCTCCCGCTAGTGCCGGACTCTAAATGCTAGACATGTGTATCTGGTTTTGCGTATGTATCTTTTCAGTTAAATAAGATCTTACACATTGGTAATATTTAGGACTCGAGCAACACTACTGAAGATATATTTCATGTCAAAATGCGCATCATTTGCGGTAACATTGGCAACGTTTAATGTTATTTGTCAGCTTGACATTGCGTGAAAGCCTCAAACAATGAGTACTCATTCCAACAATTATCCATTTTTGACCTATTTTGTTATAGTAATAGTCACATTATCACATCTAATTATATATACGTAACTTCAAATGTTAGACAATATGATGCAGGCCTTAAAGACTCATCAAAATGAATTTGTATCCAATTTTGCAAACCATTCGCGTGTACTTACTGATGAAGGCTGATGAATCCAGAAAACTACACGTGACCACTAAACATGTTCCATGAAATTGATGTCAAAATAAATGATAAAAACAATATCATTTGTTATATCCATACCTATATTTATTACGCCTTCAAAAGTACCAGCGAGGACAAAAAGAAACCATAGCAAGGAGATGTCTGTGCAATAGGGAGCTATTATTGTAGCTATTGCCCCTCCATCTAAACAAACAGCAATCATCAAATCACAGTACTTTCCTAGTTTGTCAACAAGGGGTCCACCAATTACTGCACCAATAAAATATCCAACACTCCTACCGGAAATTGCACGCGATACTAGTTCATAATCTGAGTCTGTTTTAATTATCAGATCTTTCTGAGTGGGTCCAGTTATTTCTGTAAACAATCCCTGAAATTATGTTATATATGGCATTGTTTGAGCTTTATCGACAAAACAAATTACACTCAAGAATTTTTAAAAGAGATTACGGTGTTTTGTTTTTATTGTTTCTATATATGTTAGTTATTTTTTGTGATTATTGATGTACGTACCAATCCATTGAGTTTAGCAATTTGCAACTGATCTTTACAGTTAAATCTTATTTAGGTTTACGCGCTCACACACATGTCTAACCCGCTACATTCTGTATGCGCCTATCCCAAATTAGGATGCTGTAATTCAGTGGTTGTCGTTGTTTCATTTCTGTCATATTTGTTTTTCGTAAATTATATTGTAACAAATAAGACTGTTGGTTTTCTCATTTAACTGAATTGTTTCACATTTTTCACATTATAAGCTGATTATGCGGTATGGGTTTTCTCATTGTTGATGGACGTACGGTGACATATAATTGATTATATTATATGAAAATAAGAAGTTATGGTAACTATAGTCCAGCTGATTAGTGCATATTTTGAGAAGAACTGTGGGTTTGATAATAAAAGCATGAAACTTTGCACAATTGTAATTAATATGCATATTTGTTAGTCAATATAAGCTATGGACCTATTCTGAAAAATCCAATATGGCAGTCATTTTCAAGATATCTGCCAATCAATCCAAATTTCACAATCATGTAATATTGCAAATAATATTCAAACCAAATCTTTTAAAAACATATAAAATGTTATCCAACGTTTCTAGTGAGTCATGATGTTATATTTCACATTTAATTTGTTTTCAAAACGGCGAAAAATTTCAAAATGGCCACTAAAAAGTGAAAATGATTGATTGATGTTGCTAGTATGACATTTTAATCAAAGATCCAATAAATAGCAACATTCGAACGTTTTCAGGACGCCATCAGAATATGTTTGACCGTTTAGTACCATCCGAGTCACAAATGATAAAGGATATGATTCACTTCTCCTTGTCACAATCCTTCCTTTTTCCTCGATTCGGTAACATCAAGATGATAAATAAATGCTTCTAATCACCGAATTTCTGCTTGAAATGATTAACATCCAGAGTGCTACCAGTTTTCCAGAAACTACTCATCCTTCCGAACACTTTTGTTGACCCTGGTTTTGATGACGTGTTGTTTATGCTTTCAATGATGAGTTATTTCCTCCTTATTTGTCAATGTCTGTGTTGTCAATCAGTACTATTCTTATTTATTTATCGATTAGGCATCGAAATCCTTACTTTATTTCAAACGTTCGCATTCAGTCAAGTTTATTAAAAGATAATTTCCATGTACCAATGGTTTTTACATGTTTTAAATTTTGTGTTTTTATGGACATGTACATGAATCAATTTTTATCCTTGAATGTGCATGGTGATATTGCACTTTTATGTTTTATGTAAATAACAAAACTATGTTTTATTCTGGTGTTTTAATATTGTATATAATAACAGTTTCTCATAGTTCTTTTAAGAATGGCACATGCATTCTAAATTTTATATTGTGTAATAAATGTCATATTGTGTTTATATTTGTATGTACAATGTATGTGAAGAGACTATAATTAACTATTGAACTTGAACTTCTAAGGGTTAGAAAAGAGACATTTATAAATCCATTATTCTATGGTACATGTATATGCCTAACAACTGGATATGACTCATCAATCTATTGAAACAATAGCACAAAGGTAGGTATGACTTTTAGGGTTAGGTTTGCTCAATTTTTATATTATATTGTAGATATGTTTGTTAGCATTCTTTTTCGTGTGTCCTTTCTTGGAGTAAGGGAGATAACTTGCGTAACTAACGACGAACGTTTTTAATCCCGTATTCCGCTAGAGGCGTGCAATTACGTACATTCGCCTTAATTTGTGAGTGTCTAAGTATCTTCTCCATCGTCAGTGTTCGTTATATCATCTAAACAACAACATATTTCCACAGCTGTTTCAAATGTGTCTTAATGACAACCCATTTAGTGTTTGCCCCACTCCCTATCACATTTTAATTAGGACCGCTCATAACATCATTGTCCACGGCATTTTCATCTACTGTGACATCTGTTTTATATCTGTCTGTTCAGTTTATTACCTCATTTCAAAATGTTGATACCTCTGTGATAAATAGGGTATATGCCATCCACATTCACTCGACGTACATGTAGCACACTGTTTTTTTAATCGCCAAGTGATAGAAAATCTATCATGGCCTTTTTACTGGTGGGACTATTTGGGTCAGGTTACATGAAACTAAATAGAGAATTGCATTTAAAATGGAGAAAACAAAGCAGCTCTTTAGGGACACAAAGTCAAGAACAAACTAAGAGAGAAAAGAAAAGCAATACAAACACTTTATTTCCTGTAAATGCATGGATTGATTGGTGTATATCCAGTTTCTTTCCAAGTAAACAAATCATATAGTATACTTACAATCATGACCCATGTTAAAACCAGAACTACAGTTTTGATAATTTTTTCAGACGTAGAATACGTTGATGGTTTAATCTGGTCCTCCTCTTTCATCCTGGTAATTTTGATGGCACTGATTGAAATTGACAATAATATAATGTATAAAGCATGTTACAAACATCGTTACAAATTTGTACATGTACATGCATATTTACGACATTTTACATGTAATCCGTCAACTGTTGATATCTTAAAGATGTTTTTCATATGCATGGGTGATTATTTTTAAAATGGCTAGAAATTGTAATTTGTATTTAAAATTACTGATAAAGTAAGGTACCGTAGTAAAAATAAATGTCGACAACTTATTGTGTGTGTTATTTCTTTGTACTTATATATACATTCGGTGCTCTCTCGGTAGCGTGTTCTCATCGAGTGCGGGAACCCCAGGGTTTGTATCCGGCCGCGTCAAACCATAGATTTTAAAATTGGCATTTGCGGCCTCTCCGCCAAGTAAAGAGTAAGAGCAAATGCTGGTCGGCTCGGAATCAAAATAAAGAGTTCAGGTATGGTGACATGTCTTACTGCAGACTCTTACATTGTGTTCTAGCACATGGACTAATGGGCTGTCGGACCAATGGGCTGTCGGAATAATGGCATGTAATTATTCCGACAGCCCATTGGTCCGACAGCCCATTAGTCTGACAGCCCATTGGTCCGACAACCCATTAGTCCGACAACCCAATAGTCTGACAACTTTTTGCTCCGACAGCCCAATACTCCTACAACCCATAAGTCCGACACTTATCAAGTCAAGTATCAGGGTATCAGGGTAAATAAAATTTGTCTGTCTGTATTATTACGTTTAGATATTATGTTATAACATGTTTTAAGAAATAACTCCGTATATATAACATAAGGCTATGGTAGTTCGAATACTTTCTGTTTACCCAATTCGAAAGCTGTATATATAATAGAACAGAAAAGAATATTTCATTTTCCAAATTAAGGGATCTCTAAAGAGCATATAAATCAAGAACAACAAGTGATGGTGCGAGCTACTGATGATACCCCCGTCCAAATATTACGTTTTTGAGTTGTGAATCTGAAAAAAAAACCATCACACAGTATAGCTGACTTATATAAACCTTGAAACCAAATCTCAGAAATCATTGTATTGTAGTTCCTGAGAAAAATTTGACGAAAATTTTTAACTTGGCTTTCATGTGAAAAGTGTTCGGTAAACAGAAAGTTGTTGAGTAATGAATCTGAAAACGCATCACACGATATAGCCGACTTCAATAAACCTTTCAGAAATCCTTGTAATGTAGTTCATGAAATAGATTCAACGAAAATATTCTTGGGACGGACGGACGAACTGACGGACTTACTGACGGATTGACGGTTGGACGGACGGACAGACAGAGGTAAAACAGCATACCCCCACTTTTTCGAAGCGGCGGTATAATGATTGGGTCAACATTTAAGACTTTACAATACTAATACGATATAATTATCGTTATAGCACCATAAGCCTCAGTCTTTTATTTTCATTTACAATAGTAGTTTTTTAAACTATGTTTATTTTTCCAACATGCTTTATATCATTGCATACTACTTAAACGGAACTGCGATTAAATGATCCATACGGAAAATTATGTATAGTTTTACTATATGTAAACATATTTTTGTACGTGTTCTTAAGAAAAATTACCTACCTCCTATATTTGAAAAGGATATTTCTTCAACGGAAAATTATTATTACTGTATGTATACACAATCTAGAGCATAATTTGGTTACTTGGTATCTTTAAAATGTAAGATATATATTTATCTTATACTATTATGCATTTATTTACATAGAAGCCTAAAAATGTATTGTCAACAAATTCACTTAACATTTGATTTATATATTAGTGTGATTATATAGGATGAATCAATTGTTATTCGTGATTTATACAATTAATGTGTTGAGGATTTCTGTTAAAGCAAATGTTCTCCTTAAGGTCAATTGCAAGGAACAGTAAATGGGCTATGCCACATATTTTGGTAACATGTTGCATACAACTTTGGCTCGTTGAAATATAAATTATAATCGAAAAAATAATTGTATCTCGCCGATTTTATGTGCTTTCTATACAAATGTTCGTTCATCGGTTTAGAAAGAATTCCATCAGTAATATTTTTCAGAAAATAAAAAAGACAAATGCATTATTTTTTCGATTTTCAGTTAAAGTTAAACTAGTCAAAGCTGTATGCAAAATTTTACATAATATTTGACATAGCCCATTACTGTAAATTGAACTTAAGATTTTTCATAAATAGTAGATTATCATTTATTGCAGTATTTTTAGTAGCCTTTCAAAATGTTTAACGGTTATTGGATGACTCACTAGGAGCAGTTATGTCTTATGAATTCCTAGTTTAGGCCCGAGAACACAGTTATTTCGTAGTGCATTTTTTTTAGACAATAAATTCAAATTAAAAAAATCGCATCTGCTATTTCTCAAAAAGATTTTACAGTGTAGTGTACTACCAGTGAGACAAATAATATCAAATTATAGAAACTTCTACCAGCTCTAACTCAAAATATTGACAATTCTGTGTTAAGGGGTGTAAAATTCAGTTTGACAGCTTCAGACGTGATAAAATTTGACATTTTTGACCTGGACCAAATCACTACTTAACATAAAGATTCAGCATCCAATTTTGTTTAACATGTAATTACATCCCCCTACTTAATATTTCATGCATTTAATATCAAGAAATAAATTGGGAAAGTGTATCAAATAAAACATGCAAGTTATACACTGTTTACACTAGGAACCAAAGGACGATAACTGTGTCCTTGGACCAATAATTGGAATCGGTATTAGTTGAAAGTGCTTTTATTAGTTGTGTCATGTTTTAAGAAATATTTCCTTTCAATTTTATTCTCACTTTATTTAACCAATTAAAAATGCACCGAACAAAGACTATTACAATTGAGTTGAAATTTCACAAATGACAAACATAAGCATTATAACAAAATATAACGAATTGACATGTTTTATTCAGATCTCAAATCCCTCTCCTCTTTAAATACCACATCGTATATATACTAGCTGTTTGAGTAATAAACGTCTTACACAATAAAGTAATCATTAAGTCAATTCTCTTAATGTCTTCTATAAGCTAGTGTTGTTGCTACAAAAGAGGGACGAAAGATACCAAAGGGACAGTCAAACTCATAAATCTAAAACAAACTGACAACGCCATGGCTAAAAATGAAAAAGACAAACAAACAACAGCACACACTACACAACATAGAAAACTAAAGAATAAACAACACGAACCCCACCAAAAACCTAGGGGTGATCTCAGGTGCTCCGGAAGGGTAATCAGATCCTGCTCCACATTCGGCACCCGTCGTGTTACAAAGGAGTTGTCCAGTAACCGTTTTATGATATGAAGGGAAACTATGTATTGTCTGGAAAGGGGTCGTTGTTTGGTAAAGACCTCGGGTGCCACATATTTAGCAGTATTTCCATAGCACATAAGATAGACCGGGGGAGGGTGGTCGTGTTGCTCAGTCTTAAGTTTCTATGTTGTGTTTTGTAAACTGTTGTTTGTCTTTTTGCACGTCGTTTGTACCTTGTTGCCGTGGCGCTGTCGGTTTAATTTTTTTGTCTTACGAGTTTGAAAGTCAATCCCATTCATTGTAACAGTGTTTAATATACACTTGTTTCGTTGCTGTTGACGTACTGTTGCTTAACTGTTTTGTCCTCTGATTTGTCCTCTGGTTTCAAATTTAGATATTCCAAGGCACCATCATTGGGTCGTTTTATTAACATTGTTTAATTTTGCTCTTTTTTTTTTTTTACACATTTACTAAAATTTATGACAAAGAAACGATTTCTTTTAACCCTGATGTTACAGTGATGGTCCTTTGTTACCTTCTTCGATGATCGTAAATGCCACGTTCGGTCAGTATTTCTGTTGTATGTTTTTTTCTGCTTTGTATCGATCTGATTGGTTAAGCCCTTTTCAACTGATTTTTATAGTAGTTTCTTTTGTTGTACTGTAATACCAGTGTCAGAGGTTAAGGGAAGGTTGAGCGCTCACAAACATGTTAAACCCCTGCACATTCTTTATGTCGTTGATTTTCGTTGATTCATGTCTGTCATATTTGTTTTTCGTAAACTATTGTGTTAAAAATTAGGCTGTTAGTTTTCTCTATTGAATTGCTTTAATATTTTTCATGTCGGGGCCTTTTATAGCCGACTACACGGTAAGGGTTTTTCTCTGTAATTGGAGAGTGTAAACACACCTTTCGATGGACCAAAGAAGTGTATAAACAGCAAATTAAGATAATGATTATACGCAGCTTAAGGGACGCATCGATAGGTTTGGTCTGAAGTTTTTGGGTTCTAACTGTATGTTTTCGTTTGTTCAGCTTAGAACCAGGTCCTGCAAAGTTGTGTCCCAAACGATGCATCTCCACCGTTGAGTTTTTAACCAGTTTGTTCATGAATCATCAACTGGTAGTACTCGTGAAGTGGAATTTCCTCGACCCACTCCTCCGTCGTCGCCCGTTGCTAGTTGTAAATACGAAGCGACTGTTTGTCTATATATTCCTCTTACACTTCAGACTGACATAAAAAGACGCTTCTAAACAACTTACTCCTCTGGTTGGGGTATATATGTTACGATAGTTTGTACGTCTTTGGAAAATCTGTTCATCCACTTATATATCAACTCCTGCAAAAACACTGTGGAAGAGACGCCTTCGTCTTCGAAATATATGATGAGTGGGTTACATGTATATGCCAGTACCCCTGGGATTGGCACCCATCGTAAAATATTAGTGGTTTATGATTACTTGGTGACGAACAAGCTCCTCTACAAGACCTATAAATCCATACCCCGTGACACCCCTCATTTTCTTCTCTAAAAGCCATGGAATAGGCCACCCCCTGGTTTGTTTTCCAATTTTTCAAATTGTGAGCCCTTGTTTCAGAATTTTAAACATAGCGCCACTCGAAACCTTGCGCAAAAGATGCGCCTGTTTCTCCTCTACAAGACCTATATATAGCCACATCCCGTGACACCCTTTATTATTTATCTCTAGAAGCCATGGAATAGGCCAACTCCCCTGTTTTTATTCAAAAATTTTCTAACTTGAACCCTAGTTTCAACTTTTTGAACATAGCGCCACTCGAAACCTGCGCAAACGATGCGCCGGTTTCTCCTCTACAAGACCTATATATAGCCATTCCCCGTGACAACCCTCATTCTTCTCTAGAAGCCATGAAATAGACCAACCCCACTTGTTTTTTTTTCCAAATTTTTAAAATTGTGAGCCCTTACTTTAGATTGATGAACATAGCACCACTCGAAACTTTGCGCAAATTTTGCGCCTGTTACGCCTGTATAAGACCTATAAAGCCATACTCCGTGACACCCCTCATGACACCATGGAATAGGCCAACTCCCTTGTTTTTATTCAAATTTTGAGCCCTAGTTTCAGTTTTTGGAACATAGCGCCACTCGAAACCTTGCACAAACGATGGGCCTGTTTCTCCTCTACAAGACCTATATAGCCATACCCCTTGAAACTCTTGATTATTTTTCTCTACAAACCATGGAATAGGCCTACCCACTGTTTTTTTTTCCAAATTTTTCCAATTTTGAGCCCTAGTTTCAGATTTTTTAACATAGCGCCACTCGAAACCTTGCGCAAACGATGCGTCTGTTTCTCCACTACCAGACCTATATAGCCATAATCCGTGACATCCCTCATTGTTTTTCTTTTGAAGCCATGGAATAGGCCACCCCCCCTGTTTTTTTCTTCAAGTTTTTCAATTTTTGAGACCCAGTTTCAGATTTCTTAACATAGCGCAATTCGAAACCTTGCGCAAACGATGCGCCTGTTTCTCCACTTCCAGACCTATATAGCCATACCCTGTAACACCCCTTATTATTTTTGTTTAGAAGCTATGGAATAGGCCAACTCCCCTGTCTTTATTCAAAAATTTTCAAACTTGACCCTAGTTTCAGATTTTTGAACATAGCGCCACTTGAAACCTTACGCAACCGATGCGCCGGTTTCTCTTCTACAAAACCTATATAGCCATACCGCGTGACACCCCTCATTCTTCTTCTCTAGAAGCCATGGAATAGACCAACCCCCTTGTTTTTTTTCCAATTTTTTTAAATTGTGAGCCCTAATTTCAGATTGATGAACATAGCACCACTCAAAACCTTGCGCAAACGATGCGCTTGTTTCTCTACTACACGACCTGTATAGCCAAACTTGTGATACCCCTCATTATTCTTCTATAGAAGCCATGAAATAAGCCAACACTCTGTTTTTTTCACATTTTTTTCTTATTTGAAGCCCTATTTTTAGATATTTGAAAATAGCGCCACTCGAAACCTTGCTCAAAAGATGCGCATGTTTCTCCTCTACAAGACGTATATAGCCATTCCCCGTGACAACCCTCATTCTTCTCTAGAAGCCATGAAATAGACCAACCCCACTTGTTTTTTTTTCCAAATTTTTAAAATTGTGAGCCCTTACTTTAGATTGATGAACATAGCACCACTCGAAACTTTGCGCAAATTTTGCGCCTGTTACGCCTGTATAAGACCTATAAAGCCATACTCCGTGACACCCCTCATGACACCATGGAATAGGCCAACTCCCTTGTTTTTATTCAAATTTTGAGCCCTAGTTTCAGTTTTTGGAACATAGCGCCACTCGAAACCTTGCACAAACGATGGGCCTGTTTCTCCTCTACAAGACCTATATAGCCATACCCCTTGAAACTCTTGATTATTTTTCTCTACAAACCATGGAATAGGCCTACCCACTGTTTTTTTTTCCAAATTTTTCCAATTTTGAGCCCTAGTTTCAGATTTTTTAACATAGCGCCACTCGAAACCTTGCGCAAACGATGCGTCTGTTTCTCCACTACCAGACCTATATAGCCATAATCCGTGACATCCCTCATTGTTTTTCTTTTGAAGCCATGGAATAGGCCACCCCCCCTGTTTTTTTCTTCAAGTTTTTCAATTTTTGAGACCCAGTTTCAGATTTCTTAACATAGCGCAATTCGAAACCTTGCGCAAACGATGCGCCTGTTTCTCCACTTCCAGACCTATATAGCCATACCCTGTAACACCCCTTATTATTTTTGTTTAGAAGCTATGGAATAGGCCAACTCCCCTGTCTTTATTCAAAAATTTTCAAACTTGACCCTAGTTTCAGATTTTTGAACATAGCGCCACTTGAAACCTTACGCAACCGATGCGCCGGTTTCTCTTCTACAAAACCTATATAGCCATACCGCGTGACACCCCTCATTCTTCTTCTCTAGAAGCCATGGAATAGACCAACCCCCTTGTTTTTTTTCCAATTTTTTTAAATTGTGAGCCCTAATTTCAGATTGATGAACATAGCACCACTCAAAACCTTGCGCAAACGATGCGCTTGTTTCTCTACTACACGACCTGTATAGCCAAACTTGTGATACCCCTCATTATTCTTCTATAGAAGCCATGAAATAAGCCAACACTCTGTTTTTTTCACATTTTTTTCTTATTTGAAGCCCTATTTTTAGATATTTGAAAATAGCGCCACTCGAAACCTTGCTCAAAAGATGCGCATGTTTCTCCTCTACAAGACGTATATAGCCATACTCCGTGACACCCCTCATTGTTTTTGTCTAGAAGCCATGGAATAGGCCAACCCACTGTTTTTTTTTCCAAATTTTTCCAAATTTGAGACCTAGTTTCAGATTTTTTAACATAGCACCACTCGAAACCTTGCGGAAACGATGCGCCTGTTTCTCCACTACAAGACCTATATAGCCATAGCCAGTAACACCCCTTATCATTTTTGTCTAGAAGCCATGGAATAGGCCAACCCACTGGTTTTTTTCCAAATTTCTCAAATTGTGAGCCCTAGTTTCCGATTTTTGAACATAGCACCACTTGAAACGTTTAGCAAACGATGCGCCTGTTTCTCCTCTACAAGACCTATATAGCCAATTAACCAAGTATAAGTCAATTTTGGCTAAAAGGTATCTACATAATTTCTTCCGCAAATTTGTTTGTTAGTTCAAAGACATCAAATGCGCTTTTTTGCAGGGAAGGACTACTCCTGCATACGTTCTAAATTACAGAGGGTATATTGGTGGTCTAAAATCTACAACTAATCCGTTGAAAGTTGCAAATTTAATGTGGTACTGAATATAAGCCTGAAAAGGGATGTGGCTGGTTTTATAAATAGATGGGATAAATACCATTTCCTGGTAAAGTTGAAATTGCAATTTCGAGACGGAATTTCTGTATTTTAAAATATATATATATATTTAACGGTCGTTGCTGCCTTTATCATTTTTTCGGTTTTTAGATATATCGCCTTATTGTTCGCTAGCTTCATCCTGGTGAGACTTATATAAGAGTATGAATATTTCGTTTGTATCTTTCGCTTCTCTTTTAAAATTGGGCTTTAAGTTAGCTTTAGGTGATTGTGATTACTCCTAGATCCAATTTTTTTTTGGTCTTTTATAATGTTTATCATTTACGATATTATTTTTTTTTGTAATAAGCAAAGCCTATTCCAAATGATTTTTAAGCATTTTTTTTATATACGCCCGTTTACGGGACGCACTATTGTATACCGTTGTCTTCTGTCTGTCTGTCCATCCGTCGTCAACATGGCTGGCAAAAACTTAAAACTGCTTTAACCTTTTTTGCATGAAACTATGATGAACTGTTTAAGTCTATTGAGGTAAGCTCCCTTTTCATTTTTATAAGTTTAAGATTTTACGTTTCCAAGTCATGGGGTTTTATTTAAAGACATTAAAAAGGAGGATTTTTTAATTTGCGGACGATATCTCAAAAATCCATTGACCATTTTTTATGAAACTTTGGTGAATTGTTTATGATTATTGACGTACGATCTCTTTTGATGTTTATAAATTTCAGAATTTACGTTTCCGATTTTTGGATTACTAAAAAAGGGGAGGGATTTTCCAGTTGTCGAACAATAACTCAAAAGTGCTTTAAACAATTTTCATGCAACTTTGGTGACTGATTTATATCTATAAAAATAACCTCCCTTTAGTTGTTTCCCCCCTTTTTTTAAATAAATTTCTGCTATGACATTGGGAAGTTATGGGGAACTTTATTTGTTGAAAAAGCGACAGGCTTATCATGCACTTATGGCGCAGCTCTTTATTATATTATACTGTTACATCACCCTACATTCTCAACGTGTATGTCTTCAAAGGTCATCGTTGGTTGCTTTATGTTATAATTGTTTTATGCCCTACTTACCATAGTAGATGGGCACTATGTTTTAGGGTCTGTGCGACCGTTAGTTCGTCCATCCATTCGTCCGTTCGTCCGTCTGTCCAGCTTCATTTAAAAGTTTTTGGTCAAGGTAGTTTTTGATAAAGTTAAAGGCCAATCATGTTCCCTATGTTAATATGATCTTTCTTATTTTAACGCCAAATTAGATTGTTTACCATCATTTCACGGTCCACTGAACATAGTGCGAGTGGGGCATCCGTGTAATTTGAACACATTCTTGTTCTTTTAGGTTTTTTACTTTACTGATCTTATGCTTTTGGATTTGTTATTCTCTTTTGAATGTTTCCACCTTTTTTTTTTTTTTTTTATCTTTAAACGTTTTATATCTTTCTATAAGGTATGAGTTTTGATCATCTTTGAAAGCCGTACATTAAGCAGTTGTCCGTAGGTTATTGATCGCTTTGGTTATTATGACACATCACATTACTCTTATATAAACAGATTTTATTTTTAAAATGAAACCGTTTTCTCTCTAGAATCTGTTCTAAAACTAAATTAGTGTCAACGACATACTGGGATCAATCCATAACAAAACCTTGTGTCTGAAGGAAGAGATGAATATATATTTACCGAAAACCAATTTTATTTTATTCCTTATTATAGTAACATCCTACGTGTCCAAGGGTAAAGTGATTGATTGCTTGGTGTTTAATGCCACTTTTAACACTATTGTTCTATTTCGTGGCGGTCAGTTTTTATTTGTGGGGGAATCCAGAGTCCCAAAACAGTTTCAGATCACTTGACATTGAAGCTGTTAAAAGAAAACTCAGATTTGAATACACAAATTTTATTACAACAATGACAGACATTTTATTGACAAAAACTTTACAAGAAACCCCTTATGAAAACAGATAAAGCATAAAAACATCTTGCTGAGAGTTTTCTCATTTGCAATCATTTCAGATCATCTTATTTTTACAATCAATAAATACAACTATTTGGTTAGGAAGTTTGGTTATGCCTGTAGAGTTCAAAACGGGACATCAAATCCTTATATTCACGTCAATGCTGTTTTTGTAGCCCATAAATTTAGATCCGATCCTTGTAAAGTCGTTGACTCTTGAATAAAGGCAATAGTAATATACCGCTGTTCATTAGTCATAAATCCATTTAACTGAAACAAATCCAGATCACAAACAAAAAACGAGATGAACACATCAACTATAAGAGGAAAAACAATGGAACAACAGAAACACTGAACTGCTACAAACACAAACGCCAACATACATAGTAACTTGTTCTTAGAGATTATCTATTTAACACAGTAGATAAATCTGTTAGTAGTTTATCGCTTGTTTTGAAACATTTGAAACACAACTAAATATAGATAACTACAGATGTGAGTACTCTTGATACCTCCGGTCTATATTGTTTATTTATATTTTGGCATTGCATTATGTCATACTTTTCTCAGACTGTTTATGACGTCTTTACACTAATTTAAAATCTGATGGATGTATACAGATTGGTGATCAAAAATGATTTTACTACAATGCAGAACTTTTTAAAATTTATCCTGAGGAAAACAAACGACAAGTTGTTCAATGTTTTAAGAAAAAAATATATTTTATTGATCAAGATCCTGTGATCATTCACCATGTTTTTATGTTTTTTTTATACACGAAGGTCTGTTTAATTTTGCAACTATACTATAGGTACTTCCTCTTTCAGTTAAGCTGTTTCAGTGAATAGGTACTAAAAAAGTATAACAAAAATACCGAACTGTAAATCAACAAACGATAAAGTTCGCAAAAAACTGACGAAATAAAACGTTAGACTTTGTCCACCAATGGACCGTATGCATAAGAATTGTCATATTCCTGACCGGGTACAAGCATTTTCCGGAGAAAAAAAATATGGGCTAAACATGGATTTAAAGTTTACTAAATCTCCCACTTGTATGATAGTTGTGTATAGTTCCGTTATATTGAACAAATTTGGTGAGCAACACAAAGAAAATTATAATAGGTCAATGTGACAATAATTGGGATCCAGCAGCCAAAACTGTGTAAATAGATATAGGAAGATGTGGTGTGAGTGCCAATGAGACAACTCTCCAACCAAATAATAATTCAAATAAAAAGTAAACCATTATAGGTCAATGTACGCATCACAGCCATACAAAACACCACTTACTAAAGAATTCAAACTAACATACAAATACATCTAACTTTTACAGACAATAAACTATATTGTTAGAATGTGACTTTTCACCTCTTGCCTAAGGTAAGATCAAATGGAAACGAGTTGTACTGATAAAACTAGACTTAATAACCAAGTTACCTCACTCACTAATATCATATGTTCAATGTGATCGTGTCAATACCCCTACTGTTGAACTATCGGCATGAAAGAGAATTACCCATCCAGAAGCAATGACAGTAGAATTGAGATAACTTATATGATATAGTATGTCTGTATAATTCTTATGTTTTTGTTTTTTTTTTTTAATTTTGCTTTTGTTTTCAACTAAGGTTGCTTATTCCAACTAATTTTCACAGGCAACAAAATTTCAGTTTTATTTCAAATATTTCTTATATTAAAATACACATAGTTTTCTATGCTTGAAAGTAATAAAAAAAAATCTTAATGTTATCATTGGTATGTACTACTATAAAATTGTTTTCTTTTTCATTACATTTTGCATAAATTGTATCACACATTAGCATGTTAGTATTATGGACATTGAAAAGAAGTTACACGATAAAGGTACCTATTTATTTACTGTGATACACTTGTATAGACTCACCATAGAGACGAAATCAAGAGGACAATGATCAAAATATATTTTTCGAAATACTACAAGATTTTTTACCCAAGGTATAATAGATTACCTTACCTTTATTTGGAGAAAAAACTTTCGGAATTTTAGGTCTGCTTTGCTTTTTAACTTCGAACTATATTTGGCCTATTTTACTTTGATGATTCGGGCATCACTGTTGACTCTTTTGTGGTCGAAACGCGCCTCTGGCGTACAAAATGTTAATCCTGTCATCTATGATGAGTTTATTCAAATACAAACATACTTAGTCTATACAATGATAAATGAACGACACACAATAAATTTAATAGAACACACTATTTTCATAAACAGATCAAATAAGTTTGCAACAAGAACCTGAACTAATTCAACTAAATTAAGTTGCCCAAAAATTCCTTCAAGAGGTTTGATTTCTTTCTTTGTTAACGTAAATTAACTCGTCGCGAATATGTAAAACTTGGATCTTTCCGAATTCAACTACATCAAGAAAATTTAGACACGCGAGTTTTAATCTCTGCGAAGTGTGGTACAAGAGGGCTAAACTTCCAAAAAGTATTCGCGAAAATAAAGTTGTTTACAGTAAGGAACATGGAATATAGGTAGTCTTGTGTAATGCTAATGCCTATATACACGAATGCATACGCTTCAAAATTACCAAAACTCTGTTTCTAAATTGTCCACTAAGCCAACTGAATAATAGAAAATTGATTGGTATACTTAGAACTAGTAATACTCGAGTGACGGAAGCCAAGACGTCTAAGATATTGTGTACATATTCAACAAAATGAAGATCATTGTACAAAAGAATGGTTGAAGGAATTCCGGGTATGATGAACATGAGAGAAATTATAGTTGTAGCCATTGTTACCTTTGCAAGTCTTATGTCTGAAATTTCTCTTTCCGTACTCTCTCTTTGAAGACGTTTTCGGATCTTAATTTGTTTTTTTACAAGACGCCGAATACCTAGAAACAAGCAAATCATCATTATACCCGGTATAATATGTTGTACTAAATCATTAATGATCGTAACGATAAATTCTGCATTTCTATATCTCTTATTTACATTTATGTCTGTGAAAATATGTGGATAGCGACATATTTCTTTTACTTCCTTTGTTGTCTTGTCAACTGTCATTGCCTTTTCAAATCTAACATGTAAAAAATAATATGTAACAGATATGGTACACGAAATAAACACAGACATTGTTACAAATAATGCACTTGCTCTTGCATTAACAATGACTTTAAATGCCAAAGTTTTGTAAAACATAAGGAATACAGTTAATGCTTGACCAACTTTAAGCCATTGTGAAATCGTTCGCATAGCATTTGGAAAGAATACAGCTGTCGCTTCATACACATAACACAACTCGTATTGAATGTAATAATCTTTTGTCGAATAAACGGCTATCAGAGCTATATTCTGCACCATTAACGCTGTTATATCAAGGCTAGTGTAAGCTATCATAAGGGCAAATTTTGTTAAGTTATTCCCCGTCCAAATAAGTCTTATTGACATCATCAACCAAATCACGAGCAAAAGTATGAAAATCGGTTGGCAGTAAAGGTAATAGGCTATGGTTGTATCTGTGACTGTCTTCTTTGGAGCGTAAAAACTGCTTTCTTGTAATTTTTGAATAGTTTTAACATCAGGAACCCCATTAAACAAAGATGTTAACCATGCTGTTATATTTGATGGTGGCATACTGATGCAGACACCTAAAACAAATAGAAAATGTGCATGAATTAAAATCACAGTCAGTATGTTTAAATTTACTGCTTCAAAAGGATTTTTATTTATATATACTCAGAACAGGATCGCTCAACACCACGCATTCGAAATTCCGTGTTGAATAATTAAATAGAAACGTTGTGACATGTTTGACTAACACAGGCCTTAATTATATTTTATTGTCTTGCAAGGTAAATATAAAAAGAAACATGTACATATTTTCCATAACATTATAATTGAAGTTGTCAATTATTCAAATTAAAAGGAGATTTAGATACTTCAGTACATATTTTAATATATTAAAATGTGAAAATATTTTTCACTGAATATTACGGAAGCGTATTAGCGCCACACATTAATTTATTTTTCTTTCTATGTTTACGTTATAACACAAACCTACGCAAATATAGGAAGAAAGATAAAAATAAAAATGTGTGGCGCTAATACGCTTCCGTAGAATGTGGTAAATAGAAGTGTCTCCTTCTTTAGTTTAAAAAATTCGGTTCTAGACTGCTCAATCCTTGAATTAGTTGCTGATCAGGGCTGTTTTTTAGCGGTTGAGATTACATATTCTACAATACCCTTACCTTGTTTCTCGATATAAAAAAAATACATTTAAACTTTTAATGGAATAATAATATATTCTGATTTGCCATGAAAAAAGAGAAGAGATATTGTTACAGTTGTCAAAACAAACGAGTTTGCATAACCTGGAAAACGCCGAATTTAAATTAAAAATCGTATCCACCAGGACTGTTATATAATTTTAAATTCAATCCTTTCTAAAATATTACAATTCATGTGCATTTATCAGCTAACAACTTCGACTCCAGTGGTAAAAATAGATGTATGTAAGTTATGCTTGTTGTGTCCACCTTTATTCCAAAGATTAGTGAAACTAACGCCATGCTATTTTATGTATGGATACCATTTTGTAACCAATTTAATTAGAAACACTGGTAAATGTGTATCATTCTTAAAAAGTCATTTGATCTTAACATCATCTGAAAAGTCAAACAATAAATAGTCTAAAGTGAACTGAGTTTACTGCAGTGGATAAGTCTAAAAATTTAATGAAAACTGAAAATGACTTATTATTGTACTGTACAGTCAATTAAGATCTGCTCATATCAAAATGATTGTTTTAGATTAAAATTGGTTTACTAGCCGAAAGTATTATTACAAATTGATACAAATAAAAATAAAAATAAACGAGAATATACACATTCAGAACGATTGTCCACAGCCGACACTCGGCTAACCGAGAGATTGGTCGGTTAATCTATATTGAGTATGCGGCTATATGGGCGATTGGTCTGTTAATCGGGTTGGTTATACGTCTGTTAAGAGTAAAACGCTTAATTTAATGTCAAACTCTATCAAATATACAGATTTTTGGCATGTTATAAGAACCAAATCAAAAAAAGAAAAGTGTCTGACAAAATGATATCTATCATAGAACATTTTGCACTTGTAAAAACATTTCTTAGTCTGCGCAGTTTTCAGTAAAACCAAAAGACGTCGCGCAAGTATGTAGTATTTATGCTTATATGCATAGCAATTTTTTTAATAAAAGGCGAAACAAACAAATTTAGATATCATTTAAAGGACAAAAAATAGTACTGTGGTTCTAAAAAATAAATTGACATAAGTAAATATTTCATAATTGTAAAATAACGTGAATAATACCACGTTTTAGTGAAAATTATGGGAATAAAGTCTGTTAATGGGTTGGACAATTGAAATTGTGTCAGTTAATAGTTATTTAGCCACGACAATAATTTTGCTACCTTTATATTTTGCCCTTGAAAAATTTAAGAATGAGATGTTCCTGAGTAAACAAAAATGACAATACGGTACCCAGTATCCTAGAAAGAGCATTTTTATTTTGACTTTCTTTGCATTTTATTGAAGGGTGTGTCACTTCAATATAGCGTGATATGGATTGGCCTCTGGAATAAGCATGAATGTTTTATTGACTTTTTCAATTAGCCTTAATTTTTGTGTCTGTTCGAAGTAGCACGTTCTCAATTCCGACTGAAAGTGTCTTTCAAATACAACACAGGGTACATATAACGTGTTCTCGTTCACATATGAGCATGATATTTGTATCTGGACGTTAAACCCTAATTCGTCAGCATCATGAATGCAGCTACATTTGTTATTTTTAGTTTCAATTCATTTTATTCGGTTTAGTTCCTTTCTACATAAGTGCAGAGGAGAAATACAGTTGTCTATGTTGGCCGGTGAAATCCATTTCGCGTTTTCGCGATTTCCCCTTTCATATTCTATAGGGCGAAAACGCGAAATCGCGAAAACGCGAAGTCGAAAACGAGAAATCGGTTTCGCGTTTTCGTTATATAGAATATGTAAGGCGAAAACGCTAAAACGCAAAATGGCATTAACCTGCCACCATAGTTGTCCGCATGTAAACTTCTAGAATTTGTCACCAATATAAGTACATCGCAATCCGTTACTGTTTCAACAGCCATCGGTTTTTTCATGTTTGTATTCTTAAACAAGTGTTATTTTTCTCTCGGTTTTAGCAATGTATCACTCTTTTCTGTCCTTATATATTATTCTTTATTCCGCGTTTCCATCCAGATTCTTGTGTATACCATGAGGGTCCGGATTGGGGGTATTGTTTATTTCTGTATTCTTTAAATTGTTATGTCATTTTTTTCTACATCTTATTTATCTTACTCATTATTCTTTCTTTATTTTTCATATTTTGTCATCCCAATATATTTTACTTACTGATGTTTAGTTACTATCTCTGATTTATATACTGGTTACCAATGTAGATGAAAAATTTGTGTCATTCATGACAATTAAACAGAATTAACATGATATATGCGATCATTCTTGGATGAAATTAATATTACTTAAATATTACACTTTTTGAAACCATTTTTATCAATTTTCAATTTCATGTGTTGTTTCCGTATATGTTATGTTTCATTGCTCATGTGTTGTTTTCGTGTATTTTAGCCGCTCGTCTTGAGCCTACTCATTTGATCAGATAACACCCCATATAGCAATAAAATTATACTTTTATTGCCATTCATAACTCTTAACAGACCAATTAACAGACCGGGTTTTATACATCCGACCCATTAACAGACCAGGTTTTAAATAAAGATTGATTTATGTCACCAAATTACAGATTTTCGTGTAGATTTTTCACACAATGATATCAATATGGTTAACAAACATAATGCCTTTCTCTTTTCGATGTTAAAAATATTGAATGCAAGTAAATTTAACCAATGTGTCAATTTGTGTACATTTTATGTGTGTAAAATGTGTATAAATTTAATGATGAGTAACCCGCCTTTTCATTTTATAGATCGTACATCGAAGCTAGAAAAATAATAATTACACCACTAAATTCAGTACATTGAATTGTTTTGTTAGACATGAATACTTTTTATGATGAAAGTATATTTAGAAAGTTATACAATGAAACATGCTGAGCTTTCAATGATTTTCTCGATAACACCTGATTAACAGACTTTAGCCAACCCGATTAACAGACCAACCGCCGATATATATAGCCGCATACTCACTATAGATTAACCGACCAATCTCTCGGTTAGCCGAGTGTCGGCCGTGTTGTCAGTTCCACTTCTTTTCTTACTATATTTCATTAGATCAAAATTAAATCAAATATTTTGTGTTTTTTAAAGATATATATTTTGTGAATGTATTTTCCCCCAAAAAAGAAGTATTGTATGATTTAAATAAGAAATATGAAGATTGTACGGATTCTTAATAATTATGACACTACACTGCTGGAATGTAAAAACAATATACATATTAATCTGTTACTTACTCACACTTAGTTATCAAACTATTGCTACTTGTTCATACATGGTATTACTATAATATTGTTTAAATTTTAGTTTTAAGTAACCTTTTTAACCTTAATATCATTTAAATGTAAATTTATAACTTTTTACATTTATTTCGTGCAGAAAATCAAGTTTTGTTAAGAATGTTACCGGTAAATACACAGCATTGAACAGTCTCGGAAAATTAACCAAACGGCTTTTCATTAATTGAATGATATGTGTTTACACAGTATTGATTTAACCATAATGAATACGTTTAACAGGTTTAAACAGTGACTGGAAGAGTAATTATCACTTATTAGTTTAAGACCTGTTTAGAACAAATTGACAGTATAGTTTCAAAATTAATATACCATTGTGTTTGTTTTCAATTTCGACTTTACCCATGAAATAAAATAAAATACGAAGCATTATTTGTGAAAATGAGCACACGAAAACTATTAAAATACACCAAATTAGTAAGCTTGATGTACGTTTCGTCTACATAAGCCATTTGAAATTTGAAATCTTTTACGGAAAAAGCATTGAAACAACACATTCATCCTGTTCCTTTTATATAAACATTATGAGTTTTGGTATGATTTCCAATCGGTAGTTATCAGTCACACTATATGACAATGATGTGAGCAAGGACAGGTCACCGTATGACATTAAACAAAAATTTTGAAAAATCCATACCGCATAAAATGAAATAAAAGGCCCTGGGATAGGCAAAATGATAACACTGTAAATGAAATACAACAATGGGCTGATTTATATTTCGAAACTCACGAAATATACTTATAAAAGACGTTGTGAAACGATTTCAAATTAGCAACAACCAGTTAGACTACCCATGAGTGGCGCTCTAACCATTATATTTGTAAGTTGCAATCTGAAACGGAAAAGCATTGAACCATTGACAAATATGCGAACAATTAAAAGTCACCGTAAGCCGTTTAACAATATGAAAATAAATACCACATCAAAGACCTGATTTTCACATTTACATGATAAACATAAACGGAAAAGAGTTTTGCCAGACAACAACCAACGACAAACACTTGGAACGAATTAAAAAATCGTGGCGGGAAAACTTACGTTCAATCCTTAATCTAACTTCTGTCAAACATAACAACAAACGAACAGAGATTAAAGCCAGTTAGATAGAGCTTGACAAATTTGACATTACTAAATACAAACAAACTTTTACCATCCGTTGCCCTGCCGAAAAAAAAAACAAATATAAGAATAATCGCAATATGTTATCAGATTCAAAGCACACTATCAACTAGGATATATATCATATATTCCATAGCCATGAATAGGAGATATATCATAGAAGCAATTTGTAATTTAATCATTGAGGACAATAGATAATGTGTCGTCTTTTTCTTATGACACCACAAGTCAACCAAAAAGTAAGGGGCACCTGCACACGTTGCATAGATGCAATGGAAGCCCATCATTAGATATATGCTGGTACCTTGTTAAGCGAATTTTGTGTTCTTTAATAACACAATGAAAACAAACTTAATTTGAGACAGCAAACCATCAAGTGACAATAATTCAATAGGCAATAAGCAATCGGCAGAGCCAGAATGTTAAGCCAGAAGGCTTGTTAGTTTTACTGAAAAAAGTAAAATAACAAAAATACCGAACTCCGAGGAAAATTCAAAACGGAAAGTCCATAATCAAATGCAAAGTCAAAAGCTCAAACACATCAAACGAATGGATAACAACTCTCATATTTGACTTGGTACAGGTAAAAAATGATGGATTAAACCTGGTTTTATAGCTAGCCAAACTTCTCACTTGTATGCCAGTTGCATACAATTTCATTGACAACGATTTGTGAACAAAACAAACAGACATAATAGGTAAAAATGTCATAAATAGGGGAACAGCAGTCAACATTGTGTGAAATGGTACTGATATAAAACTTGGAATTGCCTATAAATAATCTCTTAGTAATAACATAAAAATATGAAAGATAATTACTTACTTAGTCAGTGAATTTGAATTGTGAAACATCAGTTGTTGTGCCGTTATTTATACAAATAATTTAGAACAATTTCATAACACCTTTCTCGTATTTCCTTAATACTTTGTTTTTTTTAATGATTGTTTCAATTTACTTATCCTCATGTCACGTTAACTTATTTTTAAATGATTGTTTCAATTTACTTATCCTCATGTCACGTTAACTCTAGTCAATTTAGGAAAATATCTGAAATACGCCACAAATATAAAATTTTCATGACAATCTTCTGAATGATTTATACTATGAAGTCTTGCCTCCTATTGTATTTAAAATGTTCTGTTATGATATACATGTACATAGTTATGATATACCTATACGCTGTATTGCTTTTGGTTTGAAATAAGCTATTAACTGTATTGTGCTAAGAATTATCAACATTGAACTTTTTTGAAAATCTCACATAAAAGAATCTTCACGAAAACAGCAATGAAAACTATAAATATCTAATTAGAGTTAATCATTCTTGTTGCTTAAGATAGGCATATAAGAATGTACATCTTTTAAGAACACCTACTCCTACACGATATTTAAAAAGAACAAACCCAAACGACAAAAAATCAGACAATTCGACCAAATCATCAAACTCATTAAAATGTATTTAATAATGTTATGTTGAAGCAACAACATCGGCAGTCTAAGTACGTATTTTTTACTTCTAAACTGGTTTCAATTTGCAGGAGAGTTGATAAACGTTCTGTTTGTTCTCCTAATCTGGTTTCTTATCAGTTCTTTATTGAAACTTGTTTGTTTCTTGTAAACTGAAACTAATTTGTTTCTTGTAAACTGAAACTAGTTTGTTTCTCGTAAAGTGAAACTAGTTTCGCACATTTTTTAAACCTTCTCATGTGATTCAAAAACCATTATCAAAACTTATATAAGGCTCATATGCGACTGTTGAATATTTGCTGTGTTCATTTTTGTGCGTTTCATATACATGTGTAATGCATTTCAATGAATTGTGAATTATTCGTGATTTGTATATAAAATGTCTAAACTGAAACTAATTTGTTTCTCGTAAAGTGAAACTACAGATGTGTGCAGTCCTAACCTATACAGCAAGTTAACTTGATAACCAGTCATTTGGACTGGTCAAAGTTAACCTGTGACCGGATTTAGGACTGCTCTGACCAGTCCTAGGACCAAAATCTAGTTAACTTGAAAAGCGGACTTGGTCCTAGGACTGTTTTTATGTCTGCCAAAAAGTTAACTTCGAAACAGGTCCGCTATTGATATAAGTTAACTTCGAACCAGTCCTGCTGTAAATTTAACATAAGTTAACTTCGAAACCAGTCCTGCCATAAAGTTAACATAAGTTAACTTCGAGACCAGTCCTACCACAAAGTTAACATAAGTTAACTTTTGCTTTGACAAATGCGATCGAAACCAGACCTGTTCCCAAGTTAACTTTTGACTGGTCTGCTCAACACTAAGTTAACTTGTAACCAGGACCGCTCTACATCTATTTAAAAAAATATATCTTCGTTTCGTAGTATAAACATCGCAAATAAAGTAAAATAAATACTTCCGTTATATAAACAGGATTTAATACAAATATTTGAAAATAAAGTACGCATAAAACGTTGCTTGAAACACAAATTTATCTGTGATCTGCCAATCTATAAATTAAAAAACGATCTTGGTTACAATGATAACGGGCACTGAATATATATTCCAATACCTATCAAATTCAACCATATTTGCACTTTATTTATATGTATATCTATGAAAGGACGTATTTTAGATGTTAGCTATACGTCCTTGTTAGTTATATGTCCTTGATCTATGTAGCCACAATCAGTAATATTTTAATTTCAGGATAGAATATACTATAAAAAATGAAAGCATCATTTTTAACACATGAATACAAATTTTTGTTCGCATAAATTTAGGGTGCCAGCATGTCCTTTTATTCAAAATATTGATGCGTAAAAAAATTTCAGTTACGTTTTGATACCTCATGCTAACTTGTACAATAAAATAATTTGACCCTATTATGATTAACCAAAACTGACCATGTGTGCACTTTTATTTATAAATCTATATACCCACATATTAAATCCGCCATATTTAGGTCTTTCCACTTTTCTGTGGAAAGACCTATTGTTTTTCTTCTGATTATTTTTTTTTTTTTTTTTTTTTCTTCCGCCTAATTTTGTTCTTGCGATAAACATTTGTTTCGCAATATGTCGCTTAGATATTTGGTATATGATATCGAACAGTTTATGCGCTTTTGAAATTTACCCTGCGTAAACGAATACTTTTCTTTGTAGGAGTTATCTCCCCAAACACTGTTTTCCTTGTTAGCGCATCTCCTTCGCAACCGTAAAAGATTATGACAAATTTATTTTACAAAATTGCTCGTTATATCCTTCGCATGATTTGTCCTATTTTGACCGAAGCGATATGACCGCTCCATATGAGAGTTATTTCCCCTTATGCATCTGATATAAGTGATATGAATTTCTATCTTATAAATCATAAGTGATAGAGACCTAGGATCTTTTGATTTGAGGTCCTTGGTCCCAAAAAATGAAAATTAGGTCAAGGTCAAAGGTCAAGGTCATATTCTAATATTTGAATTTGGCTTATTTTCACTTATATCCAAAGACTGTATCAGATATCAACAAATTATTTTTACTAAATTGTTAGTTGCGACATGTCGTAAGATGTAAATTTTGATTGCAAGCGTACGTTGAATGTAAAAGGGAGTTTTCTCCCCTCTTGTATTTAAAAATACGCGTTTGGTGATATAACTCATTAACTAAATATAATAAAGACCTATGGTCTTTTGATTTGAGGTCCTTGGTTTATGACCTTGAAATTGATCTCAAGGTCATAGCTTAATTTGACGTTCTAGATTTTGACCTTTGCTTTTATTCTATATGTATACATGATAAAGATATACAACTTTTAGAAAAAGGTATCAAACCATTTAACCTTGTAAAAAACAACCGGAAGTGACCTTTTGTAAACCGGAAATAGCTATTTTTTTGTACTTTATTAATATAAAAGTATATAGAACCAGATATTTTTGGAATCAGTGTCAAGTAAATATTCAAATATAATCGGAAGTAACATTTTTCAAACCGGAAGTAACAAATTATCTCCCTTATTTAAAAAAAATGTATGGAAACAATATATTTTTGGAATCAGCTTACTAGGAGCTATCATTTGACGATTGAAATGACATTTTAAACTTAGTTTCACAACTTTTCATATCAAAATACATTGTTTTGATGGAAAGACCTTCAATTGTTCTCTGAACAATTGGTTTTTAATTTTTCAAATTTTTGTTCGCATAAATTATGGGTGTCAGCATGTCCTCCTTTTATTCAAAATTTTTATACGTCACAAAATTTCAGTAGTTTTGATACCTCATGCTGACTTGTACAACAAAATTATTTGACTGCATCAACTAAAACTGACCATATGTGCATTTTAATTTGTAAATCTATATACCAGCATAGTAAATCAGTCATATTTGTTATGTCAGGATTCAATGTATATTACAAAGGACAGCAATATTATACAAAAACAACATTTTTTTGTTTGCATAAATTTAGGGTGCCAGCATATGTCCTCCTTTTATTCAAAATATTGATACGTAACAAATTTTCAGTAGTTTTCATACCTCTTGCTGACTTGTGCATCAAAATTATTTGACCGTGTTGACCAAAACTGACCATGTGTGCACTTTTATTTATAAATCTATATACCCGCATAGTAAATCTGCCATATGTTTTCAAATTTTTGTTTACATAAATTTAGGGTGCCATCATGTCCTCCTTTTATTCAAAATTTTGATACGTAACAAAATTTTAGTAGTTTTGATACCTCATGCTGACTTGTCCAACAAAATTATTTGACCGCATCAACTAAAACAGACCATATGTGCACTTCTATTTCTAAATCTATATACCAGCATAGTTATTCAGCCATATTTTTTATGTCAGGATTCAATGTATAATACAACGGACAGCAATATTGCAATACAATAACAACAAATTTTTGTTTGCATAAATTAAGGGTGCCAGCATGTCATCCTTTTATTCAAAATATTAATACGTAACAAAATTACAGTAGTTTTGATACCTCATGCTGACTTGTCCAACAAAATTATTTGACCGCATCAACTAAAACTGACCATATGTGCACTTTAATTTGTAACTTATATACCCGCATAGTACATAAGCCATATTTTTTATGTCAGGATTCAATGTATAATACAATGGACAGCAATATTGCAATACTATAACAACAATTTTTTGTTGGCATACATTTAAGGTGCCAGCATGTCCTCCTTTTATTCAAAATATTAATACGTAACAAAATTTCAGTAGTTTTGATACATCATGCTGACTTGTACAACAAAATGATTTGACCGCATTGACCAAAACTGACCATATGTGCACTTTAATTTGTAAATCTATATACCATGTATACCCGCATACTAAATCAGCCATAGTTTTGTGTTAGGATTCAATCTACAAATGATCTACAATACAATGGACAGCAATATTGCAATACATTAACAACAAATTTTTGTTCGCATAAATTTATGGTGCCAGCATGTCCTCCTTTTATCATTTGTTTATTCAAAATATTGATACGTAACAAAATTTCAGTAGCTATGGTAGTTTTGATACCTCATGCTGACTTGTACAACAAAATGATTTGACCGCATTAACCAAAACTGACCATATGGGCACTTTAATTTGTAAATCTATATACATTTTTACCCGCATAGTAAATAAGCCATATTTTTTATGACAGGATTCAATGTATAATACAATCATGACAATGGACATTAATATTGCAATATAATAGCAACAAATTTTTGTTCGCATTAATTTTGGATGTCAGCATATGTCCTCCTTTTATTCAAAATATTGATACGTAACAAAATTTCAGTAGTTTTGATACCTCATGCTGACTTATACAACAAAATTATTTGACTGCATCGACCAAAAACTGACCTGCATATGTGCATTTTAATTTGAAAATCTATATATATCCGCATAGTAAATCAGCCATATTTTTGATGTCTTGATTCAATGTATAAAATAAATGTCCGCTGTTGGGATGGCGCCTAATTATGTCTTCTCCTGGCACCCCTGTGAACATGTCAGTAGGATGGCAAATGTATGCAATAAGGAAAACAATTAATGCAATTTTTGTTCTGCATCAATTGAGAATGTCAGCGTTTCATCTCTGTATTCATTATATTGAACAGTCACTAGGGTGTGTAAAACAAAACTATTAGGCCGCATCATCCAAGTACATGTACCAACACTGACATGTCTGAATTCATTTGTGCTTTTTAATGAAAAATGTATATGAGGTTCTCTTCTGGTAATAGTATATTGTTAATCTATTATGTCGGTTGATTGATTTTGTTTGTAGTTTAACGTCAAGTGACAACTATTTCATTCATGTGCACAAATCTCTTGACAAATCTGACGAATTTGACGAAATTGTTGGTAGTTTTACCACATCGTACATATTCGGACACTGTACAACTGTACAATTTTCGTTAGAATATTCTGCGGAAAAAAAATAGTGATTCCAATCCAAACAAGTAGAATAAAAATGAAATATCCATGCATGTATTAATGCATAAAGAAAAAATTAGGAAGAGACAAGTAAAAAACGGGGAACGAAGTAACGTCGACAAACATGTTGATATCCCATGATATAAGAATGTTGTTCCGATGCGTTGGATAACCCCAATTTCTATCCGCCTTCTAATTAAAAAAATATGATAGCTATATGTAATTGACTAAGGTATATAAGAATATTTAAAATAAAAAAAAGAAAGAATTGTGTTGTTATGAATAATGTCTAGTAGAGTATAGCGAGTAAAGACATTTGCTATCAGAGGCCTTCTGGGGAAGAACAAATTATGCGAATGTTGTTTATACATATTTTAATAAAGCTCAAGTCTGATATGAAAAGTCGCAAAACAGATAACATTTCATAAGCAGACATGTTCCCAGGTCTGGTCAATAGCAGACTTGTCCACAGGTCTGGTCAGGAGCAGACCTGTCCACAGGTCTGGTCTGGGGCAGACCTGTCCTCAGGACTGGTCAAAAGCAGACTTGTCCACAGGTCTGGTCTGGAATAGACCCGTCGATAGGTCTGCAGCAGTCATAAGAAAGCGGACCGTAGGTCCGGTCCACCGTAGACGAAGTTAACTTGCTGGTCTGCTAAAAAATTCTCAAGTTAACTTAAAGAGCAGTCAGCAAGTTAACTCTAAGTTAACTTTTGCCAAGGTTAGGACCGCACCCATCTGTAGTTTCGCACATTTATTAAACCTTCTCAGGTGATTTAAAAACCATTATCAAAACTTGTATAAGG
Organism: Mytilus edulis; assembly: GCF_963676685.1. Classification (NCBI taxonomy): domain Eukaryota; kingdom Metazoa; phylum Mollusca; class Bivalvia; order Mytilida; family Mytilidae; genus Mytilus; species Mytilus edulis. The sequence continues at coordinate 25,426,755 of NC_092356.1, forward strand.
CTCATATGCGACTGTTAAATATTCGCTGTGTTAATTTTGGTTAATTTGTTTGCGTTTCATATACATGTGTAATGAATTCAATGAATTGTGAACTATTCGTGATTTGTATATGAAATGTCTACCATGAAAATTGACAAAAATGCTTACAGGTAAAAAATTCATTATGTATCAACTTTACAGGTGGTGGACTATTAGTCCACGAGGGTATCACCAGCCCAGTAGCCAGTACTTCGGTACTGGCATGAAAATACGGATTTTTTTGTGTTATTAAAATTTGCTGTTACAAAATATTAGAAATTATTATAAATTAAGGAATGTATCTCCCTCATGCAAAGCTCTGATTCCTTTCACGGATTTTGCTATACTTTTTGGACCTTTTGAATTATAGCTCTTCATCTTTTATATAAGCTTTGGATTTCAAATATTTTGGCCACGAGCATCACTGAAGAGACATGTATTGTCGAAATGCGCATCTGGTGCAAGAAAATTGGTACCGTTAATTTTATTACAGAATAATATTTTATGCTAGAAAGGATCCTGATCTACTGGTCAATCTTTATATACATGTACTGATAAAAACAAACAATTCTAAAACTATAAATTAAGATTATTGTGAGAAGTCTGATTTGTTGTAAATAAATTATGTCTAGACAGTTATGTACCTTTTTAATTTTCTATCATAATGTTTGTTTCCGAAGCGATTTTGTCACGTTTGACATGACGTGACAATAGTAAGATAGTCAAATCACAGTGGATTGATACGAAATTAATCATTGTTAATTATAAAATTATTCAACGTATCCCACATACCATTATACTTAAACAGCTATATTACAGTTTAATACGTGGTGTTATTGTTTGCTTTTTAAGGAAGGTTAGTTTTGTTGTCTTTGGTTCTACTCACCTCCTTTTGTTTATAAATGTAACTTTACCAGAAATATAACGAGGACCTAAACATTGGTAGAAAAAAAACAATACAAACAGTTATGACAAAAACAATTGTATAGTAATGAAACAATGCCTGATGAGCTGGTGATACCCTCAGGGAGATACTTTTTACCAGCACTTTATCGATCCCCTTTGTTGATAAATTTAATATCGCTTTTAAGGTAGCACAATACAAATCAGATAACTTTAAACTGATGTAATTAATTTCACCCTTCTTTATATTTTATAAATGAGGTACCAAAAGAAAGAAGAAAGATTAATCTTTCAAATTGTGATAATTTCATTATGACATAATTATTACATAATCAATTGTTATGTAATTAGTTGCTATATTGTGATGTCCACACTTGAATGAATTTATCGTCTTTATTTTTCATCCCAAAATATTTTTATCGATTCTTGTAAAACACAGCTTGACCCCCAAAACTGTTTCTCATATTTCCAAAATACATCAATAGAACAAATTTTATACCCAATTGAATTTAGTGATCTGTTATGAATTGATGTTGCAAACTTCATTGAAGATTTATGAGAGAATGAAATACATCACAAGATAGCAACTAATTACATAACAATTAATCATGTAGTAATTATGTCATGATGAAATTATCACAATTTGAAAGATTAATCATTCTTCTTTCTGTTGGTACCTCATTTATAAAATATAAAGAAGGATGAGTAGAATAACATCAGTTTATGAAGATGTATGATTGGGGATGAAAAATCTTTGTATTTTGCTACCTTAAATTCAATGTCCCTGATGAGGTTTTCTGTGTTTACGTTATCATTTATGCCATAATCTAAACATTGAATTGCGACAGATTGTAAGACCGGTCCGACAATCAAAGTTAGGATTACAAACTAAACTTGGCTTAGTGAATGAAGAAAAATAATAAACATTTGAATAATTAAGTTAACTCAAAGATAAAATCCGAAAACAGTCCTGCACTCATGTCAACCTTCTCCCGTAGATGCCTGAATAAACCAAACCCGCATTCTTGTTTCACACGTTTAAACTGAATATAATTCGTTCCGTTCAAACAGATATTTCAAATCGACTACTAGTAATTGTTTACATTTAAGTAGGTTATACTATTCCTGAAAATTGCGATCAAAGAACAACCATTTACCCCGAGAAATGTACCGGGATATAAAGGTTAATTATTAATTAAAATTAATAAAATAATCGAAAAAAATCGACTTGTAAACTTCTCCAACTTCACGATCAATTATATAACTTTAGAAACATAAATAAATATGAAAACTGTAATTAAACATGTTAAAATGTGGTAAATAACATGGTTTTCAAAGAAAAAAATATAGCCATAACGCTTTGCTCAATAAACTATTCATGACAAGCTTAATCCTTCACACAACAAACCAGGAAACCTGCAGACGACAATCGATTATTATTGCAAAACAAATCCCCAAGACACAATAATATTTCATTTAGTCATATTTGAATTTTTAGTTGAGAAAATAATTTTTTTTTTGCTTTCGTTTAAACGGAAATTTAGATGAATAACTGTTCATGATAGCAATTAACTTCTTACGTTTCCTCTTTGTCTCCATTAAATCTGTTAATATTGTTTTTATCGTTCTAACATTGATTTTGATTTGAACTAGGCAGGGTACAATATATGAGGGTTTCATTTTTTTTTATAAATTGCCTGGTAGTAGCAGTAATTGAAGACTGCTCAAAAATAAAATTTGAGTGGGAAACTATGACTTGTCACAATGGTAACGGACACTTTATTTTGTGGTCGTTGAACGTGGTAAAACATAAAAACAATCTGTCAAATCACTATAATTCAGAGGCTGAATATGAATAGAATCAAACTTTTTTCAAAAATTTTCATATATATATAACATTGATATAACTTGGTTTAAGCTTCACTTCAGTTAAAGTCATAAGAAACGAGTGACCGGTGAAAACAATGTTCTACCAATTCTTGAACCAATGCATACAAACATCATAAACTTAGTCTTCTGTGCACGAATTTATTATTTTTTTCGTGTAAATTTCGTATTTATAATCGTCAATGTTTTTTTCAATCGGTCGGTGTTGTTGTAAAACAAATGCCAGGTAATCAAAGTTCTTGTTTTGAAGCCGAAGTTTAACAACTGTCATCTGTTTGTCAACAATCGACAAAACATCAACAAAAAAGCATGGAAATTGAGCACGTGTTTAACATGTAAATTCAGATAATAGTCTATTTTATGGACATCCATGCGTATTGTGATCACCGGATTTTAACGATATGGGTCACACTGAGGTCACTTTGCATACGGAAAATATGTTGGGGGAATTGCTTCCTTGAAGGAAGCAATTAAAATAAAGTAAACTTCTTCTAAATATGAATAAATTAAAGAATTTTCTTCGGAAAAAAGTATATGTACATAAGTTTTATAATGAAAACTATCCAATGAGTTATAAAAGAACATATGCATTATTTTTTTTAATTTGAAGTTTCTTATGACTTTAACATTGCAGTTCAACCAAATTTGTAATTTATTTGTTTTTATGTTAAAAAAAAAACATATTTTCAACCTTTTCTGAATCATGGAATTTTGTGATATTCTCAAATTTTCTCGTCTGTTTTTCTGGAAAGTGCAAACTTGTACAGCATAGTTAGCATTGTAGCAAGGTAGTAATTAAGATCGAATACTACTTGATTTTTTTCCCACTGAAATGGTGTTATTAATCGTAGAATTTTGCAGTTTAAGAACTTTTATGTTCTTAATTGTCTCCAAACCTTTAAGAAAATACATAGAAACATAGATACTCTAACTCTAAGTTACCAAAGTAAACATATTTTATTATATACATATGTACATTCATGGCTCTATAATCTGTCGATACCTGTATTTTGGCATTGCAGATGGTCATGTTTTTCTTTGACTGTTAATGACGTCTTTACATCAAATCCATTGGAAGTTGATAAATATTTAAGTCTAATATGCATGCTTTTATATTAACTGTTATTGACTACAGAGTAGCTGTCAGTAACTGCGAGTACTCTGTACTTAGTTTCTTTTTTTTTGTGGGGATAAAATTTACCCTGCAACGTCCACTCTGTGTGTGTATTTGTATCCATCCGATGAATTAAGCCTTTTCAACTGAACTTCATATAGTTTGCTCTTAAGTAGTACTGTTACACCACTGTCCCGGGCTATGGGGATACTAGTTTAACTCCGTCACGTTCTGTATGTGCCTGTCCCAAGTCACGAGTCTGCCATTCAGTGGTTGTCGTGTGTTGCTATGTAACATAAAATTGGAAAGGAAATGGGGAATGTGTCAAAGCGATAACAACCCGACCATAGAGCAGACAACAACCGTATTTGTTTTTCGTTCATTACTTTGTACATCAGTTAGGTTGTTAGTTTTCTCGTTTGAATTGTTTTACATTTGTCATTATTGCACCTTTTATAGCCGTTAATACGGTTTTGACTATTCTCATTGATGAAGGCCGTACAATGACCGGTAGTTGTTTATTTATGTGTCATTTGGTCTCTTGTTGAGAGTTGTCTCAATGGCAATCCTACCACATTTTCTTATTTTCATAAGTTGGATTTGCGCTTATCCCGGAAAAATAAGTTTCTGACGAGAAATATCTGATTGACTAAAATTTAAAAATGAATAATCAATAAAGCATAGTTAGTGCGGTGACTGAAGGCAGATTTTTGAAAATTTAATATCCCCACCGAACACACACCTATATAATATATCATTGGAAAGAGGAAACCTTGTACTACAATAATATGCCTGTCGTCAGGTCTTGAGATGTTCACATTTTTTTTGATAAATGAGGTCAAAGGTCATATGTAAAAATCGTTGAAAATTTGGAGGGTTTAAGTTTTGACATTTTTTGCTATTTCTAAACTCTACATAAATACAAACGATACTGTGTTTGGCTTTAGTAATGTTTGTTATTATACATGAACCTTATTCAGTAAGATATTTTTATAAAAAAAAAATCCTAAAATGACGTTTTATAAACAAAACTTTAAAAATCAAGTTTTCAACCTATAAAATGTTTAGAGCACCTTAACCTTATAAAACAATTCAGTTTTAGGTAAAAATCAAGTGTCATGCAGGACAATACCTTAAAATAATTTTCTAAACTATCATATTGGGTGAGGTATCAAACCAAAGCAATAGAACACTATATTCAAATATGACCTCAAATTGAATTGGCGGATACTTCAGGTTTTTATAAAGACTACTCGTTGCTTTTGGTTTTTATTTCACATTTATTACTGCTTCCATAGTATTATCTGTTGTTGTGTATTTTACTCTGGTTAATATCTAATACATTATAGGTTTTGTACATATACTCCACTTTTTTTCCTTGAAACGTACCACAAACTTCAAAAGTATTCAATATAAAAAAAGAAGTTGTGATATGATTGCAAATGAAACTACTCATGCCAAACGAGACCAACTGAGACTTAAATTAACAATTTTAGGTACCGCACGGGCTTCAACAATGAGTAAAATTCATAATGCAACGTCTTCAATTCCCGAAATGAAAAATGTAAAACAACTGAAAAATTTAAGGGCCAGATTAATGTACAAAATAAATAAGAAACAAAAAGTGTGTACCAGTGCAACAAGCTATATATATAAAATCAAGCGTTATATCCATCATCTTCATTTTCATCAACCGTTTCAAGACATGTTTTAATATTTCTACACATGAAAGGTTCTGCTCAAAGCAAACACGTTATTTTATATAAATACAGACAAGGTATTGTAGGAAGTCCGAAGACATTTGTTCCTAAAAAAAAAACAGCTTCAAACCATCTCTATCAATTGATCCAAAATTTAACGGAGATCTAAAAGGGGGGTTTAGGAAGTTGTGATGATATCCATAAGCTTGTTTGCAAAAATGCTGGGGAAACATTATACGAGACGTAATACTATCTTGAATTCGCTCAATTATGGTTGTCAACTCTTATTAGATAGCGTCGCACTTCGCTTTAAGATTTAAGGTGTTTTGAACCAAACTCAAGGTACATTTGTAAAGCCAATCCTAAATGAAAAGGAATAAAATAAATTTGGCCACATAAACGATTGACTCGACAATTGCCAAGCATTTACGCAATTTCTCTGGTGCTTTTTCCCTGGAATAGACTTGGCTGTCTGCAGTATCATCGAGAAACCATAAAATATATTGCAATAAATATGAAGGCATTGACTGAATTGAATTTATCTGACACGGATAAAACATCTTTTTGATCTTTCTAAAATGTAGCAACAAAATATACAAGCGCTCCAGTTGAACGACTACATTATAGAACGCGTGCAAACCCCCAAAATTTAGGGACAACAGTCCGATAATTGTATATCGTCATTCAATATCAGATTAGAAGCTTCCTCGATCTAAAAGGGGGAACAACTATGTCTACTTGTGTAACTTTTGTAGCATGAACGATGATAAACAGCCTGCACGGAGTTCTTTAAATTCACAGCTATCGCATGAAATCTTGATGTTCACCTCATCCAATCTTAGTGCACTGAGATACAAAAGTCGACTTCCCTATACATGTAAATTGACTCAAAATTTCAGTCAAGGTTTTTTTGGCATATTAAGCACTTACTGTATGAAATTTAACGACGTTTGTCTTTTCTTTGGACTTAAAATGAGCAAGTTTCAACGGACTTGACATGTCACGGAATATTTACTGAAACTAACCTTCAATTATTTGGATTTTTACAATGAGACTTTTCTAAAATTGTAGATTTGATGTTTAAAAAAAATAGAATATAAATATATACAAACGAAGTATGTGCCATATATTAGTGCACTTAAATTAAAAATATTTGTATATAATAGCAAAAAAGGTAATAATTTCAAATATAAAATTATTGACTAATACACAAAATGTGACGGAAGGCAAGTGATTAAGTTCCGTGTTGAAATTGAAGTTTTTTTACTCGATACTTTTTTCAATTGATTTCTTACGTTTGTTTTTAAATTTAAGTTCCAAAATTATTATCAGTAATTAGTTTCATGAAATACTATATGCTTAGAATATTCTGGTATGATTTTTATTACTACTATAAAGAAGAAACTAAAGTTTGTATCTGAATTTGCAATTAAAATTACCTCAATTTTAAACAGTCCAAACGTAGCAAATTTTATAGATAAGAAGAACATAAAATACTGAATAGAATATTTTGACATGAAAATAGCTTCAGGAAATACTATTTCAATCAAATGTAAGCAAACATACACAATTTTTCATTTTGAGAAAGGGGGGTTGAAATATACTACTAGTCATTAAAACGACTTTTCAGAAAAAATTTGACCATGCAAAATTCTGACGACAGGGCAAAAAATAAAGAAGACATATTTGTCTTTAGGTTAAGACAATTTTAAGCGATGTGTTAATCAAATTTCATGAAGGACAATACTTGAAACTGATTTTTAAACTAGCATATTGGATTAGGCATCAAAACCAAAAGCAAAAGTACCCTACAGTTAAATATGACATCAAATTGAATTTGCGGATACTAATGTTTTTCATAGGCTACTCGTTGCTTCTGTTTTTTTTTCTCACAATTATTGCTGCTTCCATAGCATTATCTGCCGTTGTGTATTTAACTCTGGTAAAGGTCTATTAAATGATCGGTTTTGCACCTAAAATCCCCCCTTTTTCCCTGTTAACGTACCACAAAATTCAAAGGTATTGAATATACAAAATAAGAAGATGTAGTATGACTGTCAATAAGACAACTCTCCAATAGAGACCTACTGACACAGAAATTAAAAACCATATGTAACCGTATAGCCTTCAGCAAGGAGTAAAACCCATACTGCATAGTCAGCTGTACAATTCCCGAAATGACAAATGTAAAACAAATTCTAACGAAATATTTAACGGCCTGAATTATGTACAAAATAAAATGCAAAAAAATAATAATATATAGAAACAAATGGCAACCACTGCAGTACAGGCTTATGCCTTGAGATAGACTAATACAGAATGAGGTGGTATAAACTAGTTTGAAGGCGCACTAACACCACCCAAACCACGGACAGTGTGTACCAGTACAACATTATCTTCATTTCCACCAACCAATCACAAGACGTGTATTAATATTTGTAAACATGTCACTTGCTTGGAATGGACACAGGTATGAATATGAAACATTCTGCTCAAGGCAAACACATAATTTTGATCGAGCTCACAGATTTTTCATTCGCGTAGAGACAAGCAAGGTCTTGTAAAAAGTCCGAAGACATTTGTCCCTCGAAACATACAGGCTTAAAACCATCCTTTTCAATCCATCCAAAATTTAACGGAGATCTAATTGGTGTTTAAGAAAGTTGTGATGACATCCATATGCTTGTCTACAAAGATGCTTGAAGCAAATGTTGCCTAAATCTTGATTCACAAGGGGGAAGCTTGGTTAGAGACGCATCTTTAGTGGTCGTAAGCATTACACGTAATTTATCATGGTCTCTTTGTACGTTTTTGCGTATGTCCTTTCAATCATACAGCATAGCCACGAGCTTTCTTGCAACTGAAAGACAGTCATCAACATCACAGTTTTCCATGTTTACTAAATCGGACACATCACAACACACCAGCTTCAGAACTTTGAAAATTAACCGGTTTATTACCTATACCAAACATTGACGATGTGGTGTCACATCCTGAAATTGCATGCACTGCAGGCATACATTGACCGACGATGGCATTCACTCAATGTATTGGTTGGCAAAACTTGTTATATAACGTCGCCTTTTACTATACGCGTACAGATACCCGAAACTGAGGGACAACCGTCCAATGATTGTCTGTCGCTATTAAACTCAGGTTTGAAGCTTTCTCACAACCAAAGGGGGAACAATTATATTAATTTCTGTAACTTATATAGCATGAACGATGGTAAACTGCCTGCAATTCTTCGAATTCACAACTATGAATTTCCAATAGAACAAATTTATCTAGAACCATGATGTACACCATGAACAACTATCCAACCTTTACTATTCTATGCAGGTTAAAAAGTCGACTAATAAATTGACTCAAACTTTCAGTCGATGTTTTTTAGCATATTATACCCATAAAATTTAACGACTTTCCTTTTTTCTTAGGACTGGAAGGTACAAGTTTCAACGGACTTGAAAAATCATACATGTCATGGAATCGTATTATACTGATACATCATCCTACATTCTCAATATGTCTGTCTTCAAGGGTCATCGTTGATTGCTTTCTGTTATAACTGTTTTAATCCCACACCTACGATAGTAGAGGGGCATTATGTTTCCTGGACTATATATGCGACCGTAAGTTCGTCCATCCATTCCTCCGTTCGTCCGTCTGTTCCGCTTCAGTTTAAAGTTTGTGGTCAAGGTAGTTTTTGATAAAGTTGAAGTCCAATGAACTTGAAACTTAGTACACATGTTCCTTATGGTATAATGTTTCTTATTCGAACGCCAAATTAGATTTTTTACCCAAATTTCACGGTCCACTGAACTGAAAATGATAGTGCGAGTGGGGCATCCGTGTAACTTTTATCTTTAAACGTTTTATATCTTTCTATAAGGTATGCGTTTTGATCATCTTTGAAAGCCGTACATTACGCAGATGTCCGTAGGTCATTGATCGCTTTGGTTATTATGACACATCACATAACTCTTATATAAATGAATTTAAAAAAAAATTACAAAGAAACCGTTGTCCCTCTAGAATCTGTTCTAAAATTATTTGTTTATTTCAAAATAAAATAATGTCAACGAAATACTGGAAGTAATCCATAACAAAACCTTGTGACCGAAGGAAGAGATGAATATATATACCGAAAACCAGTTTTTTTTTATTCCTTAGTATAGTAACATACTTTATGTCCAAGGGTATAGTGATTGATTGCTTGGTGTTAAATGCCACTTTTAACACTATTGTGCTATTTCGTGGCGGTCAGTCTCTATTTGTGGAGGAATCCCGAGTGCCCGGAAAAAACCACCGAACTTCGGTAGGAAACCAGACAATCCTAGTCAATAAAGATTGGAGTCGAGTGCACCTGCTCCGTGCGTTATTCGAACTCACAACCTCAGTGTTGACTGGCTAGTGATACAATAGTTCGACTACTTAGACTACACAGCCACCGATGCGTCTTAAGGCGTAGTGAAAATAAGTTATAGATAATTCATATTTTAAGGTTTTTCTTGTCGTAGAACACACCGAGTATGCATTATCTGACTTATATACCGTAAAAAAAATATTAGTTTTATAAAGATTTGTAAAATTTAGTATCCTATTTTACCGACAACACTTACGTGGGATATTCCCTTCTAATGCGTTCAGGTTTTAATATGCCCTGCGGCTCATTTAGAATGTGAAATAACACTCACTAAATAATTTAGATATAAAACCTTTTAAAAATTATTATCCATACACAATAACAATATTACTGTAACATATGTAACTGCATGAAGTAAGACAGTAATGTATTGTTACCATCCGATAACGGTGTATGACAAATACAAGACACATTGTAAGTAGTTTATTGTACCACTTAGCTTATGGAAAAAGGGGAGGGGTATGTTTTTTTTTAATTTGTTATGTTATTTCTATCGCGGAAAAGTGGTTATTTTTTTAACAATTTTACTTGAATCGAATGAAAAATTCAGAAAGATTATCTTTTGAATAGCAATACATTTCATTAAAAGATAATCAGGATATAATTATATACCCTCCGCACCCGACCCTTTCGTGAGCTACGTTAATGTTATTCAATAGAATATAAGATTATCTTATTAGTTGATCATTTAATAGAGTAAAAGGTATACATAAATTTTAAAAAGTTAAGAACCGACATGAAGACGAATATAAATATATGTAGGTCACAGTATGATTTCCTATTCAGTGTGTATCGTTCTGAACATGCATGAAATATTTGCCACTGGACAAGCAACAAAAAATCAATCGACCTATTCAGTTTGACTCAATAAGATTTTCAAAATCTTACACACGAATATGTTAAATCCGGATTTATTTTATGAAAGTCTACATTAAAATTCATCTGACATATATAATAATGTTTCTTTATTGTAGCGATAAATTAACAAAACTTCAGTACTTCACGTTATTTGTTTCTAAAATTAAAATGCTGGACTACAATGACGGTTTCTTTAACACCTATCATCGATTGAACTTTAAAAGATAAATTTTCAAATCGGCAACAAAAATATATTTGACGAATAAAGTTTTGAAGTAAATCATAGATTGCATGTTTATCAAGGACAATAATGACCTCTTATTTTATGCCTTTGAGCATATATGATTGAAACATGGTATCGTCCGGGTTGATTCTGAAAAAAGAATGACCTGTCGTTCCGAATGAAAATAACTCCATATAGGTATATAATGATACGATAATATATAAATAACACATAGCTGAGAGGGTGATAGAGCAGATTGTTACCCCGAGAAAACATTGTCAACCAGGACTTAATATTAAACTACTGCTCATACAATTGTGAACTTTTCATATCTTTGTAGCAGGGTATATATTTTCTATCATAATGGTTTCTCTGAGGAGGTTGCTGTTAAGAAGGACGTTTGACCCAAGAATCCCAAGTGGGGAAGTTGAAAACACACGTTCGAACAATTTACGGAAGCCATACCGAAATTGTCGTTAGCACAATAGCGTCCACTTTTCCTTGAATATAACTACCGAATTAGATTTATCACCGATTTTGTATTAAGCATCTCGATGGGTGCGACATGTGGAACAGGATACGCTTACCTTTCCGAAGCATCTGAGATCACCCCAGGTTATGGTAGGGTTCGTATTGCTCAGTCTTTAGTTTTCTATGTTGTGTTTTGTGTTTTGTGTATCGTTGTTTGTTATTTGGTCGTCTGTAGCTTTTGCCATGCCATTGTAAGTTTGTTTTCGACATATTAGTTGGAATATACGTTTGGGTATGCTTCGTCGAGGAATACAGAATAAATCCGACAATTTGATATTTTTAGTCTCTAATATTTTAGATCGAATGTTACGACGAACTCATTAACGTAAATCATCTCAGTGCAGGTACATTATTACGTTGAGATGGGGTTAACGCCGTTCCCTGTTGATCCCCGTTGGATCCGTAGGGTGTAAGTAAATTTCATGGTGAATTATGACATCACGTTTAATGTTAATGGTGACGTCATCTATTGATATTGTTGTATTTTATTGTTTCTTTTTCTACAAAACGCTGCAGGAAAAGTCCTGCGTTTCATGTCGGTCTCAAATTTATTTTAAACATTTTAATGAATACAACTTGACGTTGGTCCTTAACTGTCACTTCTCGTGTTCTTGTGTTGTTTTTTATTTTCAAACCGGACCAGTCATATGAATTGTTTAAGGCATCATGTTGACCACAGGTACTTATGAACAAAATACTCTTTGTTTGCCCTTGAGAGGAAGTACCCCAAATGACCCCCTTCCCCTAATCCCATAAAATTTATATTTTGTTATATTTTTTTTCATTTAATTTCAATTGTTTTCAATATTGGAATATATGTTGAAATTAATAAATGATTTTCTTGAAATTTATGAAAGTAATAAATCAAATTAAATTTCATTCGGGCACTATCTTTGAGGGGTACTCAAAGGGTATCATATTCAAAAGTAACTGTGATGGTGACATGCAATTGTTCACGAATTTGTTCCTTGGCCGGTTGCTTACAAATATGAGTTGTAGCCTCTTCATCATGTTTATAGTGAATGAAAAAGGTGAATATATTTTCAAACAGAAAACGAAGAAGACGTCTTAATGATGATTTGACATTGCAGCTGTTAAAAGAAAACTCAGATTGGATTGCACAAATTGTATTAACACAATGACAGACATTTTATTGACAAAAACTTTTAAAAAACAACTTATGAAAACAGATAAAGCATAAGAACATATAAGTCTCTTGTTTGGGTATACCTGTAGAGTTCTCATTAAAACATGATATCACATCCTTATATCCACGGCAATGTTGTTTTTGAAGCCTATAAACTTAGATCCGATCCTTGTAAAGTCGTTGATTCTTGAATAAAAGCAAGTAGTATACCGCTGTTCAATAGTCATAAATCAATTTAATTGACAAAAATTCAGGTCACAAACCCTAAACGAGGGAAACACATCAACTATAAGAGGAAAAACAACGGAAAAACAGAAACACTGAACTGCTACAAAAACAAACGCCAACATGCATAGTAACTTCTTAGAGATTATCACTTTAACACAATTTAACACAGTAGATAAATCTGTTAGTAGTCTTTTAATTTAAAACAATTGAAGCACAACTAAATATATATAACTACAGATATGATCAATGTTTTAAGAAAAAAAAAATAATCAAGTCCCTGTGATCATTCACCATGTTTTTATGTTTTTACATACACGAAGGTCTGTTTAATTTTTCAACTATACTATAGGTTCGTTTCCGGAGAAAAAAATATGGGCTTAACATAGATTTAAAGCTTACTAAAAGAGGGGAGAAAGATACCAAAGGGACAGTCAAACTCATAAATCTAAAAGAAACTGACAACGCCATGGCTAAAAATGAAAAAGTCAAACATACAACAGCACACATGACACATGACACAACATAGAAAACTAAAGAATAAACAACACGAACCCACCCACCCCAAAAAAAAAACAACAACTAGGGGTGATCTCAGGTGCTCCGGAAGGGTAAGCAGATCCTGCTCCACATGTAGCACCCGTCGTGTTGCTTATGTGATAACAAATCTGTGAAATAGTCTAATTCGGTAGGTCATATTCATGAAAGGGAAGGGGATTGTAGTTACTAAATCTCCCACTTGTATGATAGATGTTTATAGTTTCGTTATATGAACAAATTTGGTGAGCTACACAAAGATAATAATAATAGGTCAATGTGACAATAATTGGGATCCAGCAGCCAAAACTGTGTAAAAATGCATCACAGCCATACAACACCACTTACTAAATAATTCAAACAAAAATACAAATACATCTAACTTTTACAGACAATACACTATATTGTTAAAATGCGACTTTTCACCCCTTGCCTAAGGTATGACCAAATGGAAACGAGTTGAACTGATAAAACTAGACTTATTAACACTGAATGAACGACACACTATAAATATAATAGAGCACATTATTTTCAAATAAGTTTGCAACAAGAATCTGTACTAATTCAACTAAATTAAGTTGCCCAAAAATTCCTTCAAGAGGTTTGATTTCTTTCTTTGTTAACGTAAATTAACTCGTTGCGAATATTTAAAACTTGGATCTTTCCTAATTCAACTGCATCAAGAAAAATTTAGACTCGCCAGTTTTAATCTCTGCGAAGTGTGCTACAAGGGAGCGAAACTTGAAAAAATTATTCGCGAAAATGAAGTTGTTTTCATGGTATATAGGTAGTCTTGTGTAATACTAATGCCTATATACACGAATACAAACGCTTCAAAATTACCAAAACTCTGTTTCTAAATTGTCCACTAAGCCAACTGAATAATAGAAAATTGATTGGTATACTTAAAACTAGTAATACTCGAGTGACGGAAGCCACGACGTCTAAGAAATTGTGTACAGATTCAACAACTTGAAGATCCTTGTACAAAAGAATGGTTGAAGGAATTCCGGGTATGATGAATATGAGAGAAATTATAGTTGTAGCCATTGTTACCTTTGCAAGTCTTATGTCTGCAATTTCTCTTTCTGTACTTTCTCTTTGAAGACGTTTTCGGATCTTGATTTGTTTTTTTACAAGACACCGAATACCTAGAAACAAGCAAATCATCAATATACCCGGTATAATATGTTGTACTAAATCATTAATGATCGTAATGATAAATTCAGCATCTCTATATCTCTTTTCTATGTCTTCGAAAATATGTGGATAGCGACATATTTCTTTTACTTCCTTTGTTGTCTTGTCAACTGTCATTGCCTTTACAAATCTAACATGCAAAAAATAATATGTAACAGATATGGTACACGAAATAAACACTGACATTGTTACAAATAATGCACTTGCTCTTGCATTAACAATGACTTTAAATGTCAAAGTTTTGTAAAACATAAGGAAAACAGTTAATGCTTGACCAACTTTAAGCCATTGTGAAATCGTTCGCATAGCATTCGGAAAGAATACAGCTGCCGCTTCATACACGTAACACAACTCATATTTAATGTAATAGTCTTTTGTCGAATAAACGGCTATCATAGCTATATTCTGCACCACTAACGCTGTTATGTCAAGGCTAGTGTACGCTATCATAAGGGCAAATTTTGTTATGTAATTCTCCGTCCTAATAAGTCTGATTGACATTATCAACCAAATCACGAGCAAAACTATGAAAATCGGTTGGCAGTAAAGGTAATAGGCTATGGTTGTATCTGTGACTGCCTTCTTTGGAGCAAAAAAAGTACCTTCCTGTATTTTTTGAACAGTTTTAACATCAGGAACCCCATTAAACAAAGATGTTAACCATGCTGTTATATTTGATGGTGGCATATTGATGCAGACACCTGAAACAAATAGAAAATTTGCATGAATTAAAATCACACTCAGTATGTATAAATTTCCTGCTTCAAAAGGATTTTTATTGATATACTAAGAACAGGATCGCTCAAAACCACGCATTTGAAAGTCAGTGTTGAATAATTATATAGAAACGTTGTGTCATGTATGACTAACACAGGCCTTAATTCTATTTTATTGTCTCGCTAGCTAAATATAAAAAGAAACATGTACATGTTTTCCACATCATTATAATTGAAGTTGTCAATTATTCAAATTAAAATGAGATTTAGATACTTCAGTACATATTCTAATTTATTAAGATGTGAAAATACTTTTCACTGAATGTAACGGAAGCGTATTAGCGCCACACATTTTTTAATTTTTATTTTTCTTCCTATGTTTACGTTATAACAAAAACCTACGCAAACATAGGAAAAAAAATAAAAATAAAAAATGTGTTGCGCTAGTACGCTTCCGTAGAATGTGGTAAATGTAAGTGTCTCCTTCTTTAGTTTAAAAAACTCGGTTCAAGACTTCTCAATCCTTAAATAGGTTTCTGATCAGGGCTGTTTTTTAGCGGTTGAGATTACATATTTTACAATACCCTTAGCTTGTTTTCCGATATAAAAAAATACATTTTAACTATTAATGGAATAATAATATATTCTGATTTTCCATGAAAAAAGAGAAGAGATATTGTTACAGAATTAAACACAAACGAGTTTGCACAACCTGGAAAACGCCGAATTTAGATTAAAAATCGTATCCACCAGGTCTGTTATATAATTTTAAATTCAATCCTTTTTCAAATATTGCAATTAATGTGCATTTATCAGCTAACAACTTCTACTCCAGTGGTAAAAAAACATGTATGTAAGTTAAACTCGTTGTGTCCACCTTTTTCCCAAACATAAGTGAAACTAACGCCATGCTATTTTATGTATGGATACGATTTTGTAACCAATTGAATTAGAAACACTGGTAAATGTGTATCATTCTTAAAAAATCATTTGATCTTAACATCATCTGAAAAGTCAAACAATAAATAGTCTAAAGTGTACTGAGATTACTGCAGTGGATAAGTCTAGAAATTTAATAAAAAACTGAAAATGACTTATTATTGTACTGTACAGTCAATTAAGATCTACTCATATCCAAATGATCGTTTCAGATAAAAATTTGTTTACTAGCCGAAAGTATTATTACAAATTGATAAAAACAAAAACTAAACGATAATATACATATAATTATTATGAGTTTTGGTATGATTTCCAATCGGTAGTTATCAGTCACACTATATGACAATGATGTGAACAAGGGCAGGTCACCGTATGACATTAAACAAAAATTTTGATAAAAAAACCATACTGCATAAAATGATATAAAAGGCCCTGGTATAGGCAAAATGATAACACTGTAAATGAAATACTACAATGGGTTGATTTATATTTCATAACTCACGAAATATACATATAACAGACGTTGTGAAACGATTTCAAATTGTCAACTACCAGTTAGACTACCCATGAGTGGCGCTCTAACAACTACAAGTTAGACTACCCATTAGTGGCGCTCTAACAACTACCAGTTAGACTACCCATGAGTGGCGCTCTAACAACTACAAGTTAGACTACCCATTAGTGGCGCTCTAACAACTACCAGTTAGACTACCCATTAGTGGCGCTCTAACAACTACCAGTTAGACTACCCATGAGTGGCGCTCTAACAACTACCAGTTAGACTACCCATGAGCGGCGCTCTAACAACTACCAGTAAGACTACCTATTAGTGGCGCTCTAACAACTACCAGTTGACTACCCATGAGTGGCGCTCTAAACATTACCAGTTAGATTTCCCATGAATGGCGCTCTAACTATTACATTTAGAAGTTGCAATCTGAAACGGAAAAACATTGAACCATTGACAAATATGTGAACAATTAACGGTCACCGTAAGCCGTTTACCAATATGAAAAAAATACCACATATAAAAATTTACAAGGTTCGGGGCTGGTCACATTTAGTACTAGTATATTATAAATTTAAAAAAAAACCATCAAAGACCTGATTTTCACATTAACATAAACGGAAAAGAGTTTTGCCAGACAACAACCAACAACAACAACTTGGAACGAATTAAAAAATCTTTGCGGGAAAACTTACGGTCAATCCTCAATCTGACTTCTGTCAAACAAAACAACAATCGAACAGAGATTAAAACCAGTTAGATAGAGCTTGACAAATTTGACATTACTAAATACAAACAAAGTTTTACCATCCATTGCCCTGCTGAAAAAAAAACAACAAATATAAGAATAATTGCAATATGTTATCAGATCCAAAGCACACTATCAACTAGGATATATATTATATATCATATTCCATAGCCATGAACAGGAGATATATCATAGGAGCAATTTGTAATTTAATCATTGAAAACAATAGACAATTTGTCGTCTTTTTCATATGACACAACAAGTCAACCAAAAAATAAGGGGCACCTGCAAACGTTTCGTAGATTCAATGGAAGCCCATCATTAGTTATATGCTGGTACCTTGTTAAGCGAATTTTCTGTTCTTTAATAACACAATGAAAACAAACTTAATTTGAGACAGCAAACCATCAAGTGACAATAATTCAATAGGCAATAAGCAATCGGTAGACATATTTTGATGATTTGAATATATTTTAATGCTTGAATGTTAAGCCAGAAGGCTTGTTAGTTTAACTGAAAAACGTAAAATAAAAAAAAATACCGAACTCCGAGGACAATTCAAAACGGAAAGTCCATAATCAAATGGCAAAGTCAAAAGCTCAAACACACCAAACACATCAAACGAATGGACAACAACTGTCATATTTGACTTGGAACAAATAGAAAATGATGGATTAAACCTGGTTTGATAGCTAGCCAAACCTCTCACTTGTATGCCAGTTGCATACAATTCCATTATATCGACAACGATGTGTGTACAGAACAAATAGACATAATAGGTAAAATTGTCATAAATAGGGGTACAGCAGTCAACATTGTGTGACCTGGTACTGATAGAAATCTAATATAATCTCTTAGTAATCACATAGAAATATAAAAGATAATTACTTACTTAGTCAGAGAACTTGAATTGTGAAACATTAGTTGTTATCTCATTATTTATACAAAAAATGTAGAACCATTCTATAACACCTTTCTCGTATTTCCTTAATGCTTTGGTTTTTTTAATGATTGTTTCAATTTACTTATCCCCTTGTCACGTTAACTGTATTGTGAGTAGAATTAGAAACATTAAACTTTTGTTGAAAAGTTCACATAAAAGAATCTTCACGAAAACAACAATTAAAACTATAAATATCTAATTGGAGTTAACCATTCTTGTTGTTTTAGATAGTCATATAAGAATGTACATCTTTTAAGAACACCTACTCCTACACGATATTTAAAAAGAAATAACCAAAATGACAAAAAATCAGACAATTCGACCAAATCATCAAACTCATTCAAATGTATTTAATAATTCTATGCTGAAGCAACAACATCGGCAGTCTAAGAACGTATTTGTTACCTCTAAACTGGTTTCAATTTGCAGCAGAGTTGATAAACGTTCTGTTTTTTCTCCAAATCTGGTTTCTTATTAGTTCTTTACTGAAACTTGTTGTTTGTTTCTTTTAAACTGAAACTAATTTGTTTTTCGTGAAGTGACATTTATTAAACCTTCTCATGTGATTTAAAAACCATTATCAAAAAATGTATAAGGCTCATATGCGACTGTTGAATATTCGGTGTGTTAATTTTTGTTAATTTTTGTGCCGTTTCATATACATTTCAAAACTATTCGTGATTTGTACATAAAATGTCTACCACGAAAATTTACAAAACTGCTCACAGGTGAAAAATCCCCTCTGTATTAACTTTAAAGAATAATATGTTATGCTAGAAAAGGTCATGCTCTATTGGTCAATCTATATATACATGTACTGATAAAAACAAACAATTCTAAAACTATCAATTAAGATTATTGTGAAAAGTCTGATTTGATGGAAATAAATTATGTCTAGACAATTATGTACCTTTCCAATTTTCTATCAAAATGTTTGTTTTCCGAAACGATTTTGTTACGTTCGACATAACGTGACAATAGTAACTTAGTCAAATCACAGTGGATTGATACGAAACTAGTCATTGTTAATTATAAAATCATTCAAACATATCCCACATACCATTCTACTTAAACAGCTGTATAATAGTTTAATACGTGGTGTTATTCTTTGCTTTTTAAGGAAGGTTAGGGTTTTTGTCCTTGGTTCGACTAACCTCTTTTTTATTATAAATGTAACTTTACCAGGAATATAACGAGGACCTAAACATTGGTGGAAAAAAGATAAATACAAACAGTTATGACACAAACAATTGTAAAGTAACGAAACAATGCCTATTGAGCTGGTGATACCCTCAGGGACTTACTTTTGACCAGCACTTTATCGATCCCCTTTGTCAATAAAATTATAAGCGCTTTTAAATTCAATGTCCCTGAGGAGGTTTTCTGCATTATGTTATATCATTTATGCTATAATCTAAACATGAAATTGCGACATATTGTAAGACCGTTTCGACAATCAAAGTTTACAAACTAGACTTGGCTTAGTGAATGAAGGAAAATAATAAACATTTGAATACTTAAGTTAACTTAAAGATGAAATTTGAAAACAGTCCTGCACTCATGTCAACTTTCTCCCGTAGATGCCTGATTAAACCAAACCCACATTTATCTCCATAAAATCTGTTAATATTGTTTTTATCAGTTCGAACATTGATTTTGATTTGAACTAGGCAGGTAGCGATATATGAGGGTTTTAACTTTTTTTTATAAATTGCCTGGTAGAAGCAGTAATTGAATACTATTCAAAAAATTAAATTTCAGTGGGAAACTATGACTTTTTGCAATGGTAACGGACACTCTATTTTGTGGTCGTTAAGCGTGGTAAAACATATAAAAAATCAGCCAAATCACTTTAATTCACAGACTGAATATGAATAGAATCAAACTTTTTTCAAAAATGTTCATATATAACATTGATATAACTTGGTTTAAGCTTCACTTTAGTTAAGATTGCAGTTCATCCAAATTTGTAATTTATTTGTTTTTATATTAGAAAATACATATTTTCAACTTTTTCTGAATCATAGAATTTTGTGATATTCTCAAATTGTCTCGTATGTGTTTCTGGAAAGTGAAGAAAAATCCACAAATCGAATTTATAAAACATGGCATTTTGGGTAGGGGCAGGGGCGGTGAAGGTGAGTTTTTTTTAAACCCGAACATTAACATGAACTATTTAGATGGATGGCCACACTCATTCTCAAGACACATACAACATGGAAATCTATCTAAAAATAGAACAAGTTTTTTCCAAATTGTTCACGTGGTTTTACCTAATCAAGTAAAGGGATAACTATATCAAAAAATTACAGGACCGCATCAAAGAATGACAGGACCACATCAAATAATGAAACAAACACATATAGTAGTGTAAAATCGTCAAATTTTGAAACACCATTACGTAATGTTAACCATATAAAGAATTAACAAATCATCCTTACGGAATAACAAAACCACATCATGTAATGAAACAACTACATTACGTTAAGTCACATACACATTAAGTACTGTTAAAACCACATTGACTAATGACACAACCATATTAAATAATGGTGAAACCACATCGAGTAATGACAAAACAATATTGAGTATATTGACAAAACCATATCAAGTCAATACGAAACCATGTAGTGTAATATCGAAATACCATTAAGTAATGACTATTCCATATTGAGTTATATTAAAACATCATTACGTAATGTCAAAACCATACTAACTAAAGACAAAATATCATTAAGTTATAATAAAACAACATAAAGTAATATCAGAGTTCCACATAAGACAGCTGTGTCGTTGCATAGGCAGGTGAGATTACTTTTTTTACAAATTGCTTGACCCCGGAAGATGGTGAAAAATGTCACTCTCTTCATGAAATAATCCCAACATTTATTTCAAGTCAAATCTACATATTTCATTTCTCATCACATCAGCTCTATAAAACAGTTCTTATTGTTCATTTATGTCCATTTTCAAAATCACAGCATCCACAATTATATGGCGGACATTTTTTTTAAATTTCGTCATCTGAGTTCCTCATCTCAATGTCCATTAGGGATTTTGACCCACGTGTTTGAAACCAAGACCACATAAGAAAACATTGATAATGCAAAAATAGGTAGAAAATATTCCACAACAGTATTAATAACCATAGAAATTTGACTATAGCCTTACTGCATATCCTGTTACTATTGTTTAACTAAAAGAATATTGGAAAGGGACAGGATTTCAACCTTGCAACAGGTCACCTTTGCACCCCTCAAACTCAAACAGTTTTTGCATCGACACTTAAAAAGTAAAATAAGATTGGTATGTACTGCGTTCTGTCAAGTATTGCAACCAGTGTTATAAAACCCAGTATGTAATTCAAGTTGTTTTCGAATTAACCATTAATCTTGTATTGATGCACACATTCACAGCTTAGTGGTATGATTTCAAATCTCGGGATTAAATCAAAATCTTCTATGAAGATTACAGAGGCGGATCGACGATTAGAGGAAAGAGGGGGCAAAATTCAACTTAAAATAATGTTACATTTTTACTATCAAAAGGGAGAGGGGTTAACTATCTTGTTGTATACATTTGTTTTCACTACGCAAACCAACAGCCCATTGTATGGACAATAATAGTGTATTGACTTGACATATCAACGATATAAGGATGAGGCTTAGAAACGGGGAAATGCGAGGATCTGCCAAGCTATTTCCCTGTTTAAGGTCGAATTTTTAATATGGACTAAAATATATACAATAAGGAAAAAACATAACGATGTATAAGGTTGAAAAAAAAATTAACAAGTGAAAAATGTGTTTCTAACAATTTTTAAAGAAATAAGTTTGAGTCGTTCCACGCTTCGTTGTTTACATTGGAAACACAAACAGGTTAACAATGGTTAAAGAGGTCGTCATGAATGATTAAATATAGTTCCGGTAACTACTATTTTTTTTTTTCAATATTAAACATATTTTATTAACAATCACCTGTTACATCAACCCTCAGTTGCCCAGGGAAGCAACTAAGGGGGCCCCAATTTTTACAGTCTCATTTGTCGGGGAAAAGCAAATGAGAAAAAAACTCCCACTATAAATTATTAACATCAACCTTTATAAATATTATCTATCCTTGTACAAATGTACATATACCTGCAATCAATATCGATCTATATATCTATACATCTCACCATATATAATTATTTGAATAAAGTTTGTTTTTTATCTTCATTTATTTCTCACAAAGGCTACCTGTATTTACTACTATTTAAACATTCATGAGGAGAAGTGATACCGGGTCAGTGACTCTATATGACATAGAAATATACAACGCATTTTGACTGCTCAAATAGAATGAGTGCAGTATAAAATGTGGTGCATAGGTAAGAATAATGCATTATTAAAACAATTTATTTGTTGGATACAATTTTGTCTGTTAAAGCATTATTAATTTTCCGGGATAAGCGCAAATTTTCGCAGATTTATCTCTTTGTCTATCTCAGAGATCCGGAATTCCGATTTGGGAATAGAAGTATAACACACGAGTTGTTTATGATATCTATTTTACTAAAATAACGAGGTCCAATTTGTCAGCCGTCATGAGATAAAAACGACAAATCAAAGAATTCAACTTTATACATATATACATGATATAGCTAATATAGGCCAATAATGTAGTTTAAAAATTACACCACTGAAGACCCTTTTGTTTTCCACGTAATAAATATTGCCAATAATTAACAAGTTCCGGGTCGACTCTGATACCGAAACCAATATCATATTCACCTGTACCTATTACCTTATCTGTACGTTCCGCATCTGACAAGCGCAGCACCAAACGGTGTATTTAGGATTTTGCTATATACACGGTTCATAATCACAGGGTTGACACTACTAAATTCAATCATTGTCAAATTGTTCCCTATTGTAGTATTTCAATCAGTAAGACTTTCTAAGATAACAATACGAATACTAAAAATCTGGACTTAAAATAAGGCGTATATGTACAGTTTCTAATTTGTTAGCGACATGAAGTAAAACAACAAATCAAAGAATTCGACTTTATCTATAACTAATATAGGACAATGCTTTTGATTAAAAATACTACATTCCAGGACCTTTTGTTTTCCAAATAATTAATATTACCAATAATTGATAAGTTCTAGGTCGACGGGTTCAAACAGAAAGATTTGAAAGCAGAAAAAACTGTGTATCTTATCATCGGCATGACTTTATCACATGACAACAGTTATACCAATACGCATAGTTATATACTTTAATTCAGTCACGGACCCGCGATAAGACGGGTGTGTTCTAGTGTTAATAAATATGATGTCAGCCATAACCATTTGACTTTTCATTTTTTGTTTTATTTAGTCCCCACCGACATAATAAGTGTTCACATGGTCTGTTCATCTATCCATCGTCCGTTAAAACTTCAATAGTTATCTACAAATTTTCACTCGATCGAATACATATCAAATAATTTCCCCTTATAATCATTTCAAAATTTATTTCGTATTACCTAGCTTTAGAAAAATTGACAGGAGTCAAACAATCTTCAACAATTACTAGAACTCATACCACAATAAACCTTTTAGAGGCCCCAACAATGCTTTTAGAGGCCCCGATATCGCAGATGAAACGAAAACTAATCGTCTTATTTAAATAGAAACACAATAAACTAAAAACAATTATGATTGACAGCAACACACGACAACTATTAATGTATAGGCTTCTGACTTGAGAAAGACACATACTAACATACTAACATAAAAAACCAAACTAATAAAAATTAGTTGAAAAATAATAAAATATCAGATTGACACAGATCACCAACACACAAAAACAACAACAGTTACTAACAAAAAGTAACGATCTGAAAGTAATTTCAAAACAATTAACAACTGATGAAAAATATCATATATCCAAGACTAAGATATCAATCAGTACACATCTAATAGATTTAGTGGAAATACGTCATAAACATGGTATTGTGCTATGCCAAAATACAAGGATCGACAGAACGTAGAGGGTAAATGTTAAAAGCAGTATAGCAATACGATTTAGCTATGTTTCAACTGATTGATAACAAATCAGAGTTTGTACAGGTAATATTTAAGGGATAGTTACGGTTACACGAATCGTATCTAAATTTACGGGCCCTGTGCATGTTAAGGTGGTACCAAACACCTTCACTAAAATTAATTTGAATCGTTAAATTTTGACAAAATGTTTACTTTGACCATATGACAAAAATACAAAAATGTCAAAAAACTCGATCCACACACTTTTTCGTTGCCTAAATTGCAGTTTGACAAACACCAATTTTGATAATTGAGATGGTTAATATTTCTGGAACAATATATAACGTAATTACAACGTTTAACTGATTTGGACAGTGTTATGTATCATCTTAATTATATTCATATTGATCAGCAAAAAAGATATGCAATTAAGATGTTGTACAATGTACTCACCTGCGAACATGTTGTTTGCGGTATCATATTCTGATTAACATTAAACACTCTTGGTAGTAAGATTGTTTGAGAGAAAAAAATCAAGTGAATGTGTACTGAGTGATACTTTAGTGGTACTCTTAAGCATTGCCCGGCACTCTTTGTATTTGTCAGTGTTGATTGTGTTTGTGCGTCGTGTGCTAATCCGATGAGTCAATCTACATGTCCAATTATCATGAATAATAAATGATATTGTCATAATAAGTTATAAAAAGAAAAGGCAAAAGTTACAAAGGCGACATTCATAAATCGAAAATAAACCTTCGAACAGCTATATTCATTGTTGAAGGTCATATGGTGATCTATAACTTCTACGTCCTTTGGTCTATGGTGGAGAGGTTTTTCATTTGAATACTAAAGCTTTTCTATCACAGTAATGCATTACCTTAGCTGAATTTGATTAAAGATTTCGGCATTGTGGGTCCTCAATGCATTTTAACTTCAATTTATTTTGGCCGTTTGAACTTTTTTTATTCGAGAGTTACTGATGATACTTTTGTAGTACAAACTTGTTATCTTGGAAACCATGATGCGTTTATCATAAGTCGAAACGTGTTTTCATTCTCTAATACATGTTTTTCCTAACATTTGTTTGAGCAGGATTTCCGTTATATTGTCATTTTATTCTGTGGTCATTTGATTGCAGTTCATAAATGTTTTACAAATTATATCATCTACAGTAAAATCGGCTGCTTAATTTAGCAGATCATTCAATTGAAGGTAATAATCATTTAGTACTTATTTATCTTAGATACATTAAACAAACAAAAAAACTAGTAATTGAAAACAACAAGAATAGAATTACAATTACAGAACAGTTAACATTTGTTGTTGACTTTTAGTATATTTGCTGTCCCATATTATTTGTTTTCTTTATTCCGAAAAGATGGTTGGCGTTTGTGTTGTTGATTTTTATTTATCCCGGTATTTATCAAGTGCTGGTAAAACTCTGGCTTTGTTTTCTTATATTTTTTTTTCAAATGCAATTATATTTTCTATATTCATTTTGAATATTAAAAACCATCTAGACAGGCCACGTTTAACCTTTTAAATTTTGTAATCCCAACTCAGCTTGCTCAGTTTAACTTTGCGACAAATCATTTCTTTTAATCATATCTCTGTCCCCCATCCAATTGTTGTCATATATCATGTACATCTAAGATTTTATGTTTTGTATAAAGTCGTTTGGTAAAATTCTATTGTTTGTTATATATTTTATATTTGAGAACATGAAAGGTTTAGTTAACTCTTCCATATTTTGTTGTGTTATTGTACGTTTTAATTCCGTACTAAGCTTTCTTTTTTACTACTTACTGATAGTCGTATCAATGTTATCAGCTTGTTTTTAACAATTAAAATTTAGACACATTTCTTTATTACAGCCAAAATAAACTTTTTATTTTTCCTTTCATCCAATTGGTTGTTTTAAAATATTCGTTAGTATGTATACGTTGGCTTATCCAAATTCTTTAAACTTTTGTTTTAATAAATTTTGAACCAAAGCATGAGTCAAATATTTTTCATCAAGATCATAAATAAAGATATCTCCTTTTAGGATTTCAAAATCAAGGTTGTATCTGCTAATTGACTTATTTTACAGTCTTTACCATTTAATCTATTTTCAAAGATGTTATTCTGTATGCTAGAAGTCTCTTCACTAGCACAAAAATCACAGCTGATAACGTACATCCTTGTCGGATTGAGCAACAGATCGTAAAATGATTTGCTATCCACTAACTAGTTAAAAATGCACCCAGATAAACCTTTATACATATTTTACTTTATAATTTCAGTTTGGTAAGTTGTTAAAGTTGTTGTACAATTGCATCATAGTTTTATTGACTTACTTTGGTTTTTTCGAAATCATATTTTCTATCAATCATTTTGTCCATTTTGTTCTTGACCTTAACTGGGTTTGTTTTTGTTTTTTAAAGGTATAAATGATCTAACAGATCAGTTTTACTATTTATCTGTGAGAGTAAATAAGAATTAATATTGCTGTAGCTTTGCTCTATTTTGATATATTATCGTATGAAGCTTTTCTTCGTTAGCTCTGTTTTCTCTTTTTTCTTTGCTTTACTTTTACAAAATCCTAGAGACTGCCTTCAACCTGAAAGTTATACCACAGGATACCTGTATTTTTGCCTTATTTACATAGTATTTTATGTGTCTGTTTGTTTTGTTCACGCATCGGTGACGATATAATGGAATTTGATGCGACTGTCATATAAGTGAGAGGTTTAGCTAGCTATAAAACCAAGTTCAATCCACCATTTTCTACATTTGAAAATGCCTGTACAAAGTCAGGAATAGGACAGTTCTTGTCCATTCCTTTTTGATGCGTTTTGTTATTTGATTTTGCCATGTGATTATTGACTTTCCGAATTGATTTTCCTCTGAGTTCAGTATTTTTGTGATTTTACTTTTTATGATGATTTTCTATGTTGTAACATTTTTCTGGCATTCAGTATCAATGAGTTTAATATCAAGTATCCTTCTTTATGTTCACTCTTGGCGTTCTTATTTTTTATGAACTGCCATAATTATCTGTTGTTTATATTCTAAAAGACCTTATATCCATGTTAACTATATATATATATATATATATATATTACTCGTCTAAACATCAACCCAACAATGTTAGATCTGTAAATTTGCTTTCGCAAATTTTTGGTTCTTCCCTCGCCGGGATTCGAACCCATGCTACTGTGATATCGTGACACCAAAATCGCCTACACTGCAGCCGTCCCGCTAGACCACACGACCACCAAGGCTCTAAAAAAAAGAGCTTTCGCTGGCCGTGTGTTACCTTTCCTCGTCAGTTTTAATCTAGCGGCGTACTACAGTACATGATATATAAGGCATGAAGATGTTTTTTTTTACAGATCAGCTAAATTATCTATAGTAAAGGATCCTACACATTAATGTAATATACAGTCATAGAAAATAATTATATTTATAAGTACGTCTGAGTCAGTGACAACTCTAAGACAGATGTATCCATTGGATCGCCATCAATGATGGTGATACATGGCTGTGTACATACTGTATATACAACTCGTCTCAACATCAACACAACAATGTAAGATCTGTAAATTTGCTTTCGCAAATTTTTGGTTCTTCCCTCACCGGGATTCGAACCCATAATACTGTGATATCGTGACACCAAATCGCCTGCACTGCAGCCGTCCCTCTAGACCACACGACCACCTGGGCTCTCAAAAAAAGAGCTTTCGCTGGCCGTGTGTTACCTTTCCTCGTCAGTTTTAATCTAGCGGCGTACTACAGTACATGATATATAAGGCATGAAGATGTTATTGTTACAGATCAGCTAAAATCAAAGTGTTCCAAACTGAAAGAAACTCCACAGGAATAATAAATAGCATGTGCTGATTTTCAGTTAGACTTTGAAATTTTCAAAATGGCTGCCGTTTCTAAAAGATCCAGATTTTCAAAATGCTCAAAACTTTCTTAAACTTTTCAAAAATGTTAATTGGCATAGGTAGATGCACTCTTTTTCAAAATGGTTGTCGTTACCATTGTAATGGGGGAATGGTCTCATCCGTTATTTCTAGCAATTACAAATCTAGTTTTTATTATTATTCTACTGGTCATACTATTTCTTGGAATTGTCTGGACCAATGTTGTTGGCGATACCCTCAAGCGGGCCACCTCCATCAGCAGGGACATCAATCCAGTGGTTGTAAATAATCTCACCATAGATATCAGGTTGATATTGTGAACGCCAGAAGCACTATGCGTCTACAAAAGGCACAACAGTGACGCTCAAATGAAAAAAAGCAACTTAAATATAGCAAGTTGACCTGCATTGAGAAACCAAAATTTCGAAAGGATTTGCAAAATCCAGCTAAGGTTATCTTTTGTTGTGGGCAATCCTTAGTGTTTCATAAATTCAAAGTTATATAAACATTTGATTATTACTTATAACTGCATCAATGATAATTCATGTCAATATATAAGAGCTGATAACAAGGCTGGTGATACCTTTGTGTAGGAAACCTCTACCAGCTGTGGTATCAACCCAGTGGTTAACAATATCACCATAGATACCATGTTTAAATTTTGTAAACTAGATGCACGTTTTGTCTGCAAAAAATCATCAGCGACACTCGAATAGTAGTAAAAAAGCCAAATAACGTTTTAAATTGACGATCATTAAAGAACAAAAATTCCGAAAGGTTTTGTCAAATACCGCGAAGGTAATCTAAACCTGGGGTTGACAATTGTTATTATTTCGGAATATTTAAAGTTTTGTAAACAGTCAATTTATAATTATGACCATATCAATGTTAACTGATGTCAACACATCATTGAAAAATTCATATTGTCGTTATTGAGTGGATGTCCGAGGAAGATGAAACTGATAGAATTGCTTTCTTCAGTGAAGTCTACATTAATGAATAACCTCTTCTTCTGTTATTCTGTTAATCTACTTACACATTGACCACAACAGAAAATATTAAAATGTAGGTAAAGCATTCGTGAAATTTCTAATATAATGTAAATAATCGTAAATGAATGACTTATAGACAAATTTGCACCTTTTCGAAGTTTTATTACTAATTTTGACCATCATGGAATGGTTTTACATTACAAAACAAAACTAATATAGCCAAAACAAAGTGGAGCTTGACCAAATTATCAAAATTACATGTAGTTATAAAATCATTAAAACATATGTCATATATCGTCATATATAAACAGGTAGCGTGTTTTGTTTTGTTTTGTGTTATTTTTTATTTTATTTCGAAGATGTGTGTTTGCGATTCATGATTCGGCTCATCTGCTTGGATTTACAAAAGTAACTTGACCATAAATAGGGAGAAACAAAAGATAAATACATACAGCTATGAAACACACACACATATGCACAGTTACAATCATAATACTGGTGATCCTACATCCTGACTATTCTCTTTACTTATATTCGGGCATTACACAGGGGTATACGTGTTTTAGACAAATTGAAAGCGTTAATCCTGTTTTGTTTCATAAAAATAATGGCCAACGTAGATACAATTGTCCTGAGGAGGGATAAATCCTATTTTGTAAAAAAAAACTCTTATTCAAACAGAAACTTCTCTGAAACTGGCATTATCAAGATGCTTCATTTCTTGATATACAGCATATTTGTTTTATGACGTGTTTTTCAACAAACAATCGGTATTCCCATGGGAACGAACAGTGCCCTCTTCTTATCGAATTGTTCCTTTATTCATATTTCATACAAGAACTTCTTAGGAAAAAAGAAAAGACGTTTGCAGTATCCTTTAACTTTTTTCCCCGCTATATAGATGATTTTCGATCACTAAATAGTTCCAAATTTGGTGACTATGTTGAATGCATCTATATTATCAAACGAGAAGAGATACAACAGATACCATTAAGTCTGCCTCATAATTTGGCTAATATTTAGAAATTATCAATAAGGGTCGGTTAAAAAGAAAGCTTTATGATAAAAGAAATGGTTCTAGCTTCCCAATTGTGAATTTTCCATTTCTATAATATACCAGAGCTTGTATTTCCAATTACGATTTCATTGATTTAGGGTTGCTGCTCATAATGACGCTATTATACCAAGGTTTCCAAGGGGTGAGGTTGAATTTTACGGACACCATCACGAGTTGGTTGACCGTTATGGAATATCCGCTTCACAGATGTCTATGTTGTGTTTTGTGTACTATTGATTTCCTGATTGTCCTGTTTTTGCCATGGCGTTGTCAGTTTATTTTCTTCTTCGGAGTTTGAATGTCCCTTTGGTATATTACGCCTCTCACTTAAATTATTTATGACGTCTTTACACTAAATATTTTTGGTGTGAACTGAATGATATTTTTAGCCTTGTACAAAACTATATATGTGAACTTGGCTTTGAACTTCCTTTCAGTAACATCAAGTACTCTGATATCGATACTTAGTGTCTATTGTTTTATATTAGCTGTTTTTTGTAAATTGTATAGTCATTTATTTGACCAATATTTCTTTTTTCCTATTGTGTCACATTTTTATGTTAGGGCCTTTTTTTTAAAGGTCGTACGGCGACCTGTAATGTGGTGCTTATATCTTTTTCTTGTGAACCTAGATGATTGTTGTGTCATTAGCAATCATACCGCATCTCCTTGTTTTGATATTGAATAGCCAGCTACTATTTACTGGCAGACCCTCATGATGAAACTGCAACATACGTTTTTAATGAATTTGCATAATGTATTAACATTCATGTAGAAGTTGCAGATTTTTTTTGTATACGTTCATGTATAAATAATTAGTAATGCAACTTGTTTATCATAAATTAGCATTATATAGATGCTTTATATAAGATCTGCTTATTTTCCTTTGGCATAAAACATTCACGAGACAATCTAATCCAATTATTTTGTTGTTTTCTGAATAAACACTTATGACAACAAGGCTTTAAAAATCACAAAATCAATGCACAGGAACAAACATACACAAATCGATTTATGTCTTACTTTCATTGTTTAAAAGCATATACTGTATATTTCGAAATAATCCAGGTATTTATTCATGCCAATCATGCGACTTTTTGATTATCTCAATAATAAGAACTCGTATATACACAATTTTTTTTGTGAAATCGCAATGATTAACATGATTAATATACTCTTAAAAATCTCAATTATAAATGCATAATATTTATATATAATAAATTATATTTATATTAATAATTCAGCGGGACTTTTATTTATCATGTAGGTAGTAAAAACTCTGACCATGTGCACATGTTTATATGGAGCGCACACCACCCTGCTTTAGTTGCTTCAAATCTTCAAAAATCTTTAAAATATTATATGACATATACGTTATATTACATTTTAAGAACTATATCAATTGTGTTCGAAATTTAAAACATAAAACATGAACTATTACCAATTTAAATTACAAAACAATTTCATGGATATCAACACGACAATCTTTAAAATTAAATATAATACTACTTTGCAGTTCTCAAATGACAGATCAAATAAATGATAAAAAAATCTATAATTGTTTTTTTTTATACAAAAACCAAACATTACAATTACCTGAAATTGATAAAATCAAAAGTTAAACACTTTTGAAAGAACGGCTTATGTCTAGTTTCAGGAAGAACAAACATACACTCTGACTGAAACAAAAATATGTATCATCAAACTGACATTACCAAGATGTCTTTATTGACAACATATTTGTGTATGTTTAGAGGGTGTATGTCATAACAAACAATCTGCACTCCTATCGGAACCAACTGTGTTTCTCTTCTTGACTACTATTTCCTGTATGCATAAGAGGCAGACTTTAAGTAGGAGGTTCAAGGAAGAATTAAAAACTTCGACTATACAGCTACCTATATATATACAATGTCCTTTCACTAAGAAGCTCATTAAGCTGGAGGGACGAATTTGAATTCATCGGACAAAAATTGCATTAAAATTTTACATGAGACTCATCTAAATAGTTAAACGATTTATTTTTTTATCAAAAATATATATTTGAATTTTGTAAACTAAAACTGAAGATCATGCTCTAATCGGGAGTTTATTCGACGTTATGAAAGGACTATTTAAACAATAAAACCTGATGTATTATATTCTACGGATAATACAGATTTACTTTCTATCGTGTGTCAGATTAAAGTCACGAAAAGATTTTAACAAATAACTATGGATTATACGAGGATTAATGTCACACAATATGTCTATACGTTTTTCCATCATTGTCTCAAATATCAATTACATGTAGCCTAATCGATCATATAGCCGATTGCAATGTGGCCCTAAAAAAACCATTGAGGTAAAGTATGCATGTATGGTATTGAAATCATACAAAATTAATATAAACTCAAAATCGAACGTACTTATACATGGATAATTTCAATTAAATTATTACAAATAAAAAGTAGCCGTAAATAAAAATATAAATCATGTCAGACTTATATTTGATCATCAATACATATTAGTTACTAAATACTTGAAATATTAATTTGCTCATTTGCGTGTTTAAAGAAATTCAGTTAACAGATGAAATCAGTCTAGAAAGGAATAAATATGTTCATGTTTATTATAATCCGTTCAATTGCATTTTGCCAGAAAGGGTTTAATTCATTTTTTTTATCTTTATGAGTGTTTATTTTGTTAGATACCTAATATCTTTTTCCTGATTCATTTGAAGAGGACCTGCAAGTAGCACATTATATGTAGAACGTTTATTTAGAAAGGTCTTAGATGTTTTACTCAGGACTAACAGCTTCAGTAATATTATACTGTATTTTATATATGTGGCTACTACACAGCTATCCTCATAATTTGAAATAAATATAACGAAATTAAGCTAACAAAGTGAATAATTGAACATAATTTGTTATCTCTATTTCGTCGACCAATTTAAGAATTTTGTAGAAAGTAAACCGATTTTGTTTAAAAACCGAACTTGTTCTGAATAATGTTGGCGCTAGAATTTAACACCTGCTCGAAATTATAAAATGCTGAAATCCATTATAAAGCAATCTTTAAAAAATACACGTTGTGGTATAACGCTTTTCTAATGAAGATTAATCTCCCTTAGGTAAATATAATAGAAAAATAAAACAACAGAAAGGTTTTCATCTTCTTGATTTTGACCTCGCAAAACTTCACATGGTAAATGTATTACTTTTCAAAACATATCGAGGTAAAATGGCAATAGACAAAATTATAATTAACTGTTTGACATTACACCTTTGAACAGTTTTGTGTCTGTAAATTTTAATCTAACTTTTACATATTATAATTTCAATCAAATTTTCCGTTTTTTATATTTTTTTAATGCAAACTCTTTAGTTAAAATCTTAATAAATGTTTTTTTATTAGTATCGTGAAAATTTAGCAAAAATACTGAACTCCAAGTCAAGTTTAAATAAGGGTAAGACCATAAAAACTGATAACATCAACTGCTATAAATCAACCGAACAAATAAAACAACTGTTATATTGCTGACTTGGTACATGACTTTTCCGAACAAACATTGTAACTTTATACTTTAGATTAAAAAGGCAAGTAAGAGATAACAAGTCTTCTAATACGTTCAGGTATTTCACATCCAATTTTGTATGGTAATATTCTTTATAAAGCACAAAGGTGTCAGTATTCACCTCAGAAACTTACAAAACCTTTGAATAGACTTATTAAGAAGGGATATAATTACGATACTGTTGTCAAGTCATTAAAGATTGCATATTTTGGCGTTAATATTGAGTCACTGATAAGGTCTTTGCATCGGAACTAAACACATTATGATGATATGATACTAAACCCCTAACGGGGCGGATTGTGCCTGATGTTCATATGATAAAATCTTAATCTTTCAGTCAGTTTAATTGAAGTCTGGAGCTGGCATGTCAGTTAACTGCTAATAGTCTGTTGTTATTTATGTATTATTGTCATTTTGTTTATTTTCTTTGGTTACATCTTCTGACATCAGACTCGGATTTCTCTTGAACTGAATTTTAATGTGCGTATTGTTATGCGTTTACTTTACAAACATGTTTAACCCCGCCGCATTTTTGCGCCTGTCCCAAGTCAGGAGCCTCTGGCCTTTGTTAGTCTTTTATTATTTTAATTTTAGTTTCTTGTGTACAATTTGGAAATTAGTATGGCGTTCATTATCACTGGACTAGTATATATTTGTTTAGGGGCCAGCTGAAGGACGCCTCCGGGTGCGGGAATTTCTCGCTACATTGAAGACCTGTTGGTGACCCTCTGCTGTTGTTTTTTATTTGGTCGGGTTGTTGTCTCTTTGACACATTCCCCATTTCCATTCTCAATTTTATTTAGTCATGTTTGGTGGAAACGATAAATATCATATGCATGTAAGAAGGCAAAATCCTTTATTTCCCCAGGTATTTTTTTATTTATTTTAAATTTCCTAGTTTCTAACACAATTTAATCTGTAACGTTTTGTCAGTACATGTATTTACGATTTAACTAGCTATGATACTATAAAAAGAATTAGATTTTAAAATAGAAAAAAGTTTCCGACTAATTTGGAGGACTGATTTCGTCAACATTGTAGTGAAGGACATCATTGTCAGAAATGTTATTTTTAGTTCTTCTTCATGGAAAGTTCATTTACATTTACTTCGGATACTCTGTTCTCGAATCTTCCTCCATGTCGCTTGCCTACTATAGTCATCAGCATTGTAAGAAATATCATTATTATAGCATATACAACTAATTGATGCAGAAACATATCATAACCATAATATTCATAGAGATATCCAATGACCCATAAATATGACATTCCACCCAGAGCACCACCCATGAGAACGAAAGTGATCGCAAAGCCAGTAAATTCAACATGGAAATCTCCCCATGCTATTCCTGATGGAAATAGAGGGGCAACAAAAAATCCCATAGATGCCGTTAATATCCACAAAGCGAGATCACTGTCCCTTGCAAATATTTCCAGGAGAATTACTGTAATAAAGGCACCAAACACTTCAATTAATATAAGAACTCTAATAGGAATATATCTACCAGTAAACAAACCAAAAAACCTACCCACTGCGAAACTTATCCAAAATTCGGTGTTAAGTAGTGAACCATTATCTCCGGAAAATTTGTGCTTATCGATTGCGTAACTTCTAATGAACTTTCCATATAATCTATCACCACCAACCTGATTAAAAAAGTACATAAACAAAAGAAAAAAAACTTGAACTCCAAACCAACGATCGCCTTTTGAGCACGTCGCGGGATCAACAACTTTAACTATCTGCCTTACTAATGTATCATTTCCATTCAGTATTTTTCTTACACCGGCGAGTTGTCGAAAGAAACACTGATATATGTAAAACACAACTGATAAGGATGCGACTATGATCCCTATGATCAAATACCCTGTTTCAATTCGCGATTCCTTTAAATACAGTTCTGTACCATTAGATGCTATCGTTGGTGATACAAACGAAACTGACGTTATATTGGCTGTCTCTGTAATATTGTCTGGTGATGGAGATAAAACAGCCAGGAAGGGATTCAATATTTGTGGAACAATAAATGATCCCATTCCAAATCCAAAGTGTAGTACGTGCATTGGTCCTGTAGCCTTCTCTTGCCAAATATTAAGGATTATTTTCTGTCCAGCTGTAAAAAAAAATCTATATTATACAAAATAAATTGTGTGTTTGAAAAGACAGGAAATCTGGAATAATGTTAAATGTCCAGTATTTTGTCCAGTTCTAAAACAAAAATATACAACATTAGACGAAATAAATTGTGTGTTTGGAAACACAGAAATGTTGGAGTGATATTAAACATCCCATGGTCTGTCCGGTTGTAAAACAAATGTGTACAATAATTAAACGACATAAATGTTATGATTATAAAGAAAAGAATGTTGGAATGGTATTAAACGTCTAGAGTTACATATTAATAGTTACAGAGTGTGCTAGTGATCTTCTACTATATGGAGTCTGTATAAGGGATGAGAGAGAATCCAAATTCGGACAAGGAATTAGAGCTTGGGGACAATAAGTCCTTAAATTAAGATGATTTTGAATCTTTTACAATAAATTTGACTTCAAACTTTAATGTTTATATTGAAAAATTACTTTTTACATGCGTGTGTTGTTACTGATAACAACAATTGGAGGTTCATTTTGAAATTAACGATATTCACTTTTGCCGTTTAGAAGCTATGGTCTTTGACAGGTTTGGAAATTCAACTGTTTGTTGTTTTCTCATTTTCTTACCGAACGACCAAACCAATCAAGGCTCTTAAAATTTTAATATCTTGATACTCAAGACAAAATTAAATAGAGGTCAAGTTCTATATTGACGATTTAACTTTCATTGTTGAGGAGTTATGATATATATATATATATTAGAATGGCTTTTTGTATGCATGTAGTGTCCATGAACCATTGAACGGTCAGCATTCAACGAATGGTTTTATAATTTAGTGTGCTGTTTCTGATGACAAAATGGAAATCGAGCTCGATATCGACGATTTTCACTGTATTCGTTAAGATTTTTGTTCTTTATAGATAGGAAAATGGCACAAACATCCTTTCTAATTTTAAAGCACCAGATAATAAACGACACTATGTGGCATATACTTATAGATTCCTACACTGCAACAAGTGTATTACGATATTTCTCCACCCAAGACAGTTAAAGCGCGAGGCATGCCAAGCTCTTTCAAAAATTACAATGTAACTGTCGAGAGTGAAGAAATATCGTAATACACGAGTTTTAGTGTAGGAATCTGGTTCTCTAATGGTTTTTATCCTTCTTTTCAGAAATGTGTGTTCTTTATATGCGACGTCATCAGGCATGGTCGCTTTTTTTTCATGACGTCAAAATAGAAAATTTCAGATGAACACAAAACATTTAGACGTCATAATTAAATTTCGACTCATCATTTGCCGAGAACAGATTTTTCACTAGTGAGGAGAAATATTTTTCTCACACCGGTCAGGAAAAGTGAAACTAGCACCAAAATTAGAGAAACTTCAATATCAGCTGATTCGTACGTATATAATGATGTAAAAAGAACAATTTATAAAATAAGAAACATATTTAATAAAACTGTATTTGAATATTAATTTTCACTATTTATGCGATCAGTAAACGGTCACTAATTATATATCCATTACGTCAACGGACCCTAAGCCTATTGGGGAAATATGGACTGATCATACTGATTGGTCTGATTGGATCTATATATATGTAAAGAAATTTAGTAAGCTGGTGCAAAT
Organism: Mytilus edulis; assembly: GCF_963676685.1. NCBI lineage: Eukaryota > Metazoa > Mollusca > Bivalvia > Mytilida > Mytilidae > Mytilus > Mytilus edulis. Next base: position 25,464,643 of record NC_092356.1, read on the forward strand.
AACGAAAAAAAAGTTCATTTTATTCAACCAAATGTTCTCGAACCATGGAGTTAAAACAACTTTCTTATCTAGTTAAATGATTTTGAGTGCGCTAAGTAACATTAGCAATTATTTGTTTACCTTTCTGTTTCTGTTATGAAGCTCTTTTAAATAAGTAACATATTTATTTTGTTATTGTTTTACCTATGTTTATAACTCCTTCAAATGTACCTCCAAGTGCAAGTAAAAACCACAACAGAGATACATTGCCACAATAAGGTACTATCACAGTAGCTATTGCTGCCCCGTCCAGACAAACAGCAATCATCAAATCACAATAATGTCCTAGTTTGTCAACCAGAGGTCCACCTATAACTGCTCCTATAAAATACCCTGCACTCCTACCAGAAATTGCACGTGATACTAGTTCATAGTCCGAGCTCGTTTTTATAATTAAATCTTTTTGGGTTGGTCCAGTTATTTCAGTAAACAGCCCCTGAAATATTGATATCGTTTAAAAAACCAATAAACATTATATACAAGATATTATATAATATCTGCACTCATATTGTTATGGTCACAATAAAATCAAGAAGTATATTATTAGTTACATAGTGTGCTAGTGACCTAATACGGTATATATGGGGTCAGTAAATTCCATATGGGGTGAGAGCGAAGCTCGAATCCCCATATGGAATTTACTGACCCCATATATACCGTATTACGTCACTAGCACACTATATAACGAATTTATCTTGCCGACTATCTTAACGTGTGAAATTAAGGCTAGTGATTCTCAAAACGAGCAAGTCTTCAATACTGTTAGCGCTAAGAAAATACTTCCATTAATCCTACAAAAACAGATGCCAACAATAACGACTTGTAAGGTTTAAATGTGTTTTATGAATTTATTTCAATCTGAATCATCAATTTCTTCGTCTGTTGGAACTTTTAAGATTTTTTCTCAGTACCGTTTTGTTTTTTACAAAGGGACATAACACCATTACTAACCGTGTATGAAATAAGCCCCACCCCCTTCTTACCTAATAAGGAATATAAAGGGACGTAACTCCACTACTAACCGTGTATGAGATAAACCCCGCCTCCCTACTAACCTAATATCAAATATACACGGTTTGCACGCGGACGCTTTTAACCAATCATATTCCTGGAAATGTATAGGAGGTAAGATAAATAGATATATCATGATAAATTAGTATGGCGTTTATTATCACTGAACTAGCATATATTTGTTTAGGGGCCAGCTAAAGGACGCCTTCGGGCGCTATATTAAAGACCTGTTGGCGACCTTCTGCTGTTGTTTTTTTTTCTATGGTGGAGTTGTTGTCTCTTTGACACATTCCCCATTTCCATTCTCAATTTTATTTGTATTTGACAAAAAATTCCGGTTGAGAAGCTAACAAATTTCAAGAGCTGCTCTTTGTGTCCATCTAAACGAAAAGTATTGAGGTGTTCCGAAATCGCATGTTTGAGAAATGGTATTTCTTAACTGCCGTCGTATTTGATAGCAAGTGGAATTTCTAACTGACAAATACATCGGAAAAGAAAATCTCTATAAATACAAATTTGTAAAAAAAATACCATATCCCTCATCTAATAAAAATTCAGCGTTATTACATGTACCTAAGCTAAGGTGGAATTAAAAAAAAAAAGCAATGGTTTTTGAACAAATAAATTCTGTAAATAGAATGAGGTGCAGACAACTGTGTGTTTTGCCTCTCAATGAAAAACTGAAATATATAAGCATACTTACAATCATAACCCATGTTAGAACTAAGAAGATAGTTTTGACAACTTTCTCAGTAGTCGTCAACGTCGTTTGACCAACCTTCTCTTCTTCTGCCATTTTGACCATTTCTGATGGTAATAGGAAATACATGCATATGCATATTAGGATATCACATGTAAATTATGCACTGAAGATCTATAAATTAATATGTTTTTAAGAATTGAATTCTTCTTTTTGTAACTTTATTGGGGTGTAAAAGTGTTCACCGAAGTACATTTTGTATGATGTTACAAAAAGAAGCATTTTATACTTATAACTACATTCTTTAGCTAGGATCATGAAAACACGATTGTTATCAAGTTTGTATCTAATTTACCTGACTGTGCAGTTTATTGTGGGACCTCTTGTCATCATGAAAGATAAATTTAATTGTGTAATGAAGTTGAATAAGGAATAACACGAGATTGCAGTGTAGCCAATCAGAATAACGTATTATAATAAAACATACATCTAATGTAAGTATATAGAAATGAATTGAAAAAAGGCAAAAAGCTACAACTCCAGTTTGTCAAGAATATGTTATGATATTTAGATTTTATTTTAGAAATATAATTATAAGTCTAAGATTTGTCTATAAGATCCTAATATAAGATTGTAAGAGGAATGTCATAAAATCGTATTGACAAAAAAAAATGGCTAAGAAAAAACCTTTTCATTGCCAATTTCTCTATTAATTTTTTTGGCGTTAACAATGATGTGACGTTTATAAAGATAAAGAAAACTTCTATTTAAACTTGTAGTGTTGTCGTATGTATATAGGACGATAGAAGAATTTTGTGACTGATTCGATATACCATTAAATTTCAAATACACCATATATCATATTTTGTGCAGGTGTTACAACCAATACATATGCATGCATGCATTAAGCTGACAATTGACGTTGCTCTAGGTTTTTTTTAACCTAGTATGTCGACATCTCATTGTTGTTATTCCTTGATATGTTTCACTTGACTAGGCGGGGTTTAACCCTTCGTTTATTTAAGACCAGTCCATCTATAGACAGGTGTTTCGGGATAAACTCATTAATGAAGTGTCCAGTTATTCGTCCCATATTATTCACTCAGTTTAATTGTATATCCGATTGGTGACACTGATAGGTGATTAGAAATCAATTATAATTATAACGGTTATCGTCCTTATTACACACATCGTTAAATAGACTGTCCTTGTGTTAACTAAAACGTAAGCTCCGCTCGATCAGTTGAAATAACATTTGTAATATATTCTTCCTCACTACGCTCTTCGGAATATGAAGTAAGTATAGTCTTTAGCCTTAACAAAGAACAAAGGTCTAATGTAGGTGTGCTACTCGCTACAGGTACCACCTAAATACTAAATGAACAACAAACATAATAACAAAAGTTATCATTATTACAAATACACATTAAATCATATGTGAATACACGTGTCTCTTCTTTAGGCTATAATAACGATAATTAGAAATTTGACCACACGGGTTTTAAGTGCAAACAAATGGTCACATGAATATTATTGAACAGACAACACACCAACTTTTATGTAACCAATACAGGTCAGAAAGCACTATATGTGTAAACTGTTTTATAAGCTATGATTTTGATCAATGAAAGTTCTTACTTGATTTCATTTCCTCAACCTTCAATCAATGATTGAGTGTACGTTGCGTAACGTCTTTTAACAAATAATTGGTGCATTTTCAGAACAATTATTGATGATAATATTGACTTAAATATTATCTAAATAGTTTTAGGAGACATATTTGATTCGTTTAATAGAAATATTGCTATTCTAAATCTGTTCAAAATACATCAGACTGAGTGACACTCACCGTTGTTTTTTTTTTCTTTTTCCATTTTGTGTGTGTTTTTTTTTTCATTTCTTTTTAACATTATTTCATTTATTGTAATAAGTTAACTTATGATATCTTCCAAATCTTATATATATGCATATACACATATAGTTATTTCATTTCTATTAATGACGTTTAAAAGACAGTTACATGTATCAAAAGTACTTGAATAAATGATGATTTATTGCCTACATACTAACATGCACTATACATGTATACAATACACTTATTAAATAATATTGCAAATTTTTATGTGTGTATGTGTGCTCGTAAGTAACATGCATTTTCACCAAATATAATATTTTTTTTCAATACAGATGTAAATATTTTATTTATACCTTTACTTGTTCATGCATATGTGTAGATAACTTTTATGGGTTATGCATATATATATATACCTATCGCTCAATCTGTTCCGTATCTTAATAAAAACAAATATGTTGATATCAAAATCACTGTGCTGGTGGTACATGCAATTAATACGTTGATTACGTGTTCGTGCGTGTTAAATATACAATTTAAACATAAATTTATAAAGTGTTTGTATGTTAATATGCAATCATGTTAAAAAATTAACTATACAGAATTGATTATTGTAAAAGAACTTACCGTACGTTTATATGTACATTTTGTAGTTTGATATAACTACAATGAAATTATCATCTCCGAGATTATTCTTGTCCTAAGTACCAGTAATATGTAATATAAACTGTTACCTATATACATGTTACCTATAGATATGTTACATGTACTTCATTACATCTTGAACAGTCACTGATTAATTGTGCCAAGGCTCCTTGTTTAAGACTGTAATTTGACATATAACAGGTTTTCTTTTACAAACGACAAATTGACCTTTTCACTACTTTGAATGCTTAAGGTGGTACCCAACACTTTCACATTTTTAATTTGGTTCGTTTAATTTTCATAAAATTTTGTCAAAGTTAATCCCTTTAACAAAAATATTAAAATATAAATAATTTTTGAACCAACTGTTTTGTCAGAATAATTACACTGGTTATATAGCAATTAGACAAACACCACTTTTGATCAGTGGGAAGCTTTATATTCCTTTTACAACACAACGTAATTAAAACGTTTAGCTGACTTTACAGAGTTATCTCCCTGTAGTGTTAGGTACCACCTTAATGTCAATAGAGGCAAAATATAAGACAGAGAAGAACACAAGTATTTTCTTCTGACATAAATAAAATGTTTATACAAATACAATATGCTAAAAAGCACGGAAGCGTATTAACGCCACACAACTTTTTTTTAATATTTCTTCTTATGTTTGCGTTTAACGCAAAACGTTTTTGTTTGATATGTATTACAATAGACAAAAGGCCATACATTTTAGGGAAAGGTGTATCTTGCCTTTTTCTGCAATAGTTTTTTTTTATTTGTTCCGTAACTTTAAGTTTTGTAACTGTATCGTGAATATGACCTAATAACTCTCAAAAGATTTTAAGATTGTATTGATTTGAAGAAAAACAACTTAGACATTAGGTCTTAGACAACAATTATTTCATAAGGCATTTCTTTTAGAAGAAAAATGAAAATTAAAAAAATTCCACCTGCGCTTTCTCAATAAAATTTTTACAGTGTGTTGTACTATTTTTGGGACAAATTTTATTAAAATTATAGAAAACTTCATCGGCTCCAACTCAAAATATGGATAATTTTATGTTTAGGGCGTCTTGAAATCTTTTGACAGCTTCCAAAGTGCTAATTTTCAACCTTTTTCAGCTGGACCTAATCACTACTTTCCTTTAAAATTCTGAAACCCAAATTTTGTTACAGTGTCATTTTACGCTCCTTATTGCAATTTGAGGCATTAAACACGGAGAAATAAATTTGGAAGAGGTATAAAAGTCATTGGCAAGTAACCCACTGTCAACACTGTGGACTATATTTGTGAACAACGAAAATCAAGGGACGACAATTGTGGTCTCAGACCATCAATTGTTGAAAATTGTCGTACCAACATGTTTGACATGACGGTTTACTTACATATTTTTCTGTCAATATGATTGGATTTTTACAGTATTGTTGTACACATGTTACGACTAAAATGTTTAATCTACATTGGATAGAGATATATGGGAAGGGTTGAGATCTAATATAATGTGTCTAATATTTTAAACCCGTCGCTTTTTGTGCTTATCCAAATTCAGGACCCTCTGGCCTTTGTAAGTCTTCTATGAATTATGTTAATTTTAGACTTTCATATATTTCGAAGTTTAGTGTGACTTCAATTTTTACTTTACTTGCCCTCGGATGCGGGATTTTCTCGCTGTATTGGTGGTCATTAGCTGTTTTCTTGAGTCGGATTGTTGTCTCGCTGACACATTATCAATTTCCATTCTAAATTTTATTGATTAGCATTTTTCGTTATATTTTACATTGTTCTTGTAAAACCAATGTGTCATCTCCCGTTCCCTATTCAAATTACGTCTTTGTGTTTTGATTAACTTTTCTTCACTTGAAGATTCAATTATAATTACGTTATTATAGTTAAATCTAATTTAAACGTATAATTATTTTATTATGAATTATGAATTTTCAATTTTTCGAACCATTAACCTTGTTTCACCAAGTGAAATGAGACTTCCAATATGAATATTCGTTTTGATTTATTGATGTGATACAGAGCTGTTAGCATGTTTAGGTGTATGACTATTTGTTGTATGATTCAATTGTTAGGACGAGAAGAAGAGTAGACACATTTGCAAGAGATTTACTGCCTGACTTTAAACATTTATATGTCATTTAAAATGCATATTACGTGTGTTGGTTTGTTTTCCTTTCTCTGGATCAAACTTTCAACTACATTCGATATAACTGGTGGAAATTTTCAGAAAGATGTTTATAAAGACTCGTATGTTATTATTGCTGAAAACAATGTAGGCCCAAAAATGTGTGTCAATGACTGTTTTCTTCATAAAGGATGCAATGGCGTCGTTTTCGTGCCTAACGAGTTTTTGTGCAAGCTCCTATCGATTTCAAATACCGAGGATAAACTAGTAGCCAGATCTGGGTTCTATTTGAGTGAAATTGATAGCTGGGAAAAGGTAAATCAGTTTTATATATAATACTTCTACAAATTAAAAAAATAATTGTTAATTTTAACTAGCTACACGTACATTTTATATTATTTGGTTTGGAAAGAATCGATTATTTATGATTTGACGAAAATAAAGTATAACATATTGTTGTTTGATAGTTTTTTGTTATATACCTGCATATTTCCTCTTACCTTAATCTATAGTTTTTTAAGAAAGCATGCATTTATGTTTTTGACAATAATTAAGTTATCTCTTTTATGAATATTCTAAGTAAAAAGTCGCCATCGTATTGATTATAGCCGTGTCGGTGTGGAATAGCTTTATCGTGAGGAAAGTCTTTTCTAAAACTTCAGCAACAGAAATGCTTAAAATATGAAGGAGTACAACTATTTTTTCATCATAATTAAAATGTTTAGAAGCTACATTGAATATATAAATTATATAGATTCTTCAACTGCATTGAGTGTGATACGATATTTATCAACTCGAGACAGTTAAATTTTCAAATTTAAAACGCGAGTCTGGTCGAGCGTTTTAAATTTCTTAAACTTAACTGTCTCGAGTGGATAAATATCGTATTGATGGCATCTGTTTCTCTAATGATTCTCAAACAAGATGCAGGCAAACCTATTCCTTTTTTTCGAATGAACTGCAAATAGTCGTGTTCTCTCTATGTGGCCTCATCAACAATAGTAGTCTTTTTTCATGCTGAGATTTTAAAAGTTATTGTTGGTAACAAAACTATGCATATATCCTGAGTGAGATTTTGTCGTATCTCACAGTTTTTGTTGGTTGAAGATATTTGTGGACTATCATTTATGGCTTTAATTATTATTGAAGGCCTGAAAGTGACCTATAATTGTTATTTGTGTGTCGTTTGGTATCTTATGAAGCGTTGTCTCATTAGCAATCATACCGAATCTTTGATTTTATATCAACATATTGTACAAAGAGCGGTCTTTTGGTGAGGACTATATAACGCTCTTTGTAGTTCAAGTTCGGTTATCTTTTTTTTTAGGTTCCTGTCTAAGTTAAACCCATACCGCATAATCTGCACTAAAGGGCTCGTGCATTATTATTTAACAGTGCGCATATTTTAACGCATGTTTCTTACAACGAGTGCCTTGGAAACGGTTGCCGTTAGGGGTCTTCTCAAAAATAGCTTTGACGACCTTGGAACAAGATTATAACAAGGTCCGAGATAAACTTAAAAGGGAAAGTCCCTAATCAAATGCAAAATCAAAAGCTAAATCAAATTAAAAGAATGGACAACAACTGTCATATTCCTATTGTGGCTTTAGTTAAAAAAAAAATTTCATTTGTTTTGGTTGGGTTTTTTTTTTGTTGTTGCTAATAATTTACCACTAAAAATAGCATTTATCGAATAACAAAAATTATATTTAATCTCGTTTGTCTTTAACATAATTGTGCTCAGCGTACAATTTCATATATAAGCAAAAGTACCATTGAAATCCGATTTGCATACATCTATTCAAGGCTTTTATTCATATATTTTAGCAAGCTAGTTCGTGTTGGCCTAATCCATGTCAGGAAAGAACAAAATGTGTTGTAGCACGGCATAGGCAACACATTTGTGTAAGTTTTGGTGAGTACAACGTCATCACATTTACAATTCGAGTTTGACTTCACAAAACATGTGTTTCTTATAAAAAACGAAAAGAAATATCTCCCTCCATCATATAACATGATAACATTGTACAATAAACTCGAAATTGAAATGAAATTTATCCTTTCATAATATTACTTAGTAGTATAGTACTCGAAATGTTCTTACTGTGTATATCTAAATTCTTAAAAAGTCTGTGTTAACTTAATGAATGAAACGGTCAATACTCCCGCTTAATTGAATTTTATTGTGCATCTTTTTACATCTTTGAATTTTATTAATATAAAGAAGAAGGTGTGGTATGAGTGCCAATGAGACAACTCTCCACAAGAGACCAAAATGTCACAGAAATTAACAACTATAGCTATCCATACGGCCTTCAACATTGAGCAAAGCCCATATCGCATACTCAAGATCAAGATCATATTTTTTTGTTTTGTTATTGTTGTTTTTTGTTGTTTTACTTTTTTTTTTGTTGTTCTTTGCATAATCTTATTTGATGTATGATCATGATCATTTTATTTTATATTGTCGGGATGGGAATAGATTCAGGCGGAAACCCGGTTGAAATATAATAAAAAAATCGAAGCTATTTGTTAGAGAAGGCGATAAATGCTTACTGTAATGTTTACTATAGTAACAAAAAAAAAATAAAAGTTAACAGAAACAAATAAAATGATAATTTTCTTCTCAATTACGAAGTGTTCTATTTTAAAAACGCCATTTGCACAAGGTTTCAATTTATCTATTACATAGTTAAGCAGAACAATTATATATCAAGTCGACGACATGGATATATATCAAGTTGGATGTAGAAAATGCATAACCTCCATTTTTTTTGGAAAAAAATACCCCGGACGGAGAACATATCAATCTATAGGTTCAGTAATTTTCGTGTCCACCCTTCCATTATGCGACTCACAAATTTTAAATATGGGTAACAATTGTATCGAAAAGAGAAAATCGAGTGCATCTTTTCATGTTAGGGCGTATTTGAGTTGAATATTTTGTCTTGATAACGTATAAAGCAAGAATATTTGATACATCATCTCGCTTCAGATTCTATCATATTTATATATCAAAGCTACAGGTTGACTTTATAACCTAAAGTTCGAATAGCTATTTTTTTACTTGACGACAGTCTTTAAAGTTGGATGATGAAAATGCATATCTTCGAAAATTAATAATTTTTTTGTGTGTAATAACTAAGGTTTATAGTTTTCAACCACTAAAAAAATCTAGTCCTCCCTTCCAAGAAATATTTAATATAATTTTTTAAATATTTATGAATTTTCAAAAATTACACCTGACAACCGATTACACAATAATTCTGAGTTGAATCAATGCAGAAAAGATCATTAACTGATTTTCATGAGCTAGTTGATACATTCGTCTTTTAGAATACAACTGACATATAAGGATCGTAATGGTTCTATGCGGATACATTTGTCGATTTTCAAGAGCAAAATTGGCAGCACGTCATCCCTACGATTGTGAAAATTAACTGGCGTAATGGGGAGATAATTTTGACGAAGTAGAATCCTGACTGGATTCTTTTGCTGTCAATATTTCTCTAAGTAATGGGTACATATATACGGTAGTGGTGCTACCCATTGATAATACGTGAATTGTCTATATATAAATTCATTATAGATTGATTGTTTTAATTTTTGTGAAGCTAACGATAAAAGTAGAATATGTATAGTGATCAGTTGGTCGCGTTGATTTTTCTTGGATGATTTAATGGGCTAGACATTGGTTTAAGGAGATAACTCTTTAAATCAGTTATCCGTTTGTAAAAGTCAAGTTTCATCAATGTATTTTAATAACAGAAATCGATATAAAAAAATTGCGAATGGAAATGGGGAATGTGTCAAAGAGACAACAACCCGACCATAGAACAAACAACAACAGAAGGTCAGCAATAGGTCTTCAATGCAGCGAGAAATTCCCGCACCTGGAGGCGTCCTTCAGTTGGCCCCCAAACAGATATATATATACTTGTTCAGTGATAATGAACGCCATACTAAACTCCAAATTGTAAACAAGAAACTAAAATTAAAAATAATACAAGACTAACCAAGGCCAGAGGCTCCTGACTTGGGACGGACACAACAATTCGGCGGTATTAAACATGTTTATGAGATCTCAACCCCCCCCCCCTATACCATAAGCCAATGTAGAAAAGTAAACGCATAACAATACGTACTTTAAAATTCAGTTCAAGAGAAGTCCGAGTCTAATGTCAGAAGATGTAACCAAAGAAAATAAACAAAATGACAATAATACATAAATACCCGTGTCATGCCAACAACAGTTTTTTTTTTAAACAAATGTGTTTAGTTCCGATGCAAAGACCATATAAGTGAATCAATATTAACGCCAAAATATGCAATCTTTAATGACCTGACAACACTAACGTAACTATATCCCTTCTTAATAAGTCTATTTAAAGGTTTTGATAGCTTCTGAGGTGAATACTGAAATGTTTGTGCTTTATAAAGAATATTTGCATAAAAAAATGGATGTGAAATACCTGAACGTCCATGAAGTCTGCATGTTGAGCTATATTTACGAATGATGTCCTTATACCGATGATAAAATTTAGTGAATATTTTGACTAGTGTGTGATATCGAAAATCCTGGTGTAATAATTTTTCAGTAATACATAAATTTCTCTCGTTAAAATCTAAAACATTGTTACATACACGAGCGATGTGTATGTATCCTAGAAGCTTCAAATTTATTTATTAAAATAAATAACAAAAACGTACTGATTATTTTTTATTTCCTTTTATCAAATCCTTAAATATCAGATTTACGCAACCTGAACAACCAAACCAATAACGCATCAGAATTTGGTTAACTGCCTGATACGAGAAGTCCAGTTGATCATTGTTTCGTATCCTTGAGTTCGAGTGATAAATTGAAATACACTAGTTTGACGACGGGGATGTATATAATTTTGATTCTTTACGGATATAGATCTAGAGGAATACACATAATGGTGCGTTAAACATAGTAAATTTTCAAGTTTTGAAAGGCATTTTTTGTTCTTTGTCGTTGTCTATCTCTTCCAGATGTGTATTGTGATAACCACATGTGTAAAAATGGTGCCACATGTCGTAATTCAGTCAACGGTTACATCTGTTTGTGTCGTAGTGGGTATCATGGAAAATTATGTGAAAGTAAGTATAAGTGTGTAGAATTATTTGTGTAGCAAAATAAAACAAATAGCTATATTTTAAAAAAAATATCTTTGTTTAATTTTTAAAGCAACGTGAAACTTCACGGTATCAAAATTGCCCCGAGCACCATAGTTGAACTTATTTAGCAAAATAGCAGTAAAAATGTTACAAATTTCTACGGGATTAAACGATTTGTATTTTTTTTATCAAAACATCTTATGCACGTCTGTCAAATAGGTAAAGTTATTTCAATATTAACATAACGTTCACAGTATAAATAACAGATGAAGCATTCACTAAAAAACAAATAAAAAAATATCGAAACTTCGTCATGCGACGTCCACTTCATCAATTAAAAATGAGCTAATAATGTGAAACGAGCATATATTTCTAAAAACATTGAATAACGACACTTTGTTCTAAATTATTTAAAGAAATAAAACATAACATCTGTTATTCGATTTCCAAGGATGAGAATTTAAGCAAAGATTCAATTTCGGTACTCCACGTGCACATTACAGAGTCTTGGTTCGTTTTTCTATTAATCAATATGGATTCAAAATGAAATTGATTGAACTATATAGTGTATAGAACACATCTACAATTAAACACATACTGAAAACGTGTGTTTGGATCATAAATTAACGTAGGTGAAAAACCTGTCAAAATAATTGCAATTTAGTTATAACCCTGTAACCGGGTGACCTATCATACATTTACATCCCAACATATATCGGTAGCCTGTATTTGTATACTATAAAATTGAAAATGGAAATGGGGAATGTGCCAAAGAGACAACAACCCGACCATAGAAAAAAACAACAGCAGAAGGTCACCAACAGGTCTTCAATGTAGCGAGAAATTCCCGCACCCGGAGGCGTCCTTCAACTGGCCCCTAAACAAATATATACTAGTTCAGTGATAATGAACGCCATACTAATTTCCAAATTGTACACAAAAAACTATAATTTAAATAATACAAGACTAACAAAGGCCAGAGGCTCCTGACTTAGGACAGGCGCAAAAATGCGGCGGGGTTAAACATGTTTGTGAGATCTCACCCCCCCCCCTAATACCTCTAGCCAATGTAGAAAAGTAAACGCATAACAATACGCACATTACAATTCAGTTCAAGAGAAGTCCGAGTCTGATGTCAGAAGATGTAACCAAAGAAAATAAACAAAATGACAATACTACATAAATAACAACAGACTACTTCATTTTTATGTAGCAGTTTACTGACATGCCAGCTCCAGACTTCAATTAAACTGACTGAAAGATTATGATTTCATCATATGAACATCAGGCACAATCCTTCCCGTTAGGGGTTTAGTATCATACCATCATAACATATATGAGAAGAACATAACCCGTGTCATGCCAACAACTTGTTTTTGAATAAATGTGTTTAGTTCCGATGCAAAGACCATATAAGTGAATCAATATAAACACCAAAATATGCAATCTTTAATGACCTGACAACAGTATCGTAACTATATCCTTTCTTAATAAGTCTATTCAAAGGTTTTGTTAGTTTTTGAGTTGAATACTGACACCTTTGTGCTTTATAAAGAATATTTCCATAAAAAATTGGATGTGAAATACCATAACGTATAAGAAGTCTGCATGTTGAGCTATATTTACGAATGATGTCCTTATACCGATGATAACATTTAGTAAATGTTTTGACTAGTTTGTGATATCGAAAACACTGGTGTAATAATTTTTCAGTAATACATAAATTTCTCTCGTTAAAATCTAAAACATTGTTACATACACGAGCGAATCGTACAAGTTGAGATATATAAACACCGTAAGATGGTGACAAGGGAACGTCACCATCTAAAAATGGATAATTAACGATAGGAAATGAAAAATCATCTCTTTTATTAAAATTTAGTATTCAACTTTCCGTTAGTGATATAGATATCAAGATCGAGGAAAGGACAGTGGTCATTGTTAGTATTAGCTTTATTTAAAGATAAATTTCTTTAATATATATATACTGAAGTCGTCATTATTGAGAGCCAAAATATCATCCAAATATCTAAAAGTATTATTAAATTTGTTTATCAGATGTTGTTTCGATGGGTCTTTGCTTATTTTTGTCATAAATTGTAACTCATAGTAATACAAAAACAGGTCTGCAATAAGTGGTGCACAGTTAATCCCCATTGGAATTCCGATAATCTGACGATATACGGAATCCCCAAAGCGAACAAAAATGTTATCTAGTGAAAATTCAAGGGCATATATAGTATCAAAGCATGTCCAATTGACATAGTTTTTTTGTTTATTGCTACTAAAAAATGACATGAAAGAGTTTGAACATATATATTCACATTCTGACTTTTTAAATGCCCATTTGATATATGTATAACTTAAAAGGTTTTCCCACTGCCCGAATATATTTGTATATAGAGTTGACAAAATTCGAGACCTAAGAATTTGTATTGCAATCAAATTCCAATGACGTATTGTTCCGTCTGTGAATATTTCAGACACATCGTGTGAATCAACCAATTTGGGATGGTTACAATGAAATATATAATGATGAGTGTCTTTCTTCGTCATAACTCAGTAAGAGCAATATAATATAAAAGGAGATCTAATATAAGTCAGGCTGATAAAAAAATATTCTGTTACTTTTTTCTACAAACTTGATCATTTAGGACTGTTCAGTATCGTTTATAAGCTTGTGGTCGCTGATGATTGTATCATATGTTTAAATTTTGGAGACATAGGTTTGTAATTTTTTTATGAATTCAGGTGATCATTGTATCATACTCTAGGGTACGAGTGACAAATTGAAAAACACCGGTAAAGTTTGTCGACAGGAATGTAGATAATGTTGAATATTTACGGGGAAAAGAGAGTAATAACCATTGTGTTATGTTAATCGTATATTTAAAAAATGGTCAAGTTCTATTTCGTTGCATATCTCTTCCAGATAGGTATTGTGATAACCATGGGTGTAAACATGGTGCCACGTGTCATAATTTAGACAACGGTTACAGCTGTTTGTGTCGTAGTGGGTATCATGGACAATTATGTGAAAGTATGTATTAGTGAGATTTTCAAAATTATTTTACATTTATGCAGTCAGCAAAAATGTCTATAAGCATTTTGTGTATTTGTTGAATTGGAGAATTTCAATGAAGATGTGTTATACATATAAAGGACATAAATTCAAAATTGAAATTCGTGTTATCTTGCATATTAAACAAAACACATTTTTCATACATTTTGCATTTTGCTTTCAAGGGACATTTTCTGACAATAATAAAAAGTATTTTTGCACATTTACACAAAATAATAAACACCTGTGCAGAAATTCATTGCATTTAAAACATATATGTAGGATAAACAGTGCTCACAAACATGTCGATTTACCTATTTGGGTTCGACGATACAGATGGCATGCATACATTTATCAGCAAGTCACAAAACCATCAGCAAAAAAAAAAAACAAGCATATGATGAACATAATTTGTGAAATTTATTATATTTCAATAAATATGTACTTTCTATTGTAGATTATTATTATAATACTGGATAGTGTTACTGGTAAATTGTAAATAAACAATTCGGTTCAGAGTTAGTTCTAACGGTTTTTGATTTGATGTGATTTTAAATAAAAATCAGTTTCCTGAAAATTCAAGTCCAAGATAATTCATTGATATTTATATACATCAACATATTTCTGATGCTTAACAAACCATGAAAGACGTGACACTCTAATATTTGCTAATCTGCATTTTACGTCGGCCATGGAATCAGTTGATAAAATCAATTATTGAAAATATCGCAACTTCATTAATATTTTGAACAGCTTGACGCCGTTATGTATAAAATTATCACTCTCAATGAAATTAAGGCAACATTCAAGCTATCTAGAATGCCTGAAGTATATTATTATGATTATTACAAATGAAACAGAATGGAACTAGTCATGCTTGTGATGAAGTAACAAGACCTTTATAATTAATTGCACACGAGTGAGAGTCTCTTGGTAAACAAGCATCGCCCGCCATATTTAGATCCACACCAAGTTAAAATGTTACAATCAGTAGACGTCCATTTTGTTATCGATCGAAGTTACTCACGATGACATGTCGTTAGAATGTTGAGCAACAGACGTATGAGGGTTCCGTATGTACATGTATACAAAATGACAGTCCCAGTTCAACAATCAGTCTTTTTCTAATGCATTGTAAATCTGTCACCTTTTATCAAGTTTGATTAAAACTTTTGGATGTATTGCTGTTATCCTAGGGTACGAAGTACATATGTTTGCCACTCAACTCTACACTGACAATAAGTTATAATTAGCAAGAATCATATCATTTGCACTTAAAAAAAAACTTTTTCTTTTTATTTGCAAATGATTTCACTTGGTTGATTCTGTTGCAAGTAAGCTTTCAATCCGGTTGGCTATAATAAGCCTAGTAATTGGTGCTTTTCCGCTGAGATGATATACAGCATAAATACATTACTGAAACATTCTGCTGATAGAGATAATTAAGCAACTAAAATGTAAGCTCCTTTAGTCAATGTTGAACCTACAAATTATTTTACAATAAGTTTTAATTCCTTTTGTACTCATACATCTTCTCAGCCATTGACACATCCTTGGAATCAAATTACATGATTATATATGTAGCGTTTGGATGCACTAATTGTATGATGCGTTTAATTCCAGTAAGAATAAATAAGAGTGATCAATAACTTAAAGACACACTTCCAGATAACCTAAAAGAGGGGCGGAACATAGTTACATTCAAACACATAGATCAGAAATAAACTGACAACGTTATGGCTACAAAAAAAAAAGACCAACAGACAAACAATAGTACACAAAACACAACATAGAAAAAAAAAGACTAAGCAACACGAACCCTACAAAGGACTTGTGGTGATCTCAGGTGATCTCATAAGAACATTGACAAACTCATCTAGCCAAAGGTATTTTCCCTGGGTAAAATTCGGATAGGCAGTTTCAATGCGTAACCAGAGCTCCCATTTCATAATATATAAAATGGAATAACTTGATTTAGATGATAAATGCTATGAACAGATTTAGAAAAGCGGAGGTAATTGTGGACTGACTTGATCAGCATGCAAGTGTAGCTGTGTTTTCCCTACTCAAGATATGAAATGCATTCAATTGAGGAAAAACAAATTTACATTTACAGTAATGGATAAAGTGATTTCACGTTAAACATTGTTACTCATCAAGGAAGTAACAGAATGAAAACTAAAAAGTTCATTCTGGTTTTTTGTTGTTGTTGGTGTTGTAATGCATTGTGTAAATGCGTTTACAGGGCGTTTTAAAGGAGGTAGACCTAGGTTAAGGAAAATACAAATGTAACTCTTAGAATCGTCAATACGTTTGTGTCAACCATTTTCATAAATATATGCTAATCTTCTAGGTTACATAGATTATTTCTAACCTGATTCAGGTAAATGCTTGAAATGTATTGCCGAATCTAAGCTTTACAAAATAGTAAAATCACAAAAATATTGAACTCCGAGAAACAAATTCATAGCGGAGAGTCCGTAATCAAAATCAAAAACTCAAACACATCAAACGAATGGAAAACAATTGTGATATTCGTGACTTGGTACTGGTATTTTTTAATGTAGAATATGTCGGATTGAACCTTGTTTTATAGCGAGCTGTACCTCTCACTTGTATGACAGTCACATCAAATTCATATACGCATGACTGGTAGAAGGAAGCATCTCACTGAACTTAGCTATATCCCTGTTATGTTAATCAAAATATATCTTTATGAAACGTTGCCAACATTGCTGATATATGTGCGTATGGTTTCATTGCTCCTAAAATATTTGATCTTCTTGAATTGTCTATATTTAGATTTCACTGAATGCGAAATATGTGTTCATTGTGATTTGAACAAACTATTTTTAGGATCTATTCATATTGCATTATTTCAGTTGTGCGATGCTCATTTATTTAGTTGATGTTTTTTTATAAGTAGCTACTGTTTATTTCACATCTGCTATTGGTTTTTTTTTAAATCGGATTACAGCGGTTTAATAATTGTTTCTGTGAGTGAGGGAATGCCATGTCAAACTAACGTAGTCTAGCTATACAAGTATAAAACAAAATATCAATCATTTGTCATTTTAGTGTTGCATTTAGGAAACAGAAAAATGTTCTTCTTAATCGTCCTAACAAATGTGTAATTACAATATTTATCTGTGTTTTCAATAGTTTTTTTAAATAAGGGTGTTTAAACATATCTGTGAAAAAAATAACTGGTTACAAAGTTCAAGTTCTGCTCAAACAAACTACATTCCATTGTCTTACACGTGTATGTTCTTACAAACCACAAATTAATACATTTTTTGTTAAGACCCGTTGTATATGTATCTTGATAAGGGATCGCGGTATCTACTTTCCTAGTTATATCCACTTTTTTTAATAATAGTCCGGAAATAAAAAATGCTTCTCCAAAATATAGTGCTTATTCTTCAAAAGTGCTCTGATATTTTAACATAATCAGTGAAGTATTATTCGATTTTGGCATATTTTCATACTTCTATGCTTATTCTGGGAAATACTTGTTTGTTAGATGAAATACAACCGTGGGAAGCTAATATGTATATATGTTACAGTGAATTTGTATAATCAGGGATTATGTAGAATCCCTGATTTTTCAGGGATTATGTAGAATCCCTGATTTTTCAGGGAATATGTAAAATCACTGAAATCATTAGTAATTATATATAATCCCTGCAAATGACCAGTGATTTTACATAATCACTGAACATTTTAATAATTATTCTACATATTCCCTAATATGATTTCAGGGATTATCAATAATTTAAGGATCATTTGTTTGTTAAAAAAAATAATATAGACAAATTATCATTTTTTTCTTTCATATTCCTTGCCAGATGAAATAATTTTGCTTAAACGCAGAGGATAATCTTAAAGATATAACTTCAAAATTAATAATAATCAACATTCCCTTTATATGTATTGTTTGTTGCTTATAAGCCAGCGTCAAATGGATATTCATGTTCTATTTGTAAATCCACAGAGCTTGTTATTTGTGGTAAAGAAGATTAGGGAACATCTGTTTTGTGGTTGTTTTTGTTTTTGTGTTTTGTTTTTTTTTTGTGTTTGTTTTTTTTTTTTTTGGCAAATGAACAAGAAAATTCAAATATTTTCATAGCAATTCCGAAGGGAAAAAAGGAGAGGGAGACCCAAAAACCATAACCATTGGCAATTGTTCACAAAAAGTCTGAAAAAGAAAATTGCTTGGCCACAAAACATGGTATTTTGCTCGAACAAGTTCTAGGTTGCTAATTCCCAATTTTTTTTGGGATACCTTGAGATGGTTTTACTGAACACTTTATTTTTCTTAGGTGTGTCAAAAAATGTGATTCCATATGTGAAGGAAGAGGTTTTTTAAAATGTGGATATTGTGATAGAAACAGATGTGAAGCATATTATTTCAATATATTGTGTTTAACATTTTAATATATTGTGCCTAACATTTTTTTTAAATGGGGTTACCATTTTGATATATTGTGCTTAACATTTTTTCAATTGATGTTTATAATGATGTTTTAATATGATTTTATAGAATAAATTATTTGACTTTTATTCATTTTCTTTATAAATAAAACTATTTCTTCATTTCAGTTATTATGTATAATACCTAACGTTTTTTCTAGTAATTATACATAATCCCTGAAAATTTTAGTGATTATATATTATCCCTAAAATATCCAGTGATTCTACATAATCCCTGAAAATTTCAGGGGATTCTACATAATCACTGATCATACAAATTCACTGTAACATATATATACTGTTTCCGTAACCTGCACGATTGTGTACTTATTTTATAAAAATACACGAATAACAATGATTACGGAAGGAAGAAACATTTATATCTTTTCTTTTGTATATCAGTTTTCCACAAATATCATGACGATAAGGTAAAATTTTATCGAAAGTAAAAATACGAAATAAAGGATATATGCAGCATGAACAAATCAGCTAGACAATGTTTTACTTGGCTTAAAGTAAATAATTCTACAACACTACAAAATTTGAACGACCAGTTTACAGAACGGCATATAGGTGGAATAAGTTTTACAACGATTTTAATGGTATTAGGAATATTTGGAAATTTTGCAGTTATTTGGATATATACTCAAAGATTTAAGGTATCAAATTACAGAACATACACAATATGGCTGGCAGTAATGGACATTGCAAATTCGTGCATCGGAATGCCTTTCCTTGTTTACTATATGAGTCATTACTTAACCTTTCCATCTGATGGATTGTGCAAATTCGGCCGATTCACAATGGTCTTTACAACAAACTCATCAGCCTATCTTTTAGTGGTTATAGCTTTTGATCGATACCGAAAAGTATGTAAACCTTTAAAATGGCAACTTTCCTGCAAAAATACAAAAGTATGCTGTATTATTGCGACCTTTTTGGGACTGTTGACTTCTTGGCCATGTTTGGTTTTATATGGAACTTACACCGTTGATACTGTTATTCCTGATGTAAAAGGACTTCGTTGCTGGACCGATGATGCTTACAAAAATACAGTGTACCCAAAAATTTACTACATAGTGCTCTATATCTTCAATTTCCTAGTAATACCTATCCTGTTCATTGCATATGCACAAATCTTAAGGTTTTTACATACACATGGGACAAGCGGAGTTCGCGTGAAAACCAAAAAAACAACAATAACCCTTTTAGCTGTTTCGGCAGCTTTCCTGTTGAGTGCTATTCCACATTACAGCCTTGTTGGCATAACTCGGATTCAAAAGGACTTTGATTGTAACATGACATTTCCTGAAGGATTTGCCTATTACACATTTGTTTTCTTCATTTTGCTAAATAATGCCGTAAATCTTTTCATATACGGCTTTTTGAATAGGAAATTTCAGCGGGAAATGATAAGAGTTTTGAAAACTTGCCGAAAAGATAAAGGAGATGCAACAAACTGTAGCGTTTCCCAGTAAATGGAATTGGAATCAATGGATCCTAGGCATATTCACGTTATTCCAAAGATTCAGTCTTCATAAATGACCCTTAATGATTAATCGCTACATAAACTATATATGCTATGGTAATAATGTTATTACATGTTTATCAGCCGTCAAATTAAATTCTTTACACTACCAATGCGTCTGTCGAATTAATATTGCGTTAGTTTATTGTTATTTAACATTGTAGGTAAGTGTAGATCAAGTTGTCATTATTGTGAATTTGAACTATGATAAAAAGTAACATTACAAAAATACCGAACTCCGAGGAAAAATCAAAACGGAAAGTCTGTAAGCATGCTAAGCAAATGACAAAATCAAAAGCTCCAACAAACCAAACAAATGGATAACACATGTCACATATTTTACTTGGTACAGGTAATTTTTTGTATGTACAAAGTGATGACTAGTTCAAATTATCACTTCAATCTATGAAAGTCGCTTAAAAATCTATTACATTGACAACGATATATAAACAGACCTAATACATGTATGTAAATTGTCAAAAATAAGGGCACACCAGTCAACATAATCAGCTGACAAGGCATATTGTTTATTTTATGAAAGTATCACTATGTTTAAATGCAGTTTTTTTTCTTGACAAATTCTTAAGTTAAATTTTGGTAAATTTAGATGCAGTTTCGGAAAATTATTTAAAAGGGACATCATCTACCACTTAAAATATTCTATTGGTAGTAGAGCTATGCTTTGTTTTTAAATGAATCATTGAGCAATACAAAGATTCCTTGATGCAGACGTTTACAAAAACTTGAATAGCTTGTTGTATTGTATCAAAACTCTTGCTACATGAACGTATAGCGTTGGATAATACAATGGATAATTAGTTGACAGATATATTTATTTGTTAAACTGTTTGTGGCGAATAAAATTATAAGCCTGCCATCTTTGATAACCATTAACACCACTGGGTCGACGCCACTACTGGTGGACGTTTCGTCCCCGACGGTATGACCAGCCCAGTAATCAGCACTTCGGTGTTGACATAAATATTAAGTATATGGTCAAATTTATAAATTTACTGTTTGAAAATATAATTTTTTTGAAATACTATGGAATTTCTTATTCATGTTATTCCAGGCATAGATTACCTCAACCGTATTTGACACAACTTTTTTGAATGTTTGATCCGTAGTGCTCTTTAAATTTTTATTTTTATTTGAACTTTTTTTTTATCTATGCGTCACTGATGAGTCTTTTGTAGATGAAACGCAGGTCTGACGTATAAAGCCGGGTATCTTTGATAACTATAATTGTGCCTTCTTTAATTTTATGAAACTGACTTTCTAACATTCAAATTCTAAGAAACATTTGAGTGTTCACTTTTCGACTGAACAAACAAAATATTTATGCCATACTTCTTCTTTTTTTTTAAAGTATAATACTTGAATACAGATATTAAATGTTTATTTCCGGTTTTTTAAATAATAAGATAGAAATTTTATTAAAACTATGCATTTCTTCATGCTAATTCATAGAACAAATATGTGACGAAAATAACAAAAGAATGTGACACAAATAATTTGTAAATATATATCGACTTAAAAACTATAAGTACTTGTCTAAAAATAGCAAAGTACAACAACAACTATTATTGTTTGATTTTATTTTGATTAAAATTCAACGAAAAATCAAAACCAGAACAATTTAACAATACCTCCACTAGAGAAAGACAATAAACGTGATAAGTCAAACTCGTTGATAAACTATTGTTTTAGAATTGTATTAATAATGAAACTGAAGTAAATCCACTATTATAGTGGTAGTTATAAAGTTAGGATAAGTAATGAAAGTTCAAAATACTAAAATAATGTGATAAAGTGTTTGACTGCGGCTATATATAGTTTAGTATGACGTCCATTATCACTGTACTATTATGCATATTTTAGGGGCCAGCTGAAGGACATCTACGGGTGCGGGAATTCTCGCTACATTGAAGACCCATTGGTTGCCTTCGGCTGTTGTTTGCTCTATGGTCGGGTGGTTGTCGCTTTGACATATTCACCATTTCCTTTCTCAATTTTATCTATTGATTTATTGTAATTATGAATCCTGCTTTGTTTTTAGGAAACACAGAATGGTTTCAAATCATATATGTTTATAAAGTATTCATTTCTAAACGACACATTGGATCAAGTGGTATAATAGATCAAGCATACTTTGAGCTTTTATAAATGCATGCATGTATTTGTTTATACCGGAAACAGTGTGAATTGATCAATGATAAACATGAATTAACCTTAAATTTTACAAAAGGATATAAGTATCCGCATATTACACCCTGCATTTTGTTCGACAGTATCAGGAGAATAAGTGAACATTGGCTTCCTTTGAAATAAAGCATGGCGAGCATTTCCTATCGGAATGCAACGTTACCATACTGATCTTCATTATCAATCGGAGTATAACACATTTTGACACATACGCATTTTTCGATCTTACAAACACGCGTTTAAAGGCTACTGCTCACTAATCAGACTGTTGGACTACCTGGGCTCCATATCCAGAAATATAAAGTATTTGTAAAAATCAAACAGTATAGACAACTTTATAACAGTAGTTCATCTTTTTTGTTAACATTTGCACTTTGAAAGCTAAATTTAAATGTATGAAGTTAAAGGTTCCAATAATATTGCGTATTTTGTAATAAGGAACAAATCTTTAAAATGCCTTATGATAGTGGCACTTTAATATTTTTTCTTTTTTGTTAAAAAAAAACAAATCATATCTTAGAAGTAAAGTTTATGTCTTGTCGTGTTTGCTTTGAATCCTGTATTTTCGATACATTTCACATTTGTTCTATTTTTTAGTTGATTAACTCGTGCTTCATCTACAAAGTGTTATATTGTTTGTTTCATCTGAGTTTATTGTAAGGTCTCACGTGATCTTGCCTTGCATTGCAGTTATTTTACTTCAAAATGGATGTAAAAGTAAAGATTGAAAATTAGCTATTTCTTATAGCACAAATATTGAAATGGAAGGAAAATTCAAAACGAAAAGTCCTTTATCGAATGGCAGATTATTTTCTTTTAGATGATTTTATAATTTCACGTGGAAAATTGTGTTAAATAGGGTAAAAAAGTCAAAAGATTTAAAACTATTTATTTCAGAGAAAGATCGAGGTTTTAAAGAAACCATATATTCTTTAAAGTTTTCTATGATCAATTAATGGTTAATAACACAACGTGATTTAAGAGTTTCGCCGTATTTTTGAAGACCCTCCATCACTACGGCCAGACAAAAAATTATATATTCCATTGTTGAACATGCTGAACATGCTAATCTAGCAATGTACCACTATTTGTACAGCATTTTGTGTTTACAAGAAGCTGAAAGTAGTACGATTAACATACAAAAACATAATTTTTGAAGCTTTGTCCACAGGAGCAACTACATATTTCTCATGAATAGACGATGGAAATTTCACAGCTTCTTTGTCTCACATACGGAATTCATGATGTTCAGTTGATCTTCACACCGTTTTTAAAACGTTTTCTAAACTTATGACCATAACCTATGTTCAAAAGTCATAAATCGAAGGAGAGAAAACAAATCCGGGTTACAAATTAAAAACCGATAAAAACACATCAACTTTAAGAGAAAAATAAAAAAAACAACAGAACAACAAGTGCAACAAGAAACAAACAACACGTTGTTTGCATATTTTACTATTTCGGAACGTAGTACCATCAACACATATTTTATTATTTGATTAATGACCGTAAACTTTGTCTGCTAATTAACAATCTGGGTTTGAGATCTGAGATTACTTAGATTAATAATCAACACAGAACCACGGAAAACGTGCATGAAAACTGAAAGGATAGAGTATTTTAATTTGTTGTTTTTTCCATATTTCATGCGTTCTTACGTGTTGATAACGGTTGATACATCATTTTGGTGTATATGTGTCTGTTTTTATACTATGTTCTTTCCCAGTTTATGTTCTTTTCTTTTGACACATAATTACTATGGAAAAGGTCACCGAATATGAATAAGGTGACGTCGAATTAGAGTTAGGGAAGAAACCAATCCAATAGCTGAACAATTCTAAAATCCGGATAAAGCATGGATATCTTTTGAAAGCAAGCCTTTTTACACGTGATTTTTTAATACAACATTTTCATTCAAGAATATGAAAAAAGGCTTTTTGTGTAGCTTCAGTAAAAAAGTATATCACAATGACCTGACTCTGAATACGAATAAGAACATAACAGTTAAATTAACGGGGCGATTAACAAAATCACAACAACATTTTTTTTAAGTTTATGACGTGAATGCTTGGAAAGCTTAATAAGGACATTATATAAATAACACATAGCTGACAGGGTGAAAGAGCAGATTGTTACCCCGAGAAATCTTTGTTCACCGCATCGAAGTTAAATGTCCTATCATTATTTTATTTGACAAATAACAGAATCTGAGACAAAACGTAAAACTTAAGCATTGTCTTTAATAAGTTGGTGCAAATTATCGATTTTTGATTAGTCTGGACCACATGCAGGGTGACATTTAAGAAAAATTGTCACCCGCTCAGCCATGTGATAGAGTAAATCAAAACCCTCGTAATAGCCAATAAAAATATGGCATTTTAACATTTTAACATGAAGTATAATAATAGAATATACATGTATATGTCCAAAAATAACATGTTTAACGAAGTTCAATACAGGGTTTTTGTTCTGATTGGAAAATTGTAACTGTTTTTTTTTACCTGGACGCTGCCAGGTTGGTAATTGTACATGACATTATTAAATGCATTCAATACATTGAATATGAGTATGAATTTTCTGATTTTAATTCACTTTTATCATAAGTTTCCTGGAAGCTTTTTAGATATTTAATCGATTTATCTTTCAAGTACATTCATAAATTCCTGTTTCTTAGGGTTTTGAATGTTTATCAAACATTTGTGTCAAAATCATTGCCAACATTTCGTTTTTGTAGGCGCGTTTTGATTCATTACTCTGTGTATGTATCTTACTTATGGATATCGGTGGCCGAGGGGTCTGTCTATTACTACCCCTGTTAGATACGTTTTTCTAATAGCAGACAAGAAATATGAAGAACTCTTGATATAAAACATATTGGTAATGATTAAATTGTGCCTGAATGTTATTTAACTATAATTACTATGTCAACATTCGAAATGGCATGTTCTCAATATGTTAATAATTATAAGCGCAGCAAAACCTACTTGACTTTGCTTATATTCTTTGATTTTTTTATTATGTTTGTTTGATATGCACAAAACGGATGAAGGTGCTTCATATAACGCACAAACACATATGTTTAGGCATTGATATAATTAACATAAATTGCAGAATGTTTCCGTAACTGAAATCATTGGGTTTTTTTTTTTTTTTTTTTTTTTTTTAATTGAATTACAAATATATGTATTACATAAATTCCGGAAAGAGGAAATCATTGTTTTTTTTTTAATATATATAAATCAGTTTGAAACTACAAATATAAATTAAGCGATTCCTTCAAATTGAGAGTGTCTGGAAAATAAATATATATATAAAAAAATAATATATCAAGCATGAATAATTCGGATAAACAATGTTTTATTTGGCTTGAACGGAATAACTTAACAGCAGTTCATGATTTGAACGACCAGTTCACAGAACGACATATCGGTGGAATAATTTTTACTTCAGTCTTAATGGTGCTTGGAATGTTTGGAAATTTTGCTGTTCTCTGGAAATATACTCAAAGATTTAAGGTATCGAATTACAGAACATACACTATATGGCTGGCCATAATGGACATTACAAACTGTTGTATCGGAATGCCTTTCCTTATTTACTATATGAGTCATTATTTAACCTTTCCATCGGATGGATTGTGCAAATTCGGCCGATTCACGATGGTATTCACAACAAACTCCTCGGCTTATATTTTGGTTGTCATAGCTTTTGATCGGTACAGAAAAGTGTGCAAGCCTTTGAAAAGGCAACTTACATCCACAAATACAAAAGTATGTTGCATAACTGCCACTATTTTAGGACTTTTGACGTCGTGGCCATGCTTGATTTTATATGGGATTTACACTGATGATACGGAGATTCCTGGGGTTAAACAGATTCGATGTTGGACAGATGACGACTACAAATATACTGTTTATCCTAAAGTTTACTACATTGTTCTCTCTATCTTCAATTTTTTAGTTTTACCTATCTTGTTCATCGTTTACGTACAGATCTTACGTTATTTACATACACACGGAAAAAGCGGAGTTCGGGTGAAAACGAAAAAGACCACAATAACCCTTTTAGCTGTTTCCGTTGCTTTCTTATTGAGTGCTATTCCACATTACAGCTTGGTAGTAACAACTCGATTTCAAGAAGACCTCAACTGTAAAATGACTTTTGCCGAAGGATTTTTCTTTTACACATTTGTGTTTTCTATTTTGCTAAATAATTCCGTAAATCCTTTAATATACGGCTGTTTGGATACACAATTTAAGCGTGAAATGGGGAACATTTGGCAAATGTGCCGAAAAGATATAAGAGATGCAACAAGTCGTATAGATACTCAGTCCATGGAATTAGATTCAAGAGATCCTGTGCCGATTTACGTCAATGAACATGCGCAGTATTCAAAAACAAACACTGTATGACCATTTCAATCAATATTTGGCGCAGCGAACTATGTTAGTACTTATAAGTGAAATTAAAGAGTTAGTGCGCTTTTCTATTTAAACTTTCGGAATTTTTACAAAGACATTAAAAGTTACCCACGATACTTTATGCTCAAAAATATATTATTTTGGCTTGTGCTGTTTTCTTTTGTCATTCCTTTATAACAATGTCAAAAATCATTCTCTTGCCCGAAACTGCAGGAAACGTCATTAATATACTAAGAAATAACAACTATACAAACATATCAAGAATTTCTCTTCAACTTCGTACTTTATTTGGCTTTTTTAACTTGTTTGGATTCGCGCGTCACTGATGAGTCTTTTCTAGACGAAACGCGCGTCTGGCGTATATATAAAATTGAGTCCTGGTATCTATGATGAGTTTATTTACAACCACTGGGTCGATGCCACTGCTGGTGTAAAATTAGTTTCCCGAGGGTATCATAAGCCCAGTAGTCAGCACTTTTTGTGCTGACATGAAATATCATTGATATTGATATATATTTATAAATTAACTGTTTACAAAATGTTGAATTTTTTGAAATACTAAGGCTTTTTTACCTAAGGCAAAGATTACCTTAGCTGTATTGGTCAACTCTTTTACGAATTTTGGATCTCAATACTCTTCAGCTTCGTACTTTATTTGCCTTTTTTTTACTTTTTTGGATTCGAGCATCACTGATGAGTCTTTTGTAGACGAAACGCGCCTCTGGCGTATATATAAAATTGAGTCCTGGTATCTATGATGAGTGTATTTGTAATGATGAAAGACAATCACAAACATATACTTTGATCACATCCTAGATTATCAACCCCATACCTCATATATTTGAAATATATCAAGTTTTATTACTGCTGGTGGTTGTTTCGTCCCGAGGGTATCACCAGCCCAGTAGCAGCACTTCGGTGTTGACATGAGTATCAATTATGTGGTCATTTTAATAAATATCCTGTTTACATAATTTTGAATTTTACAAAAAAAACTAAGGATGTTCTTATCCCAGGAAAAGATTACCTTCGCCGTATGGCACAACTTTTTGGACTTTTGGGTCCTCAATGCTCTTCAACTTTTCACTTGTTTGGCTTTATGACTATTTTGATCTGAGCGTCACTAATGAGTCGAATGTAGACAAAACGCGCGTCACTCTGGCGTATCAAATTATAATCCTGGTACCTTTGATATCTATTATTGGTATATGATATAAGTATGGTGGTCGGTTAAGGCTATTTCGCATAGTCGCCTTTTCGCCTTTCATATTCTATAGGGCGAAAACGCGAAATCGCGAAGTCGAAAACGCGAAAACGCAAAATCGCGAAGTCGAATACGCGAAAACGCGAAGTCGAAAACGGAAATCGCGGAAACGCGAAAATGCGAAAAGGCAAAATCTCGAAGTCAAAAATGCGAAAAGGCGAAGTCGAAACGCGAAATCGGTTTGCGTTTTCGACTTCGCGTTTTCGCTTTTTCGTCTTCGCGATTTAGCGTTTTCGCCCTATAGAATATGAAAGGCGCAAAGGCGAAAACACGAAATGGCCTTAACCGGCCACCATAGATAAGTGTAAAATATTGCACAATATTTAAAATAAGTTTTGAAGTCTCTTTATAAAATACTGATATTTCAGTAGTCGTTAATTATATTTAATTTTGGCCTCTTTAGGGAAAGAAATACAGTGTGAATATCCGTCATCATTTTAGAGTAAGAGTGGTTTAAAATGTACATATGATAATTCTGCTTATAAAAAGACTGCACCGTCTTTGCAATTTTTTTAATTTTCGGTTACTCTTATTCGAAATAATCACATATGTATTTACAAAAAAGTGTACAAAATAATAAGTATCATGCAACACGTCTAATAAATATAGGAAGATGTGGTATGAGTGCCAACAAGTCAATTCTCCATCCAAGTAAAAATTTGTAAAAGTAAACCACTAAAAGTCTAAGTGGGTTTAAACATTCAAATATGTACCAATTTGCACCCTTATCTCAAAAAAATAGTGTTACATCACAACATATAAAGGCACACTATAAGATATCAATTGAAATTGCTTAATTTAATAAAAAAAAAAAGACATATGTACACAAACAAGTGAACATACACTGAACGAATTGATTTGATCTATGACACAATGTAAATACAAAATCAATAAAATAAAATAAGGTGCGAGATGTTAAACAATATCAGAAAGGCAACTATAACTTTGGACACAAAGAAAAAAAATAGAGAGACGAGGTCAGGAAAAGGTCAACAGGTAAAATTTAAACGAAAGAAGGATTTAAGAGTACTTGCTTTTGCTGAAAGCTAGTTAAAAGTAAAAAAAAATGATTGTATTTGGCTTTAACTGAATGGGCGCAGGACATTTGAGCGAAAAAATAAAACTACTAAGGGACATTTGAGGGCCGACATTAGAGCCCGTTTAAGCGCCGGATTAATCCGCCCAACTGCATTTTCGATAGCCCATTTTAGCGAAAATTTACCTCGTTGAATAATGCTCACCTTACTACATATACACATATGAACAGTAATTTATATTGGTTTAATGTTTAAGTTGTTTATATTTTCATCATGGAAATACAAGTTGTTGAAACGAACAAAGGAAAAAAAGTTTAAATTTGTGATGGATTTTGATATATGAGCAGTATTAATTGTACAGGGGGTATATTTAGAGCCCATTACGTACGTACTCTAGGTTATGAATTCCAGGCTAGAACAGACTATTTGATTTAACATTTTAGACTTTGAGTGCTGTATTATAATTGAAAAGTTTTATATTGTTTTATGTTGTGCTGTCTTGAGTCTATCAGTGATGTATTTTTTTTTAATCTTGAGTCTATCAAACATTTTTTTGAATTTATAATATATTATTTATTTACTTAAATGGGTTAAACTTCTGGCGCTCAAATGGGTTCTACTTTGGCGTTCAAACGTCCTATTTTTTTCGCTCAAATGTACTCCGTCGAACTGAATAAACGTGTTTCCGGCGATAATTATAATAAGGAAATTGATAACCAATACAAGCTTACATTAAAATGGTATTTTTTAAAAATTGACGGCAAATTAGAGCATGATTCATGCAGTTAATTTATCAATTTTCTAAATATCTAAAAAAAAAAAACATGCGTTATTTAGTATATGAAATATATTAAACTTTCGTTAAATATTTTAAGAATCATTTTGAATTTTGTGTCACATGAAAAATATGCCACGCATAATCATTTCCAGGACAATATAAGAAAACAACAATAATTTATATTAATTTTTATTCTAAATCCGAACATACTTCTCTTGCTTATTAAAATGAACATAGAAAGCAATTTAGATGTATTGTTGATTTGTTCTTGTATTCGACAGGGGCACATACATTTGGGGGTAAATGTACTTATTTCTCAAGCTAGAAATTAAAAATCTTTTTTAATGCAGGAGACCCCAGTTCCAATTTTTGCCACAGATTAACATTCCAGTGTATCCTTAAAGAACATTGCCGGGCAGCTTTTTAAGCCCTCCACAAAACTAATTACTGTCATATATGATATATGTATTGATAAAAGAGATGTAAACAGTCTTCATTTGAATCGAAAATATAACAGGTACAATAAGGTACGCCCCACAGTAGATATCATAAATCGTTTTTGAGATACGGCGCGACATGTGAAAAAAAAACACACCCCTGTTTTAGTTATAAAGTCCCGTAACTCAAAAAGTTTTAATCTTATTTTCACCAAAAGTATACAGATCATTTGACCATTATAAGAAACAACTATGTTATGTTTCATGAAATTTGGATATGTCCTTCTCAAGTTACATGTTCACGCCGGACAGAAAGACGGACAGATGGAGGACATTTGTATACCATAATACGTCCTGGGCATATAAAAATGTTTTAACCAATTTGCATAGATAGAACCAAGCTTGATACAGCTCTGAATTTGGATTGTGATTAAACAATTAAGCTGTTATGGTTCAATATCCAAACTTTAAATAGATTCAGCACGTCAAAGAACCCCAAGATTTCAATTTTTGTTGAAATCAAACAAAGTTAAATTTTGGAACTTGATGTGGACCAACTTGAAAACTGGGCCCATAATCAAAAATCAAAACACATGTTATCAAAAATCTAAACACATGTAGATTCAGCATATCAAAGAACCCCAAGAATTCAATATTTGTTAAAAACAAACTAAGTTTAATTTTGGACCCTTTGGAACTTAATGTAGACCAATTTGAAAATGGGGAGTGAGTGAGCCAGTCTGCACCAAAAACTTTTTCAACTAATAGTCCGGAGAACAATATTCAGACATTTTTCTTATTGGTCCAGACAAAGTTTTGCAAAAACTTAATAGTCCGAATGAAATTTTACTAGTCTTGGGCATCGCACTAGTGGTTAACCGTGCAGACGCCCGGGACCAAAATCAAAAATCTAAAAACACAGTTTGATTGGGCAAATCAAAGAACCCCAGGAATTCAATTGTTTGTTGAAATTAAACAAAGTTTAGTTTTGGAACCTTTAGACCTCAATATGGACAAATTTGATAACAGGGCCCAAAAATCACAATACATGGTAAAATTCAGCATGTAAAAGAACCCCTTAAATTATTTTTTTGCAAAAATCAAACTAAGTTTAATTTGGACCCTTTGGACCTTAATGTAGACCTATTTGAAAACGGGACCCAAAATTAAAAATCGAAATACACAGTTAAATTTGACATATCAAAGAACCCCAATAATTCAATTTTGATAAAATCAAACAAAGTTTAATTTTGGACCCTCAATGGACCAATTTAAAAACGGGACCCAAAATCCCAAAACTTAATACATGTTTAGATTCGGCACATTAGAGAAGCCCAAAAATTCAAGAATAAACCCGCATTGAAACGGGTCAAGAAATAAGCAATTTATAAAAAGTAATTGAAAAGTATTGTTTCTGAGTCATGTTTCTCCCTAGGGCATACATGTAGATATTTCTAATTAAAAGAAAAAAATGTCTCTAATTTTGGCCAATTGATGTTATAATCACTTGTAACCATTAAAATTGGTATTAGGTATAGATTCCCAAATGATTTTGACTGGAACTGGATAGACAAAAGATTGTTTATTAGATAAATACCCCCCCCCCCTTTTTTTGCCCAAAAAAGGACGATCCTATATATAGCTAGTTTGTGGGGGTTGAGTAAAACGTTTAAACACAATTTTAAAATATTGTTTGTTGTTGTTGATTTACAAGGAAAAACACTTTTTATTCTGTCTGTCTAAATAATACCTGTGATAAAAATTCCATGCTACTTTTAGAAGTGGTGCTGTTACATTCACTTAAATTCTTGTCTGTGTTCCATCACTCTGAAAAATAAAAGGTTTCTGATGACTTCATGTTAAATTGCTATTTCCCCTGGTTAATTCTGAGGAATATGTCAAATAAATTTAGTTTTGAAAAGTTTAAAAAAAAATACCCAGAGGAACATTTGTAACTACAATAAAACTCAGTTATGGGCACATACAATATTGACTCTGAGTGATCATGGCTGACCTGTACTGTTTACTTCTATGTTCTTTGATCTCTAGTGGAGATATTTTTCATTGGCAATAATACAGCAAAAAAATAATTTATTTTTGCCAGTAATAGTTTCTAGGGTTCAATTCTATGCAATCACTTTATGATTATTTTTGATATAACATTTGCTTTCTGTACACCTTTTCATTAACAGTTTGCATTGATAAAATTTCTTTTAATGAATTAAATTGAGAGTGGAAGATTTATAACAATGATTACACAACCTTAGGAATAATGGATGTCAGCACTTCTGATTGTGACAAATTTTACCTTTTAACTGATGAGTTACGGAACTTTGTTAATTGAAAAATATCCCTTATGTTAGACATGTTAGATGTCTTGGTACTTGTGTTTTATATTTGTATATTGGCTGTCTTATATATATTGTTTATATATACTCTGTATGTACTGTATATTTATGAATTTTAAGTATTGAGACTATAATAAAATATTGAATCTGAATCTGTCTTGATATTAGATAGCATTGCTCAGCAATTGCATATAATACAAAGTTAATTATAGTTCATAGTATAAATAGAATTTTCTTAAACCGATTGTTTTGGGAAAATACAGGGATAAATTATTTGCCAACAAATTTTGGAAGAATAAAAAATACTAAAGTGGGTTGATGTGGTCTGATAACATACATCTTCTGTTGTTTCCATCTTTTCTGGATATGTTGGCAGATTCCCTTTTCTTCTTGTTGATTTAACCTTTAAAATAAATTTTATTAATACTAACAGGATCTAAATACTAACAGCATCTATAATAAGCTGAACTATTTGCTTGTACAATGAAATAAAAATTAAATAGCAAAATATAAATTTCAACAGCAATTAATTCCCTTCATATTCAATCACTGTATCTTACTAAATATATAAGGCATTAGCAGTTTAACAAAATATTTTCTATAGTGGAAGTAAATTTATATTTTTGATTATGTAAGAATAATAATTATTTACACAACAATTCAATTGATTTAGCTTATTCAAATGGAGAATAAAAATAAGAATCAGCCATATAAACAGCAAATAAGTTTAAAATGCTTATTTTTTCATAGACAAAAAACATTATCTTACCTCCTATACATTTCCAGGAATACGATTGGTTAAAAGCGTCCGCGTGCAAACCGTGTATATTTGATATTAGGTTAGTAGGGAGGCGGGGCTTATCTCATACACAGTTAGTAGTGGAGTTACGTCCCTTTATATTCCTTATAAGGTAAGAAGGGGGCGGGTCTTATTTCATACACGGTTAGTAGTGGTGTTATGTCCCTTTATAAAAAACAAAACGGTACTGAGAAAAAATCTTAAAAGTTTCAACAGACGAAGAAATTGATGATTAAGATTGAAATAAGTTCACAAAACACCTTTAAACCTTACAAGTCGTTATTGTTGGCATCTGTTTTTGTAGGATCAATGGAAGTATTTTCTTAGTGCTAACAGTATTGAAGACTTGCTCATTTTGAGAATCACTAGTCTTAATTTCACACGTTAAGATAGTCGGTAAGATAAATTCGTTACATAGTGTGCTAGTGACGTAATACGGTATATATGGGGTCAGTAAATTCCATATGGGGATTCGAGCTTCGCTCTTAGCCCATATGGAATTTACTGACCCCATATATACCGTATTAGGTCACTAGCACACTATGTAACTAATATTATTATGATACAGTTATAGTATCATTTGTTAAATGAATTAGGTGCAATTTGTGAAAAGAATAAGACTCAAATATATTTTTTTTCTAGCCTTCCTGACTCAGGGAATATAGCAATAAGTCTCTATCCTGGTATGTGAAGACTTTGTATGACATACATGTATATCATAATATTATTGATAAACACATGCTGAACCTTTTGTGAAGATACAAGGATTACTTTTAAACAATATATTATTATTACCTCATTTCCCCTCCAAGTACTGCATCATTGACATCTATTCTTATTTTCATTAGAAACAAAGTACAACATGCTGGAAAAAATGATAGCAATTATTTATAAAACTACAGTAAAACATTGAAACAAGTTCTGTGTTAATCTATACATGTATTGCTGTTCAAGATTTATTGAAATTGCATACCAATTATACATTTGTTTAAGTGAAAGGTACTTAACCATACATATATGTTCAACAGAGTACTCATCTATTTTCTATCATTATACAATTTTTTCTAGAATATTTTTTTTTCAATTTAACTTTTTTGGGGAAGCTGGTTATTTACAGCTTCAAAACATTGTTAAAAGATACTCCTTATTTAGGATGTTTTAAAAACCCTATCAAATCTCAGGGTGGGAAAGGAGGGATATTGAATACACATCTAATATTGGGTCAGGGGGTGGGGAGGGTGATATTGAATGCAAATCAAATATTTATATTCACAACCATGGTTTTATGTAAATAGGAGTTTTAAAGTTTTGACAATTTTACAGCTAAAGTACTATTTTGAAATAAATATCAAATTGTTCATAAATTGTAAAAATAATAGATTAAACCATGCACTCATCATTTAGGGGCTTAATAGAGTTTACAAAACAAAGAATAATTAATATAATGCCCAATTATTGAATTAAAAAATAATTATGAACATTATGATTGGAGATAAATAAGCACACATAATTTGCAAAAGTAAGAAGAATAACTGTGAAAACAAAATAATAAGGTAATACAATATAGATTATAAATCACAAAATGAAGGATAAACATTAAAAAGAAATCGAATTATTACAGAAATCTAAAATTTAATTATAAAATCATTTTCCTTAGAATTGTACAGAATAAGTATATATTTTAAAAATATAGAAAATGTGTAAAAAGTAAATAATACATAAAAATTAGAGGACCCCAATTTCTATACTCATGAAACTATTGAAAGGAGGTAAATTAAATATCTGTTTTGAAACTGATTTAATACTAATAAAGTGTTCCTTTTTTTCCTTACAAGACACGTTTGATTTGTCTTAGTAATTGAGAATGTTTTAAAAATAATCAATAATGAATGATATTTATGAAAATTTAAATATTACATAAACTGATGAAAACTTTAAAAGGTGGAAAAGGGGGAGGTCATGTTAAGTTATTTTTATTTTCAATACTCACATTCTGTGTAGTTAATAAGTTGAATAAACTCCTTTTCCTTTGGTCCACTACTTGCTAGTTTAAGGCTAGTTCTGTAAGGTAACGACTTGAGTCCAGAATCCTTGATGTGGTCAATATCTGGATGAAAACTTTTTGTTGGCATAACATGCGACGTGCACAATTTGAAATGTTTTTTTTTTTCATTTAATTGAAACGGCTGGTAAAAATACCATATTGATGTTAAGATCTAGAGCGACTGGTGGTTTAGACCATTCTCAGACAAAATAGCAAATATTTGGTATGTACTGCCTGTGTTTCACTGTTTCAGTGTTTGGCAAGAGGTTAAATGAGTTCATCAGAATCCACAAACTTTGGAGAGAAACCGCACTCCATAGTATCTACCTTGATATATCTTTTTTTTACCAACATTATGATGGTTTTAGCAGTGTTTGCATTTCATCTGCACTTTATTTTGGGCATTAACCCTTTAACTTCCTGTTGTTCCTTTATGTTTTCAATGAAGAAGAACCATAAGGGGAGAGAATTCATAGACACATAGTTGATTTTTTTTCAGTTTTCAATCCACATTTTTTTTCTTAAATCAAAAAACACATCCCTGAATTTTTTTTAATTTTTAAATTGGGGGTTTATCTTTATGATTTGGGCAATATTTTCTATAAACTATCTCGGAAATTTTGTCAAAGCTTCAATGAATTATGGAGAAATTTGGTTTTCATTTAGATGTCAGAATCACCCCCTTCTCCAATAGAAAATAAGTATATGTACACAATTCTCAGCCAAATGTGTGATATATTTTTAGAAAGGCAAAGGTAACAGCTTTCAGATGTAATAATTGTCTGCATCATTTACTGTCAGGATTAATGAAAAATAAGCATTGATATTTAGGAAATTTTTTAGAATTTTCATTGACAAAAAAAACCCAAAATCAAAATGGCCACCATTTCCATAGTAACAAAGCCCAAATCAATTTCTAAAGTGTTAGTTGTTAATTATATTAGTTATGTAGTATGTGTACAAAGAATCGTTAAAATCTGTGACATAGGTGTGAACACTAATGTTGGTCCTTACAGAGAATGGCTCTTAAAACATATCGATAACAAGCAACAATGTTCAGAGCTTGAAACAGATCGAGGACAAACAACAATGTTTAGAACTTAAAACGGATGAAGGACAACCAACAATGTTTAGAACTTAAAACATATCGAGGACAAACAACAATGTTTAGAACTTAAAACATATCGAGAACAAACAACAATGTTTGGAACTTAAAATAGAATGAGGACAAACAATAATGTTTAGAACTTAAAACATATCGAGGACACAAAACAATGTTAAGAACTTAAAACAGATTGAGGACAAACAATAATGTTTAGAACTTAAAATATATCGAGAACAAGCAAAAATGTTTAGAACTAAAAACATATCGAGGACAAACAACAATGTTTAGAACTTAAAACAGATGGAGGACAACCAACAATGTTTAGAACTTAAAACAGATAGAGGACAAACAATAATGTTTAGAACTTGAAAAAGAAGGAGGACAACCAACAATGTTTAGAACTTAAAACAGATGGAGGACAAACAATAATGTTTAGAACTTAAAATATATCGAAAACAAGAATGTGTCCCCAGTACACGAATGCCCCACTCGCACTATCATTTACTATGTTCAATGGACCGTGAAATTGGGGTAAAAACTCTAATTTGGCATAAAATTTAAAAGATCATATCATAGGGAACATATGTACAAAGTTTGAAGTCGATTGGACTTCAACTTCATCAAAAACTACCTTGACCAAAAACTTTAACCTGAAGCGGGACAGACGGACGAACGGACGCACAGACCAGAAAACATAATGCCCCTCTACTATCGTAGGTGGGGCATAACAAACAACCAGGTTTATAACTTAAAAACATATCGAGAACAAACAACAATGTTAAGAACTTAAAACATAGAGAGAACAAACAACAATGTTTAGCACTTAGAATAGATGGGGGACAACTAACAATGATTAGAACTTAAAACAGATCGAGGACAAACAACAATGTGTAGCACTTTAAACAGATGGAGGACAAACAACAATGTTTAGAACTTAAAACAGATGGAGGACAAACAACAATGTTTAGAACTTAAAACATATCGAGGACAAACAACAATGTTTAGAACTTAAAACAGATGGAGGACAAACAACAATGTGTAGCACTTTAAACAGATGGAGGACAAACAACAATGTTTAGAACTTAAAACATATCGAGAACAAACACCAATGTTTAGAACTTAAAACAGATGGAGGACAAACAACAATGTTTAGAACTTAAAACAGATTGAGGACAAATAACAATGTTTAGAACTTAAAACAGATGGAGGACAAACAACAATGTTTAGAACTTAAAACATATCGAGAACAAACACCAATGTTTAGAACTTAAAACATATCGAGAACAAACACCAATGTTTAGAACTTAAAACATATCGAGGACAAACAACAATGTTTAGAACTTAAAACAGATTGAGGACAAACAACAATGTTTAGAACTTAAAACATATCGAGAACAAACACCAATGTTTAGAACTTAAAACATATCGAGGACAAACACCAATGTTTAGAACTTAAAACAGATTGAGGACAAACAACAATGTTTAGAACTTAAAACAGATAGAGGACAAACAACAATGTTTAGAACAGGACAATCAACAACGTTAAGGTGGCTCGTGGGTACAAAAATTTCAGCAAAAAATTGAACCTTTATTTTTTCATTACAAATTTTATTTATTACATTATTACATTATTACTTTATGATATGGTGAAATAATCAACCCAAAAAATCGATTCGGTTTGGCCCCAGATCACTTTTAAAATGTTTATATCATTGAAAAAGCTCCAAATTATCTCCCTTTGGTGCAAAAATGCCAATTTTTGGCATTAAGTTTGAAATATCTTTTTTAACTCATCGGTGAACTATATTTTTTATAATTGTTTTTAAGCTGTACATAAGCTAAATAATTGTAAAATTTAAGCGATTTCTGTAATTAGGTTACGTTTTTATTTCGATATTACCTCTATTTCTCCTATTAGTTCAACAGAAAAAAATGACATTAACAAAAATCTATTCTTCTTCCTGAGGCAGATTGTGAGCTTAAATGAACGGTGACCCCATTTTTTTATTTCATTTTTCTTTTAAGTATATGATAAAGTTCATTTATAAAAAAATATAGCGAAATCCTATATTAGAAAAAAAATGATTTATACCCAGGAGCCCCCTTAAGAACTAAAAACATATCGAGGACAAACAACAACGTTTAGAACTTAAAAAAACTTATATCGAGGTTTAAGTGCCCCGGTAGCGAGATAAGACTGTAAATCTTTTGAGATAAGCCTGACAAGGTTAATCGTTTGTTTGTCAACAATAAATGTTATGTATTATGTTCTGTAACTGATGTTTTCATTTTTGCTAAATGTTCTTTTTATGTTCTTTTTCCCTGTTTTTGTGTTTGTGTTTGTTTTTTGTTTTTTAATTTCACTTTTGTTTTTTGTGAGTGGGGAGAGGCGTAGGGCTACTTTTGCCTCGTCTGATATTCGAACTTCAATATTGAATTACCTTCTATGTGTCTGCTTAATTGTCATGCTTTGTTATAAACAATGTATATATATATTGTGTCAAATTACGAAAACATTAACTATAAATTATTGTGTTTTTGTGATTATAACGATTCAAAAATATTTCTGTTCGGGTTAACACAGTAAAGGACAGTATTTTTACATAATTTTTTACATGGTTATTCGTTAAGGATTTTTAAAAGACTTTACGAATTCGATTTTAGTTCATAAATACGCATTTTGCTTTTTGTATTCCTTCACATGTTCATATCAAAATAAGGGTTTTGTGAATTTGCCTAAAGTCTTTTAAAAATTATAAGTAAAATTGAGAATGGAAATGGGGAATGTGCCAAAGAGACAACAACCCGACCATAGAAAAAAACTTATACATCTTCGGATTTCAAATGTTTGGCTTTGAGCGTTCCTGATGAAGGTAAATCCAGAAAAGCGCTTCGGACGCAATAAATTATTAAACGTGTTGTTCTATATTTTTACATCACTGGGTCGATACCTCTGCTGGTGGACTATCAGTCCCCGAGGGTATCATCAGCTCAGTAGTCAGTGCTTTGGTACTGACATGATTAAACAAACTTTACTAAAATTGTCCGTTTATAAATTTATAAATTATTATGAAACTAAGGTTGCAACTCCCTCAGGCAAAGTTGGCTTTAGATGAATTTGGCTATTTATTTTAGGTATTTTTAACATATAGCTCTTCAACGATTTTCGGTACTTATACATCTTCGGATTTCAAATGTTTGGCTTTGAGCGTTCCTGATGAAGGTAAATCCAGAAAAGCGCTTCGCACGCAATAAATTATTAAACGTGTTGTTCTATATTTTTTTATCATAAATTTTAGTATTCAGCTTTCCGTTAATGATATAGATATCATGATCGAGGAAAGGGCAGTGGTCATTGTTTGTATTAGCTTTATTTAAAGTTAGTTCAACAGGATAAATTTCTTTAATATACATACTGAAGTCGTCATTATTGAGAGCCAAAATAAGTGTTATTATTTTACTGTATATCAATCAATTTTGTGTAAATTGTTTTATGAAATCAGAATTTTATGATATATGGTGAAAAAATTGAAATAGTTGATTCCTACTGCTACCTTGGTGTACTTTTCAATTACAACGGTAGCTTTTGTACAGCACGAAAAAAACTTCTTGTTCAAGCACAGAAGTCTTTGTATGCTCTATACCGAAAAATTAAAAATATATGTATTCCCGTCGATTTGCAGCTAAAACTTTTTGACTCATTGGTTAGTCCTGTTTTATTATATGCTTCAGAGGTATGGGGATTTGAAAATAAAGAAAGCATTGAGAAAATACACCTTCAATTTTGCAAAAACATTTTGAAATTAAGAAGCAGTACACCAAATTATATGGTGTATGGGGAACTCGGAAGATTCCCTTTGGAAACCATTATTAAACGTAAAATGGTGTTGTTTTGGAATAACTTGTTATCGGAAAAAAACAAGTTATCTTCCATTATGTATAAATTAATGCT
Source organism: Mytilus edulis (assembly GCF_963676685.1). Lineage (NCBI taxonomy): Eukaryota > Metazoa > Mollusca > Bivalvia > Mytilida > Mytilidae > Mytilus > Mytilus edulis. The sequence goes on from NC_092356.1 coordinate 25,505,616, forward strand.
CAAATTACATTTTCAAAAACCCACAAAATTTAAATGGATTACGTACGTTAAATCCATATTTGACGAAAATGGAATTAGTTTTATTTGGCAAAATCAACTTCCATTGGATAAACTGGGATTAAAGAACATTATTTCACAAAAACTGAATGATCAATTCATCCAACATTGGTTTTCACAAATGAATAACTCTTCAAGAGGTGCATTTTATTCATTTTATAAAGAGGAATTTCGTTTGGAAACCTATTTGATAAAGTTGAAGCTGTGTGACAGGATTTATATGGCAAAACTCAGATGTTCAAATTTAAAAATTCCTGTAGAAAGGGGAAGATGGTCCGGAATTCCAAAAAATGCACGAATTTGTCATCTTTGTGGAAATGGAATAGGGGATGAATTTCATTATCTTTTTAAGTGTCAAAAACAGGAAATAAAACTGCTTAGAAATAAATATATTCCACAATATTATACTGCAAATCCAACGGAGTACAAATTGAAACAGCTTTTAACATTTTGTCATGTAGAACTTTACAAAAACTTAGCAATATTTTTAAAAATTCTTACACGATACTTGTGATTTATGTTGGTTTTTAGTTGAAAGTTATGGTAGTTTGTAAATTGACATTTGCTATATTTTCTCATGTATGTAGCATTATTATGTTTAGTGTGAATGTATTGAGTATAAACATGTGTATACGTGTATATATGATGTCCTCTTGTACACCTATGTGTCTGAGGTTTATTAATAAAGTATTGTCTATTGTCTATATGAATTTCTTTGAACTAAATGCCTGAATAAACGGCAAACTTAATTAAGCATTCTCTAGAGACGTACATTGTATACAGCAAAAATAAAAATAATAAAATTAGGGTTGATACACGAGGAATATGTATTCCCATTACAACATTTTAAATCAATGGTATAGTGCTAAATAGAAATGTAAACTACTGTAACTCTCCGCCTAATCGATTGCTACTTTAAGAAGGACATTTGAACATAACAATAGTTTGTTATTAATCACATCAACAATGTTTCCGTATATAGTCGAAATATCACCTAAATTGCTTTTTACAACGTACATTTAAAAAATATTCATCTATACAAATTTATATAATAATCAAATTTGAAAAAACTTCTGAATCCGTCATTTTTTTTCTTAAGAGGGAAGCTCGACCGTAGAAGCATGATACATATACGCTTGAGCTTATAAAACAACTATATTCAAAGATAAACAACAGTACAAAATAAACAAAAAACAATACAGATACAACACGATACGTGTCAGGTTTTTCTCTGACTACAGTTTTTTGTAGGCTGAATTTTCTTTGTAAACCAGCCTTTCGTAGTCTGCTTTCTTGAAATGTGGGCAAACGTTTTTGCATTAAGTAGGTGATTGTATGGTTCCGATTTCATGCATTTTACTCAGAATTGCTAGAAGTGTTTAAAAAAAATTCCTTAAGTGTGTTTTGTTGAAGAACACGTTTTTGGTTTAAGAACAAATTTAAAAATAGACGTACTTTCTTGATAATTTTTATACAATTCAAACTTTAAATTTCCAATCAAAGGGGCCCTGTTGGTTTTCAGTATCCAGTAGATCACTATCATTTTTTCAGCAACCATCCGAATTTCAATTTCTCTATCAATGTCAAACCCCATTCCAAAGCCTATAGGTAATTGTTGTATTAATTCTTGCATTGGTTAAAGTTCTGAGTATGCACACGATATTAACCGCTGCAAGTAAATGTCCGTATCCAGAACGGAACATCTACTCTTTGCAGCGACCGTCAAAATTTATCGTCCTTCTTCCCTATCTACCCATATTGCAAGCTTTATCAATAATTGTTGCATTAAGGTGGTATGGGAGTCTAAAATAAAAATGATAGAATTTGTTCATACTTTGCCAAAACGTTGTATCTATTGATACATGTTGAAAAATATAATAAAAATGATAGGTCACCGCGCATTTTCTCAAGCTACAAGACGGGACAAAATGACACATTTTGTATGGATTATACAGGAAAAAACACCATTTTGTGATTAGAAACTAAACAAAATGATAGAATTGTTAAATACTTCAGGAAAAGATAGCTTCCAGACACTGCTTTGAGAATATCAAAAGAAAAGATAGGGTCACCGTACGTTTTTTCCGGCTAAAATACAAAATAGGAAAATTCCATACAGAATCCTTCAGAAAATGCACTTTTTTAGTTACCACCCCTTAAAATGCCAATTTTAAAAAAAAATAAAAACAGCCAAAAATAATTAACATTTGCAAAAATATCAATATTTAGAAGTTATATTCTTATAAATTGGTACTTTTAAATGAAAATGTACATTAAACATCTGCATTCCTGCATCAAATTTTTCTAACTTGATGGAAAATCTGGACCTTTGATTCTCTGTTTTTTACAATCCAAGATGGAGGAAGACACCCATACCACCTTAATTGATTCATCGGTTCTCGTCCTAAATATTACTGAAATGTAAGCCACTGGCTTTAAGCAAGTGTAAATAAATCTGCTTTATTTGGCTTTTGATTGTACGATATTAAAATTTTGACTGTTTAAATTTATTTTCTTTTGAATGCTCAATCAAACCATCATAGAAACAAGGCTAAAAATTTGTTACGCAGAAGCACGTCTTGTCTACAAACGATTCATCAGTGACGCTCTTATCAAACAATAAAAAAGTAAAAAAAGGTCACATCAAAATTTATAAAATATTTGCCAAATACCGCTCAGGTAATTTATTCCTTAGGTAGAAACTGTTTCCAATTTCGAATGTTTCGAAGTTTTTATATTGTAAAGAGTTAATCTATGATAACATAACCTTATCAATCTATAAATCATGTCAACACAGTAGTACCAAAGATATTGATAATTTTACAGGACGTTACGATGTAAATGGGAAAACACTGGGAAGTTAACATAACAGTACATTTATAATGTAGTTTAAACGAATATTTTTCAATAGATAAAAGATAAATGGTTTTATTGAGTTTGTTTATTGTTCCGAAGCGTCTATTAAATTTCAACCTAAGTAATATAAATAAGAACGCATACGGAAGAGGGAAGTATTAAAATCATAAATAGTTACAACGTAAAAGTATAAGTTTTTTAACGAGAAGAATACTTCTTGAATTGCGTCCACAGAAATAACCATTATGAACAAGACGGGAAAACAGTGTTTTTCATGGCTTGAAGTCGATAATTCTACAACACTTGAAGACTTGAACAACCAGTTCACAGAGCGGCATATCGGAGGAATAGTTTTTACAGCAATTTTAATGATAATTGGTGTATTCGGCAACTTTGTTGTTCTTTGGATTTATGTTCATAGATTCAAAGTATCGAATTATAGGACTTACACAATATGGCTGGCCGTCATGGACATTGCAAACTCATGTATTGGAATGCCTTTCCTCATTTACTACATGAGTCATTACTTAATCTTTCCGTCATATGGGTTGTGTAAATTTGGTCGATTCATAAATGTCTTAACAACGAATTGTTCCGCCTTTATTTTAATGGTGATAGCGTTTGATAGATACAGAAAAGTATGCAGGCCTTTGAAATGGCAGCTTTCCTACCAAAATACAAAAGTGTGTTGTATTATTGCAACCATTTTAGGACTTTTGACGTCATGGCCATGCTTGGTCTTATACGGGATTTACACCGTCGATACGGCGATTCCTGGGGTCAAAGGAATTCGATGCTGGACAGATGACGCCTACAAAAACACTGTTTACCCAAGTGTTTATTATATTTTTCTGTACGTCCTAAATTTCTTGGTTGTTCCGGTTTTGTTTGGCGTCTACGCACAGATTTTGAGGTTTTTACATAGACATGGAAAAACCGGCGTCAACGTAAAAACCAAGAAAACAACGGTCACACTTTTAGCTGTGTCTGCAGCGTTCCTGTTGAGTGCTATTCCACATTACAGCATGGTTGTTACAACTCGGATTCAGAAAGACTTTAACTGTAAAATGACATTTTCAGAAGGATTTGCCTATTATACATTTGTTTTTTCCATTTTGTTGAATAACGCTGTCAATCCTTTCATATATGGTTTTTTGGACACGAAATTTAGGCGCGAAATGAAAATCGTGTTTAACAGATTGCGCCAAACGAAAGTTGACGATGAAACAAATGGTAGAGGAACCAAATCAATAGAGTCGGATTCAGGTGTTACTCATTAAAAAGTATAAAATCATTTGATCAAAACGAGGCTATTAAACTGAAAGCTTGTGTGTTAATTTTTTTTTTATATATATAACAGCTTTTGTCGATTCGCATGCTTATGGATAAAAGAAGGAAGTACTGTTATCATTGAAGAACATGCAACATTTACTTTTCAAACATTTGAAATTTGCTGTTTTAACTACAAGCACAAAAATGAACTCAACAATTTATACATCGACTTTACATTTGTGGATTAGATGCAATTTTAAAAAATGAAATAATTAATGTAGAACTACATGTATTAATCATTTTATATTTATATATATATATATATACATGTATATAACTGTTATTTTGAAACATGTTGATTTATGACACCGATTCCAGTGTGTAAAAATTACTATCAAATATTCAAGGGCAACCTCAATAAAATTATATGAAATTTGCTTACGAGAAATAAAACCAAACCCTTTTTTAGCTGACAATGCGATACAAATGTATAAACTTTGCTTATTGTTGAAGGTCGTACGTTGACCTACAATTGTTAATTTCTGTGTCATTTGTTCTCATGTGGAGAGTTGTCTCATTAGCAATTATACCACACCTTTTTATTTTATAAAACACGATTTTTAAATACATTTTGTTTGTGTTATAACAGAAATCTTGTGAAACTGTATAAATGAACATTGCACTCGACTGATACTACCATTTTTCTCTCGATTCTTGTAAGCAGCTAATGGTATATTCAATTTATATTATGGAGGACAAAAATATAAATCGAACGAAAACTGAATATAGTAATATTTTCCTGATCGAAATTATTGCTGCATTAATTATTTCAGGGTTTGCAACGCCATGTGGCAGATGCGTTCGACTAGTATTGACTATAATTACCATAATGAATTGTTTCTGCCTTAGGAGAAATTGTTCTCTCCTGGCACTGTGGCTTCCTCAGTAATTATAAACTGGCGGCCATCAAATAGCCAATAGAGCCGAAAATGGCGTTAAACTTCCAAAATAAATAAATCAATTACTGCTTATTTCAGACCTTCCTACACAGACCATATTTTTAGTTTCACAGCAATCTGTTTGCTTGAACTTTCTTTTCGAATTGACTATGGCAATTTTCACTTGTCATATAATATAAAAATAACTATCTGGAAACTGCTGTAATATATGACGCTGGTCATGAGGCAGCTTTATCAAATTATTATTATTTTTTTCAAATTATTTTCACAAGTCGGTTAACACCTTGCGTGCAAGGTGTACAGAACATTTACAGAGGTACGTTTCTGCTAACATTAAGTCTGAATGTTTCAGCTCTACAGTTCTAGTGAAAACATAGTTTTACGTAAACACATTTGAGATACACAGTTTACACAATAAAACTAAACTTGAAAGTCTGTAGCACTTGATATATAACCTCATCATAGATACCAGGATTTTATATTTACGCCAGACGCTCGTTTCGTCAACAAAAGACTCATCAGTGACGCTCGAATAAAAAAATGTAAAAAGGCCAAATAGAGTACAAGCCTGAGGTTAAAGAGCATTCAGGACCAAACATTTTCAAAAGTTTTGCCAATCATAGCTAAGGTAATCTATTCCTGAGGTAGAAAAGCCTTAGTATTTCAAAAATTCAAAGTTTTGTTAACAGTTAATTAATAGTTATGAACATCTCAATGATAACTCAAGTCAACACAGGAGTTTTATTATATACTCGACGTGTGTTTGATTATTTTGAACTCCTTGTACGTAAACGACCCATAGTCCCATAATGATCTGAAAATTAAAAAAAAATTATGATATACTTCACTTTAGGAAATACTATAACTTATGATTTTAAGCCATTGTTTTGCCAAACGAAGACACAGTTTTTTAAATACAAAAAAAAATTTAAAAGGGTATTTAGCAGATTATGAGCTGCCAAACAGGTCATTCTTTTAATTAATATAATTTCTTTTTTTTCGATTCTTTTTTCTTTCTTTTTACTTTTTTTAAAATTTGTTCTTCCTTTTGTTATAATGAAAGAATACCTACATGTAAGTTAACATTTAATTTATGTTCGAAAAAAATATATATGTGTATCAAAAGAAAATTTGATTCAACCGTCGGCGAGACAGCAACATAGCGACAAAAATAACCAGATTAGTGCATTTGCTGCACGTTTTGCGATAAACATGCAGATATGTGCAAATTTGTTTTATATTTTTCATGTCAGGACTATACGTTTTTTTTCCAAATTTTTGTCGAATTGGTTATCATACCACATCACCTTATTTTAAGACCAAGAACAAGGATGAGAACATTTGCCTTCACAGGGACACTTGAACAAGTGTGTGCTTTATTAACTAATGCGGGTTCACACATTGCCGATTATTGCTCCCGTTTGAATTCAGACAGCGATAAGACACGAACGATGAAACAGTCGGATTACTATCCTCAATTATCTGGAATGTCCTATCATTGTCTGAACGGTGTCGTTTAAGTTCTTAACATATTCCTACAGGTCGGGAATTGTCCGAATAGTTCGGCGAAGCAACCCGACAGTTACATGCCGGTGCGTCCCGTAACATTCGGGGAAACTCATCCGATTTTGTCTAGTCAGATTACAAGCGTGACTATGTCGTGACAGATTCTGCTGTATCGGATCAAAATCCTAACAATGTTCCTTATATTCTGGACGGTGTCCTGTGGAACGGGAATGATCTGGAGAAATATTTCATTGCGGTTTTTCTGCCGATTGAGTCTAGATTTCATTCAGATCTTGTCGATTGCAAACCGTTTTTGCCGAAACCGTTCAGGAACAGTCTTTTGACAAATTTTAATCGGGAATGGTCCTGTCAAGAACGGCTGTAAAAATCGTGAATGTGTGACCCCAGCTTAACGGATATGATCGTTATGCATAAGAACGTCACCGTTTATTTCTTTGAATTTGAAATTTAATAGACAGTTATAACAGAACATTCAGTGAAATAAATTGAATAACACATATTTTGAAGGTTGTAGAGAAGACTGTTAATCGCTTCAGTTGACAATGTGTTCTCGGGATACATGTAATAATCTGCTCTTTCCCCCTCTCAGTTATGTTTTACTTATATATTGTCTTGAATTGTAATTCTCCATCAGTTTGTTAAGATAACTGTGTGTTTTCAACAACGGTTGTAAGGTTGAAAATGCAGGGAAAGGATATCTATACTTACATTTCCAGGGGCGGATGCAGGAATTTTCGAAAGGGGGGTGCTAACCCAGGGCACCCAGGGCAAAGGGGGGGGGGGGGTGCAAAACATATGTCCCGATACAAATGCATTGATCGGCAAAAATAAAGGGGGGTGCGCACCCCCGGAACCCCCCCCCCCCCTGGATCCGCCACTGATTTCTAGGGATAAAGAGATAATCGGGCTCATTTTACGAATTTTCAACCTCCTTAAAAGTAAGAATTATCAGAACAATTATAATACATTATCTACAAATAAGTCAATATTACTAAAATCCTAATATCACCGCATATAATAGTTATACTGCCCTTGAATGATGATTTTTTTATTTATCTATTCATTTAGCAAAAACTAGAAAATAGACCAGCAGAATTTTCTTTGTTTAGTACCAAGCATAAATTGAATGTTTAGGTTGTCATCTTAATATAAAAATTATATAATCCATCACAACAAACTATTGTATAATTTTCAACCGGAAATTTTTACGCTTTTCGTACAATGTACTATAAGCCCATTGACCGAAATCCCGTATTGATATATGGCAACTCTAATAATAAATTAATTGTGTCGGCTGATTTTCCGTAATAGGCCTCAATGATGAAAAATAATATTCAATTATATGTTATAGATATACGGAATAACGGTAAAAAAAAACATATCGGTTTAGCATTTGTTACAATTAAAAAGACGATTCTATACCCTAGAATACGGTCTTCCAAACAAGTAGAATATAGATCTGTACAAGAAGACGTACTAGGTATGAGTGCAAATGTGACAAATCTCCGCCCAAGTCACAATTTGTAAAAGTAAAACATTATAGGTCTAAGTACGGTTTTCAACACGGTGCCGTGGCTCACACCTAATATCAAGCTATAAAGGGCCCCTAAAATGACTAGTATAAAACCATTCAAACAGGAAAACCAACGGTCTAATCTGTTTAAAAACCGTGATACGAGAAACACTTTATATGAACCACATCAACAAACGAAATCTACCAAAACTAGGTTCTTGACTCATGACAGGTGCAACCGTGCAAACAAATGCAGCGGGTCTTAATAAGTACCGACCTTCATCGTTATCTGAAACAATAGTGTACCATCACATAGAAAGATACACTATAAAATATCAATTGAAATGGCTTAACTCAATCAAAAGATGCTTATTCTGCTCGAAAATTGTATTATTCATAGACTGTGTTATTGAAAATGAGATTTAAAAGCTGTGTAAAAATATTTCTTTTTGTGTTACATTAAACTTTGGTATTGTGTAGTGCTGTATTGAAACTAAGCTTTAATTTTCATAGCAATATCAATTTTATTTCTGCTTGGAGTGGAAAAAAGTGACAGCCAAAGAATTGATAAAATAATTTATTACTTAAATTTATGTTACCAGTAATTTACAAGATTGCATCCCTTACATATCATAGGTTAAAGAATTGTTAAAAAGAAAAACATTATGATGTTATTTATATGTAAAGGGATATTAGGTAAAAAAAATTAAAGCTACAAAACGTAGCTCTATTGTCATTTGAATTGTTTTTTGCCATAGATCCGCAAATATCAAAATCATCAAAAGGACCTTAAGAGCTACAAAATGTACGTTTTCACAGCTACAAGATTTAGATATAACAAAACGAAAAATAAGATTTTTGTTTTGTTCAATCATTTAGGAACGTGTTTGCAATTATAAACAAATTATTTGCTTTATGCAATCTTTTTGGTTCAATTTCGTTAAATCAGCTACGAAACACCGACGATGAATGATATCATTCCCTTGAAAGTGAATGAATCGAATTCATTGATCATGAATCGGTCTTAAAAATCCAAATGAATGCGTTGCTTTAGGTATGTTGATATCGGGTTATATAACCGTCGGCAGTATTTGTAGGTCAACTTGATGTTTCATTACTTTAGGTGTATACTAAATTACACAAAATGCTGATACATACAATGTACTACAGAGTCCATGCACATTAAATTGCTTATTTATGTTTTTTTATTATTTGTAATGGATATTACGTTTTATGATGTTATGAATCAAATATTAGAATTTGGGTTTAATCTGTGAGCATGAATTTGATATGTAATGCCCCTTTAAGTATATGTTAGCCACTCAGTCAGATAAATTGGTTGTAAATTCGTTTTGAATATACGTTTAAAAAATGTAGAAACTTTAATCGAAATAGAAATAAATAATGCTACGTAGTGCTCCGTAGATTTATGACTATTGAACGAGTAGCTAGCCTAGCTGCGACGCAAATATTGATAGCAGCTAGGCTAGCTACTCGTTCAATATTCATAAATCTGCGTAGCATTATTTAAATGCTACGATTTTGAACGCAATCCTGATATGCATGCATATTAACCTGACGCAGATTATAATATATGAATATCTAAAATCTATGTCCCATTTATGGGAATTGTGTTTTCTGGTCTGTGGGTCCGTTCGTCCGTCCGTTGGTCCGTCCGTTCGCCCCGCTTCAGGTTAAAGTTTTTGGTCGAGGTAGTTTTTGATGAAGTTGAAGTCCAATCCATTTGAAACTTAGTACACATGTTCAGACTCGGACTTCTCTTGAACTGAATTTTAATGTGCGTATTGTTATGCGTTTACTTTTCTACATTGGTTAGAGGTATAGGGGGAGGGTTGAGATCTCACAAACATGTTTAACCCAGCCGCATTTTTGCGCCTGTCCCAAGTCAGGAGCCTCTGGCCTTTGTTAGTCTTGTATTATTTTAATTTTAGTTTCTTGTGTACAATTTGGAAAATTAGTATGGCGTTCATTATCACTGGACTAGTATATATTTGTTTTGGGGCCAGCTGAGGGACGCCTCCGGGTGCGGGAGTTTCTCGCTACATTGAAGACCTGTTGGTGACCCTCTGCTGTTGTTTTTTAGTTGGTCGGGTCATTGTCTCTTTGACACATTCCCCATTTCCATTCTCAATTTTATCCTTATAATATGATCTTTTTAATTTTAATACCAAATCAGAGATTTCCCCCATTTTCACGGTCCAATGAACAAAGAAAATGATAGCGCGGATGGAGTATCTGTGTATACTATGAACATATTCTTGTTGATTATAAGTTGAGACACATTGTATCGAACACCCAATCGAACATGTTTACAAAACAGGAGTGTGCACTTGACTCAAAAGAAATTATCCAAGAGAAGCTGAACATTAGTCAATGTGTAGTCAATAAAGTAAATTAAAAACAATGTCATGTCGAAAAACAAAAACAAAAAACGACCACAATATGAGAAAGTCTATAAAACTCAATAGAAAATAATATAAATAACACTAAAAATCACAAACCCACCAAAAACTGGGGGATATCCACATTTCGCTTATTCTTTCTCATCAACCATTTTTGTGCATTATTTGTGGCGGGATCATACCATTGTTATGTTATTATAATATGCTATTTACATGTACAAAACATGTAGATATGGGTCAAGATACGCAATTAGCTACAGGTATGCGGTAATGGTACCTTTTCCCGCAATCATTTGCCCATATCGTAAAATTGCATATATGTATGATGACTCGTTTTGAATCGGAATTATTTCACATAATTATGTATTCTGGATACAAAGTGGGATTAATTTTTCGCATCCCTAAATACTTGTTGTGATGCGGCTTCTTTTGGCAAAAATACTTTTATCACACAATTATTTCAGTCTTTTTAAATCCTTGCATACATTTAATAACTCCATAGTTTACACCTTAAGTTCATGGTTCTCTGGTTTTCCAATCAGCAAAGCTAGTTAATGTCCAATATCACTGCACATAGATTGTCTACGTACAATATGATTATTGGCCCGTATGCAAACACCATACAACGGGACAGAGAAAATGCTATTCAGTGCTGAAAAGAGGAAGTTCAATATATATGAAAGCTCTAATTATAATACTTTTCACATATCCCAGTTCGTTGTCGTCTATAAATAAATAGATTTTAATATGAAACACAAACATTCTAGACTAATGCCAACAGAAATGTGTGTGAATGACTGAAAGTCCTTCGATACATCCGTAATTGAAAATAAAGATTGTTTCTATAGTTTTGTTTTCATTATAAGAAGATCAAATGGGTAAACTCGGAGCGAAATAGGAAATACATAACAAAAGACATATTTTAATATTCATAAACTGTAAAAATCCTAATACTCCTATGAATCAGAATTCATCACAAAAAATCTCTTGAAAGTCAAAATGAAAAAACGCGTAGAGCGTACAAACATAATAAAAAATGACTGTCATTTTGAAGTTACATATTTGTGTGTGCTAGTTTACATTAAATTTTCGCCATGACTAAGCAGAAGCACAAGAATTTTTTTATTCAACTTTGTTGTGTTGATAATTGAATGCATAAGACTACTTCGCCATTTTTTCAAACATTTAAAAAGAATATGGCGACATAATTAAGTCTTTAGGAAAATTTCAGATGTTTTGATCTGTTACACATGTAATGTACACTTTTAAAGTTACAATGACTGTAATCTTCCACGTGAACCACCTATTATATTAAGGTATACGTACGGATGTTTATATTTCTGATCATCAAATTATTAATTAAGTCGAAAAATATTTCATCATTCATCACTTGCTATCATCAGTTTAATTTACACTTTATCTTTAATTTAGAAATGAATACAATTGAGAATTGAAAAGGGGAATGTGTCAAAGAGACAACAATCCAATCAAATAGCACACAACAGCCAAAGGCCACCAATAGGATTTCAACACAGCGAGACAATCCCGCAGCGGGGGCAGGCTTTTGTAAAAGGGTACATGTTCGTACTATTTTTGAATTCCGAAAATTGAGGGAATTTAAACCTTCGGCTTTAGAATCTGTATGGTCTTTGTGGCAGTGAACACAAACACAACACTGTGAGAAGGCAGATCCGCACATGATTCGGGTTTGTTGATGTTAGACTTTTAATCATTTATGCCATACATTTGTACTTGTATAAACGGTAGAATAACAAAAATATCAAACTTCAATATAAATTCAAAATGGCCAGTCCGTTATTAAAAGGCAAAATCAAAAGCTCAATAAAAAAACCGAATAGAAAACTATTCCCGACTTGGTGCAGGTATTTCCTTATGTAGAAATTCTGTACTACATTTAACTTGGTTTTATAGTAACAATGAGTAATAGTTTGTTGGATTAGTATCTTTTATGTTTCACTTTTTCATCAATGAAAGTGTTTGTAGATAGATGTTCTGTGTTCTGTTAAATTGTTCATTTTAAAATTGTTATACGATGATGACTGATGTAGCCATTTTTTGACTATTTAGGTCTTTCCACGGAAAGGTGGAAAGACCTATTGCATTTCTTCTGATTATTATTATCATTATTTTTTTTTTATTATTCTTCCGCCTAATTCTTTTCTTGCGTAGTATTGATGTTTCAAAAGATGTCGTTTAGATATTTGGAATATGATATCGTAAAGCGTATGCACTTTTAAAAATGACCACTGCGTAACCAAATACTTTACGTTGTAAGAGTTATCTCCCCAAACACTGTTTTTCTTGTGGCCACTACTCCTTCGCAACCATAAAAGATTACGACAAATTTATTTTACCAAATTGCTCGTTACATCCTCAGGATGTTCTGTTTTATTTTGACCGAAGCCGTATAGAGACTCCATATGAGAGTTAGTTCCCCTTTTGTATTTGAAATTTTGAAATGTATTTTAAACTGGAAAACCATAAGTGATAGAGACCTAGGGTCTTTTGTTTTGAGATCATTCGTCCAAAAAAATGAAAATTAGGTAAAGGTCAAAGGTCAAGGTCATATTCTAAATTTTGATTTTGGCCTATTTTCACTAATTTTCATTAACCTTATAAGATACCGACAAATTATTTTTACTAAATTGTTAGTTGCGACATGTCGTAACTTATATATTTTGGTTAAAAGGGTGTGTAGACATAAAATGGGAGTTTTTGCCCCTCCTATATTAAGAATTAAACGTAAAGTGATATAACTCATTAACTATACATATTACAGACCTAGGGTCTTTTTATTTGGGGTCCCTGGTTTATGACCTTGAAATATAGGTCAAGGTCATCAGTAAATTTGACGTTCTAGATTTTGACCTTTGCCCAAAATTCATATTTATACATCATTAAGCCATAGGAACTGACATTTTCAACTGAATTTTAATATTTTCATATCAAAATAGATCCTTATTGGTGGAAAGACCTTCAATTGTTCTCTGAACAATTGGTTTTTAATTTATTTATTGTGTCTGTTTAGTTTACGCATCAATGTAAGTATAACGGAATTTGATGAGACTGTCATCAAAGTGACAGGGTTAGCGCTATAAAACCAGGTTTAATCCACCATTTTCTACATTTGAAAATGCCTGTACCAAGTCAGGAATATGACAGTTCTTGTCCATTCGTTTTTGATGCGTTTTGTTATTTGATTTTGCCATGTGATTATGGACTTTCCAAATTGATTTTCCTCTAAGTTCAGTATTTTTGTGATCTTTCTTTTTTCATCATATATAGTCTTGCTCGACTATTTGAAGTTCACAATATAAGTATTCTACATGTGTGTTCATATGATACCCGAGATAGTACCTCGGATAGACTTCTTGTTTTACTGGGTGACAAAGCTCTGCATGAAAGGGGTTTTAGTTGTGACTTTTAAGGTCGGAATGAAAAACATATTGCAATTAATTACCATTTTTTTTTTAAATATGATGACTTTTTTTGTGCTTAAAATATTAAATCGTTTAAGACCATTCACGAAAAGTCATTTATTGATAAAGTTCTTGACAAGGAAGGTTAACAAAAACAGATGATTAAGGTCACACCGGTGTTGAAAGTTTTATTTTGATTTTGAACAAAGCAATTCTTTTAAAAAGAGATGACTCTGATAAAGACATAAAACACTGGATATTAAACATATTTTAATGGGAATTTTCGCCTAAACGTGATTAATAAATACGCACTACCTTAGGTGGGATTTTTTCCCCCTGTATGAAATCGCCTTCTCATGTATTTTAACACCATCTTCAGCTAACAGACACACAACTTTCGCATGGGTATTACTGCTATATTATTAGTTACACAAAGTGTAAGTGACCTACTACGATATATATGGAATTTACTGACAATTTCATTCTATTATCATGATTATGTAGAAAGTGTTTACTAGTTTTCACGTCGGTCTTATCAGAAAAATATTGAAGAGGACAATTTGACTTTTCTTATTTGAAAAATTATACTAGACAAAAATATGTACTAAAGAGATCACATTTATGTGGTCTCATTAATCGGATAGTCATTTATAAAGTCTTGTAGGAGCGAAATATATATAGAATTGCCGCGTGTTCAACACGCGAAACATGTGGGTGTTCGTCAAACTACTATTATAATTTAGATATAAAGATTGACCAGAGTGCATGTGTGAGAGAAGTGAACAATTCAAATTACTGTCTTAACAGGTTTAGCGATAAGCTTTAACCATCAATCACTTATTCATTTCAAATATTAATGTTAAGTACATAATCGATAAATAAGAAGTAATCAACCATTTTAAATAGCGATTGACATATGGAATAGCGATTAATCGGTTTATAAATAGCGATTTACCGACATAAATATAGCGATTAACCGTACGGTTAATCGATAAAATACCGGTTAACTGGTATATACAATAGCGGTTAACCGATAGAAATAGCGGTGAATCGATAAAATACATTTTGAACCAAGTGGTACACCATACACCGTGTAACAAATTTATCTTACCGACTATCTTGACATGTAGTACTTTGACAAGCGGCCTATTGCAAAGTGATTTTAAAAGTCTGCAATGCTTAGTATTAAGATCCTACTTCCATTTGTCTATACATAAAACAGATGCCCACAAAAACAACTTTTTAGCTTTAAATTTGTTTTATGAATTTATTTCCATCGTTCATTACATTATCAATTTCTCCGTCTGTTGAAACCTTCTAAATATTTTTTTTTTAAAGGGAAATAACTCTTTAATGCTAACAATAACAACTTGTTAGCTTTTGTTATGTTTTTATGAATTTATTTCAACCTTTCATCATCAATTTCTTCGTCTGTTAAATACTTTCAGATTTTCCCTCAACACCTTGTTGTTTTTATAAAGAGTTGTGTCATCTTTTTTGTTTTGAAAGGAAAGTAACTCCTTACTTATTTTGTATAGCCCCATATGGTAACTAACCATGTATGGTAACTAACCCTATATATCTTTTAGGAAACCCTATATCAAATATACTTGTCACCACGTGTATAGCCCTTTAACCAATCATATCTCTACAAATCTATAGGAGGTTAGATAATATCTATTATCATAGTTATATAATCGTGCCGACTGTCTCTCATAAACTAGATAAGTAACGTTTACTTAAATAAATCAACTGTTTGTTTAGATTTCATACTACATGATATCTTTTGTTTGATTTTTTTGTCAAATAGGAAGGTATCTTTATTAAATTGATAAAACTAGTTTGAGAAAGAGTATAGTGCGCTACAACTGTCTTATTTTGAGATCAATTTGGTGATATATTACAATTACATTATATGGTTGTGATATTACTAAATACTGTTTTGATATTATACAAATATAGCCTTTGTATGAGGTCGATACAAGGATATATTGACCTGAAAGAAGTATATTGACTGAGGACGAAGTCCGAGGTCAATATACTTCTTTGGGTCGATATATCCTGTATTGACCTCATACAAAGGCTATGTTTGTTATATTAATAATTTCCGACCATATTTGTATCAAAATCTTCATTTTATTATATTGGAATTTTATAGATATTATATTGTCTCCTTGACAATAACAACATATAAGTTTTTATTTCATTTACTTTTTTTTTTTTTTTTTTTTTAAACTTTTTATGTATTTGAAGATTTTTTTTGTCAAATAATCGATCACAGATATCATGTTTTGATATAACACGATACGGTATACGTTTTTGGATGATTTGATAAGGGTTTGCCATTACAATAAGTGGTTATGTAAGGACTTGATACGTTTATGTTGGCTTTTGTAAAATGTCACGATGTATTTATTTAGATAAAAATATTTAAAAAATGTAATGGAACGCCATTGTGTGGCGTACGTACATTACGTGATGTAGTATAATGTCTCGACTGTGATGCAAGTGGAAGTATGCGAGACATAGGGATAACTATCTAAGCTTTATATCAGAAGGTAGAAAACCTTTTCATTGATGCTCCCAGATACCTCATGTTACAAAGTTTCCGTCTGCCATTTATTTTCATGGATCAGCAAATGATTTAAACAAAATTACAGGTTTGTTTTTGTCATTTGAAAATCTCTTTTATAAGTAAAAGGATAACTATATTTGGAATAGGGGTTCCTTGCAAAGTCTTCATGTCCGTCAAAAAGTGTTCACCTGACCCATCCGCATGCATTTCTTGGATCAGAGGTCAAAGTTAAAATTACGTGAATACTGTGGATTCATTTATTTTCGTTGATTTCGTAAAATTTGTCTTTTTGTGGATATGTAATTTCGTGGCTTTGCCAAAGTCTGCATTCGAACTGGTAGAAGATTTGTACGTCGTTGAACATTTAAATTCGTGGTTCACCTGAACCCACGAAAACCACGTTAATTGGTATATCCAACGAATAATAATGAATCCACAGTAGGTCAAATTCTCAGATATTTTGAGCAGTAGGTCAACTATATAAGGGTGTATGTAACGATTGTAACAGGTACATGTCAGTCTGCCAGGATTCATCTGACCTTGGTCTAATTTTCATGGTTTATTCGTCAATAAAATTGAGAATGGAGATGGGGAATGTGTCAAAAAAAAGTAAAAACACTAAAATACTGAACTCCGAGGAAAATTCAAAAAGGAAAGTCCCAAATCAAATGGCAAATTCAAAAGTTCGAACACATCAAACGAATGGATAACAACTGTCATATTCCTGACTTGGTACAGGCAACAACAACAAGAGGCAACAACCCGACCATAGAACAGACAACAGCAGACGGTCACCAAAAGGTCTTCAATGCAGCGAGAAACTCCCGCATCCGTAGGCGTCCTTCAGCTGGCCCATAAACAAATATCTATACTAGTACAGTGAAAATGGACACCATACTAAAATCCAAATTACTAGTATACACAAGAAACTAAAATTGCAAATCATACAAGACTAACAAAGGCCAGAGGCTCCTGACTTGAGACAGTGTGTATTTCTAGTCTTTTGGTCTGTTTTATTAATTACCATAAGCAGAAGGTCAACTATATCTGTCGTATGAAATCATTGTTAAGTGAACCTGTCTGTCTGGTAGGATTAATCTGAATTTCCCCTCACTGTCATGGATATTTAAAAATGATAAGTTGGTGTGATACTTGTAGCCAAACCTTTATCTTTAAGCTTTTCATCATACAATTCATGGTTAGAAATGTTGGCGAAGCATACCAACTTGTGCACTTTGTGTTATTTGTTTTTATTTTGTCATTATAAATAAATAGTAAGAGTAATTTTCACCTGTTGGTGGTCGGGATCATATATGCCACTCAAAAAGTCATTTTTATTTGTATATATTCATTTCCTGCATTTTGACGAGCTAAATATCTATGTTCAACCAATATAAAGAAAGTTAGTTGTGTTGTCTTCTTACAAGGCCAGAATTTTGTTCTAATAACCTCCATTGCGAAGCTCAAATATATGGAATTTGCCCATATATATATTGTATTTAGTCACTAGCACACTGTGTAACAAATTTGTAATGCAGACTATCTTAACATGTTGCATTTAGAGTAGTTTATGGAACGCCACAGTTGATAACAATAACCATATCATTAAGGGTAGAGCTATATCACTTAGGTTAATTTATATACTATAACGGCATTTGACTATAATACTCTGTCAATTTGCTATATCACTAAGGTAAGTTTATATACTATAACGGCATTTGACTATAATACTCTAACAAATTGCTATATCACAAAGGTACATTTATATACTATAACGGCATTTGACTATAATACTCTGTCAATTTGCTATTTCACTAAGGTAAATGTATATACTATAACGGCATTTGACTATAATGCTCTGTCAATTTGCTATATCACTTACTAGGTAAATTTATATACTATAACGGCATTTGACTATAATTCTCTTTCAATTTGCTATATCACTAAATTAAATTTATATACTATAACGGCATTTGACTATAATACTCTGTCAATTTGCTATATCACTAAGGTAAATTTATATACTAAAACGGCATTTGTCTATAATACTCCGTCAATTTGCTTTATCATTAAGGTAAATTTATATACTATAACGGCATTTGACTATAATACTCTGTCAATTTGCTATATCACTAAGGTAAATTTATATACAAAAACGGCATTTGACTATAATACTCCGTCAATTTGCTATATCACTAAGATAAATTTATATACTATAAAGACACTTTGATACAACATGGAGTTAGCTTTTCATATTATTCTGTCATTTCACTTTGTTATGAAGATAATATTTCATACTATGAAGACATCTTGATATAACATGGAGCTACATTTTCATATTCATTTGTCGTTTTAATAAACTATTATGTGATATTGCTACGTCTTAAAGATACATTGCACACTATAAATACATTTTAATATAACATTAAACAACTTTTTCATACTACTTTGTCACCTCAGTATATTATAACAATACATTTGTATACTATACAATCACCTCGATATAACATGGAACAATTTTGTCATACTATTATGTCGATTGTAATTATAAAAAAAAGACCGTGAAGGAAATCGTTTTGCGGACCTTAAGGAATCGCTTTCAAGATGAAGGAATTAATCGACTCTAATGTTGCATTTGCCATAGTCGGACCCAGGGGGACTGGAGGGGGGCCTATTTTGTTTAGAAAAATGGGTGCTTATTCAGGGAATCACTGAAGCATGACTGGAGCGGTCCCTCCTTAGCTCAAATGGCCATCTTACAAAACGTAGTGAATCCGCCACTGTTTGTCCACAGCGATTCGGAGTTGAAAAGACTTAGGGCGACACGAAAGGCAACGCATATAGGTTGGTACCCCTAAACTAGAGGCTCTAAAGAGCCTGTGACGCTCACCTTGGTCTATGTGAATATTAAACAAAGGAAGCAGATGGATTCATGACAAAATTGTGTTTTTGTGATGGTGATGTGTTTGTACATCTTACTTTACTGAACATTCTTGCTGCTTACAATTATCTCTATCTATAATGAACTTGGCCCAGTAGTGTCAGTGGAAAATGTTAGTAAAAATTTACAAATTTTATGAAAATTGTTAAAAATCAATAACTCAATTAACGGGTCAATTGACCATTTCGGTCATGTTGACTTATTTGTAAATCTTACTTTGCTGAACATTATTGTTGTGTACAGTTTATCTCTATCTAAAATAATATTCAAGATAATAACCAAAAATAGCAAAATTTCCTTACAATTAACAATTCAGGGGCTTCAACCCAACAAAAGGTTGTCCGATTCATCTGAAAATTTCAGGGCAGATTAATCTTGACCTGATGAACAATTTTATCCCATGTCAGATTTGCTCTAAATGCTTTGGTTTTTCAGTCATAAGCCAAAAACTGTATTTTACCCCTATATTTTCTTTTTAGCTGTGGCGGCCATCTTGGTTTGATGACCGGATCAGCAGACACATTTTTTAAACTAGCGACCCCGAAGATGATTGTGGCCAAGTTTGGATTAATTTGGCCCAGTAGTTTCAGAGAAGAAGATTTTTGTAACAGATTACTAAGATTTACGAAAAATGGTTAAAAATTGACTATAAAGGGCAATAACTCTTAAAAGGGTCAACTGACCATTTCGGTCATGTTGACTTATTTGTAAATCTTACTTTGCTGAACATTATTGCTCCCAGTGGTTTCAGAGAAGAAGATTTTTGTAACAGATTACTAAGATTTACGAAAAATTGTTAAAAATTGACTATAAAGGGCAATAACTCTAAATGGGTCAACTGACCATTTCGGTCATGTTGACTTATTTGTAAATCTTACTTTGCTGAACATTATTGCTCCCAGTGGTTTCAGAGGAGAAGATTTTTGTAAAAGTTAACGACGGACGACGACGACGACGACAACGACGACGGACGACGGACGCCAAGTGATGAGAAAAGCTCACTTGGCCCTTTGGGCCAGATGAGCTAAAAATGAACAAACAAAAACTAAATAACATACAAGCTTAAAACAAAACGATGCAGGCTTATATTCTTTTCGCAAAATTTTAACTATCATGAAAGTGCCCTGGTTTCCTTTTAGATAGTTTACTTAAAACATTTGTTTGCAAATCATGTTGAAAGGTACGGTGAAAAATGTGTAATCCGTAACTTGTACCAATTTTCCCTGTATCCATGATAATTTAGCAGTATTCTTGAATATTATTAATTACTAAAAGCTGAGAGATAGTCCAGATCGGCAGATAATTGAAATGACATTATTGTTCAAATCATAATGATCTGTAAAATGAAGTTAACAAATCAATGCGGAAAGTCGATTAATCTTTACTTTTCTATCTACATTTTACGAAGTTTCCTAGCGTTTTACAAAGACATCGTCGGGCCAGAAAGGGGGTGGGGGTGCACTTCAATGCTCACTTGATAAAGGGTGCCGCTGGGGTTCATGTACGCTACCCTTTCCGTATAATCATGGTTTTTAAAATGTATAGCATTTAAACATTTGCGTATGTGAAAGTGTAACATTTTTACATTTTGGTTGGTTTCATCTGGTGTGTTAAAAAAATGACTACCAAAGTGTCGTAGAGGAACTATTTGTGGATAGAAACATAGCCATGCAATTTCGGCTGTGAAAAAAAAATACGGGGCTTTTTAAATAACAAGTAATGGGAACTTTTTTGTGTCATATCATATATTTCTGATATAATCTACCTATTCACATATTATTTAGCTGAAAAAATGTAACCTTTTTCAGCTGAAATAAAATTGAGAATGAAAATGGGGAATGTGTCAGAGACAACAACCATAAAGCAGACAACAGCCGAAAGCCACTAATGGGTCTTCAATGCAGCGAGAAACTCCCGCACCCGGAGGCATTTATGTTTCGATTTTTTATTTTTTGAAGTTGTTTTAAAAAAGAAGTGTTCAGGTGTTAATATTTGATTTACGTACCCAAACCGAACGATAATCCCCGCACCAACATTAGACAGGAACGATACTATCGGTTGAAACGAAATAGAAATGAACGAAACAAACCGAAATAAACGAAACAAAATAAAAATTAATCAAATATATAATATTAAACATCAATGAGAAATATATATATACATTATATCCCGTTGAATTTTAAGTTTTAGACTGGATTGTTAATTGAAAAAAACACATATCAGACATGCTCTCCCTGCTTAACTGCACTGACACGTATATAATAAGTAACATTTCAAGTTGATTATTAATTATTTTTGTTTTGGTGACAGCACAAATCCATTAACATTAGAGAAAGTGTAACAGCGACCGGAACAACAGAAGAGGCAGGCGAAAATATCAGAAATATATAAAAAATAAATGTCATTTCTTGTTCAATAAAAGCCAAGTTTTTTTCATAGCCAAAAATCTGGGTATTCATGGCTGTGTTTCTGTCCTCAAGTTTTCCGTCTTGTCACTTTGGTAGTCAATTTTTCAACACACCTTATGAAACTAAACCAAAATGGAAAAAAAGTCACACTTTTGCATACGCGAATTTTGAAATATTATGCATTTTAAGAATCTTAATTATACGAAAAGGGTAGGGTACCGGAACCCCAGCGGCACCCCTATTAAATAAGTATTGAAATGCACCCCTCCCTGTTTGACCCGAAAGTGTCTATAAAACGCTATACAAATTCGTAAAATAAATAGAAAAGTAAAGACTATCAACGTCAGCATTGATATGTTGACTTCATTCTACAGATCATTATGATTTTAACAATACTGTCATTTTAAACATATACCAATTTGGCTCTCAGCTTTTTGTTAATACTAACATTAAAAAATATTCAATTAAGAAATGAATGCTTCTTTTTGTAACTTTATTGGGGTGTAAAAGCGTTGACCGAAATACATTTTGTATGAAGCGCGGAAGCGCTTAGTTCTAAAATTGTGCGCACGGTCAACGCTTTTACAACCCTATGAAGTTACAAAAAAAAATTTCGAGGGTAATTGTCGCCGCTATTAATAGATTTGTCTTATGGTATGATGACATGGTCTTGTGGTATGGTTAAATGGTCTTATAGCGTAATGAAATAGTCTACTGATATATAGATGACACCTCGTGATATAAGAATTATTAGCTTGATATTAAAATTGGTCTTTTTAAGATAGTTTATGACATAATAGTATGTCAAAATTGTTCCACGCTATATCGAGATGATTGTATAGTATACAAATGAATTGTTATAACATACTGAGGGGACAAAGTAGTATGAAAAAATTGCTTTATGCTGTATTACAATGTCTTTATAGTTTGAAATGTATCTTTATGACTTAGCAATATCACATAATAGTTTATTAAAATGACCAATCAATATGAAAATGTAGCTCCATGTTATATAAAGATGTCTTCATAGTATGAAATATTATCTTCATAACAAAGTTAAATGACAGAATAATATGAAAAGCTAACTCCATGTTGTATCAAAGTGTCTTTATAGTATATAAATTTATCTTAGTGATATAGCAAATTGACAGAGTATTATAGTCAAATGTCGTTATAGTATATAAATTTACCTTAGTAATATAGCAAATTGACAGAATATTATAGTCAAATGCCGTTATAGTATATACATTTATCTTAGTGATATAACAAATTGACAGAGTATTATAGTCAAATGCCGTTATAGTATATAAATTTATCTTAATGATATAGCGAATTGATAGAGTTTTATAGTCAAATGCCGTTATAGTATATAAACGTACCTTAGTGATATAGCAAATTGACAGAGTATTATAGTCAAATGCCGTTATAGTATATAAATTAACCTAAGTGATATATCTCTACCCTTAATGATATATGTATTGTTATCATAAGGCAGCTGAGGCGTTCCATAGTAGTTGCTTCAATAAATTACGTTTTGCCAGAGCTCCTAATTCATGACATAGGTCACCGATGGCGTTCCATATCTATTATCTTCTTTCTATATCGTGATCATTACAAGGATCTAAATATAAATATAAAGAAAGAAGTCAAACAGTTTTACCACTCTAAATATTGAATATAATGCCAGGCTTAAGTGCTGGATTAGCAACATTCGCCAGCTGCGACAAGGCTGGATCAATTCCACATTTTACGCGGCACCTGCAAAGCCACCCAAATGACTTTGACGCTTTGTTGTGGAGAGCAAGAGCATATAGTATCACTCGTCAAAAGGAAAAAGCGGAGTCAAAGCCTATCCTAAATGCGGGGAAGTTTGGAGTTGCATTGGTTCCAACCAGTTTTATTCCAAAGCGCACGACGCTGCATTACCTACGCTCACGCAAGCTATAGATTTAGGAAGGCAGAACAGTGAGACACAAAGACCTTGGTGCTATTGGTCAAACCAGCATGTCGGCGACATTTATTATGAAAAACGTCAAGTACCAAATGCAGAACCTCACTACAATACGGCTGTAACTTCATGCGACACATTTACCATTGCTCACCTCGGATTAAGCAGATGCAATATTATCAACAAGAATATACCCGAGGCAACCACGCGCTTTGACAGAGCAAAAGAGTTAAACCCAATACTTGTTCAATGGGGAAACTTTGCTGAATTTAAACAAGACGTTGTTTCTGATTTTTACAAATCTGATACATCTGCTGGTAAACGTTATCATGGTAAGTCTATCAATTATGACATTCATTCATTGGTGTGGCGGTGATTGTAAAAAATGAAAAAATACTAATACTAGTACAATTTGGTCACTAAAGTACTACCTTACTATTCATACGAATTAGTTCCAAAACATTTGATTCCTAGTAACAATGAGAAGTGACAATTCGCAATGTATATTACCTTCACTGGTTTTCCAATGAATGGATATGTAGTAGAGGTGTTCAGACGTACTTATATATTTTTCTGTGACTGTAACGTATGATCATTTAATTTCCTGTTAATGGCTTATATATGATGTACTGTGTTACAACTCTAGTATCTACTAACGATGAACGGTAACACTAGGCCACCGAAAGCCATAGCTATTAGTTCAGTCTAGGTAGTCGCCTTGTCTAGAGCGATTGACACAGTGCATGTGGTGTTGTCTCGATATCCCATTAGCCTGAGTTTGAATCCCGACGAGTGAAGAACAAAACAATGCGTCCGTACATTTACAGATTCAATATTGTTGTGCATATTTAGGTTAATCATTAATATATATAAATATATGGTGGTCAAACTAAGATAGAAATTCGTATCGTTAAGCACGTTATCACAATCAGTACACTGGTATTTTTTCATATTAATGTTTGGGATGAAGAATAAATTCTTTAAAACTGTAACAATCTTAAACTCCAGCATGAGTGTAAGAAAAATAAGTGGTGCTATGACTCTTTTTTACTTCATAAGAGTACTGCTCTCTGGGGAAACTGTATTTAACTGTCATGTATAGTCCAGTCAAACTAAGATTTAACCTCAAACTAATTGCAACAGATTTTTTTTAGTTTTAATCTATAGCATTATGCCCTTTATATACACAGAAAAAAGTCCCATAAACTGAAACTTGAGGAAACCTCAAAATCAGCATTTTTAATTTCCTATGGAAATTAACATTAAAAGGGGAGATAACTCTTGCAAAAATGAGACTTTTTTTGGTCATTTTTTGGTTGTTGTTCTTGAAATTTATGTGAAGTATGATACTTTGATGGGGTTATTAGTTTGCATTTGACTAAATTATATAATCTTCTGCTCATGCCATGTACAAAACCGTGTTATGGGTAGTTTTATTTTTTTCGTGCATTTTTCATTAAAGAAATTGCAAATTTGTAGCTTTGTAACCATATTGTAAACATAATGTGAAAATTTGGTAATGTTTAAATCTGTATATTTTATTTTTTCAGCAACTTACTTATCTAAAGAAACTTTAAATCACAAAAAGAAGAATACATGCTTAATAATTTTTATTAAATTTGAGATTCTTTACCTTGACATGTTGAAAAATTCGAAAAATGGTCAACTAATGAATTACGAAATCTAGATTATAGCTTTATAAAATTAATAAAAACACCATTAGAGTTGTTTGTTATACTCTAAAGACCGCTTAAAAGTCAAGAATCAATACATTCTGATAAATAGAAGCGGTAAAATTATAATTTTGTATCAATTTTTATTGATATTTCTGCCTTTAATTTTTGCAATAGTTATCTCCCTTTTCAATGCAAATCTCCATAGGAATTTTAAATGTTGATTTTTTTAGTCTTCCTCAAGTTAGATTTTATGGGACTTTTTTCTGTGTATATTTAGGTATAATGCTAAAGATTTAAACTTTAAAATCTTCTGTTGCAATTACTTTCAGGTTAGGGTCAAATTTATGCTAGATTGACTGGACTACTAACCCTCGTTATGATTTATGAAAGTGAAGGGTAAAGTTTTTGAGGTCAGTTTTGGTATGCTCATTGTCATAATTTTACAGCAGTATTACTAAATGAGAGAACTCCCAGGTCCCCCAAAAAGCACGACCCAACCTGAAAGATATATAGTTTAATGTACGCAGATTTCTTTCTTATAAGCATAATTATACATTCAATTGTACTCGGAAAGCGTTTGTGGTGTACAAACAGAATAATTTGTCAATATCATAAGATGCACCTCACTTTTGTTATATTTTGATCATTTTTAGTTATTTGCAATCATTATTATAGGATTGTTTTTTTATTCTTTTTGTTATCTTTTCTTTTCAAGATCTAATGTAAATAAATGTTATTGCTAATTTTGTTAGAAGGTGAAGCGACTTCGGCCGTAGAATCACAGTTTTCCAAGGTCACTATTTCTGAGAAAAATGTCGCTAGTGGATACTCAGCGTCTAACAGGGGTGTCAGTGGTAGGCAAGGTGGAGGTGGTAATAATGGTGGTGGAAATCGAGACGGCGGAGGAGGAAATGGAGGAGGCAATGGAGGCAAGTAAAACGGATACTTTAGGTTCTTAGTTTTACTTAAACTGATATCAGAGACAATGTTTCTTATCTACTAAGTATTCCTTTCAATATCGTTGATTCCATCAGAACGAAAGGTATCCTTTACAATCTAATTAACATTAAGTATGACCTTTAATCAACCACTGACATGTTATTTTTTTTAATATTAGGTATCAGAACAGTTTGTGTGTTATATTTCTTAATAAGATGGTTGTTATTAAAAAGTCTACTTACTATTTTTGTTGTTGAATTTTCAAACTGTTTTTTTTTTAATTACTTAATCTTTAACCTTAACCATGTTAACGAAGCCTTTTCTAGATTATTATACGCTACCGAATTGGTTAGTATTTGCAAAATACTGAATTGACTGAGTTGACCCAAATTGTTACTGTATTGGTTTCAACAGTATCATCGCTATTTCATGTATTTGCGAGACGTTCAATTGACTAGCAACGAAAAATGCATGGTATGGGATGACAAAACTTTCAGTCGGTGTTTTATAATTCAAGATGCGAAAAGAACAAATGCTTATAATCTGTCTTCTACAATTATCAGACATATGTGCTGTGGGTGTGGTTAGGATCATGATCGGTGTTATAAATCTAAATTCAGATCTATATATTTGTAGGAGGCGATGACGACGAGTACGTGTTGAAAAAATTTAGAAAGACATCAAAAATTACCAAAAAGCATGATGATGGAAGGCAATTCAAGAGAGTAGGTAGCTCTAAGTATTGGCTGTCTAGAGACAAAGCTGGGCATGCTGGGTCTTTTTTCAAGGTCTTCATTGAAAAGGGAAACACATTAGATTTTATAGGATCAGTACCGATAAGAATTTTCCACACAAAAGTCATTATGGATGAGTCGTATCTATCACGCATTTTACACGAAGGTCCTGAGCTTGAGGATTTCAATTTAATTCCAAAAGAAGAGTCCCACAAAGGCGAACAGATAAAGATGAAAGATCTACATGGAGTGTAAATCAATGCAGGAGCGCACTACAAACTTACACAGACACTATTTATCGTTATCAATTGCATATTAACTATGTTTTATCTTATCAGCTATACTTGACATGATTTACTTTAATTTTGTATACTCATGCACATAGATAGTGTTTATATATTTCGAATTGTAATTTTCAAATTATGAACTTGCAACTAACTAGGCTTAATTATATTATTGTAAGAATTTTTTTTGACACATCGCAGTCCACATTTTAGTTTGTGCAATTTGCCAGATTTAGACTAACGATCGGTTTGACAACACTCTCCTGATTAAGGTTTATTCAGGAAGTCAAGATTGATTAAATTAATTTGATTACTTATGTATTGATTTGATTAATTTAGGAATAACTGCGACGAGAGCTTCTTACTGATTTCTAAGCATGTATTTTTACAAGCAAAATATTTCATTTTACAAACTGATCTTGTTATATTGATATCGATTATCAACAAGATGATCACATGGAGTATTAAGACTTATATAATGTGATTAGTTCTGTATGATTTACTTTATTTATTAGCTTGTAAAATTTATCATATAAAGATCATTTATAACCAAAGTCAACTAAATTGTATAAGGCAACACATACATAACCGAACTGCCGCTATAAAGGATTATTATATTTTCATATCTATAAAATAATTCTTGAAATGATATATTAAAAATGAAAGCATATTTTTAGTTTTTTTTACACTCTAATGTGCCTTATCAAAATGATTGTAACATGGCATCTAATATACAACATTCACCAGGTTCAAATAATTTCTGAAGATATTGTGGATGCATTCAGACGTGTTTTAATACTTGTTAATACAATACTGAACAAACAAAATTAAGAAAGTGCATTACAAATTTGCGTTGTAAATTTCTGAAAATATTTGTATATTGAAACGCATAACTAAATGACGCTGCAATGAGTAAAGTACAGTGTATAAAAATAAGAAGACGTGGTGTGATGGCAATTTAGGCAAGCATCCACTACAGACCTTTTAACATTGAAGTTATCAACTATTATGTTACCGTACGACTTTTAACAATCAGCAAAATCCATAAAACAAAGCAAGCTATGATAGGCCACGACATCAATTCTTGGTAAAATAAAACATAGTTTGAATTCAATCTGAAGCCGCCTATAAAGTGAATGGATTTTTGTTTGTGATTCCACCACACCAAGCCTTGAAAACCTAAGACAGAATTAGGATAAAATTCGATCTACATGATAGGAGTTTGTTTGTGATGAATGATTGATCAATTGGCGGCTGTATCAATCCAGTTACAAACATAACATGCATATTCAGAAAAATTTGTGGGATTGTATTTAATATTTAAGTAAGCTATATTAAGGCAACAGTAGTATCCCCTGTTCGAAATACCTGCAATAAGGTGTCACAATTTCTTCATGAAAATACTTAAAATTTTAAAACTAGTTTAGTCTTCTGAAACCATGAATATGCTTCTTCTTTATGACGACTCTTCCACAAAACAACTTGATATTAATTATGATTTCTTCAAATTATATGAACGTAGATGACCATGATACCGCAACGTGAATGCACTTAGTTGTTTTTTTGAGTTACACTTCTGTTGTGATTTCTTGTAAAAGTTATTTTACAATTGTTGCCAAAGAGGGGCAAGGGATACCAGAGGGACTTCAAACTCATAAATTGATAATAAGCTGACAACTACACGGAAATATCTATTCAACAACTTCAAATGAATCATTACCACCTTGAGGGTTTTTTTTCTGTCACCGCTCGGGGTTGTTGTTCTGAAATACATATATCAGACACTTTAATTCTAGATGTCCATATTTATTGCTACAGTAATGTCTATCATACAACATCGACCAATAGTGTAAAGTATGCTGTTGTTTTTTTTTACAAATTGTGACTTAGATGGAGAGTTGTCTCATTGGCATTCATACAAAATCTTCTTATACACATTATCTATATTATGTAGGAAGAACTGAGTCTTTTTCCAGAAAGAATAACATGTTGGTATGTTGTAACAATATAGCAATTTGTTTTAGTATTAAACAGTAAGAACCATTATTTAGATATAAACATCATCAACAAGTCATTCTTCTCATAAAGCCCTGTAAGGACGATATGCATGGCAAAACACAATATGTTGAGAGTTAATGTTTTAAATGGTTTCTTATTCATTCTTGTCAGTATAATCTTTTTTTTTTAATATTGTTTTACCATTAAACAAATACCGTTATTGCACACAACTATATTGTTATATTTTTATGAAACAAATGGGGTAATTTTCCCGCTTAAATAGAGAGAGCAAAATTGCTTGCTCATGTTGAATTAAGCAAGATGCACATCCGGCATTAACCATTTTAGTAGCATATATACAAAGCCTAAATATAGGTTGAAATATTTTAACAGCATCTTTCATGTGGCAAATACAGTCATTGTATTATCCATTGAGGTCTTTCTTTTTTATAACAGTGTCTTCTCTTGATTCATGCTTCGAAATTATATCAAAGTCTTTAAGGTCTGGTTTAGAAAATGCATCTTCTAAGCGTGACTCACTTTTGATAACTTCATCTTTGAAAATCTGTTTTGATACAGATCCTTTAAAATCCAAAGAACTTCCCTTTTCTTCATAAAGCTTGCAAAATGAGGTACCATGGCCAGCCATATCCCTCGACAAAAAATATTTGCTCTTGCCGACTTTTATAAACTTCCTTTTATCTGCATGCTTATACTTTTTACTAGATTCTTTTTTTATCTTGTCAAAATTTTCACCTAAAGATGACAAAAAAAAACGTGACTATATACATATATATTTATATTTACATTAATTTAAGTTATTTAAACCGATAATGAAGTCAACAGTATAAAGATAACAGTAACTATATGCATTTTGAAATTCATATAATTTCTTATTTATTTTTTCCTGTAATTAACTTGAAAATGTTAAACTTGATATTGACAATTACTCCGCTACTCTTTAGTCGGGTTATTTGTGTCATTGGCACATTCCCTATTCCAGGCTTATAATTTAAGACGTACAACTTTCGTCTCCTCTTATATTAAGTAAACTCACCAGAGGCGTTTAAATTTACACAATTGGAATGCAAAACAAAATAGTGTTCTATGTTGTGTGTGCTGTACTGTTATTTGCATGTTTGTCTCTTTCTATTTTAGCCATGGCGTTGACAGTTTATTTTCGATCTATGAGTTTGAATGTCCCTCTGGTTTCTTTTGGCCCCCTTTGATACTTACTTGACATATTCAATGTTTTCTTTGATTTCAACAACCTAAAAAAAATCAAAGTAATTTTAAATTTGAGTTTTTCCAAGCTCTCTTACTTGACATCAGTTTTAGAAAGAAAAGAAAAAACAACATTTACAATCTGCCAAAGTTTATTTGCAAAGATTCCTACGGCAATAACAATGAAGTTAGAATGTGAATATTGAGGCGTATTTAGTTCTGGTAATTCTTTCAAAATATAACACGCTATGTTGCTATAAATAGTCTCATTTTATAGTATAATTAATACCAAGGTTTTTAGAAAATCAAAATAGTATTGGTCAATCCTTGATGACTCGTTTTGAATGTGACGTCATTAAAGTTAAGTCGTGAAAAGATTCGTATTATATCCGTACATCGAATAAGAAGAGACAAATCCAGATAAAACACAACAACCGAGATAATCGAATATAATTTTACACAAAATCAACGAAACCAAGTGCGTTGCCAGGGTCGAAATACAGGGTCGATATAGACAATTTATCATAAAACTCATGTACGTTATCGTCACGTTAATGCTGTGGGATGCTAAAATACATTTGTCGATGCAAACTGATATATGTAATTCATTTTACGATGGAAACAATTTTTACTTTAATGTCATCCTAAAAATATTTTATATAGCTAAGATGATTCGAAAAAATAGCAAAACAGACGTGTCACTTATTTTTCTGGGGCATTAATTTAAATTAAGAAACACAACAAAAATTTAAGGCTGTTAATAAAACATTTTAACTTACTGTGTTTGTTATAGTGACAGCGTAGATATGTTCTTTGATATGTTTTTTAATCTTGATACATAAATGTTGTTGACAGTTGGATTATATGATGAACAATTCGTGGTCATGTTTAATGTAAAGACAACAGCATTGCCAAGGGTCATATAATTATCTATAATACTAAAATTACGAGGTCCAATTTGTCAGTCGTCATCATGTAAAAACGACGAATCAAAGAATTCAACTTTATATATAACTAATTTAGTACAAAGGTGTAGATTAAAAATTACACCACTCCAGGCTCTTTTGTTTTCCACGTAATTAATATTGCCAATAATTAAGAAGTTCCGGGTCGAGTCCGATACCGATACCAATAGTATATTCACCTGTTACCTATTACCTTATCTGTACGTTCGGCATTTGACAGGCGCACCAACAAACGGTGTATTCAGGATTAATATGTTATATACACGGGTCATAATCACAGGTCAAAGTGTTACCTATTGTAGTATTTTAATCAGTAAGACTTTCTAAGATAACAATACGAATACTAAAAATCTGAACTAAAAATAAAGGCCTATAGGTACAGTTTTCAATTTGTTAGCGAGCATGACGTAAAACAGCGAATCAAAGAATTCAACTTTATTTATAACTAATATAGGACAATGCTGTTGATTAAAAAATACTCCATTCCAGGACCTTTTGTTTTCCAAATAATTAATATTACCAATAATAGATAAGTTCCAGTTCGACGGGTTCATTCATTCCCCATTTCCATTCTCAATTTTATCAAACAGAAAGATTTGAAAGCAGACAGAAAACTGTGCATCTTATAATCGGCATGACTTTATCAGATGACAATACTAATACTAAAATAAGGCTTAGTTCATGTAGTTATATACTTTAATTCAGTCACGGACCCGCGATATCACGGGTGTGTTCTAGTGTTCTTAAAACATGAGCAAGTACTCACACCTTTATGTGGCGTTAAAACTTTATTTTTACCCATTATTATAAATAAGGCCTTCATTTGAGAACCAACACAATATTGTTAGAAATCGAGTATTGATAAACAAACTGTGTATGCTGTCAATGAGAAAAATCTCTAACTGATTGTGTCTGATTTCGGGGAAAAAATGTTTAAACATAGCTGCTACCAACTTACGGCAAACGGAAAATAGTGTTTGCAAATATAAACGTGTTATCAATTCATCATAAAAAACAAAACATGTTCACAAAATGTTGGCTGACAAGATATAGAAGTATAAAAAAAGAAGATGTGGTATGATTGCCAATGAGACAACTGTCCACAAGATACGAAAATGACACAGACATTAACAACTATAGGTCACCGTACGGCCTTCAACAATGAGCAAAGCCCATACCGCATAGTCAGCTATAAAAGGCCCCGATAAGACAATGTAAAACAATTCAAACGAGAAAACTAACGGCCTTATTTATATAAAAAAATGACAGAAAAACAAATATGTAACACATAAACAAACGACAACCACTGAAATACAGGCTCCTGACTTGGGACATTAAACGGGCTCGTGTTACAATGGTATCAAAGGGGGTCATCAAAAATCGCTAATCCATTGAATTTACATACGGATGTAAACAAGATTTATAAATTTTTCTTCTTGATGTTACACAATGTTTTATTTCATTCCCCAAATGAATGTAGGATATATAGAAACGATATCAATATCAAACGTCAAAAATATATTCGAGACTGATATACGGTGGTTTTCTTGTAAAATTCAACATGTTCAAAATGGGAAGATTAATCTGAGTAGATCAAAAATATTAATCAAATGTACAATTAAAATATTTACATGAAAAGATAACTTGAACTGAAAAACTCACCCACAAGTTCAGTGAAACGGGTGTACTGTTAAACTAAAAGTGTAAAAGAATATATAAAATATATATCTATAACTTTTTTTAAGTAAAATAAGTAAATTTTTGTCGTCAATAGGATGTGGTTAACAACTACCGTGACGGTGTGTACAAGGTTTGTTTTGATCTAACAAGTACCTTAGCGAAAATCCTATTAAATCATCCGGATCTTTCATTATTTTATGGACTATTAGTTGTTTTCTTTTTATTTTGATGATGCTTTTGCTTATCGATGCCATATTTGGAATATAGATGATAAATTTGATTCGTATGCATTTTGTCTTTCTTCGCAGTTACGCTCTTTTCAATTGGTCAATCAGTAGGATGTTTTGAAAATGCACATAGCTGTTTATCAACTCATATTAAATACCATGATTGCAATTTTGTATTTGCACCAGACGTACATTTCATCTTCAAAAAAGACTCAATAGTGACGCGCGTAAAAAAGGTCAAATATAGTACGAAGTTGAAGAGCATTGATGACCAAAAATTCCTGAACGTTTTACCAAATACTGATATGGGAATCTATTCCTGAGGTAGAAAGTAAAATCACAAAAATACTGAACTAAGAGGAAAATCAATTCGGAAAGTCCATAATCACATTGCAAAATCAAATAACAAAACGCATCAAAAACGAATGGACAAGAACTGTTATATATCTGACTTGGTACAGGCATTTTCAAATGTAGAAATTAGTGGATTAAACCTGGTTCTATAGTGTTAACCCTCTCACTTTAATGACAGTCTCATCAATTTCCGATATATTTACATTGATGCGTTAAATAAACAGACAATAAATAAAATAGTCAAAATATGGGTACATCAGTCATCATCGTATAACAATTTTAAAAGGAACAATTTAACAGAACACAAAAACATCTACTATCTACGAACACATTCATTGATTTGAGTGTCTGACGTCAGAAAATTTTATACGTCACATAAATTTGTCGTTCAATGTGCATACAAATAATTTTTAAATTTACATAGGAATGTTAGCATACAGGGTTAAAAAATCAAAAGTATGTAAGAATAAATTTCAGAAATAGACCGAGATTTAAACTAGTCCAAAAGTTATATATAGAATTTATAAGAATCCAAAAATAGTTAATTCCACTACGCGACTGAATGATTTTGACGTTTGTGGTTCAACGTATATTGTAATTCATAATAGAAATTGCACCAGACGTACACAGACTTTCACTATTCTCTAAAGTAGAAACGCCTTAGTATTTTAAATTTTCGAAGTTTTGACTGTCCCTTTGGTATCATTCGTCCTTCCTTTGTAAACAGTACATTTATAATTATAACAATATCAATTTCCTACATATCCGATGATTCATGTCAACACAGCGAACATTTTCCACGTATCCGAATGTCGTATACTAAAGTATCTATATTTAAATGCATGTTAATGTCAAACGTACGATATAGTAAATACTTTTGTTAAATGTAATGTTTTACTTGGTTTTGAGAGTATCTATATACAAAAGTACATCAATGTTGGAAGATAATGAGTCAATATGATAATCTTTCGTTTAAATTAACTTTTCATTATTAATTAGTCTCTATTTTTATACTACGAGACAACATAATGAAATGGTTTGTGTGTGTCTGAAATAAGTGCTGTGATTTTCTTATTTAACGACACAAACTATGCATTCCTTGTTGAAAATTCGCGTTTCTAAATATAATGCATTCTAGGTAATATTCTTTAAAAGTGAACATCAAAATGCTGAGATATGTCTCATTTGCAATCATACTTTTTACTTACTTAATATCGCCTTATTTGACCGTTTTGATTTGTTGTTTTTTCAAAACGAAACGACTTTCACGACTATTCTCTAATTGTATGCAGCCAAACATACAGTAGTTAACTAAATGCATGTCAGCATGATTTAATTTCAATTTTATAGTCATCACAGAAATAATCTTAACTAATAATAAAATAGGTCTGTCAATACTATTCAAATTTGATTGAGGTTTTTTACTGTACGAAATATTTTATCATACTAATTTCGATACCCTCTTTGCGAATTATATGTATCTAGTGATGTCAAATCTAAAACTATATTCAGTGAATAACCTTAAATTAATGTCGAAGAGCTGAAACAATGGAAGATTAGAAGAACGGGATGGTCATCCGGCTACAAAGCATACCTTTGCAAGAGGTTTATGATCATTGAGCGCGTAAGAAATGGTTTTAAATATACGAGGTGATTCTTATTGTAAAATGAATTATCGATTCTGCAACTAATTAATAGGGATTTCTGCTAACAATTCAACGGATAGTTCACAAACAGAGGTATTGACAAATTGTTATGTTCAATGCAACATTAAGGACAAAGATGTATTCGTTTTTTCTCACATCACTAGAATAAAAAGGCGTAAACTTGGACTTTACATTTCATATGTAAAGTAGATGGAACACGTTTAATTAAATGTCAATAATATGGACTTAAATTGTAGTACCAGGATTATAATTTAGTACGCCAGACGCGCGTTTCGTCTACACAAGACTCATCAGTGACGCTCATATCAAAATATATAAAATGCCAAACAATTTCAAAGTTGAAGAGCATTGAGGATCCAAAATTCCAAAAGGTTGTACCAAATACAGCTAAGGTAATCTATGCCTGGGATAAGAAAATCCTTAGTTTTTAGAAAAATTCAAAGTTTTGTAAACAGAAAATTTATAAAAATGACCATATTCAGATATTATTGATATTCATGTCAACACCGAAGTGTCGACTACTGGGCTGTTGAAACCCTCGGGGACGAAACGTCCACCAGCAGTGGCATCGACCCAGTGGTGTCAATAGTTATCAAAGATACCAGGATTATAATTAAGTACGCCAGACGCGCGTTTCGTCTACATAAGACTCATCAGTGACGCTCATATCAAAATATTTAAAATGCCAAACAATACAAAGTTGAAGAGCATTAAGGATCCAAAATTCCAAAAGGTTGTACCAAATACGGCTAAGATAATCTATTTTGGGTCCTCAATGCCCTTCCACTTTGTACTTGTAAGAAAATAAATGACACATATTGGAAGGGATTTATAAGAACTTAGGGAGGATTTTAAAACGACGTAGAATAGCTGACAAAGACACACAACACAATTAAAAAAATGTACAATTAATATTAAATAATATAAAATGATATGTTATTATATTGTCACACAAAATTAATACATTTAACAAAACACTACGAGAGTATTATTATCCAGTATAAGCAGACAAAACTATATACATGTACAATAAAACGCAGTACTTTAACACTATAGAATATCTATTTAGATATTTAGATACGCATGCTCGTAATTGTTTCTACTTTCGTTATCATTGCTGTGTACGTAGTCAGGGTAAGCGCTCAATACTGTAAATATCTTAAACATTTAATTTTTGCAGATTAAATAATTATTATTCAAAATCACGATTACTCCATCGAACCTTATGAAAAAACCTAAGCACACTTACCTGAATTAAAAAAAAACTATTTACGGATCGATCACTGTGCCAACTGTGTATAAAAACAAATACACGCAAATATTATTATAGTATTGTGCGCTTGATTGAAAAATAAGAACTTTTCCGTTAATTTTACTTCTATTGATAATTTCATGAACTAATAATATCTTCTTTTTTTTTTAATCAAATTAGTATAATTTTGTTAGAAATAGAAGTTTATAAACATTTGACAAACAAACACACATTGGGTATAATGATTAATACAATTAACGAATAATCATTTTAAAACAAATCGACCTAAAGTTATATGAAATAATTGAAAAAAAAACGCTTTCATTCCTTTTTGTTTTGAAATGATTATGTCCTTGACCTGACCTGATTAACACTCCGTTATTACAAATATTGATTTTCTAAATTTAAATCCTTTTAAATTAAATATCGTGATTTATTTATCTACATTGTACTATATCGCTTAAAACATCCATATATGTTAGGTATAGTTTCGGTTATCCTGGGTATGTCTGAGGACCTTTCTCGAATAAAAAGATTCGAGGTTAGATTTTTTTATGATATTATTGTGACTGTATTTGAGTTTAAGTTACGTCTATTGTTGTTATATTGGAAGGTTGAACCCTTTATTTGCTTGTTTTACATTTCAAATTAAAAAAAAACCATTTCAATCAAGAGTGAGAATAGATGCTTACAAGATCGAAATGATGAATCAAGTAATGTTACAAGAAATTTAAAACCAAAGTTTAGCGGTTATTTTAACAATTTGGATTTTGACAGGAATATGAAACAATATGAAAGAATAGTGCATGAAGACTTCGAAATAGCTAAAAGAAAAGTAGTTTTTGTTCAATTTGCGACAACAAAGTAGTACTGTTTTGGCATGTCTTTCATGAAACCTTGTAGACAAACATTGTTAGAGCCAACTAACTAATGTTCCAATGAAATGACGTACATGATGTAGTTTTAAAATATTTTTTTCTTATAAATTACATCTATTGATTTTATAAATACAGATAAGAGATTTCTTTGAATGAAGTACATAAAATTATATAACTAATAAAGGAGAATTCATTTGATTCTCGTAAGGGGGATTTGTTCACAAAGTCATTTATTTTACCTGAAACAGAAATCATTATTGTTGTTATATAGAATTGATTGAATTTTGTTATTTATTTATACTAGATAATATCGAAAAAAATCCGGGTAAGATACCAAAACAGAGGAAAACAAATCTACTATTAGAGAAAACATCTTAACAGTTGATTGAAACACTGAACTGCAACAACAACAAAAAACCGCCAGCATACAAAGAAACAGATAACTTGAAAACAGCTGACACATTTCTGACTTTGTACAGGACATTTTAAGAACATAGGGGAGGGACTTGTTTTTAGGCTAGCCAAATCGTCCACTTATATGGCAATGTTAAAAATTCCTAGATGATTGCAAACATGACAATTCGTCACGAAATTTAGATGAAAAGGATAAAAGCATTTATAGACAATTGTACTACCTTCAATAATGAGAATATCTTATACCATGTATAGTCGATCTCAAAGGCTCAGTTACCTTATAATAACTATAAATCAAGTATAAAGATGCCGTCAAACAAATAAATATTAATTTGGTCACCAAACAGCTATGTTAAGTAATATCTACAAAAATAAATGGTACTATTGTTTACTTGACCAACATAACGCAAAGATTAAGTACGTGTCAGTGTATCAAAAGCATTGTTGCATTCAGCTATAAAAGAGGGGCAAAAGATACCATAGGGACAGTAAAACTCATAGATTGAAAATAAACTGACAATGAAATGGCTTAAAAAATAAAAAGACAAACAGACAAATAATAGTACACAAGACACAACATAGAAAACTTAATTTTGAGCAACAGGCATCCCATCAAAAACTGGGGCTGATTTCAGGTGCTAACGAAGGAAAGGCAGATCCTGGTCCACATGTGGCACTCGTCGTTTTGTTCAATGTTATTACAAACCCGGTAAATAGTCTACCTCAGTAGTTCATACTATGGATTCATTACTATTCGCTGGATACCGATTTGTGTGGCTTTCGTGGGTACAGGTGAACCACGAAATTACATGTTTAACGATTACAAAATTTCGATAAGCTTCTATGCAGACTTCGGCAAAACCACGAAATCAGATATCCACGAACATGCAAACTTTCCGCAATCCACGAAAGAAAACTAATACCAACAAAAATAAATGAATCTACAGTATTCATGGTGAAAAGAGAAGTGAATTGTAGTTTCGACATAATGAACATATCCGATATCATCTGTGAAACGGTTATTCCATTACGGTCAACCAGCTCATACCTTAGCTCCTTTTAGCTCCTTTTACATATATTTGATTATTGCATTATCTGCTATGCAAATACACATTTAGCCACAACACATAAGAATAGTGAACATGAAATAATTGATTTTTAGATCTTATTACTATGGTTTTGTTTAAAAGGATCATAAAACTAGTAAAACAAATGGCGAAGTTTGTTTTACTCTTGTTAAAAGTATTTTCTAAAAGTATCACTCATAGTTTACAAACAGTATCGTTTATTTTATTAGATATTAATGGCTCATATTGCTTTATCTAAGATAAAGTTGTATTTCATATTTCAAGTACAGTAGTTTATTCTTTAATTCTATTAATAATTTTCAGAAAACATGTCGTTAAGACGTGCCGTAAATGTCCTTGATCTCTGTAATGACCAGCAATCAAAATGTCTATGGAAACACGTATGGGTGAATTTTGAAACGAACATTCAAGAATATTTGGCTATTAAAAAGATAAGTATTTCAAGCGACTATGAAACTTTTAATCCTATAGCCTTAAGTTCCGGAACTGATGTGGATGTGCATACAACTATTAAAAAAGCATTTTTTGAATTGATAGAAAAAAAGAATTTAGAAATCAGACCAATAATTGAACTTTCAATCGAACAAAATCAGATAGACGCTACTTCTCAACAATTTGCACAACATAAAGTGGGAATTTATATTAATGAGTATTGCAAAAATTCTGTGTGGGTTGTCGGACATACGCTAGTTTTAGACCAAGTTGTTAAATGTTTGAAAGACAAAATTCCTCGTTGTAGTATAACAACTAGTACTTATGCAAAACTTGACGGATTAAATATTTCTAGAGAAAAGGAAACAACACAGGTTTTTGTCGAACTATCAGAAGGACACCAAGCAATTGTATGGATTTATGACTTATTAAATTTAGAATGTTTCAAGAAAGACAATGTTGCCATTAGTCATCAACATTTCAGATTACAGATCTTAGTTTCTGATTCTAGTACAAAACTGTTAATTGAGAATGAGTTAAAGAGTACAATCAGAACTAGTAATCTCACTGTGTCCTGCAATAACTATTCATTCAGTGATTGTCTATATCAGTTGATTCAAAGGGAAACTATACATGCATTTCTGCTATTTAGATTACGAAATCATAAATGTGTATGGTTTAAAAACAGCCAAAATACTCTGACATTATATGCGGAAAACCAATCAAAACTTAATGCAGCATACGGAGTGATCAAAGGTGCGTTCAAAGAAGACACCATCGCTGTGCCGTCTCGTTTTTTTAGTAGCGAGGACGCGAAACAAAAAATAGCCAATTTAGAAGAAAAGGGTAATGGAAAACTGTTAATCAAACTGAGCACAGACTTTTCAACAGTAAGTGTATCAAGAACGGATGACTTCTGGTTCAATCCAACTCAAATTGAATATATGTACACATCGAAGAGACTTTTAATTCCAAACCAAAAACAGAAAACCATGAAAAAGCTATTGAGTAGCTACAAATCCTTCATTGAGAATCACTATTCAGTAAATGTTTACGAACAAGACGAGCCATTATGTAAATTGACTGTTAAAGGAGAAGACTCAGCGGTGGAAGCTGCTTATCAAGAACTGTTGAATCTACAACAAATGCTGCATGGTCAAGACAAGACGTACATTATTGAGGATAAAGTAACAGATTTGGAATTAAGGGTGAAGAATATCGCAGAAAGCTGCGGGTGTAGTGTTTCTCTTTCATCAGCCAAAGTAGCGCCATCCGAAATGCAAATGATACCAGTTGACCTTAGAGAACATACTAGATGTCGAAGTATTACAGTAGATGATGGTTTTACTGTGAAGCTTTACAAGTGCAGTTTGCAAAATAATTATTGGCTAGGACAGAATACGTTGATTCTGAATGTTGGACATAATGCTGGTAAGTTGCTATAAAATACCGAAACGTGTTTTAAGCTCACTTGGCCTAATGACCTAATAGGCCAAGTGTGCTTTTCACCTGAAGTCCGTCATCCCTCGTCGCCCCTCGTCGTTCGTTAACTTTTACAAATATCTTCTCCCCTGAATTTACAGGGCCGAATAATCATTGAGATATCTAGTTATAAAAAATGTGTCCACTGATCCCGCCAACCAATCAAAAATTGCCGACATGGGTAGAAATAGAACAAAGAGGTAAAATGTTTATGGCTTGTATCTATAAAACTAAAGCATTAAGGGCAAATCTAAAAACTGGTAAACATATATATATATACTAAATAGGTTAAGTTCTATCTTTCCTAATATTATCAGACGAATCAAACATCAATGTTCTTTAACTTCTTATTTGATTTGGCTATTTTATTGAATCGGATTATTCTAAGTCTAATATATACGAAAAGCTTATCTGGCATTACAAATCAAACGCCTGTTTCCTTGCATAGTTTGAACAGACAAACACATGATTACTAATTATACCATAAGAGCATATCTGGAAAATATTGAAAAATGGAAGATATAAAAGGCAAAAAATGTTGTATGTTCAAATCTACTTCTGTTTTTATTGGGGGAATTGTGTAAAGTGTAGTAAATTAAAGTGAAAGGTTTTGCATGCTACAAAACCATGTTAAATCCATCTTTTTATATAAAAAAAAAGGAATTCCTGTACCAAATCAGGAGTATAACAATTGGTTTTGTTTTTATATTTGAGCCTTTCGTTATACCATGTGAAGAGTTATTGTATCCGAAATGCATTCTGCATATTTTATATTGATTTATTTTGGTTTGCATATTTTATGTTAACCATTCAAAGTGGCAAAGTTAAGGGTTAGTTGCAATTGGCATGTTTTTTTAAAAAGTTTATGCTATGATTCTAGGTGAGCGATTCAGGTTGCTGGAAGACTCTTGTTCTCTTTTTTAACTTTGATTGTTTCAAATTAACAAAATACAATAGATATAATTTAATTCACTATGAATATAATTCATATTCACTATGAATATAATTCATATTCACTATGAATATAATTCATATTCACTATGAATATAATTCATATTCACTATGAATATAATTCATATTAACTATGCTTTATCTACTCTTTTACTTGTCAAGGTGGTGATACATCCACTATCAAATGTATGGTAAATGCATTTCAACATGACCATGATGACCATGCTACTATATACCTACCTATCTGGAAGATAGCCAAAGAAAATGATAACCTGCGTAAATTGATGACAGAAATGAAAGATTATTTTAAATCAGCAAACCTTCAAGAACATACTGTTATGTCGTTGGATTTGTCTATAGTTGAAAAAGTTGGATGGCCTGTCGTTCGATTTCTGGGAGCTATTTTATTATCTCTAAATTGCAGCAGACCAACATGTTTTCAGTTCTTTGCACCATCAGACGACATATTTGAGCCTAGTTCCGACATTATAAATCAATGGTGTCAGTTGAAAAAAGGTATATTGTTACTATTAAGACATATTTCAATTAATATATGTATTCCAACATTCAAATGGTATTGTTTGCTAATTATTTAGTTACTTCCATCTATCTGTTTTATATTTACAAACATTATTTTAAAAATATGACATATTGTTGAAAGAAAGAGTATGATGCTTACATGTATGACGTCAATTACATGTAAAATGAACCAAAAACTATCTAATGGCGATACTGTCTGTAAGATATGTGTTGTGTTTTGTGTCACCACTACGTATACATGTTGTAAGCAGAAAATAATCATTTATACTCTTCAACTTGTTTCAACTATTCTTTAATAGATCTGTTATAATTATCATGAGAAAAAATACAGCATATTGTCTTTGTTTCCGATTTATTATTTCAAATATGCATTGACTTTTTCATTTTATATCTGCTCATGATAGAAACGTACCAATGTTAGTGAAAATATTCACCGCGCTGAAGTAAGGCCATTATTCATAGTTCATTATTCAAAATTCAATAATGAATAATGAAATAGTTCACTATTCACTATTCAATGTTAAGAAATGAATAATGAATAATGAAATAGTTTATGTTTCATTATTCAACTTGAAGCGGTGAATAGTGAAAAACGAATTAAAAAAATTGACTGTGACACTACAGCTATATCCCGTATTTCTAAATTCGTCATTTTTCTTTTATCTAACAAATATTCAAATCAATATAAGAAAATAAAATAAAAAAAATCTTAAGATTTATAATTTTATTCATTTATTCAGTTTCGAAGGATCAACTAGTTGGTTTTCCTAACTATTTTTAACAGTTTGATCTTTTTGAATAATAAACATTGGCAAATTTAACTATCTATTATATCAAACAATGCAACGACCAGGAACTATTTTAATATCCCTTACAACATACAGGCATATTACGAAAAAAATGATGCGTTGAATCTGATTGTATGGCTAGCGTAACTCCGAAACCTTACTCATCTATTTCATCTTATTTCAGGATCTTCGAAGCAAAAACTTAAGATAAATATAGTGAAAGGCGAACTGGCCCTAATGAAAGTAAGTTGGTTTGTTTTATCATAAAATGAACGAGGGTTTAAAGAATATATCACTGTTATAAGCTCATTACGATAAGGAACCTAATATAGACATTATCCACGGAAATCTAGATTTGAGGAGCATGTTGATGTATCGATATTTGTTTAGTTTGTGTGAGGTTGTATACAGTTGCGACATCTACGAATTCGCTTTTACCTAACTTAGTTTTCACATTTTATAAAGAGAAATATATATCATATATTTTATGTTCGTTTAACACAGGTTTAATTGCTTACAATAACAACGAGTTACATGTATGACTGGATGGCATTCAGCGAAGTTTCGAATTGTTAACATGATGAACACATGGTTTTATTAAAATAATATTGCTTGAAGTATTATTTTTTCATGTCCAATTCCCATTATATATCGCTCAATTTTGAAATGAAACGCGGGACTGTTTGCCAGTTATTTACTTCCTCTCATTAGGGGTCGCATTACGTCAATATTACAATGTATATACAATCATGGTCAATACATGTATAAAGATTCTATCTTGCAGTATAAGTTTGTTAAATGTTTATGATAACAACATTCCGAAAACATATTTTGTTCATTGTATTATTTTGTAATTAAAAATACTAGAGTACCCAAAAGAGAATTGTAGTGGTTGAATGAGTTATTTAACAATATTCAAAATTGGTAATGTAAACTGCCAAACAAATCTGACAAACAAACAATTGCTAAATAATATCGCACAAACCATAAGTGCACTATAATCTTTTAACGGTGATAAAGATTTAAACAAGATTGAAGTTAAAAGCATAAAGAAAATATAAAAACGGCTGAATGAATTTGTGTTTTTAAAAATGTTTGTACTTCCATGATAATAATCAATAAATGACAATGGATACAAAAAAATTTATAAAATAAAGTTCATGAAAACAAATAATGTTGATCTTTTGTTATCAAACTACTTTGCAT
Source organism: Mytilus edulis (assembly GCF_963676685.1). Classification (NCBI taxonomy): domain Eukaryota; kingdom Metazoa; phylum Mollusca; class Bivalvia; order Mytilida; family Mytilidae; genus Mytilus; species Mytilus edulis. The sequence continues at coordinate 25,550,314 of NC_092356.1, forward strand.
GTAAGGAATGAATCATTCTAGTTCAATATTCAAAGACTAAAAGTATGTTTTCATTATATTCTTCAAACAGTGTGACGTCCTTGTGAATGCCACTAATCGTGAATTTGATTTATCAAGAGGAATGGTTTCTAAGGCATTAATCAAAGCTGCTGGTGTTGAACTACAGCATGATTGCAACAGTACCTTAAAAGGTAGACAGATAGAGTTCCCTGAAGTAGTTGTAACAGGAGGATACAATTTATCAGCGAAAAAGATTTTTCATGGGGTTCTTCCAAGATATAAATCAGAGAGCAGTATGCAGGTACAACAAACATATCTTTCAACTTTAGTTTTTGTAATCTGCATACCTATTTTAGTGAAGTAGTATCTCGTTAATGAAATCAAAATTTCAGGATAGCTGAAAAATGTAGTTCTTATTTACATATCATTCGCCAATAATGGTTTGAATGGCATCACCAATATAAGTAGTTAACATACAATTTCTGTGAAGTAACGAAAGTGAAACATGTAGAAGGTCTACTTCATATAGGTTGTTCTGTTCCTCGACATTGTTTAACGATATAAAATTATAACATAGGACAAACGCAATGGTTTAAACTGTTCAATTATTAACTTCCCATTACCTCTGACCTAACGTATATATTATTCTCAGTTAAGCTTGTTTATGATGATTTTACGAATTAGTTGGCTGATAACTGTGTCGGTATATCGACTCATGCGCGTCATGTGTGAGTGGTCGAAAATCTCCAGATACTAGTCTAGACATATGGTCTACAATTTAACAAATGTTTCCTTATGCCGATTGGGGACTTATTACTAATAAAGATTTGGAAGGCGCGGTACCGAATACAATGATGCCTTTGTCTAGGATCATTTCATATATCTATTGAATACTAACATATAAGAAAAAGAAGATGTGGTATTGTCAATGACACAACTCTCCACTAGAGAACAAATGACAAACACATAAGTTTAAAGATAATCATTTTCCGTCTATTCAACACAAGCTATGTAATACCAGATCCTGATGTTTCTCGACAAACAATACACATATAAATAGTGCACAACTCTCAAAGGCATTCATTTAATTTTAACTTCAGCAGTTTGAATATTTCATCAAGAATTGCCTGAACACAGCAGTTAACTTAAATATGAGAAGCATCGCATTTCCTGCTCTTGGAACAGGAAACCTCATTTATCCATCAAATCTTGTCGCCTCTTCGATGTTTCTTGTAGCGAACAAATTTATCTCTGCTAACAACGTGGGATCTCTTACTGAAATAAACTTTGTCATATATCCAGCGGATACAGGCGTATTACAGGTATGTTGCATTGAAGATTATAACTTATTTTTATAATTACTTCCTTTTTTAATACATCATGAAGACAGTTTTCATCAACTGGAAAAAGTTCAGATCTGAAAAAAGAGGCACTGTATAGCCTAAACCTATAGTGGAATTAAAAAAATTGCCAAATACAATGAGGAGTTATATTTTCGTAGCTATACTTAATACATGTACTAACATGAGAAACACGACGTGTGCCACGTGTGGAACAGGATGTACATGTGTTTACTTTTCTGGAGCACCTGATACCACCTAAGTTTTCGATGTGGTTCGTTTTACTCAGTCTTTAGCTAATGTACAATTGTTTGTCTGTTCGTCGTCTTCCATTTTAGCTATGTCGTTGAAAGTTTTTATGCCCCACCTACGATAGTAGAGGGGCATTATGTTTTCTGGTCCGTCCGTTCATCCGTTCGTCCGTCCGTTCGTCCGTCCGTCTGTCCCGCTTCAGGTTAAAGTTTTTGGTCAAGGTAGTTTTTGATGAAGCTGATGTCCAATCAACTTGAAACTTAGTACACATGTTACTTATAATATGATCTTTCTAATTTTAAAGCCAAATTAAACCTTTGACCCCAATTTCACGGTCCACTGAACATAGAAAATGAAAGTGCGAGTTTCAGGTTAAAGTTTTTGGTCAAGGTAGTTTTTGATGAAGCTGAAGTCCAATAACTTGAAACTGAGTACACATGTTCCCTATGATATGATCTTTCTAATTTTAATGCCTAATTATATTTTTACCAATTTTCACGGTACATTGAACATGGAAAATGATAGTGCGAGCGGGGCATCTGTGTACTTTGGACACATTCTTGTTTTTTCGAATATTGAATTGCATTTCCCTCTAGTATCTTTCGTCTTTCTTTAAATACGAAGTTTCTATTTACAATATTCTTTAGTGTATGTATCATTTGACGTCAATATTTGGTAAGCGATTTATGAGTATACTTGCAACAAGCATGCCCTTTTTGTGTAATTTCAACATTTTAGTACATGTAGAATGATTTCTTGCAACATATAATATGGAAATATACGAACATATTTATACCTGTATACGTTAATCATGTTAGTTTTTTATCATTTTTTTCCTATTTTGTGTGAAAGGTATTTGAAGCAGAAGAAAAAAATAGACAGAAAACAGGTGAGATATTATGACATAAAGATAATCATCAAAATATTGTTTTTGCCATTTTGCTCAAACTTCAAAAAAAGAAATAAGAGAAATAAAGAAATCAAGAAAAGTTTAAACGATAAGTAAATAAGACACTATTGTTTTACTTAACAAATCATTTCGAAAAAAAAACGGCCATGTTGATATAATCAGACTAACAAATACATTATCAAGTTCTCTTTCGTCTTTTTTGACAATTTTCATGTGTATCGTCTGTGCTACATTCAGTATCGCTAAATCAATTGTGTGAGCATTTATGAAGCAATTTTTCAGATAGAGAGGATCGACTGTATCACGTCAATATTGTAGTTCATCAAGCATCTTCGTTGTCGTTATTATGCTGTTTGATTTAATGTTTGAGTCGTTGCTATTTAAGCACATTTCCCTAAGGGCAGCAGTACTGATTATAAAAACACAAGAATTTATTTGACGAATAATTGGTACAATATAGCATCACATTTTTTCAAGAGCTCGCTCAACATGCGAAAAAGTTTTAACTGAAGTGTTTTGATGGTTTTTTTAATGACCACGAATATCGTACTAGGAATCACAAACACTCTGTGCCTAATAACGTAGAGAACAAATTTATTTTGTTTTTCAAGAAACAATCTCTTATTGTATACTTTTAAAATTTGCTTCAGTGGGTAATATGTTTGTTGATTCTGTTGTTGCTTGCCCTGATTTTACAACATGCACTGTGCAAGTAATTGGTCCCAGTGATGAATTGATACACGACACTTTTAAACAGATAGAAGAGTCATTTAATACGAATGGAATAACGGACGAGGTATGGATAATCGGTTTATACTGCCAGAAGGTTATTTATTATAGTAATGAGTAATTTCTTTTCAAATATGTTTGAGGATTCATTTTTTCATTCTTGTTCATGCGTCGGATTAAATTATTGAAATTTGAAATAAATGTCCAGTTTTATTTACAATTGAAAGAAACGAGTGTTGTTATATAGAATAATTGCTAATACAGTGAACTATAGCTAGCTGCATTTAATTCAATGAGTTTTATGCTCCAAAGAAAAGATGGAAGTCATTCAATAGTATAAAGAAATAACTCAGACGGACGATTTCTTGTGATAATCTGATCTGTGTTATTGATTTCATTTTGCTACTTTTCATGTTTTATTAAGCAGGCTTAAAATAAAGACTTGTTACATACTCAGAGTATAGCCTTTTAGATAAAAACGATACTATTCGGTGTTTGTTCCTCATTTTTTGTCCGTGGTTTAACATTGTTTGACCAGTTGATGCACTGTCACTTAATATGCAAATATAATTGCTAAAGAAGTTGCAGAAGTGATTCTACTAGTGATATTAACAGGCAAAATATGTTTTGTTTCAGGGAATTCAAACTAACAGATTAGCCAAGCTGAAAGCAAGTGACAAGCAAGATAGCAAATATCCTAAAGGTGTAATATTTTATATATAATTTAAAAACATGTGCTTCGTACATTTGAGGTGATTGAAGTGTAGCATGGATGTCGTTACTCATCTCTATCTTTCGGTTATGAAATACTTTTGATAATACCTTACGATTGTATAGTCATATTTGAACATTCGAATAGATGCAAATTTAGTAGACTTATCTCAAAAGTTACTCTACACGCGGTATCTACTGCACATCATGCTATGCTTGGTTTACAACCAACTGTGTTAAAGAAATAAATTGACTATTTTCTTAATGTCACATTGACTATATTTCTAATGTTAATCCTTGGTAGGACACGCTGTAACCCTGCCTGCATGATAGCAAAAGAACATATCAAGAAGATAAGATTAGAATACGTTGTGATTTTGTCACACTTTTTTACAATCTTAAACGTATCTTTTTTTTTCTTTTTTAAGGTGATATACAATATCTACAGTATCTTTTGAACGCAACAGAGGATATAAATTCTGATTCGTTTGATAAAAGACAAAGCATGGCTTATAATTCATCAAACAAATTGTCGAAGCCTGACACATTATGGATCAATGACAAAAAGTTACAAATTCCTCAGTTAACACCAATGGGATCATCAATCCTGTACAGACCAAAACAAGACTCAATAGTCATGATTACAAAAGAAGGAGTTAAAGTATTTGTGTATATGGCGGATATATGCTATCTAAGTAAGGTAGACTGCATAGTCCACCCATTTATTAGAAGAATGAATGAAACCGATTGTTTAACGAACATTGTTGCAAAAGCCGGAGAACAAATGAAAAAAGAATGCTCACAGTATATCGCAAAGCATGGAGATTTACGTGCAAAGCGTGTATGGATTACGACTGCTGGCAATTTGACCCACTGCAAGAAAATACTTCACGTAAAGGTACCTGTGCGGAATGAATATTTGACAATTGATGCATTTTCAGAAAATATTTCGGAAACAATAAGGATTTGTTTATCTCGAGCCAACATAAATGGTATTACATCAATAGCTTTTGCACCCTTTACTTCACTAGGTAGGTTAAAAATTAAAAAAATTACCTCTTGTCTTATTCAAGAGTAGTATACATGACATTATGAGTAGAACATATGCGTAATTAGGTTTAATATAAATAAGGAGATGTACATGTTATAGCTTGCCAATCAAAGCAAAATAACTTAGATGCTGGCAAAATAATGAGTAAAACAATATAATGAGTAGAAAAGCCTTCTAATATAATGAGTAAAACGATTTCAGCATGGCAACCTGTAAACATTTCAGCATATAATGTTTTATTTAGAAGACATTAAATATTTTAACCTTGTATATTTTGTTAAAAAACGAGCCTAGTTTATGAAACAAAACTTTTTTGTTTCAAAAAATGCTAATAACCTGTTCTAAATTTTTGAATTAGAATCGTCAAAATACGTATAGCTACCACTTAATATGGAAACAGAAAGCCAATAGATATAGGAAGATGTTTAAAAAAAAATAAAAAAGATATAGGAAGATGTAGTATGAATGCCAATGAGACAATTCTCCATCCAAATAACAATTTATGAAAGTAAACCATAATCGGTCAAGGTACGGCCTTCAACACGAAGCCTTGGTACACACTGAAAAACAAGCTATAAAGGGCCCCAAAAATTCCTAGTGTAAAACATTTCAAACGGGAAAACCAACGGTCTAATCTATATAAAATAACGAGGAACGAGAAACACATAAATTAACAGACTATGAACGAATAAATTTGATCTGCGATACCTGAAACGAAATACAAAGTTAATAGAATTATTAGGGATAAATAACTAAGGTCAAAAGTAAATAAACAGGTTAAAACAAAGTTAAAGTAAGATACCACTGTGAAATATTTAACAATTTTAAGAATGTCGTCACTTTTGGAAAAAACATGTTTCATATATATCATACACAGGTAAATAAAATATAATTTTGTCGTTAAGTATACTTCTTCGTCTGTGTGTATGATATATTCCGATTAGGAATACCAAGAAAGTTCTGTTATATAAATAAAACTAATCTAACACTTGGTACATATTGAGTGAATATCAACAATAAAACTATACAGTTAGAGCAAGATAAAACTTCCTGTACAGGTGCAAGCACAGAATTAAAGGAGAAATGAAATAATTTTGATGTTAATAGTACATAGAAGTGAAAATATGTAGATATTCCAAATAATCAAAGCTGGTATATAGACAAGATCCATATTAACATAAAATAACAAAAAAGCATTATATATAGTAAAACAGGTCAAGTTAACAAAAAAGTACAATTTGAGAGTACTCGCAGTTACTGACAGCTAGTTAAAAACCAAAACAATTAATAATAAAAAATCATGCATCAGAGACTAAAATCAACTAAAACACATCCCAGGGATTTCGTATTTTAACGTCATGAACAGTCAAAGAAGACATGACTGTGCAATGCCTAAAATTTATGTATCGACAGGTAGAAGGATAGTGAGGAGTGACTTCATCATGTTCTTTAAAGATAAAAATTATCGTATGAGTATCTCTATACATCCCGCTTGAAAAGAAAATACCATTTAGTTATGTTTTAATTTGCTAATGACAAAATCGATATTAGTGCCAATGTAAACTATATTCAGAAATCTAATTAAAATATTGGTACGATAACCTTCTTATGTTGTACTGTTATACCACTGTCCCAGGTTAGGGGGAGGGTTGGGATCCCGCTAACATGTTTAACCCCGCCACATTATTTATGTATGTGCCTGTCCCAAGTCAGGAGCCTGTAATTCAGTGGTTGTCGTTTGTTTATGTGTTACATATTTGTTTTTCGTTCATTTTTTTACATAAATAAGGCCGTTAGTTTTCTTGTTTGAATTTTTACATTGTCTTATCGGGGCCTATTATAGCTGACTATGCGGTATGGGCTTTGCTCATTGTTGAAGGCCGTACGGTGACCTATAGTTGTTAATGTCTGTGTCATTTTAGTCTTTTGTGGATAGTTGTCTCATTGGCAATCATACCACATCTTCTTTTTTATACTTACTAATAAGTTTGTTCAAAGGTTCGATGAGTTTACACGGATCACATAGTGATTTCCGCGCTTTCAGTATAATAATATCATAAATTTAAGGATTTGAAATACCATTTTTAATAAGTTTTGTACAGGTAGAGCCAAATTTTCTAAACTTATCTTTGTATCTATGAAAAAAATTTAGTGAAAGTTTTAAGTAATTTATGGTATAGAAATCCCTGCCATAATAATTTACCAGTGATGCATTCATTCAGTTCGTTAAAATCTATGACATGAGTACACACACGATCATACCGAATTAGTTGGGATATATAAACACCGTATGATGGAGCCAAAGGCACATCGCCGTAAAAAAAAGGAAAATTAACAATAGGAAATGAAAAATCGTCTCTTTTGTCGTAAATTTTAGTATGGAGTTTCCCTTTAGAAATTTAAATGTCTAAATCTAGAAAAGGGCAACTGGTGCTGTGTATGTTAGATTTAGTTTAAGTAAGTTCTTTTGGGTAAAATTCGGAAGTATATTTAGAGAACTCTGGATTATCTAACCAAAAAATATCATCCATATAATGGTAGACATTGTTGAATGTATCAACAAAATGTAACAATGATGGGTCTATACTGAGTTATATGAATAAATTTGCTATTAAAGGAACACAGTTAGTGCCCATAGGAAGACCTTCTATCTGACGATACACTTAATCGCCAAAACGAGTTATCTAGCAGAAAATGTAAGGCTTCAATTATATGCATATCCTCACATTTCCAATAAGTGCATCTAGCATACTTTCCTTTTTCGTTACAGAAAAGGCTTTAAACGAGTTACAACAAATAAAATTACAATGAGATTTTTCGAAAGACCATTTTAACAAATACGAAAACTTTTTCTTTATAAGATTGTGCGGAAGTGTAGTGTACAGAGTAGAAAAAATCTGTCAACGGAATTTAAAGGACCATCAAAAGCATGTATCTTATCTAAAACCCCTAAGATTTTTTAACACTCCAAAAATAATTATTACCATTATTTTCAGAAGCTTTATTGCAAAAGTTAATATCAGTTCTTTAATAGTAGTAAGGGAGGTAGTTAGAAGCACTGATAGATTAGTAGTAGAGGACTTACAGAGATGAAACGAAGTTTAAATGTTTTTTTGTGTAATTTCGGTAACCAGTACATGGTAGGGACTTTCAAATGTTCGGAAGAGACTTAAAGCTGGGTATTGGCAGTGATATGCGTGTCAACGATTTGACTCTTTGTGGTGCGTACAAACCTGAATGTAGAGGAATTGATAAATTCGTTTTGAAGAACTTCCGTGTAGTATATGCGTCACACCACCACTACAGTATTGGCTGCCTTGTCTGCCAGTACGAACACAAACCGTTCTGCGAGTACTTGGTGTTTATTTTTTATTCTAGAAATCGGAATATCATGGATCCTATTATTAATTTCAGAAGTGTTTTCTTAATGAGATATTCGAATATTAACAGTATTCATAATTTTATTCAAATAACTGTCTAGAGATTTTTTATCAGATTTTTTTACGTTTGCACCAATTTTTACAGTAGGCAGACAGAGCGTCTTTAATGACCTGAAAACACTGTTGCCAATCTATTATAGATGGGTGACGACGGTATTTTGGTCCTTTCTTTAGAAAAGTTTTGATCTCACGGTCTTCGACGATGTTGAGGTCTCCTGTAATAACATGACCATAGGGACCATATGACTGTTTAAATAAATTATATACCTTTATTGAGTATCAGAACGATAGGTCATTCTTTCGAAGAATCAACCCGGACGATACCATGTTTCAATGAAATATGCACCTAGGCATACACTAATGACCTATGTGAGGTCATTATTTTCCTTGATGAAAATGCAAACTATAATTTACAGCATAATTATATTCGTTTGCTAATTTTTGGTGCCGATTTGGGAGTTTGTTTTTTAAAGTTCAATCTATGATAGGTGTAAAAAAATCATCATGACCCGCATTTTAATTTTAAAAACAAATAATGTGAAATTCGTTAATTTATCGCTGCAATGCAGAGACATTATCATGTGAGTTGAATCTATATGTAAAGCTTTCATAATACTTAAAAATAATTTAAAGCAAGATTTAACATATTCGCGAGTAAGGTTTCGAAATAATTTTGATTCACACTGAATAGGTTGATTGTTGTTTGTTGCTAAACGTCCAGTGGCAAATATTTCATATATGTTCAGGACGATACACACTGAATAGGAAATCATACTTTGACCTACATGTATTGATATTCGTTTTCGTGTTACATGTACATGTATCACGACTTTTTTTTACTTTTAGTATCCTGAATATCTGTTAAAAATGTATTGCTATTAAAATAAAATAATTCTTAATATTTCATTCGATTTAATTAAAATTGTTGAAAAAAATAATCACTTTACGGTTTATATCTAGATTAATTAGCTAGTTTTATTTGACTTTTTAAATGAGCCGTAGGGCGTATTAAAATCTGAACGCATTAGAAAGGAATATCCCACTTAAGTCTGGTCGGTTGCTAAATTTTGCAAATCTTTATAATTTTATTATTTTTATTACGGCAGATATGTCAGATAATGAATATTTTCAGTTTTTTTTTCTAGTCGTAGAACACACCTCGGGTGTCAGGATTACACAAAAAAAAAGACCTCCCTACGGTCGGTCTTTCATTTTATCCATCCTGCCAACCCGAGGTGTGTTCGACGAGAAGACAAACCTTAAAAATATGCATTATCTATAACTTACATGTATCACGTTGTTATAATTATGATCCGATTTGTGAACTACCGTCATTTTTATGATAGGAGAACTTTTAGGAACAGTTACATATCATTTCAATTTTAAAATGATCTATGCTTTATGATATCATTATACAGTATTGTTTATGTTGGCTGAAGATATTCAAGTTGCACTTATTTTGTTTTTTTAAATTGTAGGATTCGATTCAGCTTGTAATACAGATATAGTTAAAACATACACAGAAAGCGTTATGAAATACAGTACAGAAGCTGGCATGCAATCAAATATAAAAGAAATACATTTTGTTCATACCGATCAGTCAGATGTAGAGGCGATGTGTTCGGCATTTTTGCAAACAATTCCCGATAGCAATGCTAAAAAATACATTAAACAGAAAGATAGAGCAACTGAACTTTTGGGAAATGTAGAAACCAATGAGTTTCATACTTTTAAAAGCACAGAACCTTTCAAAAACAAACCAAGCGAAAACATTATTGACGGGATTAAGATAATCAGAATGTCTCAATCCAGGCCTGGTTTAATATCAGGTTGGTATGACATATAATACTTTTCTGTTTTGATTTCACATTATATAATTGCAATAAGGTTGCCTGGTCACGTGTAGTGCACACATTTTTTTTTAAATAAAGAAAAAAAGGAATTGATATTATATCAATTGCTCTCGTATATTATCTTAAAGAACTGTATAGCAAAGCAATTGTACAGATGTTTTTAAACTCCTTAACGTGCTGTATGTGTCAATAATCAATTCTTGAAGATATTTCCAATTCTATTAGGAAGTTAGTTGTGTGGGCAAAGTTTTCTTTATGATGAAAATATACGTTTTCATGAACAATCATCTCTGTATTACATTGTATTAAATCCATATCTTAAGCTTTTACAAATGTTTGCATTTATACTGAAGTGTCGAGTCTCTTGCCATACAACGTGCTTCAAATAATGATAAAGGCAACAATCATGTTCTTCCTTTTTTGAAATATGTTTCTAATGTAAGTTTTTGTAAATCCTTGGTAATACACACTGTACCCGTAACTAAAGGTTATCAACAGAATATGTCAAGAAAATAAACCAAAACGATTATTTTGTCATCTTGTCTAATGCGGTAGATTGTAAGTTAAAATTTGGATGAAATGAAGAGGGTCTTCTGCTAATATTTTACCTCCTATACATTTCTAGGAATATTATTGATTAAAAGCAACCGCCTGGATACCATGTGTATTCCAAATTTGGTTAGTAGGCGGGGCTTATTTTAATACACTGTTAGTAGTGGTGTTATGTCGCTTTATACAATCAACACGGTGTTGAGGGAAAATCTTAAAGCTTTCAACAGACGATGAAATTGATTATGAACGATTGCAATAAATTCATAAAACACATTTACAACTAACAAGTTGTTATTGGCATTTGGTTTGTATAGCCCAATGGAAGTAGGTTCATAATGCTAATGGTATTGAAAACTTGGTCACCTTTTGAGCCTAAATACCACATCTTAAGATAGTCGGTAAGATAAATTCGTTACATATTGTGCTTGTGACCTATTAGGATATGTATGGAATTTACTAACCCAATATATGTCGTATTAGTCACTAGCACACTATCTAACTTAAAGTACGACGTAAATAAACAACAGACGATGGGATTGGGTGTAGCAACTATTGATTAGAAAATTAATTATGATTTAGGACGGCGGTTTATTTTCATTTTTCTTGCAATAATCACACATTTAAAATTCATGGCTCCGTCTCTGATCTAGTTATGGACGTCGGAACGGGGAAAGTATGAAGTAATATAAGAGGGTTTTTTAGTATATCTATTTTCTCATATTGTGTGGTGTTGAGACCACCAATCTGCCAGGTTCGACTGGTTTTCCAAAACGAAAATCAAAACATAAAGCAACATTATAAAAAAAACGTCAAAGGTATTAGGCTAATCATGTGTTTATACTTGACGCACTTTTCATCTACAAAAGACTCAACAGGGACGCTCCAATAAAAAAGTGAAGGCGAAAAAAAGTACGAAGTTAAAGAGAATTCAGGACTCAAAATTTCGAAAGGTTTTATAAAAAACAACTTAGATAATATATCCCTTAGGGTAGAAAATCATCTTGATATAATATTCATAGAAATTAACACAGTCTTGTAACATGTAAATCTTTCATATTCTACTGTTATATTAAACGAACAACATCTTCAAAATCAAATAGTGGTTGATAGTAGGATTACCTTACTGGATTTTCCCTTTCTAACGATAGGATAATATGACGTTTTAGATGTTGGCATTATGGATAAAAAAAAATGGAAAAGAATATACACAAATAAGAGAATAAAGACTTTTTAACTAGCATAAAATCATTATTTCTTTTCAAGGTGATATGCAATATCAACAGTGTCGTATGAATGCAACAGAAGGATTATGTGCTGATTCGTTCAATAAAAGAAAAAGCATGGTTCATACATTAACTGATTTGTTAATGACTGCCAGATTGCGCAACAACGACAAAAAGAAAGAACCTTGTCAGTCCTCAGTAAGGTCATCAACCCTCTACAGACCCAGACAAGACTCGGTAATAATGATAACAAAAGAAGGAGTTAAAGTATTTGTCTATAAGGCAGATATATGTTATCTTAGTAACGTAGATTGCATAGTAAATCCGTCCAGTAGTAAACTAAATGAAACTGTTGGTTTAACGAGTATTATCTTAGAAGCTGGAGAAAAAATGAAAAACGAATGCTCACAATATATTAGAAATCATGGAGTATTACGTGAAAAGTGTGTTTGCATTACGACAGCTGGAAATTTGACCCACTACAAGAAAATACTTCACGTAAAGGCACCTGCGCGGAATAAAAATTTGACAATAGATGAAATTTCAGAAAATGTTTCGGCCGCAATAACGATTTGCCTGTCACAAGCCAACATGGATAGTATGACCTCAATAGCTCTTCCACCACTTATCACATTAGGTGAGTAAATAGATAACTGGGTAACGTCCTGTCTTCAACAATTAAAATCGGTAATGTCATCCGTAAAAGCACTATGTATGCCATTTTGTTATTTTCGCACAATACGTCAACGTATAGTCCTACAACAATGATAACCAATACAGTAAAACAATCTAAATCTTTTTCAGCATATATTGTTTAATTAAGAATATTATCAATCATCAAAGCACGCAGATCTATTTAAACATGACAAACAAAAGCTCTTACCTTATGGAACAAAAATTTGCTGACATTACAATGTACCTCACTAAATTGACTTAAAGTGTTGAAGTAAAAGTAAAAATACGTCGCATTACGCAATAATTTGTAAATTAAATGATTTAAAAAATAAAATATATATATACATGTATTATATTATTAGTCCGATATTTAAATATGACCTACTCTAAATTGTCAATATAGAGTAATTTACAGAAACTTTAATTATAATTTTCAATTTGTTTGTTTTAATATAGGAATTTAGGAGATAGTTAAATGTTAACATTAGTTTATTCTTTTTTTCAATTGCAGGATTTGATACCGTTTGGAATTCAAAAATAGTTAAGATATACCCAGAAAACGTTATGAAATACAGCGCAGAAGCTGGCATGCGATCAAGTATTAAAGATATACATTTTGTGTATACCGATCAGTCAGAGGTGGAGGCGATTCATTCGGCTTTTTTGCAAACAATTCCCGATAGCTTTGCTGATAAACGCATTAAAAGAAAAGATAGAACAAGTGAAACTTTGGGATATGCAGATATGAATGAGTTTCATACATTTACAACTAACACGGAAACTTCGAAATTTCCAGTAAGCGATACCATCAGTGATAGAACTGGCAAATTCAAAATGTATCAATCGATGCCTGATTTGTTTTCAGGTTTGTATAATTCAAACACTACTATCACTTCATCACTAAAGGACATTGCATTTACTTTATAAAAGCCAGGAAAACATACAGAGACCAGTAAAAACCCGTTTATAAGACTTAGTGCGTAAATTAGTTTTAATGATACAGTTTCTAGGGCCCTATTTTTGTTAAGTGGCTTGTCTAAGATTATATGGTAAACACGTTAAAAGTAGGAGAAGATTATTGGGCTCTTTTAATTATTCAAAAGTAAATTAAATTCTTCTAGAAATAACGTTAATGGCATTTGACGATAATCATGATTGTTTAACTGTTTTGAAAATAAGCGAATTTAGGTTATATAGAATAACAATATGTGCATGTGGGATGATTGATACACATGTAATGGATTTACTCTAGATAAGTTAGTGCATATCCGTTTCTGTTGATGTCCCTATGTTGTCATGTTTGACTTATGTTATGCAAAATACAAAATAACGGGGTGATAAAGGGTTAGTATCGTTTTTTATCTTTATCGTTTTTCGCCTAAGCATCACTTGTTATTCTACTTTTTGGTATACCAAATTCGTTAAGGTTTAAGTACTTATATCTAAATATAGTCAGTGTATACAAATAGCGACTTATGCCCAAGAAGACAGTTTTAAATAATCCACGACCTTGAAAATAATTATATAAACGAAATCTCTTTTGTGTTTTTGTCCAACTTGAGCTCGGCTTTAATTTCGACCTACCGTTTCTTCCTATTCGAATATCCTCTCTAACTGTAGTGAAGGCATCAAATGAAAGTACAACTCAAGGTGAGTCTGAACGTTGTCATCATAGAAAATAATGATATAAAAGTAACTACTTACCCTTTAAATCTCAACAACAAAAGTTACGTTTAATTCATCCATGAAATAATAAATTTAGTAACATAATTTGAAAACAATTCCATTTAATATTCAGCAAGTTCAGAGACAGTAGCTGTCATGACTGAATGGTTTTGGCATTATTCTTTATAAAAAAATAGGTAACAAAAGTATAAAACATGCAAACTTTAAAAAAAAAAATCTTCCAACTTTCATTTCGAAAGAGAATTTTTCTCAGCGCTCACGCAAGTTGATTATGGACTTTCCGTTGTGAATTTTTCTTCGGGGTTCAGAATTTTTTTTATTTTACTTTTTACACACACAGCTGAGCCAGTTGCTAGTGAATAATTACGAAAATATTTGTTATTTTGTGAGGCATATGCTGATCAAAGAGGCAAATAATTCAAACATTAACAAGTACGTTGATGAACCCATACACATCAATAATTATATTGCAAGAGAAAAGAGACTTAATAGCAATTAAGACAATTCACCTCGCGTGTGCTTTTAGAATATGATTTAAGGAATAACACAAACGTTGGTTTTTTTAATTGTTTTCTATAGATAGTTCTGAGAATGTTCCATCAAACTGGACAGCTATGGAGTCCCATGAAATGATTACAACAGTTATCTTACAATCACATGATCAGGAATATAAAGATGTAATAGACGAATTCAAACAAACATCTGCAAAACATTATGACATTATCAAGGTATGAAGATTTATAAAATTTACTATTTAATATCTAAACATATTGATTTTTCGTAAGTGCTTTAATCCGCGTTATTCAAGAAACTGAATATATGTGAATTTTAAATCTACTTTACTTTTGGTTTTGTTCTGCTATTTTTTCTGTAAATATTTTCTTTGTGCGTTAAACACTCAATAGACATATAGAAACAATTGAAAAAGAATTGAATACAACACGTTATACAAATGTTATTTAAATTTTCTGTGTCCGAAGCGCTTTTCATGATTAATATTCACTGGGAACGCTCATACTCATATATTTGAAAGCCAAGGATGTTTACGAACCGAAACAATTGAAGAGCTACATGTGTATGACAAAAAAAAATTAGCAAAGCTGCTTATTTCGTTGTTGTACCGTTCAAATACTTTAAACTTTAAATGTTTTCGTTCATTTCCTTCCAGATGTAACATAAAGTAAAAGCAGGATTTTGATAAACGAAAATAGTTGATATAATAAATCATAATCAAAAATCTCGCTTTTATCATTTTGAGTTACTATCTCTATTGATTTTAACAAACACTTGTTGCCATGCTAATAACTTGGCAGGTTCAAAGAATACAGAACAGAGCTTTGCACCAGCAATACATATCCAGAAAGAAACTTATGGACTCTATAAACCCCTCCTGCTTCAACAATGAACGTAAATTATGGCATGGCACTACACTGGAAGCAGTCGATGGTATAAATACATATGGTTTCAACAGAGGTTATTGTGGAAAAAATGGTAAAATAATTTATTCTTGCTTTTTTGGACAACTTAATTTATGATGTTATCAGAAATATGTTTGACTTATTTTATACGAAATACAGAATAAAGGGTTATCATAAATAAAACATGAGCCTTGGGCACAAAATGCCGAAACACAACTTAAATATAATATATCTTACATACAGCCAAACGAACTTCTGGTTATGTAAACTCAAAGTTAGGACCTGTTTTAAATTAAAAAATAAGATGGTACCTAACACTACAGGGAGATAACTCTGTAAAATCAGCTAAACGTTTTAATCACGTTGTATTGGTAATGCAAAATTAAGCTTCTCAATGATCAAAATTAGTGTTTGTCAAAATACTATATATCAAACAATTTTTTTTCCAGAAAGTGATTGGTTCAAGTTCTTTGAAATTTTTATATTTTTTTCAAAAGGTCAAAGTAAATATTTTGTCCAAATTTTATGAAAATTAAACGAGTCAAATTAATTTTAGTCAAGGTGTTGGGTACCACCTTAATACATAAAAAAACTAAAATTGCTTGGCAGCTTTTATAAAAGAAAATTATGCAATTATTTCCCAACGAGTCAATATAACATTTACATGGTTAATGAAATGGTAAAACCAAACGGATATTTTTCATTATTTAAAGTTAACATGGTTAATGAACGGTACTTGAAAAGATGATGATTCAACAACAACTGGAAAATATATAAAATTTCAAAAGCAACTGCATACATAGTATATCCCTCCCATGTGATACGATAATCAAGAGATTGAAATATATATTGTAACAGTTTTCATGAAAATATCTCTCGATTTAAACATGTTAAAGATAATATGTGAAAAATCACGATATCTGTATATATATAATTCGTGTACAAGTTGCGATTGTGTTCATATTTCATTATTATAACATGTACAAAAACATTTTACACTATATAAAAAGCAATATTTTGTACATGTTATAACAAGTACAAGGTACTTGTGTACATGTTATCACTTTTTGTTACTATTTTAGCATTAAACAAGTTATAATATGTACAATATTTTTGTATATATGTTAGACTCAGATCGACGTCCGGTCTCTAATCGACGTCCTTTCCTCAAATCGACGTCCAATATTTGTGTCCAATGTGACTTCATGTTTTACCAAAACGACGTCTGATAGATTGTAATCATTTATAATCGATGTCCAATATCAATAACTAATGAAGTAACAAATTACTGCACTTACATACATTTACATGCATAGGACGTTACTAGTAATTGATTTAGAAATTTTCAAATACGAAATAAACGATGAATTTTGGTCTGATTTGTAGGGTGCTTATAACAAATTAGTTTTCAAACAGTTAACATACTTTCCATAGATTTTCTCCAACCCCCAATATGTAACTTGCATTAGGATATTTATCTTGATAGAAACTAATCCAGTCGATCTACGTTGACAAATTTCATTCATATCAATATTGATAATTAACATGTGAGTATCTCACAAACATGTTTAACCCCGCCGAATTTTTGCGCCTGTCCCAAGTCAGGAGCCTCTGGCCTTTGTTAGTCTTGTATTATTTTAATTTTTGTTTCTTGTGTACAATTTGGAAATTAGTATGGCGTTCATTATCACTGGACTAGTATATATTTGTTTAGGGGCCAGTTGAAGGACGCCCCCGGGTGCGGGAATTTCTCGCTACATTGAAGACCTGTTGGTGATCCTCTGCTGTTGTTTTTTATTTGGTCGGGTTGTTGTCTCTGACACATTCCCCATTTCCATTCTCAATTTTATTTATACGTCAATGAAAACCCAACAACATATAGAGGGCAATATTTAATACAGCAGTGTTTTTTATAGTATTATAATTTGCACTCTGTAATATTTTTCAACAAATTTATAGTTGTACACCTGCAGTGAAACATGGTTTTAATTTTTTATATTGCGCTGTTACAACACTGTTCCAGTTTAGGGTTACACGCTCTAAAACATGTTTAGCTAAGCCAAATATGTTTTGGGCCTGTAGTCCAGTGGTTGTCATTGGTTTATGTCTGACATATCTGTTTTTCGGAATTGTTTTGTTATAAGTAAGACCGTTAGTCTTCAGTTACAATTGTTTTGCATTGTTGGTGTCATGGCCTCTAATTTTTTTCAATAATTTCTTAAATTACTTCAAATATAACAACCTGTAAACATCGGTAATAAATTTAATATATTTATTTTTTTACATATAATAAATGTTAGTTTTGGTTGTGAAAAATATTGACCTGGAACTGTATTAGCATCTTTGGACAATCCAAGTTGCAGTTTTGTTCATTGGTTTTGGGTATTTCCATATAATACGGTATACATATGCCCATGAAACGGACGTCGATTCGAGAAGTTAAAAATTGGACGTCGATAAGAGAGGCCAAAAATTGGAAGTCAATTAGAGGAACATAAAATTGTCTATCATTTTTGGACGTGATGTTATTGTGACGTCAGATTTGAACGTCGTTTTGAAGAACGGACGTCAATTAGAAACCAGACGTCGATCTGAGTCTTACAGGTATGTTATAATATGTTTACGACATATATATATATTATATAATTGATAGACTGTGTGTTTTTTATAAAGTACTTTATGCAGCTTGTCCAATGTAAAATGTATAAAAGAGGAGAAGTTGCCATATATGTAGGATCATTTGATAAGCTCTGACATCTTTCTCACACGCATACATATATTTATAAAATTAGGTGTTTATTCTTAGTAAAATTTCTTTTAAGCTACTTCATATGGCAATGGAGTATACTTTGCAGTAAATTCATCATATTCAACAAAGTCACAATACGCAACGCCTGACCATGATAACATTAAAAGGATATATCTATGTAAAGTTCTCGTCGGCGAGTATGTTAAAGGACAACGGGAGATGAGAGTTCCTCCACAAAAATATGGAGCGTCAGGATCACACATTTTATACGATAGTGTTGTTGACAATCCGTCATCACCGGGAATATTCGTCATATTTCACGATGCTCAAGCTTACCCTGAGTATCTTATTGTGTTTAGATAATCAAATATTGTTGCAATTAATGTTGAAATAATAAGACACATCAAATGTTGAATAGTATCCCTCTGCATATATCATAATTTTGTGACATTATAATAGAGGATAAATAGGAGTTTGCTTGTTTAATTAAGAAATTATTGTAATTGAGAAGTCTTAAGAATCAGTTAAGATTTATTTACTTGTTCATATTAATTAAAGCTACTATTACTTACAGGCTGAGAACAACCTGCTACAATGTTATATAAAAATTGAGTATTAGAGATAAATGTACCAGCTTAGAATTATATTATGCTATGTATAACAAAACCCGTAATTGATTTTTTTTTCTTACATATCAATTTTTAATTATGATGTTTTGTAAATGTATATTGTTTTAAGATTACTGAAAATGAGTTTAGGTCGTTAGTTTTGTCGTTTGAATTGTTTTACATTGTCATTTCGGGGCCTTTTATAGCTGACTATGTGGTATGGGCTTTGCTCATTGATGAATGCCGTACGGTGACCTATAGTTGTTAATTTGTGTGTCATGTTGGTCTCTTGTGGAGAGCTGTCTTATTTGCAATCATACCAGATCATTTTTTTTTTATAATTAATTAATGAATGGCTATTATTTGTTTTGAATTTATCGAACCATAAAACTATTTTTTGACTCTTCACATTGAATAATCCGCGATTGAATAATGTGTACTTTCCTCGCCATTAATTGTAATGGCTAGGAAAGAATTCAATTGAAAAGGCGAACTTTAACAGATTTTCTTGTAAGATACATGTATGTGGCACCCTTTGATAAGATGAGAACGAGAAAATGCGTTCCATTAAAAAACACGCAATATAATCTCTAATTATATTATCGAACCTTGAAATGTGAGAACGATATGGTTTGGATTGATTCAAATGATTCAATTATACCAATTTATGTCAAACGCTGTAGCCAGGTCGGTAAGTAGAGTATCAGACCTACTAATTGTTAAATATAAAGCGCGTGATGATTCCTAAAAGAATATCTAAACTATACTATGGTATGGTTTGTCATGGAAAATTGGTAGTCAATTAAGAGATAACTGTATTGTATTTGAAGCTTTACGGACGTCCATCGGTATTGTTACTGTCGCATATTCATGTAACCTGGTGACGCGTTGAGGAGACAAGCAAACGGGTATTTGTGATATTAAAACTACCGATGGCCATGGACGTCCGCAAAGATTCAAATACAATACAGTTATTTCTTTTCTAATCCAAAACAAATTCATAATTAAATTTCAACCATCAGTTCAGTGTTAAATTTCCATTTAAGAAATTCCTTGAAAGATATTATCTTCTTTAGTCCCTTCCGGCGTCAAACGTAAACATCGAGCGTTTTCTCACTTCTTGGCCGCTTCAGAATGTAATTTAATTTGATAATAAAAAATATGTAGGTGCAACATGTGAGTTTTTTTTATAATTAATGTTAAAATTACGCGTCAATACATTCTGCCATTAAAAAAGTCGGCTTCCTTAGGTACACACAAAGAGATAGAGAATTGTATGGTCACTGCCATCCAATCAAAACCATTGATACAAAATAATTGCAGTAAATATTTCTCGTGCATCACAGTAGTCGAGCACCATGTCGGATTTTTTTTTAACCACTATGTTTTAAACAATCGACAAATAATATTAGACACTGGTCCAGATGTTTTTTAATTCGGTCGTAATTCGATCTTAATTAAATATTATTTTGTAGAAAAAACCTGCATCTGGTGTAAAAGATGATAATGCCGGCGTCACACATTGGCGTATGGACCGACGCGCACCCGACGTACAGAGAAAATCAACTAATGCCGGCGTCACACATTGGCGTCTAGACCGGCGTGCAACAAACGTACAGAGAAAATTGACAAAGTTGGTATGCGTTAGTTGCACGCCAGAGAAACGCTAAGCAATCGTTAAACGCGCGTTGAATAAGTTTGAAGTACGTTGAAATACGAAGGTATATACTTAGTGAACGCTGCATAATTTTCATCGAGCTCAAGCGTGTGTCTAGCGTATACCTGTACGCTACACGCAAGTCATACATACGCTACAAACGTCTTGAAAACGCTACAGATACGTTTTAGACACGTTTATGATACGTTGTATACGCTTCAAGGTCGTACGATTTCAACTTAAACGTGTGCAGGTGTGTTTGAAACAAACACCCCATAATAAAACGTCAAAGAAACGACCGGGACGTGTCTTAAATACATTAAAGAAACATTTTTCCTTCGTGCATTCCATCTGCGTTAGACAAACTCCAGGCATACGCCAACACACGTGTCTTGAACGCCCGATAGGTACAATTCTCGTACGCCCAATACACGCTTAGAGATCGTTGTGCACACGTAACAGATATGATTGACAGGTTGAATGCATTCCAAATTACTAGCTTGTTGACAGCGTACATGATTTTGTAACACGTCCGTCGTACGTTGGAGCATGAAAGTATTATATTGACAGGAACTCCAACGAAAAATTAGCACATTCGCACCCCACTGATTTCTTTAGGAAAATAAAAGGTTCCGACTCAGTATGTCAAGTATGTGATAACTCCTTTGTGGGGTATCTGCGATGCCGCCCTCGCGTGTGTAGTTTACAGAAACTGATCTTATCACGTGATCTGTTATCGAGGGTCTAATCTACCTACCAATGTAAATAAACACGGAAACTCCCGTGGCTAATTGCGAATCGCTATATGAATAACGACACCTGTTTCTATTCAATAATTAAAGACTACAGCTGAAACAATCTTAAAAATCGGTCCATATTTAACAGAATGACAAAAGAAAAGAAGTTAAGATTATTTTTAGTTTTGTCTAATATGTTTTTATCACTAGAACTAGGAAATCGGGAAATATCGGATTATGCAAATTACATGACTCTGAAGTAGAGTGTTTGCAGAAAATAATTTGATGTCCGTGTAGTGTGCCTGATGGCGCCTGATAACTTAAATTTTAAGTTAAAGATTGTAAATTTTAATCGAGTGTAACACAAATATTAATAGTTTTCTCGATCGTAAAATGTAACTTAACATATTTATAGAAATTGTTTTAAGCACTAAGAGGTGGATAATTATATGCCCGTGATTGTCTCTCCATATAGTATGTATCAAGTTAAAACACAGATTACATGTACACCTTCTTTTTTTTTTTTAATTCAACCTGGTCCGAGATTGCTCTGGCGTCTGACGGATTTGTTTTGGGAAATTTATAAAATTTTCTTTTTGTTGAAATGAATGAAACATTTGACACCGGACTTTCAGTAAACAATTCAACAAGTGATTTGTTAGCAGTAAACCTCAATTATACATGCAGATTACAACTATTTGTTTCCTTACACAAGACATTTATTATAATTCAATATTATATAAAAATTAGAAGATATGATTACCAATAAGACTACTCTCCACCAGAGATCAAATGAAACCGAAGTTTTCAACTATAGTCACCTTACAGCCTTAAACATATTTTAGCAAATCCATTTCATACATGTATATGAAAAAAATTCTATTGGCCTGATTATGCACAAAACAAATAACAGAGAAACAAATAAGCGAATATAAAGAATAAATAGATATTTGCGATTGAAAATGATGTCCATGCAAACGATTATGTTTTTTTTCTTCAGTTTTTCAGTTTTTTTTTGGGGGGGGGGATCATATGGCATCTGTTTGATAGTTTATTAACATAGAAAACCTAAAAACTATAAATTGTCAACTGCCAAATATTGGCATGGTCGTTAAATGTCATATCCTTGACATTTATGTATACATCCGGTTACCTCGGTAAATTCCGTAATTACGAGTATCCCGAAAACGTCGTTGAACCCATGCATCGATACAACTAATTGAAAGATGTCAAATTAATTAACAGATACTTAACGATTTTGCGGCATCGCACTATAAACGTTTGAAGTCGGTTTGTTGGAGTTCCTGTCAATATAATACTTCCATGGTTGGAGCTATATGCTGATGTGTGACGCCGGTATATGTTATGTACACGCACGAATAATGCTAATCAATCAATAGACTCGCATTGCCTACGTTTAAAGTAATACTGGCGTCAAACAACACCGCATAGAACCGACGTATGCAGGGCGTGGTAAAAAAAAAACCAACATATACACTGCCATTATGCTAGTTATTTTGGACGCATTCAACATGTCAATCTTGTCAGTGTCGTGTGCATAACGAGTTTAAAGCGTGTTTTGGACGTACGAGAAGCGTACACAAGCGTTTATCGGGCATTCAATTATTGTATATTGGTTAATATCTAGCGTTTGTATAACTTAAATGAAATGCACGCTGCAAAGGGAAAACGTGCCTTGAACGTATTTGATACGTAACCTGGTCGAAATTTGGACGATTATCAGTGCTTTCGGCTCGTCTTGTATCTGTAATTAATGGATGTTTCACTTTACAAGTACACATGTTTACTTAGGGCCAGCTGATGCCTACCTCTGGGTGCGGGAATTTTCTCGCTAGATTGAGGATACGTTAGTGGACTTCGGCTGTCATCCACGCATTGGTGGGGTTGTTTTCTCTTTTACTATTCTCTTTTTTCTATTCTCAATTTGTAAACCTCTTTTAGATACACATGGTCTTGTAAATTCACTACATTAATGTCAGAGCAAGTATCTTTGATGTCAGAAATACGTTTTAGATACGCCACGGTTGCCTTTAACACGTTCACAGTGCGCTGAAACTACGCCAAGTGTATGTTACAAAAACGTCCCGTATACGTCCGAGTAAAAGTCCAAGCAAAAGTAGAACGATTTTAAGGTATGTAGAACGTGCCCTATGCGTTCCTTAAACTTATATGTAGCGTTTTCCAATTGGCTTGCTACATATGTATTTCGTGTGTGTAGCGAACTTGTATACACTTTACAAAATAGATGCAAATGTGTATGGTGCATTATATTTTGTGAAGTTACAGCGTTCACCGAGCTTATAACTTTGCATTTCGACGTATTTCAAACTTATGCCACGCACTTCCAACGATTTCTAAGCGTTCCTCTTGCATGCACTGAACATATACGGACACGTCCCAGACCCGACGAAAGCACAGATAGTCCTTCCAATTGCAAGTACGACCAGGACGCGTCTCAAATACGTTAAAAGGGACCTTTTTATTTCCGTAGCCTGTATTTCATCTGCGTTAGACTAATACCAGACATACGCCAACATACGTTTCTTCAACCCCAATAAAAGCTTATGTACGCTTCTGGTATGCCATAAAACACAATTAAAGCTCGTTGTGCACACGACACAGATATGGTTAACAAGTTGACTGCTTCCAAAATAATTAGCGTATTGGCAGCGTACATGTATTTTTTTAACACGACTGGAATACGTCGGTGCTATACGCTGATGTGTGACGCCGGTATAGTCATCGTTCCTATGGCGAATTTATCATGGAAATCAACCGAATGAATCATTAGGTTATGAAAATGATGAAAGTAGTTTGAAATAAGTGCTATCAAGTTTTTGAGATATTGTAATATAAGTGATCATTTACTAGATCTGTTATCATGTATTAATGGTAATAACTTAAGAACAAATACACGTAAAGGGTATACTCATCTTACATTTGAATTATAATATTCTGAAGCATCTTTTAGAGTTATCAAAGGTTCCAAATTAAATTTTACAATTGATGACCTCGTTGTATTGAGTATTTTATACTCATATTTATCGAAGACTATCGATGTCATTAACCCCAATATAAACATCAATATGCATACAAATGAACATCAAGCACGTGTTATCGTGTCGTAAAGATTAAGTAGGTCTGTTTAATGTCATGTTATAGATAAATGCATATCTTCGTTTTACGTTGTATGTTACTGTAAAATTAAGATATCTTTTTAAGTATGTGGTCAAAACATTCCATACTATTTCAACAAGGAGACACAGTATTCACCATATATTGTTCTTCGTTGTACGGTGTATGTTGCGAGCAGTGATTACTTGCAATGTATTTGAATAAGTTACAATTACTTTATCATTTTTACGATTAAAGTAAATTAGTGAGCACATAATTTTTGCAATTATCTGATTAAATTAGTGATTACTTTAGTAAAATAATCTTGATTATATCTGATTACAATGAATTAAAAAACCGTTATGAATGATGTGAATGAATAAACGTTTAATATAATAGTAGCATTTTAGAGAAAGGATTTTATTTGATATGTTAT
The DNA here is from genome assembly GCF_963676685.1 of Mytilus edulis. Taxonomy (NCBI): domain Eukaryota; kingdom Metazoa; phylum Mollusca; class Bivalvia; order Mytilida; family Mytilidae; genus Mytilus; species Mytilus edulis. Next base: position 25,575,476 of record NC_092356.1, read on the forward strand.
GAAATAATTACTTCAAACTTCATCTAATAAACCACAAAAATTCACATAAATATATATTTGAACATTGTGTCACTGGTTATGACCCATTACACTTTATATACCATCATTGATTTCTGAAAAAATTTGACTTCAATTTAATAAAGGCTTATATAGAGTTTGGTGTTGGTGTTCTGACCTGTTTCAGATTTAGATATATTTCAAGGTGCAGTTTCTGGAAGTTAAGATATTGCTAAAATAATGAAGTTACCAATTAAAAATTATGTAAAATGTGAATATAATTGTTTAATCAAATTGTAAACAGCAAAATATAAGTACCAAAAAATCATTGCATTTTACATGTTCAATCCGAACACATACAAAAATATGTTTGATTTAAACAACAAATGTGTCCACTTTCAATTAAGGTTGAGCTAATTAGATAAATTATCACATGTCTGATTTATCTTTATAGATATTGCCATGAAAGCTATATACATATAAGTGGTACTAGCAATAACAACAATCCTTAAGTTGTAATTGGTCTCCTACCTGTCAAATTAAAGTTGACAAAATCACTATATTAACAAAAGATTATAATTCAGGGGTTAAAGGAAAGTATTAATTGATTAGAACAGTTATTATCAAGTATATATGTACATCTTTAAAGTATGAAGATATGTACAGTAGCTTTCACTCAGCCTAATGATTACTTTCCAATGTAACAGACTAACAGTTTATTTTGCCCTGATCTGTACAAATCAATTAACATTCTTTAAGCAAACAAAACTATTTTAACATGTTAAATATTTATCAAATATGAATAACAAAAAGATTCATTTATTGACTAGGAACACAGTTTCAGATTGTTTCCATTGTAATCGGAACGTATTCAATAAGTAATAAGGATTACAGGGTATTAAGAAAAGTAATTCGTTGAATTAAATTACATGTAATCCGATTGTTGGCTGATTAATGATTACAATGATCACTTGACAAATTACTATTACAATTACCCTAAGTTTGGTTGCGAGATTGATATAAATGTTATTAAGGGTAACTGACTATTCTTGTAAGAATGGCAACTAAATATTTTTCACTTGTTTTATACAAATGATTGCTATATATAGAAGAGGGACGAAAGACCCAGAGAGGGCAGTCAAACTCATCGAAAATAAACTGACAACGCCATGGCTAAAAATGGAAAGGATAATCAGACAAACAATAGTACACATGACACAACATAGAAAACTAAAGAATAAGCAACACGAACCCTACCAAAAACTAGGGGTGATATCAGGTGCTCCGGAAGGGTAAGCAGATTCTGCTCCACATGTGGCACCCGTCGTGTTACTTATGAGATAAGAAATCCGGTAAATAGTCTATTTCGGTAGGTCAAATTTATAAAAGGAATGGGGATTGGTGTTACGACGTAAGGAACATATCCGATATCATTTGTGAAACGGTTATTCCATAACGGTCAACCAAATCGTGATGGCGATTGTAAAATTTGCGAAGAGCTGATTTCAACTTCACCATTTGGAACTCTTGATTTAATAGCTTCCTTGTGAGCAACAACCCTCTATCAAGAAAGTCATGATACAAAATGCAAGCACGGGAATATCGTATCAGTTGGGAGATATATACACCGTATGCAGGTGCTGCGGGAATGTTGCTACTTAGAAATGGAAAGTTCACAATTGGAAAGCTGAAATCATCTCTTTTGTCGTGAAGTTTTGTTTTCAATCGACCCTCATTGTCAATTTATAGATGTAAGTCAAGATATAAGGCCGACTTAACTGTATCTGTTGTATCCTTTATCTCTAGTTCAATTGGATAGATGCGTTCGACATAGTCACCAAATTTTGAATTATTTAGTGAAAGAACATCATCTATATAGCGGAAAGTAGAGTTATAGGATATTGCTGACTTCTTTACTTTTTTTGTAAGAAGTTCCTGTATCCTTTATCTCTAGTTCAATGGGATAGATGCGTTCGGCATAGGAGTGGACCTCGATTAGAGGCCGGACGTCGATCTGAGTCTAACATATATATATACCATTTTGACTCCTCATAATTTACGAGTCTCGACTCATGATATCACCGAAGAGACATTTACTGTCGAAATCCGGATATGGTGTACTAATTTTGCAAGTTTAATGATATGTATTAACAAACGTGGAAACGAAGTAGGGGACCATATACTTTTGTTATGACGTTAAAACGAATATTTAAGTATCAACCACATGTCTATCTAGTAAAAGTTGAAAACTTGATGTGTATAAGGTAAATTTATAGCCATGGCGTTGTCAGTCTATTTTCGATTAATGAGTTTGACTGTCACTTTGGTATCTCTCGCTCCTCCTCCTACCGAATAAGACTATTTACCGAATTTATGATACCATAAGCAACACGACTGGTGCTACATTTGGAGCAGGATCTGCTTACCCTTCCGGAGCACCTGATATCACCCCAAGTTTATTGTGGGATTCGTGTTGCTTAGTCTTTAGTATTCTGTGTTGTGTCTTGTGTAATATTATTTGTCTGTTTGTCTTTTTATTTTTTTTGACATGGCGTTGTCAGTTTATTTTCGATCTATGAGTTTGACTATTCCTCTGGTATTTTTCGTCGCTCTTTTAAAAACGTTTTTTGCAGATTTTAAATTCCATGTGCTGCCTATACAAATATTCACCTTGAAACAGAATGATATGTGTCTGAGTATGCATATGCATAAGCATTTAGAATTTATTTATAGAATACTTGCAAACATATTTTTGCAAGACACACTAGATTATGCATGTATATTGTTTCAAACATAACCAAATGTAAATAAAACGAACGGACCCGTTTTGTTTTTTAATAATGGACAAAAGAAATAGTTATCATAATATCAATAACAAATGAGAAGAATATAACTGCATGAAAAGTAACCAAAATAGTTTATGATCGACGAACTTATCGATGAGGAAAACAAATCTGCGATTTCCGATTGAAAAAAAATTGATAACTAGACACGTAAAATTGATTAGGTACTCACACTCCTCTTAAATATTTAAGAAATAAGTGCAATGATCAAGGACGTTGTGCCAAAAATATTTAAAAACGCATGCAAATAGATTTTTAATAATCACCGCGAAAGATAAGGGTATTATTATAAATACTTTATACACAATTTAACGTAATGTGAATTAAAATCATTGAGTTAAAGTATCGAAAATATTCAACTCGTGACATAAAAAAACTAAGTTAGTAGTTTGCTTGCTTTATACATCCGTTAACATGGTAAACTAATACGTAGGTTAACATTGCGTACTGTATTTACCTTAACTATATGTTAAAGGGGAAAATAACTTTGACTACTCTCAAACGATTGAACCAGATCAAAATTGTCGTTATAGCTTATAATCATTTGACTGTTTTACCGTTCAAATTGTATTTTTCTCTGCATGACTGCAATAACATTGAGATTAACGTAATATGAGACACAGACCAAGGCCAAGTAAGTAGTCTTTATGCACTGGGGGTTAAATTAGAACGTAATTATTACAAAGATCTATAAATATAAAGTTGAAAATAGTTTTACTTTTGTTTGTTTTTCTTCCCACTGTTATTGGACACAATATCTATGTCACACGTGTTTATGTCCTGTCAGCAAAGGCAGAAAGTGTTCAGGAATCACAATTGGTAAATTTCGACAAAAATGAGCTGATTCATCCGTTCATTCCACATCTCCAAAAATAAATCGAATGTCAGGATACTTTGATATGGTTCTGCAGAACACGTAGTAAAATTGGTCAAGATGCGAAACCTAAAAGTGAACTCATAAGGAATAAGTCGATGCGTCATTCTCAACATATGCAATATATATTTGTGGACGATAAAGGCATATTAATTCGTAAAAAATGAAATGTAAATTAAACATAAAGAGTCAATGTGTCTAAGTTGTCGCTGATAGGAGTACATCTGTTATATAAATAATTTAAGAAGAACTATTATACATGCATATATATCACATTAACAATATCAATTTTACTGTTTCAGCTTTTGCAATTTATGATGGGTTTTTTTAAAGCGATTAAAAACACAAAGTTCAAATATCAAAAATATTCAACTTGTGATAAAAAAAAAAGTGATACCATAATTCGCTGCGCAAATTATTTTTTCGTTAGCTATAGGGCACTTGTTAAATATTTTTATTATTCAAATATTTTGATAACTTGCTCAAACTATTAATAATTATACTATACTTTGTTTGAAGATAAAACTACGTGAACGTTGCATAGCAAATTTATTTGCGTAAGCAAATTAATATTTTGTCGTCTTATACATAATGTGACTGTTTTGAGGCCACCATGTTATATTCAAATTTCATATCGTCTTTGTAATTGTTTTCAAGTCTAGCTGTACTTTGTGAAATCAAAAATAAAGTATCGACTCCATGACTGGAATTAGAATACTAAGGGTAATATGATACATGCAAGCAGACCGAGTCAGTGATCTGTAATAACACGTGGTGTAGTATTTGTTTCATGATTATTACAAGGATATATAAATATAATATATAAAATATAAATCGAATCACGCTGATCTTTCGAAGGCTTTCTCTTTTGACTGAAGTTTAATATATCATTTATTTCACAAAATATTAAACCATGTCAGGTTTAATTGCTGGATTATCAATATTCGCCAGCTGCGACAAAGCAGGGTCTATTCCTCATTTCACTCGGCATCTGCAAAGTTATCCAAGTGATTTTGAAGCTTTGATGTGGCGAGGTAGAGCACGTAGTATAGTTGGTCAAACTGCAAAAGCTCTAGACGACTTTCAAAGAGCAGAACATTATAGTCGTGGTGCACAGAAGTGTCTTGCAGAGTCAATGAGTGCTTCCATGGAAGGAAATGAACAAAAATCAATAGAAGTATTAATATATGCATCCAAAACTTATCCAAAATGCGGTGAAATATGGAGTGAAATTGGTGCCAAACAGTTTTATGCCAAGAAACATGACGATGCATTACCAACGCTTACCCTAGCTATACATTTAGGAAAGCAGAATAGCGAGACACACAGACCATGGTACTATTGGTCGAACCAACATGTTGGCGACATTTATTATGCTAAACATGAAGTGCCCAATGCAGAACCCTACTACAATGCAGCCGTTTCTTCGTGCAACACATTCACTATTGCTCATCTAGGAATTAGCAGATGCAAAATTATTAACAATAATATACCGGAGGCAAAGATACGCTTTCAGACGGCAAGAGACTTAAACCCAACACTCGTTCACTGGGGCAATTTTGCTGAATTTAAACAGGATATTGTTTCAGCTTTTTACAAATCGATGTCATCAATTGGACGTTTTCGTGGTAAGTCAATCAATTATGATATTTATATAATACCATTCTTATGTAAAGCATTTAATAATACTTTTAATATTTTGATATGCAATAGAAAGGGCAAGTTTTTCAATTAACATTTTACACATAAAATCATTAGGTCAATAGATGCGTAAAATTATATTTTTGCAAGATTCCTAAACGTATAGATTTTTGTTTTAGTGTTATTCTTTTAGATATAAAAATAAACAAGAATGTAAGCCTAAGCAACACATACTGGGTTACTCCTCATAACGAAACAGTGGTTTTGAGAACATAAATACTTAGCAAATTCAATCCCATCAAAACCGGTGACAAACAGTTATACTTAGAAAAACATATAAAATGAGTGAGTTTTTTCCTGACAAAGAGAAAGACCTTTTAAAATTGATATCGCTATATACAGTTCCTGGCGCTTTACCCCAGTAATGTCTTTATATATTTGCGTTTTACCTGACAGTAGATCTAATATGCATTAATTTAATTGCCTCCATTAGGTGAATCGACTCTTTCCAGTGTTTCCCTTGTTGGCAGACCTGTCAGGACTTCCGTTAGGGAATTTTCAGCTTCAAGCAGAAGTGAAACTGGCATAAGAGGCAGACATAGTGGTAATGGCGGGGGAAATGGAGAGAGCGGAGGAAATGGAGGCGGCAGCGATGGTAATTTATATTGATAATACGTCAAGTCATTTGTATCTACTTTAGAGGCTGAAGCAATGATCTGATAGAAAGGCTTTTTTCTTTTTCTTCGATATACATGTAATTACCATACTATTGTTCCCTATTTTCCGCCAACGAAAGTATGGTAACAATCATGTTGTCAGTTAACCTTGAGTGATTTAACTTTCACTCTTTGAAACTAATTTGACGACAGAAATATACCAGGAGTAAGTGCTGTGAATTATATAGCAACGGTTTAGTTAATAATCAGCTTCAACGACAATATGTATGTTGATGTTGATGAGATTCATCATTATTTCATGTTCTATATATAATTGAAAATATTCTGACGAAAAAAGATAGAAGTGCATGAACTATCTTATATGTAACACTTCACTTTATATTGAGACCTGCTTAAAGGTATCATGGTTGCATGCTCACTAAATGCAAAAACGTCGGATGTGCAATCCGTGGCCGTATCTAACCAAAAACTAAAAAGAACGTATTTGTTTATTTTACGTTCGTTAGGTGACCTTTAATGTGCATTGTGTGATTTGATTTGATTTTTGGCACTTTAATCGTTAAAATCTGTCCTTAGAAACCACCAATGAAAGCTTTATATTTAGATAACATTTATACATTCAAGTCCTACACTGCATGTAACGTATAGCATTTCCTTTAAACATCACCTTGGCAGATGTTTTATTTTCATATAAGGACAGTAGCACTGTTTGAAAAGAAACAGTAGTTAATTAATGTTAGTTAATTAATGCTAGTCTTAAACTGTCATATTGATCTTCACATCATATTCAAAAGTATAAAAATGAAAACGTTAAGTTTTTCAGAGTTAACATTATCTTTCAAATATCATCTTGTAAATCAGTACTGTCAAAGTTTGTGCTTGCTGTCAATTAAATACTTTCAGTGTAATTCCGAACAATCCAGTATGTCGTTGATTTGTGCGTGTTAAAATAGTTTATGGTAATGAACGTATTCATGTAGCGTCTCTGAGAACGTGTTTTTTTAATGAAAAATATGTTCAGAATTAAAAAAATCTTGTGTCAAGCATCCTTTATATAATGATTATCATTTTTCACCATTCAGTTTGATATTTGTAGATGAAGATGACGATGATTTCGTATTGAAACTGTTTGTAAAAGCATCAACATTATACAAAAGGCATAATGATGGAAGAAAATTTACGAAAATAGGTGACTCCAAGTATTGGTTGACTAGAGACAAAGCTGGACATGGTACCTCTTACTTCAAGGTGTTCGTTGAAAAAGGAAACACGTTGGATTTCGTTGGATCAGTAACAAAAAGAATTTTCCATGAAGATATAATAAGAGATTCGTCGTATCTAAAACGAATTTTACACCAGAGTCCGAGGTTTGTTGATTTCAACTTGATTCCAAAGCACGAATCCCACAAAGGTGAACAGATAAAAATGAAAGATCTGAATAAGTAATGACACACAAAAGGCAAATAAAAAGTTGACAAATACACTTTAACTGTAACACATATTGTAATTAGTTTCATATTTTTATATTGTCATCAATCAAATCTTATCTTTTAATCCCGATTTCAACGTCACACTTGTCTGGATATATATTGAATGAAAACCTACCTATACATTCCTTTTTTATTCACAAAAGACATTAGAAATTTATTGCAACTAGCAGTACATGTTATTATTATTACTTTTGGAATACCAAACACATTAGGAAAAAATAAGTCTTTTTCATTTCAGATTCGATATATCACATAGCTGATTTTTAATAAAATGATTCAATAATAGAGTTTTTTACTTTGAATATGATGTATATGAAAATTGAGATATCGTAGGAAACTGATCACAAATTTTATGCACAGAGATCAAACGAAGTTGTTTTAAACTATCTCCATGTCATCCTCAATAGGAAAGGTGCATAAATATTGTCTACTTTAACAATTAAGTGGGCACTCATTCCTCCCCTGATACATTAGGAATGGTGTAGCTGAGTAACATTAATGTTAAATTAGTAGGAATTTGCATGACCTGTCACTAAACACAAAGCTCAAATATTGTATAAAGATGTATAAACATTGTCAAGCATCAACTCGAGTTCTTGTTGTATATTATCGTGCCGTTACCGACCTTTACTCCGAGTTTATTTTATTTCTAATACTATTTCATAAAGTTTGTAAAATAGAAAAATTATTAGAAGACAAAAGAAATAAAATGATGTTGGCTGATAATAGACAGAATTCTTTATAGCACAATCAATAATATCCATAGACAGATATTAATTGTTACCATCCTATATCATCGAATGTGTAAATAATTTTCCGGGAGATTTGAGGATTTGAACATTGGGACAACTTAACAAACATTAAAGCCTAAAAATAATTTACTTCGAGTCGGGTAAGATCCAAGTATTTCACAGAAACAAATACAGATAGGCTACGTGCTGCATGCAAGTAGCTCATCAGAGTGATTGATTTGAATGTTGTATATTGATTTATTATTTTTTTCTTATAAATTAAAGTTTTAATGTCATTTTAAATAAAATGTAGACCCATGTATATTCATAGTTGCTTATTTGTTATCCCATTTCACACTGATGAATAGTTGTTACATGTCATCATTTTACCAATAATAGCTAAACAGTATGGTTCGGCAACATGTTTGTCATGATATACAAAAATTTGAAAGTATTGAAAATGTTTGGGATGTTTACAAAATATTAGACTGTCAAATAATGTTCAACTAGGTTTTAGTATTTGCTTTTGGATTCTGTCAATTTATGCAAAACTGCAAACGTCTGTCAAAACAACTGCTTTTGAGAACTTGATATAAATATTTAGATATAAGACAAGATTACTGACGACACCCACTTGAATACAGACTGCTAATTAGGCCACACGGTATTGTTAAAAATCATAATAAATGACCGAAAAAGGCAAAGATCCGTTTTAATTCAATTCTATGGATAAATTCAACAACATTTATTGCCATCTTCATTATAGTTTTTGTTTAGTATTGTAAAGGTAGAAAATATTGCGTACATTAATGATGGATTGTTTTAGATATTATACAACGCTTATTGTGGTTGTCAGATAAAAATGAGAATAGAAATGGGTCAAAGAGACAACAACCCGACAAAAGAGCAGATAACAACCGAAGGCCACCAATGGGTTTTCAATGCATCGATAGAATACTGCACCAAGAGGCGTGCTTTAGATGGCCTCTCAACAAAATGTATACTGTTCATGCATGCTTAATATGCTTTCACTTCGAGAACACCTGTGTTCATCCCCGGTTGCAGGTAGGGTTCGTGTTGCTCAGTCTGAAGTTTTCGATGTTGTATTTTGTGCAATGTTTTTTCTGTTTGTTTTAGTCTATTTTAGCCATAGCATTGTCAGTTCATTTTCGACTTGGAGTTTGAAATTCATTGGTTTGCTTCCACCTTATCTTTTCAAGATATGTAAAGTTTATTATATAAATTACCGGTTTACAGATTGGTTAAGATGAAAAAAACATGTATGCTATTGGGTATTTAACTCTTTGAAAGGAAACACAAACTCGGAAAAGCAGCAACGCAAAAAGATGTAATATTCACTTGCATTACATGCATTTCTTCAAATACTTTTGACAACCTTAAAATCTTCCCTGCAAAATGACTTGCAAGTTTGAATGTTTTTACCTTTTAAATGTAAATATAGTATCAAAAGCAAAAGCAAAATTGGTAAACATAATTTATTTTATTTGATAACAAATATGTGTATATCGAAACAAATGTTGCAAGTAGAAACAGTACAACTATAATATAGATAAACAAAAGAACAGGTCAGATATTATAAGTGCAACACACGATGACTATTAAAAAGAACTAAAACGCTCAAGAGTCAATTATAAACTCTCAAACTCAATGTCCACCTATCTGTTAAATGTCTCATCTGGTTATTTAAAAGTCAATACTATGTGTTGATATTCAAGTGTCAAATGAACTTTGATTGGTATATGTCTCATTGGCAATAAAAGCACATCTCCTTATTTTTACATGATATATCTGAACTTCGTCAATACCAGTACTGGGTCTGATCCTGTGTCGTTGCATGCAAAATGATTGACTCTGCATATAAACATGAGCTTAACAGATAATATATAGACCAAATATCAAAACAACTCACTTTAAGGAGCCAAGAAAACTTTCTTCTACAATGAGTGTTGTAAAAGTTAACAGTCAGCTAATAGGATATGGCTACACGACAGATGAAAATATTGCTTACTCTATGCCACTCGAGCTCAACTATATCAAGTTGTTGACCAAACATTAAAAGAGATGCAAAAATTACAAAGGGAACTGCCAATCCCATCAGTCGAACATAAACACTTTGGGTGATATCACCTAGTGTTGTGAATGGGTAAATAAGTCCAGCTCAGCATTTAGCAGCCTTCGTGTTGATTATTATAGTACAAACCCGGTTATAAATCTAATTCGGTAGGTCACATATGAGAAACGGAGGACAGGATTGTAGTAGATAGGAACATATATCTTGTCACTTGTAAAACGGATATTACATAGCAGTCAATCAACTCTTGTCGGCGTCCTAAAAAAGGTTAGAAAGGGACGATTTCCATTCAAACACGTTAAAATCTCTGTATTATACATTCCTACAGGTGAGGAGCAATCCTCTATTAAGGTAATAATACAACCCTGGAAAATCTTATCATCTGCGAGATATATACTCGACAAATGCTCGAGGCATGTAGCGATGTTGGAATGTTGCTTCATAAAAACAGAAAGTTCGCAACTGGAAAGCTGAAATTATCGCTCATGTTGTTAAGTTTGGTTTTCAACCGACACTCATTGTCAATATCTAGATAAGTTAAGATATTAGGAAGACTTAACTTCACCTGGTGTACCCTTTATCTCAAGTTCGATGTGATAGATGCGTTCTTCTAAGTCACCAAATTTGTATTATTTAGTGAGAGAACATCATCGTAATAGCGGAAAATTAAGTTGAAAGACACTGCTAAATTCGTTTCCTTCTCACTAAGAAGTACATGTATATGTGAACATCAGCCTCAATTGAATAAAGGACCAATTAAGTCGATAAGAAAAGGATCACAATTGTTTCCCTTGAAAATTACGATTGCTTTTGAAAGAAACACGTATGTAACGTACCCAATAAGTTGTTTATGTATAAATCAATCACGGTGATAAGATGTAATATCACCATATCATAGTACGTCACATCTAGTTGCATACAAAAATTCCTTTGAAATAGAAAGTTTTGGGAAATTAACCCAATATTTCATTCGTTAACACATTTCTGAGTTTTACACATATATTTAGGGTGTACCAAAGCTTAATTATTTTTCAACTGCTGTTTCTATAGAATATTTTTGAAACTTGATACATGGTTTCTAAAGCTTCTACAAAGAATAAAAAAAGGGGTAACATTTGATTAACTTCCAGTGACGGCTATTTTTTTTATATGCAATGAAATCTTGTGTAAATTTTGTCTATAGAACCGGACTGGATAAAACTTTACTCATGCAAAGTTATTCTTTATCTGTAACAATAGTAAAGTCTTCACAATCTTTTTGAAAAGGGCAAATTTAACAAAAAACAAATGTGGGATTACACCATTGATTCAGTTTCAGAGGAATTTTTGTTTGAATCAGTCAGAGTTATTTTAAATAAAGTGCGATTTATCCATCCCTTGTATAAGTTACTTGTATCTATGTTGACCATTATTTTTTTTTAAACAAAACAGGACCAACTGCCGAATTTTGTCTTTTAATTTTGAAAAGGGAATACTTTTGCAAAATGTAGAAATGCCATATTCTTTAGTATACTATTGTAATCAAATCAAAAAATCAAATCAAATATATTTTATTGTCAATTAAAGACGCCCATTACAGGCAGAATAATCACAAGTTAAATTTGGTACAATGATTACAAAATGATTACAATTATTTGAGTACAATTAAATCAATGATTACAACGAAGAGAAAAGAAAGACACACTTATGTATATTTATAAAATGTATCATATTTCAACTTTGACAAATACAGTGATCCTAAAAAATATAGCAAACTGAATTTAAATATTCTGGTTTTTCCCCTGGTGCTTTTATTGTAAGATGAAACAGTTTTGGATTGTATTTACTCTAAAAAAATATTAGCATTTTTTAAGTATTCACATCTCTGAAATACTAGTAGGTAGTTTTCAATTTACTATGAAGCTCAGTTTTGGTTGCTGATAAAATAATTACATTCGGCAAATAATGTTGTAAACGCAGTTTGAAATAATTATAGCAGTATTTTATTTATTGGTAAAACGTTTAAAAAATGACTTTTCATAAATATGTTATATTCTTAATTCAATCATTGTATATTTTTTATACTGTAAAGTTCTTGTACGTATTAAATTAGGAAAATGAATACCTTCAAGGTCTTTGACAATATATTTAAAACGGATACTCTTTTTTTTTCCATTCTGGCCTTGCTTTCCATTTCATTTGAATGGTTTAAACTAATTATTACCATAAAGTAACAAGTCGTATTGTTTTCGTGTTACAAAAGGTATGATTAGTCATTAAGAAATCACACAATCTTTTTTTTTTCTATTTTGCCTTTTTTCTTCCCAGTCTAGATTCACCCTTGTGCTCAATAATTTATTCTTCATTCTGGAACGAATAGGTGAGGATTTGTGTTAGATGTTGTGCCATCCATGGAATTGAAGGAGAAGAACATATTCTAAATGGACTGGGAAAAGGGCTAGTACGCAATTTCCCTGGACGACTTGCAAGGTGTTCTTCATTTTCATTCGTAATAATAGTTTTTTTACCTAACATCTTGAAATCATTTTGATATGTGTCAGTTGTCTGTCCATCTTCTTTTTTATTAATGAAAAGTCCTCGAGATAGAGAGAACTGAATTTTGGTTGATTTTTTCTATTCTTTTTGTGGCGTTGGAGTTTGCATTTTTGTTAGTAATTACGTCATATGAGTATTTTGCTGAACTCACCGCTGAAACAGTTGTGTCAAAATTGATTCTTTGTTGTCCTACTGCTTTCTTTTGTTTTAAGACATTCCACAAACCTGATATTTCATTCTGAGACAAACTCGAAGTATATATAATATTTGAAAAAAAATAGAGTTTTGTAATTTTTGATTTTGGATATTATGAAGGAACATTTATTTTATTTGACATTTTGGTCGGCATTGGTAGTTGATTCCTTGGTATATTTCGCAATGTTTGCTAACAAAGGTGACATATTTACGGTAAATACATGAACAGGGTTAAAACTAACCACGTTGTTTGTTGTGGACAATACAGATGTACTGTTGAAATATTCCTGTTGATTGAATAATTTGGGCTAAAGTTTGTTTTTGTGATTGATATATATTCCATATCTCCCTGTCACATCCGTTTTTTATACTAAAGGTTGAGCTTGAACATATTGAATGTGGGATTTTGCTGCAATCTTTTTAGTTAAAATTGTACTTCAAGATTGAAAAATAAAGTTGTTTTCTGTGATTGACGACCTTTTTATTGAGATCAAAATTTTTGCAGGATCCGGAATTAGTGCGCTTGTTAATTCAGTTTTCGATTCACATTGACCAGAATGCATTATATTTTTTTCAAACTTTCGCTATTTCCATTCGTTTCTTCACCGAATATTTCCCATTCATTTTGAAACTGACCAGCTGTTTTCCGATTCGATTCACTACTTTACAGGTAGCTTGAAGTTTCTACCATAAAGGATGTATCCTTTAAGAATGAGCCTGAGGTAAGGTAGAAGTGGAAGGTGAGATGCATATATGTACTGAGTCCGAAAGTAAAAACGAAACTAGTATAGTTATATTAACTGTGAGTCGATGGGACGAGATTTTAAATGACACATTTGTGTACTTGGCAACATATGCATACATATTTAACTGTTGCGATGACACTTGCGGTCTAAATCTGTTTGCCCGCCGATTAGAACTAGTCATAAAGTTCGCTTTAGATGTTGAAGATTTGTCGTCTAAATGTAATCTTCTCTGTCGTAATGTACCTATAGAAGCATTTGGGTTAAACTTTGGTTTCGTAATTGACACATTTCATTGCTTGCTTGTCATTTGTAGCATTGAAGTGGATGAAGCTTAAAGCTCAATTGGTGATTGTGATGGAATTTTATGAGATGAAATGGTACTTCCATTGTGCAAACATAAAGTTGTCATTGAACCTTTATTGGTTTGATATTGCAAACTATAACTTTGTTTTAAATCTGAGAGGTGGACGTAACTGTAGTTGTTTGCGATACATTTTGCTCAGATTGAAAGCTTACGACGTATTATTACCAAAACAAATGGTACATTAACTTTGAGCATTTGAAACGTTTGACAATTGTGCCGTCCTGTAGTTAATAAGGTATTATGGATAGCTCTGGTTTCTATGGAATACTATATGTATAGTAGGATAAGATTGGTTGTCAACACAAGAATCATATAGATTATGACCTTGTCCCTGAATTTCAGGCGGACGTCGCAAAGATGAATGACCTTGGGTAAAGTTTCCAACTAAGACTTTTGCCCTAAACATATACCGACCACCAGATTCAGATGAATTGTATAGTTATGGATATATTTTGCATCTCGAGCAAAAAAAGATCCTTCAACATAAAGAGTGGCATTTTTACCACTGGTCCTGATATCGAAACTGTTTGTACAAATCCCATAACAGACTTCTAAAGAATTTGTTCCATGAAATAGATTTCTCTCGTCAACACTCCCAATGCAGGATATGTCTTTTGAATTATCTGCATGCATATGTTTCTTTTCGCTGAAATTCAATGGTAGAGTTTTTAATGATTATCTATGAGGTCAGACAATTGTAAGTTGTGGCCATACATGTAGTTTTTACTGATATAAAACGTGCTGGTTTCTTACTTTGCGACGAAATAACCTATAAAGATTATATTGATCGTTACTTTTGGGTTAAAATATCTTAAATAAGTAAAAGTTAATGTCCAATAATTAAATAACAGGAAACAATTGGTCACTAGAAATCTGTTACTAGTAGCAGTACAGACTCAATTTTAAATCCTTTTCTTGGTACATTATAACCATGGTGTTTTTTGCTTTATTTTTTATTTTCTTTTACTTTTGATGATTATTTGTTATTGACTATTCCCATTCTTTCAAATTTTAAAGTTAGTTTCTTTTTACATTTTACTCAACAGTACATTTTTACATATTACTTATAATTGTCTCACTAATTATCAGTACACTCTAGCAATTTTTACTTATGATTGACGCCCTAATAGTCAAGGATTTTTTTTCGGTTCGTGATTTCTTTCTTTTACTTTTGTAATTTGAAATACATATATGTGCGTGTTTCGTTTTACACGATCAACAAATTATATATTAACCATTCAATGCTGAATTTTAATGTGCGTATTGTTATGCGTTTACTTTTCTACATTGGTTAGAGGTATAGGGGGAGGGTTGAGATCTCACAAACATGTTTAACTCCGCCGCATTTTTGCGCCTGTCCCAAGTCAGGAGCCTCTGGCCTTTGTTAGTCTTGTATTATTTTAATTTTAGTTTCTTGTGTACAATTTGGAAATTAGTATGGCGTTCATTATCACTGGACTAGTATATATTTGTTTAGGGGCCAGCTGAAGGACGCCTCCGGGTGCGGGAATTTCTCGCTACATTGAAGACCTGTTGGTAGCCCTCTGCTGTTGTTTTTTGATTGGTCGGGTTGTTGTCTCTTTGACACATTCCCCATTTCCATTCTCAATTTTATTTCAATAAACTGTCTTAATTTATATTTCTAATATCATTTTTAAAATTGATCGTAGAGAGTCCGGAGAAAGATATACATGTTGTTGTTTTTTTTTTAATAATTAGACAAATTTTTAACGTTAAATATTAGAATTTCTAAATTGGATCTTGCATTATTAGTTATTATTAACAATTATGTCACTTGAGAAATTATTCATTCGTTGTTCATTCAATAAATGGACCGATAGCTGTTTAACGTCCAGTGTCAGATTAGATAAATTATCTGGACGAGAACATAATTAGAGAACATACATGTAACTTAAAATTAAATGAATATAAACCGAGCATTGTACTCGATACTCTGAGCCGGATTCGAACTTGTTAGGACACAGGGCAACAGTCCATCGGAAGACATGTCACACTTCTCGGACAAAGTATTCTGACTGCTAGAATTTGACCAGGACGGGGTTCGAACCGACGTAACTCTGCACTCTAGGCAAGCGTGCTAACAATAGACCCGAGGGGGTATCTCACAATAAAGAAATGTTACTTACGTCTGATATTCTGACCAAAGTTTTCTGTTTTGAATATTTCAAATTCACTTGGCTTCAAGGTCTTGGCAAGTGAACATTTGACATCCGTGTACTCTTCGTTGAAATGAGGAGGTGAACAAAAAAGAATTTGATGTTTGCGCAAAAGTTAGTAAAGAAAACAATTATTATAAAATATTCCTTGTGAACCTTTCAATTATACTTTGAAGTTTATTACAATATTGAGATAGCAGTAAGCAGTTTTAACATTTTTTATCATGACTTAACTTTAGTTTTTCCAGGCAAAGACTTTTTACTTGTGCGTTCTACAATACACAAGTTGTTTGGCTAAATCTCGATCAATCTCACTAATGTCAAGTGACTTACTACATATAATTAGTTCAAAACAGGGCAACTTGAGAATGTTTTAGGCGAACGGTAATATCATTAAATCAAGACATAGCTGGCATTTGAGTATGGTTTCGAGTATTAATCACTACAATGGACGTTAAAAGGAATGAACAAATGGTGTCAAATTGATTATAGAATATGCTTAAAGATATGGAATAAACTGATTTCTTATATCTCTGTCAAAGATAGAATTTTGTTCATATTATGATAGTGTGACCATTATGAAGCTACATAAGATTAGTAATATAAGCTCTAATAATTAGACGCTGTTTAGCCGATTTGATGTATGTGTCTTTTCAGTAACGTTCACTATCGAACCTTGCAGACTAGAATATAGTTCACACACATATTGTTTTGTTGATATGGTATCGTTAACATTTTTTTTAAATTGCGTACCCTGTATATTTCTTGATACCAATGATAACCACATAAACAATGTAGCTTCTAGTCGAAAACTTACTTGGAAAAACTATTACACATATTTGTGTTAACAGTCAGTTTCAATGCGTATAAATATTTTTCATATTTCATTGTATTTGGCTATTATAGTATTTTACTAGTTAAAGAACATTCTTTATAAATCATTGAAAAGTCAAAAACAACCGATAGATACTATGATAAAGCTAGTGTGATTTTGCTGAATTAATTTTCGTTAAATTGATATAAATCTATCATACATTTGTTGGTTCATGTATTGTGTTTGAATACGTTTTTTTTTTTTGTTTTGAGATATCAAAATGTCTTTGTTTCATCGACTTCAACTTATTACCAGTATTTTCCCTTCTATTACTGCACTGCTATTGAAAACTGTCGAAAGAAGTATGTTTTATGGCTAAACTTTGATAGCTGGAAATGAAATTGTGTGTTGCATTTTTATACACTGCGAAGAAAATCAAAATTAGAAATGCTATCCCGGTATCTATAATGAATTTATTTATCAATAAATAATAAACAAAAATAAAGTGGGTGCCAAATATAAACCTATTGAAAGTATGAAATATATTCTTTATTCAATATACATGTTTAAACAAAATGCTATAAGACTTGAAAACTGTTCATCATCCTTGTCAGCTACTCCGATGTAATTGACCTTTGACTTTTCTTTAATATCTTTGAAATTTGGTATTTGTCTCTAAACACGTCATCTACAGATAGAATGAGTGACAGCAAACATAATGTGATAAGAAAAAGCATATTGTCATTTCCTGGTTGGATCCAGAATTCTATCATGGTTAGCATCAGATTTGGATGACCATCGAATCCTCATTTAAAACATGAAAACCTTGGAAAAGACTTTACTGAGTTGTAAAACTCGTGTTTTGAACAATAGCATAAACATTTTTAGGAGAAATTTTACGCGACTTTCATACAAGTGAGAGGTTAAGTACAAATGTAGCTATAAAACCAGGTTTAATTCACCATTTTCTACATAAGAAAATACTTGTACCAAGTAAGGAATATTTTTGATGTGTTAAAGCTTTGGATTTTGACTCGGGACTATTATTTGAATTATTAAACAAGACAAATAACCACCAGGAATAAATTCATTCTAACATGCAGATCATGTTGTACAATTCTCACTTACCCACCCATGGTTACTATCATTAACCCAACACCAACAACTCTCCCTCTAGCCTCGGTCACACCTTAACGGGTAGCTTCAACGGATGCCTAACGGATAACTTTTTTTCAATCCGTTCATGCCCGTTAGACATCCGTTCTTATCCATTAGACGTCCGTCCATATCCGTTGCATGTCCGTTTAGCGTACGTTCTGTTCGGTGGAAAATGTTGAGCATGTTCAAAACTTAGAACGGACGTCCAACAGATGAAATGTTTGTTGAACGTCAGGTAGGCGTCCGTTTTGTACTGTACTCGTCCGTTTCGTTTCTGTTTTGTATCCGTTAAGTGTTCGTTATACATCCATTGGAGGTCTGTCAGATAAGTTCACCAACGGACTTCTACCGGATAAAACGGATGTTGAACGAATGTGAAACGGACTTCTACCGGACGTATGACGGATAAAACGGATGTTGAACGTATCTGAAACGGATAAATGCCAATTGAAAATTTCGCGTCAAATATGCCAATTATTGGTATGTCAGATTTCGTAAGGTTCATGAAATCTAATTATTCATAATCGATCATAGAGTAAGGGCACGACTCCACAAACAAGCAGCTCTTATTCAGGCCAAACACTGCCCTTTTGCGGCATTTTGAAGAACAAACGAAAACCAGTTACACAGAAGCATTTTGAATATTTATGCAATTTACATGTATTATTATTACCGCCTTTAATTTGTCCGTATATCTTGTTCATCCGTTTTATCCAGTACGTTTCCGTTAGGTGTCCGTTTTATGCGGTACTTGTCCGTTGGATGTACGTTCGACATCCGTTCTGTCCGGTACCTTTCCTCTTGTACGTTACATATCCGGTGTGTATCCGTTATGCATTCGTTACGCGTCGTTTTGTTTGGTCAGTACATCAACGGAATTCCAACGGCTTAACATTCACCAATTTTCAGTTACCCACTCACTCTCATTTACCCACCACTATCACTCCCACTCATTCACCCACGGTAACTCCCATATTTTCTCACTCTCATTTACCCTATCACTCTTTCTCATTCTCATTCATTCTCTCTCTCTCTCTCTCTCTCTCTCTCTCTCTCTCTCTCTCTCTCTCTCTCTCTCTCTCTCTCTCTCTCTCTCTCTCTCTCTCATTTCCATTCATCCATTCGCTCCCATTTCCATTCACCCATTCACCCACTCTCTCCCATTTCCATTCACCCATTCACCCATTCTCCCATTCATCTTCTCTCTCCCATTCACCCACTCTTTCCCACCCGCCCATTCTCTCTTATGACCAACCCCACTTAGAGTTGACCACTAGCGTTTACCCGACCGTTGACCCAACCACTCGCGTTAACAGACCCACTGGCATTGACCGACCCACTCGCATTGACCCACTCACTCGCATTGACCCATCCACTCGCTCTCTCCCAATGTATTCTCTTCTATGCCTTACCATCCCAGTTATGAGCACTTTGCCCGTTCGGGTGTAAGCATAGAGTATTCAAATGGGTGTGACAGTATAGGGGTTCTACTCCCTCGGGGCTGTCGATACCACAGTCCATTGGGGGCAACTCCACTGCATTCCATTATATGAGAAAGATTGGTACCCTTACCTTCAGTTTTCCTTCATTAGTAAGAGCACAAATTCACTGATGAACACATACACTATATTGTACATAACTATGAATAACAGGTAAAACGGTGTTTTAACATTTTATATTTTGCAATTTAATTGTAAAGGAGAATCTTTTTTATTTTGTTTTCGTTTAAACTTTAATTGTCGCGATTCCTATTATAATTGTTGTTCAATTAGCTATATTATTTCCAGTATTTTTTATTATTTAAAAACATCTAACAGGATGAAATAAAGGGTGGTAACTACGATTCTCTTCTATATATATACAACTCTACAACTCTACAACGAAACAAATATATAGCTTCTAGCATATTAATATAGTAAATGAATTCACTTGTAATCAATGGTGTCAACATAAGGCATGCTGAAATTAATTTAACTGATAGTATTGTGATTTTTCAAATAGATTTTACATGGGAACACTGTGTATCATCGCCACCGGAAATTGGGTACTAACGAAGCGGAGAGAAATAGAAAAAAAAGTAAACAAGTTAGGAATTCATTCAATTTAAAGCATTTCCACTCATTTGATGAGGGTGCCGCTTAAGAAATGATTTTCTGATATACAATTCTTTAAATTATTAGGCAGATAAGTACAAAATTGATACAAGATTTTGTGTAATACTCCAAAACGTGCCACTTAGTACCGGAAAATTTCGAGGTCGATCGTCCTCTGTCGCCCCATTCTCAAGATATTGAACTGTTTTTCATTATTTTTCCAGACACGTTTTTAGATTATTATAGTGTGGCATCATATTTACTGAAATTTGTTGTCAAAAAGATGTATTTTAAAGAATATAGACCATGACAAATAAAGTCTAGTGTACGGCAACTTGCTCGTGTTGACAAATTTACTGTATGGCAACTTGTTAATTTTAGAATAGTTATTTACCGTCCTTTCAAATAAAATAAAGTATTAAGTTCAAATATCTAAGGGGTGGGGGATGGGGGGTCCCTTTTAAATTAAACTGTTGTTGTCTTTTTCAAGGTTTTAATTTGTTTAAAACTGTTATTTGACTGATAAATTTAAAAACCCTTAACTGTTCGACCCACTGTCTGTAATCTGTTTTGTTAAAATTTGCAATGTTGTTCACTGTTTATTTGAAATTGAGATTCCAGTTATCTGTTACTTAATACTTAAGTGTTCACTGTTTTTGACAATATTTTCTGTTAACTGATCTTAACTGTAATTTACAAGAATCGCATGCAAATTTGCTGTCCATTCCCTTTTTTACGTTTCTTCCGCAAAGTAAAAAATCTTTAAGTATAGTAAATCCTTGATAAAATTGAGAATGGAAATGAGGAAAATGTCGAAGAAACAGAAGACCGACCAAATAGAAGAAACTACCCAACGCAACGAGAAGATTATTCACTAGGATGGGGTGTCAATTCACAGATAGGAAAAAACTTAGAATTGACACTCATAATTTTTAAACACCCTCTTTCCCTTCCTTCCTAATAAATAAGGCTTACTATTTGAGTTATGCATGTGTATATTTATGGAAAGAGAATCGTCCATAGATTTGATTTCCAATAGTAATAATTGTGAAATATAATCTTTTTTTGTGTAACCATGGCAACAATCAGCATTTATTTGATACCAAATATTGCAAGATAGGGGGTTGAACATGTCACAAAGATCTCAAAAATTTGGTCCAAAGGAAAATGTCAAACAATAAGAGTGAAACCTTTCCTGAAACCATAGACATATATCTATCAAAAGATAAAGATGCATTTCTGCGTTTTTTTTTCCATAAAATTGAATTGAAAAGATCGAGCGTCAAATCTTTGTTGAAAAACAATACAAATTTTTTAAATCTATGGCGGTACGGATAGGAACGTATGGATGTTCAAACTGTAAAATGACTTCTAAAACATGTTAAAAACAATCTAAATGTTCATATAAACCCAATAGAAAGGCTATATTATTATTCAACTATCTAAAAATCAATTCAATAGTACAAAAACTTTCATATTTAGAAAATTAACCATGGCTATAATGCGAAACTAAACTTGTAACTGTGTATTGATATACCCGAAGCTGTCTTCTAAGTGATCAATCATTTAACTGCAAAAAGGAGGTAGAAGTTCAATGTTTGTTTCTTGAAACATATAAATGAACCAAAACTTTAAAAATGAAATAAATATATATATATATATAAAAATGTAGCAAAGGTTACAGACTCAAGTTGGGTCATGCATGTGCAACAAATGCGGCAGTGTTAAACATGTTTAGAGATATCTCGTACCCCTCTTTATACGTCTAACCAATGTAGTTATATCTGCCTTCTATTTGTTATGTATCAAAAATGTTAAAAGGAAAGGCCACTTCTTATCCAGCTAAAACCCTGGTCAGTCCTATGATGAAAATAATTCAAAAGTATGTGGAATGTTTGATAAGTTATATTGACCCTGAGTACCTGGACGGAATCGTGAAATATAAAGTACCTTTACATTTTGCAATTCGTAAAATTACTGAACAGTGTGGCCTGGTATAAGAGGCCGAAAAATGATGACTTGGTTCTCAAATTGATGTCAAATTTGCTAGTCTAAGACTTCAGAAATGTAAAGATGGACCAAGGCTTTTTTATATCAGCTCAGAGTTCTTAATTGGGACTTGGAGATGAAAGAGCGCTTCAACTTGTGACACCTTACATGTTACTTTCTGATTTATACACTGGTTTTGATGATTTAAAATAAAAACGACTAAACCTTCGTAATTCCTTTTAATAAAATCATGTAAGTAATGAGTCGTATGAATACCCTGACTGAGATGTAACCATAATTTAAAAGAGCTACCGCCATAAAAAAAAATAATGTTCACGCCCTATAGTATTCACTCATTCTAACTATTTGTTACACTTTCCTACGTCATGACGATAACCCAAGTTTACTACGACTGATTGACATAAAACATTTACTCAACAATATACATAACCAGAAGAAGCCTCCCTTTTGCTGTTTGAAGCATTTTCGATTATTCATGACATGTATAGTCCTTTTTCTTGGACTAGAGTCGATCAATCCGTCTGCTTTTCCACCCGTTCAATTGTCTGTCCATGTGTCAATAAAAAAAAATATGGTATTTGCCACATGCACTTGTCTCAGAAAAAAAATTTCCTATATACCTTAATATAGGAAATTTTTTTCTGAGACAAGTGCCTGTGGTACTTGCGTGTGATGGATAGTTATCTTATTTGCTATCATACCACATCTCCACTGTTTTTATCTAAACAAAAGCTAGCACCAACAAAAGAGGAATGGACGGTTTATTTTATTGAACTTATACAATTCAACCTAACAACAAATAAGACAGCAGTCGTTAGTAGTATAACGATATATACATGTATTTAGGATAATATGGTTGAAAAAAACTTTTTGTACAAAATCGAAAAGCGGTACACAACGAGGCCTTCTGAACTGAATTAACGGCATATATATATTTAATAATATTTGATAAGTAAGACATTTTGTATATTTGTAAGCCTGTAAAGCTTTGATATCAACAAAATATCGTCACTTGATATTATTTAAACAGTGATTAATTTCCAAAATTATAATATATTGCAAGACGCCGTACAGACAAAAGTTGTTATTTTGCAATTCGCCGTACAACGTTCTGCAATTCGCCGTACAACAAACAATCAATGTTTTTGTCCATATTCTTTAAAAAACATGTTTTTGACAACAAATTTCAATAAATATGATGCCACACTATAATAATCTAAAACCGTGTCTGGAAAAATAATGAAAAACAGTTCAATATCTTGAGAATGGGGCGACAGAGGACGATCGACCTCGAAATATTCCGGTACTAAGTGGCAAGTTTTGGAGTATTACACACAATCTTGTATTAATTTTGTACTTATCTGCCTAATAATTTAAAGAATTATATATCAGAAAATCATTTCTTAAGCGGCACCCTCATCCAATGAGTGGAAATGCTCTAAATTGAATGAATTCTTAACTTGTTTACTTTTTTTTTCTATTTCTCTCCGCTTCGTTAGTACCCAATTTCCGGTGGCGATGATACACAGTGGGGAATATTCCTTTTGAGATCTCCCTCAGTTGACGACGAACTTCTAACCTTACACAAGAAGAATTAGGGAGGAATCTTTGCGACAAATAAAGTAAGATCATTTGCTATATAATTCAAAACGAAAAAAAATAACTAAAATACTGATCAGAACTATACTACACATTGCACACAAATTGCAACTAACTTACTAGTATTCAAAATACAGCATGCAGAATTCAATTGCAAGTATAACAAAATCAACAAAGAATATAATTCATCATCAAGGCTTATTCTTTACAGGTTTCATGCACCAGTTTTTAAGGGATAACATTCCTATTATTCTCCCACCCATCCCCTGCATTTCAGTCAATCATCATCTCATGACCAGGCGATAATAATTTCAACTGTTTTACTGTTATTTATTTGCATGTCAATTGATTTCTGGTACGTATTTTTGAAACCTGAATTACATCCCTTTCCACATCTATTTTTAAGGACTAGAGATACATGTATGTGTCTTCATTTTAATGTAGTTTTTGCAGATGCTGTTGGTTTTTCAATTTTTTCCCTGATTTTGCCTGTCTCTCTTCGTTCCATGAGTTTGTATTGTCTCTTTTGTATGCGCATCTGGTGCAGAAAAATTGGTACCGTTAATGTTATTGTATCTGACGTCTCTAATTTGTCCCAGTGGTATCTCAGTGGTATCATCACAACTTTAGGTAGTTATAACATACAAAAGTGAACTTTATTTTATATTTTTGCTTACCTTTATTGAACCTAATTTATATACATTTAGATATACTAAAAGATATTTTTACTGTTTTTTAAAGCTTTGTACCTGAAAATTCATTTGATAGAGTGAATATGTATTGTGTGTATTCAAATCTTTCTCTTGCTTTTTGCACATCTATCTCTGTCTGTAAATATAAAATGTGTGTATTCGAATATAAATTGTAATAGGGTCTGGATGGGAAAACCTTCATTTCTGAATTATTTTTTTTTCTACAAACAATTCCTTTCTATTTTTTTTATATGTTTTGCTCATTAATCTATTCTTCATATTTTTATGTCCCATTATTCTCTATTTTTTATTTTTTTTTTGTATTTGGCTATTTTTTTTTAATTTTAAGACTATTTTAGAGCCCAGCTAAAGGATACTGCGGATGCGGGAGTTTCTCGCTGTATTGAAGAACCATTGGTGGCCTTCGGCTGTTGTCTGCTCTATTGTCGGGTTGTTGTCTATATGGTCGGGTTTATGTCTCTTTGACATTCTCCATTTCCTTTCTCAATTTTATTCTTTTTTTAGCCAATATGTCTGTAAATTTAGTCCATTATTCTCTAACAATTCTGTAAATCTTCGCTAGACCTTCCATATCTATGGCGTATCGTAATAATACATATCATTAATCATTGCACATGCTCAAAGCTAAGGAAACAGCGGGATGTAATTATTTTAATCTTAAAGTTACTAAGTGGTTTTTGATAGAGCAAAATTCAGTATTCAGTGGTAAGGGGGCAACCGTTTATCTTCTTGAGTTTCTCGTTTGTTTTGTCTGGGTTAGAAACAAAATCCTTTTAGTTTATTAACGCCATCAATCAACTTTCGTTCTTCAAAAGGAGTAGGGGCAATAAGGCCCTTATTTGGCCCAAAAATTACTGCAAATTTAAAAGTTATCATACATATTCTTAAATTACTGAAAACTTGATTTAGGTATAAGATACTAAGAAAAACAAAACAAATTTGATATCGAACACGTTACCATGGCAACAAATCATGACTTAATTTGCATATTTTGTTAAATCTTGTGATTTTTCCTTGCTTTTCATCAAATTTTAAGTATATGTTAGATTGAAACAGTATGTGCGCACACAAGAAACAACTTTATATTTGGTGAGATTATGCCAATAGTTATAATAAAGCTTCTGTTAAATTATTTTGTTGTTTCTCGGCTGCGCAGGATGTTTCCACAACGGAAATACAGATAGAAAACTGCATAAGTTCTGTATTTTTCATCGTTTTTGTGAAAATAGTACACATTATGACGTAATTGTGACGTAATCAGATAAAAATCTTTATGTTTTTTATTCATATTTCTTGACCCTATGCATTTCTTAACAGTATGTGCCAATTTGAAATAGTTATCAAACATTGTATTTTCTTGGGCCAAAACTAGGCCTTAATGCCCCTACTCCTTTGACACTTAAGGGTATGGGAAAAATTTGGATTCAGAATTTTTAAAAAAAATCATAGAATATGGGATCAGAATAATATTTAGGAAAAAAGCATAAACTTCCCCTCCCTTCTACTTCCGTCAATGACAAATGACGATTGAACATATTAAACTATCAATTAACTTTTAATTTTGATCCCTGGTCGAATGAACTTATTGGTTTCTGTGGTTTATTTGATTGATAACAATTCGAAAGAACATTTTTTAAAGACAACTTATCAACATAAATTCATTCAGTCCTGCCATGTTTGAAAAACGTGGAAATATGTACGACAACATGCGCCGAGACGCTGATCGTTCAATATCATGGTATTTTTAAACGCAGTGTACATTGTGAATTCATTTCCTAAAAGCTGTTTTACTCTTTTACTATTTCTTTCTTTGATATGTTAATGGTATATGACATTTATTCAAGTGTGAACACTGCCATGCTTTAGTATTGTGTATGTATCATTACAGAAGTAAGCTTTAATGATGTGTATCCGTCATTACAGACCGAAGCATTCATGTTGTGTGTGTATCACTACAATGCTTTAGCATTATTGTTGTTTATGCATCATTACGGAGTAAAGCCTTATTGTTGTTTCTGCATCATTACCCTCATTATTAGCCATTACACAGAAAAACGTTAGTTGTGTTTATGCATCATTACAGAGCGATGCCTAATTGTTGTTTGTTCATCAATACAGACCAAAACCTTAGTGTAGCTCATTACAGAGCGAAATCTTAGTGTTGTTCATTACAGAGCGAAACCTAAGTGTTGTTCATTACAGAGCGAAACATAAGTGTTGTTCATTACAGAGCGAAATCTTAGTGTTGTTCATTACAGAGCGAAACATAAGTGTTGTTCATTACAGAGCGAAATCTTAGTGTTGTTCATTACAGAGCGAAACATAAGTGTTGTTCATTACAGAGCGAAATCTTAGTGTTGTTCATTGCAGAGCGACACCTAAGTGTT
This sequence comes from Mytilus edulis, assembly GCF_963676685.1. Lineage (NCBI taxonomy): Eukaryota > Metazoa > Mollusca > Bivalvia > Mytilida > Mytilidae > Mytilus > Mytilus edulis. Next base: position 25,602,612 of record NC_092356.1, read on the forward strand.
GTTCATTACAGAGCGAAACCTAAGTGTTGTTCATTACAGAGCGAAGACTTAGTGTTATTCATTACAGAGCGAAACCTTAGTGTTGTTCGTTACAGAGCGAAACCTTAGTGTTGTTCGTTACAGAGCGAAACCTTAGTGTTGTTCATTACAGAGCGGCGAAGCCTAAGGGTTGGTCATTACAGAGCGAAACCTTATTGTTGTGAATAACAAAGCAAAACCTTAGTGTTGTTCATTAAAGAGCAAAGTCTTTGTGTTGTTCATCACAGAGCGAATCCTTAGTGTTGTTCATTACAGAGCGAAATCTTAGTGTTGTTCATTACAGAGCGAAACCTTAGTGCTGTTCATTGCAGAGCGAAGCTTTAGTGTTGTTCATTACAGATCGAAGCCCTAGTATTGTTCATTACAGAGCAAAACATTCCTGTGTTTATGACGCTTTACAGAGTGACGCCTTAGTGTTGTTTGTTCATCAACACAGACCAAAGCCTTAGTGTTGTTCATTACAGAGTGAAGCCTTAGTGTTGTTCATTACAGAGCGACACCATAGTGTTGTATATGATTCATTACAGAGCGACAATTTTGTTTTGTTTATGCACAATAACAAAGCGAAACCTTTGTGTTGTTTATGCATCATTACAGAGCGACACCTTAGTGTTGTTTGTTCATCAATTCAGACTAAAGCCATAGTGTTGTTCATTACAGATCGAATCCGTAGTCTTGTATATGATTTATTACAGAGGAAAACCTTATTGTTGTTTATGTACCATAACAGAGCGACATCGTAGTGGTTTAAGCACCATAATAGAGCGACACCTTAATAGTCTTGTATATGCATAACTAAGCAGATACTCGAAGTAACATGACCTAAAAAGATCGTAACAAGGAAATAAAAATGTTATTATTAATTCGTTAAAAAATCCTCTTTTCTTTGTTTGAAGTTTTTAACTGGGTCAACTCACTGAATTTTGTATATTTAAAGTTTACATAAGTATTATCAATACTGAAGGTTTATATTGTTTGTTTATAAATTAACCAAACGGGTTATTTATTGCAAGTTATTTATTATAAATAAACAGTTGTATTAATATAAATATAAATTTTATGGAAGTCTTAATTTCTGTTTTATTAACATGTTTAACAATTTTCCTAAATTTTCTGAAAACTTTATATTAAGTCTTACATTTACTTCGGCTCACTATTAACAAATGATTAAGATTACTATACTACTTGTTTTTTTCACAAAGGAAAATTAGTGTATGTCGTGGCGGATCCAGAAATTTCCATAAGTGGAGGCCCACTGACTGGCTAAGAGGGGGCCCGCTTCCCGTCATGCGTCACTGATTCCCTATAAAACCAACCAAACAATTTTCCGAAAAGAGGGGGGGGCGGGACCCCTGCCCCCAAATAATAAAATATCGACACTGAAGTTGAAAGTCAATCCGGTTTTCTTACATGACTTTGATAACGATTTAGGATCAAGTATTTTCTTCCAAACAAATAGTGTTTAGTCATAATAGCATTACCATCTCCTATGCTGTTAATCCATATACCATCATACAACTATAACACATTAATCAAATGTTTATTCGGGTTACTTACATGTCATGTGATAACGAGAACAGATCAAGTTTCAGTTTAGATTGATTTCCTGGCTTTATTAAAATGGTCTCAGTATTATAGTTTTTATTTGAATTCGTTAAGTATTAGCGTGACTGCAGTTATATGGAACGCCATAGCTACCTTATGACAAATGCAATCGAATCACTAAAGGTAATTGTCTATAATTTAACGACATTTGACTATACTACTCTGTCGACTTGCTTTTATTTAAAAATGTTACGTCAGCAGCTGCACCAAGAAAATAAGGTCATGTATTGAGACAAAAAAAAGGTACTTTTTTGTGACTCACATAATGTGACTTAGGAAAATCATATCCTTCCGTAACAAATATGTCACTCTTTGTAAATGTCTCCGTATGTTTCGTATTAATTTACAAGTTTTCTACTGTAATAGTAACAGTTATAATCGTTTTTCCTACAACTGTTATTAAGGGAATTATTTTGTTTGGCAATTTCTTATGTAAAACACTACTGTTAATGTTTGTTGTATTGTGTCGTTGCTGTATTCTACCTTTTTAAATAAATTAAACACTTTCTGTTGAATCGTTATATTGGGGAGCAATCTTCAATATATTTTTTTATTTGAATAGTAAAAAAAAAATGTATTCCCAAATTTATGTAAAATTGAGAAAGGTAATATGGCATGTGTCAAAGCGACAACAACCCGACCATAGAGCAGACAACAGCCGAAGGCCACCAATGACTCTTCAATGTAGCGAGAATTCCCGCACCCGTAGGTGTCTTTCAGCTGGCCCCTAAAAATATGTATACTAATACAGTGATAATGGACGTCATACTAAACTCAGAATTATACACAAGAAACTAAAATTAAAAATCATATAAGACGAACAAAGGCCAGAGGCTCCTGACTTTGGACAGGCGCAAAATTGCGGCGGGGTTAAACATGTTTATGAGATCTCAACCCTCCATAGCCAGAAATTAATAGTGGTTTTGCTAATTAATATTCATAATATGTAAATGAGAATTGTACCACGTGATAGTAGTTTGAACTGGACTGGCTTGATATTATTAAAATCATTAAAATCTTTAAAACACGGATATTATAAGTTGCCCGTCACAGAGTCCTTATTTACAATCACTTTGATATTTCCGTAAAGTTGTCAGGCGGTCAAAATCAAAACAATGAACGCGAATTTAGTGAATTGTTCGTGCTTTCGTGAGTTTATTCTTCTTGAAATCGTGACATTTTAACTTTACGTGGGCACCTAGAGTTCAACGACTACACATACAAGGTTTGGACTTGCTTATTCTTTGAAAGTTCAAGTTTCAAATTTCACCCCGGCAACCTGTTTTTGTAATGACCTTAGTAGCCAATTTTCAACACAAAGTTTGCAAATTTGACGTTTCAGCCATTTTAGCCTGTATTTTACACTGCAATGTTAAAGGCCTCTCACTTCGATTTTTAAAATAGCTCAGGAACCTGTATTTTTGCAACAACAGTCATTATGTTTCGATTAAATGGTGTATATTGTTGTGTATATTCATTTTCTGCCCCGGCAACCTGTCTATCACTTAAATTAAAATTAAAACAGACATTTTTTCATTTTAATGTAATTTCCGTGACCCGTATCCGATTTCTTTAGTATAATATTCAAATAAGCAAAGTGGCGTTGATTTCTGGATATGCCCCCTATACCTCTAGCCAATGTCGAAAAGTAAACGCATAACAATACGCACATTAAAATTCAGTTCAAGATAAGTCCATCAAGAGATGTGTATGTACATCGTGACTTACAATGTACTTGTGCAACTCGATAAGTACCAAATGTAGAGCAGGAACTGCTTACCCTTCCAGAACATAAACTGAGATCAACTCCAATTTTTTAATGGAGTTCACATTATGTCTTTAGTTTTTCTATGTTATATTTTATAGACTTTTTTAACCGTTTTTGTCATGGCGTTCTTTGTGGGGGTACGGAGGGGTCCTGATCCCGAAATCCCGGGCTCATAAACATGAAATCCCGAGGTCCCGAAAAAATTTAATTCCCTCCATCCCAAAATTCAAAGAAAAAATTCCCGGATCCCACTGAAAAGGATGAATCCCGACATCCCAAAATTCAAAGAAAGAATTCCCGGATCCCACTGAAAAGGATGAATCCCTAAATCCAGAGCTTAAAAACACCAGAGGCGATCCCGACGTCCCGAAAAGGTCCTACCTCCCTTCTTTTTTGTTTGTCGACTTATGAGTTTGAACATTTCTTTGGTATCTTCAGTTTCTTGTAAAAATAAAAAATAAAAGATCTATATTTTAGACTGTAACTAGTGTAAGTAGTGATGCATTTTAGCGGGATCATACAGGAGGGTCTGGAGGGGGGGGGGGGTTGGTCTGTTATTCTGTAAACATTTAATTTTCACCCCTTTTTTCTCTAATCTTCAACAAATTAACCCCTTTTTCCTCTAATCTTCAAATTTTTTTTGCCCGTTATTCTCTTTTCTTCATTTTTTAAGGGCATTATTCTTTAATCATTTAACCCCATGCAAACCCTCATACAGTGACAGTAACACTCACATAAAGTTTCATCTATTCTTATATATATAAAACAGTGCAGACAATCTTCTTGCGATGCAATGTACGTCATTGTAACGTGAACTTATTGTTAGTGACGTCAGTAATAGTTGTTTGATGACGTCAAAATTATAAACTCTTAGCTGCTTCAACGTATCCTACTAATAGATTATTTGAGATAATCAATAATGGTGAGTTTTGAATTTAGAATATTTTAAATGTCTTGAAAATCAGAATATGCCAAATTTTAAAATACTTTGCATACGCGCTAACAATATTTTTGCACCAACTTATGTGCTTGTTGTGGATTTGACGGTATATATATATAGTGGATAGTGCGTAAATATAAATGCATGAACGTTCTTTTAAACCGGGTTTTACAGTGCGTATCGCTGTGTAATTGTTTTTTCTACATTGGCTAGAGGTATAGTGGGAGGTTAGTCATCTCACAAAACATGTTTAACTCCTTAATTTGGTAGACTTGTATGATTTTTAATTTTAGTTCATTTAGATGTTATGGAGTTTAGAATGACGTCCATTTTCACTGAACAAGTATACACATTTTTTTAGAGGCCAGCTGAAGCACGCCTCCGGGTGGCCTTCGCCTGTGTTAATGTTCTTTTGGTCGGGCTGTTGTCTCTTGTTAACTATTTCCATTCTCTATTTTACTGTAAATTCAAAAAACAATTGCGCGTATTTATCATTGTGTGTGATTATTTTTGAAGTTCTAATGGTAAACATACGTCGGGTTGTTTTCGATTTTAGGAAAAGTCATTTGTATCAGATATCAGAATGCAAGTTCTTATCATTATACTCCAGTCGTTCTTTACCCATTAACAAAAACCTCGCTTTAATTTATGAAGTTATGAGTAATTTATAAAGGGTGTGTACGTACAACTACAATTTTATTTCTTGTATCATACAAATTATAATTAGTCGCCTGTATTGAATTTCAAGACATGCAGCCTTTATAACTATGAAAATTACTTTTTAAATCTTGTACGTTCGAAGAGCTAGTATCCTAAATACCCTTTGGCCGCTTTTGATAGGAACGCTGCCGGATTATCACTCTCAAAATTTAAAAACATGGGGTGGCTGAATATTTGAATTTTATCGTAGCATTATTTTACAAGTTATTAATTAGATGGGAGCAAAATAATTATTTATCTACATCTGTGTTGGTAGTATTATAAATGTCTCTTATTTGTTTAATAAATATTTTATAGGTTGACAAATTAACCAAAGAGCAAATTCTAGGTAAGTTACCAAAACACAACTTGTTTCTGAACAAATAATGGTGATTTAAATGTAATAGGTGACACGATATCCACATTTCCTTGATATTACTGACAATTATCAGCTAAATAAACCCCTCTTTATCTAGAAAAACGCTTCTATACCAAGATCGCTTCTTCCATGGATTAAATTATAGCTTTGATTTTCAGACTCGTGTTGGTCTTTTTTCTATTTGGTTTTAGTTTCATTGTTATTTTACTAGAAGATGCCCGCGAAATATTGGTACAATATGCCAAATGTTAAAATACAAAGAGTTTTAAATACCATGGGCAGTACGTGGACTGATCATGCGCGAAAGCGTATATGACACGGATCAATAACTCTTCGAATTTGAATATTTGCGAATTTGGATATTGTTCCTCTAAAGGATTAGGTCCAGTAAGACCCTTTTTTGGCCCCAAAATACACCAGTTTTACGAAATCGTTAAAATGTAAACTTTTAGTTATTTATTAGACAGTAGAATGCTTCTGCTACATACATATGGACTGTTTTTGACAATACAATGCACATATATCGGGTACTAGCACTATATAGTCATGCTAAATTACTGAAATCTTCACAATTTTAGCATTTTAGTTTAGACTGTTTTCGTGTAAAACGAAAGTGGCCGCATTCGTGTTCATCCTTAATATTGAAATGTAAGTTGTATTTTATGATAATACATAACATATATAAAGGTTGATAATGAACACGGATGCGGCCACTTTCATTTTTGACAAAAAACATCTGAAAAGTGACATTTTTCGTCATATTTGGTAGATTTTTCTTATTTGAGCTTGAATCGGGTCGTTTTTAATTATTAAATCAGTTAAAATCGTTCACATTAACTAATTGATTCAAATGAAATAGACACTTAAATAAGTGTTTAAAAAGTGGTCAAAATCTTTCGTCAGCTGAACCTGAAATTTGAGGCCAAAATCGGTCCTTACCGGACCTGCTCCTTTTGCATTGTCTGTGGGAAAAAGTTAGTTTCAAAGAAGGAAGTACAAAACACAAACTTGTACATTTATACGTCATATCACAAATATTTTCGACTCAGTATGGTTTCAGAGGAGTGACGGCTCAATGAAATCGATCTCTTCCTGTAGAAGTATAGATATGTTAAAATCATTTATTTTCAGTAGGTTATGAACTCTTAGAGTTTCCCTTACTTTTGTATTTTCAGAATGTAGGGCAGCTTTCCGTCTGTTTGATAAAGATGGCGACGGTACTATTACAACACATGAGATAGGTGTTGTCATGAGATCATTAGGAAAACACCCAACAGATGAAGACCTGAAAAAAATTGTAGATGAGATTGATATAGATGGTAATACCTATAAAACATAGGGCCCCTAAAATAGATAAATTTATAAGAACATGTACATGTGGTATGCGTGCCAATGAGACAACTCTCCATCCAAGTCACAATTTGTAAAAGTAAACCATTATAGGTCAAAGTCCGGCCTTCAACAATGATGGCACTCGCCATCCCCCTTTTTTTATCTTGTCTAGATCTGTTTTTCATATAACTTCATTATCATTTTGGCTTATTTTACTTTATTTAGAGTACATGCATACTGTCCTGGCGGATAAATTATTGTTATTGCTTTATTTGCCCTCTTTTGGGGCGGCATTTAAACTGTCTTCTGGGGTGGGGGGGGGGGGGGGGGGGGGAGGGGAAGCGATACAATTATTTTGCTTAAACAACTGACCCTTAAAGTGTCGGGTGTGCATTTCAATTCAATATAATATATGTGCACTGAATATGTCGAAAAATATAAACTTTATTTGTACTTACTCGCTCTGAAACTAGAGAAAAGCTCTGCCTCGCGTTTCGTCCCGTTTCTAAACATGATTATTTTCCTCCAATGTACTTGTATTGTATATGTACTATATATACCATGGTTTTTACGAGTTAACATATTTAAACAAACGAATCCGAAGGATGAGTTTGTTGAAATATGTTAATGAGTAAGACACATGGGCCCAGTTTCACGAAGCTGTCTTAGGACTAAGATATGTCTTATGATGGTCTTACGACATATCTTAGTCATAAGTGGGTTTCACAAAGCGGTCCTAAATTAGGACATATCTTAAAGTTGGTCATAAAGTTAGGACAACGCGAGAGGTGTCTTATGATGGTCTTAGGATAGTTATACGTTTATTTATATAAATTACACTCATTTTTTATATTCATTTTGAAAAAAAATATCTTATTATTATCTAATTATCTATTCTCCTGTTCCTGCTTAAAACATATATACATTGACGGATTATCAGGATTTGTCAACAATGAAAATTCGATGTATTGATATAAAAATTGCACGATTTTATCTCTTAACCCTTTATAACCAATAAAGTCGAAATTGAATTCAACTCACTTGTACCAAAACAATGTCATAATTTTATATTCTTTTTTCTTAATTTTGCATTGAAAATTTCATATTTATATTGATGTATTGTTTAAAGATAATTTATATATAAACAAGTGTGGACACAGATGAGTGTGGATAGTATGTATGGATGTTTGACAGTGTCTTAGGACAAAATGAGTTCTATGTTTTTTCTATATGGTGTTATTAACTATGTTGCACGATGACAACCAATCTGAGCATTATGAGTGTTATTTATTAAATTTTTTATGCCCCCACCTACAATAGTAGATAGGCATTATGTTTTCTGGTCTGTGGGTCCGTTCGTTCGTTTGTCCCGCTTTAGGTTAAAGTTTTTGGTCAAGGTAGTTTTTGATGAAGCTGAAGTCCAATCAACTCGAAACTTAGTACACATGTTCATTATGATATGATCTTTCTAATTTTAAAGCCAAATTAGACTTTTGACCCCAATTTCACGGTCCATTGAACATAGAAAATGGAAGTGGGAGTTTCAGGTTAAAGTTTTTGGTCAAAGTAGTTTTTGATGAAGCTGAATTCCAATCAACTTGAAACTTACTACACTTGTTGCATATGATATGATCTTTCTAATTTCAAAACTCATAACTGCTCCAAAAGTAATCTGATAGAATTTCAAGCATTTTAAGCCAATATTATCAACATCTACTAATGAGTCTTAATATGTCTACATATCTAAAAAGTCATAATATTCAAAAGGTAATGCAAAATTATTCCTTTTCATTTTTTTTGTTATATGGATACACATTTGAGTGATACATGTACCAATACAATATTTGTTGTGGTATGAAAGTGCAGTAATTAGCATTTACTGTAACTATGTTAATTCACACAAATTGAAAAATAAACAAATGAATGGACCAGATGCTCCGCAGAGCCCAGCTTTATACGACTGCAGAGGTCGAAGCCTGAACAGTTGGGGCTAGTATTGACACAACATTCAAGCTGGAAACAGCTCTGAGTTTGAATTGTGATTAAATAGATGACACAGCTTAGGTTTCTGACACAGAATGAATGTGGTCTAATGAACTTAAATATTTGTTTTGCTTTTGTGTTAGGAGCAATTCACTATACTGCTGAATATTAATCCTTTCAAACAAAAATATCTAAAGAAATTTTCTTTTTAATTTCTGAAATGAGAAACATTTAGAGGAGACAAACTTCAGTTAAGAGATCAGAAACTAAAAAAATGTATAATTTTTCCATTTGTAAAAGGGCATACCCTAGAAAGTGCTTGCAATCACTGAATGGTTATTAATGACTGCTTTAATTTATCAGTTGGTAATAAAGTGAATATTGCATTGTATATTGTATAATTGATTTAAGTTGACTGAACAAAGAAAGATAACTCCAATTTTCAAAGAAGATTTCATAAAGCATTGGTATTAGGTAATTCAAGAACCATTCTGGACAAACTCCAATTAAGGGTCTTGAATTTACAAAAATGTTTGTTTTTGGTCCGTAATTATTAGACTGTTTGTCCCATAACCCACACAATATATCCGAACCTTCTACTTATGGTATTAAACATTGTGGTACAATTTCAGAACAATTGAAATACTTATACACAACTTTTTAAACCGACACTAGATTAAAGCTTGTCTTGGGCACTTTTGTACCCCTTATTCCTAAACCTTAGGGACCATAACCCCCAAAATCAATCCCAAGCTTCCTTTTGTGGTTATAAACGTTGTGTTATAATTTTGTTGATTTCTGTTGACTTATAATAAAGTTATTATCCAGAAACCATCTTTCGGACAGGATACCAATTTACGACCCCAAATTTTTTGTGGTTGTATAAAAATGTTGAACATGTGCAATGAAGTATAGTTTTAGAAATCGATTAGGGAGCTACCATTTGATTTTTATGGGGGGGGGGGGGCTAGGATGAAAAATTTTGTCCTGCCTTTTTTTTTAGTTGTAATCTCTGTCCTGCCTTTTTATTTTTCAGTCTATTCGGTCCTGCCTCTTTTTTTCTTCGCTTATCCTGACTTTTTTACAACAATTGTCATCCTGCCTTTTTTTTTTTTGCCAAGTTACTTATCCTGCCTTTTTTTTTTACTCAAAATCCTGTCCTGCCTTTTTTTTCAAATTTCATCCTAGCTCCCCCCATAAAAATCAAATGGAAGCTCCCTTAGACTGGATAGGCCTTATATTTTTTTTCCCTCCTAATTGAAGGACCGTTTACACTCAGGGCCGAGTCATCAGCAGGCAATACAGATGTATTAAAACAACCTAGCATCATATTGCTAGTAGTGGGAGTAGCATTGTCCGGTAAATTTGTTCCCACTTTTTTTTATAAAATGTATGGTTCAAATCAAAATAGAATGCTTTTATCTCCTGAATACTTACATTGTACATAGAGATGATACTACTTTGACAAATCCTTGTCCATTAGAGTTGTCTGTCAAATCTTAATTTCACAAAGAATGAATTGCATAACAATGAACTGAGCTCAAAGCAAAGTACTTTAATAATACACTTAGACAAAGAGCTAAATCCAGTGATATACTTTGTACTACAGGTCCTTCATGACCATCCATCCACCCAAACCATATCTCAATAACATTCCATACTACATGATTGGATTCAGAAGTCCTGAAAAAGACATGACTTTTTTTATCTTGTTTTAAGTATATATGCACAGGTTAAACCTTTATTGTGGATATAATCATTCAGTATCTAGCAACTATCAATTTGCTTCATGCACATATTGATATAGGTTGATTGCTCCTCTGTTGGAAATTAGAACACACCTCCATCTAATTTTAGTCAACTGACGAAGAAAAATTCAAAACTATATAAAATGTTATCTAAGACTTGTCAGTGTCTATTTCCTTTGCCACTGAATAAGATTCCATATTTACAACCAATGAAAATCAAATATCCCTCTAATAGACTTAGCATTGAAATCGTTTTCTAAAATGGTAGTTATGTGGAACCTAGAACTAAAAAAATTGAAACAATATATCTTAAATATTTCAAATGCACATGTACATTTAATAATTCTCCAAAATTCACTTTATTTTTCCTTTTTTTGGTTTTCTGTTGGAGACTGTATATTGACCTCTATGTAGCCTTTTCAACTTATAAAAGGGGGGATACATTTCCATAGAATTAAACTTTTCTGAAAGAATTGATTCCATTTATTTTCAATAAACAATAAATATTGAAGTCTATAACAGGCATCTAGGAACAGGCTCAACATTATTTCTAAACATGTATTAATATATACCAAAATGTGGACAAACCTACATTAAATATTCTACTTCAACGACTTTAATTAGTGGAGTAGATCAAATTAAAAAGTCACAATGGTTAAAAACTCCAATGGCAGTCTTTCCTGCTAAAATCTTGATGTGTAGAATGTGATATACCATTTTTGGGTCTATATACTGTCCTTTAAATTTAGGTCATTTTGACACGGCAAAATATGAAAAAAAATGTAAACTATGGTCTGGAAAGCACACAGTTTGTGATATTTTAAGGTATCTTTACTAAGAAAACCTGCAAATCTCAGTGGCAGATCCAGAACTTTTCAAAAAGGTGTGGGGGCTCTGATGGACCAGAGGGTTGCCCACTCCCATCAAGCTTCAATGATTTCTTACATATATGTCATAAGCTAAATTTCCCCCACCCCCTTGGTCTGTCTATGCATCTGTTTATCGTTCTGCGAAATAGTACTAATACTAATTTTTCCCCTCCCTTACCTGGCCCTAGACAGTTGCTTACCTTTGTAAACATTTTATAATTATAGTCAGGTATATATTGATTGAGAGTAACTTACATAGTAGTTAATGGGACTCTTTTTCACACGGTTCTGTGAAATATAATACGGCAAATATATACCCGTACATACTATCCGCATAACACAGAAATCTGATAGATTTTCACTCCTCTGGGAAAAATCAACCTGTGAAATGAAATACCATGCCTGGAAAAAAATTACCGGGACAAATTATCCTCAGGATAAAATATCACAGAGGACGAAATAAACCGTTACATTACATGAGAAGCCGGTTTGGTTACAAATAATTATGTCACGTGAAGGCGCACTGACGTCACAATTTGCATTAATTTTGCAATACACTACAGTTCACTCATACAGAACCCATTATCATGCAAACATGCAACGTGAATGTGATTGGTTATCAAATAATACAGAATTTATGCACGTACAGTTAATATAGAAGAAATTAGTTCATCAAATGTGAGTTCGTGATCTTGTGGTTAAGACCGATGGCTACAGTGCTGAAAGTCCTGAGTTAGATTCTCACTTGGGGTGCTAAAAATATCAGTACATCAGAAGGGTAATTTTCACCCTCTCACACACATCTTTGTTAATGTTCCGGGATTGTTGAAAACTTGCATATTCATCAATATTTGATTTTGTGGTTTTAACAATCCAGACAGACAAATAGCAATAAGGTGTTTAGGAAAACATGACCTAAAACCTCCTTCATATATGACAAAAATACATGGGAACTCATATTGAATGGTCAAATGTGTTCAATATGAAAATTGAAATTAAGATGGTAAAATCAAATATTAGCCGTTACTGTAAATGGACTTAAAGTATGACTTTTCAGCAAATTTAAAGGGAAATGACACGGAAGGGGCCAAATAGTGTTCAAGGGGAGCAAATGCTATTTAAATTAGTATGCAGGTTTTAAATATAGAGGGAAGTTGAGTCATCTTTTTGGGTGAAGTTAAATGCTGACTAGTGTGAAACGTGAAAGTCAAATTATTGTGTCATGAAAACGGGAAATGAGGTCTGTCGTGAAAACGGGAAATGGGGTTCTGCAGGACCCCGGAAATGACAAAAAAATGAAAATTGCTCATGTACATAGTGTAAGCGGGATATGGGAATCTGACAAAACAGTAAGTGGGATCTGGGATCAGAACACCCCCCCCCCCCCCCCCCCCCCAATGAGACCCCCTTATGTAGATTTACCTTCTAATTCTATATAAAAAAAAACACAACTAAGAACTACGTTTAATTCACTTTGACTACTGATATGCAAACCTAGAAATATTTCATAAAATAGTGATTGAAAGATTCATAACACTTTGAAAGGATAATTCAGACACGTGTTACGCGGGGAGCATGACAAATAATAATGTCACGTGATCGCGCACTGACCTCAAGTTGCATCGCCCTTACAATTCACTAATACATGACCATTTTCATACAAACATGCAACGTGAATGTGATTGGTTATCATATAATACAGAAATAATGCATGCACAGTTTAAGAAGAAATTAGTTCAATAAATCGATGCGATTTTCACTTTTGACACGAATAGGTCGGGTTGACATTACTGTCATCGGAGATAATATTGAGATAAATGGGATAAAACGGACCGTCAAAAAGGTCTAGAGGAGCACATCAGTAGAACCTTAACATTAATAAGTAATACTTACCAAAATTTCTCTAATTAAAGAACTATATAACTGAAATTTCACAAAGATAACGGTAAACATTTTGTTGATGGTGATGATGCTATTATCGATCCGTTGAATTCAGGGTCAACGGAATTTTTTGCGTTGCGTTTAAATCATTGAGGCCATCTATTTTTATTGCGGGTTCCACATATATAAATCGGAATTAAAGAAAAAATGGAATGTTGTTAGCAGAATCAAAACAGAAATGATGAACATTGCAACATTTTCAGCAAAATATAAATAGGATGGAGGATCTGTGTATTCACATTATTTGTAAAACTCTCCTTATTCATGTGAAGCGTGTGCTTTACATCGAGGCTTGCTATGCTTATCATTGACGCCACAGTACTTCAACCAATCAGACAATGTTTATTTTGGGCATTTGACTTTTTTTAACTCAGATTTTGGAATATTTTAATCGAAATTATAGAAAAATGGAATGTTGTTAGTACATATAAAATAGAAAATGATGAATACTTTTAGCTAAAGATAATTTGGATGGGGGTTCTGTGTATTCACATTATTTGCACAACTCTCCTTACTGATGCCATATTTTGGAATTTCCGTGACCTAAATGGTTCGCGAAAATTAATATTTTTATATATAGTATAGTAATTACTTTTATTTTTTTATATTTTATTTTGCAAATTATGTCATTATATTAATCAATACGTTTAGAATAATTTATGATAAGACATACTACATTAACATGATTTTTTTTCCGTAGATCATATTTTTATTTGAAAATTTAAAGAACTTGCGACAGGTTTAGGATGTCTTAGCTAAGATGATCCTAAGACAGCTTCGAGACGAGGTCTGAGATATGTCCTAGGATAGTCATAAGAGGATCATAAGACATGTCCTAAGATATGTCTTATGACATGTCTTAGGATAGCTTCGTGAAACCGGCCCATGGTATATAAAATTTGTAATATAAATAAAATGATTGACAGCTTCAAGACCTTCAACTGATATTGGAAATTGATCACGTTACAGTTTTATCCAATGAAATGGAAGCGCGCGCAATTAAGTCACTTTTGCGCTTCGTGTATGATCGTCTGTGTATTTCATGTAATAGAACCCCTGAATTTGCAGAAAGTAAAGAAAATGTCGGATTTTCCCGATTTTTTTTAGTTTTGCGCCCCGTGTATGATTGTAGGCGCAGGTAATTTCATAATGTCATCAGACTGAGGTAAACAAAAATGTCGGATTCCAGCGACAAGGATTAAATAATTATTCTAATGACGGTAAGAATTGTTTTTTTTTTGTTTTCAATGTATCACACAAATTAATCATATTTTACAGAATTTTCATCTGATTGAAAAATGCTTTTCTTCCCTTATTTTGTTAGATTGTTTATTAATACACAATTTTAATGATAAAAAAATATTTTAACAGTGGCGGATCCAGGGGCGTAGATAGTGTACGTCCCCCAATCATGTTTTTCACAGATATTTGTAGCCAATATTTATTCCTTTTTGTATAGGTATCTCCCCTTTAAATCGAAATTTAATTGAATTTTCGCAAAGGAAATGATAGTTTTACATTTTATTTTTTTCAAAACTGAAAGAAGAAACATTTGTAATTGTTTCCAAAATTAAGGGAATTCGTAACAATCCTATATAGTTTGAAAAGGGTTTCTTGAAATGTGGTACACATAATTTATTGCTTTTTCTTATAAAATGAAAACAAATGAAGATCTTGACCTTTTAGTACGTTTTACAGTTTCCTAAATATTTTAGAAGCGGATACATTTAAAAAAAAAAGGTGGAGCTTCAGCCATGGAATAACATGAAAATGAATATGTTATACCATGGCTGAAGCTCCGCCTTTTTCCTTTGGATTCTAGTCGAGTTGCATATTTAATAAGCAAAGTATGGTACAACATAAATTTGCATATGATATACCATGGTTTTCCCTCACCACACTTTTTAAGCAAATTATTTCATAAAAACATCAAAGGAAAAAATCCAATTTATGTTACAAATTTATATTTCTCCTGTAAAATCTATGTGTCAAACTATTCAGATAACTGGTTTCAGGCGTAGCTTATAATTTCAATTTAAGAAATGCACTTGGCGAACAGTTAAATAACTTAAGGTCTCATTATATTAAAAAAAAAACACATATTTTTAAGGGGATGGAACAGTGACATTTGAAGAATTTTTGGCCATAATGACAAAACAGTTATGCTCAAAAGAAACCGCTGCGGACATTCGAGAGGCCTTTAGAGTTTTCGATAAAGACGGAAAAGGTTATCTCACAGTATCAGAGTTTCAGCACATCATGGGAAATCTTGGAGAGAAAATGACATGGGAAGAAACGGAGGAGATGATAGTAGAGGTCGACACGGATGGTGATGGAAAAATTTCTTGTGACGGTACACATGTTTACTTGTGCAAGGCCAACAAAAAATATGTGTGTTTCCTATTTTCCTATTTACCCTATTTTTAAGCTTAGAAACAGCCACCCTTATTTTTTTTTTTTTTTTGGGGGGGGGGACATTTTTCAATAAGCACTGTTAAAGTCAGACTTTGTCTCCGGACCGATAGACTTAATGTAAAATAAAGTTACATAAAACAAAATCTGTACCTATATACATGTAGCTACATTGTACCTACCCAATTTTTTTCAAAGAGTTAATAGAAAAAACACATATATTATTTTATTTCGCCTAATTAAAAGTTGAAGTCTGAACTTTGCTACTGTTCTGATGTACAATCATATAGAAATGATTAATGAAATAATGCCCAAAATAATAACTTTATAAAGAATCAATTCCATTCAAAGTTTGAGAAAGATGGATTTACGACCCGGTGTAGGAGTAAAAATAGGCCGTTATGAAATTATGTCCATCGGACACCTTTTCACAGTGAATTGTGTCTACAACATGGTATTATGAAATATCATCCGGACAATAATATATTTCCCTATGAAATCGTGTCCACAGAAGTGGAAAAAGGTGCCCTTCAAAGAAAGGACAATGTTTCATACGGAAAAAAGTGTCCATCATATAAAGGAATAAATATAAATGGTTAATAACCCTAGTATCGCAATAAAGCAAAATTTTACAAACAATTCAATTAAACAATACCAATACAATGTCTTGACCTTCTTTGCACGGTGACTCTTTAATAATTAATCTTTTCAACGCCTTAATTAAAGATTGAAAAATTGTAAAAATTTCAAGCAATCAATTTAAAGAGTAGGGAAATTGAACTATGTAATTAAAAACATTAAGTCGACAAATAACAAAAAAAAAAAACAAAAAAAACTTAAAACAAAACAAAAAAGACAAACAGTTTACAAACATAACAGAGAAAATTAAAAATTGAGCAACACGAAACCACACCATCGTAACCTAGGTTACTTGAATATGGTGACACAATTCTTAAAAAAGAGGATGATTTAAAAAAAAAAAAGTGTTAAGCAGACGCCAAATATGATTTATTCTAGCAAAATGTGTATACTGTGTAAGGTTTGTTCCTCTTTTTGGTAATAATGTACATATATAGTCGATGTAGGAACATTCGAAATGTTCATGGTTGTAGTATAAAAGAGAAACCTCAAACATTTAAAAATCGATTATAATTATGCGATTTGTTTTAAATTCACGATCTTGCAGATGCTGGTGTGTCATATTCATCTTTAATCTTATGGTTTGATATTTCTATGGAATACATTTGTAGCAATATTTATTAAAATAATACATGTATTAAGTTATTTAAGCAATTTCTTTTTTAAATTAATTGAATTATTCGTATCTTTACAGATTTCATAAAAATAGTTACTACGACAGAGTAAAGCCGTTTTTGTATTGATTGGCAATGCAAAACCATTAGCTTGCGAATGACTCAACAATATTTCTTAATTATGAAGTGATGTTCAACGAAACGAAACAGAAATGTGAACAACGCAAATGTTGAACAACAAATACACTATTCTTGTTTTGAATATTTTTGGCGGGAAAATTAGCAAACACCGACAAAAGTGAGAGGGAGATAGATACAAAAATACTCTTTGTTTTCAGTTCGGTCATTGAATAAAAAAAATACATTGTTGATATTATGTACTGATAATTAAATAATCTATATGTCACTATGTGCTGTTATTAAGGTTCATCATAACAAATGGACAAATATGGCCGTATTTTCACCTCAAAAACCACTCTGTGTACAGACTTACCTGTGCTGTTTTAATGCCTAGCGTCCACTAGATATATAAAAGTTAAATGCATTTGGTGTTTAAGAAAGATAAAATCTTTCTTGGTTTTTGATGGGCATTTTTTTTCCTTTCTGCAGAAGGTGCAAAAATAAACAAACATTAAATGTTAGTAGTATACATGTATACATTTAAGCATTGAACAAAGTCATGCTTTTCTCAGACAGTTTGTAACGTCTTTTTGTAAACCGTTGGATGTATACTGATTGGTTACATGGTAAGTTTAATATCATCATAACTGAACTAGCGTACAATTTGATAAGAGTACGGAACGGTACTACGAATCTTTTGTCTTTGTAAGTTAGTGTTTTTATAATTCGTGTCAAACCATTTCTAAAGGATTTTGATATATAATTGTTCATATGTTATTCTGTTACATCATTGTCAAAGGGTTAGGAAAGTGGTGATCGGTCGTAAACTTATACCACATCTTCTTTTTTATATTTTTTCTTATTGTTTCGGCGCCCCCGCCATTTTCTTTAAGTACCTTTCCAAATCTCAAGTCAGAATCAAGTTGTCGTTGGTTGCTGTCAACTCATCTTCTTGCGCATGTGCACTTTTGTAGGATTATAAATTTGGAATACAAAAAAAAAACATGCATCAATAGGTATATTACATCTAGTTTGTCGAAGTGTGTTAAAAATTAACTTTAGTTTTATTTTCGAGCCTGCGACATTTGTGCATACAACATGTACAACTCGACACAGGTATAAAAGAGGGACGAAAGATACCAGAGGGACAGTCTAACTCATAAATTGAAAATAAGCTGACAACGCCATGGCTAAAAATGGCTAAAAATGAAAAAGACAAACAAACAAACCATAGTACACATGACACAACATAGAAAACTAAGGAATAAGCAACACGAACCCAACCAAAAACTAGGAGTGATCTCAGGTACTCCATAAGAATAAGCAGATCCTGCTCCACATGTGACACCCGTCGTGTTGCTTATGTGATAACAAATCCCATAAATAGTCTAATTCGGAAGGTCACATTCAAAAATGGGAAGGGGGTTGTATGTAATTACGACGTAAGGAACATATTCGATATCATTTGTGAAACGGTTATTCTATAACGGTCAACCAACTCGTGATGGCGTTCGTTAAATTTACGAAGGGATTATTTCAACTTCACCATTTGGAATTCTTGATTTAATAGCTTCCTAATGAGCAGCAACCCTCTATCAAGAAAATCATGATAGGAAATACAAGCACGGGAATATCGTATCAATTTGGAGATATATACCCCGTATGCAGGTGCTGTTGATATGTTGCTACTTAGAAATTGAAAGTTCACAATTGGAAAACTGAAATCATCTCTTTTGTCGTAAAGTTTTATTTTCAACCGACCCTCATTGTCAATTTCTAGATGTAAGTCAAGATATGAGGCCGACTTAACTGTATTTGTAGTATCCTTTATCTCCAATTCGATGGGATAGATGAGTTCAACATAGTCATCAAATTTTGAATTATTTAGTGAAAGAACATCATCTAATGTAAAACAATTGTGATCTGGTGGTGGCGTTTACTAACTACTTGAAAGCTTTATATTCTACAAGGTTGAACACCTGGATGATTCATACTTTAATATGAAGATGTCCAGTGTCTTTGGCATCATGTTCAGTTCATGACTTCTTGAGAAAATAAGATTCTGTGTAATGTTGATTTTTATCTTAAGTTTCGTAAGATAACTATAAAATATCTAGTATGTGCGTACGTTTTCAGGTCATCGTGCCTGTCAGACAGTTTTCATCTGCCCTCGAACTCAATCATTGATCAGTAAATGAGGTAGTTTAGTTTAAACATATTTTATTTGCCAAAATGTGCAAAAGGGATGAGACACAAGTTAATCAAACTTATATGAGGTACGTTAATACTTCTGACAATAGGTCTACTATAGTTAGGGTATGAAATGATTGAATAGGGTGTATATGTACAATTGGCAAGTGTCATTTGACCTTTACCTCATTTTGTATGTACGACTTTTTATTCAAGAATAGAAACAGCAATTATGTACGAGTTGTCGTGTTAGAACATCCACATTGGTAATCCAGACGTATAAGAAAAAAGAAGTAACTACATGTAGGTGTTTGATGATCTGAAAAGGGTCATATACTGTACGTTATAACTCATTACTGTTAAACTGTTAACCAAAACATGAATCGATTCTGTTAAGTAGTTCATGAGAAAAGTATCACAATTTCTAGGTGCATTCCACATATTTTACTCATTGAAAAACATATTATAAGACATGTATCAAACATGTACAAAAATACGGACTTCACAACTCGTTCACAAAACCCTTACTTTTCCGAAAATTAAGGATTTTCTTTCCCTTGAACATTTTTTTTTTTGCCTTTAATACTCTTAAACTTCATACCATTTTTGGTCATTGTTTTATTTTATTCGAACGTCACTGGTGAATCTTTTGTAACTAGTACCCGTATTCATGTTAAATTCTAATAAGCTGTTTCTTCTATAGGAGACATTTCAGAAAATAACAAAATTCATGCTTTGTTTGTTCAAATATTCTATTAAAAACTTATACAAACAAATCAAAATGTCAGCAATAACTTTAAAAAAAAGTTAAAGACTCTGTAACATACAACTAACATCATACTATCAATAACTTTAAGGCTTTAATGAATAAATGCAATGTATATTTTTAACAATTATTTAACGGAAATTACTCATCAAAACCCATTCCACAACATAACTCTCATGACACTATCATTACAAAAATAAACATTTTAAAAGTTTGAATCTATAAATTATTTACATTTTAAATTTTGTCACCAGATTAGATTTATTTATTAATAACTAGTTTCAAATCTTCCCCTCCAACACATAGAAGACAAATGAGCTCTCAATGTAAACTGATTTTATTATAAACTGTCATGTTTACTAATTTTTCTGAAAATTCGGCACTATTCTCAACTGATAAAATGTTTTCAACAACATCTGAAGTGCTTGTCTCTATGGTACTATCAACGGACTATATGCAACCAAAGTCTCTATTTCATCATGAACTGCTTATAATTGATTGGTTTAACTATTAGATAAATAATTACTAGTTGCAGTGATTTCACCCTATTTAAACTCCTCTAATTATGTGTATTCACTAGATTCTTCGTCAGAATACCACATTTCCCATGAATCTTTTATCTCTTGATGCTCTAACCAAAATTGTTCATTTTCTCTGTTGCTTTCATTTTCTGAGCATTTTTCGAAACTAGTTTTTCCTTTCTCATTTTAAATCCTAGGAAAAGCCCTGCGAATACAGGTTCCTTTGTCACCATCACAATATGTGGAAGTACCAAACTTCAATGAACCTTTATTTTTTATGGCTGTCTCAAAATATCTACTACAACATTTTGTTTTTCTATGATTTGTTTCAATAGTCTTATTTTTCACTGTTGCTTTTACCTTTGTCTGTTGAGGCACACTGAACTGTTGTTCAGCTCTATCAGCTCTTCTGTTCTCCTTTTTCGTACATTCGAAGCAAATGTCTCCTTCCTCATTAAAAAATTCAAGAGATTCCAAGCTTATACAAGTTCCTCTGTCATCATCACAGTCTGTCCAAGTAGCAACTTTCAATGCTCCATTTAAACCTTTCTTTGTAATGGCTGCCTCAATATATTTACCAAGACAACTGTCGTAAAATCTAGCTTGTGTGAGGGTTATTGGTCCATGATCTGTTTTAATAATATAAACTTTTTCTTTTCCCGTTTTCCTTTTAGAACAGTTATGTTGATCTTCACGTTGTATTTTCTCTATGACAGGAGGATCAGGGTAAACAATTTCAGCAATGAGTAGTTGGAAATCAATCGGAAGTTCTCGTGTAGTCAAGTTTCTTTGACCTTGAAGCTGCATTTGTACATTACACCTACTTGACTTTTGGAGAGTACGCTGATTTTGTTTTTGTTTTTTATCATAATCTATTCTCCTAAAAATCTTGTTTTTGAGAAAAAACACAAAACAATCCTCAGGTGGAGTTTTTGAGCCAGGTGATTTTTTTCCTTGTTTTTGATGTCTATGCACATTATTCCTTCCATTAAAAGAATTTCCTCTTCCACCATTAGAAGATAATTTCTTTTTGTCTGCTTTAGATTCATTACGTTGTCTTCGAATTCTTTTGTTGGTACACTAAAAGCACAAAGATATATATACTAAAATACAAGCTTCAATAATGCCTTAAGTGTCTTCATACAAAACCTACTAGTATTCTTGGTGCACCATTATGCATGAAGCATTGAAAAGGCTTTCAATGAGAATGTTCAAAGCAATGTGTGAGCTAGTTTAAAAATACAGTTTATTATATATATATACAACGGTGCTTAATATGTGTTTCTCCACAGATGTAACACAAATATGAAGGGAGACTTGTTGGCATACTCTTTTTATGTTTAACTTCAGCATTTTTAATTGGGATATTTGACAGGAATATTGTTTGTTAAAAATCCATTATAATTAACCATGACCCTAGCTTCAGAACTAATGACTTCAAAATCAATAAGATCTTCCTTCTACCATCTGATATTGCTCTTCTTAAAGAAAGTTGTTATCAGATGTAAGGAGTATTTGATTTAGCAACCATAGGAGAAATATGTGCACAATATGTGCAGACATATTATACGATCAGGTATTTCACATAAAATCATGTATGGTAATATTCTTTACAAAGCACAAACATTTCAGCATTCCCCACAAAAGTTAACCAAACCTTCAAACAGACTTATTAAGAATGGATACGGTTGTCATGTCATTAAAGATGGCATGTATTGGTTTTAATATTGATACAATTATAGGGTCTTTGTATCGGAAATGAAAATATATTTATTTAAAACCAGTTGTTGGCATGATACGGGATATATTTTATGATGGTATTATCCTAAAACCCTAACGAGAGGGAGTGTGCTTGATATTCATATGATAAATCAGTTTAATTGAGGCCTGGAGCTGGTATATCAGTAACTGCTAGTAGTTCTTTGTTAGTGTATGTATCACATGTATCAATGTTATTTATATTTAGTTTCTTTTATTACCTATGAGGACATAGGACTCGAACTTCATTTTGCTATTATATTGTAATTATTGTAGTTCATGTATGATAAAAGGATTGCCCATAGACAATATATATTTTTGTTCATTTTATTCATGATAAGTTTTTGTTACACTAAAACTTCTTTTAAGGGGGGAAGTGTTATGATATTGTAATTATTGTAATTATTGTATTTATTTATGTTGGCCTGATTTGTGTTGTATGGCCTGATAGTTGTTATATATATATATATATATACAAACACTAAAGTTAAAGACTCACTCTTGCACTTGGACTTAGACATCGATAGACATTAACATTCATAGCATTGACACTTTTATTCTACAAACAACATCATACTGGATTGTGACTGTAATACTCAGACTGGATTCCGAAAGATATTCGGATACAGATAAAGATAAAAGATTGAACTCATATTTTGACAGTTAAGTTGACAGTAAAATTTGTGTAATACTCCTTGTAAAATAAATATTGTTAAATTTTATTATTGATTTGTGTCTTTTGTTGGCTACAATTTAAAGGTAATTTCTGGCCGTAACAATTTAAACTGAGTCTTACTGTGCGTATTGCTGTGCTTTTGTTTTTCTACATTGATTAGAGGTGAATGGGAGGTTTGAGATCTCACAAATCTGTTTAACCTCACGACATTTTTTCGCCTGTCCCAAGTCAGAAGCCTCTGACCTTTGTTAATCTTGAATGATTTTTAATTTTAGTTCATTTATATCTTCGGAGTTTAGAATGACATCCTTTATAACATGGAGTATACATTTTTGTTTAGTGACCGTCTTAAGCATGCCTCCGGGTGCGAGTTTTTCTCGTTGTGTCGATTTCTGTTCTCTGGTAGGGTTGTTGTCTCTTTGACACATTCCCTATATTCACTCATTTTTACAAATTTTGGTCTTTTTCAGTACCTTAGACCTTATTTTTTTAAATGGTGCCTTCAAGTTCAAAAGGGATTCTTTTTAATTTTTCCAACTTAAAACATTTATGAAATATTTGATTTTGAGTTCTGAAATACATTTTAAGCATTAAATTCATAAAATACGGTTGCTAGCAACCACATTAACTTATGACCTGGTAAATAAATAGGGATATTGTTCTCATTAAATGTGTCCATATGTATGTAAAAAACCACAGTAAACCATTTTTTGTGTGCCGAATTTGGTCTATATTTAGATATGATGACCTTGATCTTAGACATCCTAAAATCGAAGAGTGTGAATGATATACGGCCCAGCAGATTGCAGTTCCATATAACGTATTTGATTTACTACCAACAAACCAACTTCTTGCATACATTTACTACGACCTCGGCTTTTGACATGTGAACCTCTACAACAACAATGATATGCACCTATGTATCAACAGATATAATCAAGAGAATAAAATTTGGTCATAACTTCAGTAAAGCAACTTTTGCTAAATATTTGACTTTTCACCTATTGACCTTAAATCTATTATCATATGTCGTCATCTCCGGGGGCATCATAACGCTGAAAATGTTTAAGAGAAAACATCAGTTACTTGAATGTTGTGCAGCTCAGTCTATTATTATATGTTAGTCATCTTACATTTAAACATTTTGATTTAATAATCAATAGTAAAAGAATTCTTTATACCCCAATATACTAATTGGTGAATTGACATCCTTAAATAGACTCATACTGTGATGTAATAGCATAAGCAGAATGTGACAATGGAAATATATGGAAAAATGCATGAATTTAAAATTTGTCATTAGACAATCGAACAATAGTAAAATTTATTCATTTTCATTCAAATGATAACTTCTTAAAACCAACACCATGCCACATTTAAGTCTAGATATCACAGGTGCCTATAATGTCTCAGTATTGTTTTCCCCTGTATTCCTTAATGATCAATTAAGGTATACATTATTTTTTTTAATGACCAGTGTCTTTGCTACCGATAGTTGGTGTTACTTAAAAATGTAGGATAACTTTCTAGTACAAATATCGAATGAGTTTTACCTCTCCCTTGTATTAAAGATATTATTTATGGTATATAAGATTTTGTATAAACCTGAAATGTTGAGAACCTACCATATGTAGGACGTCAATCATTATATTGTAAGCGATTTCCAACATGGTCGCAATTGGACTAAAATGTAGACCATTCTTATTGTTATGAACTTACAGTGACCTCTCATTTGTTCCTGGTTGGTTACCGTCTCATTGGCAATCATACCTCACCTTCTTATTGTATATGAAAAAAGTAAAATCACAAAAATACTGGGCTCCGAATAAATTCTTAAAGTTAAGACCCTACTCGAATGGTAATATCAAAAGCTCAAACATGATTTAAACAAAGTTTGTGCATTTCATATTATATATCACAAAAACAACTGGGTAATAGTTTGTTTCGGAAGTTTTATTTTGAGGACGACAAAGCTGTATTATGTATAACACATAATTTTCAGGGTCAGCAGAAATAAAAAGGCACAAAACTATATTTTTTCTTCTCTCAGAAAATGATAAAAGCAGGTTTACGGCTTTGTAAAACAACATTTCAAAATATATTTTATTATATTTTGAAGTGGAGAACAACATATCAAAAATATATGGATAATAATTTACACACCCTTTAAATAGCTTAATAATTAGATATTATTTTTCTACCTCAATTGCATCCAGTTTATGGTTCAACATAAGTACAGCACGTTCAATTGCTTCGGTATGACCTATTATGTTGAATGTTACAACCTAAAATTAAATGAATAAGATGCAATACATATTGATTCAGTTTTAATTATTCTGTTTGGTTCATTCAGTTTTAATTATTCTGTTTGGTTGATTCAGTTTTAATTATTCAGTTTCAGCTTGAATGATCCAGTTTAGATGATTCAGCTTGAATGATTCAGTTTAAATGATTTAGCTTAAATTATTTAGTTTGAATGATTCAGTTTTGAATGATTCAGTTTAAAGTATCAGCTTGAATAATTGAGTTTGAATGATTGAGTTTGAATGATTCAGGCTGAATGATTCAGTTTGAATGATTCAGTTTGAATTAAAGATGATAAGTCATAATGAGACCATACTAGCCACTGAAATTCCTCCTTGATTCCTAATTTTCTTATATACTTTGACAACTGATTTATAACAGTGTTATGTCTAAAATCACAATAAAACAGTAATGAAACATAAGACCCTTACCCCTAAAACATAAAATGTAAAATAGGTAAAATCTGAATTTGAGGGCATAAGCTCTAATGATAATTCAACTGATGTTTTTTTTTTTTTTGGTTATGCTCACCTCATGCACCAATAATTATGTAGATCTTAAATTTCTGATCATTATTGAAGTAAATTCTATTTCTTTTAAATTTATATAATTTTGCATTATATAAAAGACATGTGTGTAAACATAATAAATAAGGAGGATAACACATATAGAAGCTTAATGAAAATTCCAGGGATACAGTATGATCTCATTCCGCCGGTGTTTGACTCTCATTGGTAGTCAAGCTCGTTGAAAACCACCATGTCGTCGTGTAATCATTTTTGCTGTTTACACAAAAAGCTAAAACCAGTAGACAGTTTTTGTGTAAATGAGCAGTACTGGTACGTAATTCTCAACAATTTCAAAACTTGAGGTTTACCATTGTTCTATATTTAGTTATGTTAGACAGGTTTTTTGGTAGGCAAGACTTCAGGAACTTCTAGTTACCCGAATGATGATTGTTGCGAAGTTTGAATCCAATAGGAAAATAACCAAGTCAGTTTATTGATGAAGGTGTTTGTGCAAGTTAAAGGCAGATGTGGGAGGAAAAAGGTAGAATGAAAAATAAGTGATAGATATATTTATAGCAATAGTTTGACCTTTCGGCTCAGATGAACTGAAAACCGTATGCCATTTAAGCTGGTTGCTCCTCGATTATAAGTAGTTTTAAAGAAACCAAAGGTTATAGCCACAAGCTTAATAAATTGACTTTTTTTCAGATGATGATAATGGGTTACAGTTTAATGGGTAATGGAAAATATTATATAAGTTGGTTTTCCCGGTTGAATGGTTTTACACTAGTAATTTTGGGGCCCTTTATAGCTTGTTGTTCGGTGTGAGCCAAGGCTCCGTGTTGAAGGCCGTACATTGACCTTTAATGGTTTACTTTTATAAATTGCTATTTGGATGGAGAGTTGTCTCATTGGCACTCACACCACATCCTCCTATGTCGAGTTCGTATAGTCAAAAGGTCCTCAGCACTAGGTCTCCAAGGTTAAAAGAACAAACACAGAAAGAATATGCAGAGACAGATAAGAAGGTAAAGAAAAGAGCTAGAAAGATAAAAGAAACCATCTGGAAGAACGAGCTGAAGAAGCAGAAATGACTTCCACAAGAGGTGATTTAAGTATAGTATACACGATCACGAAAGAAATATGTGGTCAATCCAAACCACCTCCAGTTAAAGACAAAACTGGAAAGATCTTTACAACTGAAAGGGAACAGGCTGCACGTTGAATACAATAATTCGAGATTGTTTTAATAGAACAGAACCAATAAATGGTTTTCTGGGAGCACAACATTTTGAAGATCTAGATATTAGAACTGATACAACTGAAATAACAAAGGCAATAAAATCCATAAAATCCGGAAAGGCAGCAGGCATAGATGGAATTGTAGCTGACATCAACCCAGCAACAGTCATACTACATGATTTCTTAAAAGACATATGGGAAGAAAATAAAATATCTGAAGACTGGGCAAAACGTCTTATCGTTAAACTAACGAAGAAAGGTGATCTTGGGAACTGTGACAACTGGAGAGGGATAACATTACTCTCAATCCTAAGTCAAATATTCTGCAGAATACTGTTAAATATGATAAACTCCGAACTGGATGACAGGTTAAGACAGGAACAAGCTGGTTTTAGAAAAGGGAAAGGATGTATTGATCAGATCTTTGCCCTTAGAAACATCGTTTTAGCAGTGTATAGAATGGAAGACACCTCTATATATCAGGAAAGCATTCGACAGTTTACATATGGACTCTATGGGCAATCCTTTTATCATACATGAAGTACCAAACAAGATCGTAACACTGATACAATGCTTGTATACTAACTTTGAATTTGCAGTGATTCTTAACAACAATGAAACTGACTGGTTTGAAGTAAAATCTTGACAATGCTTGAGTAAGACAGGGCTGATTCATCTCATCCATCTAATTCCTGGTTGTAATGGACAGGTGATGCAGAAGACCACAATTGAAAAAAAGAGGCATCACATGGTGAATGTTTACAACCCTAGAGGACCTTGACTTTGCTTATGATAAAGCACTCCTTTCATCAAAACAAGATCATATGCAGGAAAAGGGCTGAGCCATTTTGCAAGCCAAATTGGACTTAAAATGAACGCAAAAAAGACCAAAGAAATGCGACTTAACACAACACCAAACGTAAGACTAAAAGCT
This sequence comes from Mytilus edulis, assembly GCF_963676685.1. Classification (NCBI taxonomy): domain Eukaryota; kingdom Metazoa; phylum Mollusca; class Bivalvia; order Mytilida; family Mytilidae; genus Mytilus; species Mytilus edulis. The sequence goes on from NC_092356.1 coordinate 25,630,600, forward strand.
GAGGGTACAGAAATCCAACAGGTAGATAAATTTACTTATCTAGGAACTGTGGCTAGTACAGAAGATCCAACACAAAAAGATATTAAAAGTAGGCTAGCCAAAGCAAAATCTGCATTTCAAAGACTACGACCCTACGTCCAAACAAAGAAAACAAAGATAAGGCTATATACCAGTACTGTTAAATGTGTCCTTCTGTATGGAAGTGAATGGTGGAGAATAACGAAAACAGATATAAGATCGCTCTCAAGTTTCCACTACATTTGCCTGAGGCGAATCTGCAAAATCTTCTGGTTAGCATCTCCTAGAAATGAATGAGTCCTCGTGTATTCTGAAAAAAATTCCACAGAGGTACTTCAGATGGCTGGGGTATGTTCTCAGGATGCTTGTATCCAATATCATCAGGATAGCTCTTAGATGGACGAAAGAGAGACAAACAAGAAGGCCCAAAACCACCTGGCGGAGTCACCGAAACAAAGGCTCAAGACAGAGTTGGATGGAAAAATCTTGTGGCGACCTTATGCTCCACCAGGAACGAAGATGATAGGTAGGTCGGTAAGTTATATGGTAGCAGTCTATATGAATAAATGTCACCTTATCCAGAAACATTATTCTGAGTGACAGCCATCAGCTCTTTGCTATTCCAATCCAATGCACTGTGATTATCGATGAAGCACAAAATACTATTGTATTTATTTTGATTAAGCCAGGAAACTTAACTTCAACCTTCTCTCTAGAGGTGAACATACTACCTTAAGACCAATGAGACAACAATGTAGTAATTTCCACACTTAAATATCAGGAGATTCACCTCTTAATACATTTTGTACTATGCATATCATAATATAATCTTACAGCATTTGCCTTTTCGTTATCTGTTGTAATGTTCTTTACTAAGGATTTATCTTTCACTTCCTTAATTTCATGTCCATGTTTTCCAATTATACTACCTAAAATAAAATAAAATCAAAATTAAGACTTTTAATCATTTAGAGTTTTTTCAAAGCAGCTGCAACAATGTAAAGTTGTTTTGTTTGTTTTGATAAATAAAGGCAACAGTAGTATACCGATGTTGGAAATTCATCAATCGATTGCGAAAAAACAAATCCGGATTACTAAAACTAAAACTGAGGTAAAGACATCAAATATAAGATGAGAACTACGACACAAGAGAAACACATTTTCCAGCATTGGTACAGGACATTTTTAATACAAAAAATGATAGGTTGAACCTGGTTTTGTGGCATGCCAAACCTCCGCTTTTATGGCAATGTGAAATATAACATTAAGATGAAAACATTACATGATAGGACTACAATTCATAAAATGGGAAACATATAGGACAGAGAAACAAACGGGTAATAGCTAACAAAAGGTGCAAGGTTTAAAATTTAATACGCCAGACGCTGGCTTCGTCCACACAAGACTAACCAGTGACGCTCGGACGAAAAAAGTTCGTAAGGCAAAAAAGTACAAAGTTGAAGAGCTATGAGGATCAAAAGTTCCAAAAAGTTGTCCCAAATACGGCTAGGGTTTTGTACCTGGGATAAGAACATCCTTATTATTTAGATAACATTGTGTTTGCTCATCATAACTGAATTGACAAAAACACATGGGTTGGAACATTAATTTTATAATACATATTGCAACAGTTAGTATACATGTATATCTGTACATGTAATATTTAAAAAATGAATTCAAATCTTCAATAAGTAAAATGTGTTCACTTATAATTAGTGAATTTCTTTTACTTGATTGGAATCATTTTAAGCACTATTAATCAATTTATAGTGGGAAATTCCAAAGGTTTGTAATGATAATTACCTTCTCTTATCAATGTTCTATTGTATAAACCTTTTTTGTTAAGTGACAGACAGGAACACATTTACATCCCTATAAGTTCAGTTGTATAATGTGAATATGATCACGAGTGAAAGTATCTATTTGAAATATCCATCAAAAACTTCTTACTTTATAAAAATATTGGGTTAGCAAAACCAATGAAAGATGTTCACCAATTCAAACATTGTCAATTTGAAAAACCATACCAATGCTCTCTCAAGGTGGAATTTTACAGCACATGGAGATAACGTTTTAATCACGTTGTACTGTTAAGGAAATACTAAGCTTCTCAATGATCAAATTTAATGTTTGTCAAACTGCAATATACCCAATGAATTTTTTCCAAGAAAGTGATTTATTTAAGTTTTTAGAAAAAAAAAAATTTTTTTCAAAGGGTCAAAGTAAATATTTTGTCAAAATGGTATGGAAATTGAACGAGCCAAATTAATTTGTCAAAGTGTTGGGTACCACTTTAACAGATTTCATGACTTAGAATCAAAATACTGCATTTGGTGTTTCCTGCAAAAATTGCATACTCCTGGTATTTTGATGAAATTATTTATTATCTAGGAAATTGGGATGATATACATGTACCCCAAAAAGGAATAGTTAGCAGGTCTGTTACAATTTCTTTCAACTCCATATTAATGAAAAAACTTTAAAATCACATTTTGAACAGTCACTTATAAATCATTACCTGCTAAATGATTTGGCACTGTGAAAGCCTTTTGCTTAAGTTCCAATAAACATCTAGCTTCGTTTACTGCCTTGTGTGACTAAAATAAGACAAATCACAATTTGGTGCGATAACGTTTTAATAATCACTTCAGTTGTCACCATATATATTTTGCACAAGTGTTCACACCGTTGATTCATAGCAAAAATTAATGCATAACTGAAATCAGTGATTATACAGTGTAATGTAACATATTTCTCCATACAACTGCAACATTTTTGCATTCCTATAATGGCCACAGACCGCAATATATTCGTCAATTAAGCCTTTATAACGTTTAGTCGCATTAAAAAGAAATTCCCTTTTTTTGGTCAAATTTTGAGTGTATGTATTGCACAGAACAAGTCCAAAAATATATCCAACTTTCAGAAACATTGCCCGTTTATACCTTTCAAATTTAGCTTATACACATCCATACCCAATAAGACAGGTCAAGAGATATTCCGAAAACTGTAAATATTATCTTTTTGCACCTGGTCTAATAACACTTTCTATATTACAATCAGTTAAAATAAAATATCCAAAAATTATTTCGACTCTCTTTTTTTTCATTTCAAACTCATAAAATCAAGAATTGTATGAGAAAGTGGAAGTGAAAAAGAAAATAAAAGTATGCTTTAATTATAGGGAACTATGTTCGTGTACAACGAAAAGCGGGATCATTAATTGTGGTCTGTTGCCTAATTGTATGGTACTGTCGTCATCTTGTCATCTGAAATGGTATCGGCTGTTGTTTGCTCTATGGTCGGGTGGTTGTCGCTTTGACATATTCACCATTTCCTTTCTCAATTTTATTTACACTTTTAATTTTGAGTGTGGTTTAAAAATTGGTTCAGATTCAAGTCAAAAGGGTCCCAAAATAAACTAAACAAAGGAAACAGAAGTATAAAGCTGTGCAAATGTCATAAATCGATTGTCACAAACAAAACAAAACTCCGATGCATCATACATAGAAACGAACTATTTTAACAACTGCCATATTCCTGACTCGGCGAAAATGATGTGTTGAACCTGGTTGTATGGCTAGCCTAAACGCGCGTTTGTATGGTAATGTTAAAGACATATTGCTAAAATGATACAATGCGTGACAGAAATCCAGCACAAACAAACACAAGAACACTCAGCACAGAAAAACACACAAAGAAACAACACAATAGTCACTACGATAGCAGAATAACAACAAACATCTTCCATTTACAACAGCCCATGACATCACAAACAGTGAAGTATTAGTTTTATTTTAACAGAAATTGTATAAATTGGTAATGTTTATATGCTGAATATAAACATGGTTTAAGACCTAGTTTTCAAATTCTTTCTAAATACAAAAATAAGAATATATGGTATGATTGCCAATGAGACAACTTCGAACAAGAGCCGAAATTACATAGAAATTTACAACTAAAGTGTATCAGTGTATCACCTTAAAAAAATGAGCCCCCCCCCCCCATAATTGCACAGGCGACAATAAAAGGCCCTAAAATGAGAAATCAGAATCAATTCAAAAGAGAAAACTAACAGTCTGTTTTAAGTAATAGACTATGTATTTAAATTTGGGATTTTGATCAACGTTGGTCTAAATTGTCCAAATTAATCCTTTGTTTGATTTCATCAAAACGTTTTAGAAAGAAAACTTTACTAGCGCACAAAGAAGCATGAAGATTGTATATAGCTTAGTAGACAATGTGACCTTGCCAGACAGTTGCATACACCTAACAGTTAGAAACAGACCAAACAGGAAAATATTGACCATTAAAAATGGAATTAAGGTCATATGGACCATATAACCAGACAAACATATATACCTATCAGTTGAACCCATACATAAAATGTTGTTGGCCTATTGCAAAATATTTTAAAAAGAGATCTCACTTAAAAACACAACTTTAACCAATGAGAACAATGTAATGGTCAAGGTCAAATGAACCCTGCCAGACAGACAAATACACCTTTTAACATTTCATACAACACCTATAGTTAATATGATGCTTAAACTATCCGAGGTACAGAACCTTGACCACTGCACTAGTCCAAGAAACAAGGTAAAGGTCAAGATGGAGAGACCTTGTAATTTTTCTATTTACTCGATATAAGTGTCCACTTGTAATAAGTGAGAAAGTTTTAAAACAAAATTTGTTTATCTAAGCAATTATCATTTAGTATATGTAACTGAGATGCAATGCATTATTCTTCCCTCCCCGTTTTTTGGACCTGATGTGTATGTCTATGTCACATAAATGTTACTAAACACATTGAGCCGTTTGAGACTGTTTGTATTATACCAGATATTGAAATACAAATCCAGTTATTTACCTCACCAATTACTGTAAATCTGTATCCATCTGGCTGTTTTTCATTTCTAACAGACCGCACTCCTTTAATTTTTCTGGATTCTTTAATGTTAGCGCCATTCCTACCAATGGCAAGTCCCATCAATTTAAAAGGGACCATGAATGTTTCTGTATAACCACGCTATAATAAAAACATAAGATATATCTTAATGCAACTTAAAGTGCATTCAATAATATTGTACAATTGTATTACTCCTGGTTTTGCCTCACATCATAATACTTCAATTAAATAGTTATTAAAGAACAAATCGAGTTCGAAAGTCCCCCATGATCATGATGATGCATATATTCTAGTTGTCAGAGGACAATAACCAAAGGAGAAACTATTGTTTTGTTCTTTCAAACTCTTTACAAATTTCTTAGAGGAATGAAGGCTTGCATGCACTTGCCATGTAATTTTCCATATTTCAAATATTTCAAAGGAGCATAACTCTTTTGACAACAACTGATCGAAGCTGATTTCCAAAATTGCTGTTATAAACTGTTGATACAAATTACATAAAATGGGATAAGAACTGTACACATTAGAGCACTGTAATAACATGAACAATGCAATTTTCCATATGATTAATATTTCCGAGGGGAATATCTCTTTTGAGATAGGCACTTATTTTCACACTTTTCTGTGAAATCGGTGATATAAATAGTATTACTTTACAAAATAAAAAATGGCGAGACTTATAGCAATTCCACTGATTGTCTACACATTACTGAAGATTGCTAACAGTGAAGCAAGTTTATAATAACACAAATCGATATGTAGAGGACAAACTAATATAAGCATAAAGCTGACTTTCAAATGTATATTACTTACCAAATATTTCAGAAATTTATATCCAAGGTTTATGTCAGCTTTGTTGCAGACCATTCTGATTCTGTTTAAGGTGGTACCCAACACTTTAACTAAAATTAATTTGGCTCGTTTAATTTTCTTAAAATTTTGACAAAGAATTTACTTTGACTCTTTTACAAAAATATAAAAATTTCAAAACATTTTAACCAACCGTTTTATCAAAAAAATTACACTGTATATAGCAGTTTGACAAACACTTATTTTGATCATTGACATGATTGAGAAGCTTATTATTCCCTTAACAACGCAACGTAATAAAAACGTTTAGCTGATTTTACAGAGTTATCTCCCTGTATTGTTAGGTACCACCTTCATGCAGTGCCTTTCAACTATGTTTCAAAGAGTTATGTGCATGAGAAATAAGAAATAATAGCAATCTTATATGTACAAATCTCTATTACTTGATTTATTCCACTTGACTGGGCGGAGTCAAAACGATTCACTCATCATTGACCAGTCCATCTACTGATAAACTCATCAATGAAGTGTCAAGTTATTGTCATTGTTAATTCGTTTGGAAACACTGATAGATGATTTGAAATCAATGATATTTATAACGGCATTCTTCCTTATCACACACATCTTCAAATAGACTGTCCTTATGCAAATTGAAATTTAAGCTTCGCCCGATCAGTTGAAATAACATTGGTAATACACCATAAAAAGTTTACTATTATGATGACTAGATAAAGACATACACTATGCTTACAATGGATTTTTTTCTTCTAAAAAATTGGGTAAATGAGTGCTTATTTAAATTTAAAGCCTACCTCGATATCCATCTTGTTAACTTTACTGTCGGATGGTAATCGTTAACTTCACTTATAACAACTTTTTAAAAAAACAGGTTTCAAAATATCATTAAAATCAATATGCTTTCAGTATTTCTTTTATGTTGATAAATAATCTTCGACTTCGCCATTAGTTATTCAAAAGACCCAACAAGGTTTAAAAATGTCAATAAAATCAATAGGCTTTCAGTATTTGTTTTTTTTTGACAAATAATTGATCACATGTGAGTTATATATTTTCAAAATAGGAAAGTAAATGCTTTAACAATGAAGGGAACATATTGATAGCTTTAAGTAACAATTTTATCTTAATACATACACATTTGTTTACATAAAAAGAATATTACATACGGTTATATTCATGAGGGTCTTGATGGGGAGAGGTCTTTATTTCTGTGTTACGTAATACTGTAAATTCAGAAATCATTTTTAGTCAAGTTTTAATTATTGTGATGATAATATAGTCGCATTTTTCGAAATAATAAAAACTTCGCAAACATTTCTAAATTTACAGAAAACAATAATATTTTTCTGTGTGTTTACAAATGCTTGTTTTTCCTACATTCTTAATATTTAAAGCACCCCAATATTTCCTTTTTCATTTGTTTGTCTTGTTCTCTTTCTTCTTTCTATTTTCCCCCATTATGTTCTCTAAATTAGATATGAACATTTATCCAGACCTTCAAAATTCACTACAATCTGACATACTACAATCACCGGCTGACCGAATTAAAGATTCGTTTTTCTATTTTCAAATGAAACGTACCGGCAAACCAAAATAAGTATACTCTTCTGAAGCATAGTTGATCAGAATTCTAATCTTGCCGATTTACATGTACATCTGCTCCTTTACATATGTAACATGGTATTTCCCGTTTGAAATAACGATCTGTCCACATTTCAGAGTTATTATCTAATAAGGCAGATCTATCAACAGTAGTAGTTACTAAATAAATAATGCAGACATAAATTGCATCATCTGAAATTGTGTTATATTCATTTATATACCTATATGGAGTTATTTTCTTTCAGAACGACAGGTCATTCTTTTTCAGAATCAACCCGGACGATACCATGTTTCAATATGCTCAAAGGCATAACATAATGACCTGTGTGAGGTCATTATTTTCATTGATAAAAATGCAATCTATGATTTACTTCAAAACTTTATTCGTCTAATAGTTTTTTGTTGCCGATTTGGAAATTTATTTTTTAAAGTTCAATCTATGATAGGTGTAAAAGAAACCGTCATTGTAGTCCCGCATTTTAATTTTAGAGACAAATAACGTGAAGTTTTGTTAATTTATCGCTACAATAAAGAAACATTATCATATATGTCAGATGGATTTTAATGTAGACTTTCATAAAATAAATCCAGATTTATCATATTCGTGTGTAAGATTGTGAAAATCTTACCGAGTCAAACTGAATAGGTTGATTGATTTTTGGTTGCTTGCTTAACGTCCAGTGGCAAATATTTCATGCATGTTCAGAACGATATACACTGAATAGAAAATCATATTGTGACCTACATGTATTTATATTCGTCTTCGTGTCAGTTCTTAACTTTTTAAAATTTATTTATACCTTTTACTCTATCAAATGATCAACTAATAAGATAATCTTATATTCTATTGAATAACATTAACGTAACTCAAAAAAGGGTAGGATGCGGAGGGTATATAATTATATCCTGATTATCTTTTAATAAAATGTATTGCTATTCAAAAGACAATCTTTCTGAATTTTTCATTCGATTCAAGTAAAATTGTTAAAAAATAAACCTCTTTTCCGCGAAAGAAATAACATAACAAATAGAATAAAAAATATACCCCCTCCCCCTTTTCCATAAGCTAAGTCGTACAATAAATAACTTACAATGTGTCTTGTATTTGTCATACACCGTTAACGGATGGTAACAATACATTTGTGTCTTACTAATATTTTTATTGTGTATAGATAATAATTTAAAAAAAGTTTGTATCTAAATTATTTAGTGAGTTTTATTTCACATTCTAAATGAGCCGCAGGGCGTATTAAAACCTGAACGCATTAGAAAGGAATATCCCACTTTAGTGTTGTCGGTAAAATAGGATACTAAATTACAAATCTTTATAAAATTAATATTTTTTTGACGGTATATAAGTCACATAATGCATATTTTAAGGTTTTTCTTGTCGTAGAACACACCTCAGGGTGTCAGGATTGTTCAAAGAAAGACCTCCCTCAGGTCGGTCTTTCATTTGATCAATCCTGACACCCCTCGGTGTGTTCTACGACAAGAAAAACCTTAAAATATGCATTATCTATAACTAACACCATCCATATACAAACTAGGTATAAAGTTTTCAAAAGGTAATAATAAAGCTGTTACTGGTATAGTTAGACCTCACATTATTACAATTATCATGACAAAAGGATCAGAAGTTTGTGTTATACCAATATGACATACACTGAATATTGCTCTGCACTCAGACACATATTTAATTAGTTGCTACATGAGTCTCATGATTATTGGAAATTAAGGGAGCCCTTTTTTAATTGCAACATGCGTGTATTTCTGTTGTTGGAATTGGATAGGTAAAATGACAAACGACATTTAATAACAATAGCAATTATGAAAGCACTTTTACGTACATCAGGTCAAACCATTTGTTTTATAATGAACCTTAATTTAATTCGAGTGGTGCACATGACTAAATTAATTTGCCTGACAGCTAGCTAGCTAGAGTTCTCCCTGGGCTTTTCCCATTGTTGAAGGCCGTACGGTGACCCATATTTGTTAATTGCTGTTTCATTTTGGTCTCTTTTGGAGAGTTGTCTCATTGGCAATCATACCACATCTTCCTATTTATATCCAGTAGTGTTAAACCCATAGGTAAAACGATCACAATAAGAAAAATCACGTCACCAGGTCACTTTTAAATGTTTTGTACAATTTTATAGATCACATGCCTTTTTGAATGTGACGTAGTTCTAAGATCGCCAGTCAAGTAAACAGCTTGTAGGTAATTGCGTCATGTTGGAAACACAGCTAGAAGAATTGTCAAATGCATAGAAAAAGACCAGTATTAAAAATAAAATCATATTTGATGCTTTCTAAGTCATCTCCCATTTAACACTTAACAGTGCATTAAGACTTATTTATACTCAAGAATATTTGTAATAACCCGGAGATTATCATAAAAACTTTTATATCTTTCCCTACACATCTAGTGACTTTGGTTTAATATTCTAAAGAAGATACCTATAATAATCTGACCTTGATCCATAAAAAATGAAACATCACTTCACCAGGTTTATGCATTTCTTGTGTCTGAAGCATTTTTTCTGGATTAATATTCATTAAAAAATATCAAAGTTGAATAATTGAAAGCAAATAATGTTTAAGAACCAAAATTCTTGAAGATTATTTATATGCTCAAATTGTGATAGTAATACTAACAGAAGAAATAAATCTTTTAATGCAAAAACAGTCAGAAAAAAATTGAGTTCAGAATTATTGAAATTATGAGTAATCAACCTTCATGTATAAAATCACTCTACCCAGTATGTATTTAAGGAAAGGTTTGTATTTTGATATGTACCTTTTCTCCAAGAATCAAAACAAAACCATTATTATCTAGTAAAAATATGATATCTGCATAAATCTCAAAATAAGTAATAATAACTTGATCAACCTAACTTAAAACCAACATCATGTCATTTTCTGTTTGGAACTAGCTTCTGTAAGTAGTCTCTTCGACAAATTCCCCATTTCCGTTCTCAATTTTATTTATTCTGCTAACCTCAGAAATTTTCAACACCATCATACACTAAAATTTAGACATTACCTAATTTCGCATTTTAAGTAAAAGGGTTTTAACTTTCGTATAATTGCCAATATACATGTATGTATCATGTGAGTATAGCTCAGAATTAAGAAATGGTTTTTAAACTGGAGATTTAACTTGATTATATGTGATTAGCCTGATTATGAACGTTAGGCAGCCCGGATAACAGCTTTAAGCTATGATTTATTAACTTTATAAATGTCATGGTTACTGTGAGGAATAAAGGGCAATAACTTGTAAATGGCAAAAGTTAAAATATGACTTCTAATGCAAACGTGATGCAGTTTGAAAATCATTGGTTTAAACTTTTCACATTAGCACTAAAAGGACAACAATTGTAATGTTTCAATCAATCAAGGATACCTGCTATATTTATAGGTCTGGATCACTGCATAACAACAATGATGGACCAGTTATCTGACATCAAAGTACTCTCAGGAAGTCAGACCACTGTAGGACTCAGAATTGGCAACAACATTGACACAATAACAGACATTAGAGAAAGTATGGGGACACTTTTGGGACATGGGATACTAACTACCCTATCATGGATTCCAGGTCATGCTAATATATCCGGGAACGAGATAGCGGATCAGTGTGCGAAAAATGCTGCTGAGGTGGCCACATCACAAAATGACATAGCAATGCTGGATGTTAGAAGTGCAGTCAAGATGTCTACAAAACTGAATATGGCAAGTTAGATGGATAAATTAGGTTGTAGAACTTGATATACATAACCCCCGAAAAAAAAAATTGATATAATTAAGGACAGGTTACAACAGGTCTAATGCAGTGAGGAAAAATCAACATTGCTTAGTATAAAAGTACCGAAGATACCAGCAGGAAGAGAGGACATGATAAGACATCTGGAAATACTAAACATTCCAACAGACATACGAACAATGCTGCATACACCAAGAAGATAAACCTTTGAAAAAACAGATTTAATTGTAGGGGAATATATTACTTTTGCCATGTGATTAGGGACTTTCCGATTGAATTTTCCTCGGAGTTCAGTATTTTTGTGATTTTATGTTTTACTAGATCAGGGCGTTTTCAAGAACGATCCGTCGCCTAAATGAATACTCTAAGTACCGGCAAACGTACCATGAGCCCAAGTGTAACATAGGAGTAAATGATTAGCACGGGGAGACAACTTGTGTTTATTTTTTTCTTAGGCTCAGGATCTAGTTTTGGACCCAAGAAGTGATTTAACTACCATTTATTCAGCTGAGAAAATAGTTATCCCATTCGGACCCTCCAGCCTTATTGATGATCTTACACTGACACACCACATTCTCATGGGATAATGATAATAACTTAAAATTATTACTGTTTATTTGTTACCCCGGTTTTGTTTTTGTCCATAGATTTATGAGTTTTGAACAGTGGTATACTGTGCGAGGTTTGGCATGCCACAAAACCAGGTTCAACCCACCATTTTTTCCTTTAAAAATGCCCTGTACCAAGTCAGGAATATGGTCATTGTTATATTATAGTTCGTTTCTGTGTGTATTACATTATAACGTTGTGTCGTTTGTTTTCTCTTATTTTTGAGTGTAAATTCACATTGCGATAAGACGTGTCACGGTACTTGTCTATCCCAAATTCATGTATTTGGTTTTGATGTTATATATATATGTTATATTTGTTATTCTCGTGGGATTTTGTCTATATGTGTTACATTTTAGTGTTATGTCGTTGTTCTCCTCTTATATTTAATGCGTTTCCCTCGGTTTTAGTTTGTTATCCCGATTTTGTTTTTTGTCCATGGATTTATGAGTTTTGAACAGCGGTATACTACTGTTGCCTTTATGTATACTACTGTTGCCTTTATTTTATTCAAGAACAGAAACGATGAACAATTATGTACGAGTTGTCGTGTTAGAAACATCTACATGGGTTATTCAGTTGTATTAATAAAAACAGTAGTAGGTGTCTGGCTGATCTGAACATGTTTTATATTCGACGTTAATACTCATTAATGTTCAGCTGCTGATCAAATATGAATTCAATCAGTTCAGTAGTTCACGGAAAAGTGTGACAAACAATTTAAAGTTCATTCACATATTGCCAAAGAACTTATTGGACATGTATTTGACAAATACACACATAACAACTCGTTTCCAAAATTGAAATTTAGAAAAACTGAGGATTTCTTCCCCTGAACTTTTTTTCAAATACTAGGTCTTCGATGCTCTTCAAAATCGTACATTGTGTTTTTTTTTTTATTCAAGCGTAACTGATGAGTCTTTTGTGGACGAAATGTGCATCAATGTTCAAAATTTAAAGCTTGGATTCTATGATGACGAAGGCGTTATGCAACTATACAATACACTTCAATGCATATGGCGTTTCATAATACTAAATATAATGAACGTTCCACTTTGATTTATCCTGACATTTTATTCTTCATAGCAAACATTTTTTTAATGCATCTTTTTAACACATAAGATAAATACAGGATGGATGTACACCAGACTACAACTCGGTGAAAAGAGAAGAAGTAGCAAATGATTCAACGAAAATTTCTTTGTATTGCTCTTCTGTTGTTTTTTTGGTTTTTTTTTCCCTGACTGGCAACTGCTAAAAAAATTAAATTCGACAACTGAAGCAAACTCAAATTTGTATATTGGGTCAACAAAATTTGCATCCGTTATAATGTTGAATTCTCATAAACTGTTTCTGCTGAAGACCTTATTCCAGAAAATACAAAAATTCGGACAGTTTTTTTTTCCCCAAATATGTATTATGAACTTTAACATGTTTAACATGTTTAACAAATCAAAATGTCACAAATAACCCAAAAATGCAATACTCTGTAACATACAAATAACATCATAATATGAACTTGATTAATGAATGAAATGCATATTTGTTTTTACAATAACTTCATTAATCACAGGTACCCAGCAAAACCAATTCCATAGCATTACACTATCATTACAATAAAAAATACTATACAATTTTGAAACTAAAAATTATTTACATAGCAGGCTTTTGTTTAATTGCACATTGCCTCACATTCTCATTAAGAAAAAATTCACACGCCTAATTAAATGGGCATTTAAAAAGTCAGAATGTGAATATATATGTTCAAACTCTTTTAGGTCATTTTTTAGTAGCAATAAACAAAACAACTATGTCAATTAGACATGCTTTGATACTATATATGCCCTTGAATTTTTACTAGATAACATTTTTGTTCGCTTGGGGATTCCGTATATCGTCAGATTATCGGAATTCCAATAGGAACTAACTGTGCACCACTTATTGCGGACCTGTTTTTGTATTGCTATGAGTTACAATTTATGACAAAAATAAGCAAAGACCCATCGAAACAACATCTGATAAACAAATTTAATAATACTTTTAGATATTTGTATGATACTTTGGCTCTCAATAATGACGACTTCAGTATGTATATTAAAGAAATTTATCCTGTTGAACTTACTTTAAATAAAGCTAATACTAACAATGACCACTGCCCTTTCCTCGATATGATATCTATATCACTAACGGAAAGCTGAATACTAAAATTTATGATAAAAGAGATGATTTTTCATTTCCTATCGTTAATTATCCACTTTTAGATGGTGACGTTCCCTTGTCACCATCTTACGGTGTTTATATATCTCAACTTGTACGATTCGCTTGTGTATGCAACAATGTTTTAGATTTTAACGAGAGAAATTTATGTATTACTGAAAAATTATTACACCAGGGTTTTCGATATCAAAAACTAGTCAAAACATTTACTAAATTTTATCATCGGTATAAGGACATCATTCGTAAATATAGCTCAACATGCAGACTTCTTATACGTTCAGGTATTTCACATCCAATTTTTTATGGACATATTCTTTATAAAGCACAAAGGTGTCAGTATTCACCTCAAAAACTAACAAAACCTTTGAATAGACTTATTAAGAAGGGATATAGTTACGATACTGTTGTCAGGTCATTAAAGATTGCATATTTTGGCGTTAATATTGATTCACTGGTAGGGACTTTGCATCGGAACTAAACACATTTATTCAAAAACCAGTTGTTGGCATGACACGGGTTATATTCTTTTCATATATGTTATGATGGTATGATACTAAACCCCTAACGGGAAGGATTGTGCCTGATGTTCATATGATGAAATCATAATCTTTCAGTCAATTTAATTGAAGTCTGCAGCTGGCATGTCTGTTAACTGCTAGTAGTCTGTTGTTTTTATGTATTATTGTCATTTTGTTTATTTTCTTTGGTTACATCTTCTGACATCAGACTCGGACTTCTCTTGAACTGAATTTTAATGTGCGTATTGTTATGCGTTTACTTTTCTACATTGGCTAGAGGTATAGGGGGAGGGTTGAGATCTCACAAACATGTTTAACCCCGCCGCATTTTTGCGCCTGTCCCAAGTCAGGAGCCTTTGGCCTTTGTTAGTCTTGTATTATTTTAATGTTAGTTTCTTGTGTACAATTTGGAAATTAGTATGACGTTCATTATCACTGAACTAGTATATATTTGTTTAGGGGCCAGCTGAAGGATGCCTCCGGGTTCGGGAATTTCTCGCTACATTGAAGACCTGTTGGTGACCTTCTGCTGTTGTTTTTTTTCTATGGTCGGGTTGTTGTCTCTTTGGCACATTCCCCATTTCCATTCTCAATTTTATTTAAAATCTTCATCTTCAACATGCAAAGGACGAAAATCAAATGTATGAACACCAATCAGCATTTAATGTAAGCTAATTTTATGAACAGTGCTATATATGCTCCTTTTTCCAAAGCCTAAGCCCTATCCTCAACTGACGATTACTGGTTTTAAAGATTTGAAGTTCCATTCTCTAGTATACTTCCAACGTTTTATGCAACGGTTTCATCGTGAACTGCTTATATTTAGTTAGTTAAACTACCAGATAAACAATCACTTCTTGCATTGGTTTCATTTATTTTAAAGTTATCTAATTCTGTACTTATACTAGACTCTTCATCCGAATCCCACTCTTCCCATGTATCTTTTGTCTCTTGAGGCTCTAAACAAAATTGTTCATCGTCTCTTTTGCATTCATTTTCTTTGAATTTTTCGAAACACTTGTCTTCTTTCTCATTTGCATTCATAGGAGAATCCCAGCTAATACAAGATCCTCTGTAATTTTCGGAGTCTGGTGAAGTACCAATCATTAACGTTCTATTCCAACCTTCAGTTTGTATTGCTGCCTCAATATATTTACCACGAATTCTTGCATTTGTGAGTTTTGTTTTTCTATTATTAGTTTCAATCTGGGTTTTGTTAACTTTTACTTTTTCCTTTTTCTGTTTAGACGCTTTATCCCTTTTGTTGCCAATATTTTTTCTGCATTTTTTGGGGGAAATTTCTCTTTTCTCATTTAAAAATTTAGGAGATTTCAATTTAATCCTATATCTTCTGTCTTCCTCACAGTCTGTCCAAGAAGCAACTTTCAATGCTCCATCCAAACCTCTTTTTTTAATGGCTGTCTCAATATATTTACCAAGACAATTGTCATGAAATCGTGCTTTTGTGAGGTTTATTTGTCCATGATCTGTTTCGATAACGTTACTTTTTTCTTTTGCTTTCACATTTTTATTTTTAGAACACTTTTGTTGATATTTACATTGTTTATTCTCTGTGATTGAAGGAACCGAGTGAACAATGTCACAAATGTGCAATTGAAAGTCGATAGCAAGTTCTCGCTTACTCCATTTTCTTTGATCTTGATGCTGAATTTTCACATTACATCTACTTAACTTTTGAAGAGCACGCTGCTTTTGTTTTTGTTTTTTAACATAATCTAATCTCCTAAACATCTTGTTTTCGAGAAAAAAACACCAAACAATCCTCATCTTGAGCTTTTGAGCGAGATTTTTTTTTACCTTGTGTCTGACATCTTTGAATATCATACTTTCCTTTAAAAGAATTTCCTTCTCCACCATTAGATGATAATTTCTTTTTGTCTGCTTTAGATTCATTACGTCGTCCAAGTCTTTTGTTGATACACTAAAATCACAAAGATATATATGCTTTAAAACAATCTCTAATAATGAATTTATACTAGTATTCTTGATGCATCATTATGCATGAAACATTGAACATAGCTTTAAAAGAGGATGCTCAAATCAAACTGTAAGCTTGTTTCAGGAATATACTGTTTATTATATATGCAATGGTGCTTGATTAGTGCTTCACCACTGATTGCATACCAATATGAAGGGAAATAGATTATAGAGACTTGCTGGCATACTCTTTTTATGTTTAACTTTAGCATGTTTAGATGGAATATTTGACAGGAATAGTGTGTGTTAAAAATCTATTTTAGTAACTATGACTTCAGAACTAATGACTTAGTTAGGATCTTGCTTTCACAATTTGGTATAACACATCCTTAAAATGGTTGAGATCAGATGTGTAAAGTTTTTTTATTTAGCATCCATATAGGACAAATATGTGCATAATATGTGCAGACGTCATGTTATTATTTTTGCTGATATGATGATAATGGGTTGAAGTTTGATGTGTAATGGAAAATATTACATAAGTGCTAGTGCATATGGTAGCAGTCTAGATGTTTATATGTAACCTTATACAGGAAAACATTATTCTGAGTGAAAAACATTATCTCTTTGCTATTCCAATTCAATGCATTTGCTAAGCGACGAAGCATCAAATACAGTTGTATTTAGTTGTATCAAGACAGAAAACTTAACAACAACCTTCTCTCTAGATGTGAACATACTACCTTAAGACCAATAAGACAACAATGTAGTAATTTCCACACTTAAGTATCAGGAGATGCACCTCTTAATACTTTGCATATTATAGATTAATATAATCTTACAGCATTTTCCTTTTCGTTATCTGTTGTAATGTTCTTCACTATGGATTTATCTTTCACTTCCATAATTTCATGTCCATGTTTTCCAATTACTCTACCTTGAATAAGATAAAATTAAATTAAGACTTTTAATAATAACCCTATGAATTCAGTTGCACATAAAAGATAACATGAGCGAGTGAAAGTATTAATTAGTCTTTGCATAAACATATTGGGTTAGCAAAGCTAAATAAAGATTAAAAAATAAATAAATTGAAAAGCCATTTCGATGCTCGATTAACAGATTTTATAACTCAGGTCTATAACATGTGAAGAAATTGTACGCAAGGAGATTTTAAAATCTTAGAAAAGATTTCTGATATACAATACTAGCATAGCATTATATTAAACTGTGTTAATGCTTAGTGAAAGAAACATATTCTAATGGCTATATCTAATAGATGAACTTGATATCGAGTATAGGCCATAGTAGTATACTGCTGTTCAATCAATAGTCATAAATACATTAAACGGAAATAGATCTGGGTTACAAATCAAAACCAAGAAAAACATATCAACTACAAGAGAAAAACAGCGAAAAAGGAGAAACACTGAATTGCAACAAAAACAAACACCAACATTTATAATATCATACTATCTGATGACAACGTTGATACCCCTGACTTGGTAGAGGACAATTTAAGAAAAATATGGTGGGTTGAACAGGTTTAATGGCTAGTCAAACCTCCCGATTATATCGCAATGATGAAAGTTATGCGCTAAAATAATAACATTATGTGACAAGAATACAGAACAAATAAACGAAAGAACATTAAAAGAACAGAGAAATACATAAAAAGATAATGTTACAGTACATTATAACATCAAAATTTGCGAGATCTGTCATTGCCTATAGTGGACATTACGACAACAATGAACACAAATCGGGTGATCTAGGATTGAATTTTTGTTTGAGGCACACTATAAAACGGAAATAAAAAGTAATAAATTTTTATGCGTAAAAACGGGCATAACTCATGAACAGTAAAAGTGACGGCCACCCAATTTCGAACCCCAAAATTTTGATTAAGTTTGTGCGACAAAGAGTCGGAAAAAAATACAATAATTGCCGGACCAATGTTTTGTATTGATATGTAAAAAAGGACTGTCATACAGAAAACATGCCTAATCATATAACTAACATAATCTAAATGTTCTTTTAAACTCACTTTGAAGACAGTGAACAATAAATTTTGCATGTATTGCCATGACCTTTTCCCATCAGAACTTAAATAAAAACCTTATAGAAAAAATTGGTGGTAAAATTTTCTTAAAAAGTGACGCTACCCAATTTTTAACCTGGTACTTTTTTGTGGTAATAAGTATTGTGTAACAAGTTATAAGTTTTGTAACATTGGATTGAGGCATAAACACAAGTTAGAGGACAGAAACACAAGTTCAATTTATTTTATGTTTATAAAGGCGTATAACTCATTAACACTAAAAGTGACGCAACAAAAATTTCGGACTTGATCTGGGTTTTTTTTTGTGGTGATGAGCGTTGTGAATGAATTTTATAACATTTGGTTTTGGCACACAATTTTGGATATTTACGTTACGGACAGACGGACAGACGTACAAGGGTAACATTACGGCACGGGCATAAAAAGGATAGAACCATACATTTTTAATTGGACACATGACAACCACCATACTCAAAACTTCCTACTGTACTAAACATTTAGAATATGATTATCTGATATCAAACTCAGGCTCAGATATCTACCATTTAAAATACCGGATTTGGTGTATCCAGTAAAAAATGTGTACTCCTAGTTTTTTGGTAAAGATGTATTATCTAGGAAATCGGGGTAATATACCCCATAACGAAATAGTTCCCTGGTCTGTTACAATATCTTTCAACTACATATTAATAAAAAAAACTTTCAGCGTTAAAAGCACATTTTGAACAGTTTCTTATAAATCGTTTACCTGCTAAAAATTGTGGTACTTTGTAAGCCTTTTGCTTAAATTCCAATAAACATCTAGCTTCATTCACTGCCATATAGGACTAAAATAAGGAGAATAACAAATCATATTTGACAGACAATTTGGTGAAAAAAAGTTTTAAAATTCACATCAGTGGTCTACATATTATATATTTAGCACAAGTGTTCACACCGTAGACGACGTTTCTTTTGATTCATACAAAAAACTAGTACATTGCAAACATCATTGATTATACAGTGTAATGTGTAATAGTTTTTGATACAAGTGCGAAACTTTTGCAGCCCTATTATGGTACGGTGATGTTGTCATCATTCTCATCTGAAGTGGGTTTTTTTTGGTTTTTTTAATTTTGAGTGGTTTAAGAATTGGTTCACATTAAAGTCTAAAGGGTCCAATAATAAACCTATGTAAAGGAAACAATAGTGTAACGCTGTTCAAAAGTCATAAATCGATTGAGATAGAAAAAATTCAGGTTTACAACTAAAAATGTAAAACCACGGAAAGCATCAATTATAACAGGAAAACAACAGAAAAACAGAAACACTGAAGTGTAACAAAACAAACGTCAATGCATCATAAATAGAAACGAACTGTTTGAACAACTACAACTTTCTCGACTCGGTACAAGTAATTTTAAGAAAAAAAATGGTGTGTTCAACCTGGTTTTATGGCTAGCCAAACCTCTCATTTATATTGAAATGATACAAAAATATTGCTAAAATGATACCACTACGTTACAGAAACACAACACAAACAAACACAACACTCGGCACAGAAAACAAAACAATAGTCGCTACAACATTGTACAACATGTAACCAATAGAAAAACAACAAACATCTTCCATTAACGACAGCAAATGACATCACACACAGTGACGTATTAGTTTTATTTTAACAGCAATTGAATTCATTGGATTTGTTTATATGCTGAATTTAAACATGTATTTAGATTTTTGATATTAGACCCAGTTTTCAAGTTGGTCAAAATCGGGGTTTTTAACTATATTGTGTTTGATTTACAAAAAAAATTAAAAAGAATTATGAGGGTTCTTTGATATGACAAATCATTCTTATTATAAACAATAATGTGTCCCCAGTACACGGATGCCCAATCCGCACTATCATTTTCTATGTTCATTGCACCGTGAAAATCTCTCATTTGGCATTAAAATTAGAAAGATCATATCATAGGAAACATGTGTACTAAGTTTCAAGTTGATTGGACTTCAACTTCATCAAAAACTACCTCGACCAAAAACTTTAACCTGAAGTGGGACAGACGAACAGACGAACGAACAAACGGACGAACGAGCGAACAAACGAACAGACCAGAAAACATAATGCCCATAAATGGGACATAAAAAAGAATCTATGGTATGATTGCCAATAAAACAACTTTGACCAAGAGACAACATTACATAGAAATTTACAACTAAAGGTCGTCGTATTGCCTTCAAAAATGCACTAAACCCATATTGCATAATTAAAAATAAAAGTCCTCAAAATGACAAGTGCAAACAAATTCAAAAGAGATAACTAACAGTCTGTTTTATGTTCAAAACCATGTAATTATTTTTTTGATTTTGAACATCGTAATAAAATTTGTCAAGAGGGTCCAAAATCAATTCATTGTTTGATTTCATCTAAACTGTTTTGAAAGAAAACTTCACTAGTGCACAAAGGGGCATGAAGATGGGGTTTATCTGATAATTAGTTAGACATGTGGCCATGTCAAACAGTTATATACATCTAACAATTATTCTATATTATAGTTTACATATTGCTTAAAGTTTCTAAGAAACAAACCATATAAGAAAACATTGACCCTTGCAAATGGAATTAAGGTCAGGTGAACCATATAACCAGACAAACATGTTCATCTATCAATCCAACCCAAACATAAAATGTAATTGAAATACAAATTCAGTTCTTTACCTCCCCAATAACTCTAAATCTTTATCCGTCTGGCTTTTTCTTAATTATAATAAACCGCACTCTTTTATTTTTTTTGGATCTTTTAATGTAGGCGCCATCCCTACCAATGGCCAGTCCCATCAACTAAAAAGGTACCATGAATGTTTCTGAATAAACTGGCTGCAAAATATTATCAGATGTCTCTTATTAAAAAATTGTATTATTCCTCGTTTTGCCTTCCTAGAATTTTCATCATCGTACTTAAATTAAATCTTAACTGAAGAACAGAGTTCCGAAATCCACCATAATGCACATTTTAACGGTCCAATGTCAATAACTGAAGGTTATAAAAATGTTTTGTTCTTTGAAAATCTTTACAAATATCTTACAGGAATGTAGGTTTGTGGGTACATGCAACGCAATTGTCCCTACTATTAATATTTCAAAGGAGCATAACTCTTTCAGAAATACTTGACATTGATTTCCAAAATTGCTGAACTAAACTGCTGATATAATTTTCATAAAAATGTGACAAAAACTGTCACGTGTACACTATAACAGTGCAATTGTCCTTAAATTAACAATTTGAAGGGAAAATTCCATTGATTGTTAAAAAAGGGCAACAACGTATCAAATATAAAAGAACTACGACACAACAGAGACACAACACCGAAATCTAGCACACACAGAAACGAACTATAATGTAACAATGGCAATTTTCCTGACTTGGTAAGGGCATTTTATGAAAAAATGGTGGGTTGAACCTGGTTTTGTGGCATGCCAAACTTCCCACTTTAATGACAGTGTTAATTGTTGATCAGTTTATATAATCACATGACTGGAGATTGCTAACTGTGAAGCACGTTTTATAAAAACAGATGCATTGGTTTCCCACACAATGCTTTGTAGGGGTCTATTCTATTGCCTGTCCGCTCAGTCTTGTAAGCATAAAGTATAATTTCACATGACTTTGTACAATAATTGCCAGATATTTAAAAACAAATTATATCCAAGGATCATATCAGCATTGTCTGACACAATTTTCATTCTGTTTAACTCAGTGCTTTTGAACTATTTTTTTACGTCCATTATAATTATTAATCATATTTAATATTGCGTAGTAAAAGCCCTCTTACATGTACAAATTGTATGAATGATAAATAAAGTGTACATAATGTTGACAAAATTAAGACATAAATTATTCTATTAATCTAGAATTGATACATTTTCTAAATGTACATTATACATGTATACAATCATACACAATAATATACAAATGTATATTAATGCGTTTTTTTTAAATTCACAGCCTGCCTTGGTAGTCATTTTGAAAACCACTGTAGGAAGGAAATTGTTAACTTAATGTATAATTATCAAAACCAGACAAGGTTTAAAATTGTCTTTAATCCAGGTGTTATCAGTATTTGTATCTTGTCTGATAAATGAATTGATCACATGTGAGCCATAAAAAGACATGACAGTCAGTTACCTCATAAAGAAGTGTTTACGTATTGATAGACCGTACGTTTAAGTACATTGTATGAAGGACTTAGTTAGAACTTAAGTGCTTTAGGAAGTATTAATAAAATAATACTGTTTGACATGAGAACTTTATTAGAGAACGTTTTCCTTATTATTGTATATCATGTTACTAGTTATGCTTAGTGCTCAAATTAGATGTATTTCATGTGCATGGCTTACTTTTCTTGATTTTGTTAATCTCGTATGTTTTACTTAGCGCTTAAGTTATATAACTTCTTGCTATACTTGACTGGAAATTATTTCTTTGATGAAAAAAGGTGTTATATTGCAGGTACAGTTTTATTTTGAAACTGGAGTATGCTTGGACTAATACGACATAATTTTAAAATACTCCGTTCAACATTTAACATTGATGACATTTCAAACATTATTTCATCATACAGCTTTCAAACAACAGAAACAACAAATACTCAAATTGTCTTCAAAACTTTATTAGAGACGTGCATCAGACACAGTAATACGTCCCTCATTGCACCAGTCTTGTATGACAAATCCAGTTTCCGGTGCAAGTCAAAACATTGAGTGAAATAAAATAGTAAATATTTTCTGTTTGATTAAAAATTTATACTGATATGAAACATACATTTAGATTTAAAAAAATCTTTTTGGGGACAACTAACCAGGAAAGTGGAAGGATATCATGTTAACTTGAGGTGGTGCGGCCTAGTAATAACAGCAAGCAGAAAGTAGAAAAAATAGATTTTACTTCAGGGTTACTTAAAATTGTATTCTTCGTGGCCACCCTCCCTTTTTTCTCTCGATTAAATCACATTTTTTTTTTCTATTTAGAATTTTATAGATAAAAATTGTCAAAGATCACCTGTTTTGCATGTAAGCCTATTGATCAGCCAATTGCTAGACTGCAATATAAATTAATTTATTTCGTCAAAAGTCTAATTTCATACTTAGTCTGTTTTGTTATTATAGACGGCCCGAGTTGTCTTATTTGACCGTCTGCGTTGTCCTCATAGACGGTCCAAGTTGTCTTCATAGACGGATTTTGACAAATCATTAGTCTTTCATGGGTGTAATGAACATTACATCGAACAGCAAACATGAGGTCTTGCATTATTTTTTTCTAATTTTGGATACTTAATATAAGCTTCACAAACTTCCATATAACATGTATAAACAACAGTACATTACCAGCTCATCTACGTGCTCTACATAGTACATTTGTAATTGTCTTTTATATTCACAAACAGTATGTCCGCAGTTAAAGAAGGTCTTCCGAATGCATTGTAACTATCTACTTGTAAAAGGAATTAACCATATGTAGATTTTTTTTTTGGAATCATAAGAACTTCAGGATGATTTGCAATCTCTATCTTCCTATAAAATCAGTTATATCCAA
Organism: Mytilus edulis; assembly: GCF_963676685.1. Lineage (NCBI taxonomy): Eukaryota > Metazoa > Mollusca > Bivalvia > Mytilida > Mytilidae > Mytilus > Mytilus edulis. Next base: position 25,654,646 of record NC_092356.1, read on the forward strand.
TTTTTGATTTTTAACTCTACATGTATATACCACCATCCCTGTATGTGAAATTGAAATATTGCCTAACAAAAAAAACAATGCTGTTTAATGTTACAATGGTAGGCAGCACTATACATGTATTTACTTTTCTACATTGGCTAGAGGTATAGGGGGAGGGTTGAGATCTCATAAACATGTTTAACCCCGCTGCAGTTTTGCGCCTGTCCCAAGTCAGGAGCCTCTGGCCTTTGTTAGTCTTGTATGATTTTTAATTTTAGTTTCTCGTGTATAATTCAGAGTTTAGTATGACGTCCATTATCACTGTACTAGTATACATATTTTTAGGAGCCAGCTGAAGGACACCTACGGGTGCGGGAATTTTTCGCTACATTGAAGACCCATTGGTGGCCTTCGGCTGTTCATTTTTAGATTTATACCTCGAATTTGACATAAGCGTAAGGGCTCGTCACAGTAACTTTATTTATGATAAACAATACGATTTAAAAAAAATTAAGATTATAAAGTTTCACATCTTAGCAGCAATATACCTTTACCTGCAAATTGGATATACATTTCCTAACTCATAGTGTTATAGTTGTAGTGTTCCTTGGTGAACCCTAATTTTTTACATTTTTTCCTATTTACCTTTGGGTTTTTTTCTAACACATTGCTGACAATATAATGAAATTATACGCGACTGTCATATAAGTGATAGGTTTCGCTATTTGTAAAACTATCTTAAATCAATCAACTTCTACATGAGGAAAAACCACGTCAGGAATATGTCAGTTGTCTTACATTCATTTCATGTGTTTAAGATTTTGATTTTATCATTTTCTATGCTACTTTTCGTTTTCTCTTAGTTCGGTATCTTGAATTTGCTTTTCTTCTTATTGTTTCACTTAGCTTGTGTCATCATAACTAGTGTCAGCATTCGTCTGTTTAATTCGTAAATTGTTTTTGCTAGACAATGCTAGATATAACATTCCAGGATAAACACAAGTTCAGACAATAGTTATTTTCAAAGATTTATTAAAAACTTGTTTAACTAACCAAAATGTTACAAATTTACGTACTTCATAATATAAACAACTTTTAAAGCTGCATTTGCTTCTAAATTTTAAATAATTTATATTTGTTTTCATTTTATTATCAATTGCGTAATCACTGGTTGGCACTATTGTATTACTAGATAAAAAGGAGTAGGTCCGGTAAGGACCGATTTTGGCCACAAATTTCAGGTTCATCTGACGAAAGATTTTGACCACTTTTTAAACACTTAAGTGTGTATTTTATTTGACTTAATTAGTCTATGTGAAAGATTTTAACAGATTTAGTCATTAAAAACGATCCGATTCAAGCTCAAATATGAAAAATCTACCTAACATGCCGAAAAATGTCACTTTTCAGATGGTTTTTGGTAAAAATAAAAGTGGCCGCACCCGTGTTCATCCTCAACCTTTATATATGTTATGTATTATCATAAAATACAACTTACATTTCAATATTAAGGATGAACACGAATGCGGCCACTTTCGTTTTACACGAAAACTGTCTAAAATTTAACTAAAATGCTAGAATTATGAGGATTACAGTAATTTAGCATGACTTAATGGTGCTAGTACCGGATATATGTGCGTTGTATTGTCAAAAACAGCCCACATTTATGTAGCAGAAGCATTCTACTGTCCAATAAATAACTAAAGGTTTACATTTTAACAATTTTGTAAAACTGCTATATTTTGGGGCCAAAAAGGGGTCTTACTGAACCTACTTTTTTAGTTAATATATAATAGTCCCAGTCACATAATATGTATCAAAATGCATTCATAAAAAACAATATAATTATAAAAAAACTTATAAAGGAAAATATGTGTTGACATATTTAAATGCTTAAATTATAAAATATTAACAATATAAAAGTGTTCCCCTAAATCAAGTTTTAAAACTGGTTTTTATCTTCATTTTCAACATTTACAATATGTACAAGGAAAAAATCAAATAGATAATCAATAAATGACACATAATAAAGAAACATTATCGGACATATTTTTCCATAAAATAAATGTAAATTATTTTTTTTTATATTATTATAAGCATATTTTTTTTGAAACTATTTGTATTTTCAAGCTAAAATGCCTCTGTACAACCATAAACAGGTGAGAACTGGTTTTCAAAAGATGAAGTTCCAGAAACTATTTTACCACCAATCGTCAACATTATATACGACCGATCTCTTTTTCATCATCAGATCAGACTATCAGATGGACAATTATATCTTGCATTGGTCATATCCTTCATAAACTGCTCTAATTCCGTACTAACACTTATTTTAAAGTTATCTAATTTTGTACTTATACTAGACTCTTCATCAGAATCCCACTCTTCCCATGAGTCTTTTGTCGGTTGAGGCTTCATCCACCATGATTGTTCATCATCTCTTTTGTTTTCAATTTCTTTGCATTTTAAGAAATAAATTTCTCCTTTTTTATTAAAAAACTCATGAGAATCCAAGATAATGCCAGTCCCTCTGTAATCATATTTACCATGACAAATGTCCTGAAATTTTGCTTTTGAAAAGTTTGTTTGTCCATGATCAATAATGTCTCTTTTTACTTTGGCTTTAACCTGTGTCTGTATATGCTCTAGGAGCTGTTGTTCTCTCCTTCTGTTGCTTTCATTTTCTATACACTCGAAGCAAATTCCTCCTTTCTCATTTAAAAATTCAGGAGAGTCCAAGCTAATCCAAGTTCCACTGCCGACATCACAGTCTGTCCAAGAAGCAGCCGTCAATGCTCCATTCAAACCTTTATTTTTAATGGCTGCCTCAATATATTTACCAAGACAATTATCGTGAAATCTTGCCTTTGAGAGTTTTATTGGTCCATGTTCTGTTTCAATAATATAAATTTTCAAGTTTGTTTTTACTGTTTTCTTTTTAGAACATTTATGCTGATCTTCACATTGTTTATTCTCTGTGAATGAAGGAACCGAGTGCAATTGAAAGTCAATATCAAGTTCTCGTTTACTCAATTGTCTTTGACCTTGAGGCTGTATTTTAACATTACCTTTGCCGAGCTTAAGAAGAGCACGCTGCTTTTGTTTTTGTTTTTTAACATAATCTATTCTCCTAAAAATCTTGTTTTCGAGAAAAAACACAAAGCAATCCTCATCGGTAGTTTTTGATTTCGATGGTTTTTTACCTTGTGTTTGACTTCTACATGTTCTATGCATATTATACTTTCCTTTAAAAGAACTTCCTCCAAAATTATATATGAATTGCTTTTTGTCTGCATTAACTTCGTAACTTCTTTTAAACTTTTTGTAGATTAACTGAAATCACATAGATAAATATAGATTATTGCAAGCACCAATAATGCTTAAGTATTATATAAGTGTCGTCGTACAAAATGTACTAGTATCTTTGATGTTTTATGCATTATACATTGAAAAAGGATGCTCAGAGCAAACCATGACCATGTTTTAAGAATATACAGTGTATAATGCAATGGATGAATGATGCGGGATTAGTGTTTCCCAATACGACATTCATAACAGATGAACACCAGTAAAAAGGGACGATAACTCAAAGAAACTTGCTGAAATTCTCTTTCTCATACCCTAAGCATGTTTGTGTGTGATATTTGAGCTTTTTTAAAGAATGTACAGTTTATTATGCAATGTTGGTTGATTAGTGTTTTCCCAATTAGGCTTCCAACAGATGGAACACCAACAAGAAGGCAGATAAATCGAAGAGACTTGCTGTCATACTCTTTTTCTGTTTACCTTTAGCATGTTTTTAAGTGTTATTTGAACTTGTTGGAAGAATGTACAGTTTATTATGCAATTGGGATTGAAAAGTGTTTCCCTATTAGGCGAACATGACACATGGAGCAGCAATATGAAGGAAGATAACTAAAAGAGACTTTCTGGCATACTCTTTTTTTGTTGTTATCTTTAGCATTACATTGAAAATAGAAATGGGGAATGTGTCAACGAGATAACAACTCGACTATAGAGCATATAACGACTGAAGGCCACCAATGGGTCTTCAATGCACATGTTTACACTATTGTTTCAGATAAGGTTGAAGGTTGGTACATTGTACCTTTTTAAAAATGTTAAAACCCGCTGCATTTGTTTCCACCTGTCATAAGCCAGGAACATGATGTTCAGTAAATGTCGTTTGTTGATGTGGTCCAACAACAGTGGCATCGACCCAGTGGTGTAAATAGTTATCAAAAGTACCAGGATTATAATTTAGTACGCCAGACGCGCGTTTCGTCTTCATAAGACTCATCAGTGACGCTCATTTTGAAATATCTATAAAACCAAACAAGTACAAAGTTGAAGAGCATTGAGGATAAATGTTTCTCGATTTTCGTATAATATTTAGATTAGACCGTTCTTTTCCCGTTTTAATGATTTTAGTCATTTCATTATATGAATGAGATAAAAAAAAAATTGGTAGACGGTATACACAAATTATATAGTCTAATAAAGCAACAATTTATGTTCGTTTGAATGAAGAGAATTTAGAAAATGAAGGTTGATATACAATTTTTGGAGTATTTGAATATAATTTAGAAATCAATTTTAAGCTTTAAATTCATAAAATACTGTTATTTGCAATGATAATGACCTTGTACATAGTAACCTAAAAATTAATAGGGAGAGGTGTCCATATATATGCATGAAAGGTAGAAATCATAGAAAAATTCCTTCCTGTATCAAGTCAGGCATATGGCAGTTGTTATTTATTAGTTCGCTTCTATGTATTTTGCATGGTCGTTTGTGTTGTTACACGTTAGTGTTTCTGTTGTTTCGTTGTTTTCCTCTTATAGTTGATGTGCTTCCCATGGTTTTCGTTTGTAACCCAGATTTATTTTATCTCAATCGTTTATGACTTTAGAATAGGGGTATACTACTGTTGCGTTAATTGCATCAGAGAACAACTTTTCTGCACCAATTTTGGTCTATATTTAGTTATAAAGACATCAAACTTAAGACTTTCTGACCTCTCGTTGTGTGAATAATATATGGCCGAGTAGGTTGCAATTCCATATAAAGTATTTGATGTACTTCCCATAATCCACTTCCATGCATATATGTTTGCCATTTTTCAAAAATTATAAACATCGAGCATTGACATGGTTACCTCAATATCAATGAGGACATACACGTATATATATATATTTCAGAATATATATATCTGCACATGTGAAAATTATGTTTTACGCCTATATATATATATATATATATATATACAACTCGTCTAAACATCCACCCAACAATGTTAGATCTGTTAATTTGCTCTCGCAAATTTTTGGTTCTTCCCTCGCTGGGATTCAAACCCATTCTACGGAGATATCGTGACACCAAATCGCCTGCACTGTAGCCGTCCCGCTAGACAACACGACCACCAGGGCTTCATAAAAATTAAGCTTTTGGTGTCCTGGTGTTACCTTTTCACGTCAGTTTTTAATCAAGCGTCGTACTACAGTAAATGATAAATAAGGCATGCCAATGTTATTCTTACAGATCAGCTAAATAATCTATAGTAAAGGATCCTACAAATTAATGTAAGATACAGTCACAGAAAATTGCTGCTAAATATTTGATTTTTCACATTTCGACATTAAAGTCATTAGTATTTTTCTGCATCTCCTTGGGCATCATAACACCAATGAATATTTAACGTCTACTAGTCCCCTTACCCTAAACATTTTGATTTGAAAATAAATAAATTCCTCATACCCCAATAGACCAAATGGTGAAATGACATAATCAGTAATAAAGAGGCACGTGCCCACAACAACGATTGTTTTTTTCTCTGAAAATGGTTAAAATCAGGTCTACGACGCTGTCAACGAACATTTCAAAATACTTTTTAATAGATGTTGAAAAAAAAATAGAATATGAGCTATAAAATTGACAAGTAATTAAGAATTTAATTAAGACCACCTTAAACATGTCTTAATATAACTTAATTCTTTATTATTTCTATTCATACCTCAATCGAATCAAGTTTAATGTTCAGCATACGCTCAGCACGTTGGATTGCTTCTTGTGAACCTATTATATTAAATATCACAACCTAAAATTAAATGATCAAATTTAGATTCATATTGAATCAGTTCCATAGCCACTCATCTGTATGATTGTCTGATATACCTAAAGATTTGTCAACTCCTTTATAACAGCATTTCTTTTTTAAATCATGATAAAACAGCAATGAATCAGTTTTCAAATGTATCAAGGTTATAATTTAATACCATAGACGCGCGTTTCGTCTACATAAGACTCATCAGTGACGCTCAGATAAAAATAGTGAGAAAGCCATACGAGTACAAAGTTGATACGACCCTAGTTAAATTACCTCTAAAACATAAAATGTAAACATGGGTAAAATTCAATTTAAGTGTAATAACTCTAATACTGAAGGGACTGATGATTTTTAACATGTTTACCTATTATTTTGAAAATCTTAACATTGCATTAAATATTTTCTTTTCTATTTCCGTTTTTTTTTGCATAAAATTTAAGACATATATGTGAAATTTTCGATAAGGCTGATAACACGAATAAGGAGTTAATTGAAAATTCCAGCAATACCAATATTTTATCATTCCGACCGTGTAATACCTTTATGGATAGTCTAGGTCGCTAAAAACATCACTTGTCGTCATATTATCAATTTTGGGTACAGTTTAAAGATCAAAAATGCAGAATAAAATGTAAAAACTCATTATGGAATTAATGCTAATACCCTTATAAGTGTTTAACAGTTTTAATGTAAATTAGTAGTAGATAAATCTCATCATTCTTACAATTCTGCCCTGTCAGATATTCACCCTTTATATATCAGTGTTCAAAATGATATACAAAACTCACAGTTTACATGTACCTCTGTTCTATAATTAGCAATGTCAGCCATGTTGGTTGGCAGGCAAGATCTATGGAACTTCTATATACCGAAATAAGGATTGTTAAACATTTTGACATTATAGCCTAGTCAGTACAAAAATGAAGATTTTCGTAAAACTTAAAGGCAGATAAAAGCAAAAAGGATCAGTCTAAAGGAAGATGTTTCATCTTATCCAGAAGCATTATTCTGAGTGAAAGCCAATAATCATCTGCTACTTCTTTTCATTGCAGTGTGCTCAGCAAAGAAGAGTTCGGTTTCATCAGGCCAAGGAACTTAAACACAACCTCCTCTCTAAAGGTAAGCGTGACAACTTCAAAGTAATGACAGAGGCAAATTGTAATATCTTCCACACTTAAATACTATGAATGTTCTAATATAATCTTACAGCATTTTCCTTTTTATTTTGTATTTCAATTTCCTTTACTGAGGACTTCTTTATCACATCCCTAATTGCATGTCCACATTTTCCAATTACTCTACCTAAAATGATATGAAATTCAACATGTTAAAATTAAGACGTTTTGCAAATCAGCTGTAAATATTTAAAGTTTCTGGTCGTTTAAAATATTTGTTGTTCCTCATTTTTACTGGATTAACAAAACACAAGGGTAGGAACATTATATTTCATAACTCGTGTTACAACAGTTACATATATGTACAATCATGAAAGATTTTAAACATAAATTTACATTTTCAATAATTAAAGTGTTGAATTTGTTTCGCTTGATTTGATTTTTTTAAGTATTATGAGTCCACTTAAACTCATAGATACCAGGATTTAGATTTTATATTAACGCCATACGCGCGTTTCTTCAACAAAAGACTCATGAGTGACGCTCGAATCAACAAATGTTTTAAAGGCCAAATCAAGTACGAAGTTCAGGAGCATCGAGGACCAACAATTCCTAAAAGTTTTGCCAAATAAAGCTAAGATAATCTATTCCTGAGGTAGAAAAGCCTTAGTTTTCAGAAAATTCAAAGTCACAAATAGTGTCAAATACATTGTACAGAGGTTTGTTCTACTTCAAAAATCTTTCAGTTTTTTATGGTTCAAGGAGCACATCCTTGTTAATTCAGTTGAATAATGGGAGAATGTATAAGTATAATTTGTAGTATAAATTTAAAATATGCATCAAGATTAAACCGTATTCTCTTTTCATTAAAAAAATATCGAGTTCGTAAACCATTTAAGCTTTTTACAAATTTAAATTTGAAATCCCATATCGATGTTAGATTAAAAGATTTCCATAACTGTTCTTAAACCTTTGTAGAATGTAAGCAAGGAGATCTTAAGATCTCTGAGGAAATAGTTCTGATAAGTTCAAAACAGCACCATAGCTACATGTAGCTTCCTTAAGTTAAAGGGACAAGTTCTGCCATAAATATTTATAAATGGACGTTTAGGGTTTGAGACATCATTTATCAATGTTTATAGGTAAAAACCTTGAGACAACAATTGCAACAAATCTTGAAGTCTCATTGACATTTAGTTGTCCTGCAAGTGTATGCATTAACATTTTGGCTATCAGTTTTATTGAAGGGTTTTAATTAGATATCATCTTCGCTAGCCAAGGGTAACGATCCACTCCTCTCCTCTCATCTAACTACCGTTAGATGGCTTAGCATTGTATTTACAAAATCTGCCAAGGGTAGAGGGGTGGGGAGTGGATCGTAACCCTTGGCTAGCAATGTTGATTATATGTAGGCCAATCTGCACAATGATTATACTGGTTGTAGGATTCATATAGATAAGTCGGTTTCGTGATTAAAAACATAATGTATACGTTTAATCTTGTGTTGTCAACGGTTAACCGACCGAACACCGACTTTTTTCAATTTTGATAGATTCGATATAAATTTGTATTGAAATCATTACATAGTTAAGTTTTCTTTAAACATTGTCGTCGTAGTCATTATTTTGACAGATCAATTGTCCAGTATATTGATTGCTTTTGTTAATCCGAATAAAATTAATTAGAACTTGTCTCTCAGCTCGGGACAAGATCTTAAGGTAACATAATTAGTATACATGTTTTTTGATAGTAATTTTAAATCAGTAATACGATTAAATTTTACGATTTACCTCCTTATTTCATGTTTGTTCTTATATTATGTAGACCTACGCCTGAATGTGCAATCTCCGTCGGGCAAGGCTTTGTTATACTTTTAACGAAAATGCGAAATGCTAACTCAAAAATTGTGAAATGCAAACCAATGTGAATGTAATCAATGTATACGTGATCGTACGATTAACAAGCTTTTTTCGTATTATAAAAACGTATATATATGACTTGGATTGAAGGTTTTTACATTGACACTAATACCACATCTTCTCATATCTATGTGTAGGGTACTATAGATAAGTCTTCAAACATCAACTAAAACTATCGGTTAACCGATTAATTGATCGAACGATTATCCAAGTAACCGGTTAGGCAAAGGAGAACGATTTGACAACACTAGTTTAATCACATTTAGAAACAGTTGTTATCAGGTACCAGGATTATAATTTAGTACGCCAGACGCAAGTTTCGTCTACAAAAGACTCATCAGTGACGCTCATATCAAAGTATTTATAAAGCTACACACAAGGATAAGAGCGGAAACCAGATCAAAATTCTGGATTTGGTGTTTCCAGTAAAGTTGTCTGTACTCCCAGTTCTTGGTAAAGTTTTATGATCTAGAAAATCTAAATTGTACATGAAAATCGAAATAATAAACCAAAATTGGAAAAACAAGCCGGTCTGTCGAAATCTCTTTAACTCTCATATTGTGGACAAAACATTTTTAGTATTAATAAATCTTTACCTGCAAAATGTTTTGGCACTGTGAAAGCCTTGTTCATGATTTTTCTAAATTGCAATAAACATCTCGCTTCGTTTACTGCCTTATTTGACTGAAAAAGACAAACGCCATAAGATACCACTTCTGTAATATTTCCTACAATTATCTTAATGAAATAATAAATCATATATAATTGCCATTTGGTTAGATAAAGTTTTAATTATAACTTCAGAGGTTGCCATAAATATTTATGGACAAGTGTTTACACCATAGTCAAATTTCAAAATTCAGTGAAACTATGAATATAGGGTCAATAGTTTTTTTTTTATTAAACCTCAAAGTTTTTTAACGAGATGTTATCGCTGATGTCTATGTCGCTATCAACAAAGTTTTTTTTTTAGTTTTAGTTTGGGTTTTTAAACTGTTCCACGTTATGGTTCAAAGATTAGAATGTACAAGAGGGTCGAAAGATACAAGAGGGTATAAATCCAAAATAAACTGACAACGCCATGGCTAAAAATGAAAAAGACAAACAATAGTACATATGACACAACATAGTAAACTAAAGAATAAGAAACACGAACCCCACTAAATACTAGTGGTGATGTGTTTTACTGATCATGATTGTATTTTGTGGTAAGATAAAGGTTTTACTACAGGTATCGCATACATTAAACATAATCAATGATCCATGAAAAAGGTCAAGGTCGAATGTAGTTTGGCAGGTAGTACATATAAAGATCGTTACAAACATCCAATATAGCTGTTCTATTGTTTATTGTATATGGAAGTGAGGGAACTTGTACACAAAGAAGCAAGAAAATGGGTGTAGGTCAGACAGTGAAACCTTGCCAGACACCGAAATAGTTCTATAGTAGTGGAAATATTGCATAACGTGTCATTGATGAATGAAAAATGAAAAATGAAAAATGAAAATGGGATTTGGGTCAGATGAACCCTTAACCAGACAGACATGTACACATTACAATCAAGCCCGTACACAAAATGAAGTTGGCCTATTATTAAAATTATTGTAAAAAAAGTACCAAATTTAAAATTTTAATTTGCACAATGAACCACGTAATGCATTGATGGTAAAATGTATCCTGCGAGACAGACAGAACATCTTTTTTTACATTCCGTACAACAAATATAGTTTATTTGTTGCTTATAGTATTTCAGAAATAGAACTATGACCATTCACAAATGAAACAAGGTAGAGGTCAAAATATATAGATCTGGTAATTATTATACACACTCCACTTGTAATATATGAGAATTGTTAAAATAATAAATATTTCTTTTAAGCAATTGATGTTATACTATCAATTACCTTATCCCCCCCCTTAAAAACGAAGAAAAATCACCCTATCCTCCCAGAATTTACATCCCTATGTCTCACAAATACTTTACAAGTCAAATATTCCATGGTTCAACACATTTCGGATTATTGATATTGAAATACAAATCCAGTTCTTTACCTCACCAATTACTGTGAATCTGTATCCATCTGGCTGTTCTTCATAGGTAACTGACAACACTCCTTTAATTTCTATACATTTATCTAGTTTATATCTTCCTTTACCAATGGCATGTCCCATCATTTCAAAAGGGACCATGAATACTTGTGTATAGACAGGCTACAAAAAAATCATCAAATATTATCCCTTATTGCAACTAAGTACCCGCAATTTAATGTAACATTGTGTTTTTTCCTGTCTTTTTTGAATTCACATCATAAGACTTCAATCAAATCGAGTTTCAAAGTCCACCATGATGCAAAAGAAAATAAGTAAAGGTGGGTTTTTTATCTTTGAACATTTTGAAATCTTTACAAATTTCTTATCGGAGTGTAGGTCTGAATGTTCTTCAATGCAATTTTACAGTTATCAATGTTTCAAAGAAGTGTAAGTCTTTAACAAAATAATTGATCGACACCGATTTTCAAAATTGCTGATGTAAATGGTTAATATAAATAACAATAAAAAGTGACAAGAACTGTTCCCATGAAAGCACTGTAACAATGCAATTTTCCATATAATTAGTATTCCCTTGGAGCATAACTCTTTGGAAAATAGGCACTTATTTCCAAATTTTTCCAGAATTTGCTGATATAAATAGTATAAGTTGATAAAACATGTAAAATTGTAACGGGATACGATTTTTGTTCTCAAACAACGCTTTGTAAGGGACAAAGAAATATCCGGTGTCTATCAGTCTTTCTGTGCGTTCAGTATTGTAGCATGAAGGCTGCCATTGACTATTTCATGTAAAATACTTGTAAGATATTTATTGTGTCTATATCAAAGGTTTATATCAGCATTGTCTAAGACAATTTCGTTTTTTTTAAATTCAGTGCTTTCGACTATTTTGAAAATAGTTTTGTCTATCATATTCTAATCATATTAATCATAATCGTAGTTATATCACTCTTACATGTATATATATATACACTTTTTATGAATGATAAATAAAGTGTACTATAATGTTGACCAATACAGAGATACTATATGCACAAGAATATATGTTTTTCTACAGATGTATGTTTATGAGTTTGTTAAAATTCAAAGCCTACCTTGGTATCCATTTTTGTAACTCTTCTGTCGCGGATAATTATTGACTTTACTTATGATAATTAAAACTACTTAAGGTTTAAAATCGTCAGTTAAATCAACATGTTATCACTATTTGTACTTTGTCTGATAAATGGATTGATCACGTGTGAGTCATTTATTTTCAAAAAATGAAATGTATGCTTTATATATATTAATTGGGTGGAACATATTGATCGCTATTTAACAATTGTATATATATATATATATGCATACAGATTTCTTTACATGAATGGAGTTGAAAATACGGTTATTTTCATGAGGTTCGGGATGGGGAAAGGTTTTCATTTCAGTTTTCGATAACCTTTATTTAGGCAATTGTTTTTATTATTATTTTTTTTTTAATATTTGTTTTTTTTTCTACTATTTATATTAAAACAAACCAATATGCTTTTTCTAATTCTATTTTGTTTTTTGATAATTACAAAGTATGATCAACAACAGAATAATGGCAACTCATGCAGATCAAATTGTTAATTATATTTATGTTTCTATGCAATGCAGCTTTTAAAATTAGTTATGCTTTATTTATTTAATCTATATTGCATGTGCTGGTAATCTAGTTTAAGTCTTTTCTTGCTTCTACTTTGCTTTAATATATGAACATTTTTGGTTATGCAATATAGCTGTCTTACTTAGTATGTATAATGCGTATGTTTTATATGTCATATACGTTTTAATATTTTATGTTTTATTGTTGTTATTAATGTCGACAAATAGCTCTCAAGAGCTTATTTTTGTAATGTTACAAGTTACCCGACTTACCATGAAATGTTCTATTCTATTATTCTTTACCTTACAAACCAAATAAAATATACCACTCTGAAGCATACCTGATAAGAGATCTTATTTGGTCAATTTACCTCTGCATCTTTATAATCCATTTTCAGGTTTTAAACCACGATGCAAAAAACATTAAGAGTACCCTATTTATATCTATGGTTCATGTTGTATAACTGTAGATCAAAAGTGATTATAGTAGATATACTATTAATCTCAATAAGTGCCCATCAATTGTGTATAAGAATATTCAATTGTTTAATATAAAATGTATTAACTGTGGCCTACTAGGGTTGTCATTTCAGTAGATGCGATCCAAAATCCAAATGCTCCAACCTTTGATTACAATTGTTCGTAAATAATGTTATACTGTATTGTATCAGTACTTGCTTTTAAAGGGAAAAAAATGAATAAACGCAATTTAAAAAAGTGTGGAAATCAACTTTGATATCAATACTGAAAAATTGAAAACAACACGTTTAATAATTTCTTGCGTCCGAAGCGCTTTTTTGGATATACCTTCATCAGGATCGCTCAAAACTAAACATTTGAAATCCGAAGATTTATAAGTACCGAAACTTAATCTTGTACCAATTGAATTTTATTCAGTAACTTACACTATTCAAGCAAAAGATACTGATAAAATATTTTTCAACTGATTAAATTTGATATTAAAGTATTATAAGACGAACTGCATACTCTTTTGATTACCTACTGCGAAAAGAACAAGCAGGTTTTCATCGAAGGAAAGGTTGCCTAAATTCGACCAATTATTTGTCGACATATTCAAGAAGTAGTGTTAATGAGCAAGTTTTAAAGGTAATTGTTAGTGTTAATTTATTGTTAAAATGTTAGTGCTAATAAAGCTATATTATCTTAAACAGTTAGTTCAGGATTATCAATTTTGATTTAGGAAGGAGCTATAAATACGTGTATATCTGACAAAATAAGATGTTAACCAATATTTTATTTATTTAAGGGGAAAAAGGCATGCATAATATGCGAAGGTTGACAGTAGAACAACAAAATATGCTGTATCAAGTTTCTGCAAGTGATAAAAACAGTATCTAGTTTCATAATATATCTCAATTCTGAACCATTTCAAAATCCACATTTATCACATAGATCCAGAATTGCTGAATCAAAAATTATAGTTGGACCCTACTCGACTATACTGTGTCTTCAGTTGAGATACTAGTAACTATTACGTGTTATAGCAGACATATATTATTATGTTTTTTGTGTCTCTGGTTTATAAGGTGGTAGCTAGTCATTTCGTACTTTGATGATTTCGTTAACTCATAGACTAAAAGAGGGAAGAAAGATACCAGAGGGACAGTCGAACTCGATAAATCGAAAATAAACTGACAACGCCATGGCTATAAATGAAAAATACATACAGACAAACAATAGTACACATGACACAATATAGAAACCTAAAGAATAAGCAACACGAACCCCACCAAAAACTAGGGATGATATCAGGTGTTCCGGATGGGTTAGCATATCCTGTTCCACATGTTGCACCCGTCGTGTTGCTGATGTTATAACAAATCCGGTAAATAGTCTAATTCGGTAGGTCACATTCATGAAAGGGAAGGGATTGTAGTTATAGCAGACATATATTATTATGTTTTATGTGTCTCTGGTTTATAAGGTGGTAGCTAGTCATTTCGTACTTTGATGATTTCGTTAACTCATAGACTAAAAGAGGAACGAAAGATACCAGAGGGACAGTCGAACTCGATAAATCGAAAATAAACTGACAACGCCATGGCTATAAATGAAAAATACAAACAGACAAACAATAGTACACATGACACAATATAGAAACCTAAAGAATAAGCAACACGAACCCCACCAAAAACAAGGAATGATATCAGGTGTTCCGGATGGGTTAGCATATCCTGTTCCACATGTTGCACCCGTCGTGTTGCTCATGTTATAACAAATCCGGTAAATAGTCTAATTCGGTAGGTCACATTCATGAAAGGGAAGGGATTGTAGTTACGACGTAAGGAACATATCTAAACCTATCTTTACTTTTCATTTCTTGCTTGTGTTTATTTTTTACATCATTACCCAACATTGATATTGAAGACTTTGTAAAACAAAAATGCATAAATAAAGAGAGTAAAGACCCGTCATACTGCCCCAATATATGTGTTTAATAGGTTCAAATGCAATAATATTCAATGCATAGTGGTCCATTTAACAATCTATACAAACTGGATATATATTTGTTCATAGATAAATCATTATTCGAGACGTATAATACAAATGTATTATATGTCCTTGATAGCATAAATAGGTAAAATAGGTTATAGAACGTATGATAGAAATTTAAAAAAAATATACGAAAATTAAAAGCTTTTAGTAGTAGGGAATTTCTAAAGATTATAATTGGTTTTATCCGGAACTATTATTATACTATAATTCTCAATATATATTTCACAGGTTTACTGAAGCAGCAGATTGACGCTAAGATAGTTTACTACACTACATGTTTGTTTGCAGGGTTTAAATTGTCCTTAACTTATTTTTCAACTTTAAAAATGAGAGTTTAATTAACGTGTTACGTTTATAGAGTTATTGTCTGGTTACAATACAATACAGCTTCGTAACTTTAAGGAGCTATACAGAAGTTTATATTTGAAAAAAAAGAAGATGTTTAACCAATATGTTATCTTTTTATGGGGAAATAATGCATGAATTATACAATGTTTCTGGAAGTCATAGACACAATACTTATAATAAGTAATTAGTTTCATGCAATATCTCAAGCTTAAAATTCTTAAATTTTTTAAAATCCGGATTGATCACATAGTTCAAAATTGTTGCATAAAAAATTAAAGTTGGGTCCTTTACTTTTAAAAGTCTTTGATCAACTATACTGCTTATTCATCTGAGATAACTGTAACGTTTTATAGCAGAAATATGATATAATGTTTTATATGACTCTGGTTTATAATGAAGTAGCTAGTCATTTCGTACTTTAACAATTGCGTTACCTCCAATACAAAACCTATGTTGTCTATTGCATTTCATGTATGTGTAAATTGTGGAAAATTTGTCTCAAAATCGGTATTTGAGATTTTGTAATGATCCGAAAGTGTTGAAAAGATTTGAATGCATAAGTATTTAATGCATAATAGTCTATTTAACAAATTATAAAAACTGAAAATATACTTATCTTTTCTAAATGAATAGAATACAAAGGTAAAATATGTTTGAGATGATTTTAATTCAATACACAAATTATAAAAAAGTATTATTATTTTTTTTAAAGATACATGTAAATCATCATCCGAGACATATAATACAAATGTGTTCTTTGTCCCTGATAGCATGAATTGGTAAAATATGTAATAACAAATTTTGAGATGATTAAACAGAAAAAAAATAAGAACAGCAATAGCTTTCAGTAGTTGAAAATTTCTAAAGATTATAATTATTTTCTCTAATATGTTCAATATATTATTCCCAGGTTTACTCAAGCAGTACATTGAAACTTAAATAGTTTATAACACTACACTTTTATTTGTAGGGTTAAAATTATCCTGAACTAATTTTTCAATTTTAAGAATACGAGGTTAATTAACTTTTTAAGTAAATAGATTTATTGTCTAGGAAAAAACACAAACAGCTTTCAAACTTAGGAAAACATGTACATTGTTCTAGATCTTATAGATTAATAAAAAAAAGTAGTTTCTTGTAAAGATGAAATTTGTGACGTCACCTGTTGTTATTAAAACATGTGTTTTATTTTGTTTGTCATATATTTGAATACACCGATGAGTCATATGGCTCAAAGTTAATAAAGTAATCTAAATATGAATACGTAAGATAAACCAACAAAAGAATACTTAGCAGAAACTGTTTTTATAGTTTAAACTTAACATTTGTTTTCAGCCAGGAAATGCAGTGAAATGGACACAAGCTCATATTTAGTCAAGAAGAAAGTCATAAATAAATATAAAAAAGTTGTACCTTGTGTGACCATTCAAAAAACTTGCTATGGCGTTTACAATTCCAGAAATATGGGACGAAACTGTAAACATATATATATTCAATGAGATATGAAATGGAACCGCACATATATTTTTCATTAGGAAAACATAAGTCTAGGGTGAATTTACTGTATTCATGTTTTTAATTTTTTTTATTTTTAAACATGTAGATTCGTATTTCTAAGTCATCAAAGGGGTTCTACATTTTGAATAAAATATTCCTTATTCAATTAACAAACTTACTTATTACAAAAGGTCAACACATGTCGTTGAGAGATTAATTATAAATACCGACTTACTCGATTTAAAAAACGTACAAAGATTTGAGCAACTCGGTGTTCGTATTCCCTTTCAGCTTAAACAAACTATAAACACTCTTAATACAGAGATTTTTTTAATGGAGCATTTGCTGGCAGACAACATACCAGACGCTTTGCAGAAGTTGCAGAGATATGTGAATGATTTATAACTTGATTTATTCCACTTGACTGGGCGGGGTTTAACCTGTTCGCTTATTTAATACCAGTCCGTATATAGACGGGTATGTCGGGATTAACTCACCATGAAATGTCGAGTTATTCGTCCCAAATCATAAACTCAGTTCATTTGTATATCCGTTTGGTTACACTGAAACATTTTGTAGGTTTAGAAATCAATTAAAATTATAACGGCCATCATCCTTATCACACGCATCTTCAAATAGACTGTCCTTATGCAAATTAAAACGTAAACTCTGGCCGATCAGTTGAAATGCATTGGTAATACTTGTCTTGATTTTGTATACCTCTTATGTTTAACTAGTGCTGGAATTATATGGTGGGTTTTTTTTCCTGAAATCATTTATTTCGTAAAAAGTCTTATTTTATACTGAGTCTGAGTTGTTATAATTGACTGTCACAGCTGTCTTATTGAGGGTCTAAGTAGTCTTGTTGATGATCCGAGTTGTCCTTACAGACGGTCTGAGTTGTCATCGTAGCCAATGTTACAAGGATGAGATTTAAGCAAATCATAAGTCCTTCATGGGTTAAATGAATATCTAATTACACAGCAAATCTCAGAACCTGCATTGTTTTTTTTTTATACTTAAGCTTTTGCAAATATTCAACCAAACATCGGTTCGTTACTAGCTCAAATGTATGTTCCACAAAGTTATTGTCTATTAGATTGCCAAAATATTACGGTCGCAGTGAAAAAAGTCTTCAGAATCCTATGTTAGAAGTAGTGAAATAAGCCATATGTGGATTTAAAAAAATAAAATAAAGAACTTCTGGGTAATTTTAAAATTGATCTTTCTCAGAAATCAATTCTATCGAAACCTTTGATTTTTCAACTCTTTATACCACCATTCTATATGTGAAATTAAAAGATCATCTTAAAGAAATAATCCGCAATATATTATATACAACTGTCATGTAAGTCAGAGGTTTCGCTAGCTGTAAAACTATCTTTAATCCATCATCTTCTACATGAAGAAATGCCTGTTCCAAGTCAGGAATATGTCAGTTGTTTTCCATTCTTTTGATGTGTTTAAGATTTGTATTTTGTTATTTGATATGCGACTTTTCGTTTTGAACTTTCCCGTAGTTTGGTATTTATTTATTTTGCTTTTCTACATTTTTGTTAACTTAACTATTTTAATTATAACTGGTATCAGTATTTATGTGTTAAATCATAAAACTGTTTATGCTAAATATAACATATACAAAAATTCAGACAATAGTTATTTCTTAATATTTATTAGAAAGTTTAACATGTCAAACAAACCAAAATGTCACAAATTCCAAAGAAATGAAAGACCCAGTATGTACATCATAAACAGTTTTTAAAGCTTCGTTTGCTTCTACATTAAATATAATTTATATTTTTGTTCTCAATTAAATGTCAATTGCTTAATTACAAACAGGTACTATTATACTGCTAAGTAATAGATTAGTGAGCATACAATTCCCAGTCACACATTTTGATCAAAATGCATTAATAACAAGAACTATCTTTAAAAAAGATATCCGACGTATTTAAATTTGAGTATATGTTTCAAACTATCATTTCGATAACCTTCAGAAGCACAAAGATACCATTTAAATAACGTTTTCTCAGTTTGTTTTCAGTATTCTCGGTCCTCGTATCTTTCTGTTTACATTCACAAAAACCCTGCGGAAATCTCACATGCGTAGGTGCGTTCTAAAAGTCTAAAAGTCATGTACGTTCGTGCAACAAAGTTTACATTAAAAATTATATAATTGTCCCGAATAAACAGCTGTCACGGATGCAAAGAGCTATTGGAGAAACAATTATTTTAATAAAAATATAAATCTTTGTAAGATCTAGTTCAAATATTTATAGTTTTTCACTTGCTTTCCATCACGATATAATTAACGAGACGTTTTTTCAAACACAACCAAATTACCCACCATGACAGCATTTTGTCCAATCACAGAAAGGATTTTCGAGCATGCGTATTCTGTTGCCATAGTTAAGCGTCCTTAAGTTCATAGGGCACAAACCGAAATTATACCGACTACGTCGGAAAAACATATAATCCAAAATAGTATAGTAAAAATATCGAATGTATGTTTTCACATGCTTAAATGCTTTAATTATAAATGATTCACAGTAAAACAGTTTGTCCCCAAGATCAAGTTTTTAAAACTTGTTTAAATCTTCATCTAAAATATTTGCATGGCAAAAATCAAATGCATAAGCAATAAATGACATATACTAAACAAACATTAGACGAATTATTTTTCCTTTATGTAAACTATCTTTATTGTACATTATTATAAGCAAACTTTTTATGTTTGAAATTATTTGTATTTTCAAGTTAATAAGACTGTACAATCATCAACAGATAAGAACTGGTTTTCAAAGGCTCAATTACTAGAATCTATTTCACCACCAACCACCAACCGATGTCTTTGCGTCACCATGAACTGACAATAATTGGTTCGTTAGACTATTACATAATCAATTACTTGTTCTTGTTTCATCCATTTTTAACTACTCTAACTCTGTACTGAAACTAGGCTCTTCATCAGAATCCCACATTTCCCATGAGTCTTTTATATTGTGAGATTCGAAGGACTGTTCTTTATCTGTTCTGTTGATCTCGTTTCCATTGCATTTTTCAACACTAATTTCTTCTTTCAAATTTGAAATATCACGCGAATCCAAGCTTATGCAAGTTCCTTTGTTATCATCACAGGCTGGCCGAGTATCATAATTCAACCCAGCATTTAAACCTTTAACTTGTATGGCTGCCTCGATATATTTACCTAGACAATTGTCCTGCATTTTTGCTTTTGTCAGTTTTGTTTGTCCGTGATCTGTTTCAACAAATTTATTTTTCACCTTTACTTTTCTCTTTTTATTTTTGGAGCAACTGGTTTTTACTTCACATTGTGTAAGCAAAGCGAATGAAGGATCCGATTGAACAGCGCTATCAACAGTGTGCATTGGCAAATTAGTATATGTAGGTTGCCTTGACCTTAAATCAGATTCTGAGCATAAAGAATTCTGTCCTTCCTGACTTCTTGGCATTTGCTCCTCTATGAACGTACTTTCGCTATCTTCCTTGCCTCTGTTTCTATCTTTTCTGCTCAAGTCTATTTCTTTTTCTACTGTACTGTATGCACCCGTCTCTACAGTATTACATCCATCCGTCTCTTTAGTTCTATATTCAGCATTATCTTCTGTATAATATTCATCCTTCTCTTCAGTTCTAAATCCGTCCTGCACTGCTGTTCTATATTCATCAATCTCTCCAGTCATATATCCTTCCTTCTCTATTGTATTACATCTTTCATTCTCTAATGTACTATATACTTCGTTCTCTACTGTACTATATTCATCTTTCTCTTCCGTTTTATACCAATTCTTCTCTTCAGTTCTATATCCGTCCTTCTTTACTGTACGTATACTATATCCATCACTCTCATCAGTTCTATATCCATCATTCTCTTCTGAACTATATCCATCCTTCTCTGCAGTTTTATTTATATCCGTTTCTTTTCTACTATATTCGTCCTTCCTTTTAAAATTGATACTCTACAAGGACATAAATTTCAATTATGATTACAATCTTGACATGCCTTCATCTATCTCAATTACAAAGTCGAATATTGATGTATAATTCATTGAAAAGAGCCAGGATTTAGACAAGATGCTCAGAGCTTGTAGATCAACGCTATCTAATTTGGACTACTTATATGCTGTGACCTTGAACTTGACCTACAAGTTGAAAAAATTCTTTCTGTTCATACTAAAAATATTCATCTACATAAGTTTCATTTCGATCCACCAAAGAAAATTCAAACAGTCATCAAGGGACCAAATTTTTCAAGTTTAGTATTTGTTATCTTGAACTTTAATCTATTATCCCAAAATAATTAATCTTGGTCTCCGTCTTTAAATGTTCCATTGATAAACATGTTAAGGTGTAAAGAATATGACGTAATGTTATTTACATATATAAACAAATATTTAACATGTTTAACTGTCATGCTTACCTTAGTTTTATCCAGTTTGTATTTCAACAAACATTTAGCATAATCTATGGCTTCTGGTGGACCAATTATTGTCAAAATTACATCCTAAAATTACAATTTTGATATATTGAAAAAACACTAATTATCAGCATTTTTCAGATTCTTAATATTAGTATGACATGATTTCATTAAAACCAATGTATTTTCTTACTTAAATTGCAATACCCTTTCTTTTAAATTTCCCTTGATGAAGAATTCAAGATAACATAAAAGTAATGACAAAACTCAAAACACTGATGGAAATGATGTGAAGATTGGGCGTATAATTGCAGCTATGGTACTGGACAAAGATAACTTGATATATCAGCTTTGAATATAGTTCTTTAGTAATAAAAAGTCGTCAGCCAGCAAGTAAAATATTTCAAGGCTTGCACAGAAACCTTTGTCTCGCCTTTGATTGTTTGTCAGTTTTAAGGTGTAAGGAAGGATTATTGCATAACATGACTCAATGAATTAGTAAAATACAAACAAGAGGCTATAAAGAGCCTGTGTCTCTTTATTTATTATGTCTGTTTTGTTCGCGCATCGTTGTAAATATAACGAAATTTGATGAGACTGTTGTACAAGTGAGAGGTTTAGCGCTATAAAACCAGGTTCAATCTACAATTTTCTTCATTTGAAAATGCCTGTACCAAGTCAGAATTATGACAGTTGTTATCCATTCGTTTTTGATGTGTTTTGTCATTTGATTTTGCCATGTGATTTGGGACTTACCGATTGAATTTTCCTCGGAGTTCAGTATTTTTGTGATTTTACTTTTTTTGTTCTCCTGCATCTTCGAGAATAGCAATTTTGTGTGGAAAATCGTCATGAAAGAAATCACTGACGGTTTCAATCATGTTGAAATATTTGTAGATCTTGTTCTGCTGATAGTTTTGGCTTTTTAAAGATTCTATCTACATTTGTATCTAATGCACTTTTCAGGATAACCGACACAAACTCAAAATGATAAAAACATCTTTGAAGGAAAATAACTCCAATAATAATACGACAAAAGATATCAGCCATACTTGATAATTTTATATCTTGACTTGTTGATCATTTGGGCTTTTTAAAGTTTCTTTCCGTATATTACAGTTTTTAGAATATTAGGCAAAAATGCAAGACACATGTGTAAACGCTTAATTGAAGAGCAATGACTCCAATATGGAGTTGTCAATTGATTTCCGCAATGTAGATCTGGTCTAGTTTATAGTTTTTTAAAAAAAAATTAATATGATAGTTTTTAAAAAAGAAAACAAAATTTACCAAATATGATAAAAATTTTACATTTAAGGGTCATAATTTCTATAAAAAAAATATTGACTTACATGTAAATAACCAGAAGGTAGATCTAAACTTTTAAAAACTAGATATTCAAAAAATGTGGGTGGCAAAGTTTTGTTACATTTGGCTAAATAGTTTTAAAGGAGATTATATTTTTGTAAAGGTTAAAGGATGAAGACGACGGAAGACTGACATCAAGTAATGAACAAAGCTCATTTGGTATTGCAGCCATCAAGTGAGCTGAAAAAAGTAAATGTCTGAGTTCCTGCTTACTAATGGTACCAACGCTGTACTACTTATGTAAACCGTAAGGTTAGTTGATGAGTAATGAATTTTGAAAACGCATCGGATATTAAATCATGTTCACAAGTTTCAGAAAGATCTACTGAATTACACATTTTATAAGTATGGTCATCTTCACAAATTGTTTGACCAAAACAATATGATGATGTGTCTCGGCTCATCGGCGACATGATTCTTTCGATAAAAACTGTCTAATCTATATATGTATGCCCCACCTACGATAGTAAAGGGCATTATGTTTTCTGGTCTGTGGGTTTGTTCGTCCGTTCGGCTGTTCGTCCGTCCGTTCGGCGGTTCGTCAACCTGTCCCGCATTAGGTTAACGTTTTTTGTTCAGGACGTTTCTGATGAAGTTGAAGTCCAATCAACTTGAAACTTAGTACGCATGTTCCCTATGATAGGGTCTTTCTAATTATAATGCCAAACTAGAGAATTAACCCCAATTTCACGGTCCGCTGAACATAGAAAATGATAGAGCGAGTCGGGCATTCGAATACTATGGACACATTTTTTTTATCGATTGTGATACAGATCAGATGAAAGGATGATTGTTCAGTATGCCTCTGAGTATCATAGGCAGAGCATTGTATCTGCAATAATAAACAAAAGTACTGAATTCCAAAGTATAGAGACCACAAATTCCTGTTCAACTTTGGAACAAAATGTTAACCCGACACATGATGGATGAACAT
This sequence comes from Mytilus edulis, assembly GCF_963676685.1. NCBI lineage: Eukaryota > Metazoa > Mollusca > Bivalvia > Mytilida > Mytilidae > Mytilus > Mytilus edulis. Next base: position 25,678,543 of record NC_092356.1, read on the forward strand.
ACAGTTATTGAAACTAAAAACTGTATGCCTACCCCTTTCTATTAAAGACAGGGCATTACAATTTATATATCAACCATTACTTTGGAACGTGTGCCAAATATTGCTGATGTGATTTTTATGAAAGTGCAAAGAGAGCTGGAGGTCCTTACAGCATTAGACAGGCAGAATTTCTTAATCCCCACTCTAATTATTGACATGAGACAAAAACGAATAAATAGCGTTTAAGTAGGAACATATGATCATAAACATGGTAAAGCTTTTAAAATAGATAATAGGAAAAAATAAACAGTTCTGCAATGCATATACAGTTCTTCCAAATGTTTGTGAAAAATTGCTTGTATTCCAATAAATCATAATCCATGTAAGGCCATGTATTGGTAGTGTTAAAGGCCAACTGATCATTTATCAGTTGTAACAAAATGAAATGGGATAATGTTAACAAACTTAACTTGCTTGTTTTCGTATATTTTGCAGTAGCACATATTGCATGTTTCTTTATATGATATAAACTTATCATGAAAATCTTACATCTTTTTTTTTATGTTTAGTTATTGTTCTTATTATGGTTTCATTTAACACTTCTTCGATAGCTTGTTCAAACTTTCCAATAACTGGACCTAAAAAAAAATAATAGATGAATTATTCATTCGAACAATATACAAGTGTTTTAAATACACATGCTGTAGTAGCCCTTTGTAAGTACTCCGTAAAAATATCTACCCCTTTGTGGAATGAATGACTATATACAATTAATTGAAGTAAAAATGAATTTAACAACCATTTAACCCTCTTATCGCGTACTCATTACTTTCAGTTAAATTTCAGTTGTCTTTTATTTTTATTCATGTTAAAACAAACTGCAACCCATTTAAGGTAGATTCATGGTATACCGCTATCTTGGATTGTAATGTCGCAGAACACAATCAGTCTAGTTATTTGCCAAAATCTGCAAATTTGTAGACAGATGTGCAATTTTATTGGTTAGAATGTTTATTAATATGAAGAAAACTTGCTGATTGTTTTTAGCATTAATCAAAATATCTAAACAAATACCAAACATTTGTGTTTTAGAATCAATTTTTTCAACTTAGCAATTTGAGGAAAGATAACTCTCTTAGTAAAGAAATTATACTGGAATGATAGGGAAATTTAGAATTTTTACTTGTAGCAAGAAAACAAGTTCCGTGACACCATTTTTTATTTTTATTTTCTTCAAACATATTGTAAAACCTATCTTCTCGCAATTTATTTCAAAATTCTGTCTCATAGATTTATTTTTATACACAAAAATATGCTTTTTCATGATCATTCTCAGCAAATTTAGGCAGTATTTAACGACTCACAACTTGAAAAATAGCACGGTGACCCACACTTATTATAATATTTTTGAAAAGATCATAGTAAAATCTTCATTATGGCGAGGTAACTTATACCTATGATCTACCTTTATATGAAAATACATATTATGTAATAACAGTTCAAATGAAGCGCTACAAATATACTTTCCCTACAATTTTGTCCGCAAGCACACATAAAACAAAACAATATAATAAACAATACAATACAGACAACACAGTCTAATGCAAATACCATCCAACAAACACAGACAAACAATTGATGACAATAACTAAAGGAAGTAAAGTGAAACATCACATTAATTTGAAACAAATCAAATCCTTGCATGGATATTACTACATGAATTGTAGCATTTGTTTCATTCACATTTATTCAAGAAAGCCAGATATAGTAGTCTTTTATTTCATTTACTTTTAAATAATTTTTAATACCTGAAAATGTTTACCTGCTATATAATGTTTTGGTACTCTATAAGCATGTTGACCCAATTCCAATATAGATCTAGCTTTTTTAACAGCTTCTAATGTCTAAAAACAAATACAAATTCAGAGAAGATAAATGACAGACTACATAAAACTTTAAGTTAATATGAACACATCAGTTGGCCATATTTGGAGAAGGACTTATGAAAATAAATTTTATGCTGACTTAGTAATATGTGGTTGACCACAAAAGGTAATTTTCACGTAAATGCCTAAATGAAAGGAAAACTTAGATAGATAAGGATGTAATCATCTAGAAAGATTACTGGACAGTGACGTCATTCTGTACTGTTAGTTGATACTTCCAATATCCATACAAAATATCATTAATGTAAAACTGTAAATCAGAAATTATTGCTAGGGTTATGTTAATGTGAATAATGTCACTTTGCTAGTATCACAATAATAAGAACTTTTACTTTGAATTATATAGTTATATGCAGATTTTCCTGAAATCAATATAATCAATCTTGAATATTGTCCATTCTTAAAAAATGCAGTAATAAATGTACACACATAATTACTGAATTTGCATCTTATGTTTTAAACAAAACTAATTCTAAAAACATGGATCTTATGGAAATATTAGGCATATTCAATGGTCCAAATCAATTTGAATATAGTATCTTTACTGAAATATAAAGACCCTCTTATTTACCTCACCAAGTATTCGGAATCTACAACTATCTTGCTGATTCTCATATTTAACAGAGAATACTCCACTTATTCGTTTAGATTTTTTTATGTTGTCTCCTTTGGTACCAATGGAGAGTCCTATCAAGTCCAAAGGAACCATGAATGTTTCAGTAAAAAATGACTACAAAAACAATAAAATATCAATTGGTGCATAGTGATTGTAAAATTATGTTTTGCTTGTTCTGCTTTCTTTGAACTTTTTTTTTAAATAATTAAAATGGACTATGCTTTTCAGTCAGTTATAAAGAAATCAAAAAATACTGTCATCTTTTCACCTTTGATCCATTCATCCAAAAAATCATTAATAATAATTATGCTTTTATCCTGCTTTAGATCTTCCACTGGTAAAGTGCTAAGAGACTTTACAATGTTGACTACCAAAATATTTGAAACTATTTACCTCATCCGTGTTTAAAATCTCTTCCAGTTTATTGTTCAGCAAAAATTTAGCATTTTCTATGGCTTCTGGTGGCCCAATAATATTAAAGATTACATCCTAAAATTATGATATAAATATTTTGAAAAGTTCAATTATTCATATTTCCTAATTTCCTAATAGTATCCATACAATATTATTCATACAATATAATGTGGGTAAAATGTTTGTAATGTCTAGTTTATGTTACAGTGTAATCTTTCTTGATTTTTTGCAAATTAATAAAGAGCTGCGCCATGAGGAGATGATACACCCGTCTCTTTTTCTGAAAAAAATGTTCAATGACAACTCTACAAAAAACTAAAGGAATGTTATTCCAATAGACATTCACTAAAGTTTCCTGAAATCTGCTTCAAGCACCATTGAGTTATTGTATGACAACTGAAAAAAACTGTTTTCAATAAAATCCATTAATTTCAAAAAGTAAAATCAGAATTTTATAAAAATTAAAAAGGAGCTTACGTCATTAGATAAAATCAATTCAAAAAGAATTCAAGCAAACTGTTCGTGCAGCAATTTTAAAAATGGTCAGCAAACTTGATAAACCCCCCTTTTTAAATTAACAAAACCCTATAACGCGGAAAACACTAATCAAAAAGAAGTAGATTCAGTAAGACACCTTTTTGGCCCCAAAATAGAATAGTTTAGCTATTTATTTGAATGAAGAATGCTTCTGCTACATAAATATGGGCTTTTTTTTACAATATAAGGCACATATATCGGGTACTAGCATCATAAATTCATGTTAAATTACTGAAATCTTCACAATTTCAGCATTTTAGTTAAATTTTCGACGGTTACCGTCTTAATTGAAAGTGGCCGCGTTCGTGCTCATTCATAATATTGAGATGTAAGTTGTATTTGATGATAATACATAACACATATAAAGGTTGAGGATGAACACGAATGCGGCCTCTTTCATTTTTGACAAAAACAAACTGAAAAGTGACGTTTTTGGCATATTTGATAGATTTTTCATATTTAAGCTTGAATCGGAGCGTTTGTTGTGACTTAATCAGTTAAAATCTTTCACATAAACTAATTGAATCAATTGAAATAGACACTTCAGTGATTAAAAAGTGTCCAAAATCTTTCGTTAGATTAACCTGAAATTTGAAATTTGAAAACCTGAGGCCAAAATCGGTCCTTACCGGACCTACTCCTTTATAAAAATTAAAAGGGAGCTTATGTCAATAGAAAGTAACACTAACAACAACAAGTTTCAAATCATGTTTGAGTTATTGTTCAACATTTTACGATGGACAGACAGATAGACAGAAAAATGGGCTATGCGACTACAAATGAAGGGCTGCCCACTCAATATTGAACTTATTTTTTCTGTAACAGTCCTCTGTTATTCTATTGGTAAATATATTCCATGTTATCTAAGATTATTTGCATTTTTAGTTTTTCCTAAAAAAAAACTACAACAACAAACATAATATGTCTTCTTTAACAAGTAGAATAGATAAAGGAAAATGTTGTATGAGTGCTAATGAGACAACTCTCCATCCAAACTTGGTTTTATGATGCCCTTAGAGATAAAGAAAATTGCTAATGATTTTAAATTCAGTGGATGAATAGTCAAATATTAAGCAGCAATCCTCTTTTAAACCTTTTAACTGTTTCATGCATAATGTATCAAGAATACTAGTACCTTTTTTTTTTAAAACACACTTATTATATGATTCTTAGAAAGTATTGATAGATATAGGAAGATGTGGTATGAGTGCCAATGAGACAACTCTCCCAAAAATGAGCTAGTGTAAAACCATTCAAACATGCAAACCAACGGTCTTATCTATATCAAAAACGAGAAACTAGAAACACTTTTAAATAAACAACACTAACAGACGACAACCAATGAACATCAGAATTTTGACTTAGGAAAGGTGCAAGCAATTGCAGCTATATTGAACGTTTTAACGGTACCAAACCTTCTCCCCTTTTCTGAAACAGTAGTATAATATCACAACATAGAAAGCCATACATGTACTATAATAAATTAATTGGAAAGACTTAAATCAATCAAAAACCGAAGTGACACAAATAAACACGCAATTTACGAATAAATTTGAAATGTGATACAATGTAAATACAGAGTAAATAAAAATTAGGGATGCATTATTAAGGTTAAAGTATAAAACAGATGTGAAATGTTACATTATTTTAGAAAGACATCAAATTTGGAAAAAAAATACGTCATATAAAACATATGTATATGAAAATAATTTTGTCGTTGAATATACTTCTTTTTCAGTATTTATTCCTTTAAAGTTATTTTACACATCATCAGCTGAACTGAAGTTCAATCTGTACACACCTAACTTTGTAGAAAAAGATGCACTGAACAACAACAGGAAAGAAAGTAGTTCACAATACCTTCCTTATGACATCACAATTGCAGATAAAAACTGGCTGAACCCTAATTATTTGGTATATATTCTAGAAGGGTCACAACATAATAATAAATAGTACAATGCCTCAGGTTAATGAAACCATAACTTCATGTTAACAAATAATCGAATATACAAACTGAACACAGTATGGCACTTTGCTACAATATATATATTATACACAGGGCTTAAGAAGATATTAATCTGCCATCATGTGTGCACTTGTGCATACTATATTGATTATATTGAAACTTTTAACTTAAAAACTTTTTTTAAGTCTAAAGAAAGCTGATGCTCCTTTCAGTATTGGACAGACAAAATTTATAAATCCCACTCCACTCAACAAGATTTGACAAAACTTGCAAACACTGAAACTAAAAAAAAAGGCTATCAAAAGTAAAGCATAAGTATGTTTCGTATTGTGTCAAATTGATGAATTACAGAAAGACCCTGGAACAAATCGTACAGTATAAAAAGTTGTAATAAACATTTTTCATCTTGAGTGGGGACATACTTAAACTATTTTCAAATGTTGCTACTTTATTGTTTGTTACAATGTTACATAATTTGAGGCCTCTTACTGATAGTTAAGATTAGTTCACATAACTTTTCTTCTGTTCCCAACCTCTGTATATATTGGTGTTATTAAATATTTAGATCCTGTAATACCAGTTTTCTATCACTTTGGAGCATGAACCCAATGTTGAGAATATACAGTACAGATCAAAGCATTTTTTTTAACCAATTAAATATCAGCTTAAGGTTTAAGACACATCAATGTGCTCTTGTAAAAAGGTATAAACTGAACAGATACAAGATAAGGATAGTAAAAACACACTTTATTGTTTTCTTTCAATTTTAATAAAGCAATAAACATATTTAAAAATAAAGCCCAATCAAGTTGAAAAACTACAATATCAAGCTGCATTGTCTTACTCAAAACAGTATTATGTGTTTAGCAAAAACATTATGAGGTGAGGTAAAGACATGTACACCTTACAATTGTACTACACACAAACTATAGCTGATTTATTGCTGTAAGAGAGACCAAAACACAAAAATATAGTATTGACCTTTGAACTATGAAACAAAGTTCAAGGTCATATGAATCCTGCCAGAAAAATGTGTACCCCTTTCAATCATTCCATTCACCAATTGTGTTTGACCTTTTGCTTATAGTACTAGCAAACTCAGACCAAAACATGCAAACTTAACAATGACCGATGAACCATAAAAATAAATTCAAAGTCAGTAACTCTGTTTGATGACCATCAAGACTGTGCAAGGAATCCACATACCAAATATAGTTCTTTTATTACTCATAATGAGTGTTAAAACTCACCTGACAAAAAAAAATATTTTTCAAGTAGTTGCTGACATATAAAATGGGGTCAAGGACATTGGACATTTTCTCTATGGAAACTTTGTACAAGTTCTGAAGCATCCAGGTATTTTACCTTCGGAAATATAAAGCTTTAAACAGCTGTACACTGATGTTGGCATTAGTTGCAGTTGTTTGAGATCAGTAAGAGACAAAGACAAGCCAACTTATTCTTCCTAAAATTGGTAAATTAAGCAAACACTAGTTTCGAGAAACTAGTTAATTATTTCAATATTTTTCAGAAAAAGTGGACACATAACTTTTAAAGTATCTCCAAATGATGGTAGTTTTGTTTGTATTAAAAAAAACTAGGCCACAAGAGGCCTCAAACTGGTAGTTTTAAAAGCCCAAGTGATCATTCATATGGTTGTAGCCATTAGGAGTAAGTTGAGTTTTACCCATTTGTATTAACTATGCATATATTTAAACTTCAGCAGTGGCACCTATTGATATGATATGTAATATAATATTACATCATTTTCATCTTGCACACTAATTCTGTTCACCAAGGATTTATTTATCACTCCCTCAATAGCTTGTCCAAACTTTCCAATTACTTGACCTACAATAGGGTAAAAAAAATATCTGTTGTATTCCTTCACGTGTTACCCGAACATTATACTACAGGAGCTGTTTGTCTGAATAAGTTTTATTAAATGCTCGCCAAATTCGTAGTTTTTTTTTACCTTTTCCTTTTTTCTATTTGTGAGGTACTGACAAGTCTTTTGTAGACAAAACCCCTATCTTACGTAAACAATTTCAAATCTGTATTTTTTGGGAGTTCATTCATGTACACGTTAATGTAATAATTTACCATCAACTTGCAATTCTTCAAAGGTAAAACTAGATTTTCTACCATAACAAATTCCCCACAACCTCTTACATGTATAATGCTACATCACAGTTGAAGATTGGAGTCATTGGCAGCGGTCAATACTGTCAGGATATTTGAAATGTTTATTTCTTGTGATTTTAAGGAGTATTGCATTACAATAAGAATAACAGTACTGTATTTGAAAAGTTGTTACTGTCAATTTTGGATTTTATAATTGCAATTATGTATTGTACTGGCGTCTCTACTCTTCATCCCTTAAAGTGTCTCGCGGGTCTACATCAAATTGTTTTTCAAATATAGGATTTTGCTATATTTTTCCATAAAAGAATTTCATCTTATACTTCATAGAAAAATAAAATAAAAACATGGGGTCATAGTTTATTTACGCTCACAATCTGGCTTCGAAAGAACATACATTTTCGTAGAGGCACTTTTTTCTATTTAACTAATAGGTAAAATAGAGGTAATATCGAAATGAAAAAAGAACTTAATCACAGAAATCGCTTAAATTTTACAAAAGTTTAGTTGAAGTACTGCTTATTTGAAAATTATAATAAAAAAAAAGGTCACCGTTGAAATTTCAATTTGTATGCCAAAAAATGGCATTTTTGCATCAAAGGGATATACTTTGGAGCTTTCTCAATAATATATACATTTTAAAAGTCATCTGGGGACAACACGAATTGATTTGTTTTAAATGATTTTTGTACCATGAGATAAAGTAACAAATACTAAGGGTAATAAATAAAATTTGTAATGAAAAATAAATGTCTAATTTTTTTCTGAATTTTTTATAACCGCGAGCCTCCTTAAGTAAAACTGTATTATCAACAATAAAATTCTCAATTGACAATGACAAATTATCAAATACAGAACATTTATTCTACAAACATTTAACAACAGTTCATAAAAATGTATCATAACATTTATTTTGAGTGATACAAAATATGTAAATATTGTAACAAATAATGAACATCCACAGAGCATTTTGATATATACCATTAAATGCCAATAGTAAAAAAATATGTTGTTGCAAACTCACCATTTTTACGAACTTCAATAATGTTGCCAAATTAGGATATTTAAATTAAGCCTTTACATTTTGAACATGTGGAAGGTTTACCTGCTAAATGTTTTGGTATTGTGTAATCCTCTTGTCTCAATTCCAAAACAGATCTGGCTTTTTTAATTGCTTCTGGCGACTGAAAGATGACAATTACATAAAAAAAATCTTTCTCATTTCTGCATAGTTTTAGGTGTTTCAGTACCTTATAAATCGTTTACTTTCAGCATTGAACATAACTGATGAAGATAAATCCAGAAAAAAAAAACGCTTGAGACACATACAGTATATTGTAATATTAAAATGCTAAATAGTACCAAAAGTCATTTTGATAAAAATAATACTTAAAGACCGACTAAGGTTCCTTCACGACATTGGCAAGAAAGAGTTCTAAATTAGGCCAAAGAATATATAGTTATGTTTTACCTACCACATAACTAATCTTGTTTTATCTGCCAGGAAGCAGGAAACAAGTAAATGATTGTTCTGCCTTCTGACATTAATGACGGGTATGTTCCGACCCAATACACATTCGCACCCTACAACTTCACACTCGACACATACGCCCCCTCGATGGTTTGCTTGCAACCTAATTTTTTTTTCATTTTTTATTTATATATTCAGGTTGAAGAATTATGTTTTTTAGTTGTTTATATTAAAATATTAATATGTCCATGAATATAAATTCGTGATTTTTTTTAATAAATTATTATTTTGTGATGATTTTAATGATGAGTAAATATAAAATGTCAATTATTTATGATTGCTTTTATAATTGACCCATAAACCTCATGAGTGTTTGGACAAGTATGATATTGAATATGATATATCCATGTTGGGTCTTTTGTAGACAAAACGCACGTCTAGTGCAAATGCAAAATGTCAATCCTGGTATATCTGATGATTTTACTGAGCACCCCATTTAAGGCATTATTCTGTACCTTTATTCTTTTGGCATTATTCTTAGATTATTATTTCGTCAAAATTATCCATAAAACAAAACTTGTTTGCATTTTGTAGACGTCACTTTATTTTCAAACAATAAAGATCCCTCAACGTTGAAATCACACATAAACCAAACATTATCAAAAAAACATTTAATAAAAAGAGGTAAATGGCTAGATGCACTCTTACAGACATGCATTACACACATTGGAATCATTGAAACATAGTTCGTTAGTTGCTCACAGTGTCTGAGTAATGAAAAAAACTCTAAATTTAAACACAATGCACCATGAAAATAATGGCAAGGTAAGATGAACCTTACAAGACTGAAATAAACCAAAATCAATCATTTGAAAATAGCTGACCTATTGCTAATAGTGTCTTAGAATTGACCATACAGGATGTCTGATTTTTGATAATGAAAATCAGTATCTGGTCAGATGAACCCTGGCAGACAAATATTTACATATTTCAAACAAATTATATAAAACATATAGTTGGTTCATTGCTAAAAGTAAACACGAAAATGAAACTTTGATTAATCGACCATGTTATAATTTGAGAGCAGATGAACACTTCCAGACTGGTATGACAAAAAACAACAAATACAACAAATAAAATTGAATTTTTGCTTATAGAATCTTTGAAATGGAGTTGACTTAAAAATCTATATATGAAATGAGGTCAAGGTCACTCATACTTTGTAATAATATAAGAAAATGCCTGTACTAAGTCAGGAATATGGCAGTATTTTTGTGATTTTACTTTTCAAATGAACCCTGTCTGACAGACAGATCAACCTTGCTAGAAACTCATTTGATATACCTAATATAATTATCGGACCTGCTCATTACTCATAATAAGTGATTATATCACATGAGTAAAACACTATAATCATTTTTTCATGCATTAACTAAACCAAACGTATATGGTTCAGGAAATTGGACATATATAGTTATCAAAGGTACCAGGATTATAATTTAGTACGCCAGACGCGCGTTTCGTCTACATAAGTCTCATCAGTGACGCTCATATCAAAATATTTATAAAACCAAACAAGTACAAAATTGAAGAGCATTTAGGATCCAAAATTCCAAAAAGTTGTGCAGATGAAAATTTTGTAAGATAAGGCACCTGCAAAAAAAGTCCTGCAGACAAGGTGAGAAGCATACATGTCTTCTAAATCTAAAACAAAAGACTTACACACATAGTTAACGACCATCAGATAGTAACCATCTTATATGCATCGCAAGCAAGACAAACTAGAAGCTCTAAAAAGCTTGTGTCGCTCACCTTAATCTATATGCATATTCAACAAAGTCTCACCCCTCTTTGGATTCATTACAGCCAAACTCAATCTCAGCATTCCTTTCGTAAAAATCGAACCTTGTAGCAAAATTTTAGAGAGATCCATACACATGATGCACAAGCTATTGTCTGAAACCAAAACAATGCTTGCTTTTGACACCTTTTTGTTCTTAATTACTGTACATTTGCGGCTCCCCAAAACCCAATTCAAGCCTTCCCTTTGTGAAATGAAACTTGTGGTACAAATGTAGAGAACCATACACTTACAAGTAATGGTCCGGAAACTAAAAACTATTTGTTTTTAGCCCAGTTTTTGCACCTAATTCCAAAATCATTTGTTCCATAACCCCCAAATTCAATCCTAACCATTATTTATTGTATTGAACCTTCTGGTAAAACTTCATAGAGATCTATTCACCTTTAACTTACACAACGACGCCGACCACCAAGACATCATAGCATTATATGAATCCAAAACAATCTATGCCATATATTATATTGATCTCACCGACTACGATCCACTTTCTGCAACAGAGAGATTATCAATGGAATTAAATCTGATATATTCTAAACATGGTGAAAATTAAAATGAAATATTTACATATGTTTATTGTTTCACCTGAACTATATATATACTGAAATAAAATCATGTGGTTGTTTACCTCACCAAATACTGTGAAACTGTATCCACCTGCCTTTTTCTTTTTCTGAACATCCACCACTCCTTTGATCTGTCTGGATTTATTGATGTTTGCCCCTTCTGTTCCAATAGCCAGTCCTACCAAGTCTAAAGGGACCGTGAATGTTTCTTTATAAACTGCCTACAAAAAAATATCATAAGATATCCATAAATGTAACTTTGTGCACTGCGTGCAATTAATGTAACATCATTGATTGTTCTGCTTTCCTTGAATCCACATCATAATACTTTAAAATCTATATAAAAATTAATTACAACAACAATAACAGCTCTCAAAAACAAGCAAAATGTCTAAAGAAAAATCGAACCGAAGACAACAGCAACATAAGGATATTCAATGTCCAAAGATGTTGGTTGTCTTAACTTTATTCAAATCCAAAACATCTCTCTTCTTAAAGTAAAAAATTGGAAATTCTGTGAATGTGTTTATTAATACAGACACTGTTTCCTTTGTGAACAAAATACATTCATACTATATGAGCTTATTTTTTAAACTTCAAAATTTGTTTTCTGAAGGATTATGTTTATGATTTTTTTAACATGTTTAAAATTCACAACCTACCTTGGTATCCATTTTCGTAATTCAACGGTTGAAAGGTAATGGTTTACTTTAAATAGTAATATCTATATTTTTTTTTAAAAACCAACCAAGGTTTAAAAAAAGACATAAAAATCAATATGTTATCAGTAATTGAACTTTTGTCTAATGAAAGTATCGATTACATGCGAGTGATATGTTTTCAAATGTGAAAAATAATGCTAATGTAAAGAACATATTGATCACTATGTAACGATGTTATTTATGTATTTATATATATATATACGGATTTGTCTTCACGAAAAGAGTTGGAAAATAATCATTTTCATGAGGGTCTGGAAGGGGTTCTTCATTTCTGCATTCTGTATGATATGTAGGCCTTTTTCTTTTCTGTATATTTTGTGCTTGTTTTTCTGTATTCTTTATATTTAAGCACCTATTCTGTATAGTTTTTGCTTGTTTTTTTTTTGATTTTTTTTATATTTAGCCACCTATTCTGTATATTTTTGGCTTGTTTTTCTTAATTGTTTTTATTTAAGCACCTTATTATGATCTTAATTTTCTAAACATGGTTAGAATTAAAATGAAATATTTACATATGTTTATTGTCCCAGCTGTTTTAAACATATTATATATATATTGAAATAAAATCAGGTGGTTGCATACCTCATCAAATACTGTGAGACTGTATCCACCTGCCCTTTTCTTTTTATCAATTATCCTTTTATATATCTTAAGGCGTTTTCATACTTTAAAATTTCTTCACTTCAACCTGGGATACTAAAACCACTCAGACCAATATTGAATAGTGTACATGTATTTATTTTTTTTACTTTTAAAATGAAATGTATCAGAAAATCTTTTTTAAAATCCTGAAGCTTACCTGATAGACAGCCTCATCTGGCCAATTAACTTCTGCATCGTTATATTCCATTTCAGTTTTTATATCATGATCTGAACACAAATCAGAGTTAAATCAGCCTGTAACAAAACAGGTTTACAGGTAGTTAAGTTCATAAAGAAACAATGCATACACAAATACACAAATTGATTCTTCAAAAGTTGTGTGTGTTAAATTCAAGGTTCAAACTAAGAATTCGATCTGACTGGGAGTATATAATATAGACAATTAATAAGTTTTTATCATTTGTAACAATTTCCTTTTCAATATTCAACAATATACTTGTATCATGAATACACCTTTCATTTGATATGAAATAAGAAAAACACTCTTTTTTTAAAATTACAATACCTCCTCCTTAGACTTTCATCAAGCATACAAAAACAATGATAACCAGGAATAGTAATACTAAAAGCAGTATAAAACCAATATTCTGTAGGAAAAACTATATCGTATGTGCAAATAATATTCAAAACTGCAATTTTATCAAGTTTACTTTGATTACCACCATTCACATTACAAGCAATTACTAGTACTTTTCAGCAGTCAGTTTATTGAATTCGGCAGTTTGATGAGATTACCTCTAATCATCGCTGCTTCAGCTTGTTACGTACGAGTTCTTTTAGAATTGGGAACAATTGTTTCCTTTTAGCGAGCACATCTGGCGTATACTGCACGGTGAGCCCTTTAAAAGAGGGACGAAAGATACCAGAGGGACAGTCAAACTCATAAATCGAAAAAAAACTGACAACGCCATGGCTAAAAATGAAAAGGACAAACAGACAAAATAGTACACATGACACAACATAGAAAACTAAAGAATAAACAACACGAACCCCATCAAAACCTAGGGTTGATCTCAGGTGCTCCGGAAGGGTAAGCAGATCCTGCTCCACATGTGGCACCCGTCGTGTTGCTTTTGAGATAAAAAAAATCCGGTAGATAGTCCAATTCGGTAGGTCACATTTATGAAAGGAAAGGGAATTGTAGTTACGACGTTAGGAACATATCCGATATTATTTGTGAAACGGTTATTCCATAACGGTCAACCAACGGGCCATTCCAGTTAATATCTGCTAAAGGGGGTTGGATGGTCCTTTCTGAGGGGTGTAAAATTTATACATCTTAGGGGTGAAAATTTGGGGTTTTTCGTCTGACACGTACACTTATATGCAATAAACTTCTGAGGGTCTTGCAGCAGTAAATAATTTAAAATAGTTACATCTTAGGGGTTACAAAAATGCCTATGTCAGATCTTAGGGGTGCTTTTGAATGTAGACAGTTACGTAAAATGCATTATCTGGTATTGTATCTAAAATTCTGATGGGTACAATCCTTGCAGTAAAAAATTCTGATAGGATCATTTTTTCCCATGAAAGCCCATCCACCCAATATGAACAGAAATTCTACATCTGATAGGTCTTAATTCTTAGATCTGATAGGTAGTTTTTCATGATGTTTTTTTCTGATACGTATAAACAAAATTCTCCCCATCCATCCCCACCTGTCAGGAATTAACTGGAATGGCCCAACTCGTGATGGCGTCCATAAAACTTACGAAGAGATGATTTCAACATCACCATTTGGAACCCTTGATTTAATATCTTCCTTGTGAGAAACAACCCTCTATCAAGAAAAGCATGATAGGAAATGCAAGCACGGGAATATCGTATCAATTGGGAGATGTATACACCGTAATGTAGGTGCTGCTGGAATGTTGCTACTTAGAAATGTCAATTTCTAGATGTAAGTCAAGATATGAGGCCGACAGTACAGTTTTTTATCCATGCTTTCAAGTTTACTCAGTCTTCTGCTGTTTCAATATGACTGAAAACACCACTATCCGCAACGGGCGGTGTTTATTGGCTAAAATGTACAGGTAGGGGTCAAAGAAAAGGGGGGAGGGTACGGATACGGATATGATGTCCTGCTTTGCTGTTCTTGGTTTTGTTTAAAATTTTCAGATGTCATTTGAGGTGACATATTTCCTTGTTCACTAAAAATGACTGAAGTACTACCATTTTGATGTTTATTGGATTTCTTGTGTTGTTGCTTGGAAGTTGAATCGAACGGAAAACCAGTATTCTGTGTTGTGTGTGTTTTCGTCTAAGTCATCATTCAGAGTTCACTATAGGACTTTATTGTATTTATCTCGAATAAATCTTTGCAAAGTAATTTTAATTGAAACACACTGTAAACTTACTGACTAGCTACTGCCATGATTGGGTGTACTGTAATGTGTATACTACTAGTATTATGAACAAAAACCAAATTAAACCCGGCCCTTAACTTCAGTGTTGTATCAACTATCCGTGTAAAATATTTGGTGTTAAAACGTTACTGGAACTTATAAATACTTACACACACTCAGTAATCAATACAAAATATATCAGAATATCAAGTATTCTTATCCCTGCTGGAAAACACACTACCTTCATATTAGGTCAAACGAAGTATTTTTATGTTTACTTGATTTTATAATCTACCCATCTCTTCATTAAAATTACAAGATGCTATTTTAAAGAAATGAGTAGATGATCAATTAAGTTATCTTATATAATCCCTGAAACTTATCAGTGATTTTACCATACATAATCAATGAAACTAAGAATTAGTTTACAAATCCCCTGATTGTATATTCCAGGGTTATCAAATGATAAAACAAAGATCCTGTGTTTGATAAAATTAGTTAATAAACCATCCGCATTTCTTACCTTATTAATGTTTAAGTAGTACTACACAGTTTTCATGCACTGGCCATTTGTCCAATCTAAGAGAACAGTCTTTACAGTTCTTTGTTACTGTATTGAACCAAATTAAATCAGAAAGAAAAAAGTATTTAAACATTTTGAAATACGAACATTTTCGATGAGATCGATAACTGCACATTAAGTATGCATTAAATAGTATTGAATTTCATTTTATGAATAAAAATACACATTGCGTGTAATTAAACAGTGAAAAGCAAGAATGTTATTGAATATTTGTTTTATGATTTATATGTTCTATTGAACAAACTTAATATATTAAAACTTGCAAACAAATAAAAGTTAACACAACAAACGTATGCATGCTTGATTGATTGAACACACAATTTGGTAGTAGACGTTTTTCCGACGTAGTCGGTATTGGTTTCGGTTTGTGCCCTTTGAACTTAAGGACGCTTAACTATGGCAACAGAATACGCTTGCTCGAAAATCCTTTCTGTGATTGGACAAAATGCTGTCATGGTGGGTGATTTGGTTGTGTTTGAAGAAACGTCTCGTTAATTATATCGTGATGGAAAGCAAGTGAAAAACTATAAATATTTGAACTAGATCTTACAAAGATTTATATTTTTATTAAAATAATTGTCCAATAGCTCTTTGCATCCGAGACGGCTGTTTATTCGGGACAATTATATAATTTTTAATGTAAACTTTGTTGTACGAACGTACATGACTTTTAGAACGCACCTACGCATGTGAGATTTCCGTGGGGTTTTAGTGAATGTAAACAGAAAGATATGAGGACCGAGAATACTGAACACAGACAGAGAAAACGCTATTTAAATGGTATCTTTGTGCTTCTGAAGGTTATCGAAATGATAGTTTTAAACATATACTCAAATTTAAATACGTCGGATATCTTTTTTAAAGATAGTTCTTGTTTATACATATTCTGCATGTTAATGGCCGCAAAGGAAACTCCAAAAATATAATGGTCATTATAGTGTAATAATAATAACTAGAGGCTCTAAATGGCCTTTTCTCTCACCTAGGTATATGTGCATATTCAACAAAGGACATTTTCTTTCATTGTTGACAATGATAGAATTCCTGGAAAAAAATCTGTTTTGCTGATATTGTAATTCTTATCATTTTGTCTGTTTAGTTTCTCTCTATCATCTTTAGTGTTTTCTCAAAACATAAAAGATAGAACAAATCCTTATTTGTTAAAGGAAAATCACTCCTTTGAAGATATGACGAAGACTTAATCTTTCAATCAGTTTATTTGAGGTCCGGCGCATGTAAGTTACTAACTACTTGTAGTCCTTTGTTAATTTATGTATCATTGTCATTTTGCTTACTAGAATAGTGTTTTGTTACCTTTTTTAACATCGGAATCGGACTTCTTTTAAACTGATTTTTTACTTTGCGTATTGTTGTGTGTTTTGTTTTTCTTTTGTCTTTTGTCTAGAGGTAAAGGGGAAGGTTGAGATCTCTCAAAACATATTAATCTCCGCCGCATTTTTGTGTGCCTGTCCCAAGCCAGGAGTCTCTGGCCTTTGAAAGGCTTATATATTTTTTAGTTTAATTATATATTCCAGAGTTTTGTATGACGTACATTATCACTGAACTAGTACACATTTTTTGTTTAAGGGTCAGCTGAAGCACGCCTCCGGGTGCAGGATTTTTTAGTTGTGTTAAAGACTCATCGGTGGCCTTCAACTGTTTTCTGCTCTTTGATCGGGTTGTTTCTCTTTGACACCTTCCCCATTTCCATTCTCAATTTTAAATACAAAAAAATAGATGAATTTTCGGTCTTTTTTGTAATCTAGTATCACACAGTTACAGACATTGCATAGACATGTTTGAAAATCGAAATAATTTAACAGATGTATAGATTACCATTGCAAAAGGTCGATTTTTATCCGACCCAGCTCATATAATGTATTATGTAATGTCTTTGATTAATGGTTAAACATTTGTGTCAGACTTGTAGACTCAAGTCTACAATATCAATAAGAGTAATAATACACCTACTCGCAATGAAGATACACAGTCATATTTGTTTATTCTTTGTATTTGTACTTTGTAAACGTCAACTGCTACTGAAATATCTCAAACATTATTTACATTATTTAACTACATTGAGTATATATTATTTATACTAGAATATGTATGCCCGGCGTCGCTTGGTAAACCCGGTTTTCACATTCATTATGTTAAATCAGGAATTCAATGAAAAAGATTCCAATCGTGGATAAAAAAACAACACAATACATCTGATCTTTCTCACTCATATATGTTACCTTTTACACCCAGATACTGAAATACATCGTCTGATGCACCGATCATCTTTCTTCATTAGACAAAACCTAGACATCCAATGTACTGGTCAGTAAAACTGCAGAGCATAAAATAATTGAATATGACCACAAGTATTCTAACTGATGTAACTTCTGTAAACCAGATGCTCCGCAGGGCGCAGCTTGATATGACCGCAGAGGTCAAACCCTGAACAGTTGGGGCAAGTATGGACACAACATTCAAGCTTTTTACAGCTCTGAACTTGGATTTTTATTAAATAGTTGACACAGAATAGGTTTCTGACACAGAATGAATGTGGTCTAAGAACTTTAAATATTCATTGGACATTTACCTATTATGGTACAATATTCAAAATATAAATACATGGTTATATTCAGCATATCAAAGAACCCCAATAATTCATTTTTTTTTATCACAGGAGTAGATTACCTTATCCGTATTTGGCACAACTTTTTGGAATTTTCGGTCCTCAATGCTC
Organism: Mytilus edulis; assembly: GCF_963676685.1. NCBI lineage: Eukaryota > Metazoa > Mollusca > Bivalvia > Mytilida > Mytilidae > Mytilus > Mytilus edulis. The sequence goes on from NC_092356.1 coordinate 25,697,091, forward strand.
TTTGTACTTGTTTGGCGTGAAAGGTGTTTAGATCTGAGCATCACTGATGAGTCTTATGTAGACGAAACGCGAGTCTGGCGTATTAAATTATAATCCTGGTACCTTTGATGAAATCAAATAAAGTTCAATTTTCGACCCTTTAAAATTCAAGAATGTGGACCAATTTGATAAAAAAAAACAAATATCAAAAATCTTAATACATGCTTAGATTCAGCATGACAGACAAACCCCACATATTCAATTTTTGTTGAAATCAAAAAAGTTTAATTTTGGACCCCGATGTAGACCAACTTGAAAACAGGGCCCAAATATTTTTGTTAAAATCAAACTTAGTTTAATATTGGACCATTTGGACCTTAGTAAAGACCAATTTGAAAACGGGATTAAAAATTAAGAATATAAATACACGGTTAGATTCGGCATATCAAAGAACCCAAATAATTCATTTTTTTTATCAAATCAAACAAAGTTTAATTCTGGACCCTTTTGGTCCCTTATTCTTAAACTGTTGAGACCAAAACTTCAAAAATCAATCCCAACCTTCATTTTGTGGTCATAAATCTTTGTGTGTAAATTTCCTAGGTTTCTATTGACTTATACTAAAGTTATTGTGCGAAAACCAAGAAAAATGTTTATTTGTGCCCCTTTTTACCCTTAATTCCTAAACTGTTCAGACCAAAACCCTCAAAACCAATCCCAACCGTCCTTTAGTGGTTACAACCTTGTATCAAAATTTTATTGATTTCTATTTACTTATACAAAAGTTATTATCCTGAATGCTGATGACGACGCAGACGATGTGATACCAATATACAATCAAAAATGTTTTAATTTTCGCGGTCGTATAAAAATTGGGCCCTTTTATAAACTGAAAATGTAGACAAAATGTACTATCAGGTTCATAACAGTACCAAAAGTTTGTCTTTTCGCTAGATAATACCCACAAAAACATAAACCAAATCATAACTTCAACAACCGAACCGGTGGTAGTGGAAAAAGGAATGATCAAGCAATACTTGGCGATTTCACTCATGACAAATGATGTTTTGTTTGGAATAAATAAAGTTAAGATATGAACTGTATATATATTATATATATAATAGCCAACGATAATTCGTACAGGGCGATGAATCATATAATAATGATACAGTACACTACACAATATAATGTATCACGATATAAAATGATTCAAGGCATGAACCGGATTTTTGTAGCTTCGTTTCGTGTGTATTTTAGTTTTGACGCCATCTAAGTAACTATCGATTTGACCTCTGAAGAACGCTGATGGTCAAATTAGCGATATGAACATGCATATAGATATAGATGGAAATTGAATCGCGCATTTTAAATTCTATCGGTATGTTTAATTTTATATTATAGATCAAACATATATGTATAAATGACTCGATCCCTTATACAAGTAAAAACGATTTTTGTGGATCGAGTCAATCAAATAAATGATTAACCTTCGTTTCACTGTCAATGTTGACATTCTTTTTCCTTTAAGTAACCGAACACACACAATTTATGTGTTATCCATCCCTAGCTAAGGGGTTAAATTAAAAGTCACATGAATACGAATTCAATGAGGTCAAATTATTCACTTTCAAGTGAATAATTCATTATCAATGTTTCTCAGCTTAATTTGACAAAATGAACAATAATGGCTGTTAAAAGCGAATTGTTATTTAACACAGAGCCTTGGCTCACATCAAACAGCAAGTTATAAAGGGCCAAAAATTGCATGTGTAAAACCATTCAAACCGGAAATCGAACGGTCTTATCTTTATAAAAAAAATGAGAAGCGAGAAACACGGGTTTAAACGTTTTAATATGTACCAACCTTCGCCCTTATCTGAAACAATAGTGTTATATCACAATATAAAAAAAATAATATAAAATATCAATTGAAATGGCTTAACTCAGTCAATATACAATATAATTAACGTACGTTTTACTTTATGTTATTATCTGTATCGACAACGTCATATATGGCGCAACTTTGTCAAGTATTGTTCAGAACGTTACCATTGGATGAATATTCTAATCGTGAACCCAAAAGCATACACGTATGAGCTATTAACTGGAAGAATTAAAATGTCTAGAATGAATAAGTCACACTATTATATTATTATAAGCATTTTGAGTTGAAGACTCCTATATTTTCTGTCACGTTTGACGTTATGTTTTTCTTACTGCTTATAATGTTTACTTCCGGTCATTTAACATAAATACCTGTGCAACGCCATGTTCTTTGCTTTACATTTGGCATAAAGCAAGGATCCCGGGGATTTCTAGAGGTAATCAAGAACCAGCGCTTTCAGCTGCATGCCTAACCATATATCTAATGAGTAAGGTTGTTGTATTTTACAGGTAAGAAGCAGCGCAGATAGCTATAAGCCTCGCATTTTATTCTCATTGTAGAATTTTTACGGTAAGATAACTGTGTTTGATCCGTACAAAAATCCAAGAAAGATATTTTAGTAGCTTCGCCCCGTATGTAAACCATAGATTGTTATTAGAATATTGAACATGTATGAAAATATATCGGCTGTTCTAGAAGTTTAATAAACTTATCATTTTCTGTTATGGATTATTCATTCACGCTACCAATGCAAATGCTGACATAGCAGACATCAGAATTGTATTTATTTTTTCATTCATGTAGTTATGATTTTTATGAGTGTTATCGTAGTTGTTTGCTTTACACTAGACAACACATGACAAGAAGCAGAAATTACGATACAAGTGAACATACACTGAACGAAAAAATTTGATCTATAACATCATGTAAATACAAAATCAATATAACTGTTATCACAGAGATATGTCTCGCCTTTATGTAATTTTGATTATGCAGTGTTGAAATCAAAATAGTTTCAAAGTCATTAGACTGAGGGGCGAGACCAAATATTTTCCATGGAAAAGAGATGTTCCAATGCTTATACATGTTATACAACTGAATACTAATTAGCATTGGCCTACCACTAATGGTTCCACTTCAACTGACCTAATAACAAACTAATACATGATAACTTAGAAAAGTTCAAAGTCAATAGACCATGACTAAGGGTGCGGAGCCAAATTATCTCCATGGAAATGAGATATGCCAACACTTATACAACTGCATAAAAGTATCATTGACCTACCACTTGTGGGGTCCCATAAACTGACCTAATCACAAACTAATACATTTAAAATAAGAAAAAGTTTTCGGAGCCAATTAACCGTGATTGAGGAGCCAGGGCCAAAAAATCTCCATGGAAATGAGATGTGCCAATGCTTATACAACAGCATACCAAATATGATTGACCTACCACTTGTGGTTCACCATAAACTATACCTAATTACAAACTTGTACATTGTCGGCGCCATCGCCGCCGCCGACGCCGGAACCGTATACCTATGTCTCGCTTTTTGACTCCGTCAAGGCGAGACAAAAGACATTCCAGGAAATACCAAATTCAGGCAATGTTTTTTTTTCAAATATTTATTAAAAACTTTAACATCATCAATAACAAAAAAAATAAAAACCTTTGTTATATACAATTACTAAATGAATAATTTTAACAATAATGTTCTTAAAATCACAGATACTCATCAGGACCTATAGGAGAACGACCATTCATCTTCATAAAAAAAGGGTATGGGTTTTTCCAAAAAAAGAACATTCTGATTACCAGTTGGGTTGAGATAAAAAAAAAAAAAAAAAAAGTGTGGTAAAGCAGAGGACAAAAAAAAACTATTCCGAATTAAGATTAAATTAAAAAAAAAGGATTTGATTGATATATATCAAATAGATAATCAATAAATGACACTTACTAAACAAATATTATCTGACATATTTTCCCTTAATGTAAATAATCTTTTATTATATTATTACAAACGACTTTTTTTGTTTGAAAACTATTTATATTTTCAAGCTAATATGCCTCTGATCAATCACGTGAGAACTAGTTTTCAAACGATGAATTACTAGACACTATTTTACCACCAATCGTCAACATTGTATGCGACCGATGTCTCTATTTCATCATTGACTGATAATAATTGGTTGGTTAAATTATCAGATAGACAATTATATCTTGCATTGGTTTCATCCTTTTCAAACTGCTCTAATTCTGTACTAATACCAGACTCTTCATCCGAATCCCACTCTTCCCATGTGTCTTTTGTCGGTTGAGGTTTTAACCACCAAGACTGTTCATCCTCTCTTTTGATTTCAATTTCTTTGCATTTTTCAAAACAAATGTCTCTTTTCTCTTTTGGTTTCCTAGGAGAACCAAAGTTAACACAAGTTCGTCTATAATAAATTTCTTCTTCCTCGTTTAAATAGTCAGCCATTATATTTTCTATGAAAGAAGAATTGGAGTGAACAAATTCATCAATGAGCAGTTGTAAATCATTAGGAAGTCCTCGCTTACTCAATTTTCTTTGACATTGATTCTTTTTTTCCATTTTTACATTAACTTTATCTAACTTAAGAAGAGCACGCTGCTTTTGTTTTTGTTTTTTAACATAATCTAATCTCCTCAACATCTTGTTTTTGAGAAAAAACACAAAGCAATCCTCATCTGGAGCTTTTGAGCGAGATCCTTTTTTATCTTGTTTTTTATGTCTATCCTTATTTGGAGTTTTTGAGCGAGATCCTTTTTTGTCTTGTTTTTGATGTCTATCCTCTTTATTCTCTCCTTTAAATGGAATTTCTTTTCTGCCATGATAGAACAGTTTCTTTATGACTGCATTCCCTTGAATTCTTTCGTTCATACACTAAAACCACAAAGATAAATATATATTTTAACATAATAAGTCTCTCCATACAAAAAGTACTAGACTTTAGTACGGAGATGACTCGAAGGGACGAGCTGGTAAACTCTTTTTTGGTTCACCTTTCAAATTAGCAATTGCTGCTAAATATGTGACGTTTAACCTATTGACCTTCAAATCATTATTATGTTTCTTCATCTACAGGGGCATTGAAAGACTAAGATTCAAGTATGTGTTATAGAAAAGGTATATCCTGAAACCGAAATGTTGTCCAGTTCAGTCTAACGATACATGCAAGTCACCTTTACTTTAAACATTTTGATTTCAAAATAGATGCATTCCTTATCCCCTAATATATCAAATGGTGAAAAGACATCTTTGAACAAAAGACTCGTACTGTGATGTAATAACATGAACATGATGAGCTAAATATCACATTTTTAATATATTGAAAAATGTACCAATTTTAAAGGGACGAGTAAACGTGCAAACCAAAATTGATGGAACCTAAAATGACCTTGAACTTTCTGATTCCAAAATAAAATGAGGTTCTCATTGTCATTAAAGCGGGATGTTTGGCATGCCACAAAACCAAATTCAAGCCACCATTTTTTTTCTTAAAATGTCCTGTACCAAGCCAGGAAAATGGCCATTATCATATTATAGTTCGTTTCTGTGTGTGTTACATTTTAATGTTGTGTTTCTGTTGTGTCGTAGTTCTCTTATAGTTGATGCGTTTCCCTGTTTTAGTTTGTAACCCAGATTTGGATTTTTCTCAATCGATTTATGAATTTCGAACAGTGGTATACTACTGTTGCCTGTATTTCTCCTCATCCCATGTGCATTACCAAATCAATATTTATAAAGACGTTATTAATGGCTACATCACACATTGTTGTCAATAAAATGGAAATGTATGAAACTGTCATACAATTGAGAAGTTAAGCTAGCTATATAACCAAGTGTAATCAAATATTTTCTACATACGGAAATGCATGTACCAAGTCAGGAATATGACAGTTGTTTTCCATTCATTAAATGTGTTCGAGCTTTCATTTTTGCCATTTCATAAAGGACTTTTAAATTTGATTCTTTTCTTTGTATTTTGTTTTTTTCTTTGTTACTTTTTATATTTTTTTTATGAAAACTGATATGTTGGGGACCTGACTCCTTTCGAACGAGAACCATAATCATATAAAAAACATTTACATATTGGAAATGAAATCCATCCTGGTTACAGTGCAGATAAAACTTATTGTTATGATTCTACAGTGACTTACCCTGTACCATTTGGTCTTGGTTGGGTACTGTCTCATTGGCAATCATACCACATCTTCGTATTTGTATATAGAAAACAAAGTGTTCCTTCTGTTTTGTGCATTACCTATCATATATTCCAAAATAGCTGGTTAATGGTTATCACAGTTACCAGGATTATAATTTAATACGCAAGACGTGCGTTTCGTCTAAATAAGACTCATCAGTGACTCTCAGATCAAAATAGTTATAAAGCTAAACAAGTACAAAGTTGAAGAGCATTGAAAACCCAAAATTCAAAAAAGTTGTGCCAAATACGGCCAAGGTAATCTATTCCTGGGATAAGAAAATCTTTAGTTTTTCGAAAAATCCAAAGTTTTGTAACTGGAAATTTATAAAAATGACCATATAATTGATATTCATGTCAACACCGAAATGCTGACTACTTGGCTGGTGATACCCTCGGGGACGCTGCGTCCACCAGCAGTGGCATCGACCCAGTATCAAGTGTGTTTTTTTCTTTTCTCTCAGAACACACAGAGCTGAATCATGTTTAATTAATTATGTTTATGGACAAAACAACACATATTTTCAACGTTATTCAGGAATATTTGTTAAGGGTCAGCAGAAATAAAAAGGCACAAAACTACAATTTGTTCTCGGAAAACGGTAAAAGTCTACGACTTTTTAAAACAAAATTTCAACAAACATTTACTTATATTTTTAAAAAGGAACAATATCAGCTATACATGTTGACAAATTATAAAGAAGTTCTATGGATTTTAATAAACATCCCCTCCCCCTCCATTTAATGTCTTAATAATTTTATATGTGTATTTTTACCTCAATCTCTTCTAGTTTATTGTTCAGCATAAGTACAGCACGCTGAATTGCTTCTTTTGAGCCTATTATATTAAACGTCACAACCTAAAATTAAATAATTAAGATAAAAATCATATTGAATTATATGGTGAGCTAAAAATCATACGCCACTTACTGCGTCTGGTAATGATTTAAAATTTAAAGAGTAATACAAAGTTATCACTAGTTCTCGTTTACATAGTAGTAGTCTTGGGGGAAATATGTCCACCATATCCAGAAACCTTAATACGACTGCAGTAAAACCACTCTCTGCTACTACTCTTCCATGTCGTGTGTTTAGTGAGGAAGTATCAAAATGCTTTCAGTTTTATCTAACCAGGGAACTTAAAAACCAACTATCTCTCTGGAGAAGAGCATGCTATTCTTGAAGAACAATGAGACATAACTGTAATTACTTCCACACTAGGTTCAACCCACCACTAAATAAAATTCCTGTACCAAGTCAGGAATATGACAGTTGTTATCCATTCATTTTATGTGTTCGAGCTTTTGATTTTGCCACTTGATTAAGGACTTTCCGTTTTGAGTTTTCCTCAGAGTTCAATAATTTAGTAATAGCACCTTCATACTATGAAGGTTATAAAATAATCTTACAGCATTCTCCTCCTTGTTTTGTGTTTCAATTTTCTTCACGAATGACTTATCTATCACGTCTTTAATAACATTTTCATTTTTTCCAATTACTCTACCTAAATTAGGATAAAATCAAAAATAAGACTTTTAAAGCAGCTGCAATGTGTAACATGTGTGTATATTCTGAAATTGTGCTGCTTATATTACCAGATAAAGAAACCAACAAAAGGGAGAATATATTTACGTATAACACATGTCACAACAGAAATATATATATCTGTACATGAATGATTTTTAAAACATAAAACATCTTTAATAGGTAAAATGATTTCATATTGAGTGAATTTTATCAACTTGGTTTGAATACTTTTGAAGTATTATCAATTCACAAATTAGTGTCAGTTTTTATGATAATCTCATAAGTGTGTCAACATTCATGACATTACTCAATTATAATTTCTTTGGTATACATATCTCATATTTTTTGTGGCGTTGATATATTCGTGTGACGGACATAGTTCTTAATTCTATGAAGCTGTTGTTGTGTACCGTTTTTAATTAATTCTAGTAATTCTTTGTTATTCTGTGGTTAACATGTCGTAATGTACTAATATATTATTAATTTATGGATGTATTTCTCTGTCCTGAGTGTACTTGGCATTTACTTGTACTATATTCCTGGCATGTCTTGTAGTCCTTTTAGCGGTATATTTAACATTGCCATTAAGTGCGGAGGTTTGGCTAGCCAAAACCAGATTCAATCCACTTTTGATTTATAATATGTCCTGTACCAAATCAGGAATAAATCAGTTGTTATCTAATAGTACGTTTCTATGTATGTTGCATTGTCGTATGTTTGTTGCACTTCAGTGTTCTGTTGTTTCTTTGTTTCTCTTTTTTTTTCTCTAGTTGGCGTGTTTCCCTCGAGCTCAGTTTTAATTTGTAACCCGGATTTGTTTTGTCTCAATCCATTTATGATTTTAAACAGCGATATACCACTGTTGCTTATATTGATACCACAAGATTGAATGTAAAAACAAGAACTTACTGTCGGGTTAACAGCATTTACATTGTAAGTAAAGACATCATATAAACTGATTTTCGACACACAAAAAAGTAAAATAAGACTTTTTTCTGCATGTTGCATAAATAATTTCTACAGTTTAGGAGACAAACCAACTTTTATTTGTCAGGGCCTTAATCTTTTTTTTTATTTTGTTGATTAAGTTGAATCATTTTAACGTGAACGAGCTTAAAGAATTTTAAGTTGAATTATCCATCCAAAACCATAATTAATTTCATCAAAAATACCAGTTTTGTAAGCTTTTTTTTAAGCTTAGTACTACCTAAAATTCAAATTTGAAAACATTAAAATTTGTTAAATAATTCATAGCCTAGTGGACATTAAGACAACAATGCACATTAAGACAACAATGCACACTAAGACAACAATGCACATTAAGACAACAATGCACATTAAGACAACAATGCACATTAAGTGCACATTAAGACAACAATGCACATTAAGACAGCAATGCGCATTAAGACAACAATGCATACATATATGATGGTCTTCGAGGGAACAATTGATTAGTTCGGCAAGTGTTTGCATTAAAAGTGTGGAAACTAATTATGTTGAAGGGTTAAATAGGATATTGGACAATTTGTCAAATGATTATAATGGTTAACATTGAGAATGGAAATGGGGAATATGTCAAAGAGACAACAGTGGGACAAAAGAACAGACAACAGCCGAAGCCTAACAATAGGTCTTCAGCGCAACGAGAACTCCCGCACCCGGAGGCGTGCTTCAACTGCCCCCCTAGACAAAAATGTATGCTAGTTCAGTGATAATGGACGTCATACTAAACTCAAAAATATGCACAAAAATGTTGAATTAAAAATCATACACAACTAAAAAGGCCTGGGACAGGCGCAAAAATGCGGCGGGGTTTAACATGTTTTTTGACATCTCAACCCTCCCCCTTTACCTCTAGCCAATGTAGAATAAACAAACATACAACAATACTCAAAGTAAAACTCATTTCAAAAGAATTCGATTCAGCATACGGTTGCATAAAAAAAAGTTAATATACGTTTGTAATTGGCCAGAAAATTAAAAATAAATAAATGGAGAACAGTTGCCCCTGCTTGTAAATATACATGAGTCAACTTTTTACAACTTAACTTACAGGTGCAGGATTCATGTACATGAATTAAAGTCCGTTTAATTTTTTTTTATTATAAGCGTTGTCTATAAAGTTCATAACATTTGGTTGAGGCACACTAAAGTTAGAGAACAGAAACGAAAATTTATCATTTTTATGTTCATATTGAGGCATAACTCATGACCAGTAAAAGTGACGCAACATAATTTCAAACCTGGTCGTTGTTTTGTTGTAATAAGCATTGTGTATAAGTTTAATAAAATTTGGTTGAGGGCATGGCCTAATGTAAGTGAACGGAAAATTCAACAATTTGTAGGCTGATAAAGCGACATATCTCAGTAGAAGTGACGCAAACCAGTTTCGAACACGATCTGTCTTATGTGTTAGTTAGCATTGTGTATACATTTTATAACATTAAGGCAAACTAAGTTTGGGAATGTAGGTAACGTACAGAGAAGCAAGGGTGGTTTTTACCGAATGGCAGGGCATGAAAAAAGAACTCTTAATCAGACATCATCATAAACTCATAAGACATCATGACCACTACCACACTATAAACGTGCTGCTGTCAACGTCATTTAGAATATGATCCAGATTCAGAAATCAATACTCAGAACTGTAGTTGTTTCCAGCCAAAAATGTGACCTACCAGTTTTTTGGTAAAGTTTTCTTCATTTGTTTTATCTTTTAATTAATATTGACACAGATGGACGACTTCACATTTAAATCTATGACAAACACGATGATTTCAACTTTCCAACTATCATTTTCGCATTTATCAGGTGTAACATATCCACTGATCCGTCGCAGTGGCGGATCCAGAAATTTTCATAAGTGGGGGCCCACTGACTGCCTAAGAGGGGGCCCGCTTCAGTCACGCTTCAGTGATTCCCTATATAAGCAACCAAATTTTTTCCCAAAAAGCGGGGCCCGGGCTCCCTGCCCCCCTCCCCCCCCCCCCCCTAAATACGCCTATGCGTCGTATTGTGTTTACCATTTTTCATTTGATACGTCAACCTTCTGCATGTTAACACTATACTGACTTCATATGCAGGAGTGAGCACCTACACAAAAACTACTCCGACAGTTTTGAGAATGAAATAATAAAAATGACACTGTAAATTCATGATCATTATCACGAATTGGTTGATCTTTACATTGTGTATGTGTCTAAACTAACTGATGATTTTTTTACCACGTCTTAGGGTTAACATCTATGTCGTCTGTTTGCTACTAATAAGTACTGAACGTGTTGTATTCCCAAATATGACTCTTATACCGAGTGTGTATTTCATTGCTATATAGGTATTTTGTCCAACATTCATGTATTTATTTTGGGTGTTTCTATTATGGTTTCTGTTGGATAATATGTTATCTATTATCGTTAATAGTCCAAATAATTATAAAACAGCCTTTCAATACCATTATTGTCATAAGAATTGTTTGGAATGGTATTGGGGAACAATTACATAAACTTCAAAGTTGCATATGTATTACGTGCGTCGCTGCTCGTGTTGCATGTGGTGTCTGTCCTTGATGGAAGATGTTCGCTGTTGTTTTCCGGTTTGCATGTTGTGTCTACTATTTCAATATTTTGTTTGTGCGTTTCTCTATGATGAGGGGTCGTGCTGTATCTAACAATGCCATGTAAGCGGAAGCTTTGGTTAACAAATAAACTATTTGTTTCCTAAAATGTAATGTACCAAGTTAGGAATTTGGCAGTTGTTATCAAATCGTCGGTTTCTTTGTATGCTTGTTTTTATTGCATTTCAGTTCCTGTTGTTTCTTTGTTTTCCTCTTTAAGTTATATTTCCCTCGGTTTTTGTTTGTTACCCGGATAATTTTTTTTTTATCTCAATCGATTCATGACGCTTGACCACTTGTATACTACTGTTGCATTTATTTATGATCCAGGAAATCGATATTCGACGCGTAAATTGACATGATACACCCAAAATTGAAATAGTCTCTTAACTATCATACTGATGACAAAACTATCAGCGTTAAAATCACATTTTGGACAATCACTTATAAATCATTACCTGCTAAATGATTTGGCACAGTGTAAGTCTGTTGCTTAAATTCCAAAACACATCTAGCTTCGTGTACAGCCTTTTGTGACTGAAAACAGACTTACAACATAAAAAGCCTTATCACTACTGAAATGTTTCATAGAATTATCTTAATAGGGCAATAAATCATATATGACAGACAATTTGGCGAGAAAAAAAATCAAAATTATTACTTCACTGGCCATCATGAATATGTATCTTTTTTTTTATATTTGACCCAGTTTTCAAGTTGGTCAAAATCTGGTTTTTGAAGTCATAAGAAACCTCAAATTAAAAAAGATAATGCATATGTTTTTTTAAAACTCAATGGATAGTTTTCATTATAAAACTTATGTACATATACTTTTTTCTGAAGAAAATTCTTTAATTTATTCATATTTAGAAGAAGTTTACTTGATTTTAATTGCTTCCTTCCAGGAAGCAATTCCCCCGACATATTTTCCGTATCCAAAGTGACCTCGGTGTGACCCATCTCGTAAAAATCCGGTGATCGCAATACGCATGGATGTCCATAAAATAAACTATTATCTGAATTTACATGTTAAACACGTGCTCAATTTCCATGCTTTTTTGTTGATTTTTTGTCGATTGTTGACAAACAGGTGACAATCGTTAAACTTCGGCTTTAAAACACGAACTTTAATTACCTGTCATATTTTCACAATAACACTGACCGATTGAAAAAAAAATGACGATAATACGAAATTTACACGAAAAAAATGATAAATTCGTGCACAGAAGACTAAGTTTATGATGTTTGTATGCATTGGTTCAAGAATTGGAAGAACATTATTTTTCACCAGTCACTCGTTTCTTATGACTTTAAAACTAAATTTTGTTTGATTTTTAAAACAAATTAAATATATGGGGTGCAATGATAGGCCAATTCTTTTCTAATATGAAAATAAGAATATATGGTACATGTATGATTGCCAATGAGACAACTTTGAGCAAGAGACCAAATTACATAAAAATTTACAACTAAAAGTCACCGTATCGCCTTCAACAATGAGCTTAGTTTGCAATAATAGGTCCATAAATGACAAATGCAAAACAATTAAAAAACAAATGTTTTATGTACAAAACCTTGTATTTAAATTTGTGATTTTGAGAAACGTTATCAAATTGGTCCCAAAGGTCCAAATTAATCATTTGTTTGATTTCAACAACAAAAATTTAGAAAGAAAATTTAACTAGCGCACAAGGAACAATGAAGATGGGGTGTAGCTTAGTAGACAGAGTGACCTTGGCAGACAGTTATTTACACCTAGCAATCATTCTACAATAGTGGACATACCGGTACTGCTTGAAGTTTCTTAAAAACAGACCATACAGGAAATCATTGACCAATGAAAATTGAATTAAGGTCAGATGAACCCTATAACAAGATAATCAAACCCATACACAAAATATGGTTGGTCTATTGCTGAAATATCTCAAACTTAGGTCACCTAATGAATGTTAAGAAACACATTTATAACCGACCGCACTCCTGTAATTTTTTTGGATTTCTTTATGTTAGAGCCATCCCTACCGATGGCCAGTCCCATCAAGGTAAAGGGGACCATAAATATTTCTGTATATAAAACAGGCTACAAAATAATAAGAAATCTCTTACTATGATTTAAAGTGCATTTAATTATACTGTAAAATGTTGTAATTCCTTGTTCTGCCAACCTTAAATTTACATCATAAGACTTCAATTGAATCTGAATTAATCATTTGTATAGAGAGATAAAGTTCCGAAGTCCCCCATGATGCACATATTTAACTGTTCCATGGGTAATTACTGACAATGATAAAAATGATATGTTATCTGAAACTTTTCAGTTGAAAATATATTACAGAAATATAGATTTGGGACATGAAATCAGAAGGTTCACGAATTGATAATTTTGGTCATTTTTGGTCATTTTTCCCATTTTAATTGTTTTTGGCAGAATTAACTTTTGCCTCTATCCACGATTCAAATTCGATATCAAAATTGGAATCATTTGGTTACAAAACATTTTGGATCGTAGGTGGCGTCCAAGTTTGTCCTAAAGCTTTAAGGTGTGAAAATTGCACAGAATAATCATATTTTGACAAAGTGTCCAAAGTGGGCCTTCTTTGGAGAATATTATGTACTTTTATGAAAAGAACTGATTTATTTATCATTAAGGCTTTTGAAATAGACCCATTTATGAACCAAATTGTGACCTTTTATGTGTTTTATAAAGTTGATATGTTAGGACATTTAGTACCATAACGGTGAACCTTGTCCAAAATATGTGTTAATCTAAATAAATTAAAAGACATAAGGAAAGAAATTTCCTTATTATAAACAAGATTCAAATAGCATGATGTTCTAGTGTTTATGGTTTACAAAAAGTTCTAAACAACCTTTTAATTCTAAAAATCCTCGTGCTGAATCACTAAAGTCGTGCGCACCACAGAAGGTGTACTTGAATTGGTTAATATTTATAGTTGATTTAACCAATATCTCATTTTAAAAACTTGTTATAGGAAATCCTTGCTAGCACTGCATGCAAACCCTCTATCACCCAAGTACCGAATTGCCAAATATGAGTGTTCAAGGAGAAAGGGTATGAATTTCTATAAAAATTTCCATATGTTTAGCATTGACTCAACACAAGGATACATAATTCGTAAGAGTTTAAAATTAAATGGGGAATGTGTCCATGGGACACAGATGATGCCCCCCGCTTGCGTCATATAAAGTTATGAAAGGACATACCTATAGAACGGTTTGAGTGACGCTACCCAAATCAGTACTTGATCTTGTCTGTGTATAAATAAGTATTGTGTATCAGTTTCATAACATTTGGTTGAGGCAAACTTGAGTTAGGGAACGGAAACGAAAAATTTCGCAATTTGTCAATTGGTAAAGAGGCACAACTCTAGGACGGTTAAAGTGACACCTTAACATTCAATCTTGATCTGTAATTTGTGGTAATAGGCATTATATTTAATTTTGATAGCATTTGGTAGAGGCAAACTAAATTTATAGAACAGAAAATAACATTCAGTATTTTTTCCATTTGTAAAGGGGCATAACGCTAGAACGGTAACAGAATCGCAACCCAAATTCAAACTTGATCTGTGTTTTGTGGTAATAAGCATTGAGTATACGGTGTATAAGTTTCATATCATTTAGTTGAGGCAAACTTTAAGTAGAGAACGGAAGCCAATTTTGTGAGAGGGTTAGCGCTATAAAACCAGGTTTAATCCACCATTTTCTACATTTGAAAATGCCTGTACCAAATCAGGAATATGACAGTTCTTCTCCATTCGTTTTTGATGAGTTTTGTTATTTGATTTTACCATGTGATTATGGACTTTCCGATTAGATTTTCCTCTAAGTTCAGTATTTTTGTGATTTTACTTTTTTTTTTTTGAGGGGGGGGGGGGACGTACGGACGTATTACTAGATTTATTTCACTTATTTCACTTCACCGGGCGGGGTTTAAGAAGTTCGCTTATTTAAGACCAGTTCATTTATAGACAGGTGTTTTGGGATAAACTCATCAATGAAGTGTCCAGTTATTCGACCCATATCATACTCTCAGTGACTTTGGTGACACTGATAGGTGATTAGAATTCAATTATAAATATAACAGCAATCATCCTTTTCACACACATCTTCAAATAGACTGTCCTTGTGCAAATTAAAACAGACCCCGCCCGATCAGTTGAAATACCATTGGTAATACGCACAGACCAACAATTGGATAAAACTTTAAAAAATGAACAGCCTACCTTGGTATCCATGTTGTTACATGTAACACTACTGTCGGAAGGTAATTCTTGACTTGACTGTATTATTATTAAAACCTTCTTCTTCTTTTCTGTTACTTCCTAGTAGACCTTTTCAACATCTCTCGACACCGACTAATGACACCTACAGTTTACAGGTAAAATGGATGGGTCGTCTCAAAGACAAAAACCTTCATGATTATCAATACGTTACATATTGGATTGGCGCCCGCCGCGGTTATATACTGTCTTGACTATATAGCTTCATAATACATGTCAACCAAATAGATAAATAAATATATGTATCTGTCATATAGTTTTCTTATTTTGTATGTATTTACACGACATTTCATGTTGAATTGATTAAAACAAATACAGCAACCATTCTGCATCCTGGTCCGCTTCTCTTCAATTTTATGATTATGTGAGTCTTTTACCAAATATTTGCCGCAAGTAAATAACGATTAATTTGTTGGTGTAAAATTTAAAGCTTTGATGAATTTTCCAAAATTTATAAAATAAAAGAAGTAAATACTGGACTGTCCGTATCGTCCGTACAACACTTGTGAACACGACCAAATTGGTATTTTTCAACCGGTCTTCACCTTAGTTGATGTACATATTCAATTTCTGGATGGATAATCACATATAGATTTTGAAGGTCTAAGGAAAATATCATATCTATTTTGATTTTTTATATCAACGGCGGACTTCTCCGCCTCAAGATATTTTATTAGAGTTGATGTTTACATGATTAATTTTGAAGAAAAAAATATAATTGACTTCTCGTTTTTATGTTACAACATCTAAGCAGTACATATTTTTTTTTACAATGCGTATATGGAATTTATATTTCAAGTTGTTAGTTAACACTATAAAGCTCGTTGACATTGCAAAATCAATATGGTCAGTGCTAAGCAGGGGCTTTGAGACCAACGGCTGATGTCCCGAAAACAACATACATTGTCCCTTCGTCATAGTGTGCTTCCTCTGTTCCTGAAAATGACCTTTTGGATTCTTACAAAAAGTTGATACACTGTCATTGCTGTATTTTGTTTTGTTTTCACCGGGTCAGAATGTGTTTCTCTATATCCAATTTGCGGAACAAAGTTTTGTACCTTTTTCAGTTCTTTTTTTTTTTTTTCGTACTTTAGATTTTTTTTATCTCATCTATGACCATACATAAGGGATGTTTTGGATCAAAATAAGGAGAAATGCATTTCCCGGAGGACTGTGTTCTCCTTAGAGACAAAGTTTATCCAAATCGTCATCCTTTAGTTACACCCTTTACAACACCTCAAATAAATCGTAAGCCATAACATTTGAAAAAAAACCCAGCACATTTAATAGCGTGATTGGTGAATACAGAATTCGAGTGGAACACCAAATTGGTGAATTAAAAATATACAAAGTATTGAGTACATTATGGAGGCACCCAAGGCCAAAACTAACAGACACTTTGGAAACATGTGCCGCCTTTGTAAACAGACATAATACATTGTTTAATTGAATTTTAAGCACAATTAAGCATGCTTTGTTCTTTTCATTTTCCAAATTCCACCAGGACAGCTAGAACGTCAACGTATCAAAAGATAAACTATATAAAAAAATCATGTCATTTGGACTCTGTAGGAAAGTTGTATCATTGTCAATGAAAGAAATAAAATCAATAATGATTTCATTTATTTTTATTTTTGAGACGACCCTTCACATTTTACCTGTCGTAGTCGTTCTCAACTGTAGGTGTCGAGAGATGTTGAAAAGGTCTACTAATGAGGAGCACGTCCAATACGGATTTAAAAACAGTTTATGGGGCACTATAATGTTAATTATCAAGCAATGAGGCTTATATTATACGGGTAGAAGTTGGTGAAGTAATCCATTTAAGAATATTTCACTTTAACATACTTAAAGTTTTCATCCTCCATAACATCTATTCACATGATAAAATGTAAACATTTTCGATTGGAACTTTACAAATAGTAGTATTAATGACTATTTAGTCAACCCAACATAGCAACCACATACGTTTTAAAATCGTCATTTAAATCAATATGTTATCAGTATTCGTACTTTGTCTTATAATCAAATTGATTACGTGTGAGTCATATATTTTCAAAAAATGAAAATCAATGAAAAATAGATATATTTATTTGGTGGAACATACTGATCGCTATTTAACAATCTTATCTATATACATACAGAGTTCTACATAAAAAGAATTAAAAATACGGCTATTTTCATGAGGGTCTGAATGGGAAGAGGTCTTCATTTTTATATTCAATATTTATAATATTCATGCAATTTTTCTGTATTTTTTTTTTTTTTAATATTTGCTGGTTTTTTCCTCTATTCTTAATATGATTAGCACCCCATGGCATCATGTTCTTTTCTATTTGTCAACTTTGTCCTGTTTTCTTTATTCTTTTTTTCATTATTCTATAGCATACATTCTAGATGAGCTCTGATGTAAGATTTATTTAGTTTGTTGTTACTGTGTTTATACCTCTTTAAATAAAGAGCTTATTACTATCATTGTCATGTATTATATTTAAAAGCATATAAAAAAACATTGTATACTAAGTAACTTTTTTTTATAAATATATTAGCCTGAATAGGAATATATTTAATGTTCGTCCATTTTTCTATAAATTTGTTAAATTTTACTTTTTCATGATTTCTGATGTAACGCCACCACTCCCCGCCCTTTTTGCAAAGTAAATAATATGATTATATAAATATTTTAGCAAACACTTTTGTGGGAAAAGGGTCTGGCGCCAAAAATATTTTTTCAGGAAACTGACAAATTTTGCAGAAATCTGTGAAAAATCATGCAGGTTTTTTACGAAAAACTTTATTATGACGACAAAATTACGTCATTAATGATGCAATTAGTGAGAATTTGAAATTTTAAAATACACTGAAACAACCAGACATTTTGACATGTATTTTAATCAAGTTTTCGATTCATTATTTTTAGATTTTTGGGGCAAACATTATGAGTTAGTTAACCAACTCAGTTAACCAACTCCTTTCTTTAAGGACATTCTTATATACTTAACATTCACTGACTGAACAAATCAGAATGAATAAAATTTTGTGTATTTTGACGTATAAATTTTCTGACGTCAGATACGCGAAGCAATGAATGTGTTTTTAATTTGATAGATGCTTTTGTGATTTTTGTTAAATTGTTTGTTTTAAGATTGTAACACAGTGATGACTGCTCAGTGTACCCATATTTTGACTATTTTATTTATTATGTCTGTTTTGTTCACGTATCGTTATATATATAACGGAATTTGATGAGACTGTCGTCAAGTGAGAGGTTTGGCGTTATAAAACCAGGTTTAATCCATAATTTTCTACATTTGAAAATGTCTGTACCAAGTAAGGAATATGACAGTGGTTGTCCATTCGTTTGATGTGTTTTTTCATTTGATTTTGCCATGTAATTAGGGACTTTCCGATTATATTTTCCTCTGAGTTCAGTATTTTTGTGATTTTACATTTTGCCCCGGAATGAAATGTACCTGAAAGCCAAATGAAATATGCCACTCTGAAGCATACCTGATTAGAAGTTTCATCTGGCCAATCTATTTGTACCTCTGCATCTTTATATTTCATTTCTTTTTTAAGCAAGATCTGGAAAAAAATCAGAGTTAGCCTCCAACAAAGCAGTTGGTCAAGTTCCTATTAGCATGCATAAAATAAAAAATGCCAAAAAAAATGTGTATTTCGCCATCAGTTGTGTTTAATTCATTAACAATAACTTGATCTGATGATGGCCGTCAAGGCCATTTTGCCTTTTCGTGTTTTCGTTCTTCCTTTTATAGGGCAAACATGCGAAAACGTGAAAACGCCAAGTCGAAAACGCGAAATGTGTTTTCTTTCAAATTTCGAGTTTTCGACTCTGCATTTTCTTGTTATCGCCTGTTCGCCTTTTAACTGTTTTTTTTTTTTTTTGGGGGGGGGGGGGGATTTCCAATCCCATTAAAATCCGATGTTCTGATCGGATTTTAATGAGATTGGGGGGATTTCGCAATTTCGATTTAGGAATGCTGTTACTGAATTTTAATTTGCGTATTGTTATGCGTTTACTTTTCTACATTGGCTAGAGGTATAGGGTGAGGGTTGAGATCTCATAAACATGTTAAACCCCGCAACATTTTTGCACCTGTCCCAACTCAGGAGCCTCTGGCATGGCCTTTGTTAGTCTTGTATCATTTTCAATTTTAGTTTCTTGTGTATAATTTGGAGTTTAGTATGGCGTTCATTATCACTGAACTAGTATATATATTTGTGTAGGGGCCAGCTGAAGGACGCCTCCGGTGCGGGAATTTCTCGCTGCATTGATGACCTATAATTGGTGACCTTCTGCTGTTGTCTGTCCTGTGGTCGGGTTGTTGTCTCTTTGACACATTCCCCATTTCCATTCTCAACTTTATGATACAATTAATATGACTTTGTATCGAGTACATGTATGATAGTTAATTTTTTATTTCAGACTTTTTTGTATATACGCTTTGTATATTTATTAGTATGTTATAAATCAAATTGGAGAATTTGTCAATGAGTCAAATCAGTGAATATGCTGCTAATGCCCCTTTATGACATATGTACTTGTCTCGGGGGAGGGGAGGGAAATCATAAACAAATTTGTTATCTCACTTAGAGTCTGTGCTCATGGTGCCTACCGAAAGAGACCCTCGCGGGTTTTTAATTTAAAAAGACAATTATAAGAACAGCTTTCAGCAGTAGAAAGTTTCTAAAAACCTATATAATTGGTTTAATCTTGGGCTAAATATATAACACTAGTGTAATATCCCCAATATATTATGTCCCAGGTTTACTTTATTTTAAAGCAGTTATGACAATGTGCCATACAAAGAAAGTGTAATAGTTCATTACAATTTTTTTGTTTGCAGGGTTTAAATTCCTTTTTTTCAACTCTCAAAATATAAGGTTATTAAGGACTAGTCTAATAGAATTATTGCCTGGTAAACAAAAACAAAAAAAAACCCAACTTTTTAACTTAGGAAAATATGTATTTCTTACATTTCTCTTTTATTTCAAGACGTAGAATAATTGAAAACAAGTGCATTTTATATTAACATAATGTTAAAGCTCAGAAAGCTACAAATTTTATCCAGATATGTTGATATGTAATTTACCTGAAGTCCATAAATTGACTTAGTAAGTAATGGATTTCTGATATTACCTATTACGAATATTTAAATCTGCCTGATATCATGTTTATAAGACTCTGGTAATTTTAGGCTTTGGTCTTACATCTCAGAATTTATTTGATTCTATATAATCACATTTTTATATATCTTTAAAAATTATGATTAAAAAAAATATTATATCAATTATTTTAATTATTCAATTTGTATAAATTGCTCAAGGCCGTGTAATTTTCCATAATTAATTAATGAAAAATATCTTATCCTAACTCACAAGAGTATTCTCGGTTTT
This sequence comes from Mytilus edulis, assembly GCF_963676685.1. Classification (NCBI taxonomy): domain Eukaryota; kingdom Metazoa; phylum Mollusca; class Bivalvia; order Mytilida; family Mytilidae; genus Mytilus; species Mytilus edulis. The sequence continues at coordinate 25,718,044 of NC_092356.1, forward strand.
CAGACTATAAAAGAATAGATCTATAATATTCCATACACATCCTCATAATGTAGCATAGGCGGATCCGGGGGAAAAGGGGGGGGGGGCAGGGCCCACCTTTGGTGGTGAAAATGTGGTTGGTTATAAGGGGACGCATGACTGGAGCCCCCTTCTTTTGTGTCAGTCAGTGCGGTGCCCTCCTTATGAAAAGGATACGCCACTATCACGGTGGGTATGGTTGTCCTGCAAGAGAACGTACTGTGCTGGTGATTTGGTCCTGACGGGTGCTGGTGATCAATGAAAAAATGTAAACAAAGACGAAAAAAATGATTTTTGACGTTTTCACTCATAAAAAATGGAAGAAAACGGTTGAGATTTTTCAATTTTGTTTCTTATGGGTTCATATGTAAACCATTAAAAAGTTGACCCTCTAAACTTTTTCAGTAAGCGTAACACAGAAATGCTCATTTTCAGAAAATCTCGAACTGAAAAATAAAACAAAAATGCTCATAGAGTCCGCTTTCTATACCGCAATCCACGCGACAAAACTATTTTGTGAAAAAACATTGCAATTTATTAACATTTAGCATTTTCTCAATTTATTCATGTCCTGATACTGTGCTGGTTGGTCCTGTCATTGTGCTGGTGGGTCCTGATACGGTTCTGGTGATTTTGGATAAGAAGTTGGTCATATTTGAAACAAATGTTACAAAATCAATAAAATTGGGCAGATAATTGTTGTCAATAGGATCTATGACTCCTATTTAAGGTCTTGTGCATCCATTTGGCTGTTTAATATGTGTTTTGAAATGATCGTAACTTGTATTAAATAATTACATAAAAGGGCAACATCTTTCGTCCAATATCAGATAACAATATATAGTATCTAAAATAAGAATAGTTTTATTAAGATATTTTAAATGCCCCTTACATTGATGCTTCAACAATGATCAAAGCCAATGCCGCATAGACATGTTTGTTAGCGCTCCGCATACCCCTCCCCACTTCCACCCAACCAACCCTCCTCATTTCCTCCTTCATTGTTACAGTGGTGTACCAAAACAACAATTTATTACATAAAATAATAACACAAAGACACACATTATTGAATAACGAATGCTTGCAGGTACTGAAAGCTAGTTCAAAGCCGCATTTTCAACTAATAGATAAACCATGTTCTCATATACAAAAATCCCAATCGTGTAGATTAAAAAAGTCTCAAAACTTAAGTTCACATTTTAATGTTTGATGAAGCAGAACTTTAAAAGTGTGCAGGGAATCTTGTTTACATAAGACTCATAAAGGAATTAAGAAGGTACCAAGCAATATTTTACAGTTCAATTTAATGATCATGAATGGAAGGAAATGGTACGTAAGTTTACATAGGACAAAAAGAAATTGATAGTATTTTTTGGCGAAAGACTTAAACGCTTCCTTGCATTATATAGTACAGCTCTTCTATAAAAGCATGCAAAAAAAATTTGATTGACTTGCTTGCTATGTTTGCTTGGATGTTTTCAAACAATAGGTAGGCGGAGTTTCAATACATACTGGGATTTGATTGGACAAATACAAACTGACAGGAATTGAAGTTAATGTTTATTTTCCAAATAAATTGTAGTATATAGTAAACAGACTACTTACCTGTCGTTTACAAACATCCAAACAATCATAGCAAGCAATTTAATCAATGGTTTGCTTTGCATATATTTATAGAAGAGCTGTAAATTCTAAAAAAAAAAAGAAATTTTGTTGTCGTAGATGGTTAAATCCTCAACAAAATCACAATATCTTTGTTGGAACGAATAAAGGTTTTAAATCATATTTTCGTGGACGTTTTAGCTTCCACCCTGACGAGACATGTTAGCTGTTCGTATGCTGTTGCACCTGACGCACGGAAACTTTCACATTTCCATCTTCTTTTCTGAAATATTTTACCCAGCTCATACTTGACAGGACTGTTATCCTAGTAAAAGGTGTAACCAATGAATTGAACACAAGTTAAAAATTCCATAATACTATATAATTCATTTTATGTGTCAATTTGTTCGAAAAAAGTCGAAAAGAAGAGAGTTTTTTTAATGCCATGATTATCTGCCGCTTTCTAGATCTATGCTTAGCATTTATTTTAGATGACATGGACTCCTCACCCTGGTGACCCTGCTGCCTTTAATAACTTTATCCGTATACATATATTAATAGATAAACAAAAGGCTGCAACTGGTATTTGATTCGTTGTAACGAGAATATTTGTGGTGAATGGAAACTGTGAGGGTCAAAATCTTAAATTGCTTATAAATGTTGCTGGACCCAGTTTCGTTATCTGATCTGAATTTTCTGAAATGTGCAAGGTGATAGACATTTTGATTTTTTTTACTCGGTAAGTTTTGCCCTAATTGCTTAAACATTTGCAATATTAAAGCCGATTTCAATGAGTGTGTAGACAAAGGGAATATCTTTGGTTATCTTGCTTGCTGAACAGAAAAGTCATTGTTAGGTTATGTAAACTACCCTACTTTAAGAGTAGACTAGTCCGACAAATGACACATCTTTCTGTCTGTAGGACCAGGCTAATTCGAAAGGAGGGTATAGACCTTACCTAACAATGACTTCACGGTTTAGCTAACAAGCAAGCTAACCAAAGATATAACATTTGCCTACATACTCAATGGAATCGGCTGTAACTAAAAACTCGAATACATTTTAACAGACAGTGGTCTGGTTTGTTGATGAATATTGTTTTTCCTAGATTCACTCTTGAAAAAATCATTTGGTAACATTTGGTCATTGTAATACGGACGCCAAGACAATAAATGAACCTCACACGATCCCTCGACACAGTTGAGCTTATATATGATCTTATAGCGATTCGGGTTGAAAATCAGTTGAAATTAAGCCAGTTATTTGTGTGTGTAGATTTGTATTGTTTTAAACTGTTATGACTTTTTAAAGTTAAATCTAGGTGTTTAATCTAAGAGTTTCTTTTTTAAACTTATTTACTTGTTTTATACTCAATTGGTAGTATGAAGTTACGAGATATTTTAATTTTTGAAATTGAAGGCACAATTAACAAAGCAAACGTTAGTTTCAAATACTATTAAATAGATTTTTAAGGATAATGTACCCTTGTGTTGATCCGATCCCATGCTAAACATAACAAAAATTTCTGTACAAAGGTCTGTGAATTTTCTACAAAAATAGTGATTTTATTTTCACCAATTTCTCTTTTTCTACTAAATACAATAATGAACTATAAATAATAATGCTTTGCAAGAAGTTTCCCCTTGATACATGTATATGTACAAAATTATATCTCTATTATTCATTGTCTGTGCTGTTTTGATACTATTGCAGTTTGCACATTTTCGTAATTGACAGGCCACAGGAGGGGGTGATAAACCATACACGAAAATATAAAATATTGATCTAAGTACTTAATTTGCATCTCTGAACCCCCACCCCGGCTTGTTTTTTAGGAGGGTGTCTAAAAATGGTCGATTACAGACAGCCGAGTACGCATTTTACTTTCCAGACGTGTTTACGTTGATTGTTAAAGTCCTGAAAACGGATAGATAGAAACAAAAATGTTTGATTTATCTGGCTTTAGATTCAGTTTTTTTAAATATAAATTAAGTCTACATTTTAATATAATAATACTAAGAATTCACAATATAAAAAAATGCAGAAAAAAAAATGGAGATGTGAAATATCTTAATAAGGAGTCATTACTACAGAGATGGTGTGTTTGAAACACAAAACTTAAAAGCTTAGTGATATTACCAATATTAAAATAAAAATGTATTTTCGTTTGGTAGTTTTTCCATTTACTCATTTTCAATCATAATTAAGGCACATTTGATTTTTTATTCATAAAAATATTTAAATAGTATGAAATTCAAAACAGTGTGGCTGTGGCCATTGATTGACACATTAAATTCATCCATTGACTGGGACAATTTACGTGAACGTTTGTCTGTAACGACCACTGTTCACGACGTACCTACGATAGACATTTAAACTGTGGGGTCACCAAAGGTTTCTTAACGCCTTTAATTATAAAGTAATTCGAAAAAATAATCAGGAATAACCTTTATGTTTTGATTTTTATAATTGGTATAAATCAAAACATCGTGTTATTTCTGATTAATTTTTTCGAATTACTTTATTGGGGTGTTGAGAACCTTTGGTGACCCCATAGTTTAAGTGTCTTTAAAAAGTACATAATGATCAGTGGTCGTTACATACAAACGTTCATCTAAATTGTCCCAGTCAATGGATGAATTTAATGTGCCAATCAATGGCCACAGCCACACTGTTTTGAATTTCATTCTATAGAAAAGTAGGACACATTGTTCACTTCCTCCCCTGTAATTCTTTATCAAAAATATTTATTTATTTTGGAATTTTGAAATGAAAAAGCTAAGAAATCTTAGTTTTGTTAATGTTCTCTAGGTTATCACGTCTTTATTCTCTGACATATTCTCTGACATATTCTAGTCTGCCCTTTCATAAAATAGTGATTTTTTTTAGTGTTCTATCGAACTTTCGAAAAAAATACCTGATAACCGTTCAGACAAAAAAAATATGTTGAAAAAATCTTACAGATACAGCAAGTGATTCTTAATAGCTGTAAGATACATTTTTCTTTTAAAATACAGCTTTTAAATCTTACGGGAAACTATTCCAAGCTTAACACTTTCACTGTAACCTCGCTCTAACTTATCATCCCCCATCCCCCCCCCCAAAAAAAAAACCAAACAAACAAACCCGCAATACTATTGTCATTCTTATAGTCACTACTCAATTTTTCACAAACAAATGTGTTTTAAGCTGCTAAAGACATATGATTCAAACGCGCTCAGAAAGTCCTTTCTTCTATATTTTTGCTCTCCATTTTTATACAAAACCTTTTACATTTTTATTTTATGGGTTATTGTTGAAGGTCGTACAATGACGTATGGTTGTTAACACATACTTTCTTTGGTTTCTTATGGAAATTTGTCCATTGACAACAAACATACAACATCATCTACTTTATATAAGTATTGTATAAATTACAACGTATTTTGGCGATCTTGCAAAATGATCGTAATCCCGAAAATCGTAAACATATTTTCTTATCTTAAAAGTGGGCAAGAAGGGTTCCATTAACAGATTATAAAAAGAATAAAAAATAGTTTTTTTTTTCTCTCATAATAACAGTAAACAGATTCATAACAATGTCAATTTCAAGAGAGCAGACAACAGTTAATTACTAGTAGTCAATAACAGTACAGCATCAATGATCTTGACTGAATATTTGCCACTTTTAACTAAAATATAAAGGCACAGAACCAGGACATAGGAGCACAGAACCAGGACCGTTTTTCTTATCACCAGCACATCGTCAGGACAATTCCGTTTAACGAACTTGCACGACTTTTGCAATTTTATATTGTTGTAATATACTTTGCATGGTACTTATGACGCATCAGAGAAAAATTAAGCAACAAAACAGTCGTTTTATTGCCGTTCTGATACAATGTAAACAAACCCACCAGCACAGAATCAGGACCCACCAGCACCCGTCAGGACCAAATCACCAGCACAGTACGTTCTCTCGCAGGACAACCATACCCACCGTGACTATACAGAAAGCTAAATATACAATTAATTGGTTTGTATATTTGTCTTAACAATGAGACTGTGAGCTTGAATCCTGCTCGTGCAGGTGCACTCGACTCAAATCTTAATTGACTAGGAGTACTGTCAGTTTTCCCACCGAAGCTCAGTGGTTTTCTCCATCAATAAAAACTGGCCGCCACGAAAAGCCAAAAGGTGGAGCTTAAAAGTGGCGTGAGAATACAAAAAAAAAATCAAAAATTTTAAATCAAATCTCTAATATTTCACGTTACACTACACTAGGTGCTGCTCCATCATTAATAACAGAATATGCATGCCCGGCGTTGCTCGATTCATCTGGTTTCTCGTTAAACTAAGAAATCAATAAAAAAATTATCCAAATGCAGATTACAAAATTGTAGGAAAATTATTCCTTCTCACTCATACGTGTTCCATTTTAACCCCAGCATCAATCATGAGATACTGATCAGAAGCGGATTCAGGGAGAGCCCAGACCCCTCCCCCTTTTCTCGGAAAAATTTGGTTGATTATATAGGGAATCACTGAAGCTTGACCGGAGCAGGCCCCTCTTAGGCAATCAGTGGGCCACCACTTATGAAAATTTCTGGATCCGCCACTGCTGACATAGACGTCTGGAGCACCGGCAGATCAGCGTTCTACATTACGCTAAATCAAACATAGCCCTTATTTCGGAGGTTGTAAAGTCTGTTTACATTGTTGTACAAAATAATCATGTTGGTAAGTTATAGACGTCCAATGTATCATTAATATTGCTTACATGAAATATTTGAAAATGTCTACAAGTTTTTCTAACTGCTGCGTCTTTTTATTATTCTGTAAAACTTGACCCCATTCACTGACAGTCCGTGCTACAGCGCAATAACTGAAAGAAGTACGGAAAGAAATACGCATTTATAATTTATTCCTAATGGCAGGCATGTGAAGAAGTAAGATGCATACGCACACAAACATACATCACATGCAAGCAAACATTCATTATTGTACTGATGAAAACAAACAGCAGGAAACTGGAAAGGGGGGATTGCTTCCAAAAGTCAATGCAAAGAGGGATAACTCTATTTTTAAAAAATGATGTTTGTCTGGCATTGTCTGGGAAAGGCAAATAAGCAATTTTTATACATGATCGTGTCTTCTGCAAAAAAATTAAGATGAGACTACACAGTGATTTTTTTAAATTTACTAGATGTAAAAGCGATTAGAATTCCTTGGTATAGTGTCATGGCCTGCTCCAAATCTTGGTCCTTTCGCCCAAAATAACATTTAAGCTCCCATTCTTTTTCTCCCCTCCCATCTTGCACCATCTCACACCACACATATTTGAATTGATAATATGAGGCAGGCATAACCTGTGAATGGGGACGAAGTCTGTATGTATTATTTTTTTTTTACCTCAAACATGTTAATAAAGGAAACGGAAATACCGTACGTTCCCGATTTCGGTTCTGTGGTTAGGGATTTAGCTGTGACGTTGTTTAAGTTATGACGTCATATTCAATGTAAACAAAAGAAACGCTTCCATCAGGTAACGTTTTTTTCAAATCAAACAATTATTAAAAATGAAATTGTATTGAGTTCCAATCTTATATTTTACTAGACTGATGCATATAATTTTCTTTTCAAAGTCTCATGCAAACAAGACATATTTCTGCGCAAATGCGGGGAAGACCGGAACAGGAACTAGATCTGAAAAAAAAAGTTAACGATTTTGAGTTCATTAGTAGAATGAAAAATTCGGGGAAATTTTCCCGATTTTTTTTTTTTTTTTTTTTTTTTTTATTGATTTTTCTACCGTAATTGGGGACTTTGTCCCCATATTAAATTAAAGATACTTATTGTTGTGGAAAACATGGAAGTGCAAAATTGGTATACAGTATAATTACTATCTCTGGAGCCGTTAAGCATGTTAAGATGAATTAATAATTAAAACAGATTTTGATCATTGTTGATAGTTTATAATAGTAGCCAAGTTGAATTAAAAAGGAAATTTATTAAGATATACATGTATTATGTATATATCACCTAAAAGATGACCGGTAGCCTTGTTTAGTGTGACTCAGCTGGCAAACCATTTCTTAACCACTGCAAAAATATATTTCGGTCGTGTATTGCTATCACGTCTTCATCAGCAACAACATTAGAACACATTTGGTACCCAAGAGAAAACGAAAACGGGATCCATCGGGATCCCAATGCAAATTGAATCCCGGTGAAATTGTCGGGATAAGCCGGGATAAGCATCTGGAGGCGGGATCCCATTCGGGATAAATATCTGAAACTGGGATCCCATTCGGGATAACTGTCTGAAGCCGGGATTCCAGTCAAGATGAAACGGGATAAATATCGGACACTGGGATCCCAATCGGGGTAACTGTCTGAAGCTGGGATCCCAATCGGAACTGTTTAAAGCCGGGATCCCAATCGGGATGACTGTCTGAAGCTGGGATCCCAGTCTAGTTAAAACGGGAAATTGTATGAACCATATATTATGTTGTTGAAAATATGTAAGTGTTTCTGTGGTCGGGTTGTTGTCTCTTTGACACATTCCCCACTTCCATTTTCAATTTTATTTTTATATGTCTCGCTGATAACATCAAGTACAGGTTATTGGTGTTAATTAACAATGCGTATGACACCAAAGCTGTCAGTTGAAGCCAATCACATTTAAGCGTCACTTAATATTCAGTTTGACAGATATTAATAAGTCAGAAAAATGCCGAGATTTTCGCGATAAAAATGGCAGGGCGTCCGAGAAATGTCAACGAGTGTTTTGCCAGAAAAGCTTGGGCGTTTCTGTTGTTCCCCAAGTTCCCATAAGTGCGTTTCTATTAGTTGTCGTCCGGCATCAATGATAAGATAATGATCGACATCGTAAAACTTTGATTTCTCAACTTATGTAAACTGTAAAAAATCATAACCACGTGCTTTGTTTTCAACTGTACTGCCGCGGGACAGTTCGACCCTAGAAAATACTGACTACTGTCCTAAATAATGCGGCCACTATCTTATCCGCATGCACCATGTGCCGATTAATAAAGTATAATTTTCTTATATTTAGTAAAAACTGGCCAGTAATTAATACTTTTATGCGATACCCTTAATTTATTTATAATACCGTTACGGAGACAGATCAACTTGGCCGATATAATTTGGGGCGAGATTGTCACGTCGACGTTTGGGTACTGGTAAAAACGTCATCAAAATTTGTTTACGCTGAATTATGGACAGGACGAAGATGAAGATGTTTTCAGATAAGTGCATTAATAATTTAATTTAACATGTGTATATGTGCATATAATGATTATAAAAATAATTTATTGAGGAACTATGATTTGTATGGTTTTTATCTGAGCAAATCAACATCAGAAAGTCTGAAAGCATAAACTGAAAATATATTTATTTTTAACATATACAATGAATAAACTTGTTAACTTGTCACATAACAGGCATAAATAGTAGGTATGTCAAAATTTAATTCAGTTGTGTGTATGTTTATTTGGTGAAAATAATAATTCGCTATAGTTATTTATCGTCAGGGGATAAAAAGGGGGAAGGTAATTAATTTGCCAAAAAATTAAAATAACCTTCCAAGACTTCTTAATTATTTGGACTAGCTTCCAATCTACTGTATTCTATAAACATTAAACATGCAATAATATTTCTATTGAATTTGTTGCTTCAAAACGTATTGAACAAATGATTCTTTGTGGATTTTTTTGATACTTTTAGGGGATATACTGATCTTTTTAAATGGAGCTTCCAACGAAACAGATTGCATGCAGATATTCCAGTTACCATAATTTACTCAGCAATTCTAGTTGGAAGTACAGAGACAGCAAATTGATTAACAGAATGGAAAACATGACATGTATCCTTTTGCATAAATAACCCAGGATTCCCAGTGGCAGTGCAATTTGAATTGGTGCATGTATATCCTGCTGGTATTTATTTTTGGGATCCCACTTTTTTTTCCGGGAATCCCAGTATATTTCCACTGGGATTTACATCGGGATCCCGATTCTTTTACGGGAATCCCGAAATTTATCCCAATACATTTACATCGGGATCCCGCTTATTTAGCGGGAATCCCGAAATTTTATTCCAGTGGGATCCGAATCAAAATCCCACAATATCCCAGTGGGATCCCACCTAATTCCACTGGGATAAAATTTCGGGAATCCCGGACTTTTGGCGGGATTCCCGAAATTTTATCCCGGTGGAATTAGGTGGGATCCCACTTGGAATCCCATCAAAATTCCAGCCGGGATTCCAGTGGAATTCCAGATTTATTTTCTCTTGGGTATCCCGACAATAACTATAGTTTATTTTAGTGTATGGATCTCTATGAGTTCAAAAGTTTATTTTAGTGTATGGATCTCTATGAGTTCAAAAGGTACAGTACCACAAAAGGAAGGTTGGAAATGTTTTTGGGGTTGATGATCTCATTTTTACTGTTTTGGAATTTGGGGCCAATAAGAGGCCTAAAACAATCATTTTTCTAGCTTCAGGACAATAACTTGTTTATAAGTATTTTGATTGCTCTGAAATTATTTCACAAGGTTCAATACCACAAGTAAAAGGTTGGGAGGGGTAAACAAAATATTTTTTGGGGGGGTCAGTCGCACAACAGCAAGAAATCTTCAACTTAATATAAATTCAAATCTTATAATGAAATAATTTATTTTAAGTTCTTTGACTACATTTATTCTGTGTCAGGAACCTATAATATGTCGAGTATCAAGGTACAATCCAAATTCAGTCCTTACTAAGCTTGGATATTGTGTCCATTTTTGCCCCAACTGTTCAGGGTTGGACCTCTGTGGTCATATCCAGCTGTGCTCTGCGAAGCAGTTTATTGAATCAGAAAACTTGCAAAAGAATAATTGGAACTCATTGAATTTGTATTCACGTGAACTTCAATATAACCCCTTAGCTAGAGATGGATTGTGCATGATTGATTCTTGTTAGCCTTTTAGTCTATAAAAGAAAAAAAATGTGAACATAGAAAGTTAAAACAAAGGTAAATCCTTTGGTTGACTGATTCAATTCATTAAAAATCATTCTTGTATCTATGTATAGGTAAAATAAAAAATAAACTTATTTTTTTAACCTTTAAATTGAAATCAAACAGACATATATGACATAGGAAAATCCATTTGCATGAGGTTCATATATCTATTTATATATACAATTATATATGTTTTTGTTTATATCAATTTGTAACATGACCATGGGTTGTTTTCTTGGTCATCGCCGATAGTTGATTGCCGTACAGTGACCTATATAGTTGTTAATGTCTGTGTCATTTTGGTCTCTTGTGGACAGTTGTCTCATTGGCAATCATACCACTTCTTCTTTTTTATATTATAGATGGCATCTTGACTAAAATACACACAAAAAGAAGCTTCATATTAGAGCCCATGCCCTGCAAATTGTTTATTAATCACCATTCAACATGCTTAACAGTTTAAATGGAGATTAGATGAAATTTTGATTAATCATGTTAATGCTTTGTTTACACTAGCTATCATGACTATGGTCTATCATGATGAAGGTTATTTGGAGAGAACCAATGTAAGAAAAAGAGAAAACACATACAGGACAAAGTAATTATACCCAGGGTACATGTACATGTATCAATTTTAAATCTCCAACCATGGGAGATAACTCTATACATTTTGTACCTCAAAATTAATCATGATAAATGTAACCGGATACAATAACAAAAAAATAACCTGAAAAACATTAAACAATTTTGGCCTGTAGAAAAAGTGAATATCCAAAATTGTTAACACTAAAAGGTTATTTCACTGATGGTGTAGGGTTGACAATTTTTTATATTCTCCTTTTCTACGAGCCACAATGTTTGTTTAATTAAAATACCGAACTAACAGTGGAAGGGAGTTTTGAACCATTGAAAAAGCACTGATGTTAAAACTATTTAAAATGAAATTGTGTCTTTGAATTTCTCATATGTACATTGTACAACAAAGGTAAAAACTTTTTTGTAAAATACTGATGGACCTAAAAGCCAAACCAGTTATAAGAGATCATCAGCACTAGATGTATGTCCAAAGTCTTGTTGTCTCGTCACTCCATGGGATTCCTGTACTATGTGAATGTTGCTATTATGTTTACATACGTCTGTGACATCATTTTTATGGGAGATAACTTGTAAACAAATCTCAAACTAATAGGGTTATTCACCACCATAACCACTGGTGTAAACGTTTAGGGTTTTTCATCCTTCCTTGCAATTAAAATGATTAAATGAAAATTAACTGATATATTTCATGTGACATGCTAATGTTAAACCCAATAGAATTCTTACATATATACATGATATATATGTAAGGTATATTAATCATAAATATTTATTTTGTAAACATGTGTAGACAATGACAGATTTTGTCTGAAATATAAATAAGATGTGGTATGAGTACGAAAGAGACATCTCCCCATCCAAGTCACAATACTACAGTTATACCACTGTCCCAGGTTAGGGGGAGGGTTGGGATCCCGCTAAGATGTTTAACCCCGCCACATTATTTATGTATGTGCCTGTCCCAAGTCAGGAGCCTGTAATTCAGTGGTTGTCGTTTGTTTATGTGTTACATATTTGTTTTTCGTTCATTTTTTTTTTTTTTTTTTTTTTACATAAGGCCGTTAGTTTTCTCGTTTGAATTGTTTTACATTGTCTTATCGCGGCCTTTTATAGCTGACTATGCAGTATGGGCTTTGCTGATTGTTGAAGACCGTACCGTGACCTATAGTTGTTAATGTCTGTGTTATTTTGGTCTTTTGTGGATAGTTGTCTCATTGACAATCATACCACATCTTCTTTTTTATACAATGTAAAAAAAGTAAACAAATAAATGGTCAATTGAAAACAAAGATAAAATTAAAGTCATATGAAACAAGTGACTGGTTAAAAATAAGGTTTATCCAATTCTTGAACCAATGCATGTATATATCATGTATATCATAAGCATGATAAGCTTAGTCTTCTGACGACTTTATCATTTTTTATGCAAAAAAAATCGTATAATCGTCCTTTTTTTTCTCTCTGTCTGTTATGAAGAGAAAATATGGCCGCACATTTATTGTTGTGTTTTGAAGCCCTAGTTTACCGACTGTCACCTTATAGTAAACAGTCAACAAAAAAGCATGGATATTAAGCACATGTATAACATGTACAATCAGATTATAGTTTAATTTAGTGACATCTATCCATGCGTATTGCGATCACCAGATTTTTACGAGAAGGGTCAAGGTAAGGTCACTTTGAATACTGAAAATATGTCGGCAAATTGCTTCCTGCATGTCATGTAAGCAAGCAAAAAAAAAAAAAAGTAAACTTTTTCTTAATATGGACAAATTAAAGAATTTTCTTTTAAAAAAAGTATACGTACATATATTAAGTTTGATAATGACAACTATCCATTTTGTCCATAAAAAAACATAACGCATAAATTGCACCTTTTTTATAATTTGAGGTTTTATAAGACTTTACTTTCTAAAAATTGAATCTTCCTTGTCATATTTTTGTCTGAAATATAATTAAGATGTGGTATAAGTACAACATGTACAATAGAGATATCTCTCCATCCTTGTCACAATTACAATGTAAAAAAAGTAAACAAATAAATATTTTCTTTCTTTGTATTCATTTTGAATTACAATTTTAAATAGCTTTTTCATTGTTTTTATAGGGTTTTTCCAGCTGACAGTTAAAGGAGTGAAATAACAATGAGTCAGCCAGGAGGTAAAAGAGGAGGAAGTGCAAAAGGAAATAATGGAAAGCAACCTAATATGCAAGGAGGTGGAAAAGGACCCAAAATCAATCAAGGTCCAGGAAAACCTCAGGGAAACCAAGCAAAAAAGCAAGGAGTCCCAAGAGGACCAAAAACAAATCAGCAACTAGGAGGTTCAAGAGGTCCTAACCCAAACCAGTTTCTAGAACAGTCTTGTGGAACCCAACAAACATTTCAAAGAGGACCACAACCAAATTGCTTTCAAGGACAACCTCAGGGAAAACAAGGGGGTCAACGAGGACCAAATCCAAACCAGTGTCCTGGACATCCTCAAGGAAACCAACAAGGAGGTCCACGTAGACCAAATCCTAATCAATTTCCTGGACAACCGCAGGGAAACCAACAAGGAGGTCCACGTAGACCAAATCCTAATCAATTTCCTGGACAACCTCAAGGAAACCAACAAGGAGGTCCATGTAGACCAAATCCCAATCAATTTCCTGGACAACCTCAAGGAAACCAACAAGGAGTTCCGAGAAGACCAAATCCAAACCAGTTTCCTGGACAACCTCAAGGAAACCAGCAAGGAGTTCCAAGAAGACCAAATCCAAACCAGTTTCCTGGACAAACTCAAGGAAACCAACAAGGAGGTCCAAGAAGACCAAATCCAAACCAGTTTCCTGAACAACCTCAAGGAAACCAACAAGGAGGTCCAAGAAGACCAAATCCAAACCAGTTTCCTGGACAACCTCAAGAAAACCAACAAGGAGGTCCACGTAGACCAAATCCTAATCAAATTCCTAGACAACCTCAAGGAAACCAGCAAGGTGGTCCAAGAAGACCAAATCCAAACCAGTTTCCTGGACAACCTCAAGGAAACCAACAAGGAGGTCCAAGAATACCAAATCCAAACCAGTTGCCTGGACAACCTCCAGGAAAAAAACAAGGAGGCAAAAAAAGACCAAATCCAAACCTGAGTACTGGACAACCTCAAGGAAACCAACAAGGAGGTCCACGTAGACCAAATCCTAATCAATTTCCTGGACAACCTCAAGGAAACCAACAAGGAGGTTCACGTAGATTAAATCCTAATCAATTTCCTGGACAACCTCATGGAAACCAACAAGGAGGTCCACAAAGACCAAATCCAAACCAGTTTCCTGGACAACCTCAAGGAAACCAACAAGGAGGTCCACGTAGACCAAATCCTAATCAATTTCCTGGACAACCTCAAGGAAACCAACAAGGAGGTCCACGTAGACCAAATCCTAATCAATTTCCTGGACAACCTCAAGGAAAAAAACAAGGAGGCAAAAAAAGACCAATTCCAAACCCGAGTACTGGGATACCTCAAGGAAACCAACAAGGAGATGCACAAAGAACTATTCCAAACCAGTTTCTACAACAACCTCATAGAAACCAATCAGAAGGTGCTATTGGAAAGAGACGTCCAAGAACATCTGGTAGAAAGGACCCCAATATGCAGAGGAGTATAAATGAACCTACTCAAAATCTAATTAGAGGGCAGTTTCAAGGAAATCAGTCTAATTTGAATCAGTTTCCTGGTTTTATGCAGCAACCATGCAACTTAACAACACAGCAAACTCTACCAAAGTGCCATATTCAACAGTCAAAAAAAGTACAGCCACAAGTTCAAGTAAAATGTAAGCTATATTTAGTTGGGGGCATATTGTGTTACCCCTGTCTGTCCATCAGTTTGTCATGGGTATATAGTTTTTCCAGATAATTTCTCCTACAATTTGAATGATAGGAAGTTTTCACTTTGCCGGCTGTTTGTACATATATATATATTGATGGTGTATAAAAGAAAGCTTTTTTTAAAGTTATGGTGCAAATAATAATGTAAATTCTGTGAAAGTACTTTTATTCGTGGGGTACCAATTTTCGTGGTTTTCATGGATGACTTTATCCACGAATTTAAGTGTCCAATGAAATAAAACAACCATCAGACCATTCGGCCTAGCCACAATCAGATGTGCATTTTGTGTTTCACATGAAGTCAAAAATGAGTATCACCTCAGGGAAAAACTCTTTTGATATTTTGGTTCAAAAATGGTTTAAATTATGAAAAATTGCCATTGTTAGGCTAACACTGGAAGCATTTATATTTTTATTAAATAAATGGTGTTTAAAAACTGTATAATTTTCTTTAATGGTTGCCTTCAAGACATGGTCACCAGTGACAGATTTTTGGTCAATGACAAAGACAACAAAATATGTTTAGAACTATTGAATATCAAACATTTTAATTAAAAAAAATAACAAGAAGATGTTTGACTCACAGTTATTTCAAACAACAGTAGCTTTCTTTGATCATTAATCTTATCTGATAAAACTGTATTTAAAATTATCTATAAATAACAAAACTTGTTAGAACATTAAAATAACTTGATGCATATTCTTACAATAAACAATCAAACTTAGCAATACAATTTATATGTTTTGTCTACGGACAAGACATTGTATTCATATTTAATGAAATGCATTATTAAAACCTAATTTTGATATAGCTGAAAGTTTTATCTTGAACAAAAAACATACATTTTATCAGGTTTATCTATCAAATGATGCTTAACTTCAAGAAAAATGGAAACAAATACATTTTGATAATGTCTACGGACAAGACATTTTATTGATTTTCAATTAAATGCTTTCAAAGATGATTGTTAAAGTTAAGATTAAAAGTTACTAATTAAGTTTTAAGCGGTGTTTTTTAATTTTGGAAAATATAAAAATGTACCCATAATTCTTTACATATCTCAATAATTTATTGATTAAGACAAAATGAAGACACATTCTTTTAACTGAAATCCATATATCTGACTGTTTAAAACAATCAAACTATTATTAAAACTCAATTTTGACATAGTTGAATGTGTTCTCTTGAAAAAATAACATACATTTTACCTATCAAATTAGGCTGAACTCAAGGAAATTGGATACAAATATATTGTGGTAATGTCTACGGACAAGACAATTTCAGTTAAAAAAAAAATCTGTTAGAATTAATTGTGACTATATTTATGTTGAAAATACTGAGTTTTAATTCGAATAGATAACTTTCATCACCTATAAATAAGATTTAAGTTCCATAGCAGACAAATAATTGAATTTAATACTTGTTATGTACAAGTGTCTTGTCCGTAGACACTTCCTCATCTGCTGTTAATACTGAAATGCAAAGGATAAAGTTAGAGAGAGAGAAATACTTTTTCTTCATTTGATTTAGTTAATCTTTTAAGGTATGCAGCAACTGGAATAAACAATATTGAAGTAAAATTAGGTATGCTTTTTATGACTGATAATCTGACACTTTTTAAAATCCACTCCTGTAAAGTAATTTTACAAAAATTGAGAACACTTAAATTACCATTTATTTATTAAAAATAAGATATTTCTAAGTTTAAACAACACATAGGACTAATTAAGGCCTATAAAGCCAAGCAATATTGATAAAAAGACATGTCTACGGACAAGACATGTGTCTACGGACAAGACATTCTGACATATTTTTGAATTTTTTCCTCTATTAATAGATGGTAGAAAAAAATGTTAGTAGTGTTTTCATATAAAAGAACAGGAACTTAGCAATGCAACATTAATGTAATTATGCTTCCAGTTTACTAGGGAATGCATGTCTACGGACAAGACATTTTTTCACTTTATTTGTATATTCAACTTTGATGGCATATATCTCCACCTAGGGTACTGCAATTTTGATAAATGAGGTAGTTTTTGATAATGTATATACTAGAAGAGAAAACAAAACACATAATAGCATAAATTTGATTTATTTTTCTCTTTTATCACTACACTGAGCAAGCTAAAAACAAAAGTACAAAATTTCATAACAAGCACATAGTATTCAACTTTTTATCATAACTTTGTAACCACTGAAGATTTTTTGTTGTAACAAACAGTAAAAGAAAGATGAATAAATTGTCTATAGCAATGAACCAATAATGTAGTTCAAATTAAGTTCACTTATTAACTATCAATTGATAAAAACAGCGAAATTTTAAATGAAACAACATAACGTGAAATTTTGCCCATTTTCAGCGTGTATTTTAGTGTTTTTTTTCAAAACGGTAACACCTATACATGATATTTGATATTCATTGTGAAGCCCTACATTCTCTTCTTAAGTTCAAAGATGTATTACTTATGTAAAGTTTATCTTCTTGATTTTATAAGCCTATAACATAGACCCAATATGAAATGCACATCTGATCTTGGCTAGGCCGATTATCCAAATCAAGACATGGAAAGATCCCAATCGGTAGGTTTGACTACTGATATGATCTAGAGAATATATTGAATAACGCCAAATCTGAGAATACTTTAATAGCAGTCACAGAACTACAACCGCATGCAGGATTATACCTATTTAATCTTTAATAACCTAAACTTTAAAACTTTTGATCTTTTAATTCTCATAAAAAATATTTTTGATCGATGAAAGTTAGATTTCCGTTATTGATATGCCAGTATGATTAAGTGTTCATTTTGTATCCTCATAGTTCTCGTACATATGGGAAATGATAATTTCATGCTGGGCTTGATTTTGATAAGAATTATTTGACAATTCAAGATATGTTTAAAGCATATGTTTATCAGTCAGGGGACTTATTAAATTTGAGAAGCAAATTCTAAGCTTTGTCACAAGTTGTGATTTTGTAGTTTTATCAAAATTTTAAACACATAGTTTTAAATAATATCTTTTAATTAGTAAAAATTTAAAAGATGAACTTTTTGCTTCTTTTAAGTAGCAAGGTTTATGCCTTTGATGCTATCATTTAGCTGCAAATTCTATTTAAGTTGAAAAAATGCTATAATAATTACTTTACATAATGAACTGATACTTTCTTAAAAGATTTTTCCCAGTAGTGGGAGTATTTTTCCTGTGAAGTTCAAGGTTTCATCTTTCAGATTATGGATAAAATTCTACTGTTCGCGATAAAAAATTTCACTGTTCGGGGGGTGTTGAAATTAGTGGGTTATTAAAATAATGATATTTAAACATGTTAAAGAAGTGATTTTTGGAAAGGAAATTGAGGTATGATACTTAAAGAAGTGATTTTTATGTCATTTTCCTAGATTCAGCACAAGGTCATCACCTGAAATGACCTGGTCATCCTATCAACACAGATGTTGGTTCTGATAATTTTAGAAACATAATTAGTCCCTGGATCATTAGTATTCTATATTTAAAGCTACAATAAAATTAAATCACTTCTTTTAGTGATTAATTTGTACTACTTAAATGGGTGATTATTAAAGAAAGACAACTCTTTCTTCCGACCTTTATGGAAATAATGTTACTTAATTGAATCAGTGATTTAGAAAATCACTCATTTAACATGTTTAAGTAAGTCCCCTGACTGTTGATGTTACTGTTTTCTTTAGGTGACATGTTTATGGCCTAATTAACACCTTTGATGGTCTTTAATCTGTTGATAACTTTATCATGGGTTAATTAGTGTTATCACTACGATTTACAGGGGTCAATGTTTACTTGCAATTTCCTTCAATCAAGACTATTTGTAACCTTCGTTTCTAAAGGCTTTAATTTTTCAATTATTTTTTTTTATTAGAAAACTAAAATTCACGAATTTAAAAACCCAAGAACATGTTAATATTTCTCAAACCACCAAAATTGATACCCACGATTTAAAGTACTTTCACAGTACATACAGTATGTTGAAATCCCACAATTTTTACCAACAAAACAAACAGCAGTAAACATGATAAATTTGAAAGTATCTGACCCTGAAAGGTGTTATTACAGACCTTGATTATTGGTACATAAGGGATATGTACATGTATACATGTGTTATTCCAACACAATTCATGATAGGGGGAGATAACTCTGTCAGTAAGTGGAAATTCTGACAGAGTTATCTTCTATCATGAATTGCGTTGGAATAACATATGTATTTTAAATTTATCATTTCATGGCTACAGGCCTTTGGAAGCCTGTTATGGGGTATAAGTTTTTATACGACCGGAAAATTTGAAAAAATTTTCGTCGTATATTGCTATCACGTTGGCGTCGTCGTCGTCGTCGTCGTCGTCCGAATACTTTTAGTTTTCGCACTCTAACTTTAGTAAAAGTGAATGGAAATCTATGAAATTTTAACACAAGGTTTATGACCACAAAAGAAAGGTTGGTATTGATTTTGGGAGTTTTGGTCCCAACATTTTAGGAATTAGGGGCCAAAAAGGGCCCAAATAAGCATTTTCTTGGTTTTCGCACTATAACTTTAGTTTAAGTTAATAGAAATCTATGAAATTTTGACACAAGGTTTATGACCACAAAAGAACGGTTGGGATTGATTTTGGGAGTTTTGGTTTCAACAGTTTAGGAATTAGGGGCCAAAAAAGGGCCCAAATAAGCATTATTCTTGGTTTTCGCACAATAACTTTAGTTTAAGTAAATAGAAATCAATGAAATTTAAACACAATGTTAATGACTACAAAAGGAAGGTTGGTATTGATTTTGGGAGTTTAGGTCCCAACAGTTTAGGAATTAGGGGCCAAAAAGGGACCCAAATAAGCATTTTTCTTGGTTTTCGCACCATAACGTTAGTATAAGTAAATAGAAATATATGAAATTTAAACACAAGATTTATGACCATAAAAGGAAGGTTGGTATTGATTTTGGGAGTTTTGGTCCCAACAGAATAAGGGGCCCAAAGGGTCCAAAATTAAACTTTGTTTGATTTCATCAAAATTGAATAATTGGGGTTCTTTGATATGCCGAATCTAACTGTCATGACTGTGTATGTAGATTCTTAACTTTTGGTCCCGTTTTCAAATTGGTCTACATTAAGGTCCAAAGGGTCCAAAATTAAACTTAGTTTGATTTTGACAAAAAATGAATCAGTTAGGTTCTTTGATATGCTGAATCTAAAAATGTACTTAGATTCTTGATTATTGGCCCAGTTTTCAAGTTGGTCCAAATCGGGGTCCAAAATTAAACTTTGTTTGATTTCATCAAAAATTGAATAAATGGGGTTCTTTGATATACCAAATCTAACTGTGTATGTAGATTCTTCATTTTTGGTCCTGTTTTCAAATTGGTCTACACTAAAGTCCAAAGGGTCCAAAATTAAACTTAGTCTGATTTTAACAAAAATTGAAATCTTGGGGTTCTTTGATATGCTGAATCCAAAAATGTACTTAGATTTTTTTTTTATGGGCCCAGTTTTCAAGTTGGTCCAAATCAGGATCTAAAATTATTATATTAAGTATTGTGCAATAGCAAGTCTTTTCAATTGCACAGTATTGCGCAATGGCAAGAAATATCTAATTGCACAATATTGTGAAATAGCAAATTTTTTTTAATTAGCGTTATCTTTCTTTGTCCAGAATAGTAAGCAAGAAATATCTAATTGCAAAATATTGTGCAATAGCAAGATTTTTTTTAATTGGAGTTATCTTTCTTTGTCCAGAATCAACTTAAATCTTTGTTATATACAATATACAATGTATATTCACTTTTTACTACCAACTGATAAATTAAAATAATCTTTACCATTCAGTGATAACAAGCAGTTTTTTTACATCTTAATATTTTATGATGTATTTAAATGAGTAGTTATTGTTGCAAACTCCATTAGAAATTTTAATTGAGATTAGTTTTGGAATAAGGGAAAGGGGGATGTGATTAAAAAAATTGGGTTCAATTTTTCTCATTTGAAATTTCATAAATAAAAAAGAAAATTTCTTCAAACATTTTTTTGAGAGGATTAATATTCAACAGCATAGTGAATTGCTCTAAGAGAAAACAAAAATTTTAAGTTCATTAGAACACATTCATTCTGTGTCAGAAACCTATGCTGTGTCAACTATTTAATCACAATCCAAATTTAGAGCTGAATCCAGCTTGAATGTTGTGTCCATACTTGCCCCAACCGTTCAGGGTTCAACCTCTGCGGTCGTATAAAGCTACGCCCTGCGGAGCATCTGGTTGTTCATTGTTGTAAGCTGTACAGTGCACTTTATATCTTAGTTGCCTACTTCTACATGTTCTATATTATTTGAAGATGGCAAATGCTAGAAATTTAAGAATAAATTATATTTCAATTGAGTCAAATCATGACTGTAATAAATATGCATGATACAATGTAGATACTTTTGGTATTTTATATGTATTATAAGAACTGAAATAGATATCTATAATAACATGAACAAGTATGTTTTGTTTAATACAGATGTATATGTGCCAGTTCCTGTTACTCAGTTGACTCAGACTCCACCTCCTCAAGAGTCACAGCCTCAAGTTTTGTTGCCTGGGCCTGTATCACAGACAGGAATCAATATACAAAAAGGTAAACAAAACATTATGTAATGGAAAACAAAGGATATGGAGACCCTATGACACAAAATCATCACATGGACAACGAAAAATACATACAAAACATAAAGGAACAGTGCTTTTATTGCTATTCTTCATCTCAAAGTCACAGTGAGGCCTTGAACATGGAGAAAAACACTTTCACCTCACTGCAAGTGTATCAAAGACAGCCCCTAACGCAGACTTCATGAAAGATGTGTCTTTTTTTTCATGAGCGCTTATTTTTGTGAATACTTTATTTCATGTTTAACATGTTTAACCCTTTGTTCTAGTCCACCTTGAGGCTATTTGATTTTGTGATTTTCAAATTCACTTAATGAAGTAAGATTAGGAACCGTCCAAGTTTATTAAAATTTTGCAGCTATTTATATTGGGGTTATTTTTCTACTTGTGAAAGTCTTGAAAATAAATTGCTGGCTAAAATTAGTACTAATCACAGTACTGATTATATACTTTTCAACCTATAAATAGTACTTGTAAGTATTTTCCATGTGTATTAATTACTAATTAACAGGTGATGGTCAACAGAATTGTGATAATAAAAGATCTGAAGCTAGATTAAAAAGAAGACTCGGAAAAGATTGTAGACGTGGTGACGGCAAAGATAAAGTTGGTCAACAGGTACATGAACATGATAATGAGGACCAAAATGGCAAAATACCAGACGTGGATGAAAATGAAGTATTTAAATTCATGATCAAAACTTTTGGCGGAGGATGTAGTTTTGAAGACTTTTTACAAAGGTGTGACCTTTTTCCTTTGGGCTCCAATATTGTGCTGTGGTTCAGAAAAAACAATAGAAGATTTCATATTTTCTGGGATAAAAAAGATATTGTTTATCTTCAACCATTTTACAGAGATGCTAAAATTTGTGCTGAGTGGAACAGCAAGAAAAATCCTGCAGAATGTCAAAATGCTCATTGGGATTATTTTCACATCTGTCGTCGCTTCATTAGAGGCAACTGTCAAGAGAAAGATTGTCCACTGTCTCATAGTTTTAGAGGTCCTCACAATTATCGTTTGAAAAACAAACTTGGAATTGTCAATTTTAGTGATGATGAAATGAAAATTGTCCTAAATTGCAATTCACCTTCAGTTTGTGCAGATTATATTTACAACAATGGTTGTAAGGTCGATAACCCAGAAAGAAAATGTCCTCATTTACACTTATGTCGCCAGAAAATATTCGGAAAATGTCCAGATCCTTGCAAATTTAATAGAACACACACCATTAATCAGTTTCACAATAAATGGGTTCTTACATCATGTCATATGAAAGACTGGCCTCCTGCTAAAGTCCTCAAGGCTATATATGTACCTGCTAGAGAAAAGAAAGAGAATGATAATTATTCAGATGATTCTGACCTGAGTCATGATGAAGACGACCTTCATGACCTTGAGGAGTCTAGCGTTTTTGATTATGACAGTGATGTCTATGTCAGCAATGAAAGTCTTTCTAGTTCTGCATCGGGTCCTGCAAAAAATAAAAATTTACATTCAGTTGAAAACCTTAGTATTGATTACAACAAGGAAGGGACAAGGTCAACGCATGATCGTAAAGAAAGGTTTAGATCATTGGAAAATATCACATGTGGAATTGTGGGTAAAGATGATCAAGATTTAACAGAAATGGTTGAAACAGAAAGTAGTTATGATGATGAAGATGATTATGGTGATGGTAGCGTTGATGATGATTACGGTGATAATAAAGTTGATACAGAGAATTTTTGTGATCGTAAAGTTGATTATAACAATTATGGTGACGGTAATGATGATTATGGTGATGGTAATGGTGATGATAATGATGATGATGATGATGATTATGATTATTATGGTGATGGTAATGACGAGGATGATAATGGTGATAGGAATGTTGAAAGTGGTCCTGGAGAGAAAGAAATGATATTAACGGAAGATCAGACCCAGGTTCATCAAGGAAATGGTGATGGTAATGAGTTAGATGATGGTTTTGATTATGGCGATAATGATGATTATCAAGATAATTATGATGGCAATGATTATGATTATGATGAAAATGATTATAACTATGATGTCAATGAGGGTGGAGATTATGATCATGAGTATGGTGATTATGATTATGAAAATGATGCTGAAGACAATGATAATAATAATGAAATTGGTGATGATAATGGCCCTAATGATGATGGTGATGGAGATGATGACAAAATAATTGAGGAAGAGAAGATAACTATGGAAAACAGTGAACAAGTTCAGCAAGACTATGAGGATGACACATTAAAAAAGAATCAACAGCAATGTAATGAAGAAGAAAAAGAGGACAAAATGATGGAAAACCAGAAAGGTGAGAAACAAGGCAATGATAAAAACTCAAAAGATATCCATCAAAACTTACTTGATGATAATGACATAAAGGAGAAAGAGAGAATTCAGATGGAAAATTGGAAAAAAGAACAGCAACAAAAACATAATAATGACGACAATATTATTGAAAGAGAGAGATTACTAATGGAACAGTGGAATCAACAACAGGCAAGAAGTTCTATACCACAACAGGATGATGTGAAATTAGATCCAGCACCATCCCCATCTGATCCAGATTATCAAGAAACTGATTCTTCTTTATTGACAGATGAAACAGAAAATACCAGAATCTGTGTATTTGTTTCGAAAAATAAATGTACATTTGCATCCTGTAAAAGACATCACCTGCTATCTGGCTTTCCGTACTTGTGGCAGATTAAGATATCTGGGAAATGGTTTTCGTGTTCATTATTGGAAAATGAGAAAATAGAAAAA
Source organism: Mytilus edulis (assembly GCF_963676685.1). NCBI lineage: Eukaryota > Metazoa > Mollusca > Bivalvia > Mytilida > Mytilidae > Mytilus > Mytilus edulis. Next base: position 25,742,575 of record NC_092356.1, read on the forward strand.
TCTTTCTGTGATCTGCAAGATGTTGCACCAACAGAAGTAAGTTTAAACAGTTTGTATAACTGAATTGTTTTTTTAAACCCCCATTTTTATATTAAAGTTAGGCAAATTATTCTACACATGCATACCGTCTAGATACTATATATTATCAGTGCTAAAATGTTTCAATAACATAAATTTTTCCATTATTTTAGCAGGATCACTTGCATTTTAACTGAATTTATTTCTAAAACCTATGTAAAAAAAACCACACATTTCATAATTTGTTTGGATTCAAATGGGTAAAATAGAAATTGAAAATTGATTGATTGAATGTTGCTTTATGTTCAGTGGAAAATATGTCGTGCATGTACTGGAATATAAGGTTATGGTATTTGAAATGAAAATGTTAATATATAATTAGTAAATGTATGTATGCATATCGCTATTTTAAGCCCTACCTTAGAGGAGGGGCTTTATTTTTTATCCTTGTCCATCTGTACATCCGTACATCCTGAAATTGGTTTCATTTCTTTAACTTGTGCTTGCCTCCACCAAATGCTATGAAACTTATAAACAATGCTTATTACCACAAAACACTTATACATCCGTACATTTTTCAGTTTCAAATAGGACGTCACTTGGCGTAGAGGTTTAAACGTATTCGGATGTGTCTACTTTTGTGTTTCAAATGTCTGGTTATGTAAATGTATTTCAGTTGTTTCCTGTAATTATTTAATACTTCAGCTTTATCATGTACATCTTTTGAATATTCATTTTATTAAATTTACTGTTTGCAAAAGTATAAATTACTCTAAATTATAGGGATTTTCTGGTAACTTAACGGAAAACCCTTGCCGTTTTTGGCACAACCTTTTTGATCTTTTGGTCCTCGATGCTGTTCAACTTTGTACTCGTTTCGGCTTTCAAACTTTTGTATCTGTGCGTCACACATAGGTCTTGTGTGGACAAAATACACTTCTGGCGTATTAAAATTTTGAACTTGTTGCCTTTTGTTGACTGTTGTTCGTGTGATTCTTTGTCAATTGTGTTCTCCAATTTATTTATATTGTAGTCCTGTGTTGTCATTTTGATGTTATATTTCACATGGCCATAAAAGTGCGAGGTTTGGCATGCCACAAAACCAGGTTCAACCCACCATTTTTTCCTTTAAAAATGCCCTGTACCAAGTCAGGAATATGGTCATTGTTATATTATAGTTCGTTTCTGTGTGTATTACATTATAACGTTGTGTCGTTTGTTTTCTCTTATTTTTGAGTGTAAATTCACATTGCGATAAGACGTGTCACGGTACTTGTCTATCCCAAATTCATGTATTTGGTTTTGATGTTATATATATATGTTATATTTGTTATTCTCGTGGGATTTTGTCTATATGTGTTACATTTTAGTGTTATGTCGTTGTTCTCCTCTTATATTTAATGCGTTTCCCTCGGTTTTAGTTTGTTATCCCGATTTTGTTTTTTGTCCATGGATTTATGAGTTTTGAACAGCGGTATACTACTGTTGCCTTTATTTATACTTTTATAGAGTTATGCCCATTTACAAACAGAAAATTTGCAAAATTTTTGTTTCCATTCTCTTGTGTGTCTTTCTTCAGTTTGCCGGAACCAAACATTACAAATCTTATACACGATGGTTTTATAACAAAACATAGATCAAGTTTGAATTTTGGTGGCATCACTTTTGATGTTCTAGAGTTCTCTACAAGTTGAATAATTGCTGAATGTTTGTTTTCGCCTTTTTGATTCAAGTTTGCTTCAACCAAATTTTATGGAGCTTATATACACCATGATTCATAATAACCACAAACACTCTAATCAAGTGCACCTTTTTGGTAGTATCATTAATCATTCTTGAGTTATGTCCCATTATAAGGTTATATGCAAGCAGGGGCATCATAGGTGTCCTATGGACACATTTCCATAATTAATTTTCATGTAAATGGGTAATAACTCAAATAAATTGCAAACTGAAGGATAGTTTTTTTTTCCTGGTTGATGATGTATTCAGATGGATTACTTTTTAACCTGATTGAAAGACAATTTTTTCAGATGAAATGCGATGACAACAAATACAACTGCCATATTTGGTTCCAAAAGATGCATGCAGCTATTTTAGATGTTAATGGTCAGCCAGCAGCTGATGATAACCAGTGGTCAACTGTCAGACGTCTGAGTACTCCATCCTTTGCTGAGAAGAAAATGACAGTCAATAGTTATCTTACACAGTGGAGATGGTATTGGAAAGATGATTATGAAAAGTGGATTATGTTCAACAAGGTGAGACATGTGACATTATAGAATTGATTTATTGATGGTGTTCATATACTGCATATTCAGAAATATATAATACATAAGATTGATTTATGTCAAAAAGCATGTTTTTTAATTCTGAGTTCTATTGAGTAAAATTAAAAGACATTTGTATTTCCTGGTCAGCGGTTATAGGGGTGTTTAACACAAATTTCAGCACTCTTGGCAAAAATCCATTGCTGTAGGAATCTGAAGTGTCCAGACAGAACAACCATGGAGAGACATGGAGCATTGTTATTTATTTAAGAATTGAATGCTTCTTTTTGTAAATTTATTGGGGTGTAAAAGTGTTGACCGAAGTACATTTTGTATGAAGCGCAGAAGCGCTTCATTCTAAAAATGTACGCACGGTAAACGCTTTTACAACCCTATGAAGTTACAAAAAGAAACATTCAATACTCATAATTACATTTTTTAGCTTTGATCATGAAAACACGAATTTTATATATTTTATTATTTAATTCACCTGTGCACTTTATTGTTGGAGCACGTGTTATCATGAGTGAAAAAAGTTATATTGAGCAATGCAACTGCTTACGAAATAACATGTGATGTGCAGTTAGCCAATCAGAACAAAATATTATAATGAAACATACATCTAATGTAATTATTGATTGTTGGTGCTTTAATCTACTATATAAAAGTAGATGGGGTATGATAGCCAATGAGACAACTCTTCACAAGAGACCAAATGACACAGAAATTAACAATTATAGGTCACCGTACAGTCTTCAACAATGAGCAAATTCCATGCCTCCAATTTCAGCACTCTTGACTATATCATGGTTGCCAGACTTTATTGATGGAGGACAGACAGACAGAACCACAATTTTTACCTGCTTTTGAAGATAAGCAATTCTAATCAATTAAGAATATAGCCATACTCCTCACCTGCCATCTGTGGTGTTTGAACTCACATTCTCAGTGTTGACAGGCTAGTGATTGCTGTTACTTCTACGACCAAATGGCCATTTAGGCCCCTTGTGAAATTATAATAATCAGGGCAAATAAGATATATTTCATCTTTTGTGACCTCACACATTATAATTAAACCTGACCTGACATATATGAATAAAAGGAGGGTTGGGATATATGTTGATGAGACAGAAACCAAGTGACAAAATAGCTCATTTATTTTTATACAATTTCTTAATTTATAAAATTCAATCAAACTTAATCATTTGAATTTAATATTTCTTGACTGAAGTTCTGTAGGTAATCAGATGTCACCTTAATAGAATCATTGTTCACTATTAGTGGGCAAGTAGTAGTAGTATAAACATACAAAGGACAGGTACACTGATAAAATATTTTATGTACATGTATTTTTTTCTAGGATATATTCTTGTTCACGCTCGAGAGGAAATATCAAACAAAGCAGAAGAGCTATTTGTTTTCCAAGGAGAATAATTTCTTGATGTACAAAATAGACTTTATGAAAATGGTACAGGTTAATCTTGAAACAGATAAAGTTAGAGAAATTATCAGACGTCCCTTGTTTGTTTCCAAAGATGATGTATTGCGAGAAAAATTGTAAGTTCTAAAAATTATTGTAAGTCTGCTTGAATATTTCTTATGAGGGTCTGGATGGGGTCTACAGAACAATGGGCAGTAACAAGTGTGACTCTTTCTATTAAAAAATGAGGCTATTAAAGGTAAAATAAATAAATGTCATTAAGAATTGCCTTTTATAACACTGAACTTCTGTGGTCCACTGATTTGTAGAAAATGCTTGTATTAAATTTTATTTTTTGAAAGGTAGATTAGGTTTAAAAAAGAATTGAAAATGAATGTTGAATTTACTTAATCTTTTCACTGCAGTGTTGAAAAGTGATGGGGTCAGTGTAAGAATTTAGTGTAAATAAAGGCAACAGTAGTATACCGCTGTTCAAAACTCATAAATCCATGGACAAAAAACAAAATCGGGGTAACAAACTAAAACCGAGGGAAACGCATTAAATATAAGAGGAGAACAACGACATAACACTAAAATGTAACACACATAGATAAAATCCCACGAGAATAACAAATATAACATATATATATATAACATCAAAACCAAATACATGAATTTGGGATAGACAAGTACCGTGACACGTCTTATCGCAATGTGAATTTACACTCAAAAATAAGAGAAAACAAACGACACAACGTTATAATGTAATACACACAGAAACGAACTATAATATAACAATGGCCATATTCCTGACTTGGTACAGGGCATTTTTAAAGGAAAAAATGGTGGGTTGAACCTGGTTTTGTGGCATGCCAAACCTCGCACTTTTATGGCCATGTGAAATATAACATCAAAATGACAACACAGGACTACAATATAAATAAATTGGAGAACACAATTGACAAAGAATCACACGAACAACAGCCAACAAAAGGCAACAAGTTCAAAATTTTAATACGCCAGAAGTGTATTTTGTCCACACAAGACCTACGTGTGACGCCCAGATAAAAAAGTTTGAAAGCCGAAACGAGTACAAAGTTGAACAGCATCGAGGACCAAAAGATCAAAAAGGTTGTGCCAAAAACGACAAGGGTTTTCTGTTAGTTACCAGAAAATCCCTATAATTTAGAATAATTTATACTTTTGCAAACAGTAAATTTTATAAAATGAATATTCAAAAGATGTACATGATAAAACTGAAGTATTAACTAATTACAGGAAACAACTGAAATACATTTACATAACCAGACATTTGAAACACAAAAGTAGACACAAAAGTAAACAGTAACTTGTGAATGGCCCAAAAAATGACTTGACTCTCAGTTATGTTTTATTTGTTGCAAAAGATCAGGCTACATTTATACTGTCATCTTTCATAAATGATATATTTCTAAAGGTAAACCATGTATAACTTTAATTGAAATGATAGGTCTGCATTGACATCAATGGTAGACTTTTTTTTATTGAATTTACTGTGTAGGTAGTATTATAATTGGAGTTATCTTCCTTTGTTCCAAATTGAATCTATAGCATTCAGTTTAATTTTGTTCACAAACACAAAAAAGCAAGTTTATTGTATATTGATAAAACATTTGCATTAATTCCATTGACAAAATTATGTTAAAACAAAAAATTCCACATTTACATTGTCACGGAATATAAGTTCCTTCATAATATAAGTTCCAAAAGGAAAAAATATTCTGGAATATTATTTCCATAGGAATAAATATTACAGTATATGTTCCTATATAAATAGTATAGAATATTTGTTCCAACAGGAATAGGTATTATGACATTGTTTATAACAAAGTTTCCAGTGGAACTTCTGTTAGGGGGAACAAATATATGTTGACAACATAACTTACTTACAATGTTACAAAAGCTATGCTGAATATTTAAATTGTAAGAAAGTTACTGATATCTAACTTATAACTGAAAGACAGATTTCAATCGTGTATTTTCCATTTTAGTTTAGACAGTATACCGTTCCCATCTGCTATGAGTACACCAAAGCCAACACATTTCTACAACTGGGACTGTTCCCATGACTTTGAACCAGTAGAGCTAGATAAGACAGGGAAGGAGTACAAAGATGTCATGAAGTCATTATTTGATTCTATGGACCCTTCAAAGTTTGATTTCAAATTTATTTATAGAATTCAGAACAGGAAAATTTGGAGTGAATATGACACGTGGGTATACTTTTTTTTTTATTTTAGTCATTTAACATGCAAAAAAGTTAAGTTAAGTTCTTGTATTGTCACGTCATAATTTAAAGCCACTTATGTGTAGCTTTATTTGATAATGATACATTTAAGGTGGTACCCAACACTTTCACCAAAATTAATTTGGCTCGTTTAATTTTTATAAAATTTTGTCAAAATATTTACTTTGACCCTTTAACAAAAATATAAAAATTTCAAAAATTTTGAACCAACCGTTTTGTCAGAAAAATTACACTGGTTATATAGCAGTTTGACAAACACCAATTTTGATCATTGAGAAGCTTAATATTCCCTTTACAACACAACGTAATTAAAACGTTAAGCTGACTTTACAGAGTTATCTCTCTGTAGTGTTAGGAAAATAATGGCAACATTGAAAGTGAAATAGGTTTTATTATTTAGTAGACTGATTTGGTCCACAAAACTTGATACAGGTTAAAATGACAATAAACATATTTTTTAACCCACAATATGAAATCAAACAGTCCTAGAAAAGTCCAATCACGTTTTATATCTATGTTTAAATCGAATTAACAGTAGTTTTCAAGGTAACCTCAATCATAAATGAGATTGCGTCTAGAATAAAATACACACGAAATGCAGATACATGTTATCGAGGCCATGCATCGTAAATTGTTTATTTCATATACACGTATACGTTTTATTATATAAATTAATATGATCATCTGATTAAGTTCGGTTAATATGAATTTAACAGCTAATGCTCCTTTTATTTAAAAAAAAATATGTTTCTGTAGTTTTAAAATGAATATTTCGCTTCAATATAATCAAATTCGGTTCTGTGTTTAAGGTATTGCAGAGATATTGGGTGTTTTAGGGAGGGGGATAATTTATTTTAAAAGGCTTTTCAAGGAGCCAGTTGAATATCATCTTACAGGATTTTTTGTAAACTTAAATTCGCAACTGATAAAGGCGCACTGTAGCGTCAAATTCATGTTCACTGATTTGACTCACATTCTTATATTTGATTGAGAACAATGTGAAGCATTTCTCCAAACTACCAAATTCTCAAATAATCAATTTACAGGGCATATGATCGATGTTTCGTGTGTATTTTAGTCTAGACACTATCTAATTTACTATCAAGTTAACCTCGAATAACCTTATAAGCGATGTTAACATAAATATCGATATAATTTGTTAAAGAAACTCGTGCAATTTGATTTTTCTAGGTTTGTTTAATTTATCTTCTAGATTAAAAATATATGTTTATCATCGTTATTAACATACTATATAGTAAAATATCTTTTCTATCGATCATCGCGGTGGGAAGTCGTCAAGAACACAGTATTATTTTATTTAGGGGGTTCCCTCTACATGCTCTATACACGCATATTTTTATTAGTCTTCACTTCAAGGTTAATCGAACAAATTTATTTAATAATTGATTTATACATTTTTTTTTACTTTACACCGAGCTCATGAGGGTCTTATATCTGATCTTATTGCTGTGTCCACAATTGTTATTCTACGTATTTCACCTGTATCGGTGTGGACAATTCCATGTTTATATCACATGACATTTCCGCGGGAAATTTTTCTATTGAGACCGTACGAATGGATGTAAATTTGGATTAATGCATATGTATTGTGAAATATATTGTTCTCTGTGTATATGTTTTTGATAAATTGATGATCACATTTTCTACAACATAGTTAGATGTCAGGTTTGTACACATTTAGTCCCCATTTAGTCTCTACTGTAGTCTATTATTCAAAACTGAAGCCAGTGAATTGGTAAAGGGATACATGTGCTGCATAAACCCATCACATTTCAGGACATTTCAACCTACAAAAAACTTGTGAATATTTTATCAGCTGACATATCTAATTTTAATTCATCTAATCATAATGTCAGTTAAACCAACTGATAGTCCAAATAATTATGACATCTTGAAAGGCTATTATATTTTTTTTCTTTGACGCCTTACTTCGACAGGAAGAAATAGCCTTCCAAGACGTCATAATTATTTGGACTACCCAACTGACAAAATCAGCGGAAACCGTGTATTTGTGAATTCCATGTCTTTCACCTGCTATGGACGATTCTCTATAACATTGTATTTTAGGGGTTGTTTACATTTTGAGCAACAAAAAGCTGAGGCATTGAACACTCAGTTTACAAGTGTATATACAGAGACAAAATATGAATCTGTTCCATACCAAACCCCTCCTGTAGACAAAATGATAAACATCATAGTAACAACAAAGGGTGTAGAAAAAATACTACAAAATATTAATGCATCAAAAGCGATGGGCCCTGATGGTATACATCCAAGAGTACTTAAAGAACTGGCACCTAACATATCAGAGGTAATGGCTCACTTTTTCCAGCAATCCATCAACAGAGGAACCATCCCAGACGAATGGAAAAATGCTAATATATGCCCACTATTCAAAAAGAACGACAGAACCATCCCAAGCAATTACAGACCAGTTTCCCTATAACATGTATCACTTGTTACCTGTATAAGAATAAATAAATTTTTTTGTGGATCGAATCAGTCAATCAAATGATTTACCTTTGTTTTACTTTCAATGTTGACATTCTTCCCTTTAAATATCTTTACACGCACAATGCATGCGTTATTTATCGCTAGCTTAGGGGTTAAATGAAGTTCACAAGAATACGGATGCAATCAGGTCAGTTGTATTATTCACTTGCAAGTGAATAATTCATCATCAACATTTCTTAGCTTATCTTGACAAAATTGAACCATACTGGCTGCGGAAAGCGAATTATTATTACACTTTTTAACTTTCATTAATGATTGAACAAAAAACTCATATTTTAGATCTTTTATATATCTCGTAGCTAGTGCCCCTTTATTAGAGTTATTTTCGAGTTAAGAGCCGAAGTTTACAATGTAAACTGTCAACATTGACTAAATACACTTGAAATTCAATAGTTTTACAAAAGCAGGTAGTTGATGTTCCATAGATTATGCAATGAATTCTAGCAGTATGAGTCAATGCATAGTGGATCGGATATCAATAGAGAGATTAACACTGGAGTGAAGCTGGCGTCTTTGTAGTCTGTTTGGAAGATTATCAATGTTGTTTCTTAACAACTATTGGAATAATTTCTTTACAAAAAAAAGAATTATCGGTCATCCCATTGTATTTAAATCATCAAAGACAAAAGCTACATTAAAATCATATATTTGTTTATTTATCATATTGAAATTGAATAAATGTCTGTTCATGCGTAATATGAAATATAAGAGAATTCCCAATCTTATTTTAAAATCGTGTCAATTCGAATTGGTAATGTTAAGCCGTATGCTTGTAATCGTCAATATTAGCAATATCACGTAATTTGACGCATCTCCGTTTCCGTACCATGTCAATAATTAGAACTGTCCCGATAAGGTAACATGCTTCATTACACAGAGATAACAGAAGACGTGACCAAAATCTCAAGGAATTCATGAGCAACAACAACTTATCCTTAGCCAACAGATATCCAAAGGCTCCTACATTTTCCCATCATAATTGGAAGTACACCTCCCAAATAGACTACATAATGTTCCCTGAAACTGCAGCTGGGATACAAAACTCCAATATAGTCATAGAGGATAGACATTCTACGAACGCCTCAGACCATACTCTCGTGTAGGCTAATATACCCATGAAGATCGACAAAACCTCAACTCAACTAGTCAAAATCTACACTAGAACAAATTGGGCAAAATGTGATACTAACAAATACACATCAACGTTAAAACAAGTTCTGGAATGCAAAAGCAGAAGAAAAGAAACTAGCGTGGAGGAACGTATCAAATTTCTCGAAAACTCAATTCACAAGGTAGGAAAAAAATTCTAACCCAAATAAAGACAACTCAAAAGTCAAAAAACAGTAGAAAAATCAGCGAAGCATCTAGAGAATCAAAGAATGCTCATACTTTATGGAAAAAGAAAATTAATAGTCATCAAAATGCTGATACGGAAAAATTCAATCTCAATAGCAAAAAGCGAAATTTGAGACAGCACCAAAGACAAGCGTACGCCTCCAAGAAAGAAAAAAATATCAACGATATTCTGCAAGCCTACCAGAAAGACAGCAAAACTTTTCATAAACTTGTCAAACAACTAAGATCGAAACATGATACCAACACAGATATATTATATATTGGAAACCAAACAGTTGAAGGGGGAAAGATTCTATCAACCTGGATAACACATTTTGAAACACTGGGAACACAAAACGTTTATGAAAATATATTTGACCTGGAGCGCTTAAAATTATCAAAATTACAAAATAATATCATACCGGAATTAGATATTCAAAATAAAAAAATAACAAAAGCTACACCAACAGAAAATGAGTCTGTACTTAGGAAATTAAATACAGGAAAAACCTCTGATGAACACGGCATCGTATCTGAACATTACAAACATGCCATTTACGTAATCACTGATGATAAATCTGACATTATAAATCAATTTTTTGAAGAATTAGACGTACCTCAGAGTCTAAAAATGGAATTTTGACAACCGTCTTGAAAAAGAAAAAAGATACTATATCTGGAAACTACAGAGGTATTGTAGTCACTATAGTATGTTCTCCAAGATTTTCGAAAAAGTAATAAAAGACAGACTTGAATCTCAGCTATTTCCGTCACAAAATACTCTACAAAGAGTATTTACAGAAGGCGCACCAAGTATACTTACAGCTTTTAAAGTCTCCGAAACAACTATGCTATACAAGTTCCGAAAGATTGTACATGTTGTACTAGAACTATTAACATCGGACACAGAAAAAGCTTTTGACACTGTAACCCATGAAATAATGCTGAACAAAATATTCCCTGATAGCATTAGATGACATATGTGGGTATTGCTGAAAAACATCTATACCAATCTGACACTGCAAGTTAAATTGGGAAACCAAACAACCCAACATGTCAACATACAACAAGGAAAACGTCAAGGAGCTGAACTATCTACTCTCCTGTACAAGAGATATAACAACACTATTCTAAATGCAATCATAGACAGTCATCTCGGAGCAACGCTAGTTACCATCTGCGTAGCTTCACCAACCTGTGCGGACAACAATGCACTTATAGATAAACCACAGGGTATACAAGCAATGCTCAACATAATTGAATTCAATACTAAGAGAGACATGGTGAAAATAAACCCAGAAAAATCAGAAGTCCTATGTACATCTAAAGGAAAGAACTACCAGCAAAACATACACCCTCGGAGACAAACAAATCAACAGAGTAGACAAGCTAAAACATATTGGTATTACAAGGAACGTCAAAAGCAAAGTAAACACTGATGAAAGGCTAAAAACTGGTAGACAAAACATATATGCACTTCTGAATCTGGCCAACATGCACGTACAGGAATGCGCCCGCTAGTACACTGCAAAATCTGGAAAACATATGTAGTCCCAAGATCACCCCTAGTTTTTGGTGGAGTTCGTGTTGTTAATTCTTTAGTTTTCTATGTTGTGTCATGTGTACTATTGTTTGTCTGTTTGTCTTTTTATTTTTAGCCATGGCGTTGTCAGTTTATTTTAGATTTATGAGTTTGACTGTCCCTTTGGTATCTTTCGTCCCTCTTTTATATCTCTATGGCCTGGAAGTACAAATCTGCACAAGAGCTGATATATACGAAAAATACAGAGGAAAATAATTAGACAATTCAGTAGTCGACCCAAAAGAACTGCATCCTCTGCCCTTTCTCCTAGGAGCGGAACCAGTTGACACTATATAAGGCAGAACTATGATATAATTTTTTCTTACATTCTCTCGGCTAGCTATAGATAATGCAGTAGAAAAACAACCAACAATGTGAACTTGAAATTGGAAAGGACTTCACAGAATCCTTCATAAACAGAATAGACAAAATTCTAAATAAATACGGTCTGCCAAATCCAAAAGAAATTTTAGAAAACCCGCCATCAAAATACAAAAGGAAAAACATGCTGAAAAAAGCAATAAATATATACTGGTCAAATATCTGGAAAGAGGAATGCCTTACCAAATTCAACGATTAAGTACTTGACTATCAAAGAAAACCCTACTAAAAACCCACATACTATCTGGAAAGCTGCCAGAAACAATCAGAATGACATTCCAAAAGCAGAATACAAAAGTAGGCTAATAACTGGAACCTGCATGCTACAAACAACTAAATTTTAGCAAAATTTAGCAAAAATCAAATATCTGGAATATGTTAGCTATGTACCAAAGCTGACGAGGACATTAAGCACTTTCTGCTTGAATATGAGTCTCTGGAGAGTGTACGACTAAAACAGATGAACAAACTTCTTGTTTAACAGAGTTGAAAAGGGGGTTGGGTGCTAAAGATAATTATAAAAAGGAAGATGCTTCAAATTCTAATGGACTGCTCGAAGCTATCAACAACTAGCCTTTCCCACCTAAAAGCAAATGACCCGATAGAATTTGAAATACAATCTCAAAATTTCTGTCACCAAAAGCAAAATACAAACACTATGGAACATGAAGTAGAGGCTGAAATGAAACTGCCAAAACACCCAAGTTCTTCTCCTCAAGACCCTCAACCATGTGGATTTACATTTAAACAAAAACAAATCGGTTATTGTAACCAGCTATACAAACTAACATCATGCATATATACAAAACAGGAAAGATGGACCATGCAGTCTGCATGGAATTCCAAGCTAACTGCCTCCATCTACGACTAGATTAGCTGCTTACATCTAATTATATGCATAGACCTTGGCAGGAGTTCACCTTATACTCAAATTTTACGATATATGAAAATTTTAGTTACTGATATTTTTTTATTTTTGGTAATCTTATCTTAAGCTAATACCATACTGCCACAATTTAATCCCATTCTTTTCGTTTTGTTTGATCAACTTATTTTTACCTTTTATCCTTTGATTTTATCATTATTCTTTCATAAACATATGGTAGAAACGTATCATTAAAGGAATCAAAACAGTTTTTAAAATCTAAAACTGTTAACCTAGGCCTAATAGACATTTGCGGAAACTAGTTGTATACCTAGGATTACAAATTAGACCTACGATTACAGGTGACAAGAACAAGGGGTCATCTCAAAATACAAAAAACAAACCAACATAGCAAATGGTGTCTTCTATAATAAAAAAAAAAAGAAAAAAGATGTAAGCAACACGTTAAAATTCTATGTGTTCGACGCGCTTTTTTGGATTGAACATCAGGACCGCACAAAGCCGACTATTTGAAGACACTTGGATTTATACATTTTATAAGGATCGAAGGTGTAGATAGATGTATGAAATATATATTATCAGCAGGAGTAATAGACTTTCCCCACGAAACTGGGTAATTTTAATACAATGGTTGGGTATACATGTACGAAAACCAGCAAAAATATTGTTCAGAGGATACTCTTAAAACTGTTTCACTTGAAAAAAATAGTAATGTTGTTATAATTACAACTGTTGCCTTACCGACTTATATTGATTGTAATTTTTTTCAACAATTTCTTTTCGCCTGTCAAACTTTTGCATTTTTTATTCCTAACAATCAATTGCATAGAATCGCGTATTAACTTTGTGTTGAAACGAAAAACGTCGCAAAGAGAGATCACGGGCTGTTCCGGGGGTTGGAACACACCTTTTCTTGCCGATCAATTCTTTTGAATAGAGACAAATGGTCTCAGTCCCACCCCTCCTCCTTATCTTGGGGTGGAATTCCCTTTTGAAAATGGCTGGATCGACCCCTTCGTCGTCAGTGCATTCCATATTACAATTCAATGAAAATAGTACCCGTCTCGGAACAGGGATTAAAGCTCATGTTTCGAGCATACCAGTCCCACCCATGTTCGCGGGGAATAATTTTCGATTCAGCGAAAAGAAAACGTCCATACTTAATGATTCCTAAGATCTCTTATAATAACTGCATAAAAGAACTTGGAACTCGTTTGTCAATTTTGTTTGTTGCTGTTGAAAACATAGATGGCAAAGATTTAACTACTTGAGTACACCTATTCTTATTTCAACTGAGTCTAGCGAACAGTCTAAAATATATTTCCGACACGAGAAGTTCGTTGATTACTGTTTGGTTGGGGGTTTTTTTGGAGGAGGGAAGGGGGGGGGGGGGGGGTTCTCGAAAAATTTGTGATTTTTTTTTCTGTTTACACCAAAAACGTAGACAAAAGTGTTTATCCTATTGACATGATTGAGGAAAAATAAATGATTTCAAAATTATATCGAACCGGCAAGTGAAATTTTATGAAGAAAAAATTCATGTAGTTCAAAAACACATGTCCGCTGTATTTCTTCATTCTCTTTAAAACAAAACAAAAGAGAGAAAGTATGTCTAAGCATAAACATGCTACAGTAACATGCTCCATGGTTGATTGCACCTTTCCTAACGCAAAGTATTGCTGACTTTTTTCGGCAATTGTCCTAATCTAGCTACTGCAACGACAATTGTGATATTTTCAATTTGTGTGTCTAATTTTAAATTTATTTTTAAAATAATGTTAGTTCAATCTATAATACTTCGCACAATTACAGCATTTTTAACCTGGATAATACCGCATACAATAATTAATGTTGCTGCAAATTTATTAGAAAAAAATTGTTGTTAAGCTACAGAAAAAAATCACTATCATATCATTACATTGTTTAAGATCGACGGTTTATTTTTTACACTTTGAGAAAGCCCAAGATTTAAATGTTACCTGTAAGTGTAATTGTAATCTTAATCGTAGGTGTATGACAGTTTCCGCAAATGTCTAATATCGTGAATATGGCTAAGTAGAATTATAAATGGTGTAAAGAGCACATAATTTTAATCACTTGGTTTTTAAAATTCACAAATTTATCTGAATATAAAGTTGTTTTTAACCTTAAGCACCCCACCAAACTGTAAATGTCTGTGTAAATATTTTAAAACCGTATATCCCGTATAAGTGGGAGTGCTCCGATATATAACGGAGGAATATACCTGAACAGAACAGAAGAAGGTAATCAATACGATTGTCGGGTGTCAAGTTCCGTCAACATATTATGTCCAAGACCAAACACATAACAGTATAATCAGTTTGTTGATCTTGATCATAAGCAGACATTTAAGATACACACTATTTATTTCCTCAGATAATATGTATATGCAATCTGATCATGCTGATACGGGAATTCTACTTTCGCTTCTGTTTCTAATGGGTTTGTTTATTTATCAACTAAAATACAGCATAGACCACAAGCTAGTAATAGTCTTCATAACTTTGATTTGATATGTGAATCTTTAACAAGAGTTCCGTATTTTATTATCAAAATTATCTGATGAATTTCCTTTTTTATACTTTTTAATACGTCACTACTATATTTGTTTCTAATATTATTCTTTTTTTTTTAAATATCATCCAGAGTACTCTTTACAGTCAAAATAAGTGCGTCATGATTCTCTAGAAGGAAATGGAAAATTCAAGGAATGTTTACCGATGAAAACATTGATACACTAGAAAACCTGTCATTCACTGATTAACAGATGACAGGGAATGTTGCTATAATTTAAACAGGTAAATATTGTAACAATTGAAACATATCAAATTAAATCAATCAAATTTATGTATCTCTATACTGTAGCATATCAATCTATTGCAATAACAAATCATAATATCTAATAAAATTTGTAGATTTAGCTAACAAAGTCCTTATATTTGTATAAAGTAACATTCGTTTATAGTGGAAAATTGTTTTAACGTTGAATAAGCTACAATTAAAAATTGCGTGCTGGTCCCTCTCTGTGATTACCATTATATTACGATGGTTCATATCCCAATCAATCTGTCACCAAGGGAAGATAAATAAATCGATCTTCGTTCATAGTCTTTTTCAAAAATGATGAACGATTCTTTATATTGGTATGTAATCATTTTAAACGTTTCAAAATTATATTCGTACATCAATGTTTTTGATACACCAATAACAAAAACTGAAATATATTGAATTGATACATTTTGTAATTATTCAAAATTATATCAGAAACCTAAACTTAATTATAAAATAATGAACCTGTTAAGGGGAGAGAATACTCGCATAACTTTTTCGAATTGGCACATAATACAACGAAATGTCACTCTTGCATACAAATGGCACATCAATATAATTAATTATCTGCGAAATCGTCCCCCACCTTCAATGATGATTCTAAATTATAAATATAACCAAAAGTTGTTAATCTATAGATAGTTAAGACTAATGAAAGCTAACCCAATGTAAAAATATTTCTTTGCAATTTTTTAAAACTTCCTCAGAAAAATACTCGAGCCACTTGACTTTCATAGCTCAAAATTAACGTTTTTACACAATATTTGAATAAAGTAGTTGAAGATTATTCGCTTCTCAAAGTGTAAGACGCAATAAAAATCGTATGCTTGCACCATCCTACCGAAATACGGATTTAATTAAGTCCTGAACATTTCGACATTTCTTCGTATATTTTGAACAAAACCGGTTCAACCAAATCACAAGTACGTGTTAAGATCCGACTAAATACCTATTTTCCTATATGGTCAGGTAAAGTTGCTATAGTCTATAGCCTATGTTTAAAGACAGTAAATAGCCCTTTATACATATTACAGTTATACATCCATTTATACAAATCACAAACTTCATACAATATAGATACACGATGAGTATTGATAATTCAAAATGATGAATCACAAACATAGAAACATAATTAAGAACAAATGAAGAACTTTTGAATATATATATATATATATATATATTTTTTATTTGATTTACTTCACACATTAGAGGAAAAAGCCAGTACACAGATACAACTAAATATTTCATTAACACATTAAAAGAGGGACGAAAGATACCAGAGGGACATTCAAACTCATAGATGAGAAAATAAACCGATGCTAAAAAAAGACAAATAGACAAATAATAGCACACAACATGAACAAGACACATTGACTTACAAAAACAAAATTGGGGGTGATCTCATTTGCCCCAGAAGGGTATGCAGATCTGCTCTACTTGTAGCAACCGTAAACTTCATGAAAATGTGATGACCCAGATACAAATATTTTCTAAATGAATGTTCATGTTTGGTTTACAAATAATTATCATATAACTAGTATTATAGCTAAGACGAGGGACTCGACCACTAAAACAAAATGTACTTTATTTTGTATTACGTTATGTGAACAGTGTTGTCTGAGTAGCACCTAGGTTGCACCTATGCTTTACACATAGCACATCTGTGAAAAATTAATAATTGATGAATTTTTTATTTCTTCACACTTTTTAAAACAATTTGACAGTAGTCAATGCTTGTTGTGCAAATTGTATGAGATGGATGTCTGTGTCATACACGTAAGAAATTTCTCATTTTCCAAAATATGCTTGTAGATTTCAATGAAGACTCTATCTATTGATAATATATATAATATGACTGTTTTATGTATATTTAAGTATATTTATCTATCTTGAAAGATGTGCCTAATAGCAAATCATAAAATTACATTTTTTGGTGTCTCTAAGACTTCCTCTAAAATAATTAGTAGACAGCTTTATGATTGCAAATGAAACAACTATCCCCATATATACATGTAGAGTTATTACAAAATATCATACAAATAGAACTTGGAAGATACTCATTGTATTAAGTCTTGTTAAGACAAATATTTTGTATAATGGTACAGACTTCAGCACTCTCTATCTGATCTATTGTGCAGAGTCTATTATGAATATTAATTTAGCAACAACCAGTCAGATAACTCATGATACTCCAATATACTTTTTTACGGTTAATATCCGCACATTATTACTTTTTATCCTCAACAAATTTAGCAAATGAAGCAAACATAAATCACAAAATTACTTAGGGAAATGTGCACAGAAAAACTTTTGAAAGACATAGATAGAAATCATTAAAAATTTAGTTATTTAAAAGATACAGGATAACTCGTCACATAGTACGAATTCAAAGTTATTCACTTAAATATGGAGAATTTCAAAGGCAGATTAACCATCACAAAGTTTAGGCTGTGTAACCAGTTAAATTAAGAATAAACTTTGGGAGCCATCGTTAAAACTAAATGCAATGTCTGAAAAACTTTAATAGAGCCTCTGTTCAGAAGTTAAAGGTTTTGCAGTACATAATGTTGGATCGTTTGGAGGTCGGTTCAAACCTATTTGTGATCAAAAGTCAATTAATACCCAGCAGATCGTATTTGGCCTGTATCAAAACAATAAATCATTAATGACGTCTTCAAGTTTAGAAGTAACCAAACGAGTTTTGATTCAAGACGCATGTAAACATCAAGTATCTACATAACATTGAGCCATTGTTAGGCAATGTATTGTCTTC
Organism: Mytilus edulis; assembly: GCF_963676685.1. Classification (NCBI taxonomy): domain Eukaryota; kingdom Metazoa; phylum Mollusca; class Bivalvia; order Mytilida; family Mytilidae; genus Mytilus; species Mytilus edulis. Next base: position 25,760,912 of record NC_092356.1, read on the forward strand.
TGAATAGCGGTAATGAGTTTAAAGAAAAAAACGTATGCAATGTTCATCTTCCTTCTAATGTGACCATTTATAAAACTAAGTAAAAACTTGCATAGTAGTAAAAACTTGTTTGATCAGATCATCACAAATATATTCCAAATGTAAGGAATATTTTAAAAGATCCTTTTTCTATTGTAGGACTATTTTTTTTTTTAATTATAGGTTGTTCTTCAAATCCCCGAGCTACTAGTCTAGTTCTAGTGTCTTCAATTTTATTTGTAATTATCCATCTAGAAGAAATGTCTTTTGTCCACTATCTTCAACTTTCTCATAAGTGTTAAATTGTTTCAGCTTTTGTAGATCTAGTTGCTTTGCATGCCACTGTCAGTCTGTTCCACATCATCCGTTGTTCCAACTTCAATGTCATTTATTATGTCGATCTGGTTTCTTAAATATTCCGTTCTATATTTTGTGGTCATCGCTTACATGATATTGTTTGAAGTGTTCCCTATTCTGTTGTTTTTAGCTCTTTTAAGAAAAGTTGCACCTGTTCATTTATCTGAGCCTAGAAATGTATATCGAATGTTATTATCTTTTTAGATATAAAATGTTAATTATGACTGTTAGTTGTTGCTTTATGATATAGATCTTCTTGTGATCTTGTTATACATGTTATAGTTTCTTAAATAATGCTAAGAGATTTCTTTTGTGAAACAAATGGTTCATTAATTGTCTTTGTAATAATAGTGTCACTTTTATGCAATACTATATTATCTTATTCTGCATTGTTTCCCAACGAGTATGTATTATGCACAATTCGTTTGGTGATACTCTAGCACATACTTCGCCATGTCTAACAAAACAACTTTTCCATCATAGAAAACAATATTACTTGTTCTAGCCAACGCACTTTCCCTTCTCTTTTATATAACACTATGTCACCATTCTCATATATTTGTTTAGCTGTTCTTACATTTGTCCGCAAAGCTCTCCGAATACTTAAGCTTGCATCAGACTCAGTCGTGAATGTATGCCTTCCGTGTCTCAAATTGGGATAGTTACCAAACACAAAGTGGTAAATGCGGCAACCATTCCAAATTTGCGTTGATGTCCTTGCCATATTTTTCAATGATAAAAGTATGTCTGATTCTGCAGTTTTGTTTTTATTTTTTGAGTCCTTTTTGATATGCTCAGCTGTTCTAAGACATTAGAAATAGATACTATCTCCGTTATCTCATCGGAACATATTTCTCCACTGTTGGACACGAGTGCTCCCGATTATCCGTAGATTTCTACTCAATCCTACCTTTTTGGCTATATTAGATATTTTCTTTCAACTTATAAATACTGCCACTGTATACCTTGACCATTTGTCTACCATATAGAAAATCTACAGTAACTTTGAAGACCTTGAGACTACTTGATTGGTGGTGTAACAGTATTCGTTGTTTTCTCGTTCACATTAAGTTTCAATTTCTGATAGGTCCTAATCATATTCTTTTTCCAATGCCACATAACGTTCTGTTGGTGGATGAACACAATTCGATAAAGTTTCAGTAAAGCTGAAATCATTTTCTCAACATTCAATTTATCTTAACTGACAGCGTTTACTACTACTACGTCAACATGTTCCAATGTTTCTGTCTCATCTGTGGGTATACAATAATGCCCTGATGATGTTAGGTTCAATGATACTTACTTATTTATATTGCTGTGTCGTTTTCTAAATCCGATTTGACTCCTTCCTTTTCATAGTCGATCTCGAAAGCAAGAGATGAATAACTGATTCAACCACATCAGTTTTCAGCTTTACTTTCTCACTAACGATACAAATAGGTAAATCATACTCTCCAACGGATTTTAGTCTTGTCTATCTCCAAAACTGAATACGTTATGTATGCTGCGTTTGAAAAACCTTTGCACGACCCTCTTCATGAAATGAATTAATGTAACTATTGGTGCTAGTTTTTCAACATCCTGTGCTACTACAAGAGATGTAAAATACTGAACAATTACGATCATCATTACCTAGCTGTATAATGTCTTGTTCATGTAGTAATTGAATAGAACATCATGTGCATCCCCTTCTGTAACATGTTCGTTCGATAAATCCCTCTTTGTGATGACTGAAATCCTTGTCCACGTCCAAAACATTTACTTTCGCGCCCTCCGCGGTCATAATCGCAGCTCTTACCCTTTTTATATAGCCTGCCGACAATAAAGATCAAAAGGTTGGTTCAATTTTTATAATTTGATCTATGTCTTTCACTTGACCTTTTTCTTCATGGGACTTTTTTAATGACCGTTTTGCTTTGTTTATTTAGTAGTTCATTCCAGCCAAGACTTTTCCTTTTTGTGAAGTTCGTTTTCTGTAACAATTTAAGAAGCAAAATTTAATATTTTTCTTCTCAATTTTTGTGTAGTTACTGTAAAAATAAGCAACATACTCATTAATTGACTGGCCTTCAGATCTTATTAAATCTTTAAAATCATAAAACTTCTTAACTTTCATCAAAGTCATTTTTCGAAAGATGCTTATTCTACCAATGTAGTTAAACCAGTGTCTTGTTTAGGATAATCAAGATCAACTTAGTCAAGTACTTTTTATCAGATCTTACTTTTATCTCCCTCCTGTAAAGTGAGTGCAACTGCTATCTTTTTGTTTGTTGCAAACAATTTGCAGTGCAAATGAGTGTAAGCTGCAGGTTGTCTCATATATATGCAAGTTAGTGTTTACCTCTGACCTGCTGCAAACATTTTTGTGAAAGTTAATCTTTTCGTTGCAGTGGGATGCCAGTGAACGAATTTCATAATTGAATATTCTATTAAGAATTATAGTTGTTACACATATGTCTTTGAAAACTAAACATTCATTATCCAACCTAAAATGACTCCATGAACACTTATATACTAGTATATAACATGAATCAAACACCATAAGGATAATGAGGCATCGAATTTCAAATCGTTATGTCTTCCAGGAAGTTACCTATAGGCATGCTCAGCCATTTTATGTAATTATCGCAATGCTCTTGCAAACATATTTAGTTGTCAATGATTTCTGCAATTTAGCTATAAACATCCCTTATATTTTAGTTTTTTCATGCAATCTTAAGCTTACTGCAAACATAATTATTTTTGCGGTTTTGAAGCAACCTGGTAGCAAAATAACAGCAATGTGTTCAGGAGTTTTCAAACCTTTCACCAAGTTTAAGGCCCGAGTTGAAAACTGTAGGAGTGGTAAAAGGATACTAGCAAAAGGATACTAATGATCTCCTTTAAAGTCCAGCTGCAAATTTAATAAGTTTTATTAACTTTTTTAGGTATCAGTCAAATATGAAACTCAAGTGTATAGTAAACATTGCCACGCATAACTTAAAATACTTTAAACATTTCAAAGAACTGAAAGCCAAGATATCTATGCGATTGGTTTATAGCTTTTATTGTATTATATGTATTTTTTAACCAACTAAGTGCATTATTGCCAAAAGTGACTGTTTATTAAAAATTACATATTTTCTGTAATGGCCCTGTTTTTCTGTAATGGCCCTGTTTTTTCTGTGGTGACCCTGTTTTTCTGTAATGGCCCTGTTTTTTTCTGTAATGGCCCTGTTTTTCTGTAATGGCCCTGTTTTTTCTGTTATGGTCCTGTTTTTCTGTAATGGCCCTGTATTAATGCCCAGTTTGTCTGTATTAAGCCCTGTTAGGGTTTTTAATAAAGCTAAGTTGTAAAGAGTATAATACCTTTTTGTATTTTATTTTATTTAGTAACCAGCAACCAACATTAAAGAACCATATAAAGGGGTCACTGTTCATCCTGTTTTCAACACACATCTCTTTCAACTTAATATCTTGGATATTTGGTATATTTAAAGCTTTATAATGGTGAAGTACAAATTATTTTGTTCAAACTAAACTGCCACTAAAAGAGTAAGACAGTACATCAAGTTAGCAGCAACACATACACTTTTGTTCAGTTGGTTAATAAATGTGTTAAGAAATGGGTGTTTTTATAATGGCCCTGTTATATGTCATCAGTCAGTAAAAATGGCCTCGGATGTCTGTAATAGCCCTGGGCGTTGCCTCGGGCCATTACAGACTTCCTTGACCATTAATACAGACCTTGGACATATAACAGGGCCATTATAAAAACACCCATTCATTAATACTATAATCATGTAAATAATGATATTTCTGCTTTTTTTCAGGTTGGACAATATTCCACTTATTGCTTTGGTGCTTTATTTCTTCATTAATACTATAATCATGTAAATAATGATATTTCTGCTTTTTTTCAGGTTGAACAATATACACTTATTGCTTTGGTGATTTATTTCAAAGTATTGAATCATGGCTACCGAAGACTATATCAAATTAACTAACTATGGCATAAATCCTAAAGTGGCGAAAGAGCTTTGCAGTCTGTTTAATACGGGTATGTGTCAATAGTTATTAATAAATTTAAGGTTAAAAATTGTACTATAGCAGACCGCATTATAATTTGTAACAATGTATGTTAACCTCTAAACTTCTATTTGATTTTTTTTTATTTTAAGGTTGCTGTCTCATTGGCAATAAACAACAAGTTGGTCAAATGTTACTAAACTTTACCTGAATATAAGGGTATCTGGTGTTAATATATCGAGGGTCTTGATTCATCGACAAACATTGAGAAAAAATCAGAATGCAAATATGTTCAGCAACATAAGATCTACATGACTTTTTATGTCAAAATGAGGAACATCTTAAAGGATTTGCTGCTCTAAAAAAACAATTTTGACTATTTTGTTAAATAATGTAGCCAATTATATTGAAAACTTTGATGAATGGCAACTGTAAACTATAATAATTTTCATTGGATAAGATTTACAAATAACCAATCATAATGGATTGCAATATACGTAAACATAAACATAGAGATTGCATATTTTACTAGGTGTGCAACTGAGGCTCAGGTAACTATTGTACGATTAACATATTGTGTTCCGGTTTATTCCAATTTAAAACTGGTACGGTAAATGTTATTTCTGCAGTTAGTCAATGATATCAAGTTTATTTTTTATAAGCATTAGCATCGATCCAATCACTCCTGGTTTATTAAGTTTTTAATTACGATTGGTCAGTTTAGCGAAGTATTTAATTAAGGGTAGAATGTTATTATACGTCAATGATATTTCTTTTGACGTTGTCATGGTTGTTCAAGCATAGGCGTATCTCATTTCCATTGAGATTATTAGGACGTTCACCATCAGTCAGTCTATTTACTTGGAAAATTTTGTATATTATGCATGCTAAAGTATTGCCATTTTTATTTCAACATTTGAATTTGCTGTGAAAATTTCATACAGATGGGACATCAACCGTAATAACTAACTCCAGGTCCGGATTTAAATTTACTTTTTGTCCTTTTTGATATTGTCAACGATTTTTTGTTAAATGTGGCCTAACATTACTGGAGAAACATTGATGTAACGAACATCTGTTTAATACAGTAACATTTAATGTGTTTTCAATCTTAATAATTTAAAAAAAAAATCATCTAAAGGCATTTCACTGAATTAATAACAACCACTTATTTATCAATTTTTAATGTGATTGTTGTTAGTGACACGAACCAAAGGTGTTGTTATTGGTTTTCCATGTAAATAAGGGTTAGAACCAGTAACTGTGATTAACAAATATTTAGAAGAATCAAATCATGGTAAAAGAATATTCATTTTGTAGTTATATAATATGACTAACAAAATGATAAAATTATATCCTGCATTAATCCAAATAATTATGACGTCTTGAAAGGCTACTATATTTTTTTTTCTTTGACGCCTTACGTCGATGTAAGGCGTCAAAGAAAAAAAATATAATAGCCTTTCAAGACGTCATAATTATTTGGACTAATCCTGCATGACTATAATAAGGATAAATGCTAATATCATGCCATTGGGTTTATAGCAAATTAGCTTAAGCTGCAGAAAAGTAAATAAAACGTCTAAGCACTCATGAAAGATATCAATCATTATTGTTATTTCATTCTTATGATGAAAAGAAGGCAGTTGACATTTTATTTAATATTACAGGAAACGTATCTCGTAAAGAATTAGATAAGAAAGCTCTCGATGCCTTGAAGGAATGTAATGTTAACGAAGCCATCAGAGTCATTAAAACATTTTCGGAGTCATTCAAGAGCTCCAACGTCAAAACAAAAAGTGATTCCCTATGTGACATGATTAAATTACAGCTACAAACACACAAAAAAGCTTCTAAAGATCCAGCATGTCCTAGAAATCAGGTAAAAGATAGTTTGTTTTTGTAATCTTTTTACATTATGATATGTTTTATACTTGAAAATCTGCACAAATAGTAAAGAGGTTATCTATCTCTATATAGGTGGCCTTTATTAGTTTTGAATGATTTAAAATTTGAGTTTCTTGTGTATATTTTGGAGTTTAGTATTAACCAGTATACAGTATTGTTTAGGTGCCAGCTGAGGCACGCCACCGGAAGCAGGAGTTTCTCGTTGCATTTAAGACCCATTGGTGGCCTTCGGCTGTTGTCTGCTTTTTGGTAGGGTTGTTGTTTCTTTCACACATTCCTTTTTTCCATTCTCAATTTTACTTATACTGAACAACATCTGATACGAAATATTTAAAAACTTGTTTATATATTTGGAAAATATATCAATGATATTGGCTCTCAAAAATGACGACTTCAGTTCCTGCTGAACTGAATTTGAATAAAGCTAATTTTTATAATGAACACGGTCCTATCCTATTGAAACAAGGTGTTCGCCTCTTCTCTTCTATGTCCCTTTTTTTTTTTTTATAAAAACGTTGTTCCTTCAGAATCTTGTCCCCCCCCCCCCACAAGAAGTTCAAAGAAGCCAGATAATTTGATCTCACGTTCAGATATGTTGATTATGTTATTTCCACAAAAAATTCAAACTCTCACATTGGGTTTTATAAAAATGTCTTACAGAACTAAAAATTAAAAGAAAACACAACCACAGCTTACACTGCTCAATTTTTAAACTGACACCTCGAATTGCTATTAAATGTGACCTCAGTTCCAAAATATAAGACAAAGAAGATGATTGTAATTTTGATATTATTAATTTTTCCATATTGTACTTAAATATCCCAACTTCAACCATTTGTTCTAGTATATAATAGTTATCAAAGGTACCAGGATTATAATTTAGTACACCAGACACGCGTTTCGTCTACATAAGACTCATAAGTGACGCTCATATCAAAATACTTATAGAGCTAAACAAGTACAAAGTTGAAGAGCATTGAGAATCCAATATTCCAAAAAGTTGTGCCAAATACGGCTAAGATAATCTATGCCTGGGTTAAGAAAATCCTTAGTTTTTCGAAAAATTCAAAGTTTTATAAACAAGAAATTTATAAAAAAAAAATGGCCACATTATTTATATTCATGTCAACACCGACGTATTGCCTACTGGGCTGGCCATACCCTCGGGGACGAAACGTCCACATGCAGTGTCATCGACCCAGTGGTGTAAATAGTTACCAAAGGTACCAGGATTATAATTTAGTACGCCAGACGCGGTTTTCGTCTACATAAGACTCGTGAGTGACGCTCATAACAAAATATTTATAACGCCAAACAAGTACATAGTTAAAGAGTATTGAGGATCCAAAATTCCAAAAAGCGAGACATAGGTATGCTGTTTCCAGCGTCGGCGACGACGGCGTCAACAATGTATTAGTTTGTGATTAGGTCTAGTTTATGGTGAACTACTAGTGGTAAGTCAAAGATATTTAGTGTGCAGTTGTATAAGTATTGGCACATCTTATTACAATGGAGATTATTCGACTCCGCCCCCTCAGTTATGGTCTATTGACTTTGAAACTTTTGCTTAGTTTTCATGTATTAGTTTGTGATAAGGTCAGTTTATGGGGAACCACTAGTGGTAAAGTAATGATAATTGGTATGCAGTTGTATAAGCATCAGCACAGCTAATTACCATGGAGATTATTTGGCCCCACCCCTCATTCATGGTGTATTCACTTTGAAACTTTTGCAAAGTTTTAATTAACTAGTTGGTGATTATGTCAGTTTTTTGGACACCACTAGTCGTAGGTTAATGACTTTTTGGTTTGCAGTTGTATAAGCATTGACAAACCTCATTTCCAGTAATTGCTAAACTTACATGTTAAAGTGTTGCTATTTTTTATTTCAACATTTGCATTATCGAAAATACAAAAAAGCTAGACATATCTCTGTGATGCTGTGATAACAGTTTATTCGAAAAATTCAAAGTTTTGTAAATAGGAAATTTATAAAAAATATTGATATTCATGTCAACACCGAAGTATTGACTACTGGGCTATCCACAAAAGACCAAAATTACACTGACATTAACAACTATAGGTCACCGTACGGCCGTCAACAATGAGCAAAGCCCATACCGCATAGTCAGCTATAAAAGGCCCCGATAAGACAAAGTAAAACAATTCAAACGAGAAAACAAACGGCCTTATTTATGTAAAAAAACAAAAAACAAAAAAAAACGAAAAACAAATATGCGACACATAAACAAACGAAAACCACTGAATTACAGGCTCCTGACTTGGGACAGACACATACATATACATTGTGGCGTGGTAAAACATGTTAGCGGGATCCCAACCCTCCCCTAACCTGGGACAGTGGTATAACAGTACAACATAAGAACGAACTATAAAAATTAGTTGAAAAAGGCTTAACTCAGCAGATGCACAAAAATACAAGTGGACGTAATGTCGGCGCTTTTCGTAAACAAATACTAAGACAATTAAGATAGAATAGGGAAAACGTAAGTGTAATGGTCCGAGTGTTATTCTGCAAGTTTATCCCCATGTAAAAATGTGTAAAAACATAACTTTCTAGTAAGTGTATAATTTTTTTTCAAACATTTTTATAATTCATATGTTTTATATTTTGCGCTTATTTCTTTTTTTCTTATTCTATGCTGACTTTTTCACCGACATTATTAGCATGTAGATTATCAACCCCGTGACGCGATACGCTGTCAATCAAAACAAAATATCAATTATCCGATACCAGGACAATGAAATCTCAAATAATGGATCAGTTTCCTGTCTTGTTAGAATAAAAGTCCCAATAAATGTTAATTCAGTATGACATTTACAATACGAAACGAACTTATTTGCAACTGAGATCATGCAATAGATGCATACCATATGTTCTATCCCTTTTTAGTTCCTTTGAAAACTTCCATTTCTGTTTCTCCAAGAGTATAAACATACTAGTATTTCGAAATGTGTTTCCAAAAGAGGGGCGAAAGATTCCTAAGGGACAGTCAAACTCGTTGGTCGAAAATCACCTGACAACGCCATGGCTAAAAAAGAAAAAGACAAACAGACAAATAAAAGTACACGAGACACAACATAGAAAACTTAAGACTAAGCAACACGAACAACACCAAAAATATGGGGGTGATTTCATGTTTTCCGGAAGGATAAGCAGATCCTGCTCCACATGTTGCACCTGTCATGATGCTAATGTTATTACAAATCCGGAAAATAGTATAACTGGGTAGGTCACCTTCGTGGAAAAGGAAAGGGACAGTAATAACGAAATAAGGAACATATCCGACATCATGTGTGAAAAGGTTATTCCATAACGGTCAATCAACTCGTGATGGCGTCTGTAAAATTCATAACGGATGATTTCGATTTCCTTCATGATAGGAAATACAAGCCCGGGAATATCGTTTCAATTAGGAGATATATACTCCGTATACAGGTGCTGTTGGAATGTTGCTACATAGTAATGGAAATTCACAATTGGGTAGTTTAAATCATCTCTTTTGTCGTAAAAAAATGTTTTCAACCGACCTTCATTGTCAATTTTGATATGTAAGTCAAGATATATGAGGAAGACTTAACTGTATCTGTTGTATTATTTTTCTCTAGTTCGACGGGATAGATTCGATCAAACGAGGGGCGAAAGATACCAGAGGAACTGTCAAACTCATAATTCGAAAATAAACTGACAACGCCATGTCTAAAAATGAAAAAGACAAATATTAGTCAGCAACACGAACCCCACCAAAAACTGGGGGTGATCTCAGGTGATTACATAGTCACCAAATTTTGAATTATTTAGTGAGAGAACATCATCTATATAGCGGAAAATAAAGTTAAAGGATATTGCTTACTTCTTATCTTTCTTCCTAAGAAGATCCTGTATGAATTCAGCCTTATAATTATAAAGACACAAATCGATAAGAAGAGGGCACAATTGGTTCCGATTGGAATTCCGACAGTCAGTTGAAAAACTCGTTCCCCAAACGTAACATTTATGTTGTCAATCAAGAAATCAAGCATATTGACAATGTCAGTTTCAGAGAATTTTGAAACTGAGTGTCTAGAAGGTAAAACTTATCCCTCCCTATTACAAAACACTTGTACCTACGGTGGCCATTCTTTTTTATGAAACAAATCAATACCAACTCTTTCAATTTGTCTTTTAGTTTGGAATGGGGAATACTTGGGTAAAGTGTTGAAAAATCAAATGTTTTAATACTATTGTAAGATGAAAGAGTCATAGATTGTATGTACTCTAAAAGATCTGTGTAATGTTTAGTATCCACATTTGATTCCCGCCACCTCTAATATAGGCATGTTCACAATAATTTTGAAGCCCGGCTTTGATTTCTGATCCAACAAACAATGCTGATTCTTTTTATTTAAATCTTACTGCTCACAACAATGATATCTCTACTGATTGAAACACTAAATCAATTTGACACAGAAGATGTCGGTATGATTTTAAAAAAATCCTTTAAAGGTCATCTCTCCTGAGAGGTCACTTTGAATCATTCTTAAATGTCTTATGAGTGAACGATTATACTGATTTGACTGTATATTATACACTTAGAGTTTTGTCATGGTTAAATTGAATACATATGAGTTTTCTCAGAAAGTCAAATTTTGCCGAAACATCTGATTTTTTTATGTTTTAGAATGCAGTTAATATAATGTAGATTTTCTAAACTTTTATTATTATATGATAAATTGGTTGATTGATCTTTTTTTTTTTTGGTAAATAGAGCGAACATTCCCCAGGGAGTCAATCTAATGTACAACCAGGTGGACAAGGGTGGCAGCTTAATACTGAACTGTTTCATGGAGTACATAGAGTATTGTATCCACATCATCATTGTAACCAACAACAGTGTCAGGGATATAACCTACCACCAAGCTTTTATGAGTTATACAACCAACCCCCACATCTTCCACAATATGGTCAGAGGTTACCAGACATAATGCAAGGACCACGATTACCAACCCCATATATGCACCAGCATAATGTCCCATGTATGTTGAATGATTAAAGACATATTTTTAAATATTTTCTTGTATTGCCCATTCATTGTAACAGAATAAGTGACAAATGTACCCAAAGGAAAACCATTATGATTATCAATAGAAGGGTACAAGGAGTGTATGTCAAAGACGCAGAAAAAAACATACATAAAACACATTAGAAGTCTAGCGATCAATCGGATGATTTCAGTGTCAACTGGTATCAACAAATTGCTCTGATTAAAAATAAATAGTGAATGAATTTAGCAAAGACTGCATAATGTTTATCGGAAAATATAAAAAAAAACTTCCTTTAACATCAAATGGTTCAATATATAACAATAAAAACATTAATCTATGATGAAAGTTTTAACAATAAATAATTTAAAAGAAGCTTACCATCAATGCTGAATACAAAATGTGATGCTGGTCTCTCAATTGTTAATAAACATATTGAAATGTATAAAACTGTAAATATTAATGATTTTTTTTTCTGAAAACTATTTATTCAATAATTGATAAACTAGCTCCTCTTGTCTTCGTGAATAGTCTTCTTTTATAACGTGTATAAATTGCATCTTTCTAAATATCACTGTGTGAGCTCAACGGTCAAATGGCCATGTACCTTCTTTTTTTACGGCATCCATTGTCCTTTGTATTTTGCTCCATGGACAACCTCTATAAATATGCTCTTTTTTTACCATATTGAATAAACATATCTTAAATATTTCTTTGATATATTTTTCTTTACCCAAAGACAAAAATAGATACATTTACATATGTCTCTGGTTTATCATGTTAATGTTAATATTACGACAGATCAAGAATCATTATAATATGTTTTGTCCAGTACACATGTTATAATAACTTTTCAATCAATAAATAATTTGTTTTTTTATTCATTATTTATAGCAGATGTCATATTTCCTTTTTCAGTATCCCCTGATGGAACAACTACAGGACAAGGACCAACACCTTATCCTCCGCTATTTACAGGACAACACAACCCACCAAAGTTGCAACTAGGTAGACACATATATGTTAAAAAGCTTTCCTGTTTTAGATAAACGCAAGTGTAGCCGTGTAGCAAGGACGTTTAGGCGATATGCATTTTTTTACTAATAATTTTGTCTTAAACTGCTACGTAACGATAGCTTCCAAATACAATAAAGGTTCAATACAACAAAAGAAAGGTTAGGATTAATACTGGGGTTTATAGTACCAACAGTTTAGGTGGAATACCACCAAATCATGATACGTCACATCCGTTTGCATAGGAAAATAGGTCGAACAAAATATTCCCTTAATTTTGACAGAAAAGGGCCCAAAACAAGCATTTTTCCAGTTTCCGGACAATAGTTTGTGTGTTAATGTATGTATCTCTCTGATATTGTACCACAAGGTTTCATTTCACAAACGATAGGCACTGGTAAGGATTGGGGACAATTGCCTCAAACATGCTGAAAGCAGGGGCACAAAATTGTCCTACAGTACAGATCATGACCGCTCTACATGTCTTGAAAACCATTATGATTTGAGCTGCGTCGGACCTTATGTTTTGCAGCTCATTTCAAAGTTTATACTTGACGTGTATATAATCAACTCCAGATGGTGAGTCATTAAGTATGTACAACTTCCTAGGCAAAGGTCAAAAAGTTTGGTTTCGAATAACATCCCTTAAGTCCTTCCACACGTGATGTACAACGAGGCCAACAGAGATGGCTCCCATCCCATTGATGACTAGTTTTTTTGGTATTTTCTTCTTTTGAATAAATCAAAACATGCAAAATGTCAGTTAACCCATCCACATATTCATTTTACTGTCATAGTCAAGAAACATAGTTCTTACTTGTGGTTGTTTGACAATTCCGTCATATTTTTTTTAGTATCTGTTATTTACAGCTCATGCCTCGATTTTTACTGTTTAATCTATTGAAACGTGGATAGACTTGTGAGATTTAAGAAATATGCATATTGTTTAGACACTTGTTTCTGTGTGCGTTTTCCTCAGTTTTAGTTTGTTACCCCGATTTTGTTTTTTTGGATGGATTTACGAGTTTTGAACAGCGGTATACTACTGTTGCCTTTATCTATTGTCGAACACAACATATTGTCTTTTAAATTTTGTTTGTTTGTTGTTATTTGTTGTCATTGGATTGCTCTCTCAACGATGTATATTCTTCTGTGCGTTATGAAGATATTTACACCTAAAAGTTCCATGAGTATGTAAAACATGCCTTTCATTTTATTTATGTTATATGTACCAGTATCTAAGCACACTTTTCGGATATTTCTTGATTGTACAATATTTACAATATATATATATATATATATATATATATAAGTGTCTAAGAATATTGCGTGAATAATATATAAAATATTACAACTAATTTTATAACACTCATTAGTGTGTTAAAGTTACATTCTTAGACACTTATATAATTTAATTTAGTAACTGCATCAGTTTATTTACAAACTGATCCACACCTAGATAGATTGAATGTTGATTGTTGCTATTTTTAGACACTATATATATATATATATATATATATATATATATATATATATATATATGTGTGTGATACACGTATAAGAATACTCTGAAAAACATTTGTGAGCATCATACGATTTACGGACATCTCTTGATGACTTTGTATATTGTTGACATTCATAAATACATCATGCGGGTACTTTACTACAAAACAACAAACCAGTAACACAAACACGAGAAAGACAAGTTCATGCCAATTATATTTTCATAGGGCAGTATACCTTAACTCATGACGGGTCTCAAAAACATGAACATTTATTATAAATCAAAACATGTTCTTTTGAACCCTGTTTGCACGTTAATGTATCACTGCCTTAATGTTATAGTGAAAGAAATGCATAAGGCAAATATTTAACAAATTGTTTAATGAAAATAAAACATGTGATTTTACAGCCGTAATACGGACGTTTAGACAACTTCCATAAAACGGAGGTTTTAGAACGTTCGTAATACTGAAGATCCGTTTAACGAACGTGGTATTATTTTTCCGTAAAACAATCATGATCAAACGTATTTTAAAACGCCTCAAAACATTCTTAGCTATTTAACCTTTGTATTATGTTTAAAATTTGATCAAAATCTAAGTTCAGACAGTACCAAGAGTGAATATTGTGTCCAAATTTGTGTCAACTGATCACGGTCGTAAAAGGCTGCACTCAGCGAATTTTTTTTTTTTAAAACGCTCATCCAATATATTAATCTTGATTATTCTCTTCTCTGTAAACCTCATCCCAATTCTCATTATCACATCGTATTTTTTCCTTTTGTTTTTTTGGGGTTAAAACAACTTGTCATAAAACATATGGCTATTTAATTCAGTTGTTCGTCGGGGATAAAGTGATAATAAAATGTTTATTTTTTTGTATCTCTTATTTTATATCATTTGCTATACAACTGAGTTCTAATTTTTCAGCATAGCATTCTTGGGCATTTGCTGATTTGTAATGAAATACTGGACTTTCTTAAATCAACTCCGTAATTTCGGTGCAAAATCATTGGCAAAAGTTTGTCATTTCCCCCTGCCTAGGAGTAGTCTGTATTACATACTTATACTTACGAAATCAACAAGAATTAGTTCCCACAAATAATAAGTCAACAGTTATAACGATAAACTACACAACCAGTTTGAACCAGACACTCTTGAATAGTGTAAGGATCATTTATAGAACTGAATCTTTTCTTGATCTAAAATACAAAGCTACATTCATTATTTATAGATTCTCTATTTACCCTCTGATTAAATGGTACGCCCAGTCATTTATTGTTGCCATATGGCAAAATAAGCACAGGGGCTTGTCACAGAAAATAATTATCCATTTACCTTATGAAAAAGTACTTAACTCGCCCTTTTGAAAATTGTCACCCTGTTGTAAAATTTCGTTATGTTTCGATTTCTCGGTTGTCAACACAACTTTAACTTAAAATGCCGTAAATCTAAATAGATTGATCTGCACAATGGTGTATAACACGCCTACTTTGTATTCAGAATTATTCGTAGCAGTCCTACCCAAGTAATTCTAACGCTATTATTTCGTTAACCAACGTTTAAACAATGCTTCTTTAAAAACAAAATATTTAAAAGGTCTTTGATTTAAAAATATAAAAAAACCAATAAAATGATCAATCATGTTATCATAGATAAGTTCCTTTCTATAACAAATAATGCTAAATGGTCATTAAACATGTTATATATATGATGTGCTTTACCATGTTTACATAAAATCTATTTTTCTTGATAATCAGGCTGCACACAAGTCATGTCATTATTTCTTGCATGATGTAATTCAGTGAAATAATTATTACTCACAACATTTACATATCTTTATAGAAAGTTGGAATGAAATTGATCATCAAAATAGTCACCAGAGAGACAAATCATTTCAAGGAAGGGTAAAATCACCAATTTTGAAAAGAGCTAAAACAGAACAACATAATAGTGAAGAGAATGAAATCCAGGATCATCCCATATCAGGAAAGAAAAAACAATATGAAGCATATGACATTTTAAAAGTAAATTTTTTGGATTCTGAAGAATCATCAAAACACGATGATTTTAATAAAAGAGGAGGTAGAAGAAGATATAAGGGAAGAGGTAGTCGTGCCCACAAAGATGAAACATGTAAAAATAAACAGCACTTTGACAAACAAGATTATGAATCTTCTAAAAATGAAGACGATAAAAATGAAATGAAAAATAATGCAATTCCAAACTTTGTATCTAAAATTGACCTTTTAAACCAGATGTCAAACAGAGAAATTCGAGAAAATCCAATTCTGACGGGAAATTTTGGAAGTATTGAAATAGGTGGTAAGGTTTCTACACAGAAGAACAGAAGAACAGAAGAAAGAACTTATAGAGATATAGCTGCCCAAAGCAGTCGCATAGATGAGGATGTAACACCTTCACATGATGACAGTTACCATAAACATACCAAGAATAGAATTGAAATAAATGCAAATACACATAGAAAGTGGAAAGGTGGAGTTAAAGGTCATATAAGGGATGATAAACAGCACCATGAGAGCAGAAATGAGCAGAGAGACGACAAAATACCAGATGTAGATGATAATGATGTATTTAAATTCCTGATCAAAAATTTTGGTGGAGGGTGTACTTTCAAAGACTTTTTAAGGCGTTGCAATCTTTTCCCCAAGGAATGTAATATTCGTATGTGGTTTAAAAAGCATAGCAACAGATTTCATGTCTTCTGGAAAGGGGAGACCATTATTTATCTTCAACCATTTTTTCAAGATGCGAAAATTTGTACCCGCTGGAACAACAAAAAAATGCAAGGTCAATGTCGAAATGCTCAATGTAATTTTTTCCACATCTGTCGTCAATTTATTAGTGACAACTGTATAGATAAAGATTGTCCATTATCTCATAGTTTTCGACATCAACACAATCTGTATTTAAAGAATAAACTTGGAATCAGCGATTTTTGTGATGCTGACATTAGCACTGTTTTAAAATGTAATTTCCCATCAGTTTGTGCAGATTATATATACAACAATGGCTGTAAAATTGAAAATGCAGAGGAAAGGTGCCCACACTTACATCTATGTCGGATGAAGATATTAGGAAAATGTGAAGACCCATGCATATTCAGGAAAATTCACTCAATCACTCAATACCACAACAAATGGGTTCTTACATCATGCCATATGAAGGGATGGCCAGCAGCACGAGTGTTAAAGGCTATATATGTACCACCTAGACAAGGAAAAGTAAGGGAGGATTATTCTGACCTCAGTCAAAATAAAGTTAATGTTAATGATGTTAGTATTTGTTATGACAGCGATGTACATATCAGTAGTGAAAGCCTTTCAAGTACTGCATCAGATTCAGCCAGAAAATTTAATAAGTTCAACACCTCTGTTGAAAATCTTAGTATAGATGATGAAAAGACGAAATCTGGCCGTAGAGAATGTATAAAATTATCAGAATATATCATTCATGCTTTTTTCCAAATGGAAAAGTACAATCAGGAGAAACAGGAAAACAGTTTTGGTAAAGTGGTAAAGCCAATCGTCCCTCGAAGGCCTTCAAAAGTGAGATCATCGGATCCAGACTATCAGGAAAGAAACCCTTCTGTGTTAAAGGATGATATAGATATATCCAAAATATGCGTTTTTATGTCTAAGGATCAATGTTCATCTGCATCATGTAAAAATCTGCATCTGCCCAGCGGTATTCCATACTTGTGGCAGATACAAATGTTTGGCAAATGGTTTTCTCTAACATTGGCAGAGAACGAGAAAATAGAGAAAGGTTACTGTAATCTACTAGATGTTGAATCAACTGAAGTAAGTTTATAATGGTTACTTCATTATCCCAGGTGAAAATACACATTGGGTTAAATGAATAGCAAGAATATGCATTTAGTTTAAACTGTAAGGTCTTTTAAATTTATTGAATATTCATGGCAATGTACTATTTTGTAATACATCATGTAAAATAAAAAGCATACTTTGACGCATAATTAGAAGTAGGTAGTTTTCACCATAAAAAATAATAAAATCAAAGGAGTTGTTTACATAAGTTTTACCCCTAAAATTGTAATATTGAATTCAATAGAATTATAAATATGTCGTTATATAAAGATGTTCTATCGATTTAAGTCTGTCAGGTTGCATTTTTTGTCGAGCCTTCGACCTTTGTCGAAAAAGCGAGACACAGCGATTCTACATTGTGTCGTCGTCGGCGGCGTCGTCCACAAATATTCACTCTGCAGTTAAGGTTTTTAAAATTTTAATAACCTTTGTAATCTATCATGAATTTCTAACCAAACTTTGACAGAAGATTGTTTATGATCATAAGATAGTATACAGAAGTAAATTTTGTACAAAACAAATCTGGTATTCCGTATTTTACTTATAAATTGACTTAGTTTTTCTGCAAGGAACATCACATTAACTCTGTGGTAAAAGTTCTTAAAATTTCGATAGCTTTCTTAAACTATCATGGATCTACCAAACTTGGACAGAAGTTTATGTATGATCAAAAGCTAGTATCTAGACGAAAGTTTTGTTTATATTTCTTTCCTGTTTTTCTATATTAAAGGATGTATTCTTCTGACTTTTCTGTCTCGTTCAGTCTCGTTGAAATCTCGTTCGTGAATTATTTCCAAAACATGTGATACAAGTGGAAAATATCAATGAGTTTTAAAAATATTATAATCAAACATAACTCTGTGAAAAAAATTGTGTATTTACAATGAATGGTTTTTGAGTAATCCAGTTTTCAAATTTTACGACCAATCAAGTCAGTATTTTTATCTAAAATTTTGAGAAAATAGGTGAGGGATACAAAAAATTATTTTACAAGAATCATGTGCATCCCATATCATTTTGGTCTTTTCAAATTTCTTAGATATGTATTTTTTCAATCATGTATACCAAAAAAATGAAATAATATGTATTTTGTTAAAAAACTGAGAAAAATCACAAAAATACAAAATTGACAGCATGGTAAATTTTACACAAAAAAGCGTCAAAATATGATAAAACTTTCTTATATTAACACCTACCTATAGTTTTTTTAAGTAAAATTTATTCATATTGGTCCACTTCATCTTTAAAGAAAGTATGAAAAAAAGTTTAATAGTGGAACTGTGATTTTTTCACGATAATAGCCCAAAAATAGGTAAAAATCGATGAAAAATGGGAAAATCATCAAAATTGGTCATTTTCAAAGGGCCGTAGCAAAAAAAGAAGTGCACCACCATATGGTTTTTTCTTCAACAATTATTTTGTTAAGTCTTATAAACCCAAAAATCAGGTTAAGAAAAAAAGTTTAATTCTAGAAATGTTTGGTTCCTCAGAGGTGTACATCCTTAACTTATAAATCGACTTATAAATCAACATTTTTTTGTATACAAATAAGGCAATTTTTTCTCGTTTGAATTGTTTTACATTGTCTTATCGGGGCCTTTTATAGCTGAATATGCGGTATGGGCTTAAACTACTAATGTTTATTTTAAATTGATTTTAGATAAAGTACATTGGTATTAAGTACAGTTTTCATATTTGTTTCTCAAATATGCAGGCCATTATCTATTATTGTAATGGTCAACCAGGTGTTGGGTACAATCAGTATTGTGATGTCAGACGTCTAAGTACTCCTTCCTTCACTGAGAAGAAAATTATGGTTGATAGTTATCTCACACAGTGGAGATGGTATTGGAGAGATGATAGTAACAATAGGAAAATGTACAGTAAGGTGAGAATGACCCATAATTTCTTTGATTCTTTTTTTTTATGCCCCGATGTAGCAGTGGAGGCATCAAGTTTTACCTGTGTCCGTCTGTACGTAGTTATGTACATATGTACGTCCCTTGGTTAGTTTTCGTTCCCTAACTTTGGTTTGCCTCAACCAAATGTAATGAAACTTATACACAATGCTTATAACCACAAAACACAGATCAGCTTTGAATTTCGGTGGCGTCACTTTCACCGTTCCCCTTTACAAATGGAAAACTTGCTAAATTTTTCGTTTCCGTTCTATTACTTAAGTTACCATAACCAAACGTTATGAAATGTATGCACAATGCTTTATACTACTACAAAACACAGATCAAGTTTGAATTTTGATAGCGTGACGTTCTAGAGTAATGCCTCTTTACAAATGGAAAACATGCTGTTTTCTTTTGTTTCCTTTCTCTAATTTTAGTTGCCTGAACCAAACATTAAGAAACTTAAGCACAAGGCTTATTACCATAAAATAAAGATCAAGTTTGATTTAAGTGGAGTCACGTCGACCGTTCTAGAGTTATGCCCATTTACATATGAAAAAATTGCCTCATTAGAATGTTTTGAAACTTCTACACAATGCATATAAACACTAAACTTAGATTAAGTGCTAACTTGGATAGTGTTAATTGTATTGTTTTCAGTTCAGTTCCTTAATAACTTTATATGACATGCAAGCGGGGCACCACCTGTGTCCGATGGACACATTCCCAATTTTTTTTTAAATATTGGGTTGATAAGTCGTTTAATAATGACGACTTCAGTACGTTCACTACTGCATTTCCTGCTGAACTGACTTAAAAAAAAAAGAGCTAATAATAACAATGAACATTGCCTTACATTCAGTTGTATTTAAATAATTGGAAACCCCACAAAATTGTGCATAAAATCCATAATTATAATTTAAATAAAAGACTGAATATAAAACCACTGTAAGATTATTGATATCCAATAAGTTGAGGTACATATACTCAATATACAGGTGGTGGTGTTATGTTATTGATGATGTTGGGAAAATGAAGTGAGGTATTTCAAAATTGTCATAGAGCGTCATGTAATGATGTCCTATATTGTTGTAATTTGTCTATGTTTACAAATGAAAGCGTAGAAGATATTTCAATAAATGTATACTCCTGTTTAGGAACAACACGTCATATATTTCTTAAATTTGGTAATACGCTTTATGTGAGCATGCTAACCATGAGATGTGCTTTTACATTCATTGCTTATCAACGTTTTCCTATTTACTAAATACCAACATACTCTCCATAAATATTTACCACTCAAATGTTTAATTCTTTTCATATGTTTCTCAGGAAATACAAATCATAGCCTTCTGATATGATTTGAATGATTGGTGTAAAAGTTTGTAAGGGAGAAGGAAATAGAAGTGATTGTCTTATTCAAACTCACAATCTCAGTGTTGACAGAGTAGTGAGATCATTTGGCCACTGAGACCCCTAAGCTGCCTGAAAATTGGTATTAGGCTTCATGTGATCATGCTATATACCAATCACGAGTTTATAAACCACCACTAACATTTGAGGTCGTTTAATTGTGCGAAGATTTTATTGACGTTGTCGGTTTCCATAAATTACTTGAATATAAGTGTATAGATCTCCATAAAATTGTACCATGCGTTTTCATGCCACAAAAGGAAGATTGCATTAAACTAAAGAGCTATGTCTGTATCTGCTCAGGAATAACGAACCAAAAGGGCCAAACATAGGCAATTGTTGTTTGAATTGATTATTTCTGAACGATATCAATGGGATAATATTATTCTCCAACATGTAAAAATATTGTGATTCTTGGATATTTGTTTTTATATGCTAGGCAAAAAAAGAAACGTTACATGCTTATAAGATCATTAAAAAATAAAAGAAATAGATAGCTAACATAATTTTGAAGAGAACAATAACAAGTTTTCTTTATTGAAAACAATATTGCACATTTTCGGACAATTTTAACAGGACGAGTATAGAGTTCAGGTGAACATGTCAATACTTTGTATGACCGCCTCTTGCATTTATGACCGCCTGACACCTCCGTCGCATGGAATCAATAAGACGTCGAATAAAGTCTTGAGGGATGTTGTTCCATTCCCTGAAAAGTGCTGTTCGGAGCTGGGCGAGTGTTTCCGGTTTGGCTATTTCTGATACGTCGCCCAAGTTCGGCAATTGGCGATAAATCTGGAGACATTGCTGGCCAAGGCAACACATGAATATGGTTATTCTCCAAAAAAGTAATTGTGTGCCACGTGACAACGGGCGTTGTCCTGCTGACAAACGTGGTTAAAACGATGTATTCGGAGAAACGGGAGAATAACTGGCGCCAGAATTTCGTCCCTATACCTTGTTGCATATAGGTTATAAACGATGATTTTGATCTCGGTGCGTTCCAGGTAGATTATTCCGCCCCATACCATGATTCCGCCACCACCAAACCTATCTGTTTCCTGCACGCACGCATCAGAAAATCGTTCATTACGTCTCCGGTAGACCCTGTGTCTGCCGTCGCTTAAATTCAAGTTGAATTTCGATTCATCGGTAAAAAGAACCTGTCTCAATGTTTGCCTCTTTTATCGGACCCGTACCTGTGTCCATTGAAGTCGCGCCATCCTGCGATTGTGCGTAAGGATAGGTCCCTTCAATGGACGACGAACTCTTAGACCAACTTGACGCAATCGGTTACGAACTGTTTGAGCAGATATTCTGTTGTTATGTCTTCCGTGGGTTTGTCGTGCAGTTTGTGACGCGTTTACAAATAGATTCCGGAGATAAATGATGCGGATGTGCCCCGTCTTGACGTTACGTCGTTTCACGTGGCCTGCCACTACGGGGGCGATCATTTGTTGTGCCAGTATCTCTAAGATGAGTCTTAAACCTTGCAATAGTCATTCTAGAGACATTAAAATGATTTGCAACCTGCACTTGAGTCATTCCTGCTGCCAACAATAAATCATTCTCTCTCAATTTAGCGTTGACGGGGCATTGTCTTACGTGTCACTTTTTCAATTTTTTAATGCGACCTTTTGTTTACAATCGTGGTCGACACAAAAAATGACAAACAGGACAACAACTAGATTACAACTCTATGCAGGTAAAATTTAAAAAAAATGGTTATTTGTTTAAAATCAAAAAATGACGTCACTTCATTTTGCGATATTTTTGTAAATGAGTAAATTTGAAATAAAAAGCATTACGGTTACTAGTTTTAATCATGAAAATATTTGAAATTAATATATGTGATATTTTCAAATTAAAAACAAGTGTACATGATGTAACGTTTATTTTTATTTTTGCCTTGTATATATCTGTGTATTTAGAATGAGGAATTTGGGCTGTGTTTTCAAGTTGATTCCAATTAAGGTGCACAATTAAACTTTGTTCGATTTAAATATGCTGAATCTTATAATGTATTTTGATTTTGGATTTTGGACCCATTTTCAAATTGATGCACATTAGGATAAAAACTGAAAACTGAAAACTATCTTCCCTTCATTGTAATATAATTGTATTATAATTTTAACTTAAACATAATTCTATTCTGCATATCCACTACATCATTTATTTATAAAATTGTATAATTATCAATATTTTAACTGTTAAATGTAAAAAAATAAAAAATTTCCGCCTTTCCTATCACCAAAGTTACGATATGTTTTTAAACTGCAATCATTATCCAGTGACAAATAAATCTAAATAACCAGACACATTCATTTGTACTCTTTTTGTTGTATTATTTAAACACCAAATACAGCATTAATCTGATAAAAAGTTTCTTAAAAATGACAGCTTCAAACTAAAACTTCAGAAACTAAAACTAATATTGTCCGTTAATGACTGAAAACATAGCTTGAAATTCTTGATGTCTTGATTATGCTGAATCCACCAGGTTATTTATTTTTTACCAAATTCTTTCTGTCTCAAATAAATTTAATGTCGTCTATAATTTGTTATTGTTTGTTGTGAATTAAGTCAAATACAAGACCAACTCATAATAACACATTAAAAAGGTCTCTGCGAAAATAAGTTAATTGGCAGATGTTTTTTTTTTATTATTATTTTGGTAGGATGTTCAGTTCACCTTTGAGAGTAAATATCAGACAAAACAGAAGACTTATCTGTATACAAGGGATAATTACTACATGTACATGATAGACTTCGGAAAAATGACTCAGGTCAACCTTGTCACAGATAAAGTTCAAATAGTTATCAGACGTCCATTGTTTGTTTCTCAAGATGATGTGCGGAGGAAAAAATAGTAAGTTTTTTTTAACTTGGTATTCGGGTTTACATGCCAAAACTGAATAAAAAAAAATCCTGTATAAGACATTCGTATTCTAACAAAATAGATCTTATTGATTTTTCAAGTGTTTCATTTGTTTTATGTGTAATTTAACATAGGTTTCTTCATTAATTAAGTAAGTCCAGACCAATGGTAAAATTTCTGAGAAAAAAGTACAATTTTCATATGTTTATTTAATCTGGATAATTATAGGATTCGGTGCCATTAAGACATTTATTTTCATTTACTGACACAGATAATCAGAAAGTTCTGACTCTATTATACATGTGTTCATTAACAAGTCAGAGGTCTATATCAAATATATGTGATTATAATTTCGCTTTTATCCTGTGATATGTCATACTAAACAAATCCTGGAAATACAAATTGTTATATATAATATTAAACGAGAAGACCTCATTTTTGGTGTCGCTTCTCTTCTTTCCACAATAAATTAATCAACACGCCACTGTGTCCTATAGGTACAGTGCATAGTCGCATTTGTCATCCATTCATATGATTATTCAGATTGAGTTATTTTAGGAGAAAAACGAGAAAAAAGGCATCCGGGTATTGTCCCGTCATTGTACGAAATTTTAAGTCAGATTAGACTTCCGGTTTGCGTTTTTTTGTATACTTTGAACATACATATACTACGAATAAAGTGTATTTTCAGAATTTTATCTGCTATCATTTTCAAGTTTACTATCCACGGCAGTTACAGAGTTTATTAAATAGAGAGGGTCTGTATACTATATCAATGATCACCATGGATCGATTAGTAAACTTTTACAAAATTCATTGATTACAAAAAAAAATAAAGATTTGGTATGATTGCCATGTTGAGACAACTCTCCACAAGAGACCAAAATGACACAGAAATTAACAATTATAGGTTACCGTACGGCCTTCAACAAAGAGCAAAGCCCATAGCGCATACTCAGCTTCAAAAGACCCCAAAATGACAACGTAAAATAATGCAAACGAGAAAACTAGCGGCCTTATTTATGTACAAAAAATGAACGAAAAACAAATATGTAACACATAAACAAACGACAACCACTGAATTACAGGCTCCTTACTTAAATAAATGTTCATAACATACTAAATGTATGTTCATATTGAAATTGATAGAAAACCAAAAATTGGGAACTTTGGAAATAAAGGTGTAGGGTAAAAAAAAAACATTTTCCTGTCCCCAATAACCTATGACTTATGATACTTTTGCTGAAATTCTCCAGTCATTCTGTATTTAACAAAATTCTTCCAACAACACTTTACATACTGATACTTTAAACTACGCTCTGAATGCCCGCGATTTCGCAGGTGTGTTCTAGTCATTTTGTAAATTTGCATTTTTGTTTTATTTATAGCCCTGATAGTATACCCTTTCCAGCTGGAATGAGTACAGCCAAACCAATGCATTTCTTCGATAGGAACGGTATACTAGATTTTGACCTGGTAGAACTTGACACAACAGGGAAGGAGTTCGTAGGTGTATTGAAGTCATTTCAGGACTCCATGAGCCAAGCACAATTCGGGATTAGGTTTATTTATAGAATTCATAATAGAAAACTTAGGAGTAAATATAACATGTGAGTTTATTTTCATTCTCGCAATAAGCTTAACATTCAATTGATAAAACTAATCAAAACCTTTGTTTTCATGCCAAACAGTATGGTTGCAGCAATAACATGAATAAAAGTTGACAATTTTCATTAAAAGATCTCCATACTATTCACAGAGACTGCTTTCAGTATCTTTTTCACATACTTTTAATCAGTCATTTTAAGGTGTGATAAGTGTTAAACCTCTGAAACTGCTTGATAAACTTTTAACAACCTTGGTCACAATAAACATTGACGTATCTAGTCTACAAAACGTGTCTGATGACCCTGCTTGTCAACCAAAATGGTCAAAATATGAATAAAATTCAAGTTTCGTCTATTACTCATTAACCGCTAGAAATAGAGAAAATCTGGCAGAAGACATATATTCAGAATGTTAAGCCTTATACCTTTTGTTTATTAACATCAAAATACCTACAATATTTACAATCTTGTTAAGATGAATGAATGCAGACAAGTGTTTGATTTGAAAAATCTGGTTTGCCATATATTACAGAGTTTTGGATCTTTTATCATTCATATTTGACAAAATATTTATAGGTCTAAGAGTACTATCATGCAATTTGGCACACCTTTTAAATATATATCTCATTGTATTCTTGAAGCAGTCTTAATATGCATAATGAAGGCTTATCGGGACAGGGACAGGGTACATTGAATGCATAACTAAAACCCATTGTCAATTAAGTTAATGTCTAAATATTCAAACACATGAATATGGGACGACCGTTTATAAATTACTATTCGAAGTATCTCATGCGTTAAACAAATCTATTTCTGTTATTTCTTTTCAATTGATGCAATTGCAGGATTTTATTTGCAAACAACGAATATATTCGCAATTTGCCCCTCGCTAACGCTCAGTGTAAAATAATCGAATATAAATGCCCAACCCATGGTTAAATGAAAACAAATCTACGGCTGCCATGAATTATTTGTTACATAGTCGTGTTTGGTTTATTTTATTGACGAGAAATATAAATTATCATTCGGGTATTTTTTCAGAGTGCATTCGATGTCACAAACCAAAAACACAACTTTATACTGCAACTAGTTTTGTTTATTTTCTAAATATAATAACACAGCTATATTTTGTGCAACTTCAATTTCATCATGGAACACTTTTTCCACGGTCAGTAGTTCATTAAGGGATGAAAATAAGTTTGAACTTTGTGTTACAATTGAAATAGCTATGCATGTATTTATTTTAGTTGCAGTATAAAAACAATATTAGATCAATGTCAGAAAAATATCAACTTTTTTACTCGACGCAAAACTGGGAAAGGGCTCGGTAGAACCTCGCCCTTCCACAGTTTCGCAGCCTCATTTTTCTGACATTGACCTTATATTGTATATATATTACGACATATTACCTCTTACGTTTTTCCACACACTTTACACTAAATAAAGGTAACAGTATTATATTGCTGTTCAAAACTCATAAATAAATTGAGAGACAAATGTAGGTTACAAACTAAAACCGAAGGAAACACATTAAGTATAAGTGGATAAAAACAGAACAAAAGAAACACTTAAGTGAAATATTTGAAAACAACTGCAAAATTTATGACTTGATAGAGGACATTTTAAAAAATAAATGGTGGGTCAAACATGGTTTAATGGTAAGCAAACACCCTTCTCCACGCTTATATGGCAATGTAAAAAAACATGATAAGATAACAACGCTATGTTGCAGAAATACAGCACACACAAAAAACGCAAGAAACACTAAGCTCAGAGAAACACACAAATTCCTAGAATCTTCCAATAACGACATCACAAGGCAAAAACAAACGGTGACATTTTTTTAGACGAATATACAGTCTTGCAATTCAATCAACTATTTTGACAATATTAGTCCAAACAATTATCATGAATATGATGGTATAAACAACTTTCGAGCTCGACGCATTTCCATGAAATACGTTTGGTTTATTGAACATCATTCGTGCGTTTAGGGGCATCGTCATTTCAGTTTCAATGTTGAACAAGTGCTTAAAAAATACGATGCTATATTGTACGAATTATTATGCAAGATAAATTCTTATAATTGACAATCATGACTGCTTTTACAAGGAAGTTATGCTTAGGTACCTACGGAACAAATATTATTTCTAGTTTATTCTGCACAATGAATATCAATAAAACGTTTGGTGATTGTTAATAGTGGAGGGATACATGTTATACCCTCTATCTGGTCAATGCCGTCACAAAGTCACAAGCATTATTGACAATTTTGTTCAGGACAGAACATAAATACGACATATATGAAATGTACAGAAAATACTAAATTGATACCACAAATGCATTGAAATGATAAGACATAACATAACACAATACCAAAACAAACACACAAC
Source organism: Mytilus edulis (assembly GCF_963676685.1). NCBI lineage: Eukaryota > Metazoa > Mollusca > Bivalvia > Mytilida > Mytilidae > Mytilus > Mytilus edulis. The sequence continues at coordinate 25,788,804 of NC_092356.1, forward strand.
AGAAACATCAAAATTAAATACATGAGTGTGGATGTATTTACAACGAGAGAATATAGATTCACAATCGGCAAAACAGTCATATTTGGTAATATATAACATTTGATACTGGTGCGTATAGACGACATATCACTACAATCTAAGACATGGTAAAAAGGTCGGTATTTAGCTTAAAAACAGATACATCGTATGCATATCAACCAATTTATGATAGTGTCAACTAACAAGACAATATTGCATACGAATATGATGTACTAAACAATGTATGCTAAACAAGCGTTTGTTGCATCTTTCATTGAATTTCTCATGGTGCAAACTATTTTTTTTCGATTTTCGTTAAGCCTCAATCGTTTGTTTTCTGTTTCTATATCACTGGGGCCTCATTTTCTTTGAGTTCATTAAGTGTGCGTATATGGTTGTAACATCACTCGTTTTTGTCTCGCTTGGCAGAGTCTAAAAGCGAAACATAGTTATGCTGTTTACGTTGTCGGCGTCGGCGACGGCGTCGTCAACAATATATTAGTTTGTGATTAGGTCTTGATTATGGTGATCCACTAGTGGTAAGTCATAGATATTTGGTATGCAGTTGTATTAGTATTAGCACATCTCATTACAATGGTTATTTTGCCCCGTCCCCTCTGTTATGGTCTTTTGACTTTAAAACTTTTGTTAAGTTTTCATGTTTTAGTTTGTGAATTAGGTCAGTTTATGGGGAACCACTATTGGTAATGTAATAATAATTGGCAGGCAGTTGTATAAGCATTGGCATGTCTCATATCCATGGAAATTGTTTAGCCCTGCCCCTCAGTAATGGTCTATTGACTTTGAAAGTTTTGCTTAGTTTTACTGTATTAGTTTGTGATTAGGTCGATTTATTGAGAACCACTAGTGGTAGTTCGATGATATTTGGTATGCAGTTGTATTAGCATTGGCACATCTCATTACCATGGAGATTTTTCGACCCCATTCCCCACAGTTATGATTTATTGACTTAATTTTTGCTTAATTTACATGTATTGGTTTGTGTTTAGGTTTGTTAAAAGGCAACTACTTATGATAAGTCAATGGTTTTTGGTATGCAGTTGTATTAGCATTGGCACATCTCATTTCCATGGAAATTGTTTAGCCATGTACATTCAGTCATGATTCATTGACTTTGAATATTTGCAAAACTGACATGCTAAAGTGTTGCTATTTCAATTTCAACATTTGCATTATCGAAATTACAAAAAAGCGAGACATATCTCTGTGATAACAGTTTATTTTTGTTAATTTTTAAAACGTTTAAATTATGACGAAAAATGCAAATGTGATACAAGTGTTTGATTTGAACCCTTCTGACAAGTTAACCCAGCTTTTAAACAGCTTAATTGGAAAGGTATCAGTCCACGATATTGCACCTTATTCCACTCGGTTATTATATTCTGCGACTGTGGAAATACATGTGTTTCCTGTTACTTTTGAACACCTGCCACTAAGAAATGTTTCAAATACCAATATTTTTGTAAATCCCTACAGGCTAGGGTTTAAAAAAAAGAGACTTCCAACACTAAAAGAGAGTATGCATAGTTTAAGGAACGCTGCAATTATGAATTTTTTATTCCACAGAAAAAAGAAAGTCATGTTAGCTGTTGCAAAAAAAGATGGTCATGGACGTAATATTGACGGAAGGGATTTATTCCACGGGGCAGAATCCTGGAATGCTTGTCGTGATATTTGTACCAATAATTTTGACTTCAGTACAAGTGGTAGCGTTGCTACTCCTTATGGTCAAGGCTTCTACTTTGCTGTCCATTCAAAAATGATGTCTTATTCTACGCGTTCTACATATTTACCTACGAATATTCGATTCATGTTTAGAGCCAAAGTGTTGGTTGGACAGTTCACCAAAGGACATCCTTCCTTTTGTCGACCTCCAAAAATTCCTGAACATGAACATAAGTTGTATGATTCCTGTGTGGATCAAGTTCATGATCCCAAACTTTTTGTTGTGTTTGACAGAAATCAGTGTTATCCTGATTATCTAATAATGTACACTGACAAAAAGTCCATTTCCGTGAATAAAACTGGAAGTTCATCAAATTTTCAGATGCATACAGATCAATTTACTACTCATCCAATTAACTATGAAAATGTATTACATAGTGGATACCAAATGGTTGATTTACGTCGTCCAAAAGGACAGACAACTTCTCTAACAATACAAAGCTATCAGGATTTTTCTGCAACAAATTCAGAGGAAAGCCCTGTTTATACACATTCAAGCGAATCTTTTTCAAACAAGCCAAATGCAAACAATTTAGGGCCGCCTGCTAAAAGTTACAACAAGATCATTTCTATGGATATACCAGGAAAATCATCAAATTTGCAGAAGAACACAGTTGTAAATTTATATGGAATGGCGTCATGTCAAGGACCATTAATTCATCAACGTCCAAAAGAATATCCAACTTTAACAACAAAACAAAACTATATAAAGTTGTGGACTACACATTCAGATGAAACCCCTGCAGTCCTGGGAGCACATTTAGATAATCGTAGTAAGATAAAAAAAAAAAAAAAAAAAAAAAGTGTGAGATTGAATAGGTTTCAAGTCCAGAGTTATACTTTGTTTGATTTCAACAAACATGGGATAGATAAGGTTCATTGATATGCCGAATCTAATCGTGTAATTAGATTTTGGATTTTGGGCCCTAGGATGGTATTTAATTTATCTACATTGAGATCCAGCTGGTCATAAATCAAATGTTAAATTTTTTTCCAAAAATTTATTCCCTTCGTTTTTTTTGTATGCTGAATGTATAACCATGTATTTAGATTTTGAATATTGCGCCATAATCGTTAATGGTTAATTTTCATATTTTGGGGTTTTCAGACCACATTCATTCTCTATCAGATATCTATGTTGATTCAAATATTTTATCACTATGCCAAATATAAGACGTGGCAAGACTTCTTTACGATTATAATATTCATGTACAGCCTTGATAAGGTAGTACTTTTGATAACTCGTGATGGATTGTTTGACGTGAAAGGGAAGCAATTGAAGGTTTTTTTTGTAAATTTTAAAAGAGTTATATCCCTAAGAAATATAAGTTCAAGAAAAATTACCCGACTAACTGCTCTCTTATATACAGTTCTTACCAGAGTTTAATAATTATTTTATCACATTAAACGTTATAAATTTTAGGCTCATTGTTGACAACACCGTTACTGTGTGATGGAATGTACATAGACTGTATTCCAGATAAGCGTTTGGATACAAGGCCAGCTTTCTTCTCACATGTTATAAATGAAGGTAATTATAACAATAATAAACGTCTCATGCATATCCAGTACCACTTGAACCATTTGCCTCAGCCTCTACTACAGACCCATATCTATTCATAGTGTTCGTAACAAACATTTTGTGTACTAATAATCAATAAATAAACTTTTTGAATATTTCAATCTTTGTTTCTTTTTTTCCCTAATCGAATTTCATACAAAGTTAAGGAAAATAAATATGATAACATAAGATAACACTGTCAATAGTTTTAGCTCACATACCAGGGGATTTATTTCTCATACGTTGTTGTTTACCTTTTCAAAAACATTTCTCCTCTTAAACTACCGGGCAAAAATTGATCAAATAGCAACAATCATTAATGGGGTATTAAGTTTTATCAAAATGTGGTCGATGACGCCACCTGTCAACCAAGATTAGCAACATGGCAAACAAAAGACCATAGGGTTAAATGTAAGTTTTTTTTTTCTATTATGTAGAAAACTGTTATAAAAATGGAAAAGCTGACAAGGTAAAAAATGTTTAGAATGTTGAGCTCTTTCAAAAATATTTCTTGACATCAAAACTGTCAGACGAACTCTAAAGACCTTTAATGACAAAGTTTGGCATTGTTGTTTTTTTTTCTTTTCATTTTTGCCTTTTATCTTGAAATAAATAATACATAGAGAGACAAAAACAACTTAAATTTGCAAAAAGACCAGAAAAACAATATCTAAACAATGATTGAAAACGTATTCATTGTTGAAATCACTGACATTTATTCTCTATCATATATCTATGTTTTTCAAATATTTAATCACTATGGGACTATAAAACGTACCAAAATAGCATACTTGTATACAATGTTCATGTACTGCCTTGATAAGGTAGTACTTTTGATAAATCATGACGGATTGTTTGCCGTGAAAGGTAAGCAACTAAAGTTTATTATTTTTAGATTTTAAAAAAGCTTTGCCCTAAGAAACATTAGTTCATAAAAATTACTTTGCTAACTGATCTCTTATATACATTTCTTACCAGAATTTAATAAAGATTTTATCACATTAAACATTATAAATTTAAGGCTCATTGTTGACAACACCGTTACTGTGTGATGGAATGTACATAGACTGTATTATAGATAAGCGTTTGGATACAAGGCCAGCTTTCTTCTCAAATGTTATGGATGAAGGTAATTATAACAATAGTAAACGTCTCATGCATATCCAGTAATTGATTAAAAGTAAACTAGTTTGTAGTTGTACAAGAAACAATATTGTTCATGTAACACTTGAACCATATGGAAAAGACTCTACTACATACTTATTTCTATTTCTATTTCTATAGTTTTGGTTAAAAACATTCTGTGTACTTCAAATCAATGATTAACCTTTTTGAATGTTTCAGTTTTTCCAAATGGAATTACATAGAAAGTACAGGTAACGGGTATGAGAAATAAAAGTAAATACTTTATAAATAAATGTCATGATAAAAGATGACACTGTCAACAGTTGTTGCTCACATACCAGGTGAGCTTTTCTCATCCGTCATCTGTCTTCGTCCCTTGTTGTTACAAAAACATGTCTCTTCTAAAACCACTGGGCCAAAATTTATCAGATACCAACAATAATCATTTGGGTATCTAGTTTTTTTTTAAGTGTTCGATGACGCCACCCGTAAATCAAAATAGGCAACATGGCAAACAATAGACGATAGCGTTAAAATGTAAGTTTTGCCTATTATGTAGAAAACCGTTATAAAAATAGAAATACTGACAAGGTACACTAGAGGCTCACCTGATATTTTTGGTAAACTACATTTTACCCCTTTATTCTATTTTTAGCCATGTCCGCCATGATGGTTGTCAGGCAGGGTCATCTAATGATGATTGTGGAATTTGTCTCTGTAGTTTCAGGGGAGAAAATTACCAAAAATTACGAAAAATTGTTAAAAATTGACTTTAAATGGCAATTACTCCATAAGGAGTCAACAGACAATTTTAGTGTTGTATACTTTTTTGTAGATCTGACTTTGCTGAACATAATGGATGCTTAAAGTATATCTCTATTTATAATAATATTCACAATAATAACCAAAAAACTGCGAGATTTTAGAATATTACTAATTCAGGGGTAGCAACCCATCAACGGGTTATCTGATTCATCTGAAAATGTCAAAGGACACATTTGTAAACTATATACCCTAAAGATGATTGTGACCAAGTTTGCTTAACTTTGGCTCAGCAGTTTCAGAGGAGATAATTTTTGTAAAAGTTAACGACGACGGACGACAACGACGGACGACGGACGACAACGACGGACGACGGACCACAACGACGGACGACGGACGACAAGTGATTAGAAAAGCTAAAAATGTTCGGATAATGAACTCTTTCAAAACTTTTTATTAACCTCAAAACTGTCAGACGAATTCTCAAGACCTTAAATGACAAAGTTTGTCATTGTTGTTTTTTTTACTTTTGCCTTTTAATTATCTCTCAAAAGAGAGAAACATGAGAAACTTTTAAGTTGCAAAATGACAAGAAAAAACAAGATTTTCACAACGTTTACTTTTCTACATTGGTTAGAGGTAAAGGGGGAGGGTTGAGATCTCACAAACATGTTTAACCACCGCCGCATTTTTGCGCCTGTCCCAAGTCAGGAGCCTCTGGCCTTTGTTAGTCTTGTCTTATTTTAATTTTAGTTTCTTGTGTACAATTTGGAAATTAGTATGGCGTTCATTATCACTGGACTAGTATATATTTGTTTAGGGGCCAGCTGAAGGACGCCTCCGGGTGCGGGAATTTCTCGCTACATTGAAGACCTGTTGGTGACCCTCTGCTGTTGTTTTTTATTTGATCGGGTCGTTGTCTCTTTGACACATTCCCCATTTCCATTCTCAATTTTATGGAATACGTATTCATTGTTGAAATCATCATTCGACTACAGAGTAGAGTAAACGTACTTTGTTGTGTTTTACCTTATATCTTAAGAATTATAATAGTAGAATAGAAACTTAAAAAAGTAAAATTAACCACCAAGACAAGTTTTATTTAAATCAATACGGATGCAATTTTTTAATGATGATTTTTAAAATTATGGTTGTATGTTGCCTTATAGAATACAATTTATGATAGATAGATAGATAAATATTGTAATAACCAAATAAGATCAGCAAGTCAAGGTCCTCAAACAAGTGAAATGTTGTCAATATAGTAAGTTGACTGTTACTATTCATTAAAGAATTTGCGCCTAAATGAGGATTTTTTTACTCTCATTTATTTTTTAGCAAGATTTGAGAAGATAAATGGAAGTTAAACATACATTTTGATCAGCAATTCAAGATCAACAAAACATGTTTTTGTCATGAATTATATTGTTGTCTACAATGTTGAATAGAGTCCATTGTTGATTATTCACAAAGACTAAGATGAGTGACACATGCTCTTTAGAGGCTCTTGTTTATCATACTGTTATTTTCCCAGATGACTTTTATTGCTCCTATATATTCAATCTCAATTAACTATAAAGAGACTTCGGTAGTTATTTTTCGATTCTGTATCTATTTGTTTTTAGTTGTTGTTTTTTTTTTTGTAGATACATCTTGTTTACTTTATCAATTGGAAAAGACACAGCCGGATCAATTTGCAGGTCTTGTATATACTGCTCATTACCTCAAAAGCAGAAAAAACATCAAATCAAATTCACTAAGACTATTATTAAGATATGCTATAAATAATGAATCTAGTTTGATGTGTAGACTGATATTGTCATTCATTGGAAATATTTTAAAACCTGAACCATATCTAATTCAGATGTTGCTTTTAGCATTGGACGAAGGCGAAAAAGGTTGCGCAAGAGCCATATCTTGGTTTATAACGAGAGCGTTTTACTTGCAGTATCAATCTTTAATGAAAGAATTGATCGATATATGGCCTTCCATATGTTGTCCTTGTTCGAAACGTTTAAAGTCATCAGCATATTCAACAGAGGTTGTTATCGTTGTTGAACTAGAAAACGATTGTCCACAGCTTCCTAAACATTTCTGTCAGTTACAGATCATATCTATTAGGAATGATGATATGTTACGCTCTGACGGACCTGATGTTAATAAGGAATTGAGCTCTTTAAATGGATCATTGCACTTACCACAAAATGAAGCAGTTTCTAGCGTGATGGCCAAAGAATTGTTTACTAAACACAGCAAACTCACATTAATTTGCAAGTCATTCAGAAAATCGAAAGGCTATAACAATGGCAAACTTGACTATATTTTAAATGTGCCATGTGTTCAATTATATTGTAGTGCAAAAGGGTGCATTCCAATTGGAGAAGATCATTTCCCGAAAGATGTGTGTGGTTTGCCCACTGACATTTTACAAGGGACACCCTCTTTAATGGCCAATTTAAAAGTTGGTGACAAAATAGGCACTGACAACTATAAGATGGGCACTCTCGGTGGATTTGTTAAAGTTCGCGGAGACGTTTGTTTCCTAACATGCTTGCATGTTTTTCTTAGTGCCGAAGATTTAGCATCTGACAATATTTCACTGGATGACGATGCAGGAGTAATAGTTAAATGTTATTCTACTGGGTCAGTAACAGGTCAAGGACAGATGATCCCTTACGAATGCGGAAGGATACGTGAAATTGCATTTGAGATGGACAACGAAAGAGAAACAAGTATAGATGCGGCACTGATCACATTGAATGACAGAAGTCAAATTGATGAAAATGATTACTTAGCTAGTGACATTACCAAGGCATTTGCTATAAGAGATCTTGGTAAGTGGGAACCTGAAAATCAATTAATTCATAAAAAAAAATATGTGTTCAGAAAAATACCTGTACAAAGAAAACGACTTTCCCAAGTCAGTAGCCTGTAATTCAGTGGTTGTCGTTTGTTTATGTGTTACATATTTGTTTTTCGTTCATTTTTTTTTACATAAATAAGGCCGTTAGTTTTCTCGTTTGAATTGTTTTACATTGTCTTATCGGGGCCTTTTATAGCTGACTATGCGGTATGGCTTTTGCTCATTGTTTTAGGCCGTACAGTGACCTATAGTTGTTAATGTCTGTGTCATTTTGGTCTTTTGTGGATAGTTGTCTCATTGGCAATCCTACCACATCTTCTTTTTTATATTTGTAATGTCATTTCATGCACAACATCTTTAAATTCCGAAATGACCTAAGAGCGTTTATCTTCACTTTGCATCCCTCGTTTTCCATTATACGCTGTCGTCTGTTACACTTTACAAAAACCTTCCCAATTAAAAAAAATATGTATCCAATAATACTGATTTCCAACCATCATTGCCAGAAAATGAAACGTTCTGATTTAATTAAGGTACTGTCCGTTATCGTTTAAACTCTTATAAAATTGATAGAGAACAATATAAGCGTAGCAGAAACATTCGAAATTTCTTTTGACTACAACTATCAAACGACTCCTAAAAGGTGTTATCTTATCACTTAGTTTGGGTTTGGGTTCTTTTTCTATTTCTTGAAAGCTTTAATACATGCAACGAGAAACGAAAAAGATGAAAAATGAAAGTAAGGTAGATACACTTACTTGAAATGTGAAGATATGATTGAAGTTCTTAGTTTCATCTTGGACAACATAAATGTACGTTTCGGCGATAGAGTGTTTCGAAAGGTAGTAATTATTTCTTTTGGACCCTTATTGCGTCCCTTAAATACTTCGATACTGGCATGAAAATACGGATTTTTTTGTGTTATTAAAATTTGCTGTTACAAAATATTAGAAATTATTTTAAATTAAGGAATGTATCTCCCTCATGCAAAGGTCTGATTCCTTTCACAGATTTGGCTATACTTTTTGGACCTTTTGGATTATAGCTCTTCATCTTTTATATAAGCTTTGGATTTCAAATATTTTGGCCACGAGCATCACTGAAGAGACATGTATTGTCGAAATGCGCATCTTGTGCAAGGAAATTGGTACCGTTAATTGTATTACTACCACTGGGTCGATGCCTCTGCTGGTGGACTATTAGTCCCCGAGGGTATCACCAGCCAAGTAGCCAGTACTTCGATACTGGCATGAAAATACGGATTTTTTGTGTTATTAAAATTTGCTGTTACAAAATATTAGAAATTATTGTAAATTAAGGAATGTATCTCCCTCATGCAAAGCTCTGATTCCTTTCACGGATTTGGCTATACTTTTTGGACCTTTTGGATTATAGCTCTTCATCTTTTATATAAGCTTTGGATTTCAAATATTTTGGCCACGAGCATCACTGAAGAGACATGTATTGTCGAAATGCGCATCTGGTGCAAGAAAATTGGTACCGTTAATTGTATTAAATAGGAGATTTGTTCATGTTATGTTATGAATCTCAGTTTATGACCAAAGTCAGTAAAGGCACGTCTGTTCTGGTTGACACATTTAACAGTTTCTATAACACAAAAGAGAGACAAAAGATATCAGAGGGACAGGCAAACTCATAAATCGAAAAGAAACTGACAACTTCATGGCTAAAAATGAAAAAGACAAACAGACAAGTTGTCTCCTTAGCAATCATACCAGATTTTCTTATTTGATTTTTACTATGGTGTTAATATATATACCAATGGTTTTATGTGTTACAACTTAAATGATGATCTTGAAGCTTTTTCGGTCAAAAACTATCAGAAAAAATATATTGCATTACATTAATTGTTGGCAAAAGATGCTTAGTAAGCGATCTAGCCTTTTTCAAGCCTGAAGTTTAACATGTTTGATACACTCCATGTATTAACTCCTTGTGTGCATTTTTTTTTAACAAATATTAAAAAGATCAAGTTTTCCTCAATGTATATTACAAAAACATGTAATATGTTTATGTTCTGTACATTTTATTATTTGTACAGATTATTACTTGTACAAAAACTTTATACGAGTAATTACTTGTATGATGCCATCATACAGGTTATTACTTGTACAAATACAAAAAAAATATATAATTGTAAAAAGTAATTACCTTTATCACATATTTTGTACTGATATGTACGTTTTTGCATGGCCAATAATAGCCGGAAGTCAAGGTTGGTTATCAGCCCTCGGGGCCGATATCGATATCAGCCCTCAAAATCCATATCAAGCCCCCGAGTTTAACTTCCGGTAAACTGTCAATCAAAGACTATTTGTAAACAAGTTGAACACAATGAAAAGAAATTTAGAAAGTTACGAATCTGCTGTAGAAGAAAAAAGTAGAAATCAACAGTGAAAATCACAAAAGTTTCCGTAAAATTTGACGTCATAAAGAATTTTTAAAATATATAACGCCACACTGGAATGAGTAGGATATAGGATTCTTCTTAAGCATTTTTAACATTTGTAATGTAAGATTTTAAAGTCGTTTAATATTTGCAATTCTTAGAATTAATATATTTATTGTTAATCATTTCTGAAACTTTTCACAAAACGTTGTTTACCTACTGTGATACGAACTTTTTTAAACTCACAGTGATACATTTTTTATTTTATTTTCCTTAAATATCTTTTTGATTTTTGATGAAATATCAAACATAATTTGGTGTAAGCTATTTGTTTTCTCTTGCTTAAAAATATGTGATAAATAGATTATTACATGTCATTTTGCATATGGTCCCTGGTATCAGCCCACGACCCATATCAAGCCCTCGGGCTAAAGCCCTCTGGCTTGATATGGGAGTCTAGGGCTGATACCAGGGACCATATGAAAAATGCCATGTAATAATCTATAAGTACAATTATTTTGGAGAAAAAGATAATAACTTGTACAACTCACTATTTCTAAGTTATATTTGTTTCTTCTTATTCAAAAACTCTTCTCTTTCGGGTTTGTTAGTTCTGATTTTGTTGGGGCATTTTGTCGTATTTTTTAAATTTACATTGTGTTTGTGTTTGTTTTCTTATTTTCAAGTGTTTTTTAATATTGATTTTGAAATGTTAGAATTTTTACAGACGAACGAAGGACGCAAAGTAATAACATTAGTTGGCATGACACCTTATGCAAATTTAGCTAAACAGCTTGAAGCCACATGAATACAGACTTCTGGTGCAAAGTGACATAGTCGTTAAAAGCAAAAATAAATGTTACCCTTCAACCATTTATTTTCAAACACACATCAGTACAAAAAGTCGCATACATTATATCATATATTGAAAAACAAAAGTCAAGCCTAATAGATTAGATAACCTTTTTGTTTGCACAAGACAAGGAAGCATGGCATCTTGAATTGCACAATAAGTTCAATTATATGGTCTAGCAACATTGATTAAAAAGCAATGCTGCTGTCCATTAGATTCCGTTTGCTTCAGCTGCTCTTTTTTTTTTTTTGCTTTAAAGGGTCAATACACTGAATTTGGTTGAGTTGTCCTTGTAGTGCATAATATCCACTTATATTCTCCATCTTGACATGACTGATAGTCAACAAGGTCTACTTGACAATGGGAATTAAAGTCTGTAGATGTTATAGGACGAACAACTAATTTGGTGGTTTCAGAGCGACTTTTTTTCAAAATACACATCTGAATAAAAAGTCTGATAATTTCTCTGCTGATATTTGCAAATTGTTTTTTTAACTCTTTACATGTTTTGTGAATGATTGGCTCCATGACCAACCCCAGAATGTGCATTTCTAATCAACTGGTAAAGTTCATCTACTGTACAATAATAAATTTTTCAATTACTGCTACTCTCAAAACACCATAATGCCTTAAAAATATCATTGAAGAGCAGTCTTTTTAGAACTTATTTTTGCTTCCTTACATTACCAATAGCCTCTCTGTATCTTTCACATGTAAATATTGAATTATTAGAAGATTTATTGTCATCACACAATTTAATTATTTCATCGTGAAATTTCTTTTCTGAATACTGTTTCCAAACTCTACACATTAGTTTTGACCACTAAACTGAACATTTTTGCTCATATATTTGGTATTTTTATATAAAATGTACTAACATATGGAGAGTTAAACTTACACCTAAAACTATTATGCATTGTGACTTAGATTCTGTACATTTATTTTTTGCAGGTATGAAATCAAAGTATCTTAACGAGAACTGCATTGATTTCAAACCTTTATGTTATTCAATTCCATGTCCAAAAGTTGTAGTAGTAGCAGTTGGAGCAATATCTGGTATATGTAATGCTGAGGCACAAGTTAAGGAAAACAACGAAAAGTCGATAGACCTTGAATCAATAGAGCAAACATTTAGTAACGTGATTCTTACTGAACTTAAGGAAAAAGTTGGTCAAGTAATTGAACAACTCAAAGGACAAGTTCATAACATCACTTGTGATCAAATTTGTGCAATCATTGGTCAAGTTTGCGACCCTAGCATCTCAGACGAATTTAAATCTGTAATTTTGGATATCATTAAAAATATTTTACCTAGAATTATCAAAAGACAATCTCAGAATGGTAATACAAACACTAACAATAATCATGAGGATGCAGTATTCTGTAGTACATGTGCCGGATTAAATCAACCAATGTCCATGTGTTTTCATGGAATAATAGATGAAATGGTTATATCGAAATCAACTAGTCATTTATCTTCCATCTTCAGTGATGTTCACATGCAACGTACATTTCTTCGAAGAACTGGAGATCAGCAATCCCTTAAGAGAACTTCACGAAGGGTGTACAACCAGATACATGTATCAAACATTCCGTTTAAACCTGGAGACTCAGGCACTTGCATTTATACAGTACAGCCGTCTGCTGGATGCATTGGAATGGCGATTGCTAATCATCCTCAAAGTGGATGCATTGCAACACCTATAAAAGAGATTTTGAAACATTTTAAAATCAAAATTAAGTAGAATTTCCGCTGAATGAAATGAATTGCGAAAACGTTTACAGACAGTTATAAATCTATTTTACAGATGTTTTCGTACAATGTAATACGCTACATGTTACTTTTTAATTACCAAAAAAAAGTGAGCAGAAATAGTGCTAACAATTTATAAATGACATTTTTTTTTAATGCTGACTTTATTGTTTTACCACCATACTTTAATCAAATCATGTGTGGTACTAGTATATGAATTAAATTACCAACAAATGAATTTATAATTATGTGTTAATATTTTAATGCATTTGATGTTGATGCTGATGCCAGATAATTGTCAATTCAAAAAACTTTTTTTCAAATCAGTGGTGTTAAAAGTTTAACATGTGTTATAGACAGGGACATATGATAAAGACACTGGCTTTTTTTTCGTATGTTGATCTTAACTAATAAAGATAAGAATATGTAGTATGACTGCTCATGTTACAACTATATACATCTAAGACCAACACACAGGCGAAGGATGCCAATAACTACAGGTCACAGTGTGGCTTTTAGCAATTAACAAAAGTATCATTGTGTAGAAAGCTATTAAAGACCATACCGGAGTACGTCTTCTGTGGTCGTATCAAAATGTGTCCTGCTGAGAATTTTACAAGGTTATTTAATAAAGGTTTGTTGTACACCTAAGATGTTTCCCTGGGTTCTCACAATGTCAACAAAACAGAACGACATACATATTAATAATATTAGCAGAGATTTGTCTAGATTTAAAACAAGATTTATTCCAACATTTTTCGATTATTAAATGAACAAAGAATCTGTTAAAATTGGCGATATAGTTGAGCGTTTGGTTTTGTCAGTGTCAATGAAATTCTCCTTTTTTTTAAATAATCTTGGAATTTCTGTTATTTAAAACAGATCAGTTGGATTCAAACATGGATGCTTATTTCTGTAACTTTCGTAATTTTTAATAATAAAGTTTTCTTGACAGGTATGTTATATGATAAAACACACACCCATCAATTTGTAACTTTATTGACTGGTTACAATTTATGAATACATAGCTTTACATTGCCATTGATTTTATTTGAATATGTCACTCAATTGCATTGTATTGGGTTTTACTTCTTAAGCTACGGGCTAGGCATGAGGTGTGAATATATAAAAATGTTGGTCAATGCAGTGATGTTTCATATGTCATCCTAATACTGTAATTACTAAAACATGCATCGGGCTATAGATATAATATATTTATCAGACATGGTTTGGCTATTACATTATCAAAAATAGTGGACGAATTCCAGCTGTTCAATGTTATTCTTAAAAAATATATATATAAACGTACCAGTTGCAGTAATTTAGAACAAAAATGTCAAATGTGATGTCAAGCATATTGGGTAAAAAGTTATCAACAGGTACCAGGATTATAATTTAATACGCCAGACGCTCAGATCAAAATAGTTATAAAGCCAAACAAGTACAAAGTTGAAGAGCATTGAGGAAATTCAAAACAATTATGCCAAATACGGTTAAGGTAATCTTCTCCTGGGATAAGAAAATACTTAGTTTTCCGAAAAATTCAAAGTTTTGTATACATTTGTAAAGCTTTATCAAAGTGATATTAACAAGATCTCAAATATAAGCTTTGGTAGTATTTACTAATTTGCGCACTTTGCTGCCATGTGACGCCAGTTTATACTCGTTCTTCATTTTATTTTAAAAAGATTTAAATGTACCTACTGACAAAGCCATTGGATATGATTGCCACTATCAATTAAATCTCTTATAAAAAGATCATACTCTTTATCGAGATTTTGTGTTACCTTAGGCCTTTCTTGCTTTTGACAGCTCTAAAACGTGTATACTGGGTTTCAGATTTTCAATTCTTTTTTGCCTCGAGCATCAATGAATAAATATTAATCGTCGAAATAAGCTGCTGGTCCAGTAAACTCTGCGCTATAATGTTATTAGTGAAAGAAACAATTATTTGAAAGTGAAATTTAAGCTTATGTTATCCATTGTATCAAGTGTAAAAAACAAAAATAAGCAAAGACCCATCGAAACAACATCTGATAAACATATTTAATAATACTTTTAGATATTTGGATGATATTTTGGCTCTCAATAATGACGACTTCAGTATGTATATTAATGAAATTTATCCTGTTGAACTTACTTTAAATAAAGCTAATACTAACAATGACCACTGCCCTTTTCTCGATCTTGATATCTATATCACTAATGGAAAGCTGAATACTAAAATTTATGATAAAAGGAATGATTTTTTATTTCCTATCGTTAATTATCCGTTTTTAGATGGTGACGTTCCCTTGTCACCATCTTACGGTGTTTATATATCTCAACTTGTACGATTCGCTCGTGTATGTAACAATGTTTTAGATTTTAACGAGAGAAATTTATGTATTACTGAAAAATTATTACACCAGGGTTTTCGATATCACAAACTAGTCAAAACATTTACTAAATTTTATCATCGGTATAAAGACATCATTCGTAAATATAGCTCAACATGCAGATTTCTAATACGTTCAGGTATTTCACATCCAATTTTTTATGGAAATATTCTTTATAAAGCACAAAGGTGTCAGTATTCACCTCAGAAACTTACAAAACCTTTGAATAGACGACTTATTAAGAAGGGATATAATTACGATACTGTTGTCAAGTCATTAAAGATTGCATATTTTGGCGTTAATATTGAGTCACTGATAATGTCTTTGCATCGGAACTAAACACATTTATTCTAAAAACAGTTGTTGGCATGACACGGGTTATGTTCTTCTCATATATGTTATGATGGTATTTTCATCGCTACATTGAAGACCTGTTGGTGACCCTCTGCTGTTGGTCGGGTTGTTGTCTCTTTGACACATGCCCCATTTTCATTCTCAATTTTATTAATAAAAGTAAAATCACAAAACTACTGAAATCTGAGAAAAATTCTAAATGGAGAATCTCTAATCAAATGGCAAAATCAAAAGCTCAAACACACCTAACGAATGAATAACAACTGTCTTACTCCTGACTTGATACAAATTTTTCTATGTGGAAAATTTTGGATTAAACCTGGTTTTAAAGCTAGCTAAACATTGCACTTGTAAGACAGTCTTATTAACTTACATATGTTAAATAAATATTCCAGAAGTAAGCTTTTCTGATCACTTGGTGTCCTTCATTCATCATTAACATTAACCTTTCCAAAAATCTTAACTGAATTTACACTACTTGGCCAATTTAAGCCTGGGCGACAATCACTATTTGGGTTTATAGTTTAAAACAAACAAAAATCATCGATCAACTCCTAATTTCTTCTGTAGTCGGCTAATATTGGTGTGTTGCTGCTGATATGATGCATCGCCATTAAACGCTATTTTCACTATGTTTTGCCTAATTAGAGAAGATACAGCAGATAAAGAAAAATTGAGAAAGCACAAAAAAACAAGAGAACAGAGTAAACAGAGCTTCTTTTATGATCGAGTTGCAGATCGAGTATATGTTTTGTTTACTTCCGCTGATTTTATTTCGATTAACCGCATTGGCCTTTGAAAACTTCCACTCCTGAAATAGCTTCTTGTTAATGAATGATTTCCTTTATTCATTCTTTAAATATTGATTATAAGTTTACTTCATACCAATTAACATTTTGGTACAGTCAGTTGTATAATACCTTTTTTTCTCGTGCAAGTTTTTAACATACATGTAGAAATAATACGATCGTTCATAGATGTTATGTAGTGTATCGGTAGGAAATAACGTATATCATCTTATCCGCATGTAATCTTATCATAACCACTACTGCGTGTGTAAATATAACCTTCAGCATATTTATTGGTTCCGCATTGTTAAACTGACATCTATGAACAAATCATAACATTCAAAGTAGATCGTGTGACAGTCTTATTTATGAGTGATTTTAGATTATCTGACATATATCGTATATATACACCGGGACTAATAGATTGTTTCAACTGTTCTGTAAGTTTATTCATATGTTCACTTGATAAGTCTCCTCTTAACTCTTGGGACAATTTGGAGCGCATGGGAGCTTTGCTATCTCACAGTATACAAAAACGAAAAGAGTGAACTATATAATGGCCCTGAATATGAACCATAATTTTCAATATCATGAAACCTTTCGTTTTCTAAATACGTTTCTGTATGAAGACTGAATTCCTTTTTCTGTCGGCTAACCTTCGAGAGAGTATCAGTATTGTAATGGCAATATGAAAATCAGCTGATACCCAACCACTCACCTTTTAATGAAATATATATTTTTTATTATATATATAATTAAAAAAAAAAAAAAAATATTTCAGTTCCATTCGGGAAAACAGATATTATGGACATATTTATTTTTCAAATCTTCAGATTTATTTTTCACTAGAAATCTGTTTCACTTTCCTTTGAAACAATTGATCATTTTCAAGAAATTTTACCCCGTTTTAACAATTATAGATGATTGAAGGGTATATAATGTGCGTCATGTCATGCACAATCACATCGCTGAAAGTGCCACCCTTTCCCATCAAAAAAGAAAAATCACACTGTAAATATTTTGCAGATTCATATCAAAGTCACAAGAGATACATTATGATTAGTATGTTAAATGGTGTTGCGATTCTTGAATAATATAGTGGGTCTTTAGTTTTAAATACGACTGATTGACATAATAGTAGAATGGAAAATACTGGATTTTCTTGAAATCAATCAATTCACCCGTAAAACATTTGCCAATTTACATTGATGTCTGATGTCAAAAAACAGTAACTTTCTACTTTTACTTTCATTTTCGTGCTTTTTCAATTGTTATATGAGTTCAGATTAAACGACCACTGTATAAACGACCTGTTTAAAAAAATCTGAAAACTAACGATGTTTGAAAACAAAGAAAACATTTTATTGACGTTGTTTCGTATCATACTGATACCCTAGATTCAATCCCAATTGTTTATTATGAAACAACTGCCCTATATAAATATGATAGATACGTTATCAACAGAGAGTCAAATAAGGAAATTCATTTTTATCTTCATACGGGTACTTGTCGACATTTACCAAACGAATTGCATCATCTTTTCTGTTTTAACCCAGATGTAAGTTTTGAATAACATTCATGTTATATTACAAATTACGGTGTATTTTTTATACAATGTTAAATCTGATTTGTTTCCTAATTACAAAGTAAAGTTTCCAAGTTTCAATGAAAAAACATATTTTTGAAATCAATGTAATACTAGTAATACAGTATCATAGATGCAATAATTTAAACGTATTATGATATGATTAAAATAACACCGGTGAAAATAACCTGTTAATTGAGTTTGGTTTAATTTTCAGCAATATCATATAATAACATAACATTTTGTGAGTAAATCCACTTGATTAAGGATTATGTACCCTTTTATTGAGTCATCGCTAAACATTTGGAAATCTTATAGAAATTCCACAGCCTTTCCTGTTGTTCAACAAAATGTTAAATCTCTATTAATTATTATCTTTGCTGTTTTGATACTATTTCAGTTTGACATTTTCGTAGTTCACAGGCTACAGAAGGGGTCATAAACCTTAAACAGTATGAGTCATCGACGAGATTCTAGAGGAAGCTCAAGAGGCACACAAAATCATTGGATGCAACGTCCTCCGCCTCGAATGCAGACAGGCTTAAATCAGTATTCTGGCTACAACCAACATCCACTAATTCCCCCATCACCACCACCATCTCAGTATGGTCAGGCAATGATGCCTCCACCTAATATGTATTCAAATCAACAGGCTAATCAGCCAACACAGTGTAAGAATTTAAAAAAAAAACTTTCTTTTAGTATGGTCGAACAATTTACAATTGTGTTTTGCAAACATTTTGTGTAAAGCAGGAGAAAAAGGATGACACGATTTTATCAATCTCATGAAATTCAAATTCCAGTAGATAGATGTAAGCATATGTGGTATGAGTGCCAATGGGACAACGTTCCATCCAACTCACAATTTGAAAAAAGTAAACCATTATAAGTCAAAGTACGGCCTTCAATACGGTGCTTTAAAGGGCTCCAAAAATTAGTGTAAAATCTTACAGTTAAACCAACGGTTTAATCTATTGTGGATTCATTTTTACTCGTTGGATACTAATTTTTATGGATTTCGTGAGTATAAGTACCACGAATTTAAATGTTCAACGAATAATAAAGTGTCAATAGGTTTTGTAAATAGAGATTGGCAAAACCACGAAATCAAATATCCACGAATACGCAAGTTTTAAACATTCCACGAAAATTGGTACCCACGAAAATAAATAAATCAACTTTATATGAAAAACGAGAAATGAGAAACACTTAAGAACCCCATCAATAAACGACACCCACTGAACATCAGATACACACTATATATAGCTTTAAACAAGTAAAGTAATGATACGGCAAATTTTATCCCCATGAATTCAGAAAATTATCCGAAAATAGTATAAATCTGAATAAAACTTGTTTGTTGTTCAGATTATAAATGTACTTGTCCTATTTCAGTAAATACTTTTATTTCGTCTTCATTATTATCTTTACGTTTTTTTGTTGGTTGATTTTGCATTTTAAGCCAAATAAGAATTCATATGCATACATACTCTTTTTTTTAAGTGGCGACAACATATGAATATTTACTTTTTATAAATATTGTTCTGATAAATTATATTTCCTATGCACACGGTTTGTTAACCTAAGCGTAAACGTCACTGGTTTTAAAAAAGCTAAAATATTCTTTTGACATATTGACCCTTTTTTATATCTTGCCTTTGATGAATTTGAAGTAAATGTTCATTTCTGCTTGTGTGTTCGTTAGTGAAACCACAGGACCCTCTCTTCTTTTCCTCTGTGTTTAGATTTATAAGAATACGTTCTAATATGACGTCCTTACTTCATTTTGTAAACAAAGCCATGTTCTACTAAGCACAACATATGATTAACACATGCGCACAAACTTATGCTTACATTCCTGTTATTATTTTTCTTAATGTCGTACTGAAATATATACATTTTAGCAACGTACATACATTTTTTTATTATTTTTTTTTAGAACATATATTTGCCATTGTTTACCCTGCTATTGGTTAATTAATATGGTTTAAAAAGAAAATATAATACACATTATCCACAGGGAGAAAACGGGAAAACCTAAAATTTCGTAGGTATTTTCTATAAATAATGTATTTGTGCTATTAAATAAAGACAATATTAGTATACCACTATTAAAGATGTGGTATGAGTTGCAATGAGAGAACCCTTCATCCAAGTCAAATTTAGTAAAAGTAAACCATTATAGATCTATGAGTGTGACTGTTCCTCTTGTATCTTTCGCCCCTCTTTTTCAAATAAAGGCCTTCAACACAGAATTAAAATATATAAGGCAGCACTCGCACCAGCAAAGTGGAGAGGGATTATTATATGTTTTGATAACTTGTTCTCAATCAACTATAAATAAACATGTTTAAACTAAGTTGAAATCTAAATCTAATTCAGCACTTGTTCGCTATAGATATGTATGTACCGGTACCGATGCCCCAACAGCAACAACCTCCATCACCAATGCCACCACCGATGCCACCACATATGCCACCTCAATACATTCCTCCATTGATGTCACAACCAATGTACCAACCAACGAATCATGGGTCGACATCAGGTACCGGTATTACAAATGTCTTTTCCATATATCAATAGAATATTTTTATGTTTCCGTCTTTTGACTCTGGCTTTTATAATTTTTCGACAGGTTACCTTTTATGTGGTAAGACATCCTGATACTCGGTCAATGACGAGCAACCAAAAATGAATTAAAATCAAATATTATATTTGATGAAATTTATGGAGAAAGTTAACTGTTTTCCGATGATTTAGTCATCTATAGAAAGCATTAAATAGTTAACCTTCTCTAAAAATTGTATCGACTAAAATATTGAACTTACGCATTTGCTTGGCCGAGTACGGACTGTCCTACCCCAGGGAAAGTAACCTGTCGAAAAAAATATAATTTACGGAGTAAAATGTCGGTAATATGAAATTATCTATTGATTCTTTTCTTCCGTTGCATCAAGTTTAAATTAGCTATCACTTTATCTGACAATACATGTTGGTAAATAGTTCTAGTACATTTAAAATGGACAGAAAAATAAGCTATCGTCTACAAAAACCTCTCTATTAAGACTCTTAATCTCTATAACTACTATGTTAATTTTTAATGACTTTGGTTGAACTTCGGCAGGTGTGCTATCGTATCTGTTTGTTCCCGATTTACCACAATTTTGGCTGTCATTAAATATACTCTAGATATTAAGTTGAGCTTAATGGTCAAACGTGCTCTCAGAATTTAATGCAATTGTTGATAAATTTTTATTTTAAGCATACGATTTGATGAAAATTGCCGTGAAGAATTATTTCATAATTGCTGCAATTCAAAAGTTGTTGATACTATATCATATACAAAATGATTATTGAATGAAATGACAAAAAATAGACCTTTAAAGTTAAACTTAGACGAATTTTGCTTTTCTCTTTCAATTATTATTTTGTCATATAGCTCATGACGTGTATTGTGCTTCTCGTATCCCTGGTGTCCAAAAAGCAAACGTACGAAATTTATTTGGTGTTATTTTAGTAACAAGTTATCAATATATCAATGATATTATCAATGTCAATTACACTTTATAAATTTGTTTCCGATTATAAACCATGAACAAATGTTGATTTGAACATCAATGTTGATTTTAATTTGAAGAAACATTAAATTACGCCTAGTTCCAAATTACATCACCTTGAAACTTAGTACTACTAAAATCTATATAAAGCCTTTCCAGAATAGTGCCATTTATCTTTTATTCTCATGATTTTAGAATAGTTATCAAAAGTACCAGGATTATATTTAGACGCGCGTTTCGTCTACATAATACTCATCAGTGACGCTCATATCAAAATATTATAAATACAAAGTTGAAGAGCATTGAGAACCCAAAATTCCAAAACGTGGTGCCAAATACAGCTAAGGTAATCTATGGCTGGGATAAGAAAATTCTTAGTTTTTCGAAAAATTCGAAAAAGTTTTGTTAACAGGAAATTTATTAAAATGACCACATTATTGATAAGACAGTTGTCTTGCGTGAAATAGGAATAAGGATTAACACAAGAAATACACTGCTCAAATTAGATCGTAAGATTAACTCTATAGCAATTATACTTAAACAAAAGTTAAAATCATTTTTAGGAAATTGTCATTGGAATAGTCATAATGGTGTTCAACCAACAGAATATGAAACTCGAGACATAAAACAATCATCATATGTACCACAAGGACAACGAAAATCAACACAGAAAATTAAAGAAAAAAGAGACAAAAATAAGGTTGATCCGAAAAGAGATGATGACGGATCAAGACAGATGAAGACGATTAAAGATGAAAGATTTAAAAAACTGAAATCGTTATTGGCAGATGACCCAACAGAGGACTACCAAAATAAAACAGGGTCACAAGATAATGCCATTAAAGGTAACCGTGGAGGTAGAAGGGACAAAGGACGAAATACACAAGAAGATGAAGAAGAACATTCGGGATCTTCAGAAGATAGTGAAATAGACAGTGGTGACTCAGATTGTGAATCTCAAAGCGATTTTAGTGACCAGCAGTCTAAAAAATATGACAGGGGAAGTCAAAGAAATCTGAGCAGCATCAAATCACATGGTCTGAACAAAAGGTTTGTAAAATCATCAGAAAGTGTCAATACTATAGGTTACAGAGAAACCAAACAGAGCAAAGGAGGAAAACGTGGTAATTATAGACAAAATGATAATACGAACTCGGATCAGTCATTTAATATTTTTGATAGTCATCATGGGAAGCAATCTGATTTTCAAAGAGGTAGAGGAAATGGTCAAAAAAAGGGAAGGGGAGGCAGTCAAAGTATGAGTGATAGCTTGAATGAACCAAATGCAAAAGAAGATGATACGCTAGGCCAACAGAAAAGAGGACCGATAGGTAGAGGTCGCGAGAGGGGTATGGAAAAGCGTGGTGGAGATAGATTATTAGAAAATGATCAGACGGACACCTCTGATGGACATAAAAATTACAAGACTGATAAAAGTCATAATCGAGTAGAGCGTAAGGATAGAAGTCAGGGTCGTCGAAAAGAAAAATATGACAAATTACAATCTGAAAGGGACGACACAGAGGACAATGAGAGTGAAATACCAGATGTTGATGATATTGAGGTATTTAAATTTTTGATAAAAAATTTCAAGGGAGGTTGTTCATTTGAAGATCTATTGAAGAACTGTCATCTTTTCCCTTACAACTCTAACATATGTCTTTGGTTCAAGAAACATAGTCGAAGATTTCATGTTTTCTGGGATGGAAAATCCATTGTTTATATCCAACCATTTTTCAGGGATGCAAACATTTGTGCCATTTGGAACAATAGAAAAAATCCCGGTCAGTGTGAGAACACTTCGTGTCATTTCTTTCACGTTTGTCGTCGTTTTATCCGAGGTAACTGCAACGAAAGTAATTGTTCGCTGTCCCATAGTTTCAGAAGCCGACACAATCGTCATTTAAAGAAGAAACTTGGCATAAGCGATTTTAGTGAAGCTGACATAAAAATTGTTTTAAATTGTAAATCCCCATCACTTTGTGTAGATTATATTTACAACAATGGGTGCAAGATAGAAAATTCAGATAAAAGATGTCCATACTTACATTTATGTCAAAACAAAGTATTTAGAAAATGTGAAGACCCATGCAAGTTCCAGAAAACGCACTCTATCACCCAGTTCCACAACAAATGGGTTCTAGAATCGTTTCATATGACGGAATGGGAAGAGGAACGAGTGCTTAAGACTATATATGTACCACCAAGACAAAGAGTAGAAAGTGAAAAATATTCCGATGATTCTGACCCCAGTCAAGTTGAAGATGGTATTGATGATTACAATACATATAAGGACGACAGCGACGTCAATGTCAGTACTGAAAGTCTTTCGGGTACTGCTTCTGGTCCGGTAAAAGCATCCCAAATGGTGATCACTTCTGATATCCAAAGTAAAGAGAACTTAACGGAAATTGACAAACCAAATAGTGGTCGAAGAGCAAGATTTGAATCAACAAAAAATATAACTTGTGGGATTGTGGGTAAAGATGATCTAGATCTATCTAAAATGTCTACATCCAAAATACTATTTAAAGATGGGGACGAGGATGATAACATAAAAGAAAGAGAGAGGATAATGATGCAAATGTGGGAACAGGAGGAACACGGCATGAATGCTACAGACAATAATAAAAGAGTCAAGCCAGAACCATTATGTCGCAACCCGTCAGATCCAGATTACCAGGAAACAAACCCATCTTTATTGAAAGACGAAGCAGAAAAATCCAAAATCTGCTTATTTGTGTCAAAAGATAAATGTCCGTCGCAATCATGTAAAAACCACCACCTACAAAGTGGATTGCCGTACTTGTGGCAATTAAAGATATCTAAAGAATGGGTCTCTTTTTCGTCGACAGAGAACGAGATCATAGAGAAAGCTTTTTGTAATGTACAAGATTATGTAGTAATGGAAGTAAGTTTTTATTATAATAGAATGTTTCAATATTACCTTTTGATAATATGGTAAATACAGTCAAGACGTTTATGGTATAATTCCTGACAAACCTTCGATTTAAAAAGCATAAGATCGATTTAAAAGTGCAGTTAACAATATCATGATCAAGTTCTGAACTCTTATATTGCAATGAGAGCAAGTGAAATATTGCAAATGACACAAATATCTATCATAGTTGTTAAAATCAAGGTTAGTAGTTAGCAATTATATATAACATAATATGCTGTTTTATGTGTAATTATTTAAGTAATACTAATCTCATGAATAATGCACATTCACCGAGATTTGAAATGGCAGAAAATACCTTTTTTGAGCTAATGTTAAGCATTGTATTGTTTAGAAAACCGGTAAAAGATATAGTTACCATATTTGGTTTGCAAAGATGCATGCCGTAATATTAAATGTTGATGACCAAGCAGCTAGTGGGGACAATCAGTGGAGTAATGTAAGACGGCTCAGTACTCATTCATTCGCTGAGAGGAAAACATCGGTTGACAGCTATTTAACACAGTGGAGGTGGTATTTGAAAGATGACAGTGATAAATGGACTATGTTTGACAAGGTCAGATTATTTCATCTTATATAAAAAGAAGATGTGGTATGATTGCCAATGTGACAACCTTCCACAAGAGACCACAATGACACAGACATTAACAACTATAGGTCATCGTGAGGCCTTCAACAATGAGCAAAGCCAATACCGCATAGTCAGCTATAAAAGACCCCGAAATGACAATATAAATCAATTCAAACGATAAAACTAACGGCCTCATTTATATAAAAAAAAATTAACAAAAAACAAATAAGTAAAACATAAAAAACGACAACCACTGAATTACAGGCTCCTGACTAGGGACAGGCACATACATATATAATGTGGCAGGGTTGAACATGTAAGTGGGATCCCAACCCTCCCCCTAATCTGGGACAGTGTTATAACAGTACAACATAAGAACGAACTAAAAAAATCAGCTGAAAAAGGCTTAATTTAGTTCCTTTCAGCGATGAAACATTGATAACTTGTGTTTCATTCTTTTTCTTCACATGGTTTACCTTTATAGCGAAAAGGGCCAACAACCAAAGTGGATAGTAAGGTTTTCTTAAAAAAATAGAAAATTGTTTTGTTGATTTTTAAGTTCATTTTTCAAAAATATGCAAATCACTATAATTTATACATTATAGTCTAAGAAATAATATATTGTATTAAAGATAACAGCGTATGAAGATATTTCGAATGCGTACAAATTGATAAATATAAATATTAAGTAAGAAATACATGTAAGATACATGTAAGGAACCGGTTTTCACTAGTTCGAACACTTTGATTGCAACTTCCACACAGAAAGTTGATCCTAAACGGTGTAAAACCTTGAAAATGTCTTACTAGTTGTGTCACAAAATATGTTTGTATTTTGCTTTGCAAAATATTGCGTCTATGGCCCCTGAGGAATTCTTTTTTAGGTGAGTGTGTTATGTATCGTTGAATCTTATACAACTCTATCATGCTCCTAAAATTGAGTATCATATGTTTGCATTACAGCCTCTGTGTTAAAAGCGATGCTGATGAATTAACAAATTCAGTGTACATCTTACAATACGTTGCCACTGGATTATTTAAATGAATTATTGGTTTTAAATATGTAACCAGTCTGTAAGGGTAATGTATATACGTACATATATCTGTGCTCGTTTAGTTTGGTTAACAATCAACATCTCCGTGAGCACACATAATTATAAATAGTCTATAATTGTTTTTGTTATTTTTCTACTTGTTATAAATAGAATTATCAGTTTTGCATCAAAATATATAATTCATAGTTTGACATAACAAATATATTTTATTGCTTTCAAAGGATGTGTTTTTGTTCACCCTTGAAAAGAAGTATCAGACAAAACAGAAGACGTATTTGTATACGAAAGAGAACGAAAACTTCATGTATAGGATAGACTTCATGAAGATGACACATGTGAACCTAGAAACAGATTATGTTAGACAAATTAACAGACGTCCTTTGTTTGTTTCAAAAGATGATGTACTTCAGAATCATTTGTAAGTATTGCACAAATATTAAAATTGTTAGTATTGCACGTATATTACAATTATTTGTTTTGCATTACTATCTATAATGAAAAGGTCATGACTACCTTAAGTTCTATATTTCATTCACGCTCAAATTCGAAAAGATTATGCAATGCTATAAGGTGTGATTATTGATAGAGACTTAGTGTTTTTTAAAAGTTCGAAACGAGTTCTCAATATTTTCATAAATGCAAATGTTAATCATTTAACAATATTGGTTGAAAAGAACAGTACCGATCTTAAGTGAATTTACAGCATTTCATTAAAGCATTTTCAATAAAGGACAAATCTAATCTAACCAGAATTTTTTTCGATAGTTTATGTTTAAACAGGCCTTTCCTTCGCTGCCTATTCTTTAATGCCCTTTCAACACATGCCATCCTTTTGATGGTAAACAAAATAGAGTGAATATAAATATGAATGGTTTTTTTTCAGGATAGAATCTAAAACCAATATTACCTTTGTTAACGGCACCTTGTACGTTTTAGTGAATGACTAATGTAAATGTAAACTAATCAAATAATGAAATAAGTGTTTATATTTGAAATCAACCATGACGTATTAATGTTGTTTGTCTGCTTATAGCCTTGTTTTTTTTTTCTGTATGGATACGCAGACAATAGTGTATTGTAGGTAGTACATCTTATATTATATCTTCTAACACTTTGAAAGCTTTCCATCACATAAGGGAGACAACTCATTAAAATTCATAAAAAACAATAATTCCAAAAAACATGGAAAAATTTGTGTTAAATTTTGTTTTAGTCCAAAGAATATACCATTTCCTGCAGCTATGGGTACAGTAAAACCAGTGCATTTCTATAACTGGGACTGTGCACATGACTTTGAACTGGTTGAACTTGAGACGACATGGAAAGAGTACAGGGAAGTGGTGACATCACTTACCGATACCATGGATCCAGATCGATTTGAGTTCAAGTTTATCTATCGAATTCAAAATAGAAAACTATGGAGCGAATATGACATGTAAGTTTGATTGGATTTCGATCTTGTAAAACAGAAGATAGTGGTCAACAATTTTAAAACGTTAAATGTAAATCAAAATTTAAGGTATATTACATGATAATGAAGCGGAAGCATGAATTAGGTTATCTATTTAAGATAAAAAGGTCGTGTAATTTTCATATTTAAGAAATCGTTCAATGTTATTTCTTATCCAAACTTCCTGATATTTGGATAATTGTTTGGCAAGTACTAATCTATTGTGAAGGAGATGACGATTTTCGTTTTAAAACAGTAACCTGAATATGGATTAATTCTATTTCTGGTGCAACGATTTTTTTCTTTAAGTGATGATTTGTTGAGAATGTGATATCACACTATGAAAGCATTTTTATTCCTGGTTATCATTTTTCATGGTTTAAGCAAAAGGTATATATTTGTTGATTGTGTGTCGACTGCTATTATCCTTTTTCTGACATTTTTTATCTTTTAAGTCTGTTTGTTTTGATCCTATATTAGTATCATTATAATAGAACTTTATGCATCTGTCATACAAGTGATAGGTTTAGCTTGCTTTAAAACAAGATTTTATCCACCTTTTTTTAATACGAAAATGCCTGTACTACGTCAGAAATTTTACAGTTGTTTTTCGTACATTTGATGCATGTTGAGCCTTTGATTTTATAAAATGTTAATAGACTTTTCGTTTTGGAATTTTCCTAGGAGTTAGTGTTTATCGCTGTTTTACTTTCCACTAGACAGAATTTTTGTATTAAAATGAAATGAAACTGATATGCAAATTTTTACAATAGTAGGTTTTTACGAGATGTTGATTAACTCAAAACAAATAGGGTTTTCTCTTTGAAGGCATATATTGAGTTACCAGTTAAGTGTATCAATTTCTGTTTTCAAATACTCGTCATCCACATATTTGATTTTGTTTTCTAATTAGTTGATTCGAAAGTCACTGATAGGTCCTATTTAGACAAACATTTTGCCTGTCATAAAGAACTATGTGTCTGGTATATTTTATGAGTTCTGTTTGAGCAACTGCTTACAGTATGCAGCTATAAGAACAATGTTCTGACAAATCTATGACCACAAATTCACTTACACATACTATCAATATTCCTTGTATCCGGTATACTACTGCTGCATTTTTTACGTACAGGTTCTGTTCTCAAATACTACATGTTGGCTAATAATGGGCTAAAGGCCGAACTTTATAAATTTGAATGCTATTTGTATGTGACGTTGGTTTATTTATGTTTTTTTCACAGCAAAAAGAATCATATGTTAGCTGATGCTGACCAAGATGGTAATGGTAAAACTATTGATGAAAGGAATTTATTTCACGGTACAGATTCTTTAAATACCTGCCGAGGTATTTGTACTAATAATTTTGACTTCAGAACAAGTGGTCGCAATGCAACTGTATATGGGGAAGGTTCGTATTTTGCTGTCCGTGCCAGAACTGGCAATTCATATACACAAGCAGATTTACCAACGGACATTCGTTTCATGTTTAGAGCCAAAGTCTTGGTCGGGCAGTTTACAGTAGGTAATCCTTCCCTCCGTCGACCTCCAGAAATTCCGGGGCAGGTTCATAAGTTGTATGATTCTTGTGTGGATGACGTCCAAGACCCAAAAATATTTGTTGTGTTTGATAGAAATCAGTGCTACCCCGATTACCTGATAATGTACACTGACAAAGAGACAAAGCCCCCTGTGGAAAAGTCTGATGCAAATCCAAATAATACTGAAAACCAAGTTGATGGTTTGGATCCATTAGTGCATTGTAAGCAAGTAGGAAGTTCAACTTCTACAACTATACAAAGATCCCTTCAGTCACCTCCTCATTTTGCTGAAAGTTCCCCGGTAGATGCAATAGCACGTTTCGTTGAGGGTCGAAAAAGAAAAGATGATAATTGTGTTCTGCAGTAAATAAAATTTTGAAATTTATTTTGCCATGATTGAATGGTATATTCTGATGGATTTTTTTGTCAAGTTGCATATCTAATTATATTGTTTTTGTCGAGCATTCGACTTATGTCACAGAAAGCTCGACATAGGGATAGTGATCCGGCGGCGGCGGCGTTAGCTAACTTCTTAAAAGCTTTATATTTTAGAAGGTTGAAGAACTAGATGCTTCATATTTTGTAAATAGATGCTTCATGTTACGAAGTTTCTGTCAGTCCAATGTCCAATGTCCTTGACCTCATTTTCATGGTTCTGTGAATACTTGAAAAAAAAGTTAACATTTTTTATAATGTTAGATTCTCTCTTTGTATAAGTAATATGATAACTGTATTTGGTATTTGCGTACCTTTCAATGTACTAGTGCCCTAATATTTTGTGTATGGAAGGACTTTAAGGTGTACATGTCCAGCTGGCAAGTGTCATCTGACCTTCACAATATTTTCATGGTTCAGTGGCTATAGTTAAGTTTTTGTGTTTTGGACTTTTTTTCTTATACAGTATGCAATAGGTCTACTATATTTAATGTATGGAATTATTGTAAGGTGTACATGTCTAGCAGGCAGGAGTCATCTGACCTTGACCTAATTTTCATGGTTCAGTGGCTATAGTTAAGTGTTTGTGTTTTGGACTTTTTGTCTCATACAGTATGCAATAGGTCAACTACATTTGGTGTATGGAAATATCTTATGATCTATATGTCAGTCACCAAGCTTTCGTTTGACCTTGACCTCATTTTCATGGTTCATTTCTCTGTGTAATGTTTTTTGGGTTTGGTCTGTTTTTCTTATACTATAAGCAGCAGGTCAACTATATTTGTTGTATGGGAGAATTATTAGGTGTGCATGTCTGCCTGCTTTGGTGTTATCTGACCTTGACCTCATTTTCATGGTTCATTGGTCAATGTTTAGTTTTCTTGGTTAGTGTAAGGTTTATGTGACAGTTGTCATAAAGCTTTATATTCAGAACTATCAACATAATATCAATGATAAGTAAAGAAGGCGAGACATTTCAGCGTGTGCACTCTTGTTTTCTAATGCAATAGTTTTGCCTTTCTCTGTTACGCGTACATCCACATAGTGTATTTTACTTGTTGAAAAATAATTGCCTGATGTGTTTATATATATATGTGTGTGTGTTTAATTTTCAGTTTTATAGTTTTAAATTTATGATGTATTTGTAAACATGATCTGACTCCTTGGAAAGCTGTCGATATGTTAACTTTTTGTCTAAACTATAGAAGGAACACTTGGAAATCTATCTTGATGATGTATTTGTTACAAGGGTATAGTAGTTAACTCACTTCTGCTATCAATATTTAGCAGTTTTGGTTAGATCACAAGGAGAAAATGGTGAACATGCTTAACTCATTCTTTTTACGAATCTATTCGGTTTTAAATAAGAATGGAAAGATTTACATGTTCTGCTTTTATAAATCGTTTCAGTTTAAAGGGGAAGTGATTCTATGATTTATAGATCAGTTCTTTTAAGAAGAGATTGTGGTAGTTTGTGGAAATGTTTTGACCGATTATTTGAATAACATATAACTGGTTTTAACAATTACTGTAAAATTATGTGTTCGTTAATTGTTTTAGTTTATTCATTAATAACTTAAAATAAAACTATAGATGATGTATATTTTTCTATATTCAAACCTGACATTTGTGAAATCATGTTGTTCAATACCGTTGTATCCATTAGTTGTTTTGGTTGCTTCATAATCAACAAAACTATATATGTCCAATTAGAAGTGATGTATGTTTTTCGATATTCATAGTTGGATGTTATTAAAATCTTTTCACTTTAACGACAGATTGTATAATATATAATCATATGTATTGCTCTGATGATCTAAAATAATGATTTTTGCTCTTTTTTTATCATTGTGATTGCATCTATGAAATTTGTATGTACTTCTTTTTAATATCTTATTGTTATATTTTTTCTCTTTTAATCATATGTTTTAAAATTAATAATATCTATTGTATCTGTAAACATGATTTATGTCTTGAAAGCAGTATCTGTGTTTACTTTTTTCTAAACTTTTTGATGAACATTAACAAAAATATAAATCACAAAAATACTGAGCTCAAAGGAAAATTAAAAAAGGAAAGTCCCGAATCAAATGGCAAAATCAAAAATATACTTTATACTTGCATTTGGCTGCAGTTTTGGTAAGATCGACAAAGGAGGAAAGGGTGAACATGCTAACTCTTCAATTGTAAGAGTCCCTTCGGTTTAACATTTGAAATGAAAGATTTACATGGTTGTGCCATTCATTTGTTACATATCATTTCAGTTTGAAAGAGGAGAAATTTCTAATTATGAGAGTTCAATATTTAAAATAAGAGCTGGTGGTAGTTTTCGGTGATGTTGTGACTTATTATATGAGTAAAAAAAAACTGATTATGACAATTACTGACAATTGCAAAATCATGTTATTCGTTACCATTGTATTCATTTGTTCTTTTGTTTTATTTATCATTAATTTTAAACAAAACTATAGATGTCCTTAGAAATGAGGTAAGTTTGAATTTCTATATTTATACTTTTATACAATTATTCTGCTCAGATCTAATTAGAGATATTGAATTTTAACAATTTTGAAATCATGTTGATTATATTCATGTAGTTTGTATGTATTCTTTTTTAACGTTGGCTTATTGTTATGATTATTAATCTTTAAATCATATGCTTTAAAATTGAAATATGAGACGATTAATTTTTATCTAGAGAGTTCAATACTTGAGAGAAGAGTTTGTGGTAGTTATTGGTAATGTTTTGACCGATTCTATAATTACAGGTGACAGATTTAGACAATTAATGACAATTATGAAATTATTTTGTTCGTTACCGTTTTATAGATCAGTTCAGTTGTTTTATTTTTATCTTATTCATTATTATACCTTAACACAAAACTATAGATGTCCTTAGAAATGAGGTATATTTTTCTGTATGTAAAACTAGATTTTTGTTTTGATTTTTTTAATTTTTTGACAGATTTTATGATCACATTGCACGGTTCCCCTTACGTAATAATTTCCACCTTTTTAGCTCATCCGGCCCAAAGGTTGAAGTGGGCATTTGTCATCAACTTGGCGTTAGTCGTCCGTCGTAGTCCCTCGTCGTTAACTTTTACAAAAATCTTCTCTTCTGAAACTACTAGGCCATCTTTAGCCAAACTTGAGCACAATCATCATTGGGGTATCAAGTTTAAAAACTTGTCCGATTACCCGGCCAACCAACCAAGATGGCCTCCATGGCCGAAAATAGAACGAAGGGGTACAATGTAGATTTTGACTTATATCTCTGAGACCAAAGCATTTAGAGCAAATCTGACATGGGGTAAAATTGTTTATCAGGTCAAGATCTACCTGCCATGGTATTTTCAGACAAATCTGACCACCAGTTGTTGGGTTGCTGCACTTGCATTGGTAATTTTATGGAAATTTTGCAGTTCTTGGTCTTTATCTTAAATATTATTAAAGATAGAGATGAACTGTAACAGAACAAATGCTCAGTAAACATGGTAAAGTAAGATAAAAAAAATATTCAAATAAGACAACATGACCAAAATGATCAGTTACCCCTTAATTTTTAACACATTTAAAAAAAAAATTCTTCTCCTCTGAAACTACATAGACAAATTTAACCAAACTTGGCTCATAAGGAGATATTGCCCTTTAAAGTCAAATTTAACATTTTTTTTATCAATTTTTGAAATCGTTTACGAAACAACTGACACAAATTTAACCATACTTGGCCAACATACACATAAGATATCTCGGGTTTTTTTTTAAATGTGTCCGATGACCCTGCCTGCCAACAAACATGGCAGATACTGCTAATGATATAAGATAGGGAGAAATGCAGCTTTCGACCTTTCTTTCTGAAACTAAAGCAAAAGTATAACAGTTGCATTACTTCATGTATTAATTGTAAGTAAAGATATCAGGTGTTCGATATACAATATACTGGATACTTGGCTGCACATGTGCAGTTTAAGTAAGACCAGCTAAGAAGAGTGCTTAGCCCATACTTTTATTTTTAAAGAATCTATTCGATTTCAAATTAGAAAGAAGAAAAAATTACATGTTCGCTCCATTAATTTTATTAATCATTTCATTTTGAAAGGGAAGCTAATCTATTCTTGTATTTTTTTTAATGATGTCTTATGATATATATTTTTTTTTGTCTTTAAATCATATGTTTCAAAATCAAAGTATATTATTTATTTGTAAACGTGATCAATTTCGTATTGTGTTTACTTTTTTTCTAAACCTGTCTTTAAACTCACTTAAGACTCCTGGTGAATCTGTAACAGTTTTGATGGGGACAGCAAAACAGAAGAAAAGTTCCCGTGTGTAGCCCATTCTTTGACTACAAATCTTCTAAATAAGAAAAGCAGATGAATTAGTAAAGAGATGTATACTAAAAAGTGTGGTATTAGACAGTCCAATAACTAGACATTAGTCATGAGTTTGAATGTCCCTCTGGTATCTTTCGCCCCTCTGTTAACACGAGCATGGTTTGTTTTATATAAAAGGTCTGGAAATACATTTTAATGAAACAAATATTAAAATTTTAACTGTCATTCCTTTGCTGGAATGGTCTATACCAGATATTTTATAAATATTTCGAACTTTTCCAAATTGTCATGTCTTTTTCGCTTGTGAAAGTCTGAAAATTTACTGAAACACTGAACATGTTTTTAAGTCGATCTCTTAGACCTTTCCAACCAATATTGTGATTTTAAAATAAATTTATTAGTTACATTTTTCATTGAATTGTTCTAAGCCATGTCACCAGTTGATGAGAAGGGTATATATTACATATATCTTTAAATAGATATAAATCATAAAAATTGTCACAACGATTTGAACTCAATTGTATTCATTATATTTAGTTGTGATAATTGGATATTTTACTGTTATACATAATTTATAATATTGTGAGCTTTGTTTGCTTCATATTACTATCAACTTATATTAGTAACAATAAATTATTGATATCCTGAATTGTTGAGTTTTATGTCTGATTGATGTTGAGTTTTATGTCTGATTGATGTTGACATTTGATGACGTTAATTGACGTGTTTCTATGTACAGCTTGCAATTCTATAGTGACTGCAATTAAGGTAGATCATAAGTAAATGTTTTTTGAGACAGAATTTTCTTATAATTTGCCAAAATGAAGATTTTACTATGCTTTTTTCAAAAATATAATAAAAAGTATGGGTCACCGTGCTATTTTTCAAGCTATGAGTCGTTGAAAATTGCCTAAATTTGGTTAGTTTATTCACGAAAAAACACATAAGAGTGCATTAAAAAAATTCTATGAGATAGAATTTTGAAATAAATTATGAGAAGATAGGTTTCATAATATGTTTTAAGAAAAGAAAAAGAAAACATGGTGTCACCGAACTTGTTTTCTTGCCACAAGTAAAAATAAAAAAATTCCCTATTAGCCCAGTATAAATTTTGTACTAAAAGAGTTATCTCCCCTTAAATGGCTCATTTGGAAAAAAATGATTTTAAAAACCAAGAAGGTTGATATTTGTTAAAATATTTTGAATAATACAACAAATGAACAAGTTTTCTTTATATAAAGAAACAGTTTAACCATTAAATTGCAAATCTGTTTCCAAATTTGCTGATTTTGGCAAATAACTAGACCGATTTTATACTGTGATTGTTCAATCCAAGATGGCGGTATACCATGAATCTACCTTAAAGGAATTGGATAACAGCTTACAATCTATGAGTATAAACTGTACTTGCTTTACACATTTTATGAACCTCGACAGATATTGTCTTTTAACGTTTTATCAAGTTATAATAACACTTAATACTCTTCTTATTTTGTGCATCAAAAGCTCATTTTGGATTCACTAGAAACGTGTAAACAAATTGCCACGAGTTAAGTGTCACGTCACCCTCTGTTATTCATCTCTTGTGATACTTTTTCTTTAAAGATACAACTATACATCCTGTTCTCCCGTCTAACATTGAGTTCATGTTACAACAACCATTGTTGAAGACATAGATACTAGTATTCAGGAATTAATCTAGTGCACCCCCACTATAGGAAAATTAATCAGATATGATCTCCCGTCATAAATTATGGTTTACCCTTCAACAATGACCAAAGCCCATGTCGAATAGTCAGCTAAAAATGGCCCCCGAAATGGCAAATGTAAAACAATTCAAACAAGACATAAATCCTAATGTATGCAAGTCTGTCTTCAGATGAAAGCTAAAATATTCAAATCTTAACTTTACAATTGAACACAGTCGAAAAAGAGATGAACATCAAGTCAAGGGAGTAGCTATAATGATGAATGAAAGTCTGTTGATAAATTATTTCTTTTGTCTTCTTGAAAATTTCGTTTGTTTTAATCGACACAATACTGCGAATTCATATTAAGGCTTCTATTAACTATTTGTAAGCAGGCAAAACAGTAGATCTACAGCAAACATTCAGTTCTGCAAGGGTGCACATTGTTAAATCCTTGTCTACAGAAACGGGATATCAAAAAAACAAAATGTTTCAAGCCAACGGCACAAATCAAATGTTCAACAATATTTGAATGCAAATATTTATTCAGATTTAAAGAGAAACGAAGGTATGGGTCAAACTAGAAATCTGGAAATCTGAACTGGAAAAGTCATTTAAAAGATCCTAGGAATAGAAATGCAGCCTATTTTTTATCATTTGGCATTGAACAGCTCTTTCAGATATATCCTGGTTGGAACCCCGCACGGAAGGTGCATTCGACTCCAATCTCCATTGACAAGACCTGTTAGTTTTCTTACCGAAGGTCGATGGTTTTCTAAGATACTCCCCAACGTTTCCCACTAAGAAGAGAATGACAGGTGATGCATTCATTAACAGATGTAATTATTTGGAGTTCACGTGATTATTGAGATGTTTTCCTTGTCGGTATATACTAAATTACTATACACCTACGGTTTTTAAGAAGTAAGAATCACCTCTAACATGCATGTCTAACACCCATGTACTTAATTCGAATCTTAAAAGTAACAATTTAACAACATTTAATAATTTTGGTTTGTCCAAAGCACTGGAAGATACCCAGCGGATATTCAAAACTCCTAGGTCGAAGACAAACTGACAATCCATTGCCACAAAACGGACAACACCCAAAAGACAAACATGTACACAAAGCAGTAAATAAAATATAGACTCAGCAGAAGAACCAACATAAAAACTATGTAATCGTAGTACACAAAAACGTTTTCAAGAACTAAGGCCTCATTGTGACTTTGAGATGAAAAACAGTAATAAGAGCTTGTGGAAAACTGACAAAATGTCAGGCCTATGGAAAAAAGAAGGAATGAAGGACTCATTCATTTTCTATATTGTCTAAGACATACATCTAATTATATCGCTGCACATTAAACAACCACTTAATTATCAATTACTAAGTATTGAGAACATGTTTATGTATGAAATGTATGTTACTTGCTATTAAGCAACCATCCACCCAACTATCAATGATTCTAAATATCTTATATCATGATTCTTTCTCATTCAGATAAATTTGAACACACCAAATGATACAATTTTATTAATAAACCAATATATAAGGACAAATAAACAAAACAAAACTAAACATCTTCTGTGATCACATAACACAACTTCCATTTTTAACATAATGCAATTTCAAAAATACTGATTTCTAAAGATAAACCGGATACCATTCTTATGAATACAATATAAGCACGTTGTTTATTATATTGAATACATTCAACATCAAGTAGCAAGCCCTGTTTTTACAGTTTTCTAGCAAATCTAAATCAAATATTTTGTAGTTATCTTGCAATTTAAAGAAGTTGTAAAATGTTTCTTTCTTTCACTCCACTGATTTTGTTTCCAACAAATAAATGAAAATACATTGATGCAAACTTCAGACTGTAAAGTTGGCAACAAAATAATATGAGGTTAATAATATTTTAACACTAATTTTGGCTAACGGAAACAAGGATCACCGAGTTGATAATGGCAATGTTAACAAACTGAAAGTGTACTGTCAATTCAGAAATTCTTTTCTGCAATTATTATTTATAGTTGTATAAAAATTTACAAAAACATGTGATAAATTATTTATTTTTGATATTGTTAGAATATAAATATTGCTATCAAAATTAAAATGTGAGTTTATCTATTTTGTGAAACTTATCCTTTTTGCAATCTTTGCAATAACATATTGATTGCAAATTTTTCTGAATTAATAGTATCACTGCACATTAATTTGTTTATTATAATATGGTTGATTACACAGGACATTCAATCAAGTTAGGAAGATAAATCACATTGGTTAAAAAGATATAACTAATTAATCTAACTGTTGATTATTATTATTCACTGGATACCTATTTTCATGGATATCACGAGTAAAGGTATACCACAAATTTTAATGATAAATGATTTACAAATTTTCTATTGGTTTGTTTGCAGACTTGCAAAACCACGAAAATGCAAAATTTCCTCAATCCACGAAAAATTGATACCAACGAAAATAAAAGAATCCACATACTACTCATACATCTTCTGCATAATATGGAAATCAAAAATTAAACGAAAAATCTGTATATGCAAATTTTAACATTCACAAACATCAATATAAATTGTTCTTTTCTTAATATGGCACAACTATTATGATTTTATCTTGTAAAATGTTAATTTAGGAAATTACACAACCTTTGCTTTCCAAAAATTTAACAAATGTAAAAATATAACAAATATAATGGCACTTTCTCAATAGGTCTAACAATACGTTGTAGAAGTTATCCTGTAAATTGTAAAAATTACAAAAAAAATGAACTCCAAGGAAAATTTGAAATGAAACCTAAGTAATCAAACCGCAAAATCATTAGCTCAAACACATTAAACGAATGGATAACATCTGAATAAATGAAGATTACAAACTACTGGTTGAAGTTCATCAAGAGGGCATCAACAAGAGGGTTTTAGAAACAAAAAACTCAAACATCATCCTTAAAAAATAAATGAAAATAATTATCTTCTTTTTTGAAAAAATTTAGCAGAATAGATATGTTACATACATGAAATTGTACAAGACTGAAAGGCCTGATCTTAGAAACAGGCAATATATAACCTTCTAATTCAATTCATATTTTTTCTATCATTTAAAATAAACTCTAAACAAAAATTCTATTGTGATATCAACTCTTTCAATTTTCATTTAGTAATACCTCAATTAACAAAATATCTTAATTATATACAGCAATAGGTAGCAACATTCTTGCTTAAAATATGTACTACTATTTTTCTATGTTTTTTTATGACCACGCCTGAATTGATGGTTCTATACCTCCAGTCTCATTGTGTGTAGCATTCATCAAATACTAAAATCAAGTATCAACATTATTATGTACAAATTTTCTTAAATCGACAAAAATTGATTAACTATAAAGAGATTGAATCTTATGTATTCCTAGCTATTACAATCAGCAATACGGCTTATATACCTAAACTAGATTTTAAAGAAGCTTTTAAATTCTTAACTAAAAAATAAATGTATGGCCATTGTAGTATTTAAATATAAATGATAAAGATGATTCTAGGACAAAAAGATCACAATTCATTAATTCCCTACCATTTTAATATTAAAGAGAAAATTGATGAAATGAAATCTTTATTATATTAATAAAACAATTGTATGTTAACCATACAAAGAACATACTTTCTAGGCATCATAACATCAAAAGTTCAACCAATCACTAGCTTTGGCAAATTGTTCATTTAACAACATTTGGATCATAATATTTTTATTACAATATTAATGAAAAAAATAGCATCATTTTGTTTTGTCTTTTTGTCAGTGCCTTTTAATCATTTTCCTTTTGACCTGTGAATTTCTGTTATACATTCATCCATTATAGCCCAATTCCTAGAGTGAGCTAATAATTTTCAAATAAATGTTTGATGCAGCTCTTTTCTAGTATACCACAGTTTAAACAAGCAAAAATAAAATAAGTAATTCCTGTACTGGTTGTTTTTTAAATTGATCATCAGCACTATAAATCTTTTAATTTAAATGGTCATACATTCACATTTACAATTTCCTCCCAAAATATACATATATTCAAAAAGCAACAAATGTCTATCTATGCATTTTTTTTTTTATAATATATCCGTTTTGATGAATCAAGAATAGAATTCTCAAATTCTACCAAGATTTTTACAATTCCTTTATTTTATTTTTTTCATTGTATGGGTGTAAAACATAACACTTTGAATGCCAAGATCATAAAAACATCTTTCAGTGGGGATAACATGTTCAAAAATGGTTTTAAATCTATTTGTCTAACCACTTGACTTGGGATTTCACAAGCTTTTTTTCAATAAGCCTTTTAATGAGGGTGGCAAAGGGTTATTTTCGTGCAACATGTTTTGCCATTTTTATTTCACGTGCATCCATGAAAAAGTTTGTATTTCACCGTGTTTCTTAAAATCGGTAAAAATATCAATGTTCAAGAAATTTTTAATTGTTCGTTCGTCGTGAAATGGCAATTCTATATTGTGTTCAT
This sequence comes from Mytilus edulis, assembly GCF_963676685.1. Taxonomy (NCBI): domain Eukaryota; kingdom Metazoa; phylum Mollusca; class Bivalvia; order Mytilida; family Mytilidae; genus Mytilus; species Mytilus edulis. Next base: position 25,829,107 of record NC_092356.1, read on the forward strand.
CGGTACAGATACCCCCTTTACAACCCTCTTTAATGAATACACTAATGTCATAAGTTACAAAAAGATTCTTTTCTTTTTAGAGGTGATGCGTTTGATTTTGTTGTGTATCTATTCAATTATATTACATTTTCTGATTTGCTCAAAAATATTGACATAAATAAGGTCAGGTGAAAACTTTAATGCACTATGACATTTCAATTCTTAATGAACAATGTTTAAAAATAAGAGATAGATTTTACTATCTCAGCCTTAGAACATGCATGGTTAACTGTATTTTATTTGAATATTTTTGTTGTCAATCATCTTGAATGAACAATTACAAATATTTGTTTCAAATATCACCAAAAAAACTCGATTAGTGACAAAGAAATATCAGAATGGCTTAGGCATCTTTTCTCAAAACAACAGTTATTGATAATTTGTAGTTATCTTTTGGAAACCATTTGACTTATTATTGAATTCAATTTTTATTTTATTAATTAATATAGTGTTCTTGAAAAGAATGTTCTATCATTAGACATTTTGACTGTCTCTCTGTGAGTCCAATATTCATTTTCATCAGTCGAATCTTATAAATCAAATTCTATTGAAAAAGTCATTTGCTTGGATTGACATTGAAACACCATATGTCATACATTTCAATTCTGAACAGACAAATGCTCGAGGCTGACAATATTCAAGATCTCTAAAATCTAATATGAGTAATTTAAGAAAAAAATCAATTTATCATATTTGGGTCATATTTAAATTTGAATGTCATAGTATTGTCTGAAACAGAATATTATTTTTTGTAATAATAAATAATCCATAACAAACAAAATTTAGCTGTAACCATGGTAATATGAAACTCCCTTATTATAAAACAATCAACCCTAACAAAGAGTAAACATATTTACTCCTGTCAAAAATTTCAAATTGTGTTTTACGGGACAATATACATAGGATTTCATTAATGATTTGGGATAATTCTACATGAAATTTGTAACATATATAATCTACATTTGTTTAAAATGTTTCTCTGACATCATAATGTGTATATCCTAATTAGGATAGGAAAAGTGAATTCATATACAAAACATGAAAACAAAATCCTTCACAAAATTATGTCTACTTATAGACATTTTTTTACTGAAGAACGCATTTTTCCTCTTTCCTCTTACTATGCTCATTTAAAGCTGCTCTGAATGCTGCTGCTGATTCTTCTACATTTCCAGCAGATGCCTGTTGGAAACTTTGCATTGTGGGAGTAGTTGGACTTCCTGCTTGATGTGGATAAACTAATGGGTCTCCGACATATAATGAAGAACCAGAGATACTTGTTGCAGCAATGGTTGGATCCACTGGAGGCAATGTCTCTCTGTCAGTGTACATAATTAGGTATTCAGGATAACACTGATTTCTGTCAAAGACAACATAGATTTGAGGATCTACATTTTTATCAACGCAGGAATCATACAACTTATGTACCTGTCCTGGAATTTCTGGAGGTCGACGAAGGGCTGGATTACCTTTTGTATACTGCCCAACCAAAACTTTGGCTCGAAACATGAATCTGATATCTGTAGGGAGTTCTGCCTTTGTATAACTATGGCTCATTTTAGCACGGGCAGCAAAGTAGGAACCTTCACCATATAGTGTAGCATTGCGACCACTGGTTCTGAAGTCAAAATTATTGGTACAAATGCCACGGCAAGTATCCAAGGAATCTGTGCCATGGAATAAATCTCTCTCATCAATATTTTGACCACGACCATCTTGTTCAGCATCAGCTAGCATGAGCTTCTTTTTTCTAAGATTTAAATAAAAGATAATAATTGTTTAATACCTATATAATTTAATTTTGGATGTAACAGGTCTTATGATTGGGTTACAGTGTTTTGTTTATCAGCTAATAGACATAATTTTGTCATGTGACCATCACGTCACTAAAGTTTTTTCATGATTTACCTCAACTTAAAATGGAATTTAGAATTCATTTATAAGGAATGACAGGAATATTTTTCTGTCTATTTGAAATAACATGTGGTGTACACTGAATAACCTGCATAGTGATTCCTTAAATACATGTAATTGAAATGGAATAGTTATAGCCTATGAATAGCAGTCAAAATCTTTTTCGTTTTTATTGCTCATGTTACACAATCTGATGTTTAATGCTTTTGAACATTGAAATGTTTGAATAGGGTATATATTCCTGTTAAAGCCCTATACTAGCAACTGCAAATAGATTATATATACTTAATGCCCTCATTGCCTAGGTGGGACATAAAAGTTAATAAATTTACAAAAATAATGTACTTTTAACTCCATAAATGTTCATGATGTATAGAAAAAGTAGAATATGTTTTATTTATGAGGGGTGGAAATGGGGGTCATAAAAAGGGGGAGTGAAAATTGGTATAATGACAATATCTAACATAGAATGTTTAAACATAGTACAAAGTACATAAAGATAAACTCACATGTCATATTCACTCCAAAGTTTTCTATTCTGAATTCTATAAATAAACATAATCCCGAATCTGGTTGGGCTCATGGAATCCTGTAGTGACTGCATAACATCTATAACCTCTTTCCCTGTTGTGTCAAGCTCTACCAGTTCGAAATCATGTGCACAGTCCCAATGGTAGAAATGCATTGGTTTGGCTGTACTCGTGGCAACTGGGAACTGTATACTATCTGGACTACAAAAGGAAGGAAAATGAATAATTACAAATTTATTCTCAATTATCCCTTTTTTATGTTTCAACAACAACAAGAGGCTGTCACAACGACAGCAAACCGGATTTATTAATATTTATTTGTGTCCTGGCAATATCACAAGAACCATTACTGATGAATGGTGAAAGTGAAAATCGTCAATATCAAATTTGACCTCCATTTTGTCATTAGTATCAACATATTAAAATTTGAAAAGCTTAGATTGAATGGTTCATGAGTAAATGCAACAACGTGAATGGAAACGCCATTTTACAATCTTTCAAGTACCATAACTCCTGAACGGTAAAAGTCAAAATCGTCATTATTGAACTTGACCTCTATTTTGCCATCAGTAACAACATATAAAAATTTCAAAAGCTTTGGTTGAATGGTTCATGAGAAAATGCACAGACACGACTGGAAACACCATTTTTCAATCTTTCAAGAACCATAACTCCTGATTGGTAAAAGTCAAAATCGTCTTTATTGCACTTGACCTCTATTTTGTCATCAGTAACAATATATTAAAATTTGGGAAGCTTTGGTAGAACAGTTCATGCGTAAATGCACGGACACGACTGGAAACTTCATTTTTCAATCTTTCAAGAACCATAACTCCTGAACGGTAAAAGTCAAAATCGTCATTATTAAACATGACCTCCATTTGGTCATCAGTAACAACATATTAAAATTTGGGAAGCTTTAGTAGAACAGTTCATGCGTAAATGCATGGACACGACTGGAAACTTCATTTTTCAATCTTTCAAGAACCATAACTCCTGAACGGTAAAAGTCAAAATCGCCATTATTGAACTTGACCTTCATTTAGTTGTCAGTAACAACATATTAAAATTTTAAAAGCTTTGATTGAACGGTTCATGAGTTAATGCACGGACAACATTTGATTGCCGCCCGCCTGCCCGCCCGCCCGCCCGACTGCCCGACCGCCCGCCCGCCGTACATCCCCAAATCAATAACCGACATTTTTGTCACAAAAATCCGGTTAAAAATTCTTGCTGTCTTTGCTGCTGTGTGAAGTGTAGTTTTGACTGCCAAAAGTATATAGATAATTAAAAGATGTGGTATGAGTGTCATTGAGACAACTCTCTATCCAAGTAACAATTTGTAAATAAAAGTCCATTTAACATAAAATAAATGAAGAATGTATTCATGGGAAACAGATACCTCACCTGCTTGTAAATATATGTCATATCTCTCAACTTGTATATTTGAAAAGGATCATTACTCAAGAATAACACCACTGACAGATGTAAGGACATGGGTAAAACAGCAGGAGCATCAAATCAGAGAGAGAAAAAAATTGTTTAAATTACACAGGTGAAATAACTTAAATTTATATATGTAAGGAGATTTCTACTATATGCAATATTTCATAATTTGGTTTGACAGTTATACAAGTAACTTGAACATCAAAAAATAATAAAAGTAAACAATTCAACTCTTAACTTACTATTTCTTTTGTTGCACATCATCTTTCGAAACAAACAGTGGACGTCTGACGATCTTTCTTTCTTTATATGTATCAAGGTTAATCTGGATCATCTTTGGGAAGTCTATCCTGTACATGAAGTAGTAGTTCTCCCTGGTATACAAATAAGTCTTCTGTTTTGTCTGATACTTCCTCTCAAGGGTGAACAGAAAAACATCCTTGGAAAAAAATAAAGGAAAAATTTGATTGACCTGAACCAGAATAGCTTTTGTATTATTGTATATTACACAACATAATAGCATGAATGGTGTTTTCAAAAACTTGAAACATAAAATTTGTTAAGGATTCAACAGTTATATATCCTCAATGCTCTTCAACTTTGTACTTGTTTGGCTTTATAAATATTTTGATATGAGCATCACTGATGAGTCTTATGTAGACGAAACGCGTGTCTGGCGTACTAAATTATAATCCTGGTACCTTTGATAACTATATATATCACCTTCGTCTGTATACAAACTTTATATGTCAAAACAGCTAGTTGGATATTCTTAACCTTTGTATTCTCTGTTTTAACAACCTTTCAGGATCCTTTGGTTTTATCGTAGTGATAAACACCTTAATAAATTTGGATATAGTAGTTATCAGGGAAGAAAGTATAATTTATAGTTTATGGTGTGGTCAGAAACATGTAAAACAAAAAATTGTGGGGTTTTAAATTTATAACATAACATGAACATGATGAACAGGCAAAAATAAAGCATCTCACCTTATTGTACATATTCCATGTCCTACTATCATCTTTCCAATACCATCTCCATTGTGTAAGATAACTATCAACCATCATTTTCTTCTCAGCAAAGGAGGGGGTACTTAGACGTCTGACTTCACAGCATGTATTGTCAGCAATAGCTGCAGGTTGACCATCAACATCATAGATAACGGCCTGCATATTTGAAAACCTCATATGGTAACTGTATTTAATACCCATATACTTCACCTGAAATTAAGTAAAGATTTAAAAGTGAAATTCATACTTTTAATATGTTGAGTTATCTTCTATGATCACTAATTTTGCTTTGGAAACAAAGCTATGATCTGATTCCAAAAATTCATTGGCTGCACATGTAACGGTTTATTTCTTCCTCTGTGATATTTTATCCGGGGGATAATTTGTCCCAGTAATTTTATTATTTCACAGGTAGATTTTTTCCAGAGGAGTAAAAATGTATCTGTGTTATGCGGATAGTATGTACCAGTATATATTATCCATTCCATATTTCACAGAACCTTGTGAAATAGAGTCCCATTAACTACTATGTTAGTTACTCGCAATCAATATACATATACCTGACTATAATTATAAATGTTTCAAAAAGTTAGAACAAATTTGCATAATTTATCAATCAAATGGAGGTAATTATGAGCAATTTTTATTTTAAAGATATTAATACTATATTCCCGAATCTCATAGTGATATTTTTCCTTGAATCTTATTTTTTATATTCATTTATATAAAAAGATGACTTAAAACATTATTTAATAAGACAGATAATATTTCACAGGAAAATACTATCCAGCTGTTGAAATTACGTTTGTTCCGATATATTGTTATGATTCATCCATATTTTCAACAACTAAATCTTTGTCCCCTGACAAAACTATAAAATATAGTTAAAAATATCATAATACTCAAATTCTTCCATAATACTGTTTACAGTAGTAACGCAACTATATTTCTACCTTTACTTTTTATTTTATATTTGTACTGAGATCTTAAAACAACTCACTTTTACCTGTATATATCTTACCTTATCTTATATATATGTATTAAATTAATCGTGATATTATTTAAAAATTATGATCTTTCAAATTACTTCTGGTTTTCTTTTATATGTTTTATGATAATTGTCTTTTCAAAAGAATGATATTTACTTGAACATTTCAGGATATTATTTTCAATGATAATATATGTGAAAATATTTCCCATTCTAATACCTTTTTTTTTAACAATTTAGCTTTAATTCATATACACTATTACTATTTCATAGCTTTTGTAAAGATTAAGTTTTTTTAATAACTAAATTCAATAGTTTGACTACCCAGATAGAATTTCACGGCAAAGGAAAATTTATCCTAGGGAAATATTTTCCTCCGAATAAAAAAATAACAACTATTGAAACATTTTTTCCACCGGATCAAATTTCACGCGGATATAATTTTGCTTTACACACATGCATGAATAATGTCACATTTAAAATTGCAATGTCTGTTATATTTTTTTTTAACTAAAAGGGACATTTGTGTAGATGTTTCTTGCTAAGAAATTAAATAAAATCTTTCTAAAGTAAGATTACATTTATCTGTTATTGTAAAACAGGTGATTTTCCATTTTGAATATATATATTAAAAAAAAATAACTGCCTTTTGAACATGTTTTATAGGTCTGCTTCGAAATTCAAAAATTCTAAATTTTCTTATTAGAATAAAAACCATTCTATCATGCCATGCTTAATGCTCATTTAAATAAATATGGGTTAAGTGAGGATATCCAAATTGCACCTGTTTTGACAGTTTTTTAACCTACATTTATGAGGGGGGATAGGAGGGGTCTTGATCCCGAAATCCCGGACTTGAAAAAACGAAATCCCGAGGTCCCGAATTTAAATAAAGCAAATCCCGACATCCCGAAATCCGAAAAAAAGGATTCCCGGATCCCGAAAGGGTCAATCCCGAAATCCCGAGCTTAAAAACACCCGATCCCGGAGTCCCGATAAAGGTCCTATTCCCCCTCATTTATTTATGCTTCAGATAAAAGTTTTCATTATGTGTTTATTTTGTAGATGTATCATTATAAACTATATAGTTTCACCAATTTAATTTTAAATCCATATTGAATCATAAAAAAAATGGTCTGAACTGACCTCCAAACCATCAATGATTCTGTGATGAGGAGTACCCAAATTGCATCGATCATGCTTGAATTTGCATCGTCAAAAGTCGAATAACAGAGCTTTAGTTTAATTTCTTCAAATATTTTGAAAAATTGGATATTAGTCCATGCTTACTCTTCTTTTTTTAAGAAATCGATACTTGTAACATATTGTATTTGTCAATTTTAAAAAGATGATGTTTTGATGACGTCGCATGGCGACTTTTCCGTACATTTTGCTTTTTCAGTAAATACTTCTACTTTTGATAAATATTGTGTACCTTTTGTGTATATCTAAACATGTTTACCTATGTTGAAAGACGTGCATAGTATCAAATGATAAGATATACAAATTATTTGGTCTCTAGGAAATCTTGTAAGATTTCCGTTGCTATTTTTGTGAAATAGATGCAATTTGGGTACCGTTACGTTAGGCATTGTATTTGTCATTACATTAATGCTTGATATACAGATATTGAAAAATACACTGCCTACCCATATTAAACTGAGCATAGAGCATCATGAGCATGGCATGAAAGAATTATTTCATACTTTTTTGGCCTTCAAAGTGCCGTATTCATAAAGTTAACATGATAAACAGTATCTTCAATCAATCTTTACATGAAAATACTTTAAAAAGTCCTGAATCTCAATCTAGTCAAGGATAATTCTACTGGCCTGAGCCATAATGTTTATGCCGGATAATGCTGAAAACTACACAATTGTAATGTATACCAATCTTAGGTCACCCTTAGCAATTTTGTTGTTTGATGTTGCAGACCAATGCCTTGTAGGATTAGGCAGAGATTTTTTTGGGGGCCAACAACATAAATATTAGTATTTTATATACCTTCTTATTTGATCAAAAATTAAGAGATATATCATGCCAACTGTTTTAAATATTTAAAAATACAACTATTGTCTGACTACCATATGCATGTGCAACTATACAATGTATACCAATATCACAACTATACTTTTTCTAAGATCTTGGCAAAAAAAAAAATCAATGTATCATCCCAACCTTATGACATTCCAAAAAACATGTTAAAATAGAAAATGATGGAGTTTAATCCCTTTAATATTTGAATAATTAATTAAACAATGCAGAATCATTCAGAGGACTTTCATACTTTGAGACCATATTCTACTCCCTGGGTTATATTCACGCCATCTCTGAGCAGTAGTGTCCACTGCTAGTGGTACCACATAAACTGACCTAATCACACACTAATACATTGTTGATGACTCTGCAAGTCAAAGTCTCGTTTTTTTTAACTTTTAATTTGTCAACACAAGACAAAAACATATGACTAGAGAATTTCCAATATTTATAAACAGAGCTTACATTCACCAACCCTAACATCACTTTAAATTTTGTAGTAATTTGACAAGACATGCATGAGCTAGGTCATGCTATGTGAAAAATTACCTTAAATTGGGCATCTAAAAGTCCCATCACTCTGGAATAATAAATCAGAAAATTTCAAAATCAAAAAGTACCTTTTATTCTTTAGCAATGTTTAGGGAACACATACATGTACTGTAATATTTGTTCCATTGGAATATAATATAACAGAGTATTTGTTCCATTGGAAATAATATAACAGAGTATTTCTTCCACTTGGACCTTATATCATGAAGGATTTCTTTTGTTGTGTAACACCACTTCATTGGAACTTTTGTGGATAGTCGTTTCATTCATTGTCATTGGCAATCATACCACATCTCCTTATTTTCATATAACATCTTAAAATGGTTAACATGATGGTTAAGGTGGTACCCAACACTTTCACTAAAATTAATTTGGCTTGTTTAATTTTCATAAAATTTTGTCAAAGTATTTACTTTGAGTCTTTAATAAAAATATTAAAATTTTAAAATTTTTGAACCAACTGTTTTGTCAAAAAAAATACACTGGTTATATAGCAATTTGACAAACACCAATTTTGATCCTTGAGAAGCTTAATATTCCTTTTACAACACAACGTAATTAAAACGTTTAGCTGACTTTACAGAGTTATCTCCCTGTAGTGTTAGGTACCACCTTAAATAGAATAGAAAAATTTGTAAGGGTTCCGCAGAACTCAGTGTCTCGCCTACTTTTGCTGTTAATAACACACTCAACAAAAATGATGAAAGAAATCAATAAAAATGTTCCTCTCGATACAACTTTTGATTGTCAGAAGCTATAGTCCATCCAAGTTTGGTAAAAATCCAGGATAGTTTTAAGATCTTAAAATTGTTTTAAAAACTTTAACTCATGCAGACTTTATGTAATGTTAACTGGAAGAAAAAGTCCATTTATAAGTAAAATACAGGAAAAATGGGATTATTGTTTTTTTACAAAATTTACTTCTGGATACTAATAATCTTATGATTAGCATGATTAGAAACATGCTTTTGTCCAAGTTTGGTACAAATCCAGGATAGTTTAAGAAAGTTATCAAAATTTTAAAAACTTTAACCACAAAGTGAATGTAATGTTTCCTGGCAGAAAAACTAAGTCCATTTATAAGTATAATACAGAAAAATTGGGAATTCTATTTTTACCAAATTTACTTCTGGATACTATCTTATGATCATAAACAAGCTTCTGTACAGGTTTGGTACAATCCCAGGATAGTTTAAGAAAGTTATTAAAATTTTAGAACTTTAACCACAGAGTGAATGTAATGTTTCCTGGCAGAAAAAGTAAGTCCATTTATAAGTAAAATAAAGAAAAAATGAAATTTAATTTTTACAAAATTTACTTCTGGATACTATCTTATGAACATAAACAAACTTCTGTCCAAGTTTGGCAGAAATCTAGGATAGTTCAAGAAAGTTATTAAAATTTCAAAAACTTTAACCACAGAGTGAATATTTATGGACGCCGCCGACAACATCGACAACGCCGACGGAATGTAGGATCACTATGTCTCGCTTTTTCGACTAAGGTCGAAGGCTCGACAAAAAGGAAAGGGGAATACCATTCTTATCCTTATTAATTACATGACCAAATATTTATGAAAAGTTTTCATTTTACAATTGACCAGAAAAGATCATCATACATGTATAAATTTAACACTAAAATACCATAACTTTGAAAGAGTATATGAATATTACTATTGTGTGAAATTTTTCAGATTAAATTAAAAGGAACCATGATAACCTCTATAAACTTACTTCTGTTGATTCAACATCTAGTAGATTGCAGTAACCTTTCTCTATTTTCTCGTTCTCTGCCAAAGTTAGAGAAAACCATTTGCCAAACATTTTTATTTGCCACAAGTAAGGAATACCACTAGGTAGATGTAGATTTTTACATGATGCAGACGGACATTTATCCTTTGACACAAAAATGCAGATTTTGGAAATATCTATTTCATCCTTTAACACAGAAGGGTTTCTTTCCTGGTAATCTGGATCTGTTGGACTCACTTTCGAAGGTCTTGGTGGGGGCTTTGGCTTGACGACTTTACCAGCACTGGTTCCCTGCTTCTCCTGTTTGTACTGTTCCATCATTATCCTCTCTTTTTCTTTAATGTCGTCATCATCATCATATTTTTGTTGTGGTAACGACATTTTAGGAAGACCTTGGTCGTCTTTACCGACAATTCCACAAGTGATATTTTCTGATGATTTGAATCTTTCTCTGCGGACAAGTTTCGTTGTTCTTCTTTCCCTAACATCCTCTATACTTAGATTTTCAACAGAGTTGATCAACTTATTGAATTTTCTGGCAGGACAAGATGCAGTACTTGATAAGCTTTCACTACTGACATTTACATCGCTGTCGTAACGAACACTGGTATCATCAGCCTCATCTTCATCGTGACTGAGGTCAGAATCATCGGAATAATCCTCGTTTACTTTTCTTTGTCGGGGTGGTACATATATAGACCTCATTACTCTTAACTCTGCCCATCCCTTCATATGACATGAAGTCAGAACCCATTTGTTGTGAAACTCATCGATAGAGTGAGTTTTCTTGAACTTGCAGGGTTCTTTGCATTTTCCAAATACCTTTTTCTCACACAGGTGTAAGTGTGGACATCTTTTTTCTCCGTTTTCTACCTTACAACTATTGTTGTAAACATAATCTGCGCAAACTGATGGAGAATTACAATTTAAGACAATTTTAATGTCAGCATCACTAAAATCGCTGATTCCAAGTTTCTCCTTTAAATGCCGATTGTGTGGATTTCTAAAACTATGAGACAGTTGACAACTGCTATCTCTACAGTTGCCTCTAATAAAGCGACGACAGATATGGAAAAAATCACATTGATCATTCTGACATTGACCTGGATTTTGCTTGCTGTTCCATTTGTTGCAGAGTCTGGCATCTTGAAAAAAGGGTTGGAGATAAATAATGTCCTTCCCTTTCCAGAACACATGAAATCTTCTACTATGCTTTTTAAACCACAGTGGAATATTAGAGTGCATAGGAAAAAGATCACAACGTCTTAAAAAGTCTTCAAAAGTACATCCTCCACCAAAAATTTTAATCAGAAATTTAAATACATCATTGTCATCCACGTCAGGTATTTCTCCATCTTCCAATTCATTTGTTCTCTCATTTTGCTGTCTACCACCTCTTTCACGACCTCTATCTCGACCTTTTCTCCTCCCTCTTTGATTTCCATTGGCATCTTCTCCGTCATTTTCCCTTCTATCATTTCTATTTTCATTCTGTCCACATCCTCCTCTTCCTCTCTGTTGACCTCGACCTTGACCTCTTCCTCCAACTCCTTGATGACCACGGTTGCCTTGGCCAATTTCCTCATTAGGATTTGACTCTCCTTCATTCATATGACTGGTTTGGCCACCTCTGCCTCTATTATAACCTCCTCTTCCTCTTCTGTTCTGTCTAGAACCTTGACTACCAATACTGTCAACACTTCCGAAAACTTTATTCAGATTTCCTCGACTTCCTCTGTTTGACCTCTGACCAAGGAGATCATCTCTAGATCCTAAGTATTTATCCATTTCATCCTCAGATTCAGAAGATTCAGAAGATTCTGAATCTTCTGAATCTTGCTTGTCGTCCTTATGGTTATTTTTCCCTCCACGACCTCTGCGATTACGACCACCTCTTCGCCTACGCCCTTTAACACCTCCTCTTTTACTGTCATCGCCCATATCTTCACCTTGAACCCCAGTTTCAACTCTGTATTGTTCTCCTGGTTCTTCTGACAATAAAGATTTGAATTTTAAGAAGCCATCTTCCTCAGATTGATTTGTCTGTCCTGATCTGGTATGATCTTGTGTTTCATTCTCCTCAGTTTTTTGTTTGTTCTTTTTGGCTTTTTTCTTCTTGGGTTGTTTTTCTCTGTCTGGAGGTTGTTGGTTCATCTGTGGACTACCATGATGGTCAATTATATTCAAATTTCCTGCAAAGAAGTATAGATATCTTTTCTGAGAAATGATTATGTCACTAAAATTCTTTATGCAGAAAATAAAGGCACAACCGTGTACATCATGATGTATCACATGTATCAAGGAAAAAGGAATCCCATATAAACTTGGTAAAGCATCTCCTAATTGCCTTTCCTAAATAATTTACATATGGTGTTTATTTAAAGAGCCAGTTCATAAAATCCAAACTGTTTATCTGAATACAAATGGACAAATTGAATGTTTGTAATTATATAATATTAACCTGTTCCAAAGCTTATGTTTTCAAAATAAGCTTTATATTATTTAGAGGAAAAAAAAGAAGATTCAGGGAAGATATAAAAAGTACATTCATTATTATAAAATGTTTGTTTCAAATTGGACTTGTCATGCATGTAGAATGGGGTTTTTAAGACTGGTGATCGAATATTGTTTGTGGGAAACTAACATATATTTTAAATAGGACATGTACTTAACTGACAATTCATATGTGTGGGATACTACTTTTAACCAGTGCAACACTGCAATGTTCTCAATTGAGATTGGGCCCATTCATTGGAAATGCTGGAGCAACCAAATCACTTGGGTTGTAAACTTTTTCATCTGGTTGCATATTTGCCTATTATTATGGTCTGTACTTCTAAGTTATGAACAGATAATCCTGCTGATCCTTAATCAAGTGTAAGCAGTAATACCGTGCCTAAATTTGTAAGACTCAGTAAGAATAGGCAAATTTTTTTTTTTTTTTAAATTGCCAGTATACAAATGCAAGGAGTTTAATCGTCTAGCTGCACATCTATACACAATTATAGATAAACAAACAAACATGCATACAATGGTTTAGGTACTTATACATCCTCTGATTTCAAATGTTTGACTTTGATCAGTGTTCCTGATGAAGGTAAATCTAGAAAAGCGCTTCAGATGCATTAAATTATTAAACGTGTTGTTTTCAATTTTTTATATGTAAACAAGAAAGGTGTATTAAATATATGTGTACCTTGAGACACATTTTGGTTGTACTGTCCCATCAATGGTGGAGGATAAGGTGCTGGTCCTTGTCCTGGAGGTGCTCCTGAAGAGGATACAGGAACAGGAACCATGACATCTGTAAGGTAAAAATGAACATTAAGGAAGTTTGCTACTCAGTTTCAAAATAACAAGCTTTTCATAACACAAGTATATATTGAAAGGGGATTGATAAAGGAACAAAAAGAGCAAAAATAAAATATAGGTCAATGTGCTTGTTTTCGAGATATGAGCCATTGATTTTTTTGGGGGGAAAATGTTCTCTCTTGATTTTTCATAGATTTATCATTGACAAGTTAAAGTTTTCAAATACTTTTAAAAAATAAAAAAGATTTTATAAGACTTCAACAAATGGCTTATAATTATACATGTAAATGATTAATTAAAGAACAAGAATGTGTCCAAAGTACACGGATGCCCCACTCGCACTATCCTTTTCCATGTTCCATGGACAAATGATGGACCGTGAAATTGGGTAATTATCTAATTTGGCATTAAAATTAGAAAGATCATATCATAAGCAACAAGTGTACTAAGTTTCAAGTTGATTGGACTTCAGCTTCATCAAAAACTACCTTGACCAAAATCTCTAACCTGAAACTCCCACTTTCATTTTCTATGTTCAGTGGACCGTGAAATTGGGGTCAAAAGTCTAATTTGGCTTAAAAATTAGAAAGATCATCTCATAAGCAACAAGTGTACTAAGTTTCAAGTTGATTGGACTTCAGCTTCATCAAAAACTACCTTGACCAAAAACTTTAACCTGGACCGACGAACGGAACCACAGACGGACGGACGGACGGGCGGATGTACGGACGAACGGAGCCACAGACCAGAAAACATAATGCCCCTCTACTATTGTAGGTGGGGCATAAAAATGAGGGGTCAATGGGCATTTTTTATTATGGTATTCAAATTTAAATAAACAGATTCAGAAAGTCTGACAAAAATTCCAAAACATGACAAGCGAACATCCTTAACATTAAAATTATTCATTCATTTATATTTATTAGACCATTGGTGTTCCTGCTTGAATGAATTTGCACAAGTCATTTTTGGGGCCCTTTATAGCTTGCTGTTCATTCTATGCCAAGGCTCCATGTTGAAGTCAGTACTTTGACCTATAATGGTTGACTATTACAAAGTGTGACTTAGATGGAGAATTATCTCATTGGCATGGCATTTAATTACCACCTCTTCTTTATATCTAAGTTACAAATAACATGATTGTATATAAACTGGAAAATATATATTCTTGAACTTTGGTGTTCTGCATGTATCATTGGATGTCAGCCCCTTGACACAATTAAGCTTTATTGCGTGTTCCTCAACTGCCTAACAAACTACCGGGGTATCAACAAAATCGACTTCACAATGTCAGGACATATTATATGGAGCATTTCTGGTAAGTTTCTCTAGTAATTAATTGCTTAGTGGTTTTCTTTTGTCATAGACAAGTGTTAAAAGTTATTTTGGAAAATTTTGGTGTTAAGTGCAGATTTTTCAAATTCTCCAACAGACATCATTTATTTACTTCTTTTTGGTGTTTTTCTATTATTATATTGCTATCTCATTAACATGCATTGAAATATATCACCTAATGCATAACCATGTTTCCTTCAGAAATCATTTGCATATCATTAAATTTTCATGAATTCTGTAAGAATCAATAGTACATGCAAGTTGAAATCTAAATCTTCATTTAACAAAGGATTAAACATTTAACTTACATTGGACATTTTGTTGAGGTTGGTTCATATTTGGTGCTGGCATCATTCCTGCTAACCCCTGACCATATTGTTGTGGACGTGGTGGTCGGTTGTTTCCTGGAAACTGGTTTCGAGGTTGGTTATACCTTTGATGCTGATTTGGTGGTTGGTTGAACCTTTGATTGCCGTACATTCCTTGAGGTCTTTGATACCTGTTTGGTTGTTGGTCATATCCTCCAAACGGATTTGGTTGTTGGTTATAGCCTTGAAACTGGTTTGGTTGTTGGGGATATCCTTGATGATTGGCATACATTCCTTGAGGTCCTCCTTGAAACTGATTAGGATTCATGGTATTAGGCTGAAACATATTTGGAGGTGTATTAAATTTGGTGGACAATCTGGGGAACATCCTGTCTACATAAATAAATTGACAAATTAACCACATTAGCATATGAAAACTAGAGGCTTTGTGTGGCTCATTTTAATCTTCCACCAGATTAGACACTTTTAAGATGAAAATATTCATAAAGGAGGAATAACTATAAATTTGCTATTTCACTTGTTTTTTTTTTCTTTTTCAACATGTTCAATGTTTGATTATTTTTTTCCAAAGGAGTAGGCCCAGTAAGCATGTAAGACCCCTTTTTGACCCAAAATATAGCAGTTTTACAAAATTGTTTTAAAATGTAATCTTTTTGCTAATTACTGGAAAGTAGAATACTTCTGTTACATATGGGCTGTTTTTGACAATACAATGCACCTATATTGGGTACTAGCATCATTAAGTCATGCTAAATTACTGAAATGTTCAAAATTTTAGCAATTTGGTTAGTTTTTAGACAATTTTTGTCTGAAATGGAAGTGGCTGCATTTGTGTTCAGTCATAATATTTAAATGAAAGTTGTATTTGATGATAATACATAACATATATAAAGGTTGAAAATGAACATGGATAGGGCCACTTTCATTATTGACAAAAACCATGTGAAAAGTGACATATTATGGCATATTTGATAGATTTTTCATATTTAAACTTGAATTTGAGTGTCTTTAATGACTAAATCAGTTCAAATCTTTCACATTAACTAATCAAATTCACTGGAGTAGACATTTAAGTGTTGAAAAAGTGTCAGAAATCTTTCATTAGATGAACCTGAACTTTGAGGCCAAAATCAGCCCTTACCAGACCTACTGGTGTTAACAGCATTTGATACAGTTACAGGGAGGTAAAGATGTTGCTAACGTAAAATGTTATTTTCGCATTGTCAAACTAAGACATGTCAGGAGAAAGATGCATTTTTTGACTGATTTTTTATCATTTAAGGTGGTAACTAACACTACAGGGAGATAACTCAGCATAAGGTTTTAATCATGTTGTATTGTTGATAAAATATTAAGCTTCCCATTACGATCAAAATTAGAGTTTGTCAAACTGCTATCTATATAATGAAATTATTCTAATAAAGTGAGTGGCTCAAGTTTTTTGAAATTTTTATAGTTTTGTAAAAGGATCAAAGTAAGTATTTTGTCAAAATTTTATGAAAATTTAAGGAGCCAAATTAATTTAAGTCCAGGTGTTTGGTATCACCTTAAACTGATTTAACTTTAAAAGGAGTTCATTTGGTTTAATTACGTATGAAGATTATTTGTACCAATTTTCATGAAAAGTCAACAAATGCCTTTTTTTTTAAATTCAATAAATATACAGCAAAAATTAACATATTTTTTTTTACATTCAAAAACATTTGTTGAATATGAGTTATTTGTAAGGGCTATTCCAGTAAAAATTATCCAGGGGGGGGTGGAACGCCACTTACTTTTTGACCCCCCACCTATGGAAAAGATTAAAAAAATACACCCCCACCTAGAACATGTATTTTCTTCCAAGACCCCCTACCTAGAGATAAAAATAAAAGTTTTTTAAAGTATACAAAAATGTTGCATCCTGTCAAATAAATGTAAAATTTGTTGGTTTATCTATTTCAGTGCATCCAAAAAGGGGGGGCCCCCTGGCCCCCCCTAAATCCGCCTCTGGTCTAAATGGCAATCATACCACATCTTCTTTTTTATACTAGCTATGTTGCTATTAAAATATAAAATGAAACATGTAACAATGTTATGGAGCAGCAGACGACTGATGCAACATGACGGCAATAGCTCACAGTGACCGAAAAAGGGGGGTTTGATTTTAATTATGGCCCATTTTATTTTTAAAACTGTCAATAACATTTTCAGGTACGACATATTCTTCAGGTGGGGAAACTGGTTGGCACCAACCATTTGATGTTTCAGAGTTTAGTTTGAGCCATAAAATATTTTTGGTAGGCACAATGTAATTCTTTTTTTTTATTTTTTGTATTTCTTATATACATTTTTTTTTCAATAGGCAAATGTTGAGGAAGATGATATACTCTCCTGTGTAACAAGGCCATATTTTTCCGCAAAAATTAGGCCATTTTTTTCCTTCAATACCACCCACGCAACATGCGCAATAAAAATCTAATTGTCTGTGCCAAATATAAATATTTTTTTATGGACCGCATAGTTTGGATGTCACCCACACATATTTTTTTGTGGGGAGACGGTATACAAGGGAGAGGGTACTTGAAGTTGTTATAAACTGTATGCAATAAAATATTATTTGGGACAAAAATTGCAAAGAATTGGCCAGTCCACCTTATTAAGGACATATTCTTTGCAAGGAAAGAGATTTAAGTACAGCAAATTCTGCCATTTCAATTTCAATGAATATACAATAACTTCTTCCAACCGCAACAATATTTAAGTTAACCTTTATTTACAATGTTTAAACTGGTACTGTTGCCTTGTTCATGTTCATGTTGGTTTTTTTTACATTAAATTTGGGTCTTCGTCGATACCATACTTATTCCAGACGTTCCGTATCAGAGGACATTTCAGGCAATTCCTCTGCACTTCTTGTATCATTATATCTTCATCACGGTGACAAGAATAACAGTATAGAGTATCATTAATTCATAGAACAAAACAACAAATCGCTGAAGAAGTCATGTTTACAAAATGTCAAAATGAGCCAAAGACCAAAAAATGACAAGGACAGTTAAGCGTCTTTTATGGAGACAAAAACTATATTCCTAAAAAGTCTTTGGGGTTCTTCAATCGAAATAATAGCAAGCTAAACTAATTGAGATTATTATAAGGGCTAAATCTCGTCTGTACTAGCCAAATTTAACAAATTTAAAGTTGTTTATAAAAAAAATGTATATCATGAATGGTGGTTAATTACGTTTTTCGGGTTATCAGTTAGACCGCATGGTTTTATTATTACAATAGGAAAACACCCGAGACGTGAAATCGCATGGTTCTATTATCATAGGTAAACAACCGAGACGTCCCAAAAATATATAGGTGCTCCTATTATTGGAGGAACATTACACAGTTGTGTACACACACATGGCGGCATGGCACACGATCGGAAATTCATTTGACGATATCTAAACGTTTCGAAACGAAGTGAAAAGTATCGTGCGCCACGTGGGCGCTTACATTTGTCACTGTATGCGCCATTTCTTGTCTATATGCGCTATAGGCGCAGGGGCACGTCCTTCCCGATCACTGGTTTGACAAGAACACAAACGGACGCTTAAAATTAGTGGTCTGCCAACTTTATTTGCAGTCGGATGACCTTTTCAGGAGAATCTTCCTTCATAACAGGGGGAACAATATGTTTAACCTATCATTCAGAAACCCCCCACCAACAGAAATGAATTTAAATCGGGACCACCACCCTCCAGAATACAATTATGTTGATAACCCCCCACTTATGGAAAAAAATATCGTCGGCGTTCCGCCCCTCCTAGGTAAATTTTACTGGAATAGCCCTAAAATTAAATGCATAAATTTAAGGGACATTTATATAACTTAGAAATTACAAATAATTTAGCAAAAAACAGCTAGTGTTTATCTTTTAAAACAGAAAAGTTATGTATTTTTGTCGAAAGAAAAATATGTCCATAAATCAGAATTTTAGAGCAAATGTCTGAAATTTCGACCTCATTTTACCATGTTTATTAGAAAAGTAGCACATGAAGGTATAATTTTTATTACATATTTGATTTAATCAGGTCAAAATTTCCATATGGTTATCAAAACTGTATTGTATGCCCTTTAGTACATTTTTCTTTTACTTCCGTTTATATCATGACATCATAGAAATAAGAACTTGCCTGATGAAGGCATGCAAAAGATCGAGTTGAGAAAACCAATAATGTTCAGTGGAATACTCAGTCATAAATCATGTGAGATCTGCAGATTCTACTATTAATATCTTATTAAGTGCCCAGTACATCCAAATCCATTTGGAATAAATTGATTGATTGACTGATTGGTGATTTAAAGCCACTTTTAGCACTATTTTACTTTAGTGGTAGTCAGTTTTTATTGATGGAACGGTGCTTAAGTGCCAAGAGAGAACCACCATCCTTTGGTAGAATGATTGTATAAAATTGACTATATTTGGTTATTTTTTCATATAGTTGTCATCAAAGTAAGCGAAGTGTTTTGATGTAATCAAAACTATTAGGTTATAAACAAACACTAGCTAAAGTTGATTTTTTTTGCCATAAAACTTTCATGGCATGTTTGTTGATTACTTACTTCAATAGTATGTCCTTGATTTGCTCTGATTTTCATTTTTCCTGTTTCTCTTTCCCACTCTATATGAAATCTCTGCTTGTCACTTGTTTCTACAACTCTTCTTACATCTTCAGGGCCATAATTACTTAGATTCGGCTGCTTTTGCAGAATATCTTCCACATAAAGAAACCCACCTTAGAAAAGAAAAATATATATTGCAGAATTTTATTTATAAATTCAAAAATCAGAAGTCTGAAATATCATGAATATGGAGATTTACCTTACACTACACATGCAAACAATATAAACCCCACCACATTCATGAAAATCTATAAGTGCCAGCTGCCAGGAGCCTTAATTTCAGTTGTTGTTTTTTCATGTCGGTCATATTTGTTTTTCTTATATTGTTTCTATATAAATAAGGTCGTTAAGTTTTCTCAAATGAATGTTTCATATCTTTCATGTCAGGGCCGATTACATGTATTATCGCTAGTTCGTGCATTTTTCCCGGTTGATCTTTTTTGTGATAATTTTCATATCATGCTACTTGCTTGAGCTGGAAGGAAAATTATCGCTAGAAACTAAGCAGGCATGTGGCGTTGCTAACGAAATTGACAACGTCGTCAAAGGTAAAATAGCGATAAACAGATTATCATTGATCATCTCAACTCAATTGCCTTTCTCGTTTTCGCCGTCCCGGCTCAAGCGAGAAAATCAATCTCGTTGAGATGATCAACGATAATCTATAATTATAGCTGACACTTTCAAAGATGTTATAGTAAAAAATTAACAGCAGTATGATATTTTGTGGCCGAAGAAAATTATCAGAACGTAAAACAAGAGACTTTTTCATTTACCCACTTGATAATGATTATTTTGTCTTACAAATGCTTTGATGACCATATCAAAAAGAAGATGTGGTGTGATTACCAATGAGAGACCAAATAACACAGAAATTAACAACTATAGATCACCTTACAGTCTTCAAGTTTGACACATGGCAGGAGGCCAAATTTATCATGCATGGCTCCCCAAATTTCTTAGAATCATAATTTCTGCTACCTTTGGAGCTGGGTGCCATATCAGTAGTGTCCAGAAAAAATTTAAAAAAGTGTTGAAAAATTATGCCTTCTTGAACATGTTGAATATTAAACATAAGCCAAAACCACAAAAAGTACAAATTCTGCAAGTTTGTTTTAAAAATGTCAATCCTACCACATCTCCTTATTTTTATATGTGAAACTGCTATTCTTTCATTTTTACTATCTGAAAACAAGTATTTAAACATAGCTAGACCTACCTGGCATCATAATATATCCTAGTTTCTCAGCACCATGTCTCAGTACGTATGCCAATGCTTTAGACAGCTGTAAATCTGATTTTTCTCCCTATAACAATTGCATAAAATATGTTCATGTAATATTGTTATATTCAAAATAAAATTAAACCATTGTTTAAAATTTCCTTCACACAACATGAATTGCAGATATAATGTGTCTAATACAGCTATAAATAATATAAGAAATATTGACACAAGGATATGTCTCGGCTGTTGGCAGAAAATTCAGAAAAAGACAATCTGATGGACAGCAACAATTCTCATAATTCTAAAATTTGTTCTTATCTCATCTTCCACAAAGACTTCCTATCAAACTGACTTAAGGTGGTACCTAAGACTACAGGGAGATAACTCTGTAAAAATCAGTGAATGTTTTAATTAGGTTGTGATGTCAAGGGAATATTAAGCTTATCAATTATCAAAATTAGTGTTTGTCAAACTGCTATATATGCTATATAACCAGTGTAATTTTTCTGATAAAATGGTTGGTTCAAATTTTTAGAAATTTTTACATTTCTGTCAAAGGGTCAAAGTGAATACTTTCTCAAAAGTTTATGAAAATCAAACGAGCCAAATTAATTTAAGTGAAGGTGTTGGGTACCTTAAACAGAAAACTAAACTATTATTTTGGTGCTTTGTGTCAATCTGAAGAGTAAAGCCCTTTTAAATATCTTTTTATGTTTCATTCTTTAGTTGTACTGTTACATCATTGTCCCATGTTCAGGGTCAGGGTTTGGCAAAAGCAAACATGTTTAAACCCACCACATTCTGCATGTGACTGTCCAAAGTCAGGAGCCAGCTGTAGTTCAGTGGTTGTAGTTTGTAGGTTTATTTTATATTTGTTTTTTTTACATTATTTTGTACATATTAAATCAGACTAATTTTTTTGTGATTGAATTGTTGCACATGTCATTTCAGGTCTTTATAGCTTACTATGTGATATGGGTTTGGCTCATTATTGAAGGCCATATTGTGACCTATAGTGACCTATAGTTGTTAATACTCATCTATTATTTCTTCTAATTTCTATTTCATTTAGTGAAAGGTGCAGAGTTGTCTCATTGAAAATTATACCTTCTGATTTTTAAATAATGAACAAAACTTATAAAAAACAATAAAATTAACCTGCACTTGATTTTTAGGCATTGCTCGACCTTGATTTCTAGGCATTGCTTGACCTTGAGAAGCTTGTTTTTGTCTTTGTTTCTGTGATTTAATCATACCAAAGAAGTAACCACTTTTGTTCTTGACTTCGGTTCTCTCAAATGAATCTGAATATTTTTTAATCAATGTGACAGCTTCATTCACGTAACATTCCTTCAGGGCATCCAGAACTTTGTTATCTAATTCTTGAGGAGATACTTTTCCTGCAATAGTGATAAATATAATATACTAGTATACTTTAATTTTTTATGTAATAACCTACTTCTCGTCATTATGATCATCAGATAAATATATGCTTTTCTCCACACGTGATTCTGCAGCCTTACTTTGGCTTTTTCATGCTCTTTGGTCGGGTAAAATTGTTGTCTCTTTGACATTTTCCCTATTTCTATTAATTCTCAATTATATAACTTGATAACCTGTATGCTTTTTAACACACTGCCATGCAATAACGTTTTTTTGTTAAAATCATGATAAATATACAAATGTGTTTGTCATGTAGAAGGACTCTATTCTCAATTTTTTTTTTAATGATAATCATGATAATTCCTGAATGGTATTCGTCAATCACTGTTATTCATGTTATTTGTTATAACCTTCTTTAAGGATGTTTGCTCCTCTACTTTTTGAATTTTTGCCATATTTTCGGAATCCTCTGGTTTTATCCATGTATTAACATTTAAAAAATTTGCCCACTTACCCCTACTTTTCTTTTCATATTTTTATTACATATTATTTCAAAAGCCATATTTCAAAATCTTATGAAATCCTTGTTATTTTTTCCTAGTTTTTTAAACAAAAAGGTGCCAATGTTAAGTGAAAGAAAAATCTAGAGAGAATTATTTCCCGCCAAATTTTCAACGGCTTATATCTCGAAAACAAGCACACGGACTCTCCATTTTTTTATGCTTTTTTAGTTTCTTTATTTATATACTTTCAATTTATAACAGTCTTTTAAAAAGCTTGTTATTTTTAAACAGAGTAGCGAACGTACATCCTTAAGGCATTTTGGGGCCTTTTATAAAGCTCTGACCATATGGTATGGGCTTTGCTCATTATTGAAGGGCGTACAGTGACCTATAGTTGTTAATTTCTGTGTCATTTTGGTCTATTGTGGAGAGTTGTCTCATTGGCAATCATACCACATCTTTTTTTTTTTAATACTTAGGGCATTTATATACAATATAGAAATTCCTAAATTACAAATTAATCATACAATAATAACATATACAGTAAAATAATTGTTTATTCTAAGATGCCAACATAAGCATTGATTAATCATGTTAATGGGAAAGCCTTTAGATGAAAAAAAAAATAAATTCAATTTTTCAAATTTATAACATTCCTTAACATTCATACTGAAAATATAAATAAAATTGTGACATATAGGATTTGAAATGTAGTTTTTTAACATGTTTAAAGTATCATTTTCCAAGTATAAATATTTTTAGGTTATGAAATATAAACATGATTTAGACATTCAACTTGTCGGACATGAAATTAATACACATAAACACAAACCCGATTCAAACAGCACACAAAGCTCTTTTGCCACTTTAGGATTTAATCCATAATCAACTAATTTTCTATACTCCATTGCAGCAATCTATTTAAGCACAAATTCATGCAATATGCAGGATAATGTGCAACCTGGAAGAAAGAAGAAATATCATATTTAACATCCTAAAACAATTGAATAGCACTGATTTAACAAAGGTAAAGGAAAAGCAACATAGACTGTGTAGTACTATGCATGGTCATGATGGTATATATAACACAAATGAAAAGAACTAAAATAAATCAATTAAATAATAAAATGTGACTGCAACATGCTTTTTTAATTAAAGACAACATGTTAATTAAAATCCAGATCAGAAGACACAATTGAAGCAATCATGTCAAAGGTGTAAGCAAGGCTTAAATTAAAATATTGTTTGTTTGCCCTTTACCGACCGACCCTATCAATTCGTTCCGCCTGAAAATCTTTTATTTGTATTTACCAGCAAGATTTTATTTTATTTTATTTTTTCGTTCCTACCAAAAATCTTATATTTGTATTTCCCGCTCAAAACTTTTTTACCGGAATCCTCGGGTTTTATCTTTACGTATAAGGTCCAGTCCGTTTGGTATCACCTGAGCGTTTGACAGGAACACTTGCATTTGAAGTTTCAAAGCATTTGTTTGAAATCGATGTTGAACGCTTTCTGAAATCATGATATGAAGTACGTTACTCTGTACCTTTAAACTTAAAGAGCAGGGTTCATTTACAAAAAAGTTCGTTTGATACAAAAGTATTAACGTGTGTACAAACTAATTTGTAAACGGACGTTGTATTCTATGTAGGGATGGCCTTTTGTGATCCGCATATCAGAATGATTATGTTAACGATGCCGCTAAATTATTTATATCTGACATGAACCAAAAGTGACAAAACCCTGTAAAGTGGAGAATATCTGGCAGTAAAATCGCTAAGTTTTCCATACAGATCATTTATAAATGTGATGCAAAATACGTGACAATTGAGTTTTAAGTCTTATAGCATTTTTATTGGAAAAAAGGCACACACGAAATTTGTAACACTCTAGGGACTTTTTCTACTAGTAATGTATGTCTACCTGGTACAAAGTTATCTCTTATATATTTATTTTTTTCAAAACTAATAGTCCCAGCGGAAAACTTATTTGCAAAAACAAAACGGACAAAAAAATGACATTATGCAGATTTTGTATCTATAAAATAAAATATTTTACCTACCTGCCTACCCATGACAAATAATATACCGAGCCAAGTTATTTTTTTGGGGAAAAAAATAAAATATTTTACCTACCTACCTACCCTGTTTCAAAACATAGGGTCGGAAAAGGGCAAACAAACAATATTTTAATTTAGGCCCAATCAATAAGGAATAATTAATGTTACCTCCCATTGACTCATTCATTTTTTGTCATTTGTCCGCAATGGATTCTGCATGTATACAAAATCACTTTCTATTCACAGGGACTCAAAATACTTGTAGTCTGTGGTACAAGGGAGCACGCTAACTGAGCACAAGAAGTCTTTCCTTAAATCAACCACTTTAATAGGCTGTCAATAACGTAAATGTATCTACTAATGAAGGGAAGCAAATAAACGTATTTACACTGATGGTATTTAGCTGAATCTTGCCTCTGAATGACCTTAGATCTACTCCTTAAATCACCTTTTGACGTCAATCAACAATCACTTTTAAATTGTGACGACAAATATTTTAAATTATGATGTCAAAGTTTACGGGAACCTGTGTGATTTTATGTAATGGCGGACAAATTTGCATACAAGTGTAAATACGTCTATTCATATCAGCAGACAACAAAGGCTATTATGTTTTTTTTCTTTGACGCCTTACATCGACGTCAAAGCAAAAATTTAAAATAGCCTTCCAAGACTTCATTATTTGTCTTGGAAGGCTCTTTTTATTCCCTTTTATCCTGGGTTAGGTCTAAGGAACACCCTTTTTGAAAATGGCTGGATCCACACCAGAAATTTAGTGACATATTTTGTTCTTAGCACTTTACTGTAGTCTGTTTAGAAATGTGCTTTCATTGCGTACAATGGGAGGCAACTCTCATTGTACCTAATTGATAAAGCCGTGTACTAGATTTGCCTCCCCTTGTTGCGTCATCCGATGCTTAGTTAGCATGTGGTTTTAGCAAAGAGCATGTTCCAGCCACATTTTATTATGTATTTGATTAATTTTTTGTATTTGATGACAATGCGATGGAAAATAAGAGAACTAGGAAACCTCCAGCTTATCTAAAGGACTTCACTTTACCTTCTTTTGATATGCAGAACGAGTTTGCATCAGTTTACGAAGTTGGAGATTTAACCTCTGAACATGTGGTTCAACATGAGACTTTTGCACCAAAATCAGATAAAGCAAGTGTTAGCGTTCATCCAAAAATTCTTACGTCTACAAACACGGTGAATGAACTGGATAAAACAATTGAAGAATTAACAATTCAGAACAAAATATTGGAACGGGATCTGTTGTTAGCTGAACAAAACGCGCACCTTGTGGCTAAGAAAACTTTTGGTGTCGATAAAAAGACTTCATGTGTTAAATCAGATAATGATAGGAATAATTGCCAAGCGAAAATTAAAGGTAAAGATTTTCCATATCTATTGTTCAAAGACAAACAAAAACGTAAAGCAGTTTCGGGTGAAGCAAAGGCCGCTAAGGATCGGGTAAAATACGATGTGCCATGGCCACATGAACATGCCCAAACAAAATCATTGAGTTATTCTGATGAAGACTTCGGATTCGTACAGTTAGTTAGAGGTGAACTATTTATTATGTACAACATAGAAGAACAAGCCATTTCAATGCTAAGACAAAAGCATTTAATTAATCTGTTATATCTTGCCGAAAAATATCCTTTTACCGAGATTAAGGATTTTCATGCCGAAGTTTTGCGTTCGGTGGAAAGGGGTCACAAACATTGGTCTCATACGTTTTCAGAAGAACAAGGCCGTACTCTCGTCTCCGCCCTTAAAATGGACCTTAGAGGAAGAACTGAACGATAATAATCGCAATCCAATTTGCTGCTCCTTCCAAGCAGCAACTAGCCATTCTGTGGATCAATTTGGAGACTATTGAGATGACAAATTATTGCATAATAATATCGCTAATATTATAATTTTTTAAAATTTTTATAATACATATTAATGATGATATTGTGAAACCTCCTGCTATGTCAGGTGTGATTGCTTCCCCTGTTGTTTTTTTTTTTTTTTCCAGGTGTGTACTATATTTATGAGTAACAACTCAAATATTTTGATATTATTTTTAAACCCCCTGCAGTGTCAGGTGTGATTGCTTCCCCTGTTTTTTTCAGGTGTGTACTATACTTATGAGTAACAACTCAAATATTATGATATTATTTTTAAACCCCCTGCTATGCCAGGTGTGATTGCTTCCCCTGTTTTTTTTTCAGGTGTGTACTATATTTATGAGTAACAACTCGAAATATTATGATATAATTTTTAACCCCCTGCAGTGTCAGGTGTGATTACTTCCCTTGAATATTCAGGTGTGTTCTATATTTTAAGAGAGAGATCATATTCCCCTGCTAATTACAATGTTGTTGATGAAATTTTAGCTTTACATATTTGTCATTTGCTTGATTAACGAAATTATTATCATGTACAATGTCAAGCTGTATGAAGGGTATCCTTCTTCTATTGAATTGTCAGACTAAACAGGATCATGATTACACACATGTTGTTTTTTTTTTTTTTTTTTTTTTCTTTTCTTTTTTTTTTTTTTTTGTTTTTTTTTTTTTACTTTCCTGTTTGGCGACTTCGTTTGGGTTAAGGTGCTTCATATTCACACTTGTTCATTGTTGCTTATTGATACCATGTTTGGTATAATTGTATATTATTGCATTATTATAATAAAGCACCTTTCGCCAAACACTATTAGTTGTCAATTGCATACAATGGGAGGCAACTCTCATTGTACCTAATTGATAATGCCGTGTACTAGATTTGCCTCCCCTTGTTGCATCATCCGATGCTTAGTTAGCATGTGGTTTTAGCAAAGAGCATGTTCCAGCCACATTTTATTATGTATTTGATTAATTTTTTTTTTCCTTCCTTATAATTTATATTTAATCTTACCCAGATTGGGTTAAGGTGCTTCATATTCACACTTGTTCATTGTTGCTTATTGATACCATGTTTGGTATAATTGTATATTATTGCATTATTATATTAATAAAGCACCTTTCGCCAAACACTATTAGTTGTCAATTATAATTTTTAACTTACCAGTTTGGGAATTATATTAACAACATTTCTTGTCAAATCTTATTCACTGAATGACATGTTTACCAGTGACATGAATATAAGGGCCAAAACGGTGTTATCTGTTCATAAAACTTATGTGAAGATTTTCTGACATCGGATTTCCAGAAAATCATGGCGGAACTTAACTAAATGATAAAAGTACGCTGGTTCCTATTTGAATTTGAATATTGTTCAAAATTATATAATAGTTTGTTTATTGTACTAGTTTGAATATTTGAAAAATGTCAATTAGTTATAGAAATATATTTATGCAATATTGAACAGTTTTACGATCATCATATCATTGTTTTAATGAGTATTATCTGCTTATGGTTTACTCTGGATTTCAGTTGATAAATAAACAAGCCCATTGGAAACAGAAGTGAAAGTAGAATCGCAAAGGTTGATATTTATAGATAAACAACACTGTGATAAACATTTGAGAGTAAGATAACAATGACCTTCTTCACAATAATTCAAACTTTTAAAAACGACATCAAATAATTACAGATACTTACAGCGGTTGAGGTTGGTTCACAAAAAGGGGGGATTGTTTTTAATGTTGACATACGTTTGTTTCCCCTAATAGGAGCTTCCCTGGAAACTTTTATTAACATTTTATAATGCCTGTTTCTTGTGAAACAAATATTCTTTACCCTTTATTCAGTAAGCATAGGTGAATACAGGGGGTGATGGGGCCACCCCCCCCTTTTTGTTGGCAAAATTTGGTTGATTATACTCACTGAAGCATGACTGGAGCTTGGCCCCCTCCTTCTCAGGATAGTCAGTCACGGCTCCCCTAAAGAAATTTCTGGATCCACCACTGCAGTCAAGGAACATAAATATTCTATGTATTTCTTCCACAATTACTTATTTATTGCTCTTTTAATCTAAGAAAATATTAAAACTATGATCAAGAAAATCATATATACATGTATAATATATATCGTTTCCTATAAGATTAAATATATTACATACTCTATGTAGAATACTGGCCAGGTGTTACTGGTAATAAAAGTAGAGTTGTACGTTACGGTAACCGTTAAAAGCTGTGGATCAAGTTACCATGGTTACAAAAGTTGAGTAACCAGAGTTAAATTATTTTAAAAATATTTTAGTTTGCATGAAGAATGCATACATTACAAAAGTTGATTTGCTAGTTTAGAAAGTCTTGTAGATAGTTAATGAAATCAAGTCGTGAGTTATAAAAGTTGAGTTGCAATAAACATGATAAATTACAAAAATCAAGTTGTAAGTCAAAAAAGTTGAGTTGTAACTTAAGTTTACTGGAGGTTGCTTATATTCAGCTTTGAACCTTAGCTTCTCATTTCTAAATTAAGGTGGTACCCAACACTTTAACTAAAATTAATTTGGCTCGTTTAATTTTCTTAAAATTTTGACAAAGTATTTACTTAGACCCTTTTACAAAAATATAAGAATTTCAAAAAATTTGAACCAACCGTTTTATCAGAAAAATTACACTGGTTATATAGCAGTTTGACAAACACTACTTTTGATCATAGAGAAGCTTAATATTCCATTAACAACACAATGTAATTAAAACGTTTAGCTGATTTTACAGAGTTATCTCCCTGTAGTGTTAGGTACCACCTTAATGAACAAAGAATAGAAGAGCAGTGTGTTTTAAAAAGGTCATGTCAGAGTTCTGGAACATTGGCTACTATTCCCGAGAAATTAAAATTAAGTTCAGATGCAATACAAATCTGCATGGTTTAAGGATGCATATATACTTACAATGACTTAGGTGGAATTTAAAAATCCATAATATAGAATTGATACTATAACATGTATAAGTTAAGGATCAAAATCAGCTAAAAATATTGAGAGCTTATTATGCCTCGATCATTTATTTGAATGAATATTAAATAGATCCTGACAAACATATTTATCAACTTTTAATATTTTAGCAGACGGTGATGGCATGACAATAATGGAAGATTAGATATATGTTCAGATGAAAAGAGCTTATAACAAGCATGGATTGGAGAAATACAGAAGTAGAAGTTGATTTGCCAAATGGTGCATGTTATCAGGTGATGCATAGTATACATTGGCGGATCCACAGGGGGGTTCCAGGAGTTGGAACACACCCCCCCTATTTTTTTGGATGACCAATGCATTTGAATAAAAAGATATGATTGGAACCCTCCTTCCCCTTATCCTGGGTTGGGAGCCCCCCTTTTGAAAATTACTGGACCCCCAAGGATCAACCACTCTCTTAAATATATTTATAGCAATGGTTGATGCAAACTAAAAGCATACCCAGCATATGCTCAGCTTCTTAAAGTACAATTAATAACGCAGATTATTTACACAATTCTGTTTGACATGAATGAATTAAAAGCATTAATATACATGACTTTATATATACATATTATAAACATATTACTGATCTTAGGAGTTATTTCCCTTGCATCAGGTTTCTTCCCCTTTATTAGCTCATAATCAATTTACTCAAATGCAACATGATCAAATATTATTTTCACCTTTAAATTTACTTTTGATTGTTTTTATTTTTTTTACATGTAGCCCCTTGTTTGGACCACATTGTTCTACTTTCCTTGAGTTTAACACAGGTACTGGCAGAAGGAAGTAACAAATACTTTCAGAATACTGTATTTAAAGCAACAACTTTTGGCGAACAATTCATTTTCACAACTTTCACGAGTAGAAGAATATTGTGACTCATATATAAATTTAAATTGCAGCAAACATAAAAAAGTGAATCTTAACTTGTTATGCTTTAATTTTGTAACATCAAGAAAATAGGAGCTAGAATCACAAAATTGAATACTGTGGATTCATTATTATTCGTTGAATACCAATTTTTGGGGATTTCGTGGGCACAGTCAGACCACGAAATTAAATATTCAACGAATGATAATTTTTCTATAGGTTTGTATGCAGACTTCAGCAAAACCACGAAATTAAATATCCATGAATATTCAAGTTTTTCTTAATCCACGAAAATTGGAACCCATGAAAATAAATGAATCCATAGTAGCTGCAATTAGCTTGATTAAGTCCATCTATAACATGTATAAAGGAAAAAATAATTGAAATACTAGATTAATTGCATGACTGAGAAATAATTTGGCTAACTGTAACAGTATTACTATTTCTTAATCCTACATATTAAAGTTTAGAATATTTAACTGAAAGGGAATAGTCAAATGATGGCCCAATTATTCTATCCATAGAAAATATAACAATGACTCCAAAAACTCACCAAGCACAAAGAAAATTGTGTGGTAAATATAAGGGGAGATAATTCAAACCTTGAATTGAAAATTTTATATCTTACAAATACACAAGTACTAAATATACTTATATATATATATATATATATATATATAAGTTTTACTTCTGAATGACATTTACACATCAGTATGAAATACTATACATATTTTAATCTTAATCATTGTCATTTCATTTTTAGTTCATAATATTACAAATGTACTAATTTATTAATGGCAAACATTGATATTTTAGGCTTCAATAAAAGACATTACAGAATCTGGAATACTTGTTGTTTTCAAAGATGAGTAAGTACATGAAAACATAAATCTTAAGGTGGTACCAAACACCTGGATTAAGATTAATTTGGTTCGTTTAATTTTCATAAAATTTTGACAAAATATTTACTGTGACCCTTTGACAAAAATATGAAAATTAAACAAAAAAAGGATCCACACACGATATCTGAAATTTTTCATTGGATATATAGCAGGTTGAAAAACACTACTTTTGATCATTTAGAAGCTTAATATTTCATTTTAACAACAGAATGTCATTAAATTCAGCAGATTTTTACAGAGTTATCTCCCTGTAGTATTATGTACCATCTTAAAGAGATTTTCAAATGAATGAAATGAGAACAAAACTTTATATCTGGTTCATTGATCTGTAAGAAACAGTTGAATTGAGACAACCATATGTGAGAATTAAGAATTTTGGATTTTTTTATATTTAGCACAATTTCTCCATCTATATAATTCATCAAGTAGTTCTACTCATTTGATCTTAAATACTGTATGTATAGGAACATTGGCAAGTGGATTCAATATAAAATCACTCTATGATGAATTTTTCATTCATTGAAGGTGATAGTTTAATTACAAATATTAATTGATAGTGAATCACAGGTAATCAAAGACCAGCAAGAGCAACTTATACACAAACACCTTTTTTTTATTCATGTTTATTGCAATCGTAATTTCGATTTTTCAGCTTGAAGCCAGAAACCAGTATAAAATTTGAAAAAGTAAGACTGCTTTCACATCAAGATCAAGAGAGCTTTGATTTTAAACAAGGGGACATAATTCAGGTTTGTTTATATGATGTCAAAAAATAAAACAAAAAATGAGAGTAAAACTTTATAGTTTCCACTTAGACAGAAGGTATAGACATTTTAATTGAAATTTTCATGATTTTGGAATTGAATTACTTTTTACTTTGAAAGTATTTTTTTCAAAATATTCACTTGTGTTCACGATTATGTAATCATACTGTATGAATGAAAGGAGAAAATTAATAATAAACATCCATATCGTCAAAAGATAGTAGGAAGCACAATGACAGACCAGTGTCCACATCCAAAGATGACCATGCAGTATGGGTCAACCTCATTAAAAAGTGACTTATCCAATTCCTAAATGAACTTAACTTCTGACATTAATTTAAAAAATTAACCACTGAAAAGTTCCTAACTTCAGACAGGCTTATATTTTTTAGTATACTAATTTGGTCTCTGGCGGAGATGCGTATCATTGGCAATCATGCCACATCTTCTTATTTTTATATTGATTTTTGTTTAAATTCTTTGAAAGTTGCTTGCATAAATTCCCCATTATAAAGATCTTGTACATGAAAATACACCAGCACAATTACACATAAATTAGACAGATATTATGTGAGAAAATCTGTATAATACTGGAGTTTTCTCAC
The DNA here is from genome assembly GCF_963676685.1 of Mytilus edulis. Classification (NCBI taxonomy): domain Eukaryota; kingdom Metazoa; phylum Mollusca; class Bivalvia; order Mytilida; family Mytilidae; genus Mytilus; species Mytilus edulis. The sequence goes on from NC_092356.1 coordinate 25,862,220, forward strand.
AAGATATAGGTTAAGTATGTAAAATGACTATAAATTAAAGAATTTGCAGTGTTTTACCTCCTAAATAAGCCCTATAAACTTTTAAAGACAGATCTCTGGTTTTCCTAGTGTAAGATTCAGAGAGGTTTTCTGCTCTTTTGTTGGGTTGTTGTCTCTTTGACATTTTCCCCATATTTTCATTCTCAATTTTATTTATTTATTGTTTTTATTATAGGTTTATTCAAAGGCTGATGAAGATCACATCGAAGGATGGTGGAAAGCTAAGATTCAAGTTTTAAAGGGAGATAACTATTTTATAGAATATGTAGACAGGGACAGTATGGATTTAGTGAAGAAGGATAACATTCGACCAGTAAATCAGGGGTTTGTACTAGATCACATCAATTATATAAAAAAATATCAAAGAATTTGATTGAAAAAAATTGAGAAAAAGGTAAAATCACATTAAAAAATACTAAACTCCGATGAAAATTCAAAGCGGAAAGACCCTTATCAAATGGCAAAATCAAAAGCCAAAACACATCAAAAAGATGGATAACAACTGTCATATTGAGATTACATAAAATGAGAATTTGTGTCATTTGTTTTTTACCGTATTTTAATTTACAGTATTTCTCATTTTATTCAAGTAGTTTAGGAAAACATAACAATTAAAGTGTCTAATACTGAGGGGGGATAGGAGGGGTCTTGATCCCGAAATTCCGTACTTAAAAAAACGATATCCTGAGGTCCCGAATTTAAATAAAGCAAATCCCGACATCCCGAAATCCGAAAAAAAGGATTCCCGGATCCCAAAAGGGTCAATCCCGAAATCCCGAGCTTAAAAACACCCGATCCCGGAGTCCCGATAAAGGTCCTATCCCCCTCAATACTTTCAAGCTGTAAAAACAAAACTCAGTAACCATGGTAACCCTAACTAAAAATAATATTTATAAGAAATAAAACTTATCTAGAATTTTATTTTGCCTTTCTGATTGAGTTGAAGGATTGTATTTGTTTTGGCTCACTTGAGTAAGAACTCAGAAAAATAAAATCCTTCAGTGATTATCTTATATGTATTTTCAAATAGCACTATGCAATTTGAAATAGAACAGTTTTGCTAAAATTATAGCATTTGATTTAGTGCCATAGCATTATAACGCTATTATGCCAGTTTGGAAAAACCACTGTCATAAGTATAAAGACGGACAACAATTGAAAGAAGATTCAAACTATGTGAGAAGAACTCATTGGGTAACAAAGTCCTTTCTTAAAAAATGCCAAAATCAGGAGGAAATTCTTTTTTTTATAGGCATTTCTGTTTCATTATCATTTTCCTAAGTTTAAAAATTTCCAAAGAAGTGTATCACAATTTCTTATGTTTGTTTTTGGGATACGATTGCTTTCAAGCAATCTGTAGACTTATACCGGTGGCTCAGAGCAATTTCCCTCACGTCAATCGTTTTATTCTAAACATTAAGGAACATCTCAGATTCTTATGATTGTCTTGCTTTAAAAGGTAAAAACAAACAACGGATTGAATTTAATCAACTTTCCTATAATGTTCTTTTCATAATCTTCATGTTTGATAATTGCCTTGACTTCGATGCGTGTTTTTAACAACACGGAAAATCAAAATTAAGCAGTATTTATATTTAGTGTAGTTATAAATCTAGAAACACGTCAGAGGGAATTCCCAGTTTTGATTGCAAGAGTTCTCTGAATACCGATAAATCTATTTCTGTCATATAAGAACTGAAGTGGAGTTTTTCTTATATGTTACTGTTATGAAACTGATATTGTACTTCCATAAAGAAATTGAGAACCATCTAGGTCGTTTAATAAGCATTTGGAATATATCTTGCCACAGGGTTTGATTTGGAAATTATGCGCATGCATATAGTTTTCTTGACTTTAAGGGGTTTTAGATTGAATGGTTGCTCTGGATTCCCCACTCAATTAATTAATTTATAACTCATGGGATCTTTTCTATGTATGTCTGCTATTGAGGGTTATTGTTGTTGCATAATTTTAAATCCTATGCATCATTTAGATTAAAATAAATATATTCCACATCGTTGAACACCCCTTCAGGCGAAATGGAGTCTTCCATATTGTCGTTTCGAGTTGTCTCCCTTCCGGCAGTAACTTCCGTGAATTCTGAATATAAACAAGATGTCGAGTATTAGCTCGTTCTGTCAATAAAAATCGTATTATATTAAAAAGGAGTGCAATTTAAACCGATAAATGTGTACGGAAAGGAGCCATGATGACTGACCCAAAGGAAATTAAATATTTAAAGAGTTAGGAATGGGGTTCCTCCTAGAATTAACGTAGGGAAAAAGGTGATAAGATACGAATTGAAATCTACATCTACATCTACATCATACGACGATCCATCAGCACATTGATGACTATACGTCGGTGCATCGCTAACAGACACTTAATAAAATATAATAACCAATAAGTGAAATAAAATACCTTATCTGACATCTCTCACTCTGAGTCAGTCAGTGACTGCTGTGGAAAGTAAACTTGGTATTGACAGTACAAAAATAAAACACAATAGACCTAATTACATTGTTCATACACTTTTATCCGGGTTTGGCTATTTTGTAACTATTTTACATGTCTGTTTGTCATTTGAATTAGTTTTGAAAATAATATTATCCAGCTACATGCATACATGTGTCAATGAAACAATGGCAATCGTATCCCTCAGAGCAATCTGCTCTTTGATTAGGTATTCTTTTAATTAAATGTCTTTTTAGTGATTTCAAAATATTTCTTTTTTAGTGATTGTTTTAGAAAGCTTGTAGTAAAAGTACCAAAAAATCTCAAAGCCATGTAAGTTTATTTAAAGATTTGATTCATCAATTCACAAAATTGTTATTACAATTATGTGTAATACCAGATCTAGAGTTGACTTGGAGTTTGAAAATGTATTTTGGTAGGGTAACATTAGATTCCCCTTCTGCAATCATGACCTTTTGAACTAAAATTTTTTAAATAAAGATCTTCATGTCTATTTGATAGAAAACACAGTATGTAAGTAAGTAAGTAATGACTTTATTTAAAGAGGGTGACTCAATTCGCTTTCGCTAATCTACCTGTAGGCCCTCACAAAGAACAAACAGTACAAATATTACAAAGCTTACACTTTCTAACATATTATATAAATGCACTATTCATGCTAACTATATGTGATAATTTCTCTTAAGTGTTGTTTTTATTATGCATGTTAATATTTGCCAGATGACATTTATCATTTATTAATAAATCTATTTTTTATAAACTTGTATTTTCAACTTCCTGAACACATCTGCTGCACATATTTTAAAAATAGTTGCCTTGGAGATATAAAATTATAATTACACACCATATTATTGTATGAATGAAATCTTCAACTTGAATACTTAATTGCCTTTTAAAAGAATTTTTTACACTTTAATGCAATTTTTCTGCCATTTAACTAAAAGATAAAATTACACAAGTGTCTGCAAAATGTTGTCTGACAATTTAAATGTTTGACATCATAATTTAAAAGCAATTGTTGTTTGACGCCAGAAGATTATTTAGGGGACAGATTTAGGGTCATTTATTGACAAATTTTAGCTTAATAGCAAAACTGTATATATACGTCTAAATATGTCTATACTAAATAAACATACTATCTCTGAAAATTTTCAAGGATTGTTTTTGACACTTGATTAATGATTTAGTAGTTGTGAAGAGGATGGAATACATTCAGAGTTCATCAAACATTCAGGTGTACTTGCAGTAATATACAGTCCGATATCATCATCTTTGATTTTTGTAGTAAGTTTAATGTAAACAAGCCTATTGAAAACATTCAGTTGCCTCATTGGCATTCATACCCCATCTTCTTATATTTACACTAGATATGCAGATTTTTTTCAATACTATCTCTGTCATAAACATTGTTTAAACCATTTGATACGGTATAGTTAATTTTTCCTCAGGAACTACATATCAGAGCTTGTTGAAAGTTTCATGTGCATGAGCATGCTATACTATTTCATTGTGTTTTTGTATATATCAGGTGCACTAAGGTGGTACCCAACACCTTCACTAAAATTAATTTGACTCGTTTAATTTTCATAAAATTTTGACAAATTATTTACTTTGACCCTTTGACAAAAATATAAAAATTTCAAAAAATTTGAACCAACCGTTTTATTAGAAAAAATACATTGGTTATATAGCAGTTTGACAAACGCTAATTTTGATCATTGAGAAGCTTAATATCCCTTTAACAACGTAACGTAATTAAAACGTTTAGCTGATTTTACAGAGTTATCTCCCTGTAGTGTTAGGTACCATCATAATTTTCATTTCTTGATATTTACATATATTTTATCCATTTTTGAAGTATTTCTATCATTTTGCTAAGGCACTGTGAATCTTGAGTATCAATCTTCAACATGTGTTTATATAATTAACAGGCTATTATTTGAAAATGGAATTATTTTTAATTATGGAATTTTCCAAAATTCTTGTGCTTGAAATTTTTAATAAATTTATATACCTTCATATATGTATTGTTAATTTCTACTACATTTGTTCATTGGTAACGAGTTGTCTCATTGGCATAAATTCTACATCTCTAATTATCATATTATAAATTTTAATATTTTGATTAGTCTACAAGTGAAGATTTGAACAAGAAGGCTGAACTTCTAACAGATTTACATGTGAAAGCACTGAAAGAAAAATTAAGACAGAGACAATATCTGGTAAGTTCTATAAAAATAGTCTGTTAAATAGTAAACATGAATATTTTCTCAGGTTGTCAGTTTTGGGATATCAATGGATAAACTTTTCATACATGTTTAAATTTAATCATCAAATTCTTAATGTGTGCCTTTCACATAAATATTATTGATTTATATAAGCTATTACCACTAAGGATTTTTTCCTGCATTTTACAATATCGACAAGGACAGACTTGTTCAATGCATGTAGGATAACTTTTACAGTAAAATTGGAAATGCACATTTTTTTTATTGTTTTTACAGGATAAGAAGAAGCATACAGAAACTTTCATGGTCTCATCAGATTTAATGGGATTTGCCATCGGTACCAAAGGTGCTAACATCAAGAAAGCTGAACATATGAAAGGCATTGGGTCTGTAATTAAAGTGGAATGTGATGACGGATATCGTTTTAAAATTAGTGGTGAGGTAAAGTTTGTTGTTTTTGGCGAATATCTATCATACTAAGATAATGAGGTCCAATTTTTCAGCTGTCATGGGGTAAAAACGACAAATCAAAAAATTTGACTTTATATATATCTAATATAGGACAATGGTATAGATTAAAAATTACACCACTCCAGACCCTTTTTTTTCCACATAATTAATATTGCCAATAATTAACAAGTTCCGAATTGAATCTGAAGCCGATACCAATAGTATATTCACCTGTTACCTATTACCTTATCTGTACATTCACCCTCTGACAGGCGCACCACCAAACGGTGTATTTAGAATTTTGCTACCGGTATATACACGGGTCATAATCACAGGGTTGACACTACTAAATTCAATCATTGTCAAATTGTTCCCTATTGTAGTATTTTAATCAGTAAGACTTTCTAAGATAACAATACGAATACTAAAAATCTGACCTTAAAATAAGGCATATAGGTACAGTTTTCAATTTGTTAGCAGGACATGACGTAAAACAGCGAATCAAAGAATTCAACTTTATTTATAACTAATATAGGACAATGCTGTTGATTAAAAAATATGCCATTCCAGGACCTTTTTTTCCCAAATAATTAATATTACCAATAATTGATAAGTTCCATGTCGACTGGTTCAAACAGAAAGATTTGAAAGCAGAGAAAACTGTGTATCTTATGATCGGCAGGACTTTATCAGATGACAATACCAATACTAAAATAAGGCTTACGCATAGTTATATACTTTAATTAGTTCAGTCACTGACCCCCTATATCAATGTTGTGTTCTAGTCTTTATTTAATTTGGGGATCTTTATAAAATTAGGCTTTGAATTTAACCCAGTCAGTAAGATTGTGCCCCTAAAATCACTTTCAAGTATAAATAATAATGGATGGTAAGCTACAGCACTGAAATTATTCAAGTGTTCCTGTACAAAGTAAAGAGGGCCTATTGGTGTACCCGCTGCATGTATGCTTGTGACCTCATCCATGTGTTTTTGCTTGATTAACCATTTTGACAGTCACTTCTACGAAAAAGACTGAATTACAGTTTGTATGTAGATTAATCTTTGTAAGTCTGGAAGTGGGTCATATAAAGAAAGGCAACAGTAGTATATCGCTGTTCAAAAGTCATAAAAGATAAAAGAGAAAACAAATGAAAGTTACAAACTAACACCAAAGGAAACACATCAAATATTAGTGGAAAACATGAACACTACAGGAACACTGAAGTGTAAAATATAATGGACATAAGATACAGAAGCGGTCTTTTGTTAATTTTCACTAATTGGCACATCAAAATATACCTACTTGACTTATCTTTCAAGATACTGTACTTCTGTTATGTTTAGGTCTTTTTTTGTTATTGAAAACGCAAATACTCATTATTCAATACTTTGATGAAAAATATAGCTGAACTTTCAAAATGAGAGCGATATATTCTCTCATCTTTATGTAAATTGTTTCTTTGTTAATACTAATCAATCTTGCACTTTCATTCCTCCTTTAACAGCTGCAACATAAATTACAAACAGTTATTTGTGAATTTATAGAATGGGCTGATTAATTGAAGGGCATTAAAAAATCAAATGCAGATTGATGAAGAAAGACAAAGTTGAAATTTATACCTTTGAAGTCCATCTCATTTATATTATTAACAAGAGAAGGGGTTAACTTTCACTTTCATTCCAAGAACACATACTCGTACTCCTGTACAAAGTAAAGAGGGACTATTGATGTACCCTCTGTATGTTTTCCTGTGACCTCATCGTTGTTTTCTGCCTGATCATGATTAGCCATATTCAGTCAGTTCTAAGAAAAAGACTAATAACAGATATTTAATTTTGTATGTAAATTAATCTTTTTAAGTCTGACAGTGGGTTATATAAAGAAAGGCAACAGTAGTATATTGCTGTTCAAAAGTCAAAAAAGAAAATAAATCTAGGTTACAAACTAAAACAATATGGGTTTCACACTAAAATATCAATACAGAAATTTGAATTGTCTTTTGCTTTGATTTTAGTCTCCAGAAGCAGTTAAAAAAGCTAGATTTTTGTTGGAGTTCAAGAAAGAGCCAATTACAGTACCTCACCATTTTGTAGGTTAGTTGTTCTAAATGAAAACGGATTTTCAAGACCACTATTTTTTGCTGTTGTATTGTCAACGTATATTTGTTCCGCCTTACAGAAGTTCCAATGGAAACTTTGTTATAAACAATATCATAATTTTATGGTTGTAAAAATAATAACTCTGAACATATTTTTAGTATGACTTTTTCCAGACTACATGAAAAATATGATTAGGTCAATGCCTGCATACCCCAATAAAACTACAAAATAGAGCCCTACGGTTAAAAACAAAACTGACAATATCATGGCAAAAATTGTAGACCAGAATGTAGTTTTACAATTGAGACATATTTGCAGTCATGTGTAAAACAAATGAGCCATTCAATTTTTTGGTATAGATCCAATATTATATTACCTTGTCTCTTAGATATGTTCATCATTAGAGCCTAAAATTACTTTCATTATACAAATACATGAAGAAAAGTTTTTGTTTTTCTTTTGTTTTTTGCTTCTTTTTTATGTAGGGGGAGTGCTAGGAGAGAAAAGAAAACGTAGTTCAACTCCCAATGTTATAAAAAAAAGACAGTTTTTCAAAATGCAATGTATTACAATCATTTAAGAAGATATCTACCAATATATTAGCCAGTACAAGGCCAATTAAAATTAATTGATAGATTTTCATCCCCGCCCGCCCCTCTGAAATCTTCCCGCCCCGATTTTTTTTATTTTCCGGATTTTGTTCATTTCCGTTACCGGAAACCGTCGATATTTCGTTTCGTGTAAAACTTCCTGTTTCAAATTTCGATTTTGTATTTCTTAAGAGTATTTTAACTGGATGATTAAGTGATATATTCTGCTGATCTATGATGACAACATCATTTACCGAGAATAAACTAAAAGATTGATTACGAGAAAGGCGTGAAATATTCGCTGTGTCCAAGAACGCAAATCGCCGTACACTATGTCACAAATGACAAATGTTTGTGAGTAAAACACCTTGGATTTAGTTTATTTATACAATGACTTTGTGTCAAGAAATTTGGACTGAGAAAGAAACCCAAAAAGCGTCAGAATCGTGGAACACATTTGACTGGAATAAAGAAATTGACACAAGCATGGACTTTTTAGATTAATGACCGTATATTGAGTTCAGAAAATCGAAAAACATACCCATTTTTAATTTATTAATTTACAGCAAGCTCTTATAAATAAATTTAGCCATGCCTTTCGTTTTTTGTAAAAAAAAAACAGCAAACATCCTCTGTCCCTATACCCACGATAGAGTCGTTAACAAATCTGTTCTACATTGTAATTATATTTGCATCTTGCATATTAAGGACCAACCCTATTATTTCAACACTGTTTGAGTTTTCATTTTATTCTGTACTTATCGTACTCGTGTTGCATACCAATGGATTTGCTTCATTTTATTAGGACAACAAAACATAGCTTAGAAAGCAAAATATATTTCATGACGTAGGTAGTCCAACTGAAGAGACCATTTCCTCACATTTCTGCTGTTCACTATAAAATAGGTTTCTAAATCGGCAATTACATGTAGAACAGTGGTTGCCAATCAGAGATATATATTTACGAATTTGAAAAAGCGGCACCAGCATATGGAGTAAATGTGTTTCAATATTGATACGTTACTCTAGAGCTAGCTCAAAGTACATGTACACTGATTTTGTTGAACCAGGAATACTGCTTTCTCAAAAATTGCTAAGACAGGGCTATGAATCATCAAATTAAGGTCATCACTCAATTTTATGGTTTCCATCATGAGCTGATTGGCCATAATGACAAAAGTGTGTCAGAAATCATATCTCAGTGATATTCTTCCTCAGTCATAACAACCTTCCATCATTACCGAACTGAACAAAGAAATAACATGACGGGTGCCGTATACGGTGCAGGAAATGCTTGCCTTTCCGGAGCACCTGATTTCATTCCTGGTTTTTAGTGGAGTTTGTGTTGTTTCCTACTTGGTACTTGTAACTGTTGGTGTAAATGTCTTTTGGTTTTATGAGTCTTTGGTTACTCCTTGGTTTTGATTGTTATTGTCTTATACACGATACCTAATGGATGTATTTACATGATATAAGCTTATTATTACACTTGCATATATGATCAAATAACATGTGACAAGAAGGTTTCATATGAAATAAAATTTAAAAAATAAAATCCTCCCACCCGCCCCATTTTTTTCAAAAATTTGGATGAAAATCTACTAATTAATTTTAGTTGGCCCAATGGAAAAAAGTAAAATCACAAAAATACTAATCTCCAGGGAAAATTCAACATGAGATTCCATAATCAAATAGCAAAATCAAAAGCTGAAACACATCAAACAAATGGATAACATCTGCCAAAATTTATAACTTTTATACAGTGGTTTTTAGTATTCAGTTTACCTCGTATACTGGTTAAAATTGTTCCAAAAAAGTAAACAAGTATTCCATATCAAAGTAATGTTATATATTTTAGGACGTATAATTGGCAAAGCTGGGAAAGCAATAGATGAAATCATTGATAGATCAATGGTAATCAAAATTAACAGACGGAATAGACCAGATGTAAGCATTATTATTTATATTTATTTGTTATGAGGATCAAAGGCTGTTGTTTGTCTTAGGTGGGTTTTTTTTATGGCTAAAAATAAAAACAACAGCTTAAGTGTAAGCCAAGCAATAATCCGAACATGATCATCACAAATACATGGATTACAAATTTTTTTTGATTGAACTTATAACACTGATGATAAAACAAATAAATATATCCTTAAAATTCAAAACTGAGGATTGAAGGCTTAAATTACGCTTTCATTTCAAAGATCTGATATCCTGATAAAAAATAAGCCAAAAAATCAAGACTGCATAACTTACCATGTATAATAATTCAATTGTCAATATAAAAACCAAAATGATGTTTTAAATAGATGTTTACTATAACCTATATCATTGGTTGTAATTTGAACAATCAGCTGAATGAAGTTGAAGGCTGAAATAATTCTTTCATTTTATCACATATCCCTGATAGTTCTTATTATTAGATATAAAATAAATATCTTTATTTCTTGTAGGGTGTTGTCTTCAATATAATAGGTACACCAGAATCCGTAGAAAAGGCCAAAATTTTGCTGAATTTCAAGTTGGATGCTCTGAAGGTAAATAAATCAAAATAAATCATTTAGAGCTGTCTTGTAGCAAGTGTTCTCTATGAATATACAAAAATATGATACAATGCATTGGAAATAATATAGTGTACATTCTACTTCATGACACAGAATTACTAGGCAAACATAAAACAATAAACATCAAAGGAACACACAGTGCTCTTATTGCTGTTTTACATTTCAAAGTCATGACAAGGCGTATGATAGCCAGTGAAACTTGTGTACACATATCTCTGGAAAACGTGAAAGTTATAAACTTATTTTACATGTAAAAGTAATGTTTTAATTGAATCTGGAATATATTTTAATTCATGTAAGCTTGGTTCAGTACTTTTAAAACTAGTTTAACCAAAGCAAACATAGATGTACTTTATCATAAATATTGCCATTTGTTGTCTTAATCTATACCCAAGTTATTCTTTCATCATTAAGAAATCTGACAACAAGAGATCTATGACTGCTTCTGTTAAATGTATCATTAAATCAAATCAGACTGTTGTCAGGGTGGAGCTTTATTCCATATTATGTATATAATCTATGATACAGACCTTTGTTTATATGCCCAATTTTTATACCCCATTTATGGGCATTATGTTTTCTGGTCTGTGCGTCCATTCGTCCATTCGTCTGTTCCGCTTCAGGTTAAAGTTTTTGATTGAGGTAGTTTTTGATGAAGTTGAAGTCCAATCAACTTGAAACTTGATAAACATATTCCCTATGATATGATATTTCTAATTTTGAATTAGAGATTTTATCCCATTTGGCGGTCCACTGAACATAGAAAATGATAGTGTGGATGGGGCATCAGTGTACTTGGGACAAATTCTTGTTGCTGAATGCTTTATGTTGATCACTTGAAGTTTGGTTCCTGCTTAACTGATTATCAGCACAATTATGTTTTACTTTCTTTTTTTCAATGGCTTTTAATTTTTGGGGTTTTAATGGAATTCCAAAGAAATGTATGTAGTTTTCTTTTATTTTTTAGAAAACTTTCAGTAGCAGAACAGATGTTAAAGATACTGAAAGAAGTGAAGTATTGTCAGATGATGAAAACTCATCTGATTTTATTGGTGTTGAACAAACAGAGCAAATATTTAGTCAACAGGACCCACCACATAGAGGCAGAGGAAATAGAGCAGAAAGAGCCGGCAGGGGAGGGAGAGGGAGTAGATTAAGAGGAGGTCAAAGGGGAAGAAATAATCGCCAACAAGAAGAAAACACACACAATCAAAATGATATGAGATCAGATGTCATTCAGCAAGATGTTAACATAACTACTACTGTAAGAAATGATACATATGTTGAAATTGGTGATTCATTATCTCAAGAATCAGATTCTGGAGAGTCTTCATCTTTTTCTATCAAAAGTGAAAAGCACAATCCAATTCGTGGAAAACCAAATAGAGGTAGATGGAATGGAAACAGAGCAGGAAGAAGAGGCAGGGGAGGGAGATTAGGTAGGTTTAGTGCTGGTCATAGGGGGAGGAATAATCACCAACAAGTGGAGAGCACACAAAATCACAATAGATCAAATGTCACTCAGGAAGATGCTAAACCTATTGACAGAAATGATGAATATGTATGTTATTCTTTACCCCAAGAGTTGTCTTCAGATTCTGAGGAGTCAGCAGAGGAAAAAGATTCTTCTGCTTTCATTGATAGTAAACAGCAAAATCCTAATCACAGGCAACCAAATAGAGGCAGATTCAATGGTAATAGAACAAGAAGAGGAGGTAGAGAAAGGCCTAATATTGGAGGGTATCAACAACATGAGGGTCAAAGCCCAAGTCTGTCTTGTGTAAATCAAGAAAACAAGGATGCTTTGAGAAAATATGATGATTTAATTGCAGGAACTTCTCAATCTAAACAAATAGAGGTAGATGATAATGTTAGAAGTATTGCTTTTGAACAAAGTAGTGGTGGGGTGAGACATAAAGATACTAGGAATAATCCTAGAGCCAAAGATACTAGAACAAGTTCAGACGAAGCTTCTTTTCCAAAAATTAAAGAAGTTGGGACCAATAGAAGGCATCAAGCTCAAGTTGTTAAAATTCAAGATTCTGATGATGAACTGATACAACCGAATGATGGCAGTCTTTCTCAATCTTCTGGAAACTCTGTTACACAGTCTTTGAAAATAGGTCATGAACAAATGATGGGACGTTCTAATTGTACAGTCAGAGGAAGTGGTGAAAGAAATACAACAGGAAGTAGGATTAGTGGAGGATTAAGACATAGACATCATTATCATCAACAGAAACATCAAATGACAGATGATTCAGATGAGAATACAAATTCAGATGTAGAAATAATTGAATATGAATACATCAGCTTATCCAGTGGTTGTAATGACAAGTTTTCAACTAGTGAAGATGTTACAAAATCATTAGCAAAATTTAATGCCTTACTAGAGGATAAACCAAAACCTAAAATTCAGATAGAAAGTAAGGCAATGAAAGAGAAGCGACTTAAAGAAGAAGCACTAGATAAAATAAATGAAATGGAGATTCTCAAAAGCCTAGTTCAAAGATTTGTAGGTGGTTGTAGCTTTGGTAGTTTTGGTTGTATAGCTTATGCATTATTTCCTGGCGGTGACGGAATGAAGGAATGGTTTAATACAAGGTCAACAAAATTTCATATTTACAGAGATGGCCAAGAAATTGTCTACATTGCTCCTTTTTACAAGGACCTGAATATATGCAAGCATTTTTTCAATCCCTCAAAACCAACATTTTGTGACAATCAGAACTGTAATTACTTCCATGTATGCAGAAATTTTGTGAGAGGGAATTGTAGAAGACATCATTGCTGCTTTCTTCATGACTTTGATTCGGCTCAGAATGTTAGAATCAAAGAAAAATATGGACTTGAAGATTTTACAGACTCTGAAATAATTGTCTTACTGAACTGGAAATTTCCAAGATTATGCCCTCATTATATATATGAACAAGGTGGATGTAAGGAAACTGATAATAAAGAGGAAGAATGTCCATATCTACATTATTGTAAAAATTATTTCTTTGGGAAATGTGAAAGGGGGGATGGTTGTAGGTATAACCACTCATTTTCAGACTCCCATAATAAATGGGTGTTAAGATCTTGTCATCTAGCCAATCAGAATGAAGATGCGTTGAAAAGAATGATTTATGTGCCTCCTAATTTAGAGAACCACAAGGAACAGGTAGATACAGAAGATTATTCATTTGATGACTCTTCAAGGGAAGAAAGCCTTAAATCTACAACTAATCAAAGTCAGAAAGATGAGAGAAGAAGGTTTAAACATCTTTCAACGTTCAAGTCTAGTGTAATTCAACCAACAATACAAGAAAAAATGGGGTTAAGATATACATTGTCCAGTGAATCTACAGTCACTGAGGATACTCCAGAATCAGATGATAGTCTACTGGCAGAGGCTGCTGGTAATAAACACATCTGTTTGGCATTGATGAAGAAAAATTGCCCAAGTTCTGTATGTACAGATTTACACTTACAGAATGGTGTTCCATACTTATGGCAGGTAAAGATAGATGGAGAATGGGTGTCATTTCTACCAAAGGACAACTTTAAAATTGAAAATGCCTATTGCTCACTTGAACAGAATGTACAGATTAAGGTTAGTCCTTGATATGCCTTAGAGACTTTTATTGTACTAATGCAGTTGTATTAACTACTTTATATAGATATAAGATGTGGTATGTCAGTGCCAATGAGAAAATACTCCATCCAAGTCACAATTTGTAACAAGTAAACCATTGCAGGTCAAAGTACAGTCTTCAAAATGGATCCATTACTTCATGTATAAATTTGACATTCTGAAATTACATTTATCATGTATTAGCATAGACATTTTTCTTTGTGCATGTAACTCAGTTAATTAGCTGATCACTTAATCATTCTGCCATACTTACCATGAAAACATGCACAGTACTGTGGATTCATCTATTTTCATGGGTACCAATTTTCATTGATTGAAGAAAACTTAAAATTGAGAATGGAAATGGGGAATGTGTCAAAGAGACAACAACCCGACCATAGAGAAGACAACAGCAGAAGGTCATTAACAGGTCTTCAATGCAGCGAGAAATTCCTGCACGCGGAGGCGTCCTTCAGCTGGCCCCTAAACAAAACATTTGTATATGTGTGGATATGTAATGTCGTGGTTTTGGAATAGTCTGCATACATTCCTTTTGAAAATTTGTATTTCCTAGAACATTTAAATTTGTGGTTCCCTTGTACCAACCAAATCCAGGAAAACTGTTTTCCAATTAATATTAATGAATCCACAATAGTATGGAATCACTTAGCGGTTTGATTTGTCTCTACCTTTTATATTCTTTTTTATAAAATGATAAATCAATTTTCATCAAAATTCAGTCTTTACATTATTTCAGGGTTTGCGTGTTACTTGATTTTTAGTGTAGCAGCTCTTTCATTGCTATCCGATTTTTTTATAAATCAATTGTAGATTGCAACTAAATTGATTAGTTTGTAATTCAATTTTTTAATCTTCACAGGATATTGTCTATTCTGGAAACATATGTACAGTTCATATTAGCTTTGAGATTGTAGATGAAGATATGTATGGGATTGTATTTGATGCTAGTGGTAGTAGTTCTAATAGGGTTATTGTTAGACGCCTTAGTACTCCATCATTTGGCGAGAGATATCTGGATGTAGATTGTTATCTGACACAATGGAGGTGGTACTGGAAAAATGACCATGGTTTATGGTTATGTTATGATACAGTAAGTAAAAACACCCTACCCAAAAATAGATCTGATCTGGTGGAAAAATCTCAATTTTTAATTCCATCTTTGATTAGACATTTAGGTTTTTCTGTAATGGAACAGTTAAGTTTGTATAAAGGGGGAAATGGGTAATACATTGATTGCTCTTTCTTTCCTCGACTATTTCTTGAGTTTTTAAATTATATTTTGAGCAGTATTCATTTATTGCTTCTACTCGGCCAATTAAAAATAAAATCTAGAACCCCCCATGTATCACATGTATATGGCACTCTGTCTGGTTCTTATAAAGAGCTGTACTCAAACAGTCAGCTGAATCATTCATGCTTTTCAGTCCTTTAAGAATTTAATTCAGTCAACTATTATATCTGTCTTTGTCAATCTACCAGTTAACACACCCCTGTTTGTGAAATTATTGCTCTTTTCATTCTGTCAAATCATATTCGAATCTGCATTAGACGGTTATTTGGACAAACCCTTCTTAGTCTTTGTGTAGTAAGTCTTGTTTGCACACTCTTTAATTATATTAAGATCAAATGTCAGAAGTCACAGTCATATATAGGAGATATAAAAACCATCAATTATACAATTTTGAAAGAAATCTATATTTTATTGATATGAAAATTTTAAGTATCTAGATTATAATTCATTAATTTTTACTCTTTTGAATTCTATATTACTAATATCTAAATTAATTCAAGTATTCGATATTGTAGGATTTACAGACTTACACATTGGAGGTCAAATTTCTAAAACAACAGAAGACATACTTATTTTCAAGAGAAAACTATAAACAAAAGTATCGTTTATCCTTCAACTCAATGGAACAGGTCAATTTGGAATATGGAACAACTAGAGTGCTTATTAGACGTCCATTATTTGTTTCCAAGGAAGATCTTCAGAAGAAAAATTAGTAAGTGTCAAATGTTCATACTGCAGCAAAAAGGAATTGCATAAAAAATTAGCAAAAGTAATAAATACATATTTTTTTATAAGGTCAAAGGTAATTTCTCTAGAAGACCAACCCATTCCTATCATTTTTTAAACAAATTTCCACTTAAAAAAACTACATAAATCGTACCTTAATAAGACATGTACACTTGTGTCATAAATTACAGATTTTTGTTTAAATATTTTAAAAAAGAACACATAAAAAAGGCTTTTCAGAGAATAAATGCGAAAAACCAACTTGCATTGTCTCAGTGATTACCCTTAATGCCAAAAATAATTCTGATGAAATATTAACACTTCTTTCAACCACTGATGTTGGCACCTGTCTTGGTACAGACACATGTAAATTAAGAGGTAAGAGGGGCGGGGTATTGTTTGAATTATCCTCCTTAAAACTGTGTTTACTTCAGAGAACAAAGTACAACGAAACCTTCTTTAAAAGTCACATTTATTTAGTGAAAAAATTGTCAAGTAACCCATTTATTGTTACAACTTAGTAATACCAATATATGCATGCATTTTGACCCTCAATTAAAATGCTACCTCTCTTTATGGTCAGTTTTCTATGAATCCTAGCTATATGTAATATAGGTCAACTTTATAAATGTATACAGATTTAAATGTTAGTTTTAAAGAATGGCCTGCAAATGAATTAGAATCATGATCATTTTCTTTTTCAGTCCAAAGAAAATTGTGAGTAAAGCAATTGAACTCTACGGTGAAGATTCTAAACCAGCACATTTTTATCCATGGGATCTTGCTAATGAGTTTGAATTGGTTGAAATAGTCTCTTCATTTACTAGTGAATATAATGATGTCCTGAGTTCATTCCAGAAGACTATGACTAAGGGAAAATATGAAGTCAGATCTATTTATAGAGTCCAGAGCAGGAAACTGTGGTCAGAGTTTGAAACGTAAGACTTTACAAAAAAATATGTTGAAGTTATTTCTGTGAGTATTGTCTATAACTATATTTCTGTGTGAATTTTTTATATTTATAAAGTTACATTAAAAAGGAAAATGTCTGTTTTCGGGTCTATTTTATTAATTCACTAGACATATAGAACTTTATTCTGGATCACAATTTTTAATCAAATGAAAAAATACTTTACAGAACGCATATATATTATATTCAGTTACATGTATGACTTTTTAAATATAATGAATTCTACCACAGTTGTGGTAGGGCTATAGAAATATGTTTTGCTTGTAATTTTGATGTTTTTCATGATAAGGCAATTACATCAAGAGAAAATGTCGAAGATATAAAAAAAACATCTACCTTCCTGATACATTTATAACCAAGAAAAGTTTAACAACTTTTATGCATTTTAATTTGTTTGCAGCAAAAAGAAACACATGCATGCTGATGCAGAAAAAGACAATCCAACATTTTCATCAATAGATGAAAGATCTCTGTTTCATGGCACAGATTCTCTAGACGTTTGCAGAGGCATATGCATAAACAATTTTGATTTTCGAAAAAGTGGTAAAAACGCAACAGTTTTTGGAGAGGGATCATATTTTGCAAGGGATGCAAGTTATAGTCATAGTTACACAAAAGCGTCCTCAGATTTTGGTGATAGATACATGTTCAGAGCCAAAGTGTTAGTTGGAAAATTTACACAAGGTAGTAGAACCTATCGCAGACCACCAGAAATACCAGGGCAGAGTCATAAACTGTATGATTCTTGTGTCGACCATCCAGTAGATCCAAACATTTTCGTCATTTTTGACAGGAGTCAAAGCTACCCAGAATACCTTATCAACTACAGAGAGAAGGATTATGGTCAAAGAAGTTCTTTGGGGACAACACATAGTTCAGTACCATCATATCCATTATCAACAGGAACTTCTCAGCACCCGATACATCAAAGAGTGCCTCCAGTAAGTTCTACCTACTCTTCCGGGAGGACCAGTTTAGGAGTGATACAAAAACCAGTACAATCAAGTATGCATTCAACAAGTTCTACTGCCTACTCTTCAGGAGGAACCAGTCTAGGAACTGCAACTAGATTCAATTCTAATTCTAATTCAGCATCAAACGTACCAAGTGGAAGGAGTTCAGGGACTTCACCAATATATAATCCGGTTTCTAATTCAGCATCAAGTATGGGGAATAGCTCAAGTTCATTTGGTAACCAACCATCTTCATCACAGAACTACTCAAACAATAGTAGAAAACAGGATAAAGATTGTGCTATCTTGTAATGATTTTATACCTTTCTTGAAACACTAACTTTGTGTTAATATTCTGATAGATTCAAGATCATGATGATTGTTTTAATAAGCTCAGTAGAATTATAAGTTATGATTTGATTGTCAAAGGTAGTTTATTTAAGTTCATTTGTAAAGTAATTTAAAATCATAAAATGAAAATATTTTAATCAACTGCAAGGTAACAAGTTATAAAATGGAAATAGTTAAGGTGTTTCTTTGGTTCATATGGCGGGACTCTGTACTTTTAAAGATCCTGCCAATGTGTTATTGTTGTAACATATGTCATTATGTTATTGTTCTATTAAAAAGTTGAAAATACTTTGAACGACAAAATTATTTTACTCGCGTAGGGGTATTAACCATATGTGGATTCTTTAAAATTCTAAAGAACTTCTGGATAATTTTAAATCTCTTAATTCTGAAATTAGTTCAAAAAAAGAGCCCTAAAAAGCATTATTCTTGGTTTTCACACAATAACTTTAGTATTAGTAAATAGAAATCAATGAAATTTAAACACAAGGTTTATGACCACATTAGGAAAGGTTGGATTGATTTTGGAAGTTGAGGTCCCAACAGTTAAGGAATAAGGGCCCAAAAAGGGGCCCAAATAAGCATTATTTTTGGTTTAGTATAACTTTAGTATAAGTAAATAGAAATCTGTGAAATTTAAGCACAAGGTTTATGACCATAAAAGGAAGGTTGGGTTTGATTTTAGGAGTTTTGGTCCCAACAGTTTAGGAATAAGGGGCCCAAAGGATCCAAAATTGAACTTTGTTTGATTTCATCAAAAATTGAATAATTGGGGTTCTTAGATATGCCGAATCTAACTGTGTATGTAGATTCTTAATTTTTGGTCCCGTTTTCAAATTGGTCTACATTAAAGTCCAAAGGGTCCAAAATTAAACTAAGTTTGATTTTAACAAAAATTGAATTCTTTGGCTTCTTTGATATGCTGAATCTAAATATGTACTTAGATTATTGATTATGGGCCCAGTTTTCAAGTTGGTTCAAATCAGGATCCAAAATTATTATATTAAGTATTGTGCAATAGCAAGAAATTTTCAATTCCACAGTATTCAGCAATAGCAAGAAATCTTCAATTGCACAGTATTGTGCAATAGCAAGAAATTTTCAATTGCCCAGTATTGCGCAATAGCAAGAAATATTCCATTACACAGTATTGTGCAATAGCAAATGTTTTCAATTGCACAGTATTGCGCAATAGCAAGAAATATCTAATTGCACAATATTGGGCAATAGCAAGATATTTTCAATTGGAGTTATCTTTCTTTGTCCAGAATAGTAGTTGAATCAACTTAAATCATTGTTTTATACAATATACAATGTATATTCACTTTTACTACCAACTGATAAATCAAAACAATCTTTACCATTCAACAAACACTTTATTTTACATTTTAATATTTTATGATGTATTTATATGAGTAGTTATTGTTGCAAACTCCATTAGAAATTTGAATTGAGATCAGTTTTGGAAAAAGGGAAAGGGGGATGTGAAAAAAAATGGAGGGGGAGGAGGGGGGGGTTAAATTTTTTTCATTTCAGATTTCATAAATAAAAAGAAAATTTCTTCAAACATTTTTTTGAGAGGATAATATTCAACAGCATAGTGAACTGCTCAAAGGCAAAACAGATTTTTTTAAATTCATTAGACCACATTCATTCTGTGTCAGAAACCTATGCTGTGTCAACTATTTAATCACAATCCAAATTTAGAGCTGAATCCAGCATTTGTCCAGCTTGAATGTTGTGTCCATACTTGCCCCAAACGTTCAGGGTTCAACCTCTGCGGTCGTATAAAGCTGTGCCCTGCCATCTGGTTGGTAATGTTATTACTTGATTGTTTTTCAAGTTATTATTCGATTACCAGAACATACATATCAATATTTATTTCATTTTTTATAATCTGGGACTGGATTTTTACTATACTTTGAGTTTTGTAATAGTCAAAGACTCTGCCATATATATTCCATGTATTTTTTAATTTTCTAGAATCTATGTTCATCCTACTTATATTTTATAGCTTATTATCAAGATATATTAAAATAAAAGATGCAATTTAGATGTACTAAAATAATCATTTGTTGAGCTGATTTATTTGTCCATTTTGAGGTGTTGCATTAATAATTCTTATTCTATTATTTAAGATTTTTGAATGTATTAATAATATTTTGATTTCTATGTTCAGATTTTTTTTATTGTTATATAAGTCATAAAAGCTTTAATGAAATGTAATTTTTGAACTAGTCAAAGGTTGTGCCATAATTCTTGTATTGTTTTTTTTTGTGTAAATTTGTAGATTACAGATGGGTCTTTCTAATAATGTATAGATAGCCATGGTGTTGTCAATTTATTTTCGATTTATGAGTTTGACTGTCCCTCTGGTATCTTTTTTCCCTCTTTTATAGATAGTTTGAACAATGTTAGATATATTTTAGCTAAAGTTATTTATTCAGAATTTCATTTCATTTATTATTGAGATTTATTAAAGAGGGAAAGCATAGTGCAGCCCAATTTGTTTTGAATATCAATTATTTTTTTCCATTGCCATGTCAAAAACATTTTTGAAATATAAAAGATCCCATCAAGAGATAAATGTTGTTTCAAAATGTTGGTTCCAAATTTATTTACAAAGATTGCAAGCCAAGTTTATGACCATGGTATTTGGTGGTCTAAAGGTCATAGGTTATGGAAGACAATGTCACAACACAATGAAAAAGTTTTAGTTATACACTGATCATAATGAAAGAGGAATACCAGTTACTGCTTGTTATTTGTTGGGAGACTACATGGGTACATATAGCTATATAGGTTTATTGGAGTATTTATGTTATATTACTTTTTATTCTTGGTTATTTGACTATCCAAGTGTTTTTGTTTTTAATTGTTAAAATATTCCTGTGTGTTTTTTCACTGTGTATTAATCAAATTGTTGCATTTATATTAAATTGAGCTGCCCCTTCATTTGGCCAATTTTGACTTGTAAATTGCATGGAAATGTCCATTTGTTTTTTAAACAAATTGTTGAGACAAAAGTTCCATATAGGTTTTAAATCTTCATGGCCAACATCTTATTTCAAAGTTTGTGAAATTAGATGTCAAAGAATACCTTAGAATTTAATCCCTGTTATTATCATAACTGTTGTTAATCATAAGATATTGTATTAAATGTAAAAGACTATCTTGTATATAAAAAAGAAGATGTGGTATGATTGCCAATGAGACAACTGTCCACAAGAGACAGACATGACACAGACATTAACAATTATAGGTCACGGTACGGCCTTCAACAATGAGCTAAGCCCATACCGCATAGTCAGCTATAAAAAGCCTGGATAAGACAATGTAAAACAATTCAAACGAGAAAACTAACGGCCTTATTTATATAAAATAATGAACGAAAAAAAAATATGTGACACATAAACAAATGACAACCACTGAATTACAGGCTCCTGACTTGGGACAGGCACATACTTAAATAACATGTTAGCGGGATCCCAACCCTCCCCCTTACCTGGGACAGTGGTATAACAGTACAACATAAGAACGAACTATACAAATCAGTTGAAACAGGCTTAACTCATCAGATGGACAAAAATATGTATGCACAGTTTTAAAACAGGTTTTTCCAAAGCATAAAGGTATTTGCTAACCATTAATAACTGAATGTATAATAGATATATGTACGTACGTTTTATTACAGTAAATACAAAAAGTGTAATGATCTCAAATATATATTTTTTGACATTGTTGCCATGATATAACACACCAGCATTTATTGCATCATTAAATGAAACAAAATACATACATAACATTTAATATTTAAACTATTTTTCTTCCAATATTACAGGGTTATTGCATGAATATTGGGGAATATTGTCCTAAGTAGAATTTTATATTGCACGAGCTTACGAGTGCAATAAATGTTCTACGAGGGACAATATTCCCCAATATTCATGCAATTATCCTTTTATTGTATAGCTATATTATATTTGAAAGTAAAAATTGGTTCAAACTAAGATTTTGTCGTTGATGATGTCATGAATTTTGAAGATTTATTGCACTAGTGCAATATTAGAATTTATTGCATGCTAACTTTTGGTTACTTTCTGTGGGAAATATTATATTGTTATGCAATAAATCCATTTATTCATATTTGTTTACTTTTTTATGTCTTTTTTTAAGAAAATGATGGAAGGGATGCTGTTATATTGAAATTATAGAAGGAGATGGAACAGTGATGGTGTAAATTCATGTTTTTTTTTCATATTTGCAAAAATTGTGATAGGATATAGGTTGTACAGAAGTAAAAA
Source organism: Mytilus edulis (assembly GCF_963676685.1). Classification (NCBI taxonomy): domain Eukaryota; kingdom Metazoa; phylum Mollusca; class Bivalvia; order Mytilida; family Mytilidae; genus Mytilus; species Mytilus edulis. The sequence goes on from NC_092356.1 coordinate 25,884,899, forward strand.
CTTATATTTTAAATTTTGATAGCTTTATATTTGAATGAAACAATTTCTATAATTGTGATAATCAAACTTGCATTTTTGTCCATCATTTGTCCCTTGATTAAACATTGCAATAATCAATGCTGGCAAACATTTCTCAAAATGCAAAAGCTAACTTATAAGAGGGTGTTTCATTAGGCCTCAAACAGATCTAGTATTATTGAATACAGATTTTTTCTCCTCAGCAATCAGTCTTTTTATAATCAATTCAAAATATAAACACTGACTCTTTGCAAGAAAAGTTCAAATTGCCTTCAAATACTGGAATACTGAATATTAGAGTTCAGTCACCCCTATAAAAGTTTGCAGTAGAAACATCTAGAACAAACAAAACCAATCAACCTTTTAAGATTTTTTTTCTGCTTCAATGGAAGTTTGTATTTACCTATAAATGTGTCACCTCTACGGTTGTAAGTTATATCCCTTCTTTGGCAAGGGTTCTTGGTTCATATTTTATTAAGATGAGGGTGCTTGAATCCAATTTTGATTGACAAGGGGTGATTGAATCCAATTTTGATTGACAAGGGGTGCTTGATTCTAATTTTAAATGGCAAGGGGTGCTTCTTTTCTACTGTTTATTGACAAGGGTGCCTATTTCTAATTTGTATTGACAAGGTGAGCTTTACTCTTATTTTGATTAGCAAAAAGTTGCTTAATTCTAATTTAATTAGCAAGGGATGCTTTATTCTAATTTTAATCGACCACGGGTGCTTTATTTTAAGTTTAATTGACTATAGGTGCTTGATTCTAATTTTCATTGGCATTTCTGTTACAGGTCGTAGTTCTTAAATGTTACTCCAGCTTCTTTTTTAAATTCTGGTTGTAAAAAAGAATGTGAGGAATATTGTTCAATATGGAGTATGCCCACTTGTCCTGGTCTATATTGAGGGGGAGGCAATAGGGGGTCAATTAACATGTTAACAACACCTCGAATTTGGCAAAAAACAGTGGCGGATCCAGGGGGGTTCCGGGGGTTGGAACCCCCCCTTTTTTTGAACGATCAATGCATTTGAATGGGAGCATATAGTTGGAACACCCCCTTTACTCTAGGCTGGGAACACACCCCCCCCCCCCCCCCCCCCCCTTTTAAAATGGCTGGATACGCCACTGAAAAAAATTAATAAAAAATGCAAAAAATGCTGATAACAGTTAACAAAGTTGGTTGAAAACAGTTAAAAGCTTAAATTGATCTCAGATAACAGTTAACAACACATTGAAAAGGGTCAAAACAGGTTAGCATAAAAAGGTATTGCACCCTCTATATTTATCATTTCAATAAACTTGATTCTAATTTTCATTGGCATTTCTGTTACAGGTCGTAGTTCTTTCAAGTTACTCCAGCTTCTTCCATGTTCTATGCAATTGTGTCATGTGTACTATTATTTGTCTGTTTGTCTTTTTCTTATTTAGCCTTGGCGTTGTCAGTTTTCTTTCGCCCCTTCTTTTTCCACCATAACAAAAAGTGCTACAATAGAGTCAAATTTATACCTAACGTGGTGTTAACACCAACACAACAAGCAATGCAATATTTTATAGGGTAGGATGCATGAAGTCTACGTTATTATAGCCCGAGTTAAGAACATTGAAGAAAGCTAGTTATTGTAATAATTTTTCGTGAAATACATACAAACATTTTAAATATAGATTCATGAAAACAACGCATTAATAAATATAAAATTTTAATACACAGAAAAATTATCATTAAGCTTTTTTAATTTTGTGATATATAGAAAGTATACTTAAGCAATATTAGGAAAACCTAAAAACTGCTTATAATGTCAGAAGAATTCTCAGTGTTATTTTTTTGTTTTTAGCTCACCTGGCCCGAAGGGCCAAGTGAGTTTTTCTCGTCAATTTGCGTCCGGCGTCGTCCGTCGTTGTTAACTTTTACAAAAATCTTCTTCTCTGAAACTACTGGGCCAAATTAAACCAAACTTGGCCACAATCATCATTGGGGTATCCAGTTTAAAAAATGTGGCCGGTGACCCGTCCAACCAACCAAGATGGCCGCCATGGCTAAAAATAGAACATAGGGGTAAAATGCAGTTTTTGCTTATAACTCAAAAACCAAAGCATTAAGAGAAAATCTGACAAGTGATAAAATTGTTTTTCAGGTCAAGATCTATCCGCCCTGAAATTTTCAGATGAATCGGACAACCCATTATTGGGTTGCTGCCCCTGAATTGGTAATTTGAAGGAAATTTTTCTGTTTTTGGTTAATTCATTATCTTGAATATTATTATAGAAAGAGATAAACTGTAAACAGCAATAATGTCCAGCAAAGTAAGATTTACGAATAAGTCAACACGACTGAAATGGTCAGTTGACCCCTTTAGGAGTTATTGCCCTTTATAGTCAATTTTTAATCATTTTCGTAAATCTTTGTAATCTTTTACAAAAATCTTCATTTCTGAAACTACTGGGCCAAATTAATCCAAACTTAGCCACATTCATCTTTTGGGTATCTAGTTTTAAATGTGTTCGGTGGCCCGGCCATCCAACTAAGATGGCCGCCATGGTAAAAAATAGAACATTGGGGGTAAAATGCAGTTTTTGGCTTATAACTCAAAAACCAAAGTATTTAGAGAAAATCTGACGGGGTTAAATTGTTTACCAGGTCAAGATCTATCTGCCATGAAATTTTCAGATGAATCGGACAACAGGTTGTTGGGTTGCTGTCCCTGAATTGGTAATTTTAAGGAAATTTTGCCTTTTTTTGTTATTCTCTTGAATATTATTAAAGATAAACTGTAAACAGCAATAATGTACAACAGAGTAAGTCAACATGACCAAAGCCATCTATTGACCCCTTTAGGAGTTATTGTCTTTTATAGTAAATTTTTAACAATTTTCATAAATTTTGTAAATTTTTGTAAATTTTTACAAAATATTTCCACTGTCACTACTTTGCCAATTTTATTATAGATAGAGATAATTGTAAGCTGCAAGATTGTTCAATGAAGTAAGATCTACAAACACATCACCAACACCAAAACACAATTTTGTCATGAATCCACCCGTGTCTTTTGTTTAATATGCACATTGACCAAGGTGAGCGACACAGGCTCTTTAGAGCCTTTAGTTTTCAAAACACAATACAATTAAATACCTGTATTGCATTAAACTCAAATTACATTCTTCATTGGGAAAGGGACGGGAACAATTGTACTTTGAAAAGAATGTAAAGACTGTGAAACAGATATTCCATAATGGTCAACCATCTCGTGATGGTGTCCAAATAAATTTCGAAGGGACGAATTCAAAAGCATGACTGTTAAAAGGAAATGTTTATAGGATATGAAAGCTTTGGAATAACGTATCAACTTGGAGATATATGCTTCATTTTCTGCTGGAATACTGCAGACCCAACTGTTTCTGTTATAACATTTATTTCCAGCTTGGTGGAATATATACGTTACATAGTCATCCAATGTTGAATTAATTAGTGAGAGGGATCATCATAATATCTGAAAAGGAGAATGCTAGCGGTTTTTTTTATTCTTCATAAGAAGCTTCTTTTTTTTATTTCGGCATCGTATCAGTAAACAACAAGTCCAAAGATGAGGAGTACAATCGGTTTTCATGAGATTGCCGTATGTTTGGCAAACACGTCCTTCAACTGTTTTAAATCTAAAAGACGGCTCTGTACGTAAAATAGTATACTTTTGATACCGTCCTTTACCTTAATATATTTATTTTTCAAGGTGATAAGGTAGCAATAAGCAGTTAGGAAAAAATATTAAAATTTGCCCTTATACATTTAACCATCCCCTTTTTATTGCTTTCTTGCAATATCAAGCTCATTGTTTGTGTCATATATGGGCATATGTATGTAATCAGAATCTTCCATTTTATATCCAGTATATAAAATGGTAAAATATAAAAAATTTTGGGTGTATCCATGGCAACAATCTGCATTTATTTGTTATAAAATATTGCAAATAGGTGGGGAAAAGAAGTGACATATTTTCCCAAAATTTGGCTAGAAGTAGAATTTCAATCGCTTGAAGTAATACCTTTTCTGAAACTGTGTACATATACCATTCAGCAAATCCAATGAAAATCATATGTCTTTCCTCTCATTTTTTGGTAAAATTGCGTCAAAAACTTCGTGTAGAAAAAAAGTGTTTGTAAACATTACATTGATTTATGGACCGATGGCCGGTCTAGCTATGACAATACGGATTGTCAAACAAAAAAACAGCCCATAAAACATGTAAACAATAATCTTGACGCTCTTATAAACCATCTTTGAAGGCTAAATTAGCACTAAGCTGTCTAAAAATGATTTTTAATACACAAACACTTTCCTATTTGAAAAATCCACAGGAGCCAAATGCGAAACTAAACTCCAAAACAATACCAAATTTCTTCACAAAAATACCAAACACATTCAAATTCAAAAAGGGAAAATCCATTAAAAACTGACAAAATAAAAAGCTATCAATCAACGGAAGAAGTAGAAAACAACTGACATATTCGAGTCTATGTACAGGCAATTTCCAAAGAAAATGGTGTTTTAAACCTGGTTATATACTAATCAAACCTTTCACATGTATGACAGATGTTTACAGTCATATTGATAAAATTGGATAAGCAACAGAAATAGACAACTCGACAAGTAAAACAAACTAAACTGCATTGTACTATAATATGAGTATTACAATTGTATATCTTATGTCATTGCAATTTATCTGCCATTTCCTCTTTATATTTACTTTATATAGTAAGAAATAGTAAAAGAGAGTATACACTATGAACAAAGATGAATTGAACTGAATTGTGTGTAGATATAAAAAGTTTGGTCTCCAAAATTAAATTTATTGTAAGTTAAGAAATAAAAAGCATTCCTGCAAATTGTCCTTGTTCTGTGTTTGTTCCCGTAGTACACATTGTTGAATTTTTCACTGTAACTGTGGCACCGTTTGCTGTAAAGGATGGTTTGCAATCCACTCCATAGTATGTTTTTACTTGTATGTCCTTTATCAGCAGAGTGTACAACTTGTTTGCTTCTATCAGTACTGGTCCAAACGTATATTTCTTGCTTATTGCAGCTTCTAATGGTAGGTTAAGACTCGACGAATAAACACTTATGTTCTTCTCGTTTAAAATCTCAAACTCAAACGACCGAAGAGTCGATGATATCTCTGCTGTTGGTCCAAAAATAATTACTCCATTTATCCGTATATTTTTATCCGACTCGAAACCAAGAGCATCTACACCACTTGCTGTCCAACCAGAACGACGAGCTGCATGCCGAGTAAAAGTATTTGTCACCCTTTTTGACAGTGGTACCCTTGTTTTTTCTACAAATAAATTACTTTTCTCACCATAGTGCGATCGGAAAACATTCACAATTTCTGGGAGAGTTAAGATACCTGTATGAGAAACATACTGAGAAAAATATTTTTTTTTCTACTAGGGGAAACCGAATTAGATATAAGAGATTACCTACAACGCTTCGTATATTTTCCGGATTTCTTTCTAAGTGTGCTGCTTCAATGCATTTGTCAGTCCAAGCCAAGAAGAACTTACAGATATCCGTCTCCGTACTTGATAAATAGTCGGACTGTATTATAACTTTTACACATTCTTTAGAGAGGTTGTTTGCATGGACAGATGCTAGACATGCGCTCGTGTTACTTTCGATAAACTGCAAACTTTCTCGTTGAAGCACTTCAAGATGGAATTGTGTAGCAGTTGAAAGGGCAACAACTGCATCGGAGGAACGTGCAGTCGTTTTTAAAAGATCAGAACACTTCTGTTTAACTCTTGATAAAATGTATTTTTCAGCTGCATACAATATATCTCTTACATTTTCCTTTGTTATCTCAATTTCGTCACTGTAAATGTATCTGTACAATAAAAAAGAAAATTATATTAAGTCAATAGATAAAGTAAATAAAAAAGAAAAGACAAAGTTGTGTTGTGAGTCCGAAGATTAAATATATAACCTCATATTCCCCTCATAACTTCGTCAGAATTATAGCAATGTTTTTTTACAATGTTGGGAGAGGTTAATCCCCCTTTTTCGACTGATTTTTATCATTAGCATGTACATGGACCCAGTATTAATGAGTATTGACTTAAGTAGGTAAAAATTATTTGTATACCGTTTTTTTTTTTTTTTTAATTTTTTAAATCACTTATTAATTTCTTCTTTAAATGTCAAGCATAAAAAACTTGTTTTTTTCTAAAGTAACGAAAATTTGATGAAATATATTATTTCCGATGAGTTGACACAAATTTAAAGCATTCTTATGTCAAAAAGAAATTTATAATATTCATATTAAAATCGACTTTTTTTAAAAACAAAATATAAAGATCTGTCCTATAAAAGAAATTGAGTAAATGACTAAATTTCGATCCATATATCTCTAAAAGTAAAATATAATGGTACATTGTGTATAAATTGAATATGTTAAATATAGTTCGTAGCATCAATTTTTCCCTCATAATTTCGTCACGATCTCTGTGGTGTAGATTAAAAAGAGTATTTTGAAACTGAGAAGTAACACTAGAACGCACATATTTAGTCTTATAGTTTAGAAGTAAGTCCCATCATTTCCATTTCCAACATTTTAATTCTATTTTTGGGGAGGGGCTATCTTTATAGTCATTGAGGAAAATCTGATGGTCTTGGCTATTATTTCTGTTGCAAAACCAAAATTAAGCTGGTACTTGCAACAAGTCGATGATCATACCCTTTGGACCGCCATAATTTGAAAACCTTATTGGTATATATATACAAGGTCATGGAGATTTTCAGACTGTTAATAACTAAATCCATCGGTTTTGCACTACTAGTAGTTAATTATTTTTACTTCATTGGCTTCATGACGGGTGCCAAATGTGGAGCGGAATCTCCAAAAAAAGAATCGACTAACGATTTTGGTTATGTTGATTATTTTGCTATTTAAAGTTTTTCTTCATCTATTACAATTATCGCAAATATAAAACATAATTCAAACAAACAAAAAACATATTTTTTCTGACGGTTATAGCCTATATAACATCTTTCTCAGTCGTTTTTGTTCATAAGTTTTCAAAACGTTTCAATAACTTACTTCAATACTAAATCGAATGTATTTCTATCAATATCAGGAACATTTATAGTGTTTGTCTCCGGCATTGACCCCTGGAACATTGTATGGAAAACCGGGCTGCGGCTACACAACATGTATCTATGTGCTTTGATGGGTTTGCAATCTTCACCAACAAGAAACGTCACATCACATAAAATTTCATTCTTCAGCATATACATCATACATTCGGGTAATGTTTTATTTTCCATCCATTCGGAAAGATCTTTGTTTTGAACAGCCATCTATCAAAAGACATTGTTTGTTTGATTGAATTATGTATTAAATGATTTAATTGATATTACTAATATAATATAGTTATAATATATTCATGCAGTACACTTATGTAAAAATAATTTGGAATTATTGATTTTGTGTCATTCTCTATCCTCGATCTTGTTGTGCAGTCTTCAATTCGTCTTCAACTTAGAAAGAGCAGTGTTTAGCCATATCAACTACATTACATTAAAATAACATAACAACATTTATTTTTTAAAACTGCACCTATGTAAAGTATATTCATTGTAAATAGATATTTATTTCAATGATGATTTCTTGAAAACAATATATTAATAGTATATTATTCTTGGGGAAAACTTTCTCAACGATTTGATAAAATAAAAAAATAAACATCTATATTAGCTTCAGTGTCCTTTAAACACCTGTCCTTGGTGACTCCTGCATTTTCATAATCATAGTATTAATTGTCCATATAGATAATAATAAATATGAAGCTGCTTCTGGTGCATGAACAACGAAAACATTAAAGTGTGAATATTGTTGTGTTTCATATGGTATGATCTTTTTCTGGTTTCTCATATTTTTATTTGGTTACTCATGTTACTTGTTTTCCAAAATTTTGAATTTTTTCACTATTTTGACATAAGCCAGAGTTTCACAAAATCATCTCAATATATACACAAAAATTGTTATTTCAATTCTAAGACGTCCATTGTCTATTAATCTATATCTAAAAATAAAAAAATTCCAATATTTATTCAATAACATTACCTTTAATTAAGATATAGCGAAGTAGTTCACAGCTTTTTAGAAAGCTCAAACTTGTAAAATAATTAAATTTCACAGATTAAGGGAAGTAACTGGAGTTATTTTCTTCATTGGTGAAAATTACAATAATAATTTTATAGAATAACATCAAATTAGCATTGTTTATAAACAAAATCGTAACATGCTCATAAAAAAAACACATTTACAATAGTATTCTTTAAAAGTTAAAACTGACTTACTAGTTAACCTTTTTTCTACTTTCAATTTCAAATCCTTATATATCCTAACAGTGACACGTGATCAACCACTAAAGATAAATATCACGTGATCAACACTAATAAACTGGAGGGCCCCGATTGTACTCGACCACTCTTGCACTGTCGATCACTGTCATTTTTTCGAAAAATCTATGTTAGATAATGAAAAGTAAATAAAGTAAAATGAAATAAATAAATATAAAAATAACGAAATTTAAATATTACATATTATTGCTAAAAGTCTTTCTATGGGACTTACTGAGGGAAAACATTTCCCAGTACCTTTCATATCATTTGAATTGTTTCGTGTTTTGATAAATACTAGTTTCGTGCTAAACACTCATTTACTGGCTATTCCCACAATATAAATTGCAAGTTTATTGTCCCAATTACTAATTCCGAAAGCGAATAAGTGTAACCAATTATGTTTTTTTGGAAAATACGAATAGCACTGCTAAAGTATTTGAGACAGAAAATTGGACATAAGATTAAGTAATAATTAATTAATAATTAATTAATTTCGTCTTTTGTTAAAAAAAATAGATAAGCCTAGGTATATACAATGATGAAATAGTTTATGATGATCAATGAAAGTATATATTAAAATAAGATGAAATAAGTCAATCAATCAATATAATTTGAAATTTGATATACATATATATTTTATATGACTTGCATTTAAAGTTCTGAAACTTCAATATTTTCAATAGAATTCTAATATATTTATCTAATCTTTGTCTATAAAAAGTAAAAACATTAGATTCCACTTAAGCTTCAATATACTCAAAACACATATCAATTTTAAAGTAACATACAGTATAACATGTATAATTAACTTCTAAAATGATAAAAAAAAAAAAAAAAAAAAAAACAGAGACGAGTAGTATACTAGTATTATGTCAATGAAAAGTAAAATCCCAAAAATACTGAACTCCGAGGAAAATTCAAAGCAGAAAGTCCCTAATCAAATGGCAAAATCAAAAGCTCAAACACATCAAACAAATGTGATTTATGTGCTCAAGTACACAACACACAAACTGCATTTTTTTTCTTTTTAACCAAATCTATGGCCTCTGTGTTTATATACATTTGAAACAGCTGTCTTCCTTTAGAACTTAAATATTAGCTTAATGTCCACCAACCTTCAATCTCATCTTCATTGGTCTTCGAACAAACCTATAGTGAAACAACCTCTTTGTATTGTCATTAGTGGGTGTTGAAACTTGTATTTACCACACAAACTGCAAATATTTTTATTTTTCACTAAATTTATAGTGAAACCTGTCGAAATCTGATATGAGGAAATCAGAGACCTGTCTAAGGTTGATTTTAAATGATATTGACTGATCGTATTTACCAGAAAAATCACTAATGTTCCCCCGGGAATGTTACTTGTTCCTTAGTGTATAATCTGTATCTCATTGTTATATGTAATATATTTGAATTTTATAAATACACATAAAACATCTAAACTTCAGGTCTGCTTTTATTTACATGACATTTATGAACGACCCAACTTGTTTTTAAATTTTTTTAATACGTTTTTCTTCGTTATTTTCTTTGTTTTTCATTTTATTTTTATCTTGATTTTTAGTAGGTCTGCTCAACATCATACTTAATGTTTCTATGCAATACTTCAGTTTTTGCTGTACATTTCACAGCACAACATATTGTTTCATCAGAAATGAATTAATTCAACATTCACAACTAATTATGCTTGTTCGAGGTCAGTAGTTATTGTTTAAATGGTCAGAATTTCATTTAGGAACTCGATAAGAGATCTTTAACAATGTTTAATAAATCCACAATTGTCATTTGTAGGTGTGGAAACTTGTATTTAATAGTGTTCTAAAGCATTTATCTCTTGACATGCATCCAGTGTTTCCATTGTAAAACCAAACTAAAAATATTATTAAATCCCTTTAAATACCTTCAGTCAATCAAAAATTTCTTTTCAAAAGCAATCGATCTTTGAGTAGAGCCTAGATAATTAAACAAGTGTCGCATAACAACAATTTCCGGAAAATCAATGTCAAAATGTGCTACCTTTTCAGTCTCGTTTTGAAGGTGAAAATGACACTCATATCCAAGGAAACAACAAACATAACCTTCATCATTATGCAAAACTAGCTGTATATCCGGGGGAATTAGAGAAATTCATATTCATATTTCTTCTTTGATTGCTGAAATAGAGATAATTACTTCAATATGGGTAAGATATTTTTAGCATTGCACTGAACACAAAAGGTGCAAAGAATTAGCAAGATATGTTTCTTCTTTAAAATTGTCGCGTATTCAACAGATTGTCTATATCAAAAAGCAATGCTGTTTTCTGCACTGCAAATACAAATATGACATTGCCTGTCATCACAAAAAATAGACGGTTTTCCTGATAGTTTTTCCTTGCAGAAAACCAAGCTAGCAAAAAATAACCATATGTATTTGGTTCAATATCAGTGATCTCTAAAGAATCAAAAGATTATCAAAAGTACCGAAAGCTGAACTCTTAGTTCAGTTCAGGTGGCCGAGCGCTGGGTGCAGTGTATGCGGATTGGAGCATGAATTCAAATCACAGCAAAGGAAGAACATTGTTGAGCTGATATTTAGAGTCACAAATAACATAATATGCATTTTAAGTCGTGTGTCACCTTCACTGGTGATCCAATGATAGGATCTGTCTTTTGATATGTTGTTATTTGTTGAGGCGATCTTTTATATATAACTATAACTATATTACAGGTTCGGGTAATTCTAAAATGAAAAAGACTTCTCAAAGCCACGGAACACAAACAACGATGGATTGGGATAATGTAAAATATGACGATTCATCAGCTTCTGATCATTGTACCAAAGTGGATACGTTTCCTTCTCAAAAGACACAAAGTAATTCACATAACGGTAATAGAGTACATTAATGTGTTTCAATGCAAACAAGAACGTGTATCCCTTGGTCATCTCTATTGAAAATTGTCATACTTGTACTTGGGGTAATTTATTCTACTCAAAATCTCTAATTTATTTATTGGATAATCACTAGAAGATTTAAAGATTTGTCAGATACCCCCTTTATAATGTAAAGGGTGTACAGTTTTTACGCTAATTCCATTTTGACTATTTCTCATAAGGTTCAAAAGATATATAATAAATGTAATGTTATATCTTATACTTCAAATAAGGTGTACATTTTAATAGTTTGTGAAGACATCTTATGTCGTGTAATATATATATATATATCTTAGGCCGTGTTCACACCAAACGGCGTGTACAGTAAACATGTTTACAATTGGTTTAATATAACGTACACTAGTTTCAGATTTAATTCGTTCACATTTATACACCTTGTTTAGTTACCTGTACATAAGATTTGTTCACACTTGTAAACTTTATGTCATTTAAATGTTAATTACGTAGAACCGAATTCAAATCTCGAACAACTTTTCTAGAAGTAAGGGAACGACCATTTGTCTTTAAAAAAAAAGGGGGATGGATTTTTACATAATTTGATTTGAAAAAAATAGGGTCATAGATACAGATGATTAGAATGAACAAAAATTCTGAATCCAACGTTTCCCAATACATTATAGTGTTGAATATTGAATTAGTACCATCGAAAATAAAAATATAAACTTTCGCGCGAAAATAAATTCGGACTCAGACACACACTCTTTTTTGAAGTGAAGTGGTTGCTCCTTTAAGAATGTCATTTTGGATGATTTGCAGTAGTTTAAAGATGTCTCGACTACGTATTTAAAAACGTAGGCTGCATCAGCGTGCTTACAGACAAAGAAAGAGAAATGCGATGTTAAGAATCATTACATTTCTTCTCTTTTCTGTTTGTTTCAAATGATATTTTTTCTCCAAGGAGTTTTTTTTTTGCACGGGAGGGGGTAACGTTTTTAATTTCTTATTGTATTTTAACGGATCTGAAATACTACACAAACAAACAATTAACCCGACCCGTTTTAGTGATGCATTTATGAGTGAATCGTTGTTTGAGTAAAGACCAGTGGCAAATATTTCTGTCAGTGTGTACGTCCAGTCGATTCGGGAAGACCTTTTCAAATGAATTATGTGTTCGGCAATGATGATGGATATGAGTCTTGATAAGGGGTTAATAAGGCTACGTAAAGTGTTTTTATAACAAACAAATATATCAAGTTTAGACAAATATTTCTGTAAAGAACTTTATTGATAAGTGTTATAAGTATCAATTTTATATAAAAATCGTTTCTTTATTATATATACATGGGGAAAGTACAGTTCTGAATGCCTAGTTTTGTGTACACTTAACCTACACAAGGCCTACATCGACTACCGACTGCATGTAGACAAAACATAATTTAAACTACACGTAAACATTGAGTTTTATCAATGGGAACGTAATTATGCTAAGTTTATGTGTGAGTTACACTAACATAACACCGAGTTTATGTCAATGTGAACACGGCCTTATTCTAGTTATGATATATTGTATTTAGGTATAAAAATAGCATGTTTAGTTTAAAAGGTATGTATAAGTATGATTTTACTGAAACATTTGATAAAGAATTTTTTTGGTACTTTCAGATGTTAACGTTCAAAAGGAAACGAAATCTCAAGATAGCGCAGGTAACATGCAGAGCCAAGTTGCAGTCATTTGTCAATACGAAATAAAGGGAATCAATGCAAATGATATTTTTAAATATATCGTCACGACATTTGGTGGAGGCTGCACCTTTGAAAAGTTTTGTATGCGGTGCAAGATATTTCCTGAGAAAGCCAATATTTCTCTGTGGTTTGAAAAGCATACTTCAAAATTTCGTCTGTATAAAGATATGGGCAAGATCATTTATATTTTTCCGTATCTTGAGAACACTAGTGTTTGCTTCCATTATAATAATGTTCATGGACCAGGGGTTTGCACAGAAGCAAATTGTTCGCATTTCCACATCTGCCGACGGTCAGTTAGAAATAACGCTTGTCCATATAAAAAGTGTACACTAGACCATGATTTTACAAACGAACACAATTTACAACTTAAAAAGCAACTTGAAATGAATGATTTACAAGATACTCCCATGAAAAAGGTTTTAAATGGTCGCTATCCTGCTATTTGCCAGAAATATTATTCTGGACAAGGGCATTGCAAACTAGGTGTGAAATGTCCTTACTTGCATTTATGCGGATTATACAAATTTGGAAAATGCAAAGATCCTTGTACACAAAACTTGAGTCATAATCTGAAAACTGAACATAATGGATGGGTGCTTGACGCGTTCGAAATGCGTCACTGGCCGGAGGAAAATATAATGAAAAAAGTGTATGTTCCATCAAAGACAAGTCAAGATTCTTATAGTTGCAGTTCCAATACAGAGGTTTTCGATTCAGATGACGATGACCTTCAAAATGGAAGTGATTTTGTAGAATAAATGATTGACATTTAAATGGTTAATCGGATTCTCAGAAATGTAAAAAAAAAGTGGCAATTACATTGATGATAGATCTGTAAAAGTCAATGAAAATGTCAACATTTATTTTATAAAAAGTAAATGAATATAATGTGTTTAGACAATAAAGATGAAGTGTGTAAAATAATTCAACATAACTGCTTGTTATTATTTCTGGCTAGGTACATACCGGAAGCTTGTAGGATTTGTATAACGCACTGCTGAAATTAAAAAAGAACGCCCCTATTCAAATGGCAAAATCAAAAGCTGAAACACATCAAACGAATAGATAACTGTAATATTCCTGACATGGAACAGGCATTATCTTATGTAGAAAACGGTGGATTAAAGTATAGAAACACGAATATCAACGTGCAAATCTTCATTAATATATCGTTATGAATTTGATAATCAAAAGGGTATAATGCAATGTCTATTTTCATTTCTCTTTACTCAAAATATATAAAGCATCCATACTAAGCCAATCAAAAAGGTGCAATATTTTACTGTCATAGCGTGTAGTGGTTAGTCCTATAAATATATTTTTTTACAATAACTATGAAACATGATTTAAAAAGGAAAAGCATATTAGGAATAAAAATTAAGGAATCAAACGATATTAAATTCGCAAAACACCATGGTTTTACTTTCCTTCCAAATTCGACTAATTTCAGATGATAAAACTAAAAATGAATGTTTTTTTTTAAATTTAAATAGCTTTCAGTATTTACATTTTTTGGACGGTTGAATTGTCGTGTTATTAATATGTGTTAATATGCAATCATGCAGCTGTTTATCTATAGATATTAACTCTTGCCTTTATATTTAAACTTCCACTTCTAGTGACCTTGTAACCTACTTCACGGAAATCTTTTTTTTTAAAAGCAAATAAAGTGCTTTTCATAGTGAAATAAAGTATGTCATGATTTTCTGAAAATCAACACGAAATGTAAAACCGATATATATTTATGTCAATCTTTACAGTCTGAAGCGTGTCATTCACTGATTGAATTAGAATGAACAAGATTGTTGTTAATATATATACAACACACGGTGGGTATGGTTGTCCTGCGAGAGAATGTTCTGTGCTGGTGATTCGGTCCTGACGGGTGCTGGTGATCAATGAAAAAATGTAAACCAAGACGAAAATGATGATTTTTGACGTTTTCACTCATAAAAAATAGAAGAAAACAGTTGAGATTTTTCAATTTTGTTTCTTATGGGTTCATATGTAAACCATTAAAAAGTTGACCCTCTAAACTGTTTCAGTAAGCGTAACACAAAAATGCTCATTTTCAGAAAATCTCGAACTGAAAAAATAAAACAAAAATGCTCATAGAGTCCGCTTTCTATACCGCAATCCACACGACAAAACTATTTTGTGAAAAAACATTGCAATTTATTAAAATTTAGCATTTTTTCATTTTATTTATGTCCTGATACTGTGCTGGTGGGTCCTGTCATTGTGCTGGTGGGTCCTGATACGGTGCTGGTGATTTTGGATAAGAAGTTGCTCATATTTGAAACAAATGTTACAAAATCAATAAAGTTGGGCAGATAATTATTGTCAATAGGATCTATGACTCCTATTTTAGCTCTTGTGCATCCATTTGGTTGTTTAATATGTGTTTTCAAATGATCGTTACTTGTATTACACAATTACATAACAAGGCAACCTCTTTCGTCCAATATCAGATAACAATATATACTATCTGAAATAAAAATAGTTTTATTAAGATATTAAATGCCCCTTACATTGATTCTTCAACAATGATCAAAGCCCATGCTGCATAGACATGTTTGTTAGCGCTCTGCATACCCCTCCCCACTTACTCAACCCCCCCCCCCCCCCATTTCCTCCTTCATTGTTACAGTGGTGTGGCAACACAACAATTTATCACAAAAATAATTACACAAAGACACACATTATTGAACAACAAATGCTCACAGGTACTGAAAGCTAGTTCAAAGCCGTATTTTCAACTAATAGATAAACCATGTTCTTATATGCAAAAATTCCAATCGTGTCGATTAAAAAAGTCTCAAAACTTAAGTTCACATTTTAATGTTTGATTAAGCAGAACTTTAATTAAAAGTGTGCAGTGAATCTTGTGCTCACAATAGTTATTGTCATAATTATGTTTACATAAGACTTATAAAGGAATTAAGAAGGTACCAAGAAATATTTTACAGTTCAATTTAATTATCATGAATGGAAGGAAATGGTACGGAAGTTTACATAGGACAAAAAAAAATTGATAGTATTTTTTGGCGAAAGACTTAAACGCTTCTTTGCATTATATAGTAAAACTCTTCTTTAAAAGCATGCAAAAAATAACTTTGATTGACTTGCTTGCTATGTTTGCTCCAAGGATATTTTCAAACAATAGGTAGGCGGAGTTTCAATACATACTGGGATTTGATTGGACAAATACAAACTGACAGGAATTGAAGTTAATGTTTATTGTCCAAACAAATTCTAGTATATAGTAAACATACTACTTACCTGTCGTTTACAACCATCCAAACAATCATAGCAAGCAATTTAATCAAGGTTTGCTTTGCATGTATTTATAGAAGAGCTGTAAATTCTAAAAAAAAATCTTGTTGTCGTAGATGGTTAAACCCTCAACAAAATATCATTAACTTTGTTGGAACGAATAAAGGTTTTAAATCAAATTTTCGTGGACTTTTTAGCTCCACCCTGACGAGGCATGTTAGCTGTTCGTATGCTGTTGCACCTGACGCACTGAAACTTTCACATTTCCATCTTCTTTTCTGAAATATTTTACCCAGCTCATACTTGACAGGATTGTTATTCTAGTAAAAGGTGTAACCAATGAATTGAACACAAGTTAAGAATTCCACAATACCATATAATTCATTTTATGTGTCAATTTGTTCAAAAAAAACGGAAAGAAGAGAGTTTTTTAATGTCATGGTTATCTGTCACTATCTAGATATATGCTTAGCATTTATTTCAGATGACATGGACTCCTCACCCAGGTGACCCTGCTGCCTTTCATAACTTTATCCGTATACAATTATTTTAAAATAGATAACCAAAGGCTGCAACTCGTATTTTTGTATTTAAATAATTCGTTGTAACGAGAATATTTGTGGTGAATGGAAACTGTGAGGGTCAAAATCTTAAATTGCTTATAAATGTTGCTGGACCCAGTTTCGTTATCTGATCTGAATTTTCTAAAATGTGCAAGGTAGATAGACATTTTGATTTTTTTTACTCGGTAAGTTTGCCCCAATCGCTTGAACTTTTGCAATTTTTACAGCCAATTTCAATGAGTGTGTAGACACTGGATTACTTAGGTTATCTTTGCTGAACAGAAAAGTCGTTGTAAGTTATGTAAACTACCCTACTTTAAGAGTAGACTAGTCCGACAAATGACACACCTTTCTGTCTGTAGGACCAGGCTACTTCGAAAGGAGGGTACTTTACCTTACCTAACAATGACCTCACGGTTTACCTAACAAGCTATTTTGGAATTTTGAAATGAAAAAGCTAAGAAATCTTAGTTTTGTTTGTGTGTACTAGGTTTTCGAAAAAAAATACCTGATAACCCTTCAGACAAAAAAAATGTTGAAAATATCTTACAGATACAGCAAGTGATTCTTAATAGCTATAAGATACATTTTTCTTTTAAAATACAACTTTTAAATCTTACGGGAAACTATTCCAAGCTTAAAACTTTCACTGTAACCTCGCATTAACTTATCTCCCCATCCCCCCCCCCCCCCACCCGAAAAAAAAACCCAAAACAAGCAAACCCGCAATACTATTGTCATTCTTATATATATAGTCAGCACTCAATTGTTCACAAACAAATGTGTTTAAAGCTGCTAAAGACATATGATTCAAACGCTCAGTAAGTCCTTTGTTCTATATTTTTGCTCTCCATTTTTATGCAAAACCTTTTACATTTTTATTTTATCGGTTATTGTTGAAGGTCGTACGATGACGTATGATTGTTAACACATACTTTCTTTGGTTTCTTATGGAAATTTTTCCATTGACAACAAACATACCACATCATCTGCATTATATAAGTATTGTATAAATTACAACGTATTTTGGTAATCTTGCAAAATAATCGTAATCCCGAAAATCGTTAACATATTTTCTTATCTTAAAAGGGGCAAGAAGGGTTCCATCAACAGGCCAATAATTAAAATTACAGTTAATTTAAAACAAAAAAAAAAAAAAAAAAAAATAGGTGTATTTTTTCTCTCATAATAACAGTAAACAGATTCACAACAATGTCAATTTCAAGAAAGCAGACAACAGTTAATTAGTCAATAACAATGCAGCATCAATGATCTTGAATATATGCTTCTTTTAACTAAAATATAAAGGCACAGAACCAGGACATTAGAGCACAGTACCAGGACCGTTTTTCTTATCACCAGCACAGCGTCAGGTCAATTCCGTTTAACGAACTTGTACGACTTTTGCAATATAATATTGTTGTAATATACTTTGCATAGTACTTATGACGCATCAGAGAAAAATTAAGCAACAAAACAGTCGTTTTATTGCCGTTCTGATACAATGTAAACAAACCCACCAGCACAGAATCAGGACCCACCAGCACCTGACAGGACCAAATCACCAGCACAGTACGTTCTCTCGCAGGACAACCATACCCACCGTGCAACAGGTAAAATAAATTTCAAGAAAAGTTAAATAGTAATTTTCAATGTGAGAACTAAAACACACTAAAATATATGCTGCCAAGAATAAAAGAAAAATTGCTACATTAAACACTCACGACCGGTCGATTGGTCATTTTTGTTTCAAATTTTGCATGTACTAGTATTTTTAAAATTTGTGATATGTTCCACTTGAACTGAAAATCAAAAACAATTATCCATTCATCCTGCAACTATGACATGATTGATACTGGAAACCAATCGATCAGTTAAGATTTAATTGACCCTATATCAGATTGATTTATTATTATGGTTGACTGCTTATAGTTGTCCATAGAAAACTAAACAATAAACAAAACGAATGCCACTAAAAACTAGGGGTGATCTCAGGTGCTACGGAAGGGTAAGCAGATCCTGCTCCACATGTGGGACCCGTCGTGTTGCTTATGAAATAACATATCCGGTAAGTGGTCTAATTAGGTAGGTCATATTTATGAAAGGAAAGGGGACTGTAGTTACTACGTAAGGAACATATCCGATATCATTTGTGAAACGGTTATTCCATAACGGTCAACCAAGATGGAGTCCGTAAAATTTACGAAGAGATTATTTCAACTTCACCATTTGGAACTCTTGATTTAATTACTTCCATGTGAGCAACAACCCTCTATCAAAAAATTATAATAGGAAATGCAAGCACGGGAATATCGTATCAATTGGGAGATATATACACCGTATGCCGGTGCTGCTGGAATATTGCTACTTAGAAATGGAAAGTTCAGAATTGGAAAGCTGAAATCATATCTTTTGTCGTAAAGTTTTGTTTTCAATCGACCCTCATTGTCAGTTTCTAGATGTAAGTCGAGATAAGAGGCCGACTTAACTGTATCTGTTGTATCCTTTATCTCTAGTTCAATTGGATAGATGCATTCGACATAGTCACCAAATTTTGAATTATTTAGTGAAAGAACATCATCTTTATAGCGGAAAGTAGAGTTAAAGGATATTGCTAACTTCTTATCTTTCTTCCTAAGAAGTTCCTATATGAAGTCAGCCTCATACTAATAAAGAAACAAGTCGGCAAATAGAGGGGCACAACTCGTTCCCATTGGAATGCCGATAGTCTATTGAAAAACACGTCTTCCGAACGGCAAAAATATGTTTTCAATCAAGAAACCAAGCATCTTGATAATGTCAGTTTCAGAGAATGTTTTGTTTGAATCAGAGTGATCCTTTACAAAGTAGGATTTATCCCTTCCTGAGACAAGATACTTGTATCTTCGTTGGGCATTCCTGTTTATGAAAGAAAGCAATACCAACTCTTTCAATTTGTCTTTTAGTTTGGAATTTTGCATATTTGTATAAAGTATAGAAAAGTCAAATATGTTAATATTATTACAAGATGAAAGAGAGTTAGATTGTATATACTCTAAAAAGTCTTTTGAATTCATAAGTATCCACATCTGATTCACGCCACCTCTAGAATAGGCAGTTTCACAATAACTTTGAAGCCCGTCTTTTATTGCTGATAAAATAGATGTTAATAATTTAGAAAGAGGTTTTGTGGAGCACTTTGAAGACCTAGCAATATACCGTTGTTTGTAAGGACACTTATGCAGTTTTGGTATCCAATACAGTGATGGAAGATTCAGTTCATCATCTTTGGTTGAAATTTCAAAGGCACATAGAACAGGCCTATGATAATCCAGGAATTCCTCTTTGGTAAGTGTCGTAGGGGTATATGTTGGGGTTCTAAGTGAATTGACAATACCTAATTCGTGTTTTTTTCCATTTGTATTAGTGCTGGGACAGTAGTTTAGTAACTGTACACCAGGTACTTCAATTCTTTGATTTGAAATAATTACACTTATAATCTTTTTTCTTAATATTGACATTATTCTGAGATTTTGAAAAGTATATAAAAGTTTTGATCGCAAAATTCGTCTACAAAAGACATGATAATCATTGACACTCGAATAGGTAAAGTTAGCAGGCCAAATATAGTGTCAAATGGAAAAGCATAAACGGCTGTACAAATCGACAGGTACAGTTTGATAATTAATTCGATCTAACATTGTTAGGTTGATGTTTAGACGAGTTGTATATACATAATGTACACAGCCATGTATAACTATCACTGCTGGTAATCCGATGGATAAATCTGTTGTAGAGTTGTCACTGGCTCAGACGTACTTATAAATATAATTATTTTCTGTGACTGTATCTAACATTAATTTGTAGAATCCTTTAATATAAATAATTTAGCTGGTCTGTATGAATAACATTTGCATGCCTTTGAAAACAAAACTTTACGACAAAAGAGATGATTTCATCTTTCCAATTGTGAACTTCCTATTTCTAAGAAGCAACATTCCAGCAGCACCTGCATACAGGGTATATATCTCCCAATTGATACAATATTCCCGTGCTTGCATTTCCTATCATGATTTTCTTGATAGAGGGTTGTTGCTCACAAGGAAGCTATGAACCCAAGAGTTCCAAATGGTGAAGTTGAAATCATCCCTTCGTCAATTTTACGGACGACATCACGAGTTGGTTGACAGTTATGCGTTTCACAAATGATATCGGATATGTCCCTCACATCGTAACTACAATCCCCTTCCCTTTCATGAATGTGACCTACCGAATAATTGACCGGATTTGTTATCACATAAGCAACACGACGGGTGCCACATGTGGAACAAGATCTGCTTACCCTTCCGGAGCACCTGTCATCACCCCTAGTTTTTTGGTGGGGTTCGTGTTGTTTATTCTTTAGTTTTCTATGTTGTGTCATGTGTGCTGTTGTTTGTTTGTCTTTTTCTTTTTTAGCCATGGCGTTGTCAGTTTGTTTTAGATTTATGAGTTTGACTGTCCCTTTGGTATCTTTCTTCCCTCTTTTATATATCATGTACTGTAGTACGACGCTAGATTAAAACTGACGTGGAAAGATAAAACCCGGCCCCCGAAAGCTTCATTTTAATGAAGCCCAAGTGTTCGTTTGATCTAGCCGGACGGCTACAGTGCAGGCGTCGAATTCCGGCGAGGGAAGAACAAAAAAAATGCAAAATCAAATTTATAGATCTAACATTGTTGGGTTGATGTTTAGACGAGTTATATAGCCCAGGTGGTCGTGTGGTCTAGCGGGACGGCTGCAGTGCAGGCGATTTGGTGTCACGATATCACAGTAGCATGGGTTCGAATCCCGGCGAGGGAAGAACCAAAAATTTGCGAAAGCAAATTTACAGATCTAACATTGTTGGGTTGATGTTTAGACGAGTTGTATATACATTATGTACACAGCCATGTATCACCATCATTGATGGCGATCCTATGGATACATCTGTTGTAGGGTTGTCACTGACTCAGACGTACTTATATATATATATATATATATATATATATGACCATCCAATAATATAACAGACTAACAATCAGTATGAATAAAAGAAAACTTAGTCATGTCTATAAATCGAGTGATTGAGATTTCTGAAATTTTAATGTTTAGGCAAAAGTGGTAAATTTCGTTATATTGCATGAACAACAGTTGATGCAATTGAATATTTCTTAAAAAAATACTTTTGCTGAACAATTAATAAGGTCAAGCCTTTTTTTGTGAGAGAGGTAATATTCAATCTCTTTTTATATTTTTAAACATCTCCAAAACACATCTTTTTTTCATGTTATGTTTGGGTTTTATCAGGTAAACTTGTGTATACTACAATAAGTTTATTATAGTTTTATTTTGGTATCTCGAATTACATCTATGTGTTTTTAAAAGGTTTTAACACACACATTTCGCAGGTAAGGCAGAATTTTTATCAAGTTAGTTTGTGTAAATTTAAATCAGTTCATTATATGAAATTCTATCTTAGTAACTTTAATAAATAATTAACTAATTAAAATTTTGAAAAAATGTTGATAATATGGAATTTAAAAAACAAGTTTTGCTTATCTTTTTTATATTTAATTGAATCACTGGATTTTTGCTACATCACAGTGAGCTCAATTCAAATCGCTTCCATTGGAAGACAGCTTTTGTAAATTACAACTGGTTCTTAGTGAGGCATTAGCTGTTAAATTCACGTTCACCGATTTTACTGAAATTATCATATATGATTTATGATATAGTAAAAGTATTTTCAAATTTCAAAAACATTCTTCATTAACACAATTTAGAATGCATAGACAACATTATATGTATTTGCATGTTGTGTATATTTTAGTCCCAATATCATCTAATTAATTGACCTACGAAGATTTATGATGGTCAAAAAACCTGAATCAAACACGAAAACAGATTCAAAGAAAACGAACACCTTCTAGATTTGTTTGATTTCATATTGTAGACTAACAAATATGTAAATCATCGATTCTTTCTGTATTAGAAGGATTTTGTTTGTAGCTCGTATCACTAAACCAAATAGTTCAGCCTCGTTTCACTTTCACTGTTGACATTTTTTTGATAGCTGAATACGCCTGAATAGGCAGAAGTCATCTCTAGCTAAAGGGATATAATTGATATCCCATGAATACTGGTTCAATAAGGTTAAGGTATTGACGCGCAAGTCCATAATACTGATGAGATGTTTTTGAGCTTACTGTGACAAATGTGGGTCAAAATGACAGTTTATAATGAAAAAGACGAGAGTTTCCGCTTTTATTTATATTTGAAAACAGAAAGAATTCGATTAATAATTTTGTCTAAATTTTAGCTATAAGTCTTCATGTCTTTTATACCTATTTTTTTTTTTAATGGTTTATATTGACATGATAGATATTCATTCCTTTGCTTAATGGTCTGACAATTATGCCTAGTGCAACATACAATTAAATGACGTTATCTAATTTACATTATCAAATAAACATGATAAACGAAAATACTTGGACAGATTGATAATAATTGGAATCAAGAGTTTTATAGAAAAGATATGATACTGTTTAGCATTGGAGTTGATGAACCCCTTATCATATCTTGGACTTTGCAACAATATGTATATTATTAACCTGTCGTTAATTCGAAACATTTTACCCCTTATTAATTATCTACTGAATGCATAAATCAACGACATGACATTTACTTGGAAAATTCGCGAGAGAATTTATATATACTTAAGAATGATATAAGATTGAAATATCGATAGTACCCCATTTCTGTTTTTCAACTGTGTACAGTGTTCTAAGTGCGTGTAATCTTTTAAAATAATTTTGAGTGATTGCATTATTTTGGGAACGTTATATGTAAAATAACTATCAGCTGTTCATCTATAAATATAATCCTTTGTATCTCTTTTTTTTCATTTCAGTTTTAGTGTGTTTGTTTACCTAGCAACTAGTTATAGTCCAGAATTAACCACCAGGTGTTATATTAGTAGTGGTTAAAACTATATATATATAAACTGTGTACAGGGTTCGAAGTGCGTGTACTCTTTTAAAATAATTTTGAGCGATTGCATTATTTTGGGAACGTTATATGTAAGATAACTATCAGTTGTTCACCTATAAATATAAGCCTTTGTATTTTTATTTTTTTTCATTTCAGTTTTTAGTGTGTTTGTTTACCTAGCAACTAGTTATAGTCCAGAAATAACCACCAGGTGTTATATTAGTACTGTAGTGGTTGAAACCATATATATATATATATAAATACTATAATTCTATTTATATTTGAAAACTTACAAAAAAAGTCACTTACTTTTTATCGTACACTATTCATTTTTTAAACAATTTTTTAAAAGTGAAACTAAGACTGTTATGATTTTCTGAAAATCTGATCAAACAGTCTCGTGAAGTTTAATGTATCGTTTCCTGAATAGAAGTGTAAAAGAAATGTTGTTTTTATAATTCCGACATATGAATTTAGTAAATCTTAACATTAATGCAATTATATCAGAAGAAGTTAAACCATAACAAGCAAAAATTTAGCCGCCATACGTGCGTTTTGTAAATATAAAACTCATCAGTAAGGCTCGAAATTAAAAAGTTAAAAAGGCCAGATAAAGTTCGAAGTTAAAGAACATTGATTGTTAGATAGTGTTCTGACAAAATAAGTATTCTTAAAAGACAAAAACTGAAGTCATTAGTTAGGTTCATTGTTACGGTAAACAGGTATATGGGTCATGTCACATTTATTGTTTGTAAAACTTTGCATATAAACCGATATTCACCTGTGGTTTTTTAAACAAACTATCTCGATACTGGTTCATTATTGATTCGCTTTGCTTGACAGTTTATTGTGTCTAATGGTTAAATAAATCTGCGAATCATCTAGACAGTGCAAACAATACATTTCAACAAGCATGACAGTGTGTTAAAATTTGTGAACTTGAAGGAAATTTTTTAACTAGAAAAAAAGTTATGTCGATTTTTTTAATAATAAGCGAATGATCAAAAAAAAAGTAAAATCACAAAAATACCTAACTCAAAGAAAAATCTAATTGGGAAGTCCATAATCGCATGGCAAAATCCAATGATAAAAACATCAAAAACGAATGGACAAGAACTGTCATATTCCTGACCTGGTACAGGCATTTTCAAATGTAATAAATGGTGCATTAAACCGGGTTTTATAGCGCTAAACCTCTCACTTTGTTGACAGTCTCATCAAATTCCGTTATATTTACGAATTGATTTCTTCAGAAAAATGATGAATACCTTTTGTAATGTTAACCACAAAAAAAAACACTAATCTATAGTTACTTTGCCCCATTTTTCTTTCCTTATAATACTTTAATACTAGTAACCTATAAAGGTCATTTACCAAAATGTGTTCGGCTTTAACCTCTCATTCAATTTCTATGAAGCGAATTTCTGGTTTTTATAACGTTAAGGTTATTATTGAACCAAAGCATGCATATATCCAGAATTGATGACCACTGAACAAGAGCAAACAAAATATTTGAATTGATAGAGCAATGGTATTTGTTTTTAATTTTCCATACATAATCATTTGTTAATCGCATTTTTTTTTCATGACAGTTGTTAAATGATTAATTAATTTGATCACTCATAGGGAAAAAAGTAATAAAATGTGGATATGCTCAAAATGTTTTATGGAAAACAGTGTGGAGAATGAAAGTTGTTCAAAATGCGATACAGCACGACCACAGTCAAGAAACGCAAAGGGTATGCTATTAAAATGTTTAAGTGATAAAATACTTATTACCGAATTAGACTATGAACCGGGTTTGTAATAACATGAGCAACCCGACGTGTGCTACCATGTGGACCAGGATCTCCTTTACCGTCTGGAGCACCTGGTATCCCCATATTTTGGTGGGTTTCGTGTTGCTTAGTTTCTAGTTTTCTATGTTGTGTCTTGTGTATTATGATTGGTTGTTTGTCTTTTTCTTTCTAGCTATGGCGTTGTCAGTTTATGTTCGATCAATGAGTTTGACTGTCCCTCTGGTATCTTTCGTCCCTCTTTTATTATGTTTTGGAAGGTAAATATATTAAGGGATGATAGAAAAACTTTTGAGATTTGCAAAAACAATAGTCGACCGACGAGGTTAGGTGAAGAAAGATACATTGCACATTGTAAGTTAAAAATTAAAAACTGCAGATGTGAGGTACAGGCAAATCAAATAGTTCTGTAAAAAAATAACCAAACAAAAACATATATAGGTTAATACATGATTGGTGTTGCTTATTCTTTAGTTTTCTATGTAGGTTGTGTAAAAATGTGTACAACAGTATTCATACATAAAAATAAAGGTTTATGCATATATGCGACTTCAGAACTAGTGTTAGAATCCGTGTATATAATGCTTTGATATATGTTATTATCTTTCTGGCCCATTTAGCGCCGTCGTTGTCCATCGTCGTCCGTTTACTACCTTTATTTGTGTATTTTTTATTTTTTTTTAGTATGTCTGGATGACCCAGACTGCCATTCAATATAAACGAAATGCCGAAAAATAGTACAGACTTAAAACATGTGAAATACAGAATTAAGGACGCAATGTAGTTTTGCCTCAAATCTTGAATACAGATATTCATAGAGAAAATCTTACAGATAAAGGATGTTTTGAAAGATGACATCAACCTACTGTCTATCAGTTATTATTCTTAAACGATTAATTTTACCCTCTGTTTTCCTTAAACAATAATCTTGAATACATGTGATTGATAGATAGAAACTTAAAACAGCAATACAAGATCTGTAAACATGGTAAATATGTTAGCATAGATAACATTGGGAGTTATTTTTGTATAGGAGTTGGTATTATTAAATGAAGAAGATTTTGCTCTTTGTCAATGTTTGTGTTGGGCAGAAACTAGAGAATTTATAGCCTCTACAGTCTTTGTTGTTGTAGAAGGGGTAACTTATAATTGTAAGAATAAAATAAATCCATGAAATTGCATAAAAGGTTTATGACAGGTAAATGGGTTTGACGTTGTATGGAATTATCATACAATATAGTCTGAGGAGATTGGTTTTTTACTGGACAAACATTATTATATTAATCATGATAATGAATGGTTTCACTGTGTTAATATCATATGAGTTTCCAAGTTCAGCAGCAGGTAATAGATAAAACGTCTGATCATTCTTTATGGACTATTTATCATAATCTCTACTGCAGCGAAAGTATCTCCTAAAGAATCAGATACAAGAGAACTAAATGTCCGGAAAGAATGTACGTTGAATGAACCAATCGGAGTGATAAAAAAGATTTCGAATTCTAAGAGAACTAACGTCAAAAACGAAAATGGTTACTTAGATGGTATGCAACAAAAACCAAATCAAAGTCCAGTAATGTCTAGAAATCAGGTACAAGTTAGTTAGTGCCCTTGTTTTAGTAAGATATTTTTGATTCACAGTTTTTAAATTTAATGTATCAAACAATCTTTTCAAACAGTGTAGACGAGACCGATCTCAAGTATTTAATCTCGTCATCGGCAGTAATTATGTGTAATATATTATTGCTTTTACAAATCCATTCAATTCAAACAGTTTATTAAATTGTGAATTTATCTTCAAAAATGACTTTCCTAGTCATAGTAGTATTCCGTTTTTCTATGTATGTTGCCTCACCATGTACGCTCAGGACTTGGAAAACTCTAAATCGGTACATTGATACGAATAACTGTGAAAGAAGATACAAGATGAAATGCTATAACAAAACCTTAAAAAATTGATACTATGACAGACAAAATTACATAGAGTTATCAAAGGTACCTGGATTATGATTTAATACGCCAGACGCGCGTTTAGTCAGTGACGCTCATATCAAAATATTTATGAAGCCAAAACAATAAAAAGTTGAAGAGCATTGAGGATCAAAAATTGTAAAAAAATGTGCCAAATACAGCTTAGGCTATCTATGCCTGGGATAAGAAAATCCCTAGTTTTTCGAAAAATTCAAAGTTTTGTAAACAGGAAATTTATAAAAATGACCACAATATTGATATTCATGTCAACACCGAAGTGTTGACTACTGTGCTGGTGATACCCTCGGGGACGAATCGTCCACCAGCAGTGGCATCGACCCAGTGGTGTAAATTGTATACACCATATATGGTATTGTCATGGTTTTAATAAAGAAACGTGCAGCTTAGACATTGCAGTTTTCCGATTAATTTTGTATATAGGCTTCTATATATTTTTTTACATAAATAAGGCCGTTAGTTTTCTCGTTTGAATTGTTTTATATTGTCTTATCGGGGCCTTTTATATCTGACTATGCGGTATGGGCTTTGCTCATTGTTGAAGGCCGTACTGTGACCTATAGTTGTTAATGTCTGTGTCATTTTGGTCTTTTGAGGATAGTTGTCTCATTGGCAATCATACCATATCTTCTTTTTTATATTACATGGTTAATTTGTTTCTTTTGAGTAGAACGAATGTTCTCCAGAGAGACCATTTGATAAACATCTAAAAGGAAAAGGATGCCAGTCTATTACTAATCAGCATTACGAAAGACCAACAGAAATGTACAAAAATGTAGGATATAACCAGCAATCAAACCAGTATCAAGAATTAAATCCACCCCAAAACAAATATACAGGAAGACCTCAAGGAATGTATGCTATTCAAGGGTATAACCAACAACCACACCAAGGATTTAACCAAAACCAAAACCAATATCCAGGAAGACCCCAAGAAATGTATGCCAATCAAGGGTATAACCAACAACCACACCAAGGATTTAACCAAAACCAAAACCAATATCCAGGAAGACCTCATGAAATGTATGCCAATCAAGGGTATAACCAACAACCTCACCAATATCAAGGATTTAACGAACCACTGAACCAGTATCAAAAAAGACCACTTGGAATGTGTGCCAATCGTGGGTATAACCAACAACCAAACCATCATCAAGAATATAACCAACAATCAAACCAGCTTCAAGGATTTAACCAACAACCAAATCAGCATCAAGGATATAACCCACAACGAAACCCGCATCAAGGTAACAACCAACCCCAAAACCAGTTTCATGAATGCAACCAACCACATCAGTCACAACTATATAGTCAGAGGTTAGAAGGAATGATGCCACCACCATTTTTACCGGCACAAAATATAAACCCGCCTCATCAGAATGTCACTGGTAAGTTAAATGATTTAAGGACGATTAATATGTTTTCGCGTTTTTATTAATGACTCTTAAAGAATCAGTGAAAAATTACCTGATGATGAAAATAATAAAAATAATATGAAAGGAAAAATAATAACGAAAAGAAGTGACTATAGAGTATATATCAATAAGACAACAACGAAATAAAACAAAAACGCCTAAAGTTTTTAGTTTTAAAAACATGTTTGATAATTTTGTCTGTCAATCAACATAAAGATATAAGAAGATGTGGTATATAAATACCAATGAGACAACTATCAATCCAAGTTTCAATTTGTAAAAGTAAACCATTATAGGTCAAATTATTGTCTTCAACACGGAGCCTTGGTTCAAACTAATCAGCAAGCTAAGAAGGCCCCAAAATGACTAGTATGCAAGAGTACCCGAAATGTTCCGTACAGATTAAAATAACATTCTAGTAACGACTCTTCCATATTAAATTAAGTTTATCACTTACAATGACTTAATTGGATAACAAAAGTATCACAAAAAATAAAACAAATTAACCAGTATACAGTTCTGTTTATAACTCTCCATCAATAAATAACTTTCATGTTCATAAACATTAATTCTTAATAAGGCTTTTTTTATACAGTTGTCGTGCTACCGATTCATGTTCCCTCTGGATCACCTTCAGGTCAAGGACTAGCACCTAATCCTCTAGTGATGCAACCATACACCCCGACAATTTCGCCTCAAGGTAAATACATCTATATTTTCAAAACCATTTCATTTATTCGATTATATTTTTATTCGCCAAAACACTGGTTTGGAATAACAAAATATTGCTCTGACGGCTGATAATTATCTCAGTCAGACCTAAAATGATGTTATTTATTAGAGCAATCTTTGACTGAAATAAACATGCAGCTAGACGTTAACTATGGAACGCCGGAACTGTTTTATAGTGTAAATATCTAATGTGTTCTGTCGCTTTGTCTTTACGTCCTGTCGTTTCTTCTTTATGTTATGTGCAAATGTCTGTATTTCATGACACGGCATCTCTGTGTTATGTCAAATTAGTTGTTTGTTTGGTCAAACAGTAGTATGATTTGTCATTGCTAAAGTTTGTTGTGTACAATAGGCATTACAGCATGCTTTTACTGCTATATATTCTGTGAATACTTCGAAACTTTATGATCGACAACCTTTACATTCTCTCATATGTTATGTCTATTCTTCTTTTACGTAAGTCAGTTAAGAATTGAGTTCTGTCTCAACTGTGATTGTTGTGCCGAATGTTCTAAAGGTTTGGTTTTGATACACCTTTGTTCTGTGTAAACCTCATGATAGTATAGTCTTTTGGCGTTATGTTGTGTTAATACATATGTATCTCCAATGAAAAACACAACACATCATGGTATAGTTCCTATGCGTTTTGCCGAACAATTCATACTCTCTGTGAGCATTCATTACGTCATGCGCACCTTTTACATTATGTGCAAACAACTTATATACGTTTTGTGCAAACTTCGTTTACCTTATGTGCAAACATCGTTCCCCTATGTGCAAACATCGTTTACCCTATGTGATAACATAGTTTACCTTATGTGCAAACACCTATTGCGTTATGTGCAAACACCTATTAAGTTATATATAACAACTACATCATTATGTGCAAACACTATTACGTTATGTGCAAATACCGCTTACAGTATGAGCAAACACTGATAACGCTTTGTGCAAATGCCTATTACATTATGTCCAAACATCTATAACGTTAGGTGCAAACACCTATTACGTTATGTCCAAACACCAATTACGTTATGTGCAAACACCTATTACGTTCTGGTAAACGCTTTTTTGACACAGATTAGAACAAATCGCATCAGTGATATACACTTTGCAAATTAAGAAAATTATAAGTTTTAGCTTTCTAAAAAATTCTTAACTACTTCGCTGTATTCTTGTTCAAGGTAATATCAATTGGATGCTGAATGTGAACTGAAGGTAATATATGTGCATCGGGTGGTTGATTTAGTATTGGAAATGTAGTATTTTTTAATTATATTGATTGATATAAAAATGTTATATAAATATTTAGTTTTTTTGTTCTACTTAAAGAGTGGGCGTTATACGTCCATTCTTTTTCTATTATGTTCACTTTACTTGTTGAAAATATTTACAAATATATAAACACAATTCTCGAGGTGTGTCTCTCTGGAGGTAATCCTAGATTGACAAAAGTCATAAAATACATTTCAGGCATTTTTGAAAACATTGTACAGGGACATTTTTTAGCAAACAAATCTTGCATATTGCAGATTAGTAATGCAAATAAAGACGTATTAATGATTGATATTTCAATTTTCAATTTCAGTGTTTAATATATGCATAACAAAACGACCATGAATTCATAAAATTTGATCTGAAATGTAATACACATAATTAATTTTCCGGCATTTGATGGCTTAATATCCTCAGAAGAAAACAGTCTGTAATTATTTATCTCATTTAAGCCAATAGTTGTTGCTGAATATCAGCAACATCATGAAGTAAACAAACAGAATATATATGTGACAAGTTATTATTTCAAAAGGGCGTGTATATCGACTGAAACTAAAAGTTTTGCCCTGTTATTCGAAGCAAAAAAAAGCTACATGTAAAAAACAAAATGCAACCTCATTTCTTTACGGAAAATAAGTTGATATAAAAAAAAAAAGACGTGGTTTTATTGCCAATGAGACAACTCTCCACAAGAGACCAAAATGACACAGAAATTAACAACTTTAGGTCACATTACGACCTTCAACAATGAACAAAGCCCATACCGCATAGTCAACAATAAAAGGCCCCGAAAAGATAATGTAAAACAATGCAAACGAGAGCACTAACGGCCTTATTTGTGTAATGTTCTCTTTCATCTGCAACAAGCGGGTCATTTCATAGATCGCCATATCTTGCATACATAATCATAAAATATGGTCTTTAAAGGCGCCAAATTACATTTATGAATTATAGACTGTTGACAAGGTCAACACATTATATATGCGTCTATTCAGATTATATTGACCGAGGACAAAGATATTTTCCCGCCACCTCTTATCTTGTATTTGTTTTTTGAATTAGCAGGGAGTTTGGCAAAACTGAGTCCAGAGCCTCTCTTAATCAAACTGCAAGCCAACAAACGCAGCTCCATCGTTTTAAAAAAATCTGTTTCCGCCACTGGTCATTGAATGAGAAATCAAAAAGAGAAAAAAAAATTAGGTCCGTGTATTTGTTTTTCTAATGATATCTTAATGAACAACTTTTCTATTCATTTTACATCGGATGACCGTAAGGGCATTCGTGTGTGTTGCTGTCGCCTAAATTTCCATTACGTAACCTTCGTTTTGAGATTGTAACCGATCTATAAACATGATAATAATAGATACGCGGACATTATCGAGTGCAAAATTACATTCCTTATCACTTGTTCTTAATTCATTTCAAATGGATACTCCTAAAAATATATTTTTTGAACATAAATTAATGACATGAAAATGTCGTTAAACTCGTTAGAAACATAAATAAAGTAAAGAAATCTTCAATATTTATACACACGTACAGAAAAAGTGTGTAACCGCATGTGGAAGAATATCTCAAGAACGTTTGCAATCTCCCATGCAGAGTTATCTGTCTTTACTTCCCCTTTCTGCGTGGGACATTGAATGCTTTGCTGGAAAATATGAATGCCCACTCAAATTCAATCTATCAGAAAAATCGAATTATTAAAAAAGAGTGTCCACCATGCACTTGCACAGCACTATAATTAATATAGTGCAAAAGAATGATATACAAATGGATAAAAATTATATATACATGTAACTGTAATTTACAATTATTAAAATAATGTATAACAAAAAAACTGAGTTAACTGATTTGTATCACTTCTACGATGAGGTTGAATTTATCATCCACGCACAGAAAAAATATATATCTGTACTTTCAGGTAAAGAGATGTGATTTGGTTTTCTGAGACAAGTGCTTGTGACCGTCCACAAGAACTTGTGGTCAGTACTTCAGTACTTTTATTAATATCTTTAACATAAAGATGTTCTCAAAAATTAATAAAACATAACAAGGGTTTTATATTTTACAAATGTCTTATTATCTTTATTTTATCTTGATTCATTTTGAGAACTCAAATCGTATCAATGACATACTGCACATTTAAAGATTTTTGAAAACTGGGAGTTAGCTGGCAATTGTTTTATGGTGCTTTAAACATATGAACAAGAGGGTTCCGAAATTCCAACAATACAAAACATGACAAGTGAACTTTCTTAATTTATAATCAGTTGCAGGAAAATTACAGAAGAATTTAAGCCTTCCCTTTCGTGTTAAAGTCTTCACAGTTTTCTTTTCGATTTTTTTAAAAGAATTTTGACTAAATATGTTACGTCGATTTCAAGGCGAACAAGATTGCATCAATTCAAGATTGTTTCCGCACTTTGAGTATAATTTGGATTGAATCATATGAACTTCATGCCTCGCTAGCTATTAATAAAAAAACCGTCTCGCTTTAACAGTAGCCGAGAAAAGGGGGACCGAAATATCTAAAAATGGCAATATTTAACGGAAACTGTCAAAACATATTTTAGAATGATAACATTTAGATCAAAAAGAATATATTTGTAAAAATTTTATATTTTCTAAAATAAGATTTCTCAAAACAATGATGTGCAGCAAATCCCTTTTATGAATATTTGCCTAAATTTGTGTATTTAGCTATATTTATCGAACCATTCGCGTTCATAACTAAACGCATCGAAGCTTACCGTTTATACCGTATACCCCGCAATAATAGTCATTGAATTTATGACTCTCCGTTCGGAAAATAGGTTGATATTTCTAATTTATATGACAATATTTGTTGAAATATTGAATAAAAAGATTAATTCATATTAACAACTGTGGAATAATGTATTGATTATAAATGTAATTTGTCGGTAAACGTCAAATTTATTTGAACGAGCTTTAGAAACAGGAAGAAAAGCGAGGCTTACCGAATATTGAACAAAAAGATAAAGTCATATTAACAACTGTGGAATAATGTATTGATTATAAATGTACTTTGTCGGTAAACGTGCAATTTATTTGTACGAGCTTTAGAAACAGGACGAAAAGCGAGGCTTACCGAATTTTCTCCTGTTTCGCAGCGAGAACTAATACATTTTATATTTCTGACAATGTATATATATTGTTTAAAATTTACACCTGGTATTTGAGCATAAGTTATTTAAATCTTAACCATTGTCTCTGATTTTTACAATTATTGAAACGCGGACTCGAAGAAAACCCCAAAATGAACTATTACCCAGAAAGAAATATCTATATTACCAATTGATCAACATGGAAACGGGTAGCAGGAAAATTTATTTGTACATGTACAAACAAACCAAAAAAAAATGCTGTTTACCTGTTATTTGTATACAATAACTAGCTAATTGCAGGATAAAAGCGAATTACTTAACTGTAACCATTTTTTTTAAACTGGTGAAAAATTAAATGGGGTAGAAAAATAAATAGATAAGATGACTATGCGGTATTGGCTTTTTGTTGAAAGCCATAAGAAGATCTATTATTATTTATTTCTTTGTCATTTGGTCTCTCGTGTACAATTGTCTCATTGGGATTCATACCACATCTTTTTTATATAGTCAGTTTTTTTCTGAAATTCGAAGGGAAAGTTATGTTATGATGACCATTATAGCAACGAAATTATTTATTTCTTCTTATAGACAACAAAATAAACGATATGCATATCATTTATGAAAAAAGTAATAGAAGTAAACAATTACAATTTACTAGAATATGTATTTCTTAGTATCGTTCTTGATGACACGGTTCGGAAAGTTACCGGACCAAATACGGATAAATGAAAGTCATTATCTGGAGTTTCAAGTTGCGGGATTTAATTTCGAGTATGGCCAGTGAAGGTGAAACAAGGCTGATAACCCTTTCATTCAGGAAAAAAAATATGTGTATGCGTCATTTCTGTGGATTTACAGCTTTTTGTTACACCCTTCTACCTGTCTGATCCAAAATCGGATCAAATTTTTACAACATCCCTGTTAGTTTTAAAAAAATTGTCAGATAAGAGGGACGGGTCACCTGACCACCCCTTTTCAGGACACCCACCCGTCTCAACACGCCTCGTCAGGGATGGAGGAAATAATAAGTCTTAGGAAGGTTATTCAGAATAATATTCACAACTGTTAAAGGAAATGAACGAAAATAAAATCTTAAACATTTTGTAGGATTCCTTAGCTGCTACATGAATCATGGGAGACGTCATTACATTTGTAGCATCAATCTAGTACACGTTTCACGCTAGATGAAAACCCTACTGGGAGGGTAATAACAAATCATCCTGGTCTCTTGTGAAGAATTGTCACATTGACATTCGTACCACATCTTCCTTTTCATATCGTATTGTTCCTTTCAGTTGCACCTTTTGAAAACTAAAGTCGTATCTGTATATTTGTTACAATTTTCAACAAGTAAAGGAATCAAATTTTCAAAGCATGGTTTAACCCCGCCGCATTTTTGCGCCTGTCCCAAGTCAGGAGCCTCTGGCCTTTTTTAGTCTTGTATTATTTTACAATTTGGAAATTAGTATGGCGTTCATTATCACTGAACTAGTATATATTTGTTTAGAGGCCAGTTAAAGGACGTCTCCGGGTGCGGGAATTTCTCGCTACATTGAAGACCTGTTGGTGACCTTCTGTTGTTGTGTTTTTTTCTATGGTCGGGTTGTTGTCTCTTTGGCACATTCTTCATTTCCATTCTCAATTTTATGCATAACGCATACTCTTAAAGTAGAGCAAAATAATTTCCCACAAAACTAGATACATTGTATGTATATAGCATTTTTACACCAATCAATATAATTAATATAAAAATGCACAGTTTGCTAGAAAGGTCAAACTTTTAATTTTCTTCATTTTCAAAATGCATATCATTGATGCGTTTTGTTTTAATCTGTGTCAAAAAAGCGTTTACCAGAACGTAATAGATGTTTGCACATAACGTAATAGGTGTTTGAACATAACGTAATAGGTGTTTGCAGATAACGTAATAGATGTTTGGACATAATGTAATAGGTATTTGCAAATAACTTACATGGTGTTTGCACATAATGTAAGCGGTATTTGCACATAACGTTATAGTGTTTGCACATAACGTTATAGTGTTTGCACATAACGTTATAGTGTTTGCACATAACGTTATAGTGTTTGCACATAACATTATATTGTTTGCACATAATGATGTAGTTTTTATACATAACTTAATAGGTATTTGCACATAACGTAATAGGTGTTTGCACATAAGGTAAACGATATTTGAATACAGGGTGAACGATGTTAGCACAACACGTATTAGTTGTTTGCACATAATGTAAAAGGCATTTGCACATGACGTAATGAATGCTCACAGAGAGTATCAATTGTTCGGCAAAACGCATATGAATTATACCATGATGTATTGTGTTTTATTACTGGAGATACATATGTATAAACACAACATAACGCCAACAGACTATGATGTCATGAGATTTACATAGAACAAAGGTGTATCAAAACAAAACCTTTAGAACATTTGACAAATCAATCACACTTGAGACAGGACGCAATTATTAACTGACTTACGTAAAAGAAGAATAGACACAGCATAGATAAAATATGAGAGAATGTAAAGGTGGTTGATCATAAAATTTCGAAGTATTCACAGAATATGTCGTAGTTACAGCATAATGTAATGCATATTTTACAAAACAAAGTTTAGCAATGACATATCATACAATTGCTTGACCAAACAAATTACTCATTTAACATAACAAAGAGATGCCGTGTCAGGAAATAGAGGCATCTGCACATAACATAAAGAAGGAATGACAGGACGTAAAGGCAAATCGACAAAACACATGAAATATTTACACTATAAGACAGTTCCGGCGTTCCATAGCATGGAGGGTCAGCATGCAGGGTTATACTTGCATTACAACAGACCTATTCGTGTAGTTCTTGGCTTAACTCCGCAATATTCTGTATGTGCCTTTCCCTAGTAATGAACCTTTTTTCAATGCTTGTCATGTGTTGCTATTTATTTCAAATAATTTTTTCCGTTCAATATTTTGTACATAAATTAAGCCGTTAGTGTTTTCATTTCAACAAGTTTACATTGTCATTTAACGCCGTTTTATATCAGACTATGCATTATAGGATTTACTTATTGATTAAGGTTGTACGATAACCTATGAATACGGTTTCTAGTGTTACATAGGACACTTTCATAGATAGATATAAGAAGATGTGGTGTGAGTTACCATTATAGGTCAATGTACGGCCTTTAACACGGAGCCTTTGCTCACATCGAACAACAAACTATTAAGGGCCCCAACATTACTAGTATAAAACCATTCACACGGGAAAACCAACGATATAATCTACATAAAAATCGAGAAACGAGAAGCACGTATAAATTACATAAACAAACGACAACTATTGTACTACAGATTCCTGACTTTGGACAGGTGTAAATATTTGCAGCGGGATTAAACATTTTAATGCTACGGAACCTTCTCCCTTTTTCTGAAACAATAGTATAACATCACAACATAGAAAAACACACGATAAAATATCAATAGGAAGGCTTAACTCAATGAAAAAACGTAAATTAACACACTTTGAACGAATAAATTAGATCTGCGATACCTGAATGCAAATGCATAGTTAATAAAATATAAGGGACAAACATTCAAGGCCAAAAAGCAAATAAACAAGTCCAAACAAAGCCATGGCAAGACACCACCACGAAACATTCACTTTAGAGAAAGAAAAAAAAAGGTTTTTATAATATATACGATAAATGAATAATTACTATGTTATTATGTTTCGAAAATTTGAACTCTTAACACTAAAAAAAAGCTGAACACAGGCATGCACATATGTATTTATTAGATCATTTAATTAAAATGTACATAACTCAACAAATTTATATATCTTGGCAGGAAATTTGAATATGATTGATTATCAAGTTAGTCCACAGAGAGACAAACAAAGTTCAGACAGAGAAAAACAGCTTATAAAGAAAAAAGGCAAACAAGACACAAATAAAGCAGAAGAGAATAAAAAACAGGATCCTCCAAGGTCAGAACAGACGAAACTATCTGAATTATTAATGTCTGAAGAAGAAAAACAAATTAAACACCAAGAAGATAGAGGAAGAGTCAGAGGTCCAAAAATAGGGCGAGGTGGACATGGCTATTATGAAAATAGACATGAAAAATTGGAAGACGAGAATGCTCTTGAAAATCATAAAAGGAGGGGTAATGGTAGCGATTGGGGTCGTGGAAGAGGTGATAAACGTCAATTGGAGAGAACAAATGAACAGGAAGATGGGGAAATACCTGGTGTTGATGATATTGATGTTTTTAAATTCTTGATCAAATCTTTTGGTGGAGGATGTACTTTTAAAGACTTTTTGATACGTTGTGATCTTTTTCCAAAGGGCTCTAATTTATTTTCGTGGTTTAAAAAGCATAGTAGAAGATTTCATGTTTTCTGGGACGAAAATGATATTGTTTATATTCAACCATTTAATCAAGAGGCCAAAATCTGCACTCAATGGAATAATAGACAAAATCCTGGTCAATGTCGGAATATTCCGTGTGATTTTTTCCATATCTGTCGTCGCTTTATTAGAGGCAATTGTAAAGAAAGCAGTTGTCTACTGTCACATAGTTTAGGAAATCCACACAATCAGACTATACGGGATAAACTTGGCTTCAGTGATTATAGTGTTGTTGATATCAGAGTTATCCTTAATTGTAATTCTCTTTCAGTTTGTGCAGATTATGTTTACAACAATGGTTGTAAGGTAGAAAATGGAGAAAAAAGATGCCCACACTTACATTTATGCGAAAAACAAGTATTAGGAAAATGCAATGACCCAATGGCATGCAAGTTGGGGAAATCTCACTCTTTCACTCAGTTTCACAACAAATGGGTTCTTACGTCATGGAATATGAGTGGATGGCCAGAGGGACGAGTATTGAGATCTATATATGTACCACCACTACAAAGAAAAGAAAATCACGATAATTCCGATAATTCTGCCCTCAGTCAAGACAAAGACGATGCATGCGATGCCAGTGGGTGTTATGACAGTGATACCAGTGACAATAAAGAAAGTCTTTCAAGTACTCCATCATGTGGGCCATTCAGAAATTCCAATAATCTGATGACTTCTGTTGAACATCTTAGTATGCAAGATAATAAGGAAAGGAGAACGATGAAACCTGGCCGCAGAGAAAGATTCAAATCATCAGAACATATCATTTGTGGAATTGTAGGAAAAGACGACCAATGTCTTCCTAAAATGTCTGCGCCACAACAAAAGTATGATAATAATGATGATGACATTAAAGAACAGATAATGATGGCAAAGGACAAACAGAAGAAGCTAGAAATCAGTTCTGGTAAAGTTGTAAAGCCAAAGCCCCCACCAAAACCTTCAAAACTGCGTCCATCTAATCAAGATTATCAGGAAAGAAACCCGGCTTTGATAAAGGATGAAACAGAACTTTCTGAAATATGCATGTTCGTGTCTAAGGATAAATGTCCGTCTGCATCCTGTAAGAATCTGCATCTGCCTAGTGGCATTCCTTACTTGTGGCAAATAAAAATGCGTGACAAATGGGTTTCTCTAACATTGGCAGAGAACGAGAAAATAGAAAAAGGTTACTGTAATCTACTAGATGATGAATCAACTGAAGTAAGTTTATACTGATTTCAGTTATTAATTTTATTCTATTTGAAGAAAGTACGTAAATGTCATAAGACAATTTATGACGGACTGATTGTCTGTAAAAAGGTCGTTCATATAAATGGTTGGTTGTATATACTGTTAATGAATAAAGATTTTCAAAGGAGACAAAACGTTCAAAATGTAATGACATATACTATAATACATATTTCACAGATATTTCAATTTAATTTTAGGTAAAGTACAATGGTAGTAATAAATTCAGTTATCATATTTGGTTCTCAGAAATGCAGGCCATAATTAATGATGTTGATGGTCAACCTGCCGTTGGTACCCAGAGGTGTAATGTCAGACGTTTGAGTACCCCATCCTTCACTGAGAATGAAATGTTGGTTGATAGTTATCTTACACAATGGAGATGGTATTGGCAAGATGGCAGTAAAAAATGGAACATGTACAACAAGGTAAAAACGGTTCACATTTTATATGTTTTAAACCCCTTTGTATCTTTTTAACCTGAAAAAAACCTGTGCTTTTCATCCGTAATCAGTCAAATTGTAATATCTGTTGAATTCCATATAGTCACTCATGGCAACGTTAATAATAACAATCCAAATTTGACACATATATTACATATTCAGATGGTAGGGATACATTATAATTAATATTTGGAGCACTAAATAAGTCCCATGTACTTTAAAATTTAATCCTTATCTTTTTCGTCTGCATAAAGCTTGATTGGGTGTCTAACTTATATTTTTGTCACACTTCAAGTCTCTGTGTTTACTGCAGATGTGATGTAAATAAAGGCAACAGTAGTATACCGCTGTTGTAAATTCATAAATCGATTGGGGGAAAAAAATCCCGGTTACAAAATAAAACTGCGGGAAACACATCAAATATAAGAGAACTACGACACAGCAGAAACACAACGCTAAAAGATTACACACACAGAAACGAACTATAATATAACAATGGCCATTTGCTGACTTGGTACTTTGGAAAAAGTAGCTTGGTCGTCTGAGTGTAAGAAACCGTAGAAGCGATTCTTAACAGGGTTAAACAAAGACTTGACAACACGTCAAATTGTTTTTTTTTTTTGGTAAAATATCTGCTCAGCATAACGAACCAGAGTACAAATCACATGAAAAAGAGGCAACCGATACTAACGAACATTCAAATTCATAAGTCAAAAATATACTGACAACACTATGGTTAAACAAGGAAAATACTAAAAGACAAACAACAGTTCACAAAATACAACATAGACAACTAAAGAATGAGCTTCACGAACTTCATCAAAAACTAGGAATGATCTCATGTGCTTTAGAATGGTTAGCAGATAAAAATGTTTGACCTAATTTATTTATGTAATGTTACCACTAGATTGTTTAAACACCAATTTGCCATCATTGCCATCACATTTATACAAAAAAATTTAAAAAAAAATGCGACAGCACAAGGGGTTACTTACTGTCAAGGGTATCGAAATGTTTTTGCCTTTTGATTTCTGATGTTTTGAATGCAATCCCTACTAACGTGTGTTGATGTATTTCGTATAAAAATAAGAAATATCAAGTTATACCTTATTCCTTATTCGTTACATATTCCTTATTCCTTATTCGTTACCTATTCGTTACTTATTCCTTATTCGTTACCTATTCGTTACTTATTCCTTATTCATTACCTATTCGTTACTTATTCCTTATTCTTTTTCGTTACTTGTTCCTTATTCCTTATTTGTTACCTAATCGTTACTTATTCCTTATTTCTTATTCGATACCTATATCGTACTCGTTACTTATTCGATTTTAGTATTCTCCCTCTTGTGTTGCTTTACTTTCTGTTAATAGTTCTTGTTTTGTAGAGGTGAAATACACTTTTGGCGCTAATTGCAGCCATCGACAGATACCCTGTTACTTATTATTTGTTCCTTATTCACTTGTAACACGTGTGTAATACGTTGCACCTGTTAAAAAATACTTTTCAATTTTTGTCTTATCTCTGGTGGTAACTATGGGTTCTTAAAGGTGAAATAAACATAGATGCGAGTTTGAACCCTTTTCAGCGCTTAACTGATACCCTGTTATAAATAAGTTACGAATTCGCTTTAAATACGTGTGTTATACGTTGCCCATTTAAAAAAAAATGTTTTCAATTGTTATAGTGTCTTTGCGTTATGTGCTTAGAGGTGAAATGCCCCTATTGACACGTATGTACCCGTTTCAGCGCTCGACTGAAACCCTGTTACTTATTCATTCCTTATTCGCTTGTTATACGTTTGTTATACGTTGCATCTTTTAAA
The DNA here is from genome assembly GCF_963676685.1 of Mytilus edulis. Lineage (NCBI taxonomy): Eukaryota > Metazoa > Mollusca > Bivalvia > Mytilida > Mytilidae > Mytilus > Mytilus edulis. The sequence goes on from NC_092356.1 coordinate 25,927,019, forward strand.
ACAAATATTTTGCATTTGTTTCTTTTTCTCTGGTGTTAATTATGGGTTCTATGGGGATAAATAACCCTATAAGTGGGTATGTACCCGCTTCAGCGCTCGGCTGATACCCTCTTTCTTATTCGTTCCTTATTAACTTGCAATACGCGTGTAATACGTTGCACCTTTAAAAAAATGCTTTTTTAATTTTTGTCTTATCTCTGGTGGTAGCTAAGGGTTCTTATGGTGAAATAACCATATAAGCGCGTATGTTACCGTTTCAGCGCTCAATACCATGTTACTTATGCATCCCTTATTCGCTTGTAATACGTGTGTTATACGTTACATTTTAACAGAAAAAAAAATCAACTTGTTAAGTTTCTCTGGTGTTAGCTTTGGGTTCATGATGTGAAATAACATTTTTGACATTTACCTTTTTTAATCACTTTTCATATAAAGTTGTTATTTTCATAGGATGACCTTGAGAGGACGTATCAGACTAAACAGAACACTTATTTGTATACCATGGAGAACAACCGTAGTATGTACAGGATAGATTTCCAGAAGATGATCCAGGTTAACGTCAAAACAGATAGAGAACAAAATATTACCAGACGTCCACTGTTTGTGTCGAAAGATGATGTTTATGAGAAAAAATTGTAAGTTGAGAGTTGAACTATTTTAACTACGCTTTTGGCGTACAGCTATCAAACTCAATTCTATATAAATCAAAACTTGTTTAATAGATTTTTATTTCAGAGCATACAGTGTATGATTTTTAGTATTTACTTGTATTATCAAAACAAGTTGTCAGTGTCAACAGAGTAAATATAAGACAGGTTTCAATGAATATGTATTGAAAATATTGAATATTTTTCCATATTTTAAAAAAATATAAGATTAAAAGGATTCAATATCTAAGATAACTTTGTCGTGCCTTTGAAATAAGTCTTAGAAGTGAGACATATACAGTATATCGTCGGATTCTCCTCAAAATGCAGGTTAAGTATGTAATAAACTTCTTTAAAAAGCATCCATGAATTCTGAATTTTATGATAATGGTTATACTTCTTTATCATGATCATTAGACATTATCCACGGAATACGTTTGACAATATTTATTTCAATTTATCCATTGTTTACTTTAAACTACAATTACACTTTTAGATAAACATTACTTTGAATAGCTATAATAAAGTAGTTCACTCATATCAAGAAAAAAAAACCAAATGTGATTATAAACTATAACAAGCACACGTATTAATGTATTTAAGGATTGACTGTAATATTTGTTCTGTCTATGAAGAAAATAGCGGGTTATTGAACAGTGTGCAACACATTTTTTGTGTTATTTCGAATAGACAGAAAAATATAACAGTTATTTCTTATCATTTAATTCTAAATTCCATTTCAAACCGGAGTAAAAAATGAAAAAAAGTTGATGACGTCACGGTCACATGACTAAATTATGTCTATGGGCTGATAAACAAAACGACGTCAGCCAATCAGAAGACGTGTTGCATCCAAAATTAAATTATTTCTGAGTGCTAGTAATTCTTGTTCATTTTAAGTTATCCATTTCAGTTATATTGAGTAATCATTATTATAATTTCTCTTTGTTTTTTTTCTTCATTTGATTGTTGAAGGCCGTACATTAACCTATACTGGTTTACTTTAATAAATTGTAATTTGGATAGAGAGTTGTCTTATTGGTACTCATACCACATATTCTTATATCTAATCATAAGTTGTATTTTCAAGACATCCTGTTTGATGTTTTATAGTAAATGCAAAATATGTTTGCATGATACTAAAAAGTAATTTTATATTTTATTTGAATTCAAAAGTTATAATAGGCAATCTAAAATATTTGAAAAAAGTAAATATTTGTAACTCAATGTAATAACAAACGTAAATGCAAGTAATTCAAAATAATCATAATTGTGTGTAAAACAGTAATAGATATTTATATATATGATTATAGCCTTTTTATATCGGTCAATACATGTTTTGTTGACTCGCTGTAAGTTTATTGACTGAAGATGCTGTCCAAAGTCAATAATGTTTGATGGGATATTAAGGAGGTAGACCTAGGTTAAGGGAAATAACTCTTAAAATCATCAGTTCGTTTGTGTCAACTATTTTTTTTAAATATATTCTAAGCTTCTAGGTTACATAGATTATTTTCAATCTGTTTCAGGTAAATGCTTAAAATACATTGATGAACTTGACTTTTACAAACGCTTAACTGATTTAAAGAGTTATCTCCCTGAACCAAGGTCTACCCTCCTTAAACATGTCTTGACCACTATGAAAAAGCTAAAATTGTTTTAAAAACGAATATCATTCAAACGCTGAAACTTACTTTTCAAGATTGATTATTCAATATCTACTTTGTTGAGTTCTTTAATGTTATGGTCTACATAGGTTACTTACCAAGCTATATTTTGTTAATATGTGTTTTATTCATTTCAAATAGTACACAAACGGTGACCAGCATCTCTCAATTAATGCTCTCTTTTTGAATTTCTGCATTCTTGGTATGCATATCAAATTAAAATCGTGCAAGTCTTTCAGTACTTGCGTTTTTTTACCACACCTTCGGAAATAGAATAAAATTTGCATTTTGATTAACTAAACTATCCAAACACGAAAAAACTTTAAAACTCGAATTAATAATTATATTTCTTGTTACAAAACTTATTATTGTATATTTTAGTAAGACATCGCCAACTGTTGTTTATAATAGAACCATGACATGAATTAGCAAATGACAGTTTGTGAATTATATGCATATGATAGCATAAAAAATCCAAGTACTTTCAAGAAACCCAAAGTATCAATTTTCAGTAGGTTCTATATTTTATATGTTATTCGACCTAATCAACATACTACATGTAAGTAGCTAGTTTAGGTAGTTCATAGTTATATACAAATAAAGATTTTGAAAGCAATTCAAAGCTTGTTAATGTAACACGTATGAAGTTATTGGTTTTATTTTGTTAATTTTCTACTGCTTCTCCATTTTTTGGCATTCATTGTTGATATACTTTTTGTTTTAATAGTGAAAAAAACTACGTTCCACCTAAAAGAGTGTCCAATTATAGAAATGCTAAAGGTGACTCGGACCATTACAAACAACTTGTCGACGATGATGACGATGTATACAAAGGAAGCGATTTTATTGAAATGGGTTAGAATTTGGTTCCACCTAAGGCTGATAGTAGTGATGGACACTAGGATGAAGACAAGTCTGATTTAAGTTACCTGGATCAGAATTTGGTTCCACTGAAGGCTGATAGTAGTGATGGACACTAGGATGAAGACAAGTCTGATTTAAGTTACCTGGATCAGAATTTGGTTCCACTGAAGGCTGATAGTAGTGATGGACACTAGGATGAAGACGACTCGGATAACCTTTCTATTTGTTGATGCTATATTAATTATGAAGTGTTCTTGCGTTCTGTGCTGTTATAGAACAACCTTTTGTTAAAAGAACATGCATATTTTGTTAAAAGAAGCTTTTAGCTCTTTTTAACCACTCAAATAATTGTTCTTTCTTTCGTTTTGCTCATGTAGCTGGTCACCTGTTGTGGTGCATGTTTATACATCATTTGCTTTCAAATATTCGGCTTTTTTTTTTATCGTAAAACAGAAATGAAATTTCTGGCATCCCTATTTATTTATCTTGTTGCATCTTTTCATCAACATTTTATTTTATTTCTTTAGTTTTTGAAATTTTTGCTTTTATCACATGATGATTTCACTCAATATGATAAGTGGTCAATACAAACTTGTTTGCAATATGTGAATTAATTTAAATATAGACAGTTTTATAACAACAGTAGCAAAGAGACGTATAATTATTCAGTTGTCTTCTTTGTTAATGGTGTTATGTGAATATTATATAATACATGTTAATTTTTTACTTTATCATAAGTTACACAATAAACAGGTTGTACATACAAGTATATCGTAATTGTTCAGTAGGATACAAGTTCTCATATGTATTATCAAAGGTACCAGGATTATTAATTAGTACGCCAGACGCGCGTTTCGTCTACATAAGACTCATCAGTGACGCTCAAATCAAAATAGTTATAAAGCCAAACTAGTACAAAGTTGAAGAGCATTGAGGACCCAAAACTCCAAAAGAGTTGCCAAATACGGCTAAGGTAATCTATTCCTGGGATAAGAAAATCCTTATTTTTTCGAGAAATTCAACGTTTTGTAACAGGAAATTTATAAAATGACCATAAAATTGACATTCATGTCAACACCGAAGTGCTGACTACGGGGGTGAAGATAAGATCAATTTATACAAAATATCTAATGATAAGTGAACTGTTTTTAGTTTACATATTTGCTTAAAGTAATGACAAAAACAGACCAAAACACAAAAACTGAACGTTGTTTATAAACCATGAAAATTGGGTCAATGTCGGATGATTCCTGCCAGCCAAACTTGTTCACCTTACAATTAAATCAATAAAAACACGAAAAGTCTTGTCGTTTGTTTATGTAATATATACGTGTTTCTCGTTTCTCGTTTTGTTTATATAGATTAGACCGTTGGTTTTCCCGTTTGAATGGTTTTACACTAGTAATTTTGGGGCCCTTTATAGCTTGTTGTTCGGTGTGAGCTAAGGCTCCGTGTTGAAGGCCGGACTTTAACCTATAATGGTTTACTTTTTAAATTGTTATTTGTATGGAGAGTTGTCTCATTGGCACTCACACCACATCTTCCTATATCTATTAACATTGATCAATGAACATTGAAAATGACGGCAAGGTAATATAAAAATGCAAGATAGATATATACACGTCATAATATTTCCATACACTAAATATAGTGTTCTAAATAATTGTAGTCACTCATATATAGACCAAACTACACAAACTTAACATTGATCAAGGAATCATTAAACATCTTTAATCTTGATCACTGATCCATGATATAAGGTTGAGGTACAGTGAAACCTATCTGACAAACATGTAGAAGTCGCAAGGAAACCATCAACCAATTATACTCATCCACAAAAGTGAAAAGATTCACATGACAAAAAACTCTTTAATTTTTCCAAGAAGTTGCTGGACCATGAAAATGAGGACATCCCCACTAGATTGTCATACGAGATGATTTCAGCTTCCCAATTGTGAACTTTCAATTTCTCTGCACAACATTCCAGCAGCGCCTGCACTCGGAGTATATATCTCCCAATTGATACGATATTCCCACGAGTGTATTTCTTATCATGATTTCCTTGACAGAGGGTTGCTGCTTTCAAGCAAGTTATTAAACCAAGAATTCCAAATGGTAAAGTTAAAATCATCCTTTCGTTAATTTTACGGACGCCATCACGAGTCGGTTGACCGTTATGGAATAACCGTTTCACAGATGATATCGGATATATTTCTTTCGTCGTAACTACAATCTCCTTCCATTTTCATGAATGTGACCTACCAATTTAGACTATTTATCGGATTTCATGACGGGTGCCACATGTGGAGCAGGACCTCCTTACCTTTTCGAAGCATCTGAGATCACCCCCATGTTTGTGGGTTCGAGTTGCTCAGTCTTTAGTTTTCTAAAACGTGTGGATAAGATAAAGATCCTCAAATCTTTGTTGTGTTTGACAGAAAATTAGTGTTATCCTCAATACCTAATTATGTACGGAGAAACAGTGTCCCCAGTGAATTAAACCCCTGCTGCTCCGAAACCTACTTCTACAATGCAAAGTCTTTCGAAGTCGTCGGATGTTAGAGCAAAAACATTATCTGGAGCTTTGAAAGCGCGTTTAAATTCTGATATGTGTGTTGTACAGTGAACAAAATTGATGATAAAACTTCCATTGGGAGTTAAGGTATATTCATGGTATATCGCCATCTTGGATTGTACAATCCAAGTACAAAATCGGTCTAGTTATTTGCCAAAATCTGCAAATTTGGAGACATAATTGCAATTTATTGGTTATTCTGTTTATTTATATAAAGATAACTTGGTGATTAATTGTATAACTCAAAATATTCTAACAAATATAAGTTTTTTTTGTGTTGTTAGTATCATTGTTTTTCAAATTAGCCATTTAAGGGGAGATCATTCTTTTAGTAAAAAACATATTCTGGATTGATAGTGTTTTTTTTTGGTTTTTTTCCCCTCGAAGCAAGAAAACAAGTTCGATTACACCATTTTTTCCTTTTATTTTCTTAAAACATATTATACAACCTATATTCTCACAATTTATTTCAAAATTCTATCTGAAAGATGTTCTTTTATACACTTAAATTAGTTTTTTCGTGGATAATCGAACCAAATTCAGGCATTTTTCAACAACTCGTAGCTTAGAAATTAGGACGGTGACCCATACTTTTTATTATATTTTTTTTTAAAGAGCATAGTAAAATCTTCATTTTGGCAAAGTATAATAAAATTATATTTCAAAAAAATATATACCTATGATCTACCTTAACTGTACATAATGTGGTCGGAGGATTTTGCTTTCATAATTTATATATAGATATGGTTTTATTTAGCTGTAATGGACAAAACGTTTAGGAATTTTGTTCCTCAATGCTCTAATAAAAAAACTATGTTAATTGGACATGCTTTGATACTATATATGCCCTTGAATTTTTACTAGATAACATTTTTGTTCGCTTTGGGGATTCCGTATATCGTCAGATTATCGGAATTCCAATGGGGACTAACTGTGCACCACTTATTGCGTATTTTGTATTGTTATGAGTTACAATTTATGACAAAAATAAGCAAAGACCCATCGAAACAACATCTGATAAACAAATTTAATAATACTTTTAGATATTTGGATGATATTTTGGCTCTCAATAATGACGACTTCAGTATGTATATTAATGAAATTTATCCTGTTGAACTTACTTTAAATAAAGCTAATACTAACAATGACCACTGCCCTTTTCTCGATCTTGATATCTATATCACTAATGGAAAGCTGAATACTAAAATTTATGATAAAAGGGATGATTTTGCATTTCCTATCGTTAATTATCCGTTTTTAGATGGTGACGTTCCCTTGTCACCATATTACGGTGTTTATATATCTCAACTTGTACGATTCGCTCGTGTATGTAACAATGTTTTAGATTTTAACGAGAGAAATTTATGTATTACTGAAAAATTATTACACCAGGGTTTTCGATATCACAAACTAGTCAAAACATTTACTAAATTTTATCATCGGTATAAAGACATCATTCGTAAACATAGTTCAACATGCAGACTTCTAATACGTTCAGGTATTTCACATCCAATTTTTTATGGAAATATTCTTTATAAAGCACAAAGGTGTCAGTATTCACCTCAGAAACTTACAAAACCTTTGAATAGACTTATTAAGAAGGGATATACTTACGATACTGTTGTCAAGTCATTAAAGATAGCATATTTTGGCGTTAATATTGAGTCACTGATAAGGTCTTTGCATCGGAACTAAACACATTTATTCTAAAACAGTTGTTGGCATGACACGGGTTATGTTCTTCTCATATATGTTATGATGGTATGATACTAAACCCCTAACGGGAAGGATTGTGCCTGATGTTCATATGATGAAATCATAATCTTTCAGTCAGTTTAATTAAAGTCTGGAGCTGGCATGTCAGTTAACTGCTAGTAGTCTGTTGTTATTTATGTATTATTGTCATTTTGTTTATTTTCTTTGGTTACATCTTCTGACATCAGACTCGGACTTCTCTTGAACTGAATTTTAATGTGCGTATTGTTATACGTTTATTTTTCTACATTGGTTAGAGGTATAGGGTGAGGGTTGAGATCTCACAAACATGTTTAACCCCGCCGCATTTTTGCGCCTGTCCCAATTCAGAAGCCTCTGGCCTTTGTTAGTCTTGTATTATTTTAATTTTAGTTTCTTGTGTACAATTTGGAAATTAGTATGGCGTTCATTATCACTGGACTAGTATATATTTGTTCAGGGGCCAGCTGAAGGACGCCTCCGAGTGCGGGAATTTCTCGCTACATTGAAGACCTGTTGGTGACCCTCTGCTGTTGTTTTTTATTTGGTCGGGTTGTTGTCTCTTTGACACATTCCCCATTTCCATTCTCAATTTTATCTTCAACTTCGTACTTTATTTGGACTTTTTAACTTTGTTGGATTCGAGTGTCACTGATGAGTCTTTCGAGCGTCACTGATGAGTCTTTTGCAGACGAAACGCGCGTCTGGCGCATATACTAAATTTAGTCCTGGTATCTATGATGAGTTTATTTCATATTGTAACTAATAGGTCCGAGACCACAATTATTTCGTAGTGCATTTCTTTTAGAACATAAATGAAAAAAATAAAATCCCACCTGCGTTTTCTCAAAGAAACTTTTACAGTGTATTGTACTACTTATTGGACAAATTATATCAAAATTATAGAAAACTTCATCGTCCCTAACTCAAAATATGGACAATTTTATCTTTAGGGCGTCTTGAAATCTTTTGACAGCTTCCGAAGTGCTATTTTTCAACCTTTTTCACCTGGACCAAACCACTACGTTCCTTAAAAATTCTGGACCCAAATTTTTTTACAGTGTAATTTAACCCCCCCCCCCCCTACTTGCAATTTGAGGCATTAAACATGGAGAAATAAATTTGGAAGGGGTCTAAAAATTAATGACAACTGTCAACACTAGAGACAATATTTGTGAACAACGAAAATCAAGGGACGACAATTGTGGTCTCGGACCAATATACACATATGACGTCGATGAAAATTACAAACAAAATTTGTGAATTGAGTTTTAAATCGCATGGGGTATCGTCTTAAATCATTCATAAAATCATATTTATCTTGTCCGGTGAAACATGATATGATATTTGACAGTAGTATTTGAGATAACTCGTTAGTAAAGCTGATTGCTAACAACTGAATTTCTGGATAATATTGTAACAGAACTATATTGTTTCGTATATTTCATATTAAGAATGTTATATTTCAGACAATATTTGGACATTCAAATTTTAGAGTGTCACAATACTTTTGAAATGGCTTTGACTAATACTAAATTTCAAGTTCTTGAAAATTGTAACTTTAGACTGTAGACTGATACAAATTATAAATTTTTTAACATTTGTTGTTTTAGTGTGTTTTTGGACTTGCATATACCAAACATTGAAAGTCCAAAATTTGTATTCAGGCCGAATTATTTTCAAGCAGTGGTTTTAGATACAAACAAATCAACATTTCCTTACACTTGGTTTTTAATTGCATTTTAGGAATAACGTATTGTGAATTGATATGCAAAAATCCCTTGCTTTCCACTATAAAAAAAAATTATTGGAAATTACTACATAGTGTTGAATATAACTGCCTTTAGAAGATTTTTTTTTTTGGAATTTCAATCATGATTTCTACCTATATACATGTTATATGTAAAAAAAACGCTTACAATAAAGTTTTGCAGGTGCGACTTACATTGCCCTATTTGATAACCTACAACACAATAAAAACACAAATTGTGTGTCTCTTTAATGTTTACAAGTTTTTGTTTGTTTTTTGTTGTGCGTTTGTTTTTCCTACATTGGATATAGGTTTAGGGAGAGGGTTGAGATTTCATAAAAAAAACATGTGTAACCCTGCTGCATTTTTGCGCCTGTCCCAAGTCAGGAGCCTCTGGTCTTTGTTAGTCTTGTATGAATTTTAATTTTAGTTCTTTATGTTAATTTGGAGTTTAGTATGAAGTCCATTGTCAATGAACTAGTAGCATATTTGTTAAAGGACCAGCTGAAGGACTCTCCCGGGTGCGAGAGTTGTTTCTCGCTGCTTTGACGATCCATTGGTGGCCTTCGGCTGTTGTCTTCTCTGTGGTCGGGATGTTATCTCTTTGACACACTCCCCATTTCCATACTCAATTTTATCATCGATGAGACTTTACAAAAAGCAAACTATAAGGTTTACAAGATTAAATGCATTTTGGTTTAGAATTTTTAGTATTCAACATACTTATATTATTTACATGACTAACATGAAATAATTCATTCGACTTTTTCGGTAAAAAATAAATACTACATTGATTTGATATTGTTATTACTATTGATTTGTCGTTACGAAACGGATAAGTCGACTTTGGAAAATTACTTCTAGAAATATTGGTGAATGGTTAAACAATCAGACAATTTTTCAACTTAAAAACGCTGGACCCGCTTTCTTTTCTATTTTTTTTTTTAATTTATATTCGTGTATAAATATGATTTTATTACATTATCAAAGTTTCTTTGATGTTTCTAATAAAATGTTTCTAGATAATTTGTTTCGTGTGTTCTTTTTCCTATGTATACAATCTTACAACCGCAGCAAGGTCGTATGGGCAAGAACACATCAACTATATGGATATAAGCAGAAATAAGAAGAAATGTGTTTCTGAAATAGTGCATGAATCACAAAAAAAGCAGAAAAATGCCCTTTACGGACTTATATCGGCAGTACAAAAGCGATTTGAATTAACACAAACGTATGCAGCATAGAAGATCTAGATACACCCAGTTTAATACATTATGTGACAGATAATGGTATTTAGATAGTTTAACTTGTGTCCTTTTCTGTTTAGACAATGAGCTTTATATTCCTTCAAAGAAAGTCATAATTATTCGAAAAATAATTATATAATAAAAATACTCATACTGTCCGGTGCGTTAATAACCAAACGAATATAATACTCATATGGTTCGACCCTTCGCGTATGGTCAGAAGTGCAGAAATGTCTGTTAAACAACCGATAAATACAGAAAATAAATATTGTTTTATTGAAGATTATATCTCGATATTATAATAAAACTTATGTGTAATATATAAAATAAAACAAAATTAACATTCTGTTTTAAAGGCATTATCATTTTTCATAAATAAAATTGATGAAGAGCAAATCAAACAAATGGTAAATATAACATGTCTAAGAAATTAATCTTTTTTTTAAATACCCATATCTTATTATTGTGTCCCTAATTGAGTTATTTATTGCCACTTTTAGTGACAATTAGACATGATGGTACCTTATCATATTACAGTTAACATTTTCCATTAAATTTCATCTTCTTGGGAATCAGTTATTTTAACTGTTATAATCAGGGCATCATTTATGAGACTCGCCTAGAAGAAACGCACGTCTATTGAAAAACTACCAGCCTTGTATATTTTTTTATCTACTTAAAACAACATTTATAACCTCTGCTTTAAGTGAAAAAAGAGGAAACTAACAACTTCCAACATATCAAACGAATGGATAAAACTATCGTATTCCTGGCTTAGTACAGACATATAAAAAAAGGTGGATTAAACCTGGTTTTATAGTAGCTAAACCTCTCACTTGTATGATAGTCGCATCAAATGCCATTACATTAACAACGATGCGTGAACAAACAAACCGACATAACTTAAAATGTCAAACATTGGGTTACAGCATACAACCTTTTTTTTTAAAATCTAAATCACAATAAAAACAAACACATATTTAGCATAAAATGGCATTTATCAAATCAAACGAATACATCCGAAAAAAACATTTGGTTGTGGATACCATCTCCGTGGTATCATTTACTACTTTTATTGTAAAACTTCATAGAAAAGCTTAACCAATGTGACAACAGTCAGCTAGGATACTTTGCTATACAAATTAAGCTTGAAATCAAATTAAATTATCAGAGCACAAACTAAAAGTCTTTTATTTGTATTTAATTCTGACTATTATTCTTTTTTTTTTTTTTAGATTTATACAAATTTTTGCTTCGTTTTTCTTTTATTTTTCTTTTCTTTTTATTCTTTTTATTATTATTTTTTTTATTTATTTATTTTTTTGTGATTGCAAATGTTGTCAAATATTTTAGGACAATTGTTTTATAAGTTACCAATTAGTAACCACATATGTGATTCGAAAAGCCAAGCTATCTATATTCACATGTAAATATTCTATGACTTCTCCCGATTATTGTGTCAATTAAAAAAAATGAAATGGTTTCATCTTTTTGATACATTTTAACCTGTTTGGTTAAATTACAAAAATGGCAAATAATCTAGGTAATTTAGACTCTTTTTTTCAATTTAGAGTTTAAGGCCATACAATGTATGAAGAATTTTGGTTAAATATAAGATGGTTTTTTTTTCATTTAACAATTTTAAACTATCACCATTAATTTTCACCAATTCATGTCTACGAAATAATCACCAGCCAACAAGTACATTATCCTAAAAGTTGTTAACGTACTATTTAGTGCTAAACAAATTTCAGATAAACAAGATTATTGTTCATATGCAACATCTCTTCGAGGATTGCTGTTTTGCAAATATTTTTTGCTAGAATTAACTTTGCGTGGCTTGTGTATCCATTGTTATCAATGGTGCATATACTTGTCAATTAAATCAATTATGGAATTCTGCTATTATCATATCAGATCTCCTCAGTCCTTGTAAACTGTGACCCATTTCTCAATTTACTATATTTGAATCATTTTTGCCTTGCACCAACGGTTTTCTATGATTAACATATTGATTCAATACACTTTTATTCAAATACGATCGATATTTGAACAGAGTCTGAAATTTTATCCGAAATTCCGCGTTTCAATTTTCGAAAAATCGATCTCAACTAAAGCTACCTTTAAATAGCTGTCATTAAGGTAAAAACTTACGATCATATCCAAGGAAAACATATTTTTGTAACCTGCATCATTGCACAATACGACTAGTTGTATAACCAGGTGGTAAATAAGGAAATTCTTATTCATGTTCCACTTTATATGCATATTTTTTCTTGCATTGCCGGAATAAGGATTACAACTTCAAAATGGGTAAGATACTGTTAACATTACCCCACATGCGAAAGGCTGTAAATAATGATTAAGACATTCTTTAATGGTTTTTTTTCATTGAATAACAAAATCTGTTTTGTGAAAAAATAAATATTTTTTGGTTTTCAACACTACATCAAGGAATATGGCATTACCTGTCATTACAGAACTTAGACAGCCTTCCTGATATTTTAACTTCAAATTCTTGATTTTGTTTTACTCTAAGGCTGGTGTGATATGCATCTCATGCGTTCGAAATACAATTGAAATCCAGGAAAGAAAAATCAACGTTCATCGTTTATTCTTGGAGTGAGCTTTAATGTAACGCCTTAAAAATTAACATGCTTGAAAAACATGATAAATAAAATGTGAAGAACACGAAAATTTGATACTATAAAAGGGGCCCGGCAGAGTTTTCTTGATTTAACAATTATATACCAACACATGCGTAAATTTTGGCCCGAAAATATCATTTTCGTTTGTGAAAACACTTGTTTCCTGCATTTTGTGTCGCAGACTATTCATGTCCACACAAGCTACTTATATATCTTACCAGTTATTGCAATTCATTTTCTAAGTCCTGCTGTCATACTATCAGCAACAAATAAAATGGTTGTCCATTGAAAAGTAAGTGTCGTTTATGCAACTTTTTAATAAAAACAAATCGAAAACGAGAAACTGCATACACTGAGTTTTTCATCTATTTTGTTATATATAAATTATAAATTATTATTTCATAACATCTGAAAATTCTGTTTTCAGATTTTTATCAAAGTCATAGTCCTTGAAATTCCTTGTATTTTTTTGTCTATTCATATGATTTAGATATAGGAAGATGTGGTGTAAGTGCCAATGAGACAACTCTCCATCCAAATAACAATTTAAAAAAGTAAACCATTATAGGTCAATGTACGGCCTTCAACATGGAGCCTTGGCTCACACCGAACAACCAGCTATAAAGGGCCCAAAACTACTATATACCTATATTCATTGCTCAATGACTTTGATCATTCTTTACTGTGGATTCAATACCAATTTTCCTGAATTGATGAAAACTATTATTTTCGTGCATATTTGATTTCGTTGTTTTACAAAGTCTGCATCAAATTCTTCAGAAAACTTGTAATTCATTGAACATTTAAATTCGTGGTTCTCTTGTACCCACAAAATGAACGAAAATTGGTGTCCGTGGAATAATCATGAATAAATAGATCTTAAAGATACCATGTCTTCTGATGAAGACATATCGGATATGTTCCTCACGTCGTAACTACAATCCCCTTCCCTTTCATGAATTTGACCTACCGAATTAGACTATTTACCGGATTTGTAATCACATAAGCAACACGACGGGTGCCGCATGTGGAGCAGGATCTGCTTACCCTTCCGGAGCACCTGAGATCACCCCTAGTTTTGGTGGGGTTCGTGTTGTTTATTCTTTAGTTTTCTATGTTGTGTCATGTGTACTATTGTTTTTCTGTTTGTCTTTTTCATTTTTAGCCATGGCGTTGTCAGTTTGTTTTAGATTTATGAGTTTGACTGTCCCTTTGGTATCTTTCGTCCCTCTTTTCTGACTCATGATATTATTTTTGTATCTGATTACACATCCTAGCAAATGTACCGCTATTACGTATGTCGCTTTTAACTGAATACGGATATTCGAATAGTACATGGATATACAAATGCTATTTAAGGTTTGCAGCATACATTTTCTCGAATCTTCCAGTGTTAATACATCTAAAGAACAATCTGTCAAAATACTTCTCAATATAAAAAATGTATTTGGATGCAAGCAAACTTAGTTTTTTGTGTATAATTCGGAGTTTAGTATGACGTCAATTATCACTGTACTAGTATACATATTTAAAGGCGCTAACTGAAGGACGCCTACGGGTGCTGGAGTTTCTCGCTACATTGAAGACCCATTGGTGGCCTTCGGCTGTTGTCTGCTCTATGGTCGGGTTGATGTCGCTTTGACACATTCCCCATTTTCTTTCTCAATTTCAATATAAAACTTAGTTAGTTTTATTGTGTGTTATGCTGTGTGTTTCTGTATTCTACAATGGCTAGAGGTATAGCGGGAGGGTTGAAATCTCACAAAACATGTTTAAACCCGCCGCATGTTTGCGCCTATCCCATGTCAGAAGCAACTGCATTTTGTTAGTCTAGTATGATTTTTAATTTTAGTTTTCTTTATATATTTCGGTGTTCAGTATGACGCCCATTATCACTGAACTAGTTCCTATTTTTTATTAGAAGCCAGCTGAAACACGCGTCCTGGTGCTTAATTTTCATGCAGTTTTGTAGGCTTATTGATGGCCTTCGGCTGGTTTCTGCTCTTTGTTCGGATTGTTGTCTCTTTGACATATTCCCCTTTTCTATTCTCAATTTGAATGTTTATTTGTACACAAACAAAAGACATACATAAATGTACAGTTTAACTACTGCAAACCAACTTATTTTCGTGGATGATTTATTACGTATAGCACTTTCTAGCCAATTTCGCGTCAATTCAATTTCGCGATTCTCAAATTTCCTTGATGTAGTTAACTTATGAAACATGCAAGTTTTTCTTCTTCGCGACGATTTATTTTCACGATATTGTTCTACGAAAATTAGTTGGTTTACAGTATATGCGTACAAATTCTTATTGCAACTCATGAATTGGCATATTTACATTTATATGGGCATGTCTTATCTCTTGTGTAGAATATTACTATTGTAATATCTGTCCTCAAAATAAGACAAGATGGCCTCTATACAAATTTGAAAACTTTTAATCACTTTGTAATATAATGTGCTGCATGTATTTTAACAAACTAGCGAACTGTCTGTTGTTCTACTTATTGTTTGCTATTTCTGAAAGTAATGAATTGACTGAATGGATTGGTAGTGCGGATAATTAATGCCAAGCATGACTCGATTTATCTACCAAATATTGGATTGCGTGCTGTCATCCTTTCTTCTTTTTTGTTATCTTGATTTGTCGACTTAAATTAAACAATGGTAAACTACTTGTGAACTATTTTTATCACTATATATTTCGTTAATGATAATAAATGAGTTGAAGGTATGTCATGTTGAAAAAAAGATCTTTACAAAATGTTCATTATTTCACATTTATGATATTCTAAATGTGTATACATTACAAACCGAGCAATGAGTGATTATAAAATTAGGTCATGTTTGAAGTTATAATTTAAATCACAGACACAATGAAGAAATTATAGATAAAATTATACTTGCCGCTTTGTGTTCATTGTGTATCATCATGCAATAGAGTGCATAACCATTTACGTTAGTTATATCCCTTTAAACCTTTCAGATATATAGCATTTATGTCAATACTATGAAGTTTTATTAATTTATGCAAAGCCTAGATGAATTCAAAAGTATCGTATTACAACGATTTTCGGAAAATTTGAAAATCGTTGTTAGTTTTATATCTCTTGAAACCGACATTCTTAATTCATTGCTGTTATAGGATTCAATTTAATATGGGTAAGGTATTGTAAGCATTAAACTTGGTATATAAATGCACTTATAATATAATGATTTGCTCACTATATAATTACCACTATTAACGAGCGTTTATTCTACAGACTGTATTTAATTAACAGATTGATACTTATCTTAATGAATAATAACAATAACCATTTTTTCTGCACTAGATGCGCATTTCGACAATACATGTCTCTTCAGTGATGCTCCGGAACCATGTTATACTCCTTTTTAGGTTACTTGTAAATTCTGGTGTATATGATCAATTTATTTTTGACAAAATAGTTCCACATGGTACATATAGAGAAAAGGGTAAAAATAAGTTATTCGAGAACCTGTTTGCTTAGACCGAATACAATAATACATATTTGAAAGTTAAACTACCCATACTTCATTCTGAAAAAAATTATCAGACAATGTTTGATTCCTTATGACAAGATTGTTATTTTCTCTACTATTAAAGGTTGGATAAAAATAGCAGAAACTGCTTCGATTTCAACAGATAAAATTGTACAAAAATTAAGTAAATGACTTTGCAAGATTAAAAAAACGGACTATTGAGTACTAATTTGTTATTGGAAAATGCTTTGGTTCAATATTGTCAAAACAACCAAATAATATTTGTCATAAAAGACACAGTATTGACCCAGGTCTATGCGACCTATAATGTGACCTCATTTTTGGAAGATAGCGCATGTGCTTTTCAAATTCAGTAATTGGAAAAAATATCTGCTGAAAATGAAGGAATAAACATAAATCAAATTCGCTGACTAGTTCAAATCCCTTTGAAATATATATATAAAAAAAAGATGTGGTATGATTGCCAATGAGACAACTCTTCACAAGAGACGAAAATGTCACAGGAATTAACAACTATAGGTCACCGTACGGTCTTCAACAATGAGCAAAGTCCATACCGCATATTCAGCTATAGATCCCAACCCTCCCGCTAACCTGATACAGTGGTATAACAGTACAACATAAGAACGAACTTTAAAAAAATTCGAAACAGGTTTAACTCATCAGATGGACAAAGTGCAAGTGGACTTGTACATCCCAACAACAAGACGACACTGGGTACAGATCTAAGAGTATTCACAGTTAACTGACAGCTAGGTCAAAGCCACTAATAACTAGATAATCACTCATCTAAGACTAAAGTATCAATCCATACACATCCAACATCCAATGGATTGAGTGTAAAGACGTCATAAGCAGTCAGAAAAAAATATGACCTGGTGCAATGCCAAGATACAGGTATCGACGAATTGTAGATCCATTAATGTTTATATGAATATAAAATACTAGTAATATCTAGTTTGCTTTTAATTTACTGATAACGAAATCAATATTTATACCAATAAAAACAATATTAAATGATCTTAATACAGTGTTTAATTTGTAACATTTTGGAACGAATAGGGAACGAAAATTCGTCCTATTTGTCGTACATTTTAGTGTTGAGTTTCCCGTTTAAATGCGAAACATCTAAATGTAGGAAAGGACAGTTATTACCGTTTAAATTTGATTTATTTAAAGTAAGTTCCTCTGGTTAGATTTCAGCAGTACATTGAGAAAATTCTTGATTATTTAACGGAGAATATCATCACGGTTGTTGAATTTATCAATTCAATTTCGACGGGTCTGTACTAAGTTTAGTCATAAACTGTGATTCATTACAGTACAAAAACTAGTCTGATATTAAAGGGGCGCAATTAGTGCCCATAGGGATACCTACAACCCGTCGATAAATTTTTTGCCGAAACAAACATAAATATTATCAAGCAAAAAATTAGCTATGTTTACATTTATACATAGTTGATGTTTCCGATTAAAACAATAAAATTATGATATGAATTTAGATATGTTTCCAATCGAATAAGAGATTTTTGATAATTATGGTAGATATGATACTAGTATATAAGCTTCTGTACAATCAATTTTGATAATGATGCATGCAAACATGAGTTAGTGTGTAGTTAACATACATTGTACATTGTATCACGTATTTCGTATAATGCATACCACAAAAAAACTGCATGCGTAGTTTCAAAGTATTACTCTTGTTATTTTTTTTCAGGTACAGGTACTTCTAAGATAAGACACAGGGATAAATTGTTTGTCAACGAAGGAAGAAATCACGACGATATTGTAACAAAAAAAATCATGAAAGATCGTGATAATCACTCCGGGGAACTATCTTCACCTATTAATAAGACGACAGGTAAGATTGTCATCAATGGATCGGTTGTCTACTGTCTTTCGTGATTTCCGCTTTACTCAGATGAACGTGTATATTAATAATATCAATTTAACTGAAAGGTCAAATATATGTTGGTGGTTTTTTCTTGTTGCTTTTTTATGTTAATTTTGCTTCAGTTTGTCATTGGTTGTTGTTTTCCTTTGCTTTTTTAAAATTTTTCTTCTGTATCACATGGCGAATGGAATTCAGTAACACATATCCTATTATATAAACTTTATAAAAGTTATACAAAATCAGTTCGATATACAGTAATCATGGTAAACTCATTACGTTCACTAATTAATGTAATTAGTTGGGTTTTTTTTTAAATCAGCACTCGACTAGTTGTTTTCCAGTCCTTTTAAAAACTTTGTTTTGCTTCGTCCAAGAGGGTGTCACTAGCTAGTTGGTTATTTTTCTTCCTTTATTAAAAAAAATAATAAGCTTGGCAATTTGTTTAAAGATTTTTTTTCGGTCAATGGTAAAGACTGGGTGTTCCGCAACTAGGTTCCATTATACATACAGATTATGTTGTCCATATACGTTTTTTGTCGTCTTATTAGGTTGTTGTCCATTCGTTTGATGTGTTTGAGCTTATAATTTTGCCATTCGATTGAAGACTTTCCCTTTTACACTTTCCTAGGAGCTCAGTAGTTTTGTGATTTTACTTTTTACATTTATGTATTTTCTGAATGCTATTGTAATGTAATGTTATTAACAATTAATAATAATTTAGATAAATAAACATACGCTAAAATTGGTCATACACTTCAATCACTGCCATGAAATATTCTAATGTCATATTGCTTTAATCATTTTATACATTGAATCAACACAAAAACATACTACTTGTTACACTTGGGTTGAGCTTATACGCCATTTTTCAGTCATTACATCTCAATACAGCTTAATATATGGATACATCTATCTATTGTAGAGTTTTCACTGGTTCAGACGTACTTATAAAAATAATTATTTCTTATTTCTGTGACTGTATCTTACATTAATTTGTAGGATCCTTTACTATATATAATTTAGCTGATCCTTAAAATTGACATCTTCATGCTTTATAAATCATGTACTGTAGTACGACGATAGATTAAAACTGAAGTTGAAAAGTTACACCCGTCTACCGAAAGCTTCATTTTTATAAAGCCCAGGTCATTTCTTATATATTTATATATTAATATTTTATATTGGACAATCTCGTTATCAACGTAACAGATAACCATGCAGAAATATTATAATAATTATAAACACTCTTGTATCTAAACTTACATTGAATTTCTATATGTTTGTAACTGACTATATGTAACTGTCTGTTTGTGACATCAGGTACTGTCTGGTGAATGTTTCATTGTACATATTTAAATAAAATTTTATCAAGAGAAAACAAAGCGCCGGTTACAGTGCAAGCGATTTGGTGTCACGATATTTCATGATCAGTAGCATGGGTTCGAATCCCGGCGAGGGAAGAACAAAGACTTTGCGAAAGCAAATATACAGATCCTGCCATTTAAACATTTAATTGTTTAAAAGTGAACAATTTAACGTGGCTTGTCTGGTTTATCTTTTATATTATATAGCCCGACCGACAGCTAAACATAAATGGTAATTGCAATTAAAAACATATCTTAATTGGTCTCCTATCTATCCATTCAAAAAGCAATATATTAACAACTGATTATATTTTAAGGATTAAAGAAAAGTATAACTTAAATAGAAAAGTCAAATATACATCTCTTAATTGTGAATACATGTCCAATAAAATTGAGAATGGAAATGAGGAGTGTGTCAAGGAGACAATTACCCGAACTAAGAGTAGAAAACAGCCGTAGGCCACCAATGAGTCTTCAATGCAGCATGAAAATCCTGCACCCTAAGCGCACGCTGAGGCAAGCTCTAAATAAACATGGGTACTAGTTCAGTGGCAATTGATATCATACTAAACTCCAAAATATACATAAATGAACTTGAATTAAAATTCATACAATGCCTATACATCTAGTCAATGTAGAAAAACAGACACACATCAATACGCATAGTAAAACTCAGTTTGAAAGAAGTTCGAGCCCGATGTCAGAATAGGATACAAAAGAAACAAAATGTGAAATTAACAAAGGACTACTAGCAGTCACAGCTCCAGACCTCAATTAAACTGATTGAGTATATCTTTATCATATGAATATCAAGTAAAATCAAGTAAAATCCCTCCAGTTAGCAATGTTAGTGATTGAGTATCATACTATCATAAAATAGTTGTATCATATGACCCATATCATACCAACAACTGGTTTATTTTAGAATAAATGTGTTTATTTCCGATGCAGATACCCTATAAGACAATATTTTTTTACTTTGGCCAATGATGACTTTCAATACTGAATCATTTAAATTATTTCTAAGTAAATGAATCAATTAACATACTTAATATAAACAAAACATTTCAACCAGTTAACCATTTTTTTTTCAAATGTATATAAACAAAAAAGGCATGACATATTGATAATGAACACAATTTCAGATTTTTGTTATCGTAATAAGAATGTAATATAAAAGAAATCAGGATAACAATGTATTTTAAAAGTAATTGATTAAACTAATTTGCATGTCATCAGATTGATTGTAGATTAAGGATTACAATGATTACTTGAAAAATGCAACCATCTACAGCTGATTAATGATTACAATTATAATTACCACAACCTCTTCTACATGTTCTAGGAATACATTTAAATCGGAATTAACATCCGAAAATACATTCCAAGTAACTGTCGGTCCGCGTCACACCAAGAGAAATGTTGTGAACAACTAGATATTAAACAAATTGAATTTTTCCAGATTTATAGCACTAACCAGAATTAAATACACTCTGAATACGAATTGTTCCATAGAAATTGTCATGCTGCTTAGTTTCTTTTGTTACCTATTCTACATCGGACTCCGACTTCTTTTAAAATGAGTTTTACTATGTGTTTCATTATTTTACATTGGCTAGAAGTTAAAGGGGAATTGAGATCTCACAAAACATATGTAACTCCTCCTCATTTGCACCTATCCCCAATCAGGGGCCTATGGTTTTTTTTTTTATTTGAGTTCATTTATAATTTGGAGTTTAGTATGACGTCCATTTTCACTGAACTAGTACACAATTTTATTTAGAGGCCAGTTGATGTCCACCTCCAGGTGCAGGATTTTCATTCTAATGCAACAAGTTTGTAACGTTCATTATGATTGATAAACGTCACATATTTACATAGCATCAATTGACAATTGATGCTATGGGACGTACGCACAAGCGCAGACGGCATATGGTAAACTTTAAATACATGTTTAACGTTATTTTGAGTCAGTTTCAATAGAATGGAGATAACAATATTGTATTTTAAGCTCCGACGGCATTAATTGAGGATTTGATGGTTGCAAATACCCGTTTACTGTCTCCCCTTACGCGTCGCCAGTAAACTTAATTTGCGACCATCAAATCCCCAATTGATGCCGTTGGAGCTTAAAATACAATACAGTTATCTCCTAATTCGCGCGGTGAAGGCTCATTGTTGGTGGCCTTCGCCTGTATCTGCTCTTTAAAATCGTTGTTGTCTCTTTGGCATATTCCCCATTTCCACTATCAATTTTAGGTATCATAAAGCATGGTGTTTTTATATAGCACATAATAAAAATACTATTATCTCAATCTCTATTGCAATGTTATAGAGTCTCATATACTATTATCTAAATCTCTATTGCAATGTTATAGTGTCTCATTATTTGAACATGTAATCAATCATATCTGATATTTATTTGCAGAAACTCAAACTTTAGATGACAAAAAAGAAAGCACACACCAAAATCAACGTAGAAAAAAGTCAAAAAATGTTTTTAACGCCATAGCAAAGAAACCAAGTGGAACGAATACTTACAACATCGAAGGTGTCAGCGCAAATGAGATTTTGGACTTTGTCATCACAACCTTTGAAAATGGCTGCACATTTGAAGATTTTGTATTACAATGTAACCTTTTTCCCTCTTCTGCTGATATTCCAAGGTGGTTTGAAAAACATTTGACGCAGTTTCATATTTTCAAAAAGAATGAAAAGATAGAATACATATTACCATATGTAAAGACCGCTGACATTTGTTCTGGTTATAATAATCCTCGTTTTCCTGGTAAATGTAGTTATAGTGTCAAATGTCACTTCTTTCACGTTTGTCGTCGGTTTGTCAGAAATATATATTGCAATTTCAAAGGTTGCAGGCTCGCTCATGATTTTACAAATGCACACAATAGTCGACTCGTAAAACAATTTAGATTGGAGAATTTTAGCGAAAAACAAATTAAAACGGTACTTAATAATCATTTCCCATCCATCTGTCGGGACTATAGTTTTAACGATAAATGCAAAGTTGGTACGAAGAAATGTGTCAATCTGCATTTATGTGGTTTATATAAATTTGGAAAATGTGAAGAGCCATGCAAATACAAACGAACTCATAAACTAAGTAAAGACCATAACAAATGGGTTCTCAGAGCATTTGAGATGAGGGACTGGCCAGCAGATAAAATCTTGAAAAACATATACGTTCCACCGAAAAGAGTTCCCAGTTATCTGAGAAATGTTAAAGGTGACTCGGACCATTACAAATGCATTCACGACGATGATGACGATTTGAACAAAGGTAGCGATTTTATTGACTTGGATGAGAATAATTTTGCGCCAAGGGCTGATATTAGTGATAGCAACTCGGATGAAGACGAGTCGGATAAACTGTCTATTTGATGATGATTTTGTGCATTTATTGATGTTATTTCTTCATTTACAGAAAAAAAAAATTAGTCATTCCTTATAATTTAATTTTAAATTCTATTTTTAGCTGGAGTAAATCATGACAAAAAATGTTGATGATCACATGACAAAATAATGCCTATGAGCTGATAGACAAAACAGTGTCAGCCAATCATAATACACGTTACATCCAAAATAAGATTATAATGAAGTGTGCTGTGTATGTTTGCTGTCATCAACGATTTGTATATTATAAAAATCATTGTTGTCAACAAATGTTTGTTCTGTTACTCATTTGAGTTTATTACTTTTCTTATTTCAGATAAATGTTTTGTTTCTTTTTTTTTTTTGCTTGTTTTGCTCTTGTAGTTCGTTTACTGTTGCAGTGCTTATGTATCATTGTCTTTCAAATATTTAGGTTTGGGTTTCCTTGATGAAGTTAAATCTAGAAAGTGTGTCGTACTCCTGATATTGATACAGTGTTATCATTGACTTTTCTCAGGGCGGATCCAGCCATTTCAAAAGGGGGTCCCAACTCAGGACAAAAGGGGGGGGGGGGGGTTCCAACCACATGTCCCCATTCAAATGCATTGATCTTTCCAAAAAATTTGGGGTTCCATATAAGATATAAGAAGATGTGGTATGAATGCAAACGAGACAACTAACTCTCCAACGATGTCACAAGTTGTAAAAGTAAACTAATATAGATCAAAGTACCACGTTGTATCTTTGCCATCTTTTTATCAACTTTTTTATTTCTTTAGTTTTTGAACGTCATGATTTTATAAATTACTTGTTAGCAATAAGTGTGTCGAGTTAGATTAATATGGACAGTTTAATATTATATAATACATGTTGATTATTTATTTTATCATGTTACGCAATAAACACACATACACAAAGTTCTTATTCATGTAGCTTTGAATCCCAAATGTAATTTTCGCAAATTTGTATACGGAAGTTATGAATTGAAACTTGGAGTATTAGAACTATTTTCAGGTTCATCATTCGTAAAATTACACATTGACTTCCAAGATTTTTTCAGTAATCTTCCGAATAGTTTCCAACTTGACTTCAAAGTTGTTTCCAAGGGAATCTGAACAGATTCCAAATCACTTCCGAACGATTTCAAAGCAATTGAAGATTTAAACATCCGAATCACTTCCAAGTTGATTCAAAGTAAAGACGAAAAGGTTGAACATACACCTATATCTTAGTATTTTTTCATCACGAACTACACCTTTTCTAAGAAAAATTTCTTCATGGATTGTTTTCAAGCACTTTAAAAAGCATAATATTAGACTAATTAGCTATATAGGGTTTCATTGTCAACTTTGACATCCACTAAGGTTATTTTGAATTTCCGATTGAAATCACAGTACCAACAATGATCTTCGATTGTGTGTTGAAATTTGTGTTTTTAAAACGACAAATTGGATCCCTTGAAACAGACGAAACATCACACAGTAAGGAAGAAGTTTCACTTCTGCATTGTTGGGTTTCCATTTTATTTAGCAGACTAAACCGTATTACCAGTTTTTGAGAATAAGACACCAAGAGTACACACGCTGAAATGTCTCGTCTCTCTTCATTTACCATTGATTCTATGTTGATAGTCCTAAATATAAACTAAAGCTCTGCTATAAGTATCACATAAATTTAACATGATCCCATCAAATGAAATCCTCACATAAAAGACTATTAAATATAAAATAATGGCTGTTTGTCAACAAACAAAATCTTCGATAAATGTTACAGAAAGTTGCCAATAGAGGAATACTAGTCATTGTAATTTACCTTGAAATTCTCCCTTTTCTAGGTTCTATTTGTAAATAAATATTCCATATGAATATTTTCACGATAAAATAGTCCTTTCTTATGAAAAAAACTATTGTTAGATGTATTGAGGGTAATAATATCATATTACATATTCCAGCAATTAAAAATTGCATGCTCAAACTAATCTGGATGTAATTTGAAAAATGAGTTATTTCCCCTTTTTGAAAATCTTCGTTCAAGAGATAGAAAAAAACTGTAGCAGCAATAACATTTAGGAGACAACTTGATTATACTATTTCTGGATCACTATTCCTTATTTGACATCTTTACAACAATTGTCATTGACGTATTCCACAGATAGTGACATACTGAATTATGAATGTTGCCTGTCCATTTTTAAAACAATTTCCAGACATGATTTGTGACATTTATAACACTGAAATATCACATTGAAACTCTGAGTATTGAACACTTTCAACTATGAAACACAAGGTACACGTTTGACAGAAATTGACTTAATAAATCG
Organism: Mytilus edulis; assembly: GCF_963676685.1. NCBI lineage: Eukaryota > Metazoa > Mollusca > Bivalvia > Mytilida > Mytilidae > Mytilus > Mytilus edulis. The sequence continues at coordinate 25,952,648 of NC_092356.1, forward strand.
TGTAACCGTCATCGGAAACATATTGAAAGCCTAATAGAGCTCAGATACATATCTATACTATTAAACGAGAAGACCTTATTTTGTGTGTCGCTTCTCTTCCTTCCACAATAAATTAATCATCATGCCTCTGTGTTCTTTAGGTAACATGCATAGTCGCATTTGTCATCCATTTTTATGATTATTCAGATTGAATTATTTTGGGAGAAAAACGACAAAATAGGTGTCCGGATATTGTCTCTGTTATCAGACTGAATTTTAGTCATATATAAGACTTCTGGTTTTAAACATGCACAAGAACAACCAATCGTATGATAGATAACAAAAATGAAAAACAAATAAGCCAATCAGAGCGTTCTCTGTATCATGGTTTTCAGATCGCAAGAACCACAATTATTATAGGGAAAACGGTACTATTTATTCTGCCGTAGGCGACAATACTAACAATTCCTAAATTTACCACTTTTTATAATAAAAACCTGGATAAATCACTCATGTGTTCTGTTAGTACTTTATTATTCTATTTTAAAAACTGAAGCCAAATAGTATCATGACCAATTTCCAACGGAGCTTGTTTATGTTATCCATGCCCACCGTCATTTTGCACCAAATTTTTGAAATTTTAGAAGCCTTTTCAAATAATTCTCTAGAAAATATTTCAATAGGTTTTAAAATTTATATTGTAAATATACACACTACAGTTATTCATAGATAATGTACACAAAAGGCCAACCTAATGCTAGGAAAATGAAATAGTACCGTTTTCCCTATACCTCCTCAGAGACAATTATGTTTTCGCATTTATCCACATGTAAACTACGATTATACTACTATAATATACAGAGACTCTCTGTATTCTGTCTACTTTTGTCTGAAATATTTACTATCTAAGGGGTCATATACCAGTTGCATATATATTGAAATAAGTAAACCACGTGGAAACAAGAATGTGCACATAGTATACGGATGCCACATCGGCACTATCATTTACTATGTTTAGTGGACCGTGAAATGGGGTAAAATCTCTCATTTGGCATTGAAATTAGAAAGATCATACCATAGGGAACACATTTACTAAGTTTTGAGTTGGTTGGACTTCAACTTCATCAAAAACTACCTCGACAAAAAACTTTAATCTGAAGCGGGACAGACGGATGGACGAACAAACGAACGGACGAACAGACTAGAAAACATAATTCCCATAAATGGGACATAAAAGATGATTGTTGAAAGTGAAAACTTTAACCTGAAGCCGGACAGAAGGGCGGACGAACAAACGAACGGACGAACAGACTAGAAAACATAAGTCCCATAAATGGGACATTAACCTTTACTGTTGAAAGTAAAAACTTTAACCTGAAGCCGGACAGAAGGACGGACGAATAACCGAACGGACGAACAGACTAGAAAACATAATTCCTATAAATGGGGCATACAAATTTATTGTTGAAAGTGAAAACTTTAATCTGAAGCCGGACAGAAGACGGGATATAGGCATATTTTGCTTTTAATTTCGGGATGCCGGTATATGAATTTCGTTAAAATACGCACCTCGGGATTTCATGATTTTAATTCGGGATTACGGGATCAGGGTCCCCAAACCACCTCTCAAATGAGTCTTAGTCATTTATACAAGATTCAAATCCTATCATTGGCGTGTTAATAGGGCTCGCAAAAGGAAAAACACTGCTGGATTGTCCTAGAAGCACATTGTATTAGAAAATAATGGTCTATAAACAGTTTCATTTATTTCATGTTTGAAGCGGTGCAAATTTTTAATTTAATTTGATTTAATTTGACCAAAAATGTGTTCTAGTTTTGATGTGAAACTAAATGGGTATTGACTAAAACCTTCAATACAAAATGATTTATAGTTCAAGCAATTTTAATTTAACGCATTTATTAAAAATAACTTGAATACATGCGGAAGTAATCATGTTTGGACAAAGACGATAAGTATCTATAAAGCAATTGTCTATATATAACAACAACAACAAAAAACACATGAAAGAAAATACCAAACCTGTTTTCTTTTAAAAATAATTGATGTATGAATACGGAAGAACAACAGTAGCACTGCAACTGATACTTATTAAAATTAGCATCTGCCTAAAGTACACTTCATCCCAAAATTTTCAACAAAGATGTAGTATTTTGTCAAATTTTGTGTGTGTGTAAAGTACAGTTTTAGTCCAAAAAAACTATATCCAACATTCAGAAAGATTGCTCTGCTGCATTTTACAAATTTAGCCAATACACATCCATACTCCTTTGGACAAGTCAAGAAATGTTCCAAAAACTGTAAATATCACCTTTTTGCACCTGGCCTAATCACTCTTTCCATATCAAAATCAGTTAAAATAAAACATAAAAAAGTTTATTTTAGCTCTGTTCCTTCATTTTCATCCCCAGAAAAACTAAGAAATGTACGAGAAAGGTAAAGAAAAAAAATAAAGAAAAAATATACTATAATTAAAAGGAACTATAATCGTGGACAACGAAAAGAGGGATCATTAATTGTGGTCTTGGGCCTGATAGTGATTTTTTTTATTTTTGCTTGAAGCATAAAAACAAGTTCGAGTACACCATTTTGTCTTTTTATTTTCTTAAAACATATTATAAAACCTATCTTCTCACAATTTATTTCAAAATTCATCGGATAGATTTTTTTATGCACTCAAATGTGTTTTTTCATGGAGAATCTAACCAAATTTCAGCATTTTTCAACAACTCGTAGCTTAGAAAATAGGACGGTGACTTTTTATTATATTTTTTTAAAAAGCATAGTAAAACCTTCACTTTGGCAAAGTATAATAAAATTCTATCTCAAGAAATATATACCTATGATCTACCTTAACTGTACATAATGAAGTCGGAGGATTTTGCCTTTATGGTTTAAATATAAATATGGTTTTAACATTCTTACTTATATACACATATGACGTCGATGAAAAACACAAAAAAGGATTAATTAAATTTTAAATCGCATTTGTAATCGTCTTGTTCGCTTGTCATGTTTTGGAATTTTTGTCAGATTTTCGGAATCTTCTGGTTTTATCCATTTAAATGCCTTAAAAAAAATTGCCAATTGACCCCCATTTTTCTTTTTATAAATGTTTTACATATGTTATTATAAGTCATTGGTAAAAGTCTTTTAAAATTTTATTTATTTCTTAATAGTTTTTGAGAATTTTAACTGGTCCATGGTAAAGCTATGAAAAATCAAGAGATAATATTTTCCCGCCAAAATTCCAATGCTAATATCATGAAAACAAGCACATTGACCCCTATATTTTTTGGCTTTTTTGATTTCTCAATTAATCCCCTATCAATATATACTAGTTTTATGGAAAGCTATTTATTTTGAAATTGAGCAGCGAACTGCCTTAAATCATTCATGAAATCAAATTTATCTTCTCTGGTAAAACATGATATGATATTTGACAGAATTAAATGAGATTACTCGTGATTAAGTTGATTGCTATCAACTGAATTTCTGGTTAATATGGTAACAGAATAATAATGTTTCTTATATTTCATAAGTTATGATATTAAGAATGTTTGGTTTCAGACAATATTTGGTCATTCAAATTTTAGAGTGTCAAAATACTATTGATTTAGCCTGATACTAAATTTCAAGTTCTTGAAAACTGGCTGTTGAGTGCAGTAGAAAGGTTCAATTTTGATTTTTTTTTTAACATTTGTTGTTTCATTGTGTTGTTGGACTGGCATATGCCAAATACCGACAGTTTAAAAGTTTACTCAAGCCAAATTATTTTCAAGAAGTGGTTTTAGATAAATAAAAAAAAATCATCAATTCCTTGCAATTGGTTTGTCATTGCATTAATGAATAACGTCTTGTAAATTGATATGCAAAATCTCTTGCTTTTCACTACCAAAAATTATTGGAAATTACTACATAGTGTTGAATTTAACTGCCTTTAGAATATATTTTTGGAATTTCAATTTCTACCTTTATACATGTTGTATGTAAAAAAAAATACGCTACAATAAGGTTTTGCAGGTTCGACTTACATTGCCCTATTTGATAACCTACAACACAATAAAAACACAAATTGTGTGTCTCTTAAATGTTTATACAAGTTTTTTTTTTTTTTTTGTGCGTTTGTTTTTCCTACATTGGATATAGGTTTAGGGAGAGGGTTGAGATCTCAAAAAACATGTGTAGCCCTGCTGCATTTTTGCGCCTGTCTCAATTTAGGAGCATCTGGTCTTTGTTAGTCTTGTATGAATTTTAATTTTAGTTCTTTATGTATAATTTAGAGTTTAGTATGAAGTCCATTGTCAATGAACTAGTAGCATATTTGTTAAGGGGCCAGCTGAAGGACTCTCCCGGGTGCGAGAGTTGTTTCTCGCTGCTTTGACGATCCATTGGTGGCCTTCGGCTGTTGTCTTCTCTGTGGTCGGGATGTTATCTCTTTGACACACTCCCCATTTCCACACTCAATTTTTTCATCGATGAGACTTTACAAAAAGCAAACTATAAGGTTTACAAGATGGAATGCATTTTGGTTTAGAATTTTTAGTATTCAACATACTTATATTATTTACATGACTATCATGAAATAATTCATTCGACTTTTTCGGTAAAAAAAAATAAATACTACATTGATTTGATGTTGTTATTACTATTGATTTGTCGTTACGAAACGGATAAGTCGACTTTGGAAAATTATTTCTAATAAATATTTGTGAATGGTTATACAATCAGACAATTTCTCAACTTATGAACGCTGGACATTGAACCCTCTTTCTTTTCTATTTTTTTTAAATGTATATTCGTGTATAAATATGATTTTATTATATTATCAAAGTTTCTTTCATATTTCTTATAAGATGTTTCTAGTTAATTTGTCGTGTGTTCTTTCTCCTATTTATACAATCTTACAACCGCAGCAAGGTCGTATGAGCAAGAAAAGAGAGGGACGAAAGATACCAAAGGGACAGTCAAACTCGTAAATCCAAAACAAACTGACAACGCCATGGCTAAAAATGAAAAAGACAAACAGAAAGACAATACTACACACGACACAACATAGAAAACTAAAGAATAAACAACACGAACCCCACCAAAAACTAGGGGTGATCTCAGGTGCTCCGGAAGGGTAAGCAGATCCTGCTCCACATGTGGCACCCGTCGTGTTGCTTATGTGATTACAAGAACATAGGCACCAACTGTATGGATATAAGCAGAAATAAGAAGAAATGTGTTTCTGAAATAGTGAATGAAACACTAAGAAAGCAGAAAAATACCCTTTACGGACCTATATCGGCAGTATAAAAGCGATTTAAATTAACACAAACGTATGCAACATAACAGTAACACCATGTTTAATACACTATGTGACAGATAATGACATTCAGACAGTATAACTTGTGTCGTTTTCTGTTTAGACAATAGGCTTGGTATTCCTTCAAAAAGAAAGTCATAATTATTCGAAAAATACTTATACAATATGAATACTCATATTGTCTGGTGCGTTAATAACAAAACGAGTATAATATTCATATGATTCGACCATTCACATATGGTCAGACCATACGAGTATATGCGTATGGTCATGGCCATACGTGAATATTTCAAATACTTATATGGTCTGGAACATACTCAATGTTCCTTACAAAAAATGTACAAAATGTAGATAATAACGTTCATGAAATACAAAAGTAGATATAACAGAAGAAGTGCAGAAATAACTGTTATACAACCGATAAATACAGAAAATAAATATTGTTTTATTAAAGATTATATCTATATCTTGATATTATAATAAACTTATATGTAATAAATGAAATAAAACAAAATTTACATTCTTTGTTAAGGCAACATTATCATTTTTCATCAATAAAAATGATGAATAGCAAAGCAAACAAATGGTGAATATAACTTGTCTAAGAAATTAATCTTTTTTTTAAAATACCCATATCTTATTATTTTGTTCCTCATTGAGGTATTCATTGAAAATTAGACATGATGGTACCTTATCATATTACAGTTAACATTGTCCATTTAATTACATTCTTCTTGGGAATCAGTTATTTTAACTGTTATTATCAGGGCATCACTTATGAGACTCTCGTAAAAGAAACGCACGTCCATTGAAAAACTACCACCCTGCATATTTGCTGATGTACTTAAAACAACATTTATAACCTCTGCTTTAAGTGAAAAAAGAATAAACTCACAATAACATTGAAAAAATAGCAAAATTCAAAAGGGAAATTCCCTAATAAAATGGCAAAATAAAAAAAAACACATCATATTCCTGACTTGGTACAGACATTTTGTTGTGTCGAAAATAGAGGCTGAAACCTGATTGTATAGCTAGCTAAACCTCTCATTTGTATGGCAGTCGCATCTCATTCCATTACATTGACAACGATACGTGAACAAAACTATTCGACATAAGTAAAAATGTCAAAAATTGGGTTACAGCATTCAACATTTTTTGTTAATCTAAATCACAATAAAAACAACAAATATTTAACAAAGAAGCACAAAACGGCATTTATCAAATCAAATCAAATGAAAAGATCTGTAAAACTTATTTGGTTGTGGATACCATCTCCACGGTATCATTTGCTATTGTTATTGACAAAATACATAGAAAAACTTAAACATTGTGGCAAATAAACTCATCAAAGATACCAGGACTAAATTTTATATATACGCCGACGCGCGTTTCGTCTACAAAAGACTCATCAGTGACGCTCGAATCCCAAAAAGTTATAAATGCCAAATAAAGTACGAAGTTGAAGAGCATTGAGATCCAAAATTCCTGAAAGTGTTGCCAAATACGGCTAAGGTAATCTATGCCTGAGGTAGAAAAGCCTTAGTATTTAAAAACAAATACAAAATTTTGTAAACAGTTAATTTATAAATATAACAATATCAATGATAATTCATGTCAGCACAAAAAGTGCTCACTACTGGTCTTGTGATACCCTCGGGGAAATAAATCTCCACCAGCAGTGGCATCGACCAATGCAAGTGGTTGTAAATAAACTCATCAAAGATACCAGGACTAAATTTTATATATACGCCGACGCGCGTGTCATACACAAAAGACTCATCAGTGACGCTCGAATCCCAAAAAGTTAAAAAATGCCAACAGTAAGCTAGAATACTTTGTTATACAAATAAAGCTTGAAATCAAATTAAATTATCATAGCACAAACTTTAAGACTCGTTTTGTATTTGCTTCTAACTATTTTTGTTTTTTTAGTTTTTAATAAATTGTCTGCTTGTTTTACTTTTTCTTTTTTTTTTATTATTATTCTTTTTTTTATTATTATTTATTGCTTTTTTTTATATTTTTTGTGATTGCAAATGTTTTCAAATATATTCGGACAATTGTTTTATAAATTAGTAAGCAGATGTGTGATTCGAATAGCCAATATATTTACATATATTCACATCTAATTTTCCTCTGACTACTCCTTATTATTGTATCATATGATATTTTAAAAAAAACTGCAATGCTTTTATCTTTTTGATACATTTTATATATTTGGTTATATAACATGAACACGAACTAATATAGGTAATTTAGAGTTTAAGGTCATTCAATGTATGAAGTATTTTAGTTAAATATAAGATGTGTTTTTTTTTTTTTTTTTTTTTCATTTACCAATTATCTATCACCATTAATTTTAACCGATTCATGTTAACGAACTAATCACAAACCAACCAAGTATCTTTTCCTACGCGTTGTTTACGTACTAATTAGTGCTAAAAAAACAGATAAACAAGATTATTGTTTATAAGCATCATCTCTTTGATTGTTGTTTTTTTTTTTGCTATTCTTGTTTGCTTGAATTAACATTGAGTGGCTTGTGCATCGATTGTTACCAATGGTGCACATACTTGTCAATTAAATCAATAATGGCATTCTGCTATTATCATGTCATACCTCGTCAGTTCTTGTAAACTCTGTCCCATTTGAAATATATAAGCCTTGCACCAACGGTTTTCTATGATTAAAATATTGATTCAATACACTTTCATTCAAATGCAATCGACATTTGAACAGAATCTAAATAATTTCACAGAACTTCCGAGTTTAAATTTCCGAAAAATCGATGTCAAATAAAGTTACCTCTAAATAGATGTCATCAAGGTAAACAATTACGATCATATCAAAGGAAAATCAATTTTTGGAACCTACATCATTTTACAATACGACTGGTTGTAAAACAGAGGATTAAATAAGGAAATTTTTATTCATGTTCCACTTTATATGCATACTTCTTCTTGGATTGCCGGAATGGGGATAATAACTTCAAAATAGGTAAGATGCTGTAACGTTAGCACGATCCCGAATGCGAAAGGCTGTAAAGACATTCGTTGTTGGGTTTTTTCATTGGGTAATAAAATTTGTTGTGTGAACAAAAACAATGTTTTTGTTTTCGACACTACTTAAACGAATATGGCATTGCCTATCATTAAAGAACTTAAACGGATTTCCTGGCCGTTGTAACTTTTCGAAAATTATAAATGTTTTCTTTTACTTTTTAAAGTTGTGTGATATGCAACTCATGGGTTTCGAAATACACTTTTTAGCAGAGCAAAATAAACTTTAACTGTTAAAGGAGTAGGTCCGGTAAGGGCCGATTATGGCCTCAAATTTCAAGTTCATCTGACGAAAGATTTTTGAAACTTTTTAAACACTTTTAGTGTCTATTTTAGTTGATTTAATTAGTTTATGTGTAAGATTTAGTCATTAAAACACTCCGGTTCAAGCTAGGTCATTTTTAGATATTTCTTGTTTACAAAACTTTTTTTCGAAAAACTAAGGATTTTCTCTTCCCAGTAATAGATTAACTTAGCCGTATTTGGCACAACTTTTAGATATTTTGGATCCTCAATGCTCTTCAACTTTGTACTTGTTTGGCTTTATAATTATTTTGATATGAGCGTCACTGATGATTCTTATGTAGACGAAACGCGTGTCTGGTGTGCTAAATTATAATTTATAAACCTGGTACCTTTGATAACTAATTAGACATGAAAAATCTATCAAATATGCCAAAAAATTTCCTTTTCAGAATGATTTTTGTCAAAAATGAAAGTGACCGCATCCTCAACATTTATATATGTTGTGTTTTATCATCAAATACTACGAGAAGGATCATTCATAATTCAGAATTCAAAACTCGCAAATCAAGAAAGATAATCCTGTTTTATTGCAGTTGCAATCCAAACACAATAAATATTATCTTAATCTGATCAACTGATCTGATAAAATATACCGTAGATTAATAATATAATAGTGCACAGGCAAACATTTCAAAGAATATGTGCCGACATTATGTCAGACAAATGAAACATTTCTTGTTATCAGTTTTACTCCGGGAGAGAGATATGTCGAGTGTCACTTCAATCCTTATTCGATTTTTTTCTTCTTCTTTCCATGACTTGAGAATCTTTCATAATATAAGAATAAGAAGATGTGGTATGATTGCCAAAGAGACAACTCTCCACAAGAGACTAAAATGACTCAGAAATTAACAACTATAGGTCAACGTACGGCCTTCGTCAATGAGTAAAACCCATATCACATAGTCAGCTATAAAAGACCCCAAAATGACAAATGTAAAACAATTCAGACGAAAAAACAAATTTGATATACAGCAAAAAACGACAACCACCAAATTACAGGCTCCTGACTTGGGACAGGCACATGCAGAATGTGCACCATCCTCATTTATACAACACAAAAAATATGTCGTCCACTTTTCGGTGTAATGAATTAGAATTATTGTCAGGTGTAAAATAAGAGAATAGGCAGGCGAAGAATGGAGATCGTAGCGTGTTTTTTTTTTATCCACACAGGGAACACATTGAGAGTTTTATGCTGTAAGAAATTAAGCAATTCGCATTGTGTCCGAAAAGACAAATTTTCCTTCATTGTAGAGGATGCTTACATAGTTTTGACATACTATATGTGATTGTAATATAAAATTTCAACTGTTTTTTTTAAATGATTATTTATTTATTTATTTCTGTTATTTCTTTAACCGGAAACCGCCTTTGAAACTGGTGAAAATGTTTTGCAATGTTCCTGGATATCAATTTTACCCAGGGTTTTCGGATTTTTTCATTGCTGTCGTTGGGAAATCTAGTGTCAAAGTATTACCTTCTAAGTAAACACTGAAAACTTGATCTTTCAATGATGGTTCTGTTTTAGCAAAGACACTAGAAGTTAAAAATTTACAAGAAAACTTTCTGGTAGTAAACTAGTAACAATACAAAAGATTTGCACTTAAAAATATCATTTCCCTCCTAAAATAGCAATTAAACGACGAGTACAACAGGCTACAGAAACTTTTTGTATAATAAAGATAAAAAGATGAAGCTTTGTGTCAAATTAGGTGAAAATACTCCTATGCGAATATATTCCTGGAATACCAGCTTTAATTTATGTTTTTATTGACTGTATACCTCTCTGGAACATACTAATTATCTGCATATGTATCATATGTACATTTTGGTTCAGTGGTGCTGATGGCATTTGAAGCAGTCCTGTTTTTCATATAATGACATCGGGGTTTTATATGATTTGCATATGTGGTATGAAGTTTGCTCATTGTTGAAGTGGTAATAAGCATTGTATGTAACTTTCATAACATTTTGTTGAGGCAAATAAAGTTAGAGCGCGTAGACGACAAATTAAACATTTTTTCCACTTATAAATAGGCTCGAACGGTGAAAGTGATGCCAACCACATTTTTACTTGATCTCAGTGTGGTGGCAATTAGCATTGTGTATAAGTTTCATAGTATTTGTTTGAGGCAAAATAAAGTTAAATTGCGGAAACTTTCTTGTTTATATGCATCATTTCTTTGATTGTTGGGTTTTTTTTTGCTATTCTTGTTTGCTTGAATTAACATTGAGGGGCTTGTGCATAGATTGTTACCAATGGTGCACATACTTTTCAATTAAATCAATAATGGCATTCTGCTATTATCATGTCATATCTCGTCAGTTCTTGTAAACTGCGTCCCATTTGAAATATATTAGCCTTGCACCAACGGTTTTCTATGATTAAAATATTGATTCAATACACTTTCATTCAAATGCAATCGACATTTGAACAGAATCTAAATAATTTCACAGAACTTCCGAGTTTAAATTTCCGAAAAATCGATGTCAAATAAAGCTACCTTTAAATAGATGTCATCAAGGTAAACAATTACGATCATATCAAAGGAAAATCAATTTTTGGAACCTGCATCATTTCACAATACGACTGGTTGTAAAACCAAGGGTTAAATAAGGAATTCTTATTCATGTTCCACTTTATATGCATACTTCTTCTTGGATTGCCGGAATGGGGATAATAACTTCAAAATAGGTAAGATACTGTAACGTTAGCACGATCCCGAATGCGAAAGGCTGTAAGAAAAATTAAGACATTCGTTGTTGGGTTTTTTCATTGGATAATAAAATTTGTTGTGTGAACAAAAACAATGTTTTTGTTTTCGACACTACTTAAACGAATATGGCATTGCCTATCATTAAAGAACTTAAACGGATTTCCTGGCCGTTGTAACTTTTCGAAAATTATAAATGTTTTCTTTTACTTTTTAAAGTTGTGTGATATGCAACTCATGGGTTTCGAAATACACTTTTTAGCAGAGCAAAATAAACTTTAACTGTTAAAGGAGTAGGTCCGGTAAGGGCCGATTATGGCCTCAAATTTCAAGTTCATCTGACGAAAGATTTTTGAAACTTTTTAAACACTTTTAGTGTCTATTTTAGTTGATTTAATTAATTTATGTGTAAGATTTAGTCATTAAAAACACTCCGGTTCAAGCTAAGTCATTTTTAGATATTTCTTGTTTACAAAACTTTTTTTCGAAAAACTAAGGATTTTCTCATCCCAGTAATAGATTAACTTAGCCGTATTTGGCACAACTTTTAGATATTTTGGATCCTCAATGCTCTTCAACTTCGTACTTGTTTGGCTTTATAATTATTTTGATATGAGTGTCACTGATGATTCTTATGTAGACGAAACGCGTGTCTGGTGTTCTAAATTATAATTTATAAACCTGGTACCTTTGATAACTAATTAGACATGAAAAATCTATCAAATATGCCAAAAAAATTCCTTTTCAGAATGATTTTTGTCAAAAATGAAAGTGACCGCATCCTCAACATTTATATATGTTGTGTTTTATCATCAAATACTACGAGAAGGATCAATCATAATTCAGAATTCAAAACTCGCAAATCAAGAAAGATAATCCTGTTTTATTGCAGTTGCAATCCAAACACAATAAATATTATCTTAATCTGATCAACTGATCTGATAAAATATACCGTAGATTAATAATATAATAGTGCACAGGCAAACATTTCAAAGGATATGTGCCGACATTATGTCAGACAAATGAAACATTTCTTGTTATCAGTTTTACTCCGGGAGAGAGATATGTCGAGTGTCACTTCAATCCTTATTCGATTTTTTTCTTCTTCTTTCCATGATTTGAGAATCTTTCATAATATAAGAATAAGAAGATGTGGTATGATTGCCAATGAGACAACTCTCCACAAGAGACTAAAATGACTCAGAAATTAACAACTATAGGTCAACGTACGGCCTTCGTCAATGAGTAAAACCCATATCACATAGTCAGCTATAAAAGACCCCAAAATGACAAATGTAAAACAATTCAGACGAAAAAACAAATTTGATATACAGCAAAAAACGACAACCACCAAATTACAGGCTCCTGTGGTTAAAGTTTTTGAAATTTTAATAACTTTCTTAAACTATACTGAATTTCTACCAAACTTGGACAGAAGCTTGTTGATGATCATAAGAAAGTATCCAGAAGTAAATTTTGTAAAAATAAAATGCCATTTTTTCCGTATTTTACTTATACAATGTAAATGGACTTAGTTTTCCTGCGAGGAAACATTACATTCACTCTGTGGTTAAAGTTTTTAAAATTTTAATAACTTTCATAAACTATCCTTGATTTGTACCAAACTTGGACAGAAGCTTGTTTATGATCATAAGATAGTATCGAGAAGAAAAATTTTTAAAAATAAATTTTCACTTTTCCGTATTTTACTTATAAATGGACTTAGTTTTTCTGCGAGGAAACATTACATTCACTCTGTGGTCAAAGTTTTTTAAAATTTTAATAACTTTCATAAACTATCCTTGATTTGTACCAAACTTGGACAGAAGCTTGTTTATGATCATAAGATACACAATGTAGTATCAAGAAGAAAATTTTGTAAAAATAAATTTCAACTTTTCCGTTTTTTACTTATAAATGGACTTAGTTTTTTTGCCAGAAACTAAACATTCACTCTGTGGTTAAAATTTTAGAAATTTTTATAATGTTCTTAAACTATCCTGGATTTCTACCAAATTTAGACAAAAGCTTGTTTCTGATCATAAGATATTATTTAGAAGTAAATTTTGTAAAAAAAATTCACTTTTTCCGTATTTTACTTATAAATGGACTTCCAGTTAACATTACATACAGTCTGCAGTTAAAGTTTATAAAACATTTATTAGATTCATAAACTATCCTGGATTTTTTACCAAACTTGGAAGCTTCTTTCAATCAAAAGACAGTATCGAGAGGGAAATTTTTATTGATGTTTTTCCTCATTTTTGTTAAGTCTGCGATTAACAGCAAAAGTAGGCGAGACACTGGGTTCCGTGGAACCCTTACGAATTTTTTAAGTGCATTATTCTTTAATCATTTAACCCCATTCAAACCCTCATGTTGAGACAACTCTCCATAAAAAACAAAAATGACACAGAAATTAACAACAATAGGTCACCGTACGGTCTTCATCATCGAGCACAGCCAATACTCAGCTTTAAAAGGTCCCGAAATGACGATGTAAATCAATTCAAACGAGAAAACTAGCGGCCTTATTAATGTACAAAAAATTAACAAAAACAAACACATAAACAAACAACAACCACTGAATTACAGACTCCTTACTTAAATGTTCATAACATACTAAATGAATGTTGATATTGAAATTGATAGAAAACCAAAACTTAGGAATTTTGAAAATGAAGGAGGAGGGATAAAATAAAAAAACATTTTCCTATCCCCAATAACCTATGACTTAATATGATACTTTTGCTGAAATTCTCCAGTCATTCAATATTTTACAAAATTCTTCCAACAACACTTTACATACTTTAAACTACGCTCTGAATGCCCGCGATTTCGCGGGTGTGTTCTAGTGTAATTTAGTTTAAAACGAAGTTAGTTTAAAATTTGTCAAAGTAAGCTTTAAGAATTCCTTTTTTTTCAATTTGTCTTTTAATTTAAATTTATCATGTATGTCTCTAAACAAAGTATGCGACACGTAACAGTTTATAAGTCTTGGTGTACTCATATATTCATTTGATACGGTGCATTTATTATTGATATATTTCAGACTCCATTCATGAAAGAAAATTTATAGAGCAGAGCATTTTTTTTTTTTTTTGTAGCTCTATTTTTTTGAACATAAGATTTAAACTTGTTGAAATGAACTTCAGTTTAAAATTTGTCAAAGTAAGCTTTAAGAATTCCTTCTTTTATTTTAGATTTATTATACATGTCTCTATACATAGTATGCGACGCGTAACAGTTTATAACTACATTTAAGTGTTTTGATATATGACTTTGATACGGTCCATTTGTTATGGATATATTTCAGAATCCATTTATGAAATAAAATCTATAGAGCAGTGAATTTTTAAAAAAAAATTTTGTGTGTCAAGTTATGAACATTTCTTAACCTATAATAATAAGAAAGCATTCAAAAGTTGAAGAAGGGATTATTATTGGATTGCTAATACAAATTGTAAGGCTATTAACTACATATTAAGTATTAATTTTAATGAATTAAAAACAGAAAAAGAAGATCTATATGTTAGTGGTCTTTACCATGTTTACACTAATATAAGACAATCTTTAATTATCTTTGGGTTGTAACTGTATTATATACACGATGGACACCAGACCTTTTTGTAAATCTTTTTCTATAAGAAGATTTTAATTGATCAACTTTGAAAAAATGTGTGTAATTATTTTCAAAATATTATTCTTGAAAGGTTTTGGTCTGTACCCATTTCAATTTGAAACTTGATTTGACATAAACAAAAACATTGTTTTAGCTCATGAAAACAGCCTCTGGGATATGCACTCGTTTCATTAATTAAATATATACAAAATAAGAATTGTTATTAATAAAGGTTTTATAGATGTTAGTGTCACAAATAGAAATGTGTGTATCTTGTGAATGGTTGATGAGTTGGCATGCAACACTCCCCCTCCCGTCCCCCCTCAAACACACAAACTAGACAATACGACGAGTCTGCACGCACTCCGACTAGGAAAGGTTTAATAGATATAGGAAGATGTGGTGTGAGTGCCAATGAGACAACTCTCCATCCAAATAACAATTTAAAAATTAAACCATTATAGGTTAAAGTACGGCCTTCAACACGGAGTCTTGGCTCACACCGAACAACAAGCTATAAAGGGCCCCAAAATTACTAGTGTAAAACCATTCAAACGGGAAAACCAACGGTCTAATCTATATAAACAAAACTAGAAACGAGAAACACGTAAATATTACATAAACAAACGACAACTACTGTACATCAGATTCCTGACTTAGGACAGGTGCAAACATTTGCAGCGGGATTAAACGTTTTAATGGGCCCAAACCTTCTCCCTTTAAGTCTATATAGGAACATTATCTGATATTATTTACGGTATTCTTGTATTCTGTACATGCATATTTAATTCGATAAATAAGTCTGTATGTTCTATTGTTTATTTTTAGCAATGTACTTATTTTTCTATAATCCGTTATTTGTATTTGTCATTGTTTTAGAAAAAAATATTGTTCAAGTATATTCAAGTAACTTTTGGTTTGTTATATAAACTATTTTATAATTCCGATATGGCATATCGGATCATTGTATTACATGTGCACAGAGCAGTTCAAACTGTGTAAAACTGTATTACGTAATATAGATACAATGACCCTAATACGCTTTCGTAATAAATGTAATTACATAAGTAAAAGCTAAAAGTATCATCTTTCGTAAATCATAGACCGTAACTCCCAAATAACATAAAGAAAAATCGTCAAAAACTTAACACGAATTTTGTTGATATAACAACATAAAATTATCAGAATTTGATAAACGATACACAAAATCTGTCTTTTGTATATACATATTTTAATAACTAGATTATTCCGTTGGAAAACTAGGTTATTATAAGAGATTGGTTGTTGTTTGTAAATATTTCCTGCATATTTAAACTTTACGAAAAAGCGATGATTTCAATTTTTCCATTGTGAACGTTCCATTTCAGTGAAGCGACTTTCTAGCTTAAAAGTAAGCATTGAGAATTCCTTCTATCTTTTTTTTTAGATTTATTATGCATGTCTCTATACATAGTATGCGACGCGTAACAGTTTATAATTACATTTAAGTGTTTTGATATATGACTTTGATACGGTGTATTTGTTATGGATATATTTCAGACTCCATTTATGAAATAAAATCTATATAGCAGAGAAATTTTTTTGTGTATCAATTTAAAATGTAGATTCAAATATTTTTCACTTCACACGATAAAGTAAAACTTCTTCAAAACGTATATATAATGTAAAGTTCGGCGTCCGCAAAACAGAAGCCATACGTATTTCATTGAATCTCGATATTTATCATGTTTATAATTTTTTTAACAATGACGTTCTACCTCCATAAGCCTGGAAATGTCATGCCGGGTCATAATTTTAATATATAATGATAGGTACCATATATTAGTTAATATCATATAAAAATGGGTACATTGTTTTAGACAAACATAGCACACTCCTACCCAAAAAAAACTAAGTTAACCCCTCCACCCAGATTAAAATTGATAAAATTTCCAAGATTAGAGTTGGAAATTGAAAGATTGAAGTTGATAATTCCAAGATTAAAGTCGACAATTTGAAAACAATAAATAATCAAAGTACTGAAGTACTGAACATCAGAGGACCTCAAGTTGTGTTGAATTATTGATAAATGACACGTGTTTATATTATACCTACCAGACAGATATGTTCACCATACAATATAGTACAAATATTAAATATAATATGCTATCATATCTGAGATACTGACTTGAACTAGGAAACTTAACTTTGTGAATTATCAATGATTACTTGGTCAAATGAGAACTGTTAGATTGGCATTATGACCATATAGTTGCACACATACAAAAATCGTTAGCGTATAACTTATAATAGATAATCAACATAGCAAACAATTCTTCGAGTAGCTATATAGTCGCTCACTGAACTATGAAAAAGAGGTTCAAGACAATCATTTCAAAACAGATAAATTGTAATATTGTGGCTAATTAAAAAATAAAGTGGGGAAAAATATATTGTTTTGGCAAAAGGGGTGGCGAAAAAAATAATTGACCCAGGGGAAACTTTGGGGCTAAAGATACCAGATGAACAGCAAACTCATAAATGGAAAATAAACTTACAATTCCATGACTAAAACTAAAAAAGACATGCATACAAATAAAAGTACACTAGAAACAACATAGAAAACTAAAGACTGAGCAACACGAACCCCAACAAAACACGTGATCTCAGGTGCTCCGGATGGGTAAGCAGATCCTGCTCTACAAATGGCATTAATTAACAATGTTTGTACATGTAGTATCCAGGTCTTTTTTCTGAAACATTTAGCTTTTGGATCAATTGCTAATTAAATGGATGTTAACACAGCAAGATTACTATCCCTTATTCTAGATTTTTGTTGCAGTCAACACAAACTCTTTAAATGTTCATAAATAGCTTCACTGAGTTACATTTGTATCTTGGTTTTATTGTAACACAGTCAATCATTTATCCATTATATTTTTTTTTAATTAGCAGCTATACGTGTACATTGTAGGTTCTGTTTTCTAATTAGGGTTTCGACCTTTCCGTGGAAAGACCTATTGATTTTGTTCTGATTATTATTTTATTTTTTTCTTCCGCCTAATTTTTTTTCTTGCGTAATTTTGTTGTTTCAAAAGATGTCGCTTAGATATTTGGAATATGATATCGTATAGTTTATACGCTTTAAAACTGACAACCGCGCAACTAGATACTTTGCGTTGTAAGAGTTATCTCCCCAAACACGGTTTTTCTTGTGGCCACTACTCCTTCGCAACCGTAAAAGATTACGACAAATTTATTTTACCAAATTGCTCGTTACATCTTCAGGATTTGGAGTTTAGTTTTAACCGAAGCTATCCTGATACTCCATATGAGAGTTATTCCCCCTTATGTATTTGATATATAAGTGATTTGCATTTCTAACTGGTAAACCATAAGTGCTATAGAGACCTAGGGTCTTTTAATTTGAGATCCTTGGTCCAAAAAAATGAAAATTAGGTCAAGGTCAAGGGTCAAGGTCATATTCTAGACTTTTTATTTTGGCTTATTTTGACTTATTTTCAAAACCTTATAACATATCTACATCTTATTTTCACTAAATTGTTAGTTGCGACATGCCGTTACTTATAGATTTTGGTTGAAAGGGTGCGTAAACAATAAATAGGAGTTTTTGCCCATCTTATATTTAGAATTATGCGTAAAGTCATATAACTCATTAACCATACATAATAAAGACCTAGGGTCTTTTGATTTGAGATCCTAGGTTTATGACCTTGAAATTGAGGTCAAGGTCATAGGTAATTTGCACGTTCTAGATTTTGACCTTTGCTTTAAATTCATATTTATATATTATAAAGCCATAGGAACTGACATTTTAGATTGATTTTTAATATTTTGATAATAAAATAGATCTTCACTTGTGGAAAGACCTTCAATTGTTCTTTGAACAATTGGTTTTTAATTATTAAATGGTTCATTGTAAATATTACAACGTATTATATGTAGATAGCCATTTGCTAATGATGGTATTTTTGTTAATTGAATATCACAACATTTGGATAGTTTTTCAACTGTTAGGTTTTTTTTACTTTGTTCTCGATTTAATACTTTGGATACCACTGGTTTAGCAATGAGAACATTTTGCACTATACATATAGAACACAACTACCATATGAATGTGTCGGTCCTTTGTAAGAAACCTGTAAAACAGGCCTTGTAATTTTTTGGTGTATATCTTGATTTCCCGATTGTACATTGATGTGGCCATTAGTTTTCTTGTATATATTGTTTAACATTTGACATTTCATGGCTATTTCTAACTGATTTATGTATAGTTTTTTTTCTGATTGTAAAAATGTATGGTTATAAGCTTTATTTCTTTTTCATCATTTTGTCTAGAGCTGGTGTCTGATTTATACCAATCATACCTCCCTTTTCTTTTTTTATGAATAATGACAAGTTTGGTTTTAATTTTCATTTATGTATGTACATGTAACAATATAAAACAGTATATATACATGTATAATCTCATTCCATCATTAATATTGGTCATTGTCGGTATATATTTATCTTTAAGTTTAACAATGTACTGTGAAAGAGCTATCTTCTAACAGATACTTGGTATATAATGGTTATTGTGAAACCACTGATTCAAAGGACAAGTTTCACTTATTGCCCAAAATAGCCTAAACTATAAAACTCCAAAAAGTTCTCAATTTGGTTCGTAATTTGGGTCTATTTTCAAAGGTCTTAACACTCAATAAATCAGTTCTTTTCATAAAAGTACATTTTATGTTCCAAATTTGTCAAAATGTGATGATTTTGGGCAATTTTCAGACCTGAAAGCTTTAGGCCTTTAGGAATAAAGAGTTGGCCGCTACCTACATGTACCATCCAAAATGTTTTGTAACCAAAAGAATCCAAATCTGATATATAATTCATCAATATAAAAACTTTTTAGATCTTGGATGGCAGCCAAGTTTAATTATGCCAAAAACAATTAAAGTTTTACCATAGTTATCTGTGGTATAATTTTCACAATTATTCAATGGTTTTGTTGTCTGATTTTCGAATAGAAAAATAAAGATGGCAAGACCTGAACGATGCCGCCTAATTTTTTTAAGTCAGAGTCAGTGTGGGGCCACTAAGCTAAACTGCCCGCTTTGCACCAGCCAATATAAATGAATGCCTAGTGTGGGAATCGAACCCACATACACCAACTCTGTTGTCCCTATATTTTTTTTTAAACATAAACAAAAAATTGTCAAGAACAAATTTAAAAAATATAGCGCTCATAGGTTTGTCTCAATAAAGATTTGCTTAGTTTGCTTATGCAGTATCCCAATATTGCTCTCACTAGTATAAATAGGCTCATGTGTGCTCAAATAACCATTTAGATTAGTTTCAATATTGATATATATCTAACTCAATTGAGTAGATCTAGCTCAAATTTTACTGAACATATAACTGATCATATTTGCTCAATTTAAGATCTCATGGGTGCTCATAGATAAAGTTAACTGATTGTATTTCTCATAGATATAACTAATCATATTTGCTCAATTCAAGTTCTCATATGCACATATGCATGTATGTGTGAACAAATGTCTAATATAAGTTACTAAAATTTGACATGGATATGGTTACACATTTAAATTAAATAATGCTGTAGAGAATGATAAGCACAAGTATGTCATCAAATTATCATATAATTTTGACGATACATGTCATGTATGGTCAAAATAATACAATACTACAAGCTAAGGAAGACTTAAGGATGTTCGCTACTCTGTTAAAAAATAACAAGCTTTTTAAAAGATTGTTATGAATTGATAGTATATATGTAAAGAAACTAGAAAAGTTGAAAAAAATGGAGGGTCTGTGTGCTCGTTTCTGAGATATAAGCCATTGAAAATTTGGGGGGAAATAATTCTCTCTAGATTTTTCTTACATTTAACATTGGCAACCATTTGTTTCAAAAACAATGAAAAAATAACAAGAATTTTATAAAATTTTGAAATATGGCTTTTTAACCTATATGTAATTAAATTATGAAAAGAAAAGTAGGGGTTTGTGGGCAAATTTGTTTAATGACAATACATGGATAAAACCAGAGGATTCCGAAAATCTGGCAAAAAATCCAAAAAGGGAGGAGCAAACATCCTTAAAAAACAGGACAGTTAATCTATATTTATATCTCTAAAACTGTAAGGTTTCTCCCAATATATCTATAGTAATTCAGTAAATGTGATTAACCCAAATTCTGACATTTCAGTGTAAAGTAAGACTCTTGATTTTACGAGCAAGAGTCTTTATACACTCAAAGAGTCCAACTCTATAGGAAGAAGAAAAAGTCGAAGATTCTCTGAATATTATATAAACAATAAATTCAACCAATAATTATATATTAGAATTGACTTACATAGACATAGTCAAAGTCATTACAAATTCCGCGTATTTTCCAGTCAAGGGACATATTCACATATATACTAATGCAACAAACTAAGTCGGAGAAGGAGCGAAAATCCGAAACAGTATCTTAAAAAACAGAAAATAGTTCCGTGTGTGTGTCCAAGTGATCAATCTACTTGTTATTTACGAAGAAAAGAAATTTAACTCAAAAAATTGTTGAGATCTTTATAAAAACAAATTGTTGTTATTAAAAATACACAAATAGTAACCTTATCTTTAAAGGCCTTGCAGGTTCTTGTTACTCCTACCCAATCTGCTGGTATTTTCAAAATGGCTGCGGGGGACGTGACCTGATAATTTATTTTAATATTATGACAGATTAAATTTTCCTGGTTTTGCTACGTTAATATTATAGACAAATATGCTACAAACGGTTTAAAAAGGTTACTCCAAATCAAATAATTGAAATATAATTACCTTTCTGTGTATAAATGTGTGAATTGATTTCCTCTCGATTTTCTACACGCTCGCTCTTGTCCTCTTGCGCACTCGTGGTATTCATCCGCAACAACAATTTTTGACTCGTCATTGATCTTGAAGGTCGTTTGATTAAAATACAAATATTTCTAACGACAAAACATTTTCAAATTATAAATTTTGCATTAAGAAAAATTAAAAAAACTGAGTATCCATTGAAAACATGAATTTAAAAGAAGCGATACGGAATTTTATTCTGCACTATATAGGTCCGCGGGTCTATAATGTCGGTTATTATTCCAAAACTAATTATATATGCATCTCTTTGATCTTTGCGCGAATTGAAAAGTAGGCGATGGCAATACACCCGAGGCCCCTCAGGGGCCTCTGATGTAAAAAAGGATGACCCTAATACGCTTTCGTAATAAATGTAATTACATAAGTAAAAGCCAAAAGTATCATCTTTCGTCAATCATAGACCGTAACTCCCAAATAACATAAAGAAAAATCGTCAAAAACTTAACACGAATTTTATTGATATAACAACATAAAATTATCAGAATTTGATAAACGATACACAAAATCTGTCTTTCGTATATACATAATTTAATAACCAGATTCTTCCGTTGTAAAACTAGGTTATTATAAGAGATTTGTTGTTGTTTGTTTAACCTCCAGTGGTACATATTTCATACATATTTAAACTTTACGAAAAAGAGATGATTTCAATTTTTCCATTGTGAACGTTCCATTTCAGAGAAGCGACTTTCCAGGCTTGAGTTTCCTTTCCTATTTTCTTGATAGAGGGTTGCTACTAGCAAGGATGCTGTGTTACCAAGGGTTGCAAATGGTAAAGTTGGATGTATCCCTTTGAAGGTGTAACGGACCTAGCTTTGCCTTGTTTCAATGGGTGTGTGTTCTTAACAAACTTTCTAAAATAGCTTTCAGTAGTATTTTAAAGTGTAAAGAGCGATCTTTTTTAGCTTTCGTAAGCGCGGGGAATCATGATAGAATAATGTAGGATTTTTGAATTTTGAATTTTGAATTTTGAATTTTGAATTTTGAATTCTGAGTTTTGAATTTTGAATGATCCTTCTCGGCTTTCGTAGATTTTTACTATCAATTCTTAATTCACTTATCAATCAACGGCGGTCATTGATATATTATATAGATCCTCTCTATTTAATTTACTTAGTGACGGAATTTCAGAAAAGGTATCAACAGTTATAGGTACTTTGGGACAGGACCATTACTAGAAATAAACTTATAATATAGAGAGTCTGCCATTTACACCCTTACATGTTTTCTAATGAATCAAATTAGTCATGCACAGTCGGGCGTATGACATTTGCGCCGAATTTGAAAATATTCATTTTTTCATTTGCGCCGATTTCATTTTTTCATTTTCGCCGATTTTATATTTGCTCCAAACTAGATTCACAGGTAAGTTAATACTTGTACATGTACTATGTACTGTACTATACAATTGGTAAACTCTGCCAGTCTCTGGTTACAAATGTTGTTGATTTATGTTAATTTTGATTTATATTGTTCTGAAACTTCATAGTAACATGATAGACATATTGCACACTGAAACGAGACGAGGAGTCAATTCTTTAATCATCGAGGGCCATACATATCTGAAGATAAGTGTCCTTAAACATATCTTACTTATGTACCATAAAATCGTGTACAGCCAGCGTCACCACGTATTCTATTGTCAAAACACAGAACGAGTATAACCATGTGGTAGATGTCCGAAAGTCAAGGAAAAAGTCTGGAGATGTTCCTTGTAGGACTTCTTCCACCTACCCGTGGTGAGCAGGGGACAACAGTTATATACAAGTTATGATTGATATTTCATTAAATCTGTACAAGTGGCTAACTGAGGAGGTCTATAATGATAAAGGAAAAATAACATGACTTGGATTGAGAGTTCATTCATTGGCACTCATACCGCATCTTCTAATATCTATTCACCTGTAATTTACCTTAAAAAAATCTGCGCACATGAAAGAAAAAAATCGGCGCAAATGAAATGCAGATCGGCGCAAATGCAAAACGCCGGCACAGTCACATTCCACCACACTAGTTTACCTTTTTCAAAAAAAAAAATCACAAGATATTCTATACTAGTACTAGTTGTTCTACATGCATGACATGTATCCCACATGAAAAACGTGTAAAAACAAAATTAAACAGCATTTGCAATTGCGAACATCCCATAATCTATTGCATTAAATTTTATTAGTTTTTCTAAAATTAAAGCTAAATATCTTCTTTACCACACGCTCGCTTTACGGTTGACATGACAGAATATATAAATACACAGTTTCTATGACAGATCGTTAAGCTTAGCTAGCACATGCCGACTAAATATTTAGCTATAGGACGACTCATGGGCTGCTTTTTAATGGAATTCTTCTATTATCAAATGAATATTTTTTGTCTTTTCCTAAAACTTTACATTGAATTATAACAACAACAAAAAATAATAATCTCTTCAACTTTCGATTTTGATTTGAAACAAATTTAACAAGTTAAGACAGAATAAGTTACTGTCATGGCAACTTTTTTATTCACTTTTGCTTATATTTCAAACTTTTCAATGAACTCAAATTTGTTTACTAGACGTCTATTTTGAAGAAGATATTTAACTTTATATATATTGATTTTGAAGTTATTTCAACAAATTTTTAAACGTGAAAGGCTACTGTCTTACCTTTAAATGATGAAGAAACAATCTAAATTATAAAAAAAAGTAAACTTTTCTCTGCAATTTCAGCCATTTTTTCATAAAACTAAACTGTCCTGGCAGTTTTTTTTTTTAACTTGCTTATTATTTATTTTTATATTTTTAAAAAATAATATTTAAGTAAATACCCTGTTCTTTATAATACAAGTGATTTTTTTAACAATATGTTGAGTAAAACAAAAGTTATAGATAAAAGCGTATCGAAAATAACTGTCCTGGTTTTATATGTCCTGTTAATAGACTTTCTCAAGAAATAAAAGACAATCTGTTTGATTGGTTATCGTCGGTCAACGGATCGTAATGCCGTTCCATCATGATGGATTAATCTCCATCGTGATGCGTTTGACTTCCATCACGATTCTTTAAACTTCCATCACGATGCTTTTAACTTCCATCGTGATGCTTTTGACATCCGTCATGATGCTTTTAATTTACATCGTGATGCTTTTAACTTCCATCGCGATGCTTTTAACTTTCATCGCGATGCTTTTCTCAATTCAGTTGCATCGAGATGCTTTGGACAAGTATCATGATACTTTTAATAAGTATCACGATACTTTTGATAAGTATCACGATGCTTTTGGGTAGTATCATGATACTTGTCAAAAGCATCGTGATACTTATTAAAACCATCACGATGGAAAAACTATCATGATGGAAGTATCATTATTTTGTCACGAACGGCCACTCATACAAAAGATAATGCTAAATATTTGGGCGCTGCATGGCATAATATTGTTTAGTTAAGAGAGCCTTTACATTTTGTCAGTTATATCCTTGGTTATATCATGGAAGTATACCTCCTTGGTTATATAAACACAATGTGAGAACGGAACTGTATGGTTGTCAAATAATTTGGTCATTCTAGAGACTGTCAAGCATGGCTCCTACATTGGAAAGATAACAAGTTGCTTGATGGAAACTTTGATGAACACTTATGTTACCATAAAACATTTCTGCTTCAAGGTTTGGTAGCTAAAACATTCTTTATGTAAATATGAAGCAATAAAATAATAAGAAAGATATATGCATCAAAACGTTTTCCTTAGAATGGTGGAGCTCCGTGTAAAACGATAAAAATAGTAGCACAACTGCGATCAAAAATGTCAAATTAACATCGAAAAATCAATGTTTGCTACCTGAATTTTCACATGTACCTTTTCTGATATATAAAGTCTTACCTGTCTGACAGTTTCAAAGCCATTGTCCCAGTAGAAATCCAAATATATTCATTTTCTCCATGTCGGATATTTTTATTGACTGTACAATCGCTTGCAAGTTAACTGTACAATTACTCGGAGCCTTCCCGTACAATCACTTGGAGCTTTCCTGTAGAATTGCTTGGCCAAATTTATTAAATACATTGCATATGCATTGCATTGGTTGTTCCTTGTCTGTCCTATTACATTCATCAATGGTATTTGAAATGAAAATAACCACAAAACAAGTCATTTTGACAATTAAGATTCTATCAAGGAACCCTTTTAAGGTGACTATACCAGAGACAAAAACAAAATGTGTACAATATATATAAAAAAAAAAGAAGATTTGGTATGATTGCCAAAGAGACAACTCTCCGCAAGAGACCAAAATGACACAGAAATTACCAACCATAGGTCACCGTACGGCCGTCAACAATGAGCAATATCTCATAGTAAGCTATAAAAGGCCCCGAAATAACAATGAATGATATACAGTTTTCTAACACCACAACTACAGAAGAAGGGTGGCTGTTTTTATATTTCCATATGTCGGGGTTAAAATTCCATTTAATAGAAGTAGAATGGGGGGGGGGGGGGGGGTCGAGTGTTTGGTTATATTTAGTCTATCATGACGCTAAGAACTACTACATAGTTGTTATTAATTCGTAAATCATAATTTAGATTTGACCAATAATTGGGAGCATTAAGTCGCAAAAATAATTAAGGGCAGTCTCTTTATGTAAAGAATATACCACATTGAGCTTTCTGAACTTTCTTCTGTATCTAGCAATTTCCGGACTATTTCGAAATATGTAGCTTAACGAGTGACATATATATACGTATGCATATTCAATAATTACATGTAGTATAATCCAGGTTAGATTTAAACGATCAAGTTTATTTCCTTATAATGCATAATTGGGACAAATTCGTTGTTCAAAACTATTTTCAAAGTGTTATTTAGAATTCAAATATGCATATTGAAAGTAAATTTTACTGTTATTTATTGAATGAATTTAAATTCAGATCAAATCCGCTGAAAGAAAATACATCCGGCGAATGACACTCATTTTTGTTGAATTTGGGTTTGACTGACCTTAATTGATATTTTCTTTTAAAACAATTATTCAAATTAAATATACCATTATTTTACGTTTTTAAGGGGGAGGGGGCATTGACCCTAAAATAAATACTACAGATTCCGATGTGAGACATGTGCCGTTACAATAGCCAGTGTACACGCATCAGCGCACACATATATGTCAAATAGGTCAGTTGATTGGAGGAATGTTACCGAAAACACGCCTACCTCAAACTAATACCCAATCAAACGCCTTTACTAGAAACATAAATAATACATGGAGATTTGGTTGCGTATTCAACATATGAAAACGTTTGTAAACTCTTAATTCGAGCTAAGAAGTAAAGAATATGCCCAAAATACAAGTTTCCAATAAATTTCAGCTATCTAGTGATGAAAAAATACAAATTTAAAAAAAGAAACAAATTAAAAGTATTTCGAATGTTTCTCTATGTATCATGCTGGTAGTGTAAGTAGTCTATTCGTACAAAAAAAAATCACCAGCAATCCAAAATATGAGAGATCATTAAATACAAATCTAACAAGACTCTAAAAGGTGTTTGCCAAAAATTATTTGAAATAAAAGATTTGTGTGCAGACGAGTAACAACATTGTATTAGCATGATAAGTAAATCTGACCAAATGAATGGAAAAAAAAAAAACTTTTAACAGAGTAAGTGCACATATTTCTAGTGGCGAAAACCACGCATATCGAGGTTACGTCGCCGAAATAGAAAAGTATATTAATAATAATAACTACGATGTCAATTTCATGAAGTTATAGGATTAAAAAAGTTAGAAAAACAATCTTAAACACGATTCATGTTTCCCCATGTATAGAGATTAAAACAGATTTTTATTTTTATTTTTAAATAAAATTCTAAAATACAAAAGCATGGCTCTGATACTTGACAGTTCAGCGAACACTATGACACGATGCTGTTGGTCGAAAACAAAGGTTAGAGATTCAAATTGTAAAATCAGCTGCTGAACGGCAGATTTTTTTTATCATCAATGCAATTATTCAACGATAATAAAAGACTTATGAGTGAAGTATGACAGAAATAATTTTACTTTATTGATTTTTTTTTTTATCAAATGGAATGCTTGTTAAATTGTTCCAGTCATGGTTACTAGTAACTGTCAATCCATTGCGATATTTCATAGCTTTTTTACAAATTCTGATGGGAATAATTTTAGTTGCCATGGAAGGAATAAATGTTCCCAAGGGAAAAGTTGTTTCCATGGGAAGAAAAAAAAGTTCCCTTGTGAACAAAAGTTCCCATGGGAAATTTCGAATTTCCCGTGGGAAGCAACTATCTCCTAATGTTCCCATGGTAAATTGTAGTTCTGATGCGAACTTTAAAATTCCCATGGGAAAAAGTACTTTTTCCGATGGGAACTTTGAATATTCTCATGAGAATTTTTTAATTTCCCATGGGAAATGTCCTTTCAATCAGCTGTGGTGACAACAGTGACAACGGTGACGGTCTTTTATCTGGCAAGAATACATGTACCCCTATTTAGCGGACAAGCAGTCAAGTGATTCTTTTCGCTGTTACTGAATATACCAAGAAAGTATATAAAATACATAAATCCCGAAATTAAATTGAAACTTTGATACTCAATACTTTTCCAGCAAAATATTCACATCCCTTGGGACGTCCAGTAGCATAAATATAACATGCATGTCGGAACAGAAAATTTGGCATACAGTACTTTCAGAACGATGTTCACATAAAGCATTATACCCAACAATCAGAGGCGGATTTAGGGGGGGGCAGGGGGCCCGCCCCCCCCCCCCCTTTTGGGACAAAATTTGGTTGCTTATATAGGGAATCACTGAAGCGTGACTGGAGCGGGCCCCCTCTTAGGTCAGTCAGTGGGCCCCCACTTATGAAAATTTCTGGATCCGCCACTGACAATTGTGATGACGAATTCCTTCCTTTGTTCGAGAACAATCTTATTTAAATAGAAATCTGTGATTTCACTTTGTCCATTACTTCGACGAACCAAAAGCAAGTTAAATGTCGACCTGTATTTAATTCAAATTGGTTCTCTTCTTCTTCTTTTGGTATACAATAGTCCATCGACATCCCATGATAACATACTGTTGTCATACGAGGACTAGTCTATTTACAAAACTTTTAACCCAAATTAAACAAAATGCATGTCTCTTTCTTATGTTCAATGTAAAAATGTATATAATTTTAAATTGCAACTATCTATAGTTCCGTAACTTTCTATCAAGGCGTATAAAAGAATGGTCGATAAGTGCGTATGTTTTATTAAATCAATATTTCTTGTATGTTTCAAACTGTCCTTCACTTTTGACAACGAGTACTTACATTTCCGCAAATTTACCCTTGGAAAAAATGTGTAAACAGATTTATATTTTATCAAATCTTTTTTTTTTTTTTTGGAATTATTTAGATTTTTATAAATAATATTCTTTACACCAGAAATGTTATTTATAAACAGTAATTACTAGTATATCACTATCGAACACGCAAGACAGAGATGTATATTATGAAATGATTATACACTTAATAGTTCAAAATGTAAAGTTTCAAGTTTTCTGTCGTGTACGCTGATAAATACGCTCAGAAGTGAAACGATGCATGAACTTGCAAGTCCGATAGGAAATCGCTTGAATACTTGGACGTGTCATCTCACAATACATTGGGAGTAATAGCTTTAGTTGTCATACGAGGACTAGTCTATTTACAAAACTTTTAACACAAATTAAACAAAATACATGTTTCTTTCTTATGTTCAATGTAAAAATGTATATAATTTTAAATTGCAACCATCTATTGCTGGTGATCAGACAAGGGAAGGTCTGAATTTATATAAATAAGTTTATTACATAAAAGAATTATGAACAAATTAGATTTTCGAAAACAATTTTCACGGAACGTCAGGGTTACTACTTGTACAAGTTAATTTTATTTACTTGAAGAAGTAAAAAAAAATGTACACATATAAGTAAATAAATAATGTTTGAATAATCTCCCCTTAATTTTGTCTGTAGTGTGTTTTGTTGATTGCTGTTTATCATATATTTGTTTGTTTGTAGCTGGCGTATACTAGTATACATCAAATTGACATCACTGTTGGGTTTCTCGTCTGATTTTTTTACATTAACTCTGTTAGACGCCTCATTCTAAGCCGAGCCTTTTATAGGTACTCATTATGAAGTTTAAGTTTTTGGTCATTGCTGAAGGGTGTGCAGTGACCTATTATATAGTGACTAACAAGTAAATCACTTGGTCTACATGGTTTATGGTTGATAGTCGTCTCATCAAAATTCATACAAAGTGGTGGATCCAGGGGGAGGGTTCCGGGGGTTGGACCCCCCCCCCTTTTTTGCATGCAGTCAGTCACTGAACCATGAAAATGAGGTCAGGTGCAATGGACATGATGATATAACGATAGACTGAAACATCATAACATATTAGCTACTAGTATCTGAATACAAGACAAGACAAGAAACATTCAGCTCTTTTAGCTTTTAAAATGTAAAGCTCTATAAAAATAGCTTACATCATCACCCCAAGACTGTAATACATATATTTCTTGCATACAACCAACTTTCATGACTTTCGTGTAAGGCGAGACAAAATAAAATGATACTTTGAAGTACATGTATTGTTTAATATGTTCGACTACTACATGTACTAGTATAAAATTCCAGTTTCAGAATGAACAGTAATTTAGAAGATTATCAAAATACATGTAGATACATTCAGACTATTACAACTATACAGCAAGCTTTCATTTGACTCTAACCAACAACCGTGCCAGGTGTGTAAAGCTTGTCTAGGTTGGTGAAAACTTCCATCATCATGCATAAGATACTAACCAATAGTGACAGACCATGACAGACCCTCATGGAAAGTAAAGGAGGTTTAACACTCCCTGGTGGTACATGTAGCCAACAGTAGCAATGCCAGCATAGAAATTCTTAATATATCCAAATTCTTATTTTAAATGAATAATTATCCAAGGTGAATTCAGATATATGTGATCATGATGATGCACTTTTAGTATTGACAATGATTGCAAGATATTCACTGAAACTATGAATTTCCATTATTCCAATTTCCTACATTTTTTCCTATGAATTGTAAGTTTGCTATTTGTTCAATTCAATTTAATTGATAAGTCCCTTATGAGAAGAAGAATAAAACCTTTTTTTTTAGGTGTATACTTCATTGAAAGGTTACTGTCTAATAGAGGCTATAACACTATACTTGTTGTGATCAATTTCTAAAATCAGACAGAGTTTTCTCTCCCTTAAACACAACTGGTAATTTCTTTTGGTCATTTTAATAGGAAATAAATTACTGTAAGAAAGATGAGATTAAAAAATTAAAAAAAATAATTTTAAAAATAAATGAAATTCACCGTTGCCATGAATACCCTGTAGACTTTACTTTTGTAAAGTGCATATAGGAAAGAATTTTGTATCATAAATGAATAAACTGATTTAAACCGTTAAAATTTTAAGAAACTGGATATATATAAAGTAGTATACTAAACCTTGAGTTTAATTTGACATCTTTAATGTTATCCAGTATACTTTTTACTTAATACAGCTTGTGCTTTAAATAATGCTTTGCGGTTTATTTACCCCAGACTACACATTTTCTTTATTCTATATAAAGTATTTACCCATTTTCATGTTGATAAATCTAAATTACACACAACTTTAAAAACCTGTATTTTTAATATATATGTAACCAAAATTCTAGAATAAAATTATATCCTGGCAATATTATAATATTTCATATTTTTCGTAATTTTTAATGAAATTAAAAATTAATTATTAATTTATCCTAAATTTGAAGAGAACATTTTAAAAATTGTGAACATATACAATCATCTTCAATACCCACGACATTTTAAAATTCACTCCTCAAGGCAATAAACTGTTGTGTCTTGAGCTCTTTATTACACGTATAGCATGTATTTAAGAAGTCCTGATAATTACCATTTCAGTGTTAAACATCCAAAGGCCGTGTCAATGAAAGTATCATAGGATATGTCCTAAGATATGTCTTAGGACGTTAGTTAGACTGGTCTTAGGACGTGTCTGAGACTTGTTTTATGATGTAAAACAAAGCTGTCTTAGGACAGTCCTAACTACGATGATCATAAGACCATCCTTATACATTTATTTTAATTGAAAAATTATGTTGAGATTGCTATGACATAGATTTAAAGGTATTTTAGTATCTATATGTATAAAGAGAGGGAGGAGGACTTTTATATGGAAAACAATTAACGCAACAAAAGTTAAAGATTATTATTATTCTAATAAATAACGTTGTCTAATATTACGATAAAAGATATAAATGAATTTAATACGAAAACAAAAGTAAATAGTCTCGAAACTTTATTAAATGCGATATTTATTCGTGCTGCAATTTTAGCGGATGAACTAGTTTTGTCCTTAGGTCCACTCGATTTTATTACATGTATCGAATGAGGATTAGTTAAAAAAAAAAGTCATATTTTCCCCATTTTTAAATTAGTATTGCACCGTTTTAAGTTAGTCGCAAACATGTTGCTTTAATGCTTGTATGTTTTAGGCTTCAAAAAAGGCAGCACGAAATAATCTAATGTAATACAATTAAATCTTTAACAAAAATTGAAAAACAAATTGTTGTATTAATTTAATTCTCATAACAGTATGATAGTTTAATATTGTATATGTATATTTAGTATTGAGTTTATGCCATATTTGTTGTTTTTATTACGTTTTAGGACATTTTAACCTTTATGACTATCCTAAGAAACCTATTTGTATGTCCTTACTTTAGGACAAAATTTAGGACATATCTTATTTTAGGAGACTTTCGTTAATCTGACTTAGGACTAAGACGTGTCATAAGACCATCCTAAGACATGTCCTAGTCCTAGGACAGCTTCGTTGACACAGCCCCTGATTATGACCTATAGCTATAACATGTATTATAATATCACATTTACATGGTCATGAATTCAGGTTCAGTTTTAAATATATTTTCATTTTGAAGTTGGTTTATAGATTTTTTAAAACCAAATTCTGAGACAGCATTTGTGACAACTAACCTGTATTCTGTAATACAATATCTTTTGAATTTCATAAAATACTAAAGTTTAGACCAGATTTACATAAAAGAATCATAAAAAGATATGCCTGCCTTACAGAAAGATTTTTTGTATTTGTTTCCCCAACATACTGAATATTAAACAGGTGTATATAAAAATAAATATAAATAAAATAGAGAGACAGCAGCCCAAGACCAAAAGCAAGAAAAAGGCATAAATGAATTTTGACTAATCATGCCTGCAGGGCAAAATTTATATATATAGATTTAAATAAATCTTCTAAATTTTTATGGCTCTTGACCCAAGAAATTACTCTTATGGAAAAACTGGGCTGTTATATTTGTGACTGTTTTAAATTAAGGAGATCAGGTATGAACACTGACACTAAGTCAAGTAAATAATTTGAGAATAAATACATATACATGTATAATGTAATTTTATTATTCTTTTATTCACAATATATATATGTGGTTTTTAGCTTGATTCTGACCAATGCTTATATTCCAAATATATATGTATATGCCTCTATTATTGTTGTTGTTACCAATTATGTACATCAATTGTATCTGATTTTATGCCCTATATGGGCCCTGTAATTTGGGAAATAAAAATATTCTATTCTATTCTATTCTATAAAAACTGACAGAGTTCACATGAAAATAAATTGTTTATGCCACATTAATTTGATTAATAGTTCTTTGGATTGATAATATAAATAACATCTGTGTGCAATGTGCAGTGTGTCGTTCCTCCACTATAACATGATATAATATTTATAGATATTTTATTCATTTTAGGAAAAGATGCAACCTCCGAAAAAATTGTTCAATATGAATCCTTACTTAGTTACTTAGTAACTACACGATGAAACAAACCATCTAATTGATATTCATTTTCAATGCCTTATTACTATAAAATATTAGGGCACATTATCTCAATATACTCTTTTTTTTTGCCCCAGGCACTTTTTAGGTTATTGCATATGCAAACCCAAGCCTTGAAGGTATTCATAACAAATATGTGATACATTATAAATATTGTACATCACCCACCAGTGGCTATATAAATAGGTACATCATCATCGTAACATGTGAAGATTGGTTGGTTATTAGTTATAAAAAATCCAGTGACAAATATTTCATGCAAATTTAGGATGTGTCAGTTATCAATACATTAACATACAATATGAAGGGTTATTCAGGGGGTTAGGTCTTGTAATAGGCCATCCCCCACAACCAAACCATTGTGAATACCCCACATGTTAGGCAATAAACAGGTGTGGATCCAGCCCTTTTTAAAAGGGGGGATTTAAACCATAGTTTATATATGTACCTTTTCAAATCATGCATTGATCTTCCAAAAAAAAGGGGGGTTTCAATCACAGGAACAAATCTTTAAAAAGCCAAAATTCTTACTTTGCCTTTGAACAGGTTACTGTACAAGAGTGTGGTGTATTAGAACGTCGATTCATATCTGTATGCACAAATGTAACAAATGTAAACATTTTTCCTTCAAACTCTTGGCCGGATCAATGATTATTTTCATGTCTAATAGGCATGTTTTAAAATATTATTCATTTCTACTCACCAATTGTAATTTCCAGCTCA
This sequence comes from Mytilus edulis, assembly GCF_963676685.1. Taxonomy (NCBI): domain Eukaryota; kingdom Metazoa; phylum Mollusca; class Bivalvia; order Mytilida; family Mytilidae; genus Mytilus; species Mytilus edulis. The sequence goes on from NC_092356.1 coordinate 25,987,236, forward strand.
GCTTATATTGTACTGTAGTTTCCTTCTACCATGTCAACGATTTTGTGTAAAATAAGTTTGCCATTTGAAGCGCTGACTGCCGACATGCGACATGATTGCCACAAAAGTAAAGAGGGTACGGTAACGTTTTCGGGCGTAAAATTATTTTCCGTTTTTAATCAAACTTGTCAGATTTGATTAATTATCGTCGGAAAATGTCCCAAATGGTTAGTAATTTAAATTAAACCAGCTTTATTATGCTGTATTCATGTAATATATATAACCTGGGCCCAGTTTCACGAAGCTGTCTTAGGACTAAGACATGTCTTAGGATGGACTTACGACGTATCTTAGTCCTAAGTGGGTTTCACAAAGCGGTCCTAAATTAGGACATCTCTTAAAGTTGGTCATAAAGTTAGGACAACGCTAGAGGTGTCTTATGATGGTCTTAGGATAGTTATACGTTTATTTATAAAAATTACATTCATTTTTTATATCAATTTTGAAAAAAAATATCTTATTATTATCTAATTATCTATTCTGCTGTTCCTGCTTAAAACATATATACATTGACGGATTATCAGGATTTGTCAACGATGAAAATTCGATGTATTGATATAAAAATTGCACGATTTTATCTCTTAACCTTTTATAACCAATAAAGTCGAAATTGAATTCAACTCACTTGTACCAAAACAATGTCATAATTCTTTTTTCTTAATTTTGCATTGAAAATTTCATATTTATATTGATGTATTGTTTAAAGATAATTTATATATAAATTACTTTTATTTTTTTATATTTATTTTGCAAATTATGTCATTATATTAATCAATACGTTTAGAATAATTTATGGTAAGACATACTACATTTACATGAATTTTTTCCGTAGATCATATTTATATTTGAAAATTTAAAGAACTTGCGACAGGTTTATGATGTCTTAGCTAAGATGATCCTAAGACAGCTTCGAGACGAGGTCTGAGATATGTCCTAGGATAGTCATAAGAGGATCATAAGACATGTCCTACGATATGTCTTATGACATGTCTTAGGATAGCTTCGTGAAACCGGCCCCAGGTCTTTAAATGTACTTCAGGTACACTAACGTATAAACATTTTCTTGCCGGATAATTTATCAAACCTATTTCAAATATGTTGAATGAATTCATAAGCCTTTTTTCTTCTATAATATTCAAAATTTATTTTTTAACGAAGTCTTCAGGTATGTAATATATTTTTTATAAAAGGCTCTCGAATTATAGACACATTAAAAAATAAAGATAGAAAGTCAAACGCATGAGTCTGGCAAAAATGAACGGACAATGTCATGACAATAAACGGAAAACGATAAAAATTAGACATAGTTATATATATTTTTCCCCTGCCTCAAATTTACTAAAATGCAATTTATATAGGTAACATAAAAATTTAAATGAGAATGCATTCATTTACAATATTAAAAAATGTTACAACTTAAATTTAATAGAACATATTAAGATCACGTTTTCAAGTGTTCACGGCCGACATCCGTAATTATTTAATAAGGGTGTAAAAATTATAGTAATTGGTTAAATTTGATACATTGATTTCATTTTTAATTTGCTATTTGTTTTACGCCAATACTTAGGACAGCAGTTAGGACGTCCTAGCTAAGATAATCCTAAGATAGCTTCGATGTGCATGCTGAGACGTGTCGTAAGTCTGTCCTAACTTTATCCTAACTTCTGTCCTAAGAAATTCTTAGGACCGATCTTAGGACAGTTTCGATAAACAGGCCCCAGGTACACTAACGTATAAACATTTTCTTGCCGGATAATTTATCAAACCTATTTCAAATATGTTGAATGAATTATAGACACATTAAAAAATAAAGATAGAAAGTCAAACGCATGAGTCTGGCAAAAATGAACGGACAATGTCATGACAATAATAATAAACTAAGACATAGTTATATATATTTTTCCCTGCCTCAAATTTACTAAAATGCAATTTATATAGGTAACATATAAATTTAAATGAGAATGCATTCATTTACAATATTAAAAATGTTACAACTTAAATTTAATAAAACATATTAAGATCACGTTTTCAAGTGTTCACGGCCGACATCCGTAATTATTTAATAAGGGTGTAAAAATGATCTGTTGCGTCAAAATGACAATTTTTTTACCACGTACGACAGTCTGTAATTGCATAAAAATGTTTTGCAATCACTTGTAAACCATTAGACCGTTGGTTTTCCCGTTTGAATGGTTTTATACTAGTAATTTTGGGGCCCTTTATAGCTTGTTGTTCGGTGTGAGCCAAGGCTCCGTGTTGAAGGCCGTACTTTAACCTATAATGGTTTACTTTTTTAAATTGTTATTTGGATGGAGAGTTGTCTCATTGGCACTCACACCACATCTGCCTTTATCCATTAAATATAAAGGTTCAGGTGCTTATATTCAATATATAAATGTTATTTCGGCAATCTGTTGATTTTTTTTAGTCAATTCGCGGCGGTTTGTGCAGCAGTATGACTTTGAGCTACTTTTTAAAATATATAAAAAAAAAATGTTAAATAATTAAATAGGAAGAAGTAAGAATTCAAATTTAATAAATTTTTTTAATTTAATTAACATGATTAAGGGGACGTGGTAGACTTTCAGTTAACATAAACCGTCTTCTTTTCTAGTTTTTATTTTATTCTTAAAAGGGGAGCAACCCCTGATAAACAATGGAAAAGTTTCACTCGTTTTGTGTCCAAATTATTAAAATCTGAACACGACTGCACACGGCCTGCCAACATCTTGACGTCATTTTGTATCCATGGTCTGTTTTGGTCTGACACGGTCGTAACGAATCTAAACAGCTCAATAGAAGATTGAGTCTTGATAATCGTGACATGCCTTAACGGACTAATTTACCTAATGAGACTATCGATCGGAACGGAGACTTAACGATCTTACAAGTCTTGAGGTTTTCCTCTAGAGGTAAATCCAGTCAATTAAGATATGATCAGACCAAAATGACCGTTTCAGACTGAAATCGTGCTACTAGTGGATCCAGAATTAACCACCAGGTGTTATATTAGTAGTGGTTAAAACCATATATATATAAACTGTGTACAGGGTTCTTAGTGCGTGTAATCTTTTAAAATAATTTTGAGCGATTGCATTATTTTGGGAACGTTATATGTATTTGTATTTCTTTTTTTTCATTTCAGTTTCTAGTGTGCTTGTTTACCTAGCAACTAATTATAACAAAGTCCAGAATTAACCACCAGGTATTATATTATAATTAGTAGTGGGTAAAACCATATATATAAAAACTGTGTACATGGTTCTTAGTGCGTGTAATCTTTTAAAATAATTTTGAGCGATTGCATTATTTTGGGAACGTTATATGTAAGATAACTATCAGCCGTTCATCTATAAATATAAGCCTTTGTATTTCTTTTTTTCATTTCAGTTTTTAGTGTGTTTGTTTACCATGTTTACCTAGCAACAAATTATATCAGAGTCCAGAACTAACCACCAGGTGTCATATTAGTAGTGGTTAAAACCATATAAATTATATAAAAATCCTATAATTCTATTTCTATTTGAAAACTTACAAAAGAAAGTCACTTACTTTTTATCGTACACTATTCATTTTTTAAACCATTTCTTAAACATTTGTTAAAAGTGAAACTAAGACTGCTATGATTTTCTGAAAATCTGATCAAACAGTCTCGTGGTGTGTAATGTATCATTTCCTGAATAAAAGTGTAAAAGAAATTGTTGTTTTTATAATTCCAACATATAAATTTAGTTAATCTTATCATTAAAGCAATTATATCAGGAGAAGTCCAACCATAACAAGTAAAGATTTGGACGTCATACGTGCGTTTTGTAAATATAAAACACATCAGTGAGGCTCGAAATCAAAAAGTTAAACAGGCCGGATAAAGTTTGAAGTTGAAGAACATTAATTGTAAGATAGAGTTCTGACAAAATAAGTATTCTCAAAAGATCAAAACTGAAGTCATTAGTTAGGTTCATTGTTACGGTAAACAGGTAAATTGGTCATGTCTTTGCATATACACTGATATTCATCCGTGGTTTTTTAACAAACTCTCCCGATACTGGATTATTATTGTTTCGATTTGCTCGACAGTTTATTGTGTCTAATGGTTAAATAAATCTGCGAATCATCTAAACAGTGTAAACAATACATTTCAGCAATAATGACAGTGTGTTATCATTTGTGAATTTTAAATTGAAAAAAAAAAATAAAAAATGAGAATGAATGAATAAACACTATTTGAAGGAAATTTTTTAAACAGAAAAAAAGTAATTTTTTTTCTTAATTGTAAGTAAATGATCGAAAAGAGTAAAATCACAAAAATACTGAACTGATGTCTCAGAGAAAAATCTTATCAGAAAGTCCATAATCACATGGCAAAATCAAATGACAAAACACATAAAAAATGAATGGACAAGAACTGTCTTATTCCTGACTTGGTACAGGCATTTTCAAATGTAATAAATGGTGAATTAAACCGGGTTTTATAGCGCTAAAGCTCTCACTTTGTTGACAGTCTCATCAAATTCCGTTATATTTACGAATTGATTTCTTCAGAAAAATAATGAATACTTTTTGTAATGTTAACCACAAATAAAAAACTAATCTATAGTTAATTGGCCCCATTTTTCCTTTCATATAAGACTTTAATAACTTATAAAGGTCATTTACCAAAATGTGTTCGGCTTTTTCTCACCTCTTATTCAATTCCTATGAAACGAGTTTCTAGTTATTATAACGTTAAGGTAATTATTGAGCCAACGCATGCATATATACAAAACGGATGACCATTGAACAAGCGCAAACATACTTGAATTGATAGAGCAATGCTATTTGTTTATAGTGTTCCCATATTTAAACATATGTAAATCACATTTTCGTTCATAACAGTTGTTAAATGATTGATTAATTTTATCACTCATAGGGAAAAAGGTAATAAAATGTGGTTATGCTCAACTTGTTATACGGAAAACGGTGTGGAGAATAATATTTGTTCAGAATGCCATACAGAACGACCACAGTCAAGAAACTCAAAGGGTATGATATTTAGTGATAACATACTTAGAGAGATGTGATATAAGTGCCGATGAGACAACTTTCAATACAAGTCACAACATCAAACGACAACTACTGAACATCAGATTCTTGACTTAGGACAGATGCAAACAATTGCAGCAAGTTTAAACGTTTTAATGGTATCATAGGGGAAATCTTACAGATTAAGAATGTTTTAAATGATGGCATCAACCTACTGTCTAACAAATTCCAAGCTGCCATTCATCATGGACTAAAAGCCTAAAATTAGTACATTGGACAAACAAGACTAAAAACATGTAAAATACAGAATCAAGTACGCAATGTATTTTGTGCCTCAAATATTGAATACAGATATTCATTGAGAAAATCTTACATAATAAGGATGTTTTGAATGATGGCATCTACCTACTGTCTATCAAATGCCAAACTGCAAGACCATTTCTTGTCTTAAACGATTAATGATACCCTCTGTATTTCCATGTTGGCAATAATCTTGAACACATATGATAGATAGACAGTGATCAGCAATTCAATATCTGTAAACATGGTAAATATGTCAACATAGATATAATTTGGAGTTATCTTTGTGTGCTAGTGTCATTAAATGAAAAAGGTTTTGCTTATTGTCAATGTTTTTGTTGGGCAGAAACCACAGGATATCGCGAGAAACTGTGAGGGACACGGTCGTTTTATAGCCTCTACAGCCTTTGTTGTTGTAGAAGGGGTAACTTATAATTGTGGGAATAAGATAAAACCATGAAATTGCATAAAAGGTTCATGACAGGTAAATAGAATTGACAAATACCAATAATCCGTTGTATGGAATTATCATACAATATATTCTGAGAAGAGTTGTCTTCAACTGGACAAAGATCATGATAATGAATGAAATTTGTTTCACTTTAATAATATTATACGAGATTACAAGTTCACCTGCAGGTAATAGATAAAATGTCTGATCGTTCTTTTGGGAAATATAGATTATTTATCATATTCTCTACTGCAGCAAAAGTATCTCCTAAAGAATCAGATACCAGAGAACTAAATGCCCGGAAAGAATGTAACGTGAATGAACCAATCAGAGTGATAAACAAGATTTCGGATTCAGAGAGAACTAACGTCAAAAACGAAAATGGTTACTTAGATGGTATGAAACAAAGACCAAATCAAGATCCAGTAATGTCTAGAAATCAGGTACAAGTTCATGACGTTAGATAGTGCCCTTGTTTTAGTAAGATATTTTTGATTCACAGTTTTTGAATTCAATGTATCTAACAATCATTTCAAACAGTATAGACGAGAATTTGATCTCTTCATCGGCAGTAACGATGTGTAATATATTATTTATCACAGATGGAGATTCATTTTTCTATTTCTGTGCCTCAACATGTACGTGTACGCCTGGAAAACTGTAAATCACTGCAATTGTATTGATAGTATATAACATTCATACGAATAACTGTGGAAGAAGATACAAGATGACATGCTATGAATAAGAAAACCTTAAAAAAAATTGATACTATGACAGACATAATTACATATAGTTATCAAAGGTACCAGGATTATAATTTAGTACGCCAGATGCGCGTTTCGTCTACATAAGACTCATCAGTGACGCTCATATCAAAATATTTATAGAGCCAAACAAGTAAAAAGTTGAAGAGCATTGAGGATCCAAAATTCCAAAAAAAATTGTACCAAATACGGCTAAGGTAATCTATGCCTTGGATAAGAAAATCTTAAGTTTTTTCGAAAAAATCAAAGTTTAATAATATGAAATTTATAAAAATGACCACATTATTGATATCTATTTCAACACAGAAGTGTTGACTACTGGGCTGGTGATATCCTCTAGGACAAAACGTCAACCAGCAGTGGCATCGACCCAGTGGTGTAAATAGTATACACCATATATGATATTGTCATGGTTTTAATAAAGAAACGTGCAGCTAACACATTGCAGTTTTCCGATTAATTTTTTATATAGGCTTACATGGTTAATTTGTCTCTTTTGAGTAGAAAGAATGTTCTCCAGAGAGACCACTTGATAAAGATCCAAAAGGAAAAGGACGGCAGTCTAATACTAATCAGTATCACGAAAGACCAACAGAAATGTACAAAAACGAAGGATATAACCAACAATCAAACCAGAATCAAAGATTTTACCAACCCCAAAACAAATATCAAGGAAGACCTCAAGGAATGCATGCCAATCAAGGGTACAACCAACAACCACACCAAGGATTAAACAAAACCCCAAACCAATATCACGGAAGACCTCAAGAAATGTATGCCAATCAAGGGTATAACCAACAACCTCACCATCATCAAGAATATAACCAACAACCAAATCAGCATCAAGGACATAACCAACAACGAAACCAGCATCAAGGATACAACCCACAACGAAACCGGCATCAAGGATATAACCCACAACGAAACCAGCATCAAGGTAACAACCAACCCCTAAACCAGTTTCATGGATACAACCAACCACATCAACCACAACCATATACTCAGGGGTTAGAAGGAATGATGCCACCACCATTATTACCAGCACAAAATATGAACCCGCCTCAACAGAATGTCACTGGTAAGTTAAATGATTTAAGGACGATTAATATGTTATCGCGTTTTTATTAATGATTCTTAAAGAATCAGTGAAGAATTACCTGATGATGAAAATAATAATAATAATATGAAAGGAAAAATAATAACGAAAAGAAGTGACTATAGGGTATACGTATGTCAATAAGACAACAACGAAATAAAACAAAAACACCTAACGTTTTTTTAATTTTAAAAACATGCTTGAAAATTGTGTCTGCCAATCAACATATAGATATAAGAAGATGTGGTATATAAGTACCAATGAGACAACTATCAATCTTTTAATTTGTAAAAGTAAACCATTATAGGTCAAATTATGGTCTTCAACATGGAGCCTTGGTTCAAACTGAACAGCAAGCTATAAAGGCACCAACATGACTAGTATGCAACAATGCCGCGATACATGTTCCTCACAGATTTAAATAACATTCTAGTAACCACTCTTCCATTTTAAATTAAGTTTATCTCTTTGAATGACTTAATTGGATAATAAAAGTTTTACAAAAAATAATATGAATTAACCAGTATACAATTCTGTTTATAACTGTCAATCTATGAATAACTTTTATGTTCATAACATTAATTCTTAATAAGGTTTTTTTTTTATGCAGTTGTCGTGCTACCGATTCATGTCCCCTCTGGCTCACATTCAGGTCAAGGACTTGCACCTAACCCTCTAGTGATGCCACCATACACCCCGACAATTTCGCCTCAAGGTAAATACATTTATATTTTCAAAACACATTTCCATTTTATTTATTCGATTATAATTTTATTCGCACACTGGTTTGGAATAACAGAATATTGCTATGACGGCTGATAATTATCTCAGTCAGACCTAAAAGGATGTTATATATCAGAGCAATCTTGGACTGAAATAAATTTGCAGCTAGACGTTAACGCAGCGTGCAGGCTTATACTTGCAATTTTTAAAACAACAGACCTATTCGTGTAGTTCTTGGCTTAACTCCGCCATATTCTGTATGTGCCTGTCCCTAGTCAGGAGCCTTTTTTCAATGGTTGTCGTGTGTTGCTGTATTTCAAATAAATTTTCGTTCAATATTTTGTACATAAATTAGGCCGTTAGTGTTCTCGGTTTTACATTGTCATTTCGCTCCCTTTTTATAGTAGACTATGCGGTATAGGGTTTGCTCATTGTTTAAGGTTGTACGATAACCTATGACTACGGTTTCTAGTGTTAAATAGCAGATTTCACTTCGGACAACTTCATACATATGTTAAGAAAATTTTTCAACACTAAAATTTGTGGTTAACTTATGTTTAAATCAGCAAAAGTATTATATAAAATAAAGCTGAACAAAGGCATGCACATATGTCTCCATTAGATCAATTAATTAAAATGAAAATTACTCAATAAATTTATATATCTTGGCAGGAAATTTGAATATAAATGATCATCAAGATAGTCCACAGAGAGACAAACAAACTCCAGACAGAGAAAAACAACTTAAAAAGAAAAAAGGCAAAACAGACAAAAATAAAGCAGAAGAGAATAAAAAACAGGATCCTCCAAGATCAGAACAGACAAAACAATCTGAATTATTATTGTCTGAACAAGAAAAAGAAATTAAACACCAAGAAGATAGAGAAAGAGTCAGAGGTCCAAAAATAGGGAAAGGTGGACATGGCTATAATGAAAATAAACATGAAAAATTGGAAGACGAGAACGTTCTTGGAAATCAAAAAAGGAGAGGAAATGGTACAGATAGGGGTCGTGTAAGAGGTGGTAATCATCAACTTGGGAGAGCAAATGAACAAGAAGATGGAGAAATAAATGATGTGGATGACATTGTTGTATTTAAATTCTTGATCAAATCTTTTGGTGGAGGATGTACTTTCGAAGACTTTTTAAGGCGTTGTGATCTCTTTCCTAAGGGCTCTAATATATGTTCTTGGTTTAAAAAGCATAGTAAAAGATTTCATGTTTTCTGGGACGAAAATGATATTGTTTATATTCAACCATTTTATCAAGAGGCCAAAATCTGCAACCACTGGAATAATAAACAAAATCCTGGTCAATGTCGAAATACTTCGTGTGATTTTTTCCATATCTGTCGTCACTTCATTAGAGGCAATTGTAAAGAAAGCAGTTGTCTACTGTCGCATAGTTTAGGAAATCCACACAATCAGACTATACGGGATAAACTTAGCTTCAGTGATTATAGTGATGTTGATATCAGAGTTATCCTAAATTGTAATTCTCTTTCAGTTTGTGCAGATTATGTTTACAACAATGGTTGTAAGGTGGAAAATGGAGAAAAAAGATGCCCACACTTACATTTATGTGAGCAAAAAGTATTTGGAAATTGCGAAGGCCAATGCAAGTTCATGAAAAATCACTCTATAACTCAGTTTCACAACAAATGGGTTTTGGGAGCATGGACTATGAGTAGATTGCCAGAGACCCAAGTATTCAAGTATATAAGTGTACCACCTAGACAAAGAAAAGAATTTGATGATAAATCCGATGATACTGAGCTCAGTCAACACGTAGACGATGCGGTAGATACCAGTGTTCAAAGTGATAGTAATGTCAGTGCCAGCAGTGAAAGTCTTTCAAGTACTGCATCATGTGATCCAAAAATCAAAAAGCTGATCACTTCTGGTGAAAATCGTAGTAAAGAAGATGTAAATGCATCAGAAGATAGCATTTGTGGAATTGTAGGAAAAAGCAACCACTGTCTTCCTAAAGTATCTGCACCACAAGAAAAATACGATGCTAATGATAACATCACAAAAGATAGGATAATGATGAAAAAGAACAAACAGGAAAAACAGGCTGCCACTTCTGGTAAAGTTGTAAAGCCAAAGTCCCCACCAAAACCTTCAAAACTGACTCCATATGATCCAGATTATCAGGAAAGACACCCCGATTTGTTAAAGGATGAAACAGAAAATTCCAAAATCTGCATTTTTGTGTCGAAGGATAAATGTCCGTCTGCATTATGTAAATCTCTGCATTTGCCTAGCGGTATTCCTTACTTGTGGCAAATAAAAATTGACAAATGGTTTTCTCTTACTTTGGCAGAGAACGAGAAAATAGAGAAAGGTTACTGCTATCTACTAGATGATGAATCAACTGAAGCATGTGAAGTAAGTTTATACTGATTTCAGATATTAATTTTATTCTATTTGAAGAAAGTACGTAAATGTTAAAAGACAATGTATAACGGACAGATTTTCTGGCTCGTGAGTCAAAAGGTTATTCATATAAAAGGGTGATTGAATATACTGTTATTGAATATAGCATTTCAAAGGAGAAAAAGCGTGTAAAATGTAATGTCATACTCTATTGCATATTTCGTAAACATGTTTAATTATTTATAGGTGAAGTACAATGGCAGTAAATACAGTTATCTTATTTCGTTCTCAAAGATGCAGGCCACAATTTATGATGTTGATGGTCAACCTGCCGTTGGCGACAATCAGCATGACCAGTGGTGTAATGTCAGACGTCTGAGTACCCCATCCTTCACTGAGAAGAAAATGATGGTTGATAGCTATCTTACACAGTGGAGATGGTATTGGAAGGATTACAGTAAAAAATGGAACATGTACGATAAGGTGAGAACGGTACAAATTTGTAGATGTTTTATACACATTTGTAGATGTTTTATACACATTTGCAGATGTTTTATACACATTTGCAGATGTTTTATACACATTTGCAGATGTTTTATACACATTTGTATCTTATTAATTGATAAAAATGTGCTTTTCATCCTTTAACAAACAAATTGTAAGATAGTGTTGAAATCCATATAGTCATTGCAATGTTAATAATTACAATCCATTTTTGACACATATATTACATATACTGATGGTAAAGATACATTAAAATTGATATTTGGAACACTAAATAAGTCACATGTCCTTTAAAATTTAACTATTATTATGTTTTTCGTTTGCATAAAGCTTGATAGGGTGTCCAACTTATATTTGTGTCACACTTCAAGTCTGTGTTTACTGCAGACGTGGTGTAAATAAAAGCAACAGTAGTATATTGCTGTTGGAAATTCATAAATCGATTTGGGAGGGGGGAATCCGGGTTACAAAATAAAACTGCGGGAGACACATCAAATATAAGAGGAGAACTACAACACAGCATAAGCACAACACTAAAAGGTAACACACATAGAAACGAACTATAATATAACAATGGCCATTTTCCTGACTTGGTAATTTGGTAAAAGTAGCTTGGTCGTCTGAGTGCAAGAAACCGTGGACCCGATTCTCGACAGGGTCAAACAAAGACTTGACAATAAGTATGCGCTGCTCCTCCACGTAACATGTAGAAGTTACAGCAAATACTGGTCATCTTGGAGACTTTAATGATTAGAGTGTTAATGTGAAATGTTACCTTGTGAACAAGCATGTTAAAAAAAATTTTTTTTTGGGAAAATTTCTGCTCAGCATAACGAACCAGTAAAAACCAGAATTAAATTTCATATCACATGAAAAAGAGGCAACCGATACTAAAAGGACATTCAAACTCATAAGTCAAAAATATACTGACAACATTATTGTTAAACAAGGAAAATACTAAAAGACAAACAACAGTTCACAAAATACAACATAGACAACTAAAGAATGAGCATCACGAACTTCATCAAAAAGTAGGAATGATCTCATGTGCTTTAGAATGGTTAGCAGAGAAAATGTGTTGACCTGATTTATTTATGTAATGTAACCACTAGATTTTTTAAACACAAATTTGTCATCTTTGCCATCACATTTATACAAATAATTAATATAAAAAAAAATGCGACAGAACAAGGGGTTACTGTCAGGGGTATCGAAATGTTTTCGCCCCTTGATTTCTGATGTTTTGAATGCAATCCCTGCTAAAGTGTGTTGATGTATTTCGTATAAAAATAAGAAATATCAAGGGTCGTCAAGTTATACCTTATTCCTTATTCGTAACGTATTCCTTATTCCTTATTCGTTACCTATTTGTTACTTATTCCTTGTTACTTTTCGTTACTTGTTCCTTATTCCTTATTTGTTACCTAAGCGTTATTTATTCCTTATTCCTTATTCGATACCTATAACGTACTCGTTACTTATCCGATTTTAGTATTCTCCCGCTTGTGTTGCTTTACTTTCTTATCTCTGTTAATAGTTCTTGTTTTTTAGAGGTGAAATTACACTTTTGGCCCTTATTGCAGCCATCGACAGATACCCTGTTACTTATCATTTGTTCCTTATTCACTTGTAATACGTGTGTAATACGTTGCACCTTTTAAAAAATACTTTTCAATTTTTGTCTACCCGATTCAGCGCTCGGCTGATACCCTCTTTCTTATTCGTTCCTTAATAACTTGCGATACGCGTGTAATACGTTGCACCTTTTAAAAAATGCTTTTTAATTTTTGTCTTATCTCTGATGGTAGCTAAGGGTTCTTAAAGGTGAAATAACCATACTAGCGCGTATGTACCCGTTTCAGCGCTCATTAAATACCCTGTTACTTATGCATCCCTTATTCCTTGTAATACGTCTGTTATACGTTACATTTTAACAGAACAAAATTAATTTGTTAAGTGTCTCTGGTGTTAGCTTTGGGTTCCTAACTGTGAAATAACATTTTTGACATTTACCTGTTTTAATCCTTTTTCATATAAAGTTGTTATTTTCATAGGATGACATTGAGAGGAAGTATCAGACTAAACAGAACACTTATTTGCATACCATGGAGAACAACCTTAGTATATACAGGATAGATTTCAAGAAGATGATCCAGGTTAACGTCGAAACATATAGAGAACAAAAGATTACCAGACGTCCACTGTTTGTGTCGAAAGATGATGTTAATGAGAAGAAATTGTAAGTTGAGAGTTGAACTATTTTAACTACGGTTTTGGCGTACAGGTATCAAACTCAGTTCTGCATAAATTAAAACTTGTTTAATGGATTCTTATCTCCGAGCATACAGTGTATGATTTTTAGTATTTACTTGTATTATCAAAACAAGTTGTCAGTGTCAACAGAGTAAATATTAGACAGGTTTCAATGAATATGTATTGAAAATATTGAATATTTTTACATTTTTTAACAAAATATAAGATTAAAAGGAAACAATATCTAAGATATCTTTGTCGTGACTGTGAAATAAGTCTAAGAAGTGAGACATATCCAGTATATCGTCGGATTCTCCTCAAAATTCAGGTTAAGTATGTAGTAAACTTCTTTAAAAAGCATGAATTTGGATTTGTATGATAGTGGTAATACTTCTTTATCATGATCATAAGACATGAAGGGTTGAGATCTCACAAACATGTTTAACCCCGCCGCATTTTTGCGCCTGTCCCCAGTCAGGAGCCTCTGGCCTTTGTTAGTCTTGTATTATTTTAATTTTAGTTTCTTGTGTACAATTTGGAAATTAGTATGGCGTTCATTATCACTGAACTAGTATATATTTGTTTAGGGGCCAGTTGAAGGACGCCTCCGGGTGCGGGAATTTCTCGCTACATTGAAGACCTGTTGGTGACCTTCTGCTGTTGTTTTTTTCTATGGTCGGGTTGTTGTCTCTTTGGCACATTCCCCATTTCCATTCTCAATTTTATTATCCACGGGAAACGTTTGACAATATTTATTTCAATTTATCCGTCGCTTACTTTAAACTACAGTTACACTTTCAGATAAAAATTACTTTGAATAGATATAATAAAGTAGTTCACTCATATCAAGAAAAAAACCAAATGTTGAATGTGATTATTAACTATAACTAGCACACGTATTAATGTATTTAAGGAATGACTGTAATATTTGTTCTGTCTATAAAAAATAGTGGGTTATTTAACAGTGTGCAACACATTTTTTGTGTTATTTCGAATAGACAGAAAAATATAACAGTTATTTCTTATCATTTAATTCTAAATTCCATTTTAAACCGGAGTAAAAATGAAAAAACGTTGATGACGTCACGGTCACATGACTAAATTATGTCTATGGGCTGATAAACAAAACGACGTCAGCCAATCAGAAGACGTGTTGCATCAAAAATTAAATTATTTCTTAGTGCTAGTAATTCTTGTTCATTTTAAGTTATCCATTTCAGTAATATTAAGTAATCATTATTATAATATCCCTTTATTTTTTTCTAATTTAAATGTAGTAACACTAGTAATTTTGGGGCCCTTTATAGCTTGTTGTTCGGTGAGAGCCAAGGCTCCTTGTTGAAAGCCGTACATTGACCTATAATGGTTTACTTTACAAAATTGTTATTTGGATGGAGTGTTGTTTCATTGGCACTCATACCGCATCTTTCTATATCTAATAATAAGTTATCTTTTCAAGAAATCCTGTTTGATGTTTTATAGTAGATGCAAAATATGTTTGCATGATACTTAAGTAATTTTAATTTTATTTGAATTCAAATGTTATAATAAGCAATCTAAAATATTTAAAGAAGGTAATTGTTAGTAACTCAAAGTAATAAAAAACATAAATGCAAGTACTATTAAACAACTTAATTTAGCGAGCGATTTATTATCGCGACTGTCACGAGTACAAAAATAACGCGAATATAAATTGTCGCAAATATGTAAAACTATTATTTGCCTTCTGAAGTAAATTTCAAAATGGCGAAACTAAATCGCAGCGAAATGGATTAGAAAGGGATACAGGCGAAATGAAGTATCCGCGAACATAAGTTGGTTTACAGTAATTCAAAATAATCACCAGGGCGTGTAAAACAGATATATATTTAATTATAGCCTTTTTATATCGGTCAATACATGTTTTGTTGACCCGGTGTAAGTATATTGACTGAAGATGCTTTCCAAAGTCAATGATTTTTCATGGGATATCAAACATGTATTGACCACTATGAAACAGTTACAATTGTTTTATAACGAAACAATATCATTCAAACTGACTTTTCAAGATTGATCATTCAATAGCTACTTTGTTGAGTTTTTTAATGTTATGTTCCACATAGGCTATTTACCAAGTTATATGATATTGCTACATGTTTTATTCATTTCAAACAAAAACAGTGACCAGCATATCCCAATGCTCTCTTTGACGTGCACATCTTTCGTCCAGTTTACAATTGCAAACGTTTTTAATTAAAATCACTTTCAGTTCTTGCCTTTTTTTACAACATCTTACCAAATTAGACTAAAATTTGATTAACTTATGCATTTTGATTAACTTAACAATTCATACACAAATTACTAACTCTTTAAAACAGGAATTAATAATTATATTTATTGTTACAAAGTTTATTATTGTATATTTTAGTAAGACATAGCCGATATTTGGTTATAATAGAACCATGGCATGGATTACCAAATAACAGTTTGTGTATTATATGAAAGCATATAAAAGTCCCAAGTAATTTCAAGAAACCCAAAGTACCAATTTTCAGTAGGTTAAAGTGTTATTCCACCTTATTCAGCATACTTAGTAGCTAGCTTAAATAATTCATAGTTATATAAAAAAAAAGATTTATAAGCAATTCAAAGCTTGTTAATATAACATGTATGAAGTTATTGGTTTTATTTCGTTCATTGTCTGCTGCTACTACATTTTCGGCATTCATTGTTGACATATTTGTTTATTTTCATAGTGAAAAAATCTTGAAAAACGTCGACGTTCCACTAAGAAGAGTGCCCAATTATCCGAATGCTAAAGGTGACTTGTACCATTACAAACACCGTGTCGACGATGATGACGATTTATATAAAGGTAGTGATTTTATGGACATGGACGAGAAGTTGGTTCCACTGAAGACTGATAGAAGTGATGGACACTAGGATGAAAACGAGTCTGCATTTATTGACTTGGATGAGAGTTTGGTACCACTGAAGGCTGATAGTAGTGATGGCAGGTCGGTTGAAGACGAGTCATGTAAACATTCGAATTGTTGATAATATTGTGAAGTGTTCTTTGCATTTTGTGCTGTAGTTCTTTTATTCATTTTAGCTCTATTTAACCACTCAAATAATTATCATTTTTTCGTTTTGCTCATGTAGCTAGTCAACTGTAGTGGTTCTTATACATCATTCGCTTTTACATATTCGGCTTTGAGTGTTCCTGTCGACGATAAATCCATAAAGTGCTTCGTACTATTGATATTTATAAAGTGTTTTTATTTTTTAAATATGCTTGTATCATGTTTTATCGTTAATTACAAATGTTATTCTTGCATCCCTCTTTGTTTATCTCATTGCATATTTTTATTTATTTTTATTTCTTTAGTTTCTGAACTTTATACTTTTATCACTAGATGGTTACTCTCAATATGTTGAGTCGTTAATACATACTTTTTTGCAATAGGTCTGTCATGTTATATAATTACTGACAATTTTATAACAACAGGAGTCAAGTGTCTTATAATTATTCAGTTGTCTTATTTGTTAATGGTGTTATGTGAATATTATATAATACCTGTTTTTTTTATATAATAAGTAGCACAATAAACAGGTTGTACATACAAGTATATCGTAGTTGTTCAGTAGGATACAAGTTCACTGTGTCTAAACCACACCGGCAAAATTTGCTCGGACTAGATGCTATCTAACATCCGGAACAATGACGGAACACCAATAGACAAAAGAAAGGTAGGTTTCTCCTTATTTTTTTATTCTTTTTATGATATCGAAGAATAAATATACATATACAACTATTTTCTATTGTGAGATGCAATATTTTCTACAACCGTTCTCTATTAACGGAGAAATAAGTCAAAATGCATGTCAAAATGACGAATTGAGTGAACCTTGCCTCGAAATTGTTTAATTTCTCGTTGAATTGTTCACATTGTACGGAAAGAAAGGTACGGGAAGATAGATATTGACACGGAGATTGCAAATTTAGTTATTATGAGCATCTCAATAATTGTAACTTTGTGTATGGAACGAAAGAAATGGGTCATGTCAAAATCGAACTGGCCGGTTTCGTCAATGTATACATCCCGGTTTCGTCATAGATTTCAAAATGCATAACCCGGTTTGGTCAAATAAAAAAAATCATAATCGCATTACATTATAATAGATTATTTAACTTCAGCGTTCAAAAGGAGTTTTGTGGGTCGTTCGAAAACAAGTTCGTTCACCGGACAGCGGCTTATTATTTATATGAGTCTCAGATTCAAATAAATAATACGCAAATTCATACTCTTATAGAACACAAATATTTTAATTTTTCTTTGCATTCCGAAATTTTTTAACAGCATATTGAGATTAAAGCTCTCTTAATATGCTTTTTCTATATGAGTTATGGGAAAATATGTTGAACATTTTTAAACTTGAAATTAAAGTTTACGGTCTTAAAAATCGAAACACACAATTGATATGTGATTTTCTCGCACAAAAGAATGGACACCTTTATAAGTAATCTAATCATTCCATGTATTTAATCTTTTCTACCATCGTTAAAAATAAATCTTCTTAAGGATAAACGTCGATAATAAGACAAATGTATATGCATGCATAATCGACATAGAAAATGAATGTAGGATTACAACTACCATGCATTAAAATAAAATTTATTTATCACTATACTGCTATGTACAAATAAGTATAATAGTCTCAGGTCATCGATAAAATTCAATAATAAATATTTTGTTAACATTATTAAAAAAAAAACAGTCTGCACTGTCGCCATTGTGTTATGATGATCGTACACTGATGTTGGACAATATATATACGGACAGACGGATTCAGTTTATTTCAAAGTGGGCGTATTTCGAACAACTTTTACATACCGCCGAGCGTAGCGAGTCGAACAATATTTTGATTATTTTTTGCTTTACAAAATCTTTAAATACAGGAATCAATAAAGTTTTGGCAACCAAAGGTGGGGTCGGGGCGTGCAACATATACGTTATCTAGATTCGCCACTTATCTTATAAAGTGTATACCGAATTAAAATATTTTAAGAAATGAGAAAACAGGGACACCCGGGCAATCGGATTATGTCAGTTGGATTATGTTTCTCCTAATAAATGCCGAATATCAAGTTCTTTTTATCGATTTCTATACATTTTTTTCCAAATATATGTAAAAGTTATATAGGAAAATGATAAGGCAGACAAATATACAAATAAATCGACTTGGCCGATATCCTAATAAAACTTATTGACCTTAATTACGATTTTTTTTCATTTCTTTGCGTTTTTACACGCCCATCCCAATTTTGACAGGCCGTATTATTGTATACACCCCCTCCTTCCATCCGTCCGTTCCTCCGTCTATCAGTCATTCTGTCCGTCCGTCCGTCTATCTATCCGTCTGTCCACTATAAACATGTCGCACCGTAACTTCAGGACAGCTTATCTCATTTTCTTAAAATTTAACATAGTTATTTCTTATAATGGCCAAACGATCTGTAAACCTTTTAGTGAAAATCAAATTAAATCTTTTTGAGTTACAGAAAATGTAAGTGAAACAGGAATGTGTTTTTATTTAACATGTCGCGCCATATCTCAAAAACGAAGTATTATAACTGCATCAAACTTTATACACTTCTTAGTTATATAAGAAAACATATATGGTAAAACAAAAACAAAAAAGGGGGGGATTTAAACATGAAAAGTTCATACAAATTCCAAGCGACAACAACCCGACCATAGAGCAGAAAACAGCCGAAGGCCTCAATGGGTCTTCAATGAAGCGAGAAACTCCCGCATCCGGTGGTGTCCTTTAGCTGGCCCCTTAATAAATATGTATACTAGTTCAGTGATAGTGGATTTCATAGTAAACTGCGAATACATGTATATTTATCATATTTAATGGATAATTTTAACTATGATACAAGTTTTGGCACAAATCGCGAATTTACTATACAGGCTCTGTCAAAGGACGAGTTAAGGTTTATTCATCATTTTTTATTATTTGTACTTTTGTTGTACTGTTTGTGTCAGCGACAACACTTTGACTCAGTCCATTTCCCGAGTCACAGGCTTGTAATTCCATGGTTGTCTTTGATTGCTTTATACCATATGCGTTTTGAACATAAAATAGGCAGGTAGTTTTCTTGTTTGAATTGTTTTACATTTATAATTTAGGACCCTGTTATAGCTTGCTTTCATGCGGTTTGTGTGTTTTTCTCCTTGTTTAAGGCATACGGTGACCTAAACTTGATTAATTCAACATCATTTTTGTGTCTAAAAGAAAGTTGTCTCATTGTCAATGTATATGGGATAAGTGGTTACCGTCACTTCTTCTAAATAAGACCTAGATATAAATGACGGTGATGTTTTGCAAACCAACTTTTATTCACATTGAAAATACAAAACTGTCAGATACATGTATTGTTTCCGAAAGTTATCTTGAAGTTTCAATTGAATTCGAACTGTAAAAAAGATGAATTTGAACTGTAAAAAAAATGAATTTGAACTGTAAATATAATGTGAAAAACATGCCTAGGAAAATAAATGTGCTTACCAGAAACGGGTAGAAAGTTACAAATCTCACTGCTATGTTATGGATGCTTAAGTGTGAAAACTTGATTTAGTGCGCAAGGAACACAGTATATGGCAGGACTGCATGCATGATAAACTTGTGCAGAACAGTATAGACTATAGTCGGTTTGGGACTGTTCGTCAATGATTGAATGCATAGTGTATATAATATAGTATAGTAAATTAAAATTATGGCACAATCAAAACACATACTTTTATTTTTTATCTTTCCATTCTACTATTATAAACAAAGAAAATATAATAATGTTACAAAATAATTAGATACTAGTGTTTGCTATTGATTATTTATATTCCATTTAAAATTAGTTTGAAGTTAAGTGAAATAAGGGATACGCCTTTCTTTAGGAACATGTGTATTATCATAATTAACTATGTCCAAAAGTGCCTGTTTAAATTAGATTTTAACACGTCAAGTTTACCTTACAATGAAAATATATTTAAATTCTCGAAAGACACTGTTCAGGGGCCGGTAACAAAAAGCATTCTTATGTCTTACGAACATCTAAAGAGTGTCTTAAGATTTAAGAGTGTAACAAGACCCAACCTCAGACCTATCTTAGAATGATTGACAGCCCTTAATGTTTTGAAAAAATGCATGATTTAAGAACGATTCTTAGGTCTAACGTAAAGCGATCTTACTAATTCCGGTAACACGAAATCATTCTTAAATTTTGGTCAGTTATTAAGTGTTCTTCAAACAAACTTAGCAACTTAGGGGTGTACCAAGAACAATTCGCAACAGCCTCTCTTGATATTTTTTATAAGAGTGGTCCCGACTACTCTTAGCTGCACATTCACTTGTTAATCTAACAAGTTGCTTTTTGAAAAAAAGACAAAACGTGAACCTTGGAACTTTTTATTCTAATAATTAAAACAACTCAAAGAAATTATATATAAGTGTTATCTTGGCCATGTGTGTAGAGGATAATATTTTCTATAAATCATAACAATTTTGGCATGTTGAGAGAAGTGTTAAATAAAAGGCTTAAGCAAGGAGAAAAAAAGATGTTGTAAGACGTATATATATATATATACATAATTTCTTCAGGAATGATAAAAATTCAAAACATGGGGGATACATGAACCTTCTTCCAAAAATTCATAAAATTAATCTAGAAATAAGAAATGAGGCATTGCTGGCCAGCTAGCAGGACACATTGATGTTTGGTACCGACAAATCATCAATAAGTGTAACTCACCCGCGAGAGATACTGACTTGATCTAATTATAAATTTTAAACCATCATTGAAGAGGCATAACTTTATGCCCCCCACTGCACTGACTCTGTCCACTATTGTGCCCAACAACTTTTTTTCTTCCTCTCGTTTTTTTACTGTATCTGTGAGTTTTCACAGGAAGAAGATTTTATTCTTTTCAACTTCGTCAACTAGTATCTAATACTTATCAGAATTAAAGTTTGGTTTCATTGGCTTAGCGGGCTCTTCCCCCTTCGATATTTCATTCCAGGCTGAGCCCTGCTGTTTTGAAAAGTGTTTTATTAACAGCAAAGAGAAATATTGTGATTTTTTTTTCAATTTTAAACCAAGAGTTCGAAATGGTGATGTTGGAATCATCACTTCTTAAATTTTACGGACGCTATTATGAGTTGGATGAACGTTATGGAATATCCGTTTCATAGATGATATCAGTTATGTCGTAACTACAACCCTATTTTCATGTCACGAATGTGACCTACCGAATTAGACTATTTACCGCCTACGTATAATGAGCAACACGACGGGCGAGCAGGATCCGCTTACCCTTCCGAAGCACCTGAAATCATCCCCAGTTTTTAGCGGGGTTCGTGTTGATGTTTGTGACATTTTTATGTCTATGGTGTCTGTTTTGTTCACGCATAGTGTTCAATATAATGGAATTTGATAAGACTGCCAAACAATGAGAGGTTAAGCGCTAGAAAACCAGGTTCAATCCATCATCTACTGTTGAAAATGCCTGTAACATGTCAGGAATATGATAGTTGTTGTCAATTCGTTTGATGTGCTTTATCATTTGATTTCGCCATTTCATAAGGGACTTTCCATTTTGAATTTTCCTCGGAGTTCAGTATTTTGTAATTTTACTTTTTGTTAGAAGGCTTCAGACCACAATTTGATTTTAAACATATTTTATTCATTAAGATATGAAAAGGATTGAGCAACAGGCACAGCCTATAAAAGCTCTCTCCATATTACATGTACAAGGTATAATTCAATCACAGCAACTGTATTTAAAATAATGCAATATAGTGGAACATGCATGCTACTTGTGAGCACACACGAGCAAATATATGTTAACAGTGTTACTTACTAAATGCAAAATATATTTAAATATATAGGCAAATAATCATCAGTTATTTAAAGTACCTTGAAACATGCAAATATCCTTTATAAGTCATTAGAAATATATATATGGCTTGAAAGAGACACTAAGCTTGCTTAGTGGAATAAATGAATTAATGTTGGAGTGTAGAAAAAAATAAAAAATAAAACTAGATGAAACAAAAATTAAAGTAAGTTTCAAACAAAACGTTGAGTGTCACTGATATATTTCTGAACAGATTTAAAAATAGCAATATTCATATCATATGAAAATAATCTGTTTCCAAAAAGTAGTAATTCAATATTTATGTCAACATTATCAACAATGGAGTAAATGGAATCAAGAAGGATCTGTCTTACATCATTATACTTAGGGCAAATAAAAAAGAAATGTTGGTTATCCTCAACAGGATGGTTACAGTTTGTGCAAAAAGTGTTCTCGGATAAGAACTGATTAAACAAATGAGATTTAAGGTTGCTAGCATTATTTCTGAGTTGACAATGACTTATATTTAGTTTCCTTATCCCATAGTTGAAAGGTTTAAATATATCATCAGTCCTATAAAACTTATCTAGTCCACTTCTAAATATACCCAAACTTGGTGATTTTTGTAAACTCAAAGGAAGACTATTCCAAAGTCTTATAGTGGAAGGAATGAAACTATTAAAATAAGAGCTAGTTCTAGCAAGTGGCGGATGAAAAGTGTTATTTTCATTCCTCAAAGTATAAGGGGTTTGTCTGGGAAGATATGGCTGAACTAACTCATATAAGTATGCAAGTGTCATCCCATTTAATATTTTGTAGAATAGTATAAGCTTATGTTTATTACGTCTATTCTCCAGAGTTTCTAAACCTAATTCAATATAAAGTTTTTGTCTGGAGGAATTACGTCGTAATCCTGTAATAATTCTAGCAGCTTCTATCTGAATATTTTCAAGAAGCTCAGTCTCATGCTGGGAGCAATTGCCCCAAATAACATCACCATATTCTAATATAGGTCTAATAAAAGCATAATAAATACGTATAAGTGAACTCCTATCTAACAAGTGTTTAACTTGACGAAGCACAGAAAGACGAGAGCATGCTTTTTTATAAATAATATCAATATGCGTGTGCCACGAAGCTGATGACTGAAATGTTATCCCAAGATGACAGTGAATATTTATTTTCTCAACCTCTTCACCATTTATCCCCAAAAATACAGGTGGATGCTCCCTTTCCCTTCTAGTAAATACAATATTTTTAGTTTTCTTAGAATTAAATTGAACAGCCCATGATTTTGCCCAATTTGAGATAACATCCAAGTCATCAGTCAAAGAAGCAGCCGCTACAGCATGATCATCATCTACTATGACAAATAAAGAGGTGTCATCTGCAAAAAGTCTAATATCATTAGCAATATCATTTACTATATCATTTATATAAATAAGAAACAGAAAGGGTCCCAAAACTGATCCCTGGGGGACACCTGCATGTATACTTCTTAGAGTTGACGAAAAGCCTTCTGAAACTACCTTTTGTTGACGATCCGAAAGATAACTTTCTATCCAAGATAAGAGCTGGTCATTTAAGCCAGATTGTTTAAGTTTAAATAAAAGTCCTTTATGCCAAACTTTATTGAAAGCTCTAGATACATCACAAAATACAAACCTTACATCCCTACCACTATCCATATAACTAATAATTTTATGATATATTTCAATTAACTGATTAACAGTAGAATCACCTGGTTGGAATCCAGATTGAAACTTTGACAAAAGGTTATTACTCCTCATATAATTATACAAATGTTTAAATAAAACTTTTTCCATAATCTTACAAACAATACTAGTAACAGATATTGGACGATAGTTTAGAGCTGAATGTGGACTACCTTTCCCTTTAAAAATAGGATTAACATGTGCAATTTTCCATAACAGTGGAACCTGTTTAACTGATAGAGACATATTAAATAACTTAGTTAATGGTTTAGAAATAAAGCTAGCAACCTCTTTTAAAATTCTAGGACTGATACCATCAGGTCCAGCTGGTTTATTAACATTCAAAATTTTTAACTGGTCTAAAATTTCTTTCTCAGTGATGACAAATTTGTTTAAATGACATGGAGGAGGGTCATTATTATCAGGAATTTCTGGTTCTATATCAATATTAGCTATATCAGCAAAATGATTGTTCAGGATCTCTGATTTGTCCAATGGATGAATAAAAATTTGGCCACCATGTTCCAAAAAAGGGGGGGAATCTCTGTTTTTAGTAAAATTTGAAACAGACTTGGCAATACGCCACCATTTACCAGGAGGAATATTTTTGTCAATAAGTTGTGATGTCAGTTTGCACTTGTAATCATCTTTTGCCTTTCTAACTAAACTGATTATTTCATTACGAATTTCTCTAATTTTTTTCCAGTGATCTGGATTATTTGAAGTTTTCGCTTTGTGGTGAATTCTATTACGATGTCTTATTTTGTTTCTAATCAAGTTGTTCATAAATGGTTTATCATTTGGTCTAACTGTAATAGTTTTAGTAGGTATGTATCTATTGACAGTACTTTCGAATGTTTTGACAAAGTTCATATAAACATCATTTATATTATTTGAATTAAAAACAACATCATCCCAGTCGGTATCATTCAACTGGTTTTTAAGACCTTCATAATCTGCACGCTTAAAATCTCGAATTTGTCTTTTAAACGAGTGTTGTTTAAAAGTTTTAAATGAAATTTCGACTGAAACAGGAGAATGAGAACTGCATATCGGTGTAAGTACAGTCACTGATTTAATTAAGTTTTTGCGATTAGTCACACATAAATCAATACAAGTTCCAGTTTGGGTTGTAAAGTTGGTAGACTCCCAAACAACATTTTCCAAGTTTAACCGGTTAAGTAACTTTTTAAAAGAGTTACTTGAGTTTGACATCATATCACAATTGAAATCACCACAAAGGAAAATTGGCAAATTACAATCAAGTGCTTTATCTACTGACTCACTTAATAAGTCCCATAAATTAGAATTTGAGTTAGGAGGACGGTATAAAACACCAACTAAAAATTTTTCATTACTACAATTCCTCACTTCAACCCAAAGTAATTCAAGATTGCTTACTGATATGTCATTCCGTATAATAAAATGTAAGCTATTTTTTATATAAATGGTCACACCTCCACCATGTCTATTTCTATCTAACCTAATAGGTTTATGAAACCCATTTAATTTAATTTGGTCATCAGTAATTGACTTGTCAAGATGAGATTCTGATATACAAATAATGTCATAATCGTGTAGTTCATTGTTAATGAGATCTAACTTAGGAAGTAAACTACACACATTATTGTGTACTATTTTCAAATTCTTTTTGTTACTCTGATCTGACCTGGATTTTGCTCAATTCCAGCAACCAGTAATAAAAACTGTATTATACTACTGAGGATAAAAACATTTTTTATGATTATAGGGAGGATTATGTTATGAATAATAGTATACATGTAGTTTACAAATTTACAGATTAATGTTGAAAACATTGATCAGTCAAAACTATCAAAAGTTATAATGAATATATAGTGAAACATAAGCACATGATGTACACTTTGGACAGATCTTTGAAACCGAAAGCTGACGTATACATTAATTAACAGGACACTCAAACATAGACGAGATAAAGTACAAAACAAAACATACATGTACAGAACATATATACAAAAGGGAAACATTAATAAATAACAGATGTTGATGATATCAGATATCACAATTAATGATGGTCTTCGGTTTTTTTCTTTGAAAAGTTGACTATTTATGTGGTCCTATGAGTTGCCTATATATTGAAATAAGAAAAACGATGTGGAAAAAAATATTGTTAAAAGTGTAAGTGTAAGTGGCCGAAATGAAAGTAGGATAGAACTTAGCCTTCGTCATTTATTCAAGTTGCAAATCCTACCATTGGCATGTTCATAGGGCTCTCAAAAGAAAAAGCACCGATGGATTGTCCTGGGACAAGAATATTTTAATAGAGTTACAATGGTCTGTAACCAGTTAAATTTATTTCATTTTTGAAGCGGTGCAATTTTTTTATTCAATTTGACTTTTATTAAAGATGCTTTGTAGCAAAGGGGGATAATATAAGAGGTCTGAGGCCAGAATTAGTTTCCTTACGTTAAATGGGAAGTTGATTGTTGTCTGCATTTTATC
The DNA here is from genome assembly GCF_963676685.1 of Mytilus edulis. Taxonomy (NCBI): domain Eukaryota; kingdom Metazoa; phylum Mollusca; class Bivalvia; order Mytilida; family Mytilidae; genus Mytilus; species Mytilus edulis. Next base: position 26,013,862 of record NC_092356.1, read on the forward strand.
GTTCGTAAAACGTTTGTATGATTCATTTCAGGCAATTCTAATTTCTTTGAGAGGAACCCAACACGGACACGCCGGATAATTATTAAGAACTCGTAACTTGAAAACTATTACGATGCAACTTAAGGGGGAAATAAGACCGATCTACGAGCAACCTGAGGGAGCTTTGATTTACACTCTTTGAATGATCTTAGGATTATCTTATCTTCCCCTTAATTCAATACTTACGATCTCTCTTAATATAATTTCTTGTTACCGGCCCCAGATCCGTGCCAAAGTTGCTTTTCATAAGTTGTTTGTTAAAAAAAACGAAAAAAAACCGGGTGATATATATAGACGAAACCGGGTGATTGTGTAGTAACAACATTGACGAAACCGGTTTATTTTAATTTGACATGAACCTTTTCTTTCGTTCCATACACAGAGATAAAATTATTGAGATGCTCATAATAACTAAATTTGCAATCTCCGTGTCAATATCTATCTTCCCGTACCTTTCTTTTCGTACAATGTGAACAATTTAACGAGAAATTAAACAATTTCGAGGCAAGGTTCACTCAATTCGTCATTTTGACATACATTTTGACTTATTTCTCCGTTAATAGAGAACGGTTGTAGAAAATATTGCATCTCACAATAGAAAATAGTTGTATATGTATATATATTCTTCGATATCATAAAAGAAATTAAAAAATAAGGAGAAACCTACCTTTCTTTTGTCTATTGGTGTTCCGTCATTGTGCCGGATGTTAGATAGCATCGAGTCCGAGCAAATTTTGCCGGTGTGGTTTAGACACAGTGAAGTTATCATAATAGTTATCATAGGTACCAGGATTATAATTAAGTACGCCAGACGCGCGTTTTGTCTACATAAGACTCATCAGTGACGCTCAGATCAAAATAGTTATGAAGCCAAACAAGAACAACGTTGAAGAGCATTGATGACAAAAAATTGCTTAAAGTGGTGCCAAATACAGGTGAGGTAATCTATCCCTGGGACAAGGCAATCATCAGTTTTTCAAGAAATTGAAAGTTTTGTAACAGGAAATTTATAAAATGACCTTAAAATTGATATTCATGTCAACACCGAAGTGCTGACTACTGGGCTGAAGATAAAATTGAGAATGGAAATGGGGAATGTGTCAAAGAGACAACAACCCGACCAAATAAAAAACAACAACAGAGGGTCACCAACAGGTCTTCAATGTAGCGAGAAATTCCCGCACCCGGAGGTGTCCTTCAGCTGGCCCCTAAACAAATATATACTAGTCCAGTGATAATGAACGCCATACTAAAGATGAATTAAGATAAAATATTTAATAATAAGTGAACTTTTTGTAGTTGACATATTTGCTTAAAGTAATGGCAAAAACAGACCAAAACACAAAAACTTAACATTGATTATATATAAACCATGAAAATTGGTTCAATGTCGGATGATTCCTGCCAGACAAACTTGTTCACCTTACAATTAAATCAATCAAAACACGAAAAGTCTTAACATTGACCAATGAACTTTGAAAATGATGTCAAGGTCATATAAAAATGCAAGATAGATATATACAAGTCATAATATTTCCATACACTAAATATAGTGTTCTTAATAATTGTAGTCACTGATACATAGACCAAACCACACAAACTTTACATTGATCAATGAATCATAAAAAAAAATCAAGGTCAGATGAAACCCGCCAGTCAGACATGTACACCTATTGATCATTATATATATATATATATATATATATATATATATATATATATATATATATATATATATATATATATATATATATATATATATATATATATATATATATATACAAAACATAATTGACCTATTGCTTATAGTATCTGAGTTACAGACTTGACCACCAGCCTTTAATCTTGAACACTGATCCATGATATGAGGTTGATGTATAGTGAAACCTACCTGACGGACAGGTAGACGTCGCAAGGTAGCCATCAACCAATTATACTCATCAACATAAGTGTAAAAATTCAGATGACAAAAAACTCTTTAATTTTTTCAAGCAGTCTCTGGACCATGAAAATGAGGACATCCCCACCGGATTGTCATACGAGATGAATCAAGCTTCCCTATTGTGAACTTTAATTTCTCTGTAGCAACATTCTAGCAACGCCTGCACACTGAGTATATATCTCCCAATTGATATGATATTCCCGCGCGTGTATTTCTTATCATGATTTCTTTGATAGAGAGTTGCTGCTTTACAGGAAGCTATCAAACCAAGAGTTCCAAATGGTAAAGTTAAAATGATTCTTTCGTAAATTTTACGGACGCCATTTCGAGTTGGTTGACCGTTATGGAATAACCATTTCACAGATGATATTGGATATGTTACTGTCGTCGTAACTACAATCCCCTCCCATTTTCATGAATGTAACCTACCGATTTAGATTATTTACCGGATTTATAAAAACATGATCAACATGACGGGTGCCACATGTGGAGCAGGATCTGCTTACCCTTTCGAAGCACCTGAGATCACCCCAAGTTTTTGGTTGGGTTCGAGTTGCCCAGTCTTTAGTTTTCTTTGTTGTTTCTTGTGTACTATTATTTGTCTTTTTCAATTTTAGCCATGGCGTTGTCAGTTTATTTTCGATTTATGAGTTTAACTTTTCCTCTTGTATCTTTCGCCCCTCTTCATATCTCGTATTCTGCTACTTTCGTCGCAGGCAACACAAACAGAAACATTATGTTTCGAGTACATGACGTTGTGACTGTTGTATATATAAGTCTCGTGCATTTCATTTATAATTTGATGGACCTGAACACGTGATGATGCTACACCGATACGTGACGCCATTGTCTTATATTTTCGAGTTTTATGTCCGTTCAAAATTTTTAAAAATATGAAGCAGTAGCTATAGGATCAGAAGGAAAATATACAAATTACCGATAGGTGTAAAAATAAGATGTGGTATGATTGCCTTAAACGCAAATGTCCAACGAAAGGCCAGGAGGCAATGGCGTAATGAACAAATGCAACTGCCTTGTAATAAAAAAAAAAGCAGAACTCAAATGTAAAGCTAGTTTAACGCTATGGCCATCTAGCGAAAAACGATAAGGATACTACTAATGAATTTTTAATACATTGAGCTTTGCGATCAGTACCTTTTGTTATGTGTTGTCTTAATGTCAAATGTGGCAAAAGAAAACAATGTTGAGATTCGTCATGGGAAATACTCTGTAACAGTCAGACGGTTTCAATATGTATTTAATAGGGTTATGTTGACCATTAAAATGTAGGCATTTTCTGTATATAAAAATTAAGGTTTTGAAACGATATTTCTTTGGAAAAGAAATGCCTTCCAAATTCCACGCTCCCCTCCACTCCCTTTTCGATATTCTACATATTTTAATTGTCTCACATCAAACAATTTCAATATATGGAAACATTTTTTTTTAATGAAGGATACATAAATGGTTTAAAGGATTCATTTCAACAAATATTAGCCGTACGATAAATACACTTTATATTGACATATGAATCGTGTTTGCCTAATGTTGTTTTTGTTGTTGTTGCTGTAATCATTTAATCACGTTATTTACCCTTTACAAATATTTAACTGTTCAATTACACGTGAAAAAGGACATAAATATTTCCAGAGATATTAGTTATAATACACCCATTTTTCACTTCCGCGTTTTCCACTTCCGCGTTTTCCACTTCCGCGTTTTAGACCTTCCCATATTCATGCAACATTGAAACTGAAACCACAAACCTCGTGAACAAATTAATCAATATTATTACATTATAGATAAATTTTCATAACATTTATATAAAAACTGTTATCTTTTTATTCATAAGAAAAAAAAAGCTCATTTCATCTGATGCTGATAAAGATGCTCAGCGTCAAAAATATTAAGTAAACTAGAGACATATATTCCGGCCATGGTACAGATTCGTTGGATGCATGTCGTGGTATTTGTATCAAAAACTTTGACTTCAGAGCTAATGGCCGCAAAGCAGTCCATGCCATATTAAATCATAATTATACATAATTTGATTCACCTACAGACATGGATTAATGTTTAGAGCCAAAGTTCTGGTTGGGCAGTATACAGAAGGTAATCCAGACCTACGTCGACCTCCAGAAATCCCTGGACAGGTGCATAAGTTTTATGATTCATGTGTGAATAAAGATAAAGATCCTCAAATCTTTGTTGTGTTTGACAGAAAATCAGTGTTATCCTCAATACCTAATTATGTACAAAGAAACAATGTCTCCAGTGAATCAAACCCCTGTTGCTCCGAAACCTACTTCTACAATGCAAAGTTTCTCGAAGTCGTCGGTTGGTAGAGCAAAAACATCATTTGAGCTTCTAGCTTATATACACATAAGACGTCTGAAAAAACAAAAAAAATGTGAATTGAAAAATGTGAAATTTTGAATTGCAACATGATATGATATTTGACAGGAGTAAATGAGATTTCTCAAGGTAAAGTTGATTGCTTGCAACTGAATTTCTGGTTAACATGATGAATATGGTAACAGAATAATACTGTTTCGTATATTTCATAAAAAATGATATTTCATAAAAATGTTTTGTTTCAGACAATATTTGGTCATTCAAATTTTAGAGTGTCACAATACTATTGAATTATTTTGACTGATACTAAATTTCAAGTTCTTGAAAATTGCCAGTTTAAAGCAGTACACGGATTCAAATTTGAAATGTTTAAAATGTATTGTTTCATTGTGTTTTTGGACTAAAATAAACAAATCTTTGACAGTCCAAAATTTTTATTCAGGCCAAATTATGTTCAAGTAGTAGATTTAGATACAAAACAATCAACATTCCCTTGCACTTGGTTTGTTATTGCATTAATGAATAACGTGTTGTGAATTGATATGCAGAATATCTTGCTTTCCACTATTAACAATGATTACTACATATTGCTGAATTTAACTATCTTTAGAATATAATTTTGGAATGTTAATTATGATTTCTATGATTTCTACCTTTATACATGTTATTTATCAAAATAAGATATCTTACAATACAATTTTGTAGGTTCAAAGTAGTGAGTGACTAACATGGCCCTATTTAAAAACCTACAACACAATAAAAAAACACAAATTTTGTGTCTCTTGAATGTTTATACAATTTGTATCTACATTGGCTATAGGTATAAGGGAGGGTTGAGGGCTCTAAAACATGTTTAACCCTGCTTCAGTTTTGCGCCTGTCCCAAGTCAGGTGCCTCTGGCCTTTGTAAGTCATGTATGATTTTCAATTTTAGTTTCTTGTGTATCATTCGGAGTTAAGTATGACGTCCATTATCACTGAACTAGTAACATATTTGTTTCGGGGCCAGCTGCAGGACTCCATCGGGTGCGGAAGTTGTTTCTCACTGAATGGAAGATCCATTGATGGCCTTCGGCTGTTGTCTCTTTGACACACTCCCCATTTCCATTCTCAATTTTATCATCGATGAGACTTTACAAAAAGCAAAGTACAAGATTAAATGTACTGTGGTAGATAATTTTCAGTATTTAAAATGCTTATATCATTTACATGACTTAGATGAAATAATTCATTCGATTGTTTTCAAATTGGTTAAAAAAAAAGTGCATTGATTTGATGATGTTACTACTCACCTCACCTCACCTATCCTCTTCATGCCGGTCGGCATTTAAGGCCCTGATACATTGTTTCCATCTCACACGGTCTTTAGATACTGTTCTTGCTGAAACCCAGCTGTTCCATCCAAGTGATGTTCGTTCTGTCTCTACAGTCCGTCTCCAGGTGGTTTTGGGACGTCCAACTTTCCTTTTTCTCTCTGGTTTCCATGTCAGTGCAACTGAACATATACTGTTGGCATCCATTCTATGTACATGGCCAATCCATCTCCAACGCCGTTCTATTACATCATCGCTTAGCTTCTTTGTTCCAGCTCTTATGTGGAGGTTTTCATTTGAAATTGTATTGGGCCAACTTATTTTCAATATCTGTCCTAGACATCTATTTTGAAAGGTGTTTAATTTCTTCTTGTCTTGTTCAGAGTCGTTTTCCAGGTTTCACATCCATACAGTAGGACTGATATGACTAAGCTGTTAAATAATCTGACCTTTGTTTTAAATGACAGTACAGATGATCTCCATATTTTTCTTAACCTGCTGAATTGGCCTTTAGCTTTCTCGAACCTGTTGTCCATATCATTGTCACAGCCACCTTTTGTTGTCACTATTCCTCCTAGGTAAGTGAAGGTATCGACATCCTCTAGGTCTTTCTCATTTACATTCACTGGGTTGTTATTCGTGGTGTTCATCCGCACTACTTTTGTTTTGGATGCGTTTATCTTTAATCCTTTTTTGCTTGCATTTTCTTGAAGTTTACTTGTTTTTAACTGTATATGTTGGAATTTGGAAGATAGTAATGCTAGGTCATCCGCAAAATCAAGGTCCTCTAGTTTGGTGGTAAATTTCCATCTAATTCCTGTTTCATGGTCTTTTATTGTTTGCTTCATGACATAGTCAATGGCTAACAGAAATAAGAAGCCAGACATCACGCATCCTTGTTTTACTCCTGTTTTTACTTTGAACCATTCTGATTGTATTCCTTTATCTATGACTGTACACTCAAATGAATCGTAAAAGAGTTTTATACGTTTTTGGCGTATTGAATTTTAAACCTGATGCTTTTTGTTATCTATTAATCATGCGTTTCTTTGTCTAATATGGTCTCCTTTTTATTTGTATTGTAGTCCTGTAATATTATGTTGTCATTTCAATGTTATATTTAACTTTGCCATTAAAGTGCGAGGTTTGGCATGCCATAAAACCAGGTTCAACCCACCACTTTTATTCCCCTTTAAAAGTGTCCTGTACCAAGTCAGGAAGATGGCCATTGTTATAATATTGTTCGTTTCTGTGTGTGTGTTGCATTTTAACGTTGAGTCGTTTGTGTTTTCTCTTATTTTTTAGATAAGACGTGGCACGGTACTTGTCTATCCCAAATTCATGTATTTGGTTTTGATGTTATATTTGTTATTCTCGTGGTGTTTTGTCTATTGATTGGTCCGTTTTTATGTGTGTTGCGTTTCGGTGTTGTGTCGTTGTTCTCCTCTTATATTTAATGAGTTTCCCTCGGTTTTAGTTTGTTACCCCGATTTTGTTTTTTGTCCATGGATTTATGAGTTTTGAACAGCGGTATACTACTGTTGCCTTTATTTATTACTGTAATGAGTTTGTCTGGGATGCGATAAGCTTTTAAGATGGACCATAAGCTTTCCTTGTGTATGGAATCAAACGCCTTTTCAAAGTCTACAAAGTTGATGTATAAAGGAGCATTCCATTCAGAACATTGTTCTATGATGTTTCTTAAAGCAAATAGTTGTTCAGTAGTGCTTTTCCACCTTCTGAAGCCAGCTTGCTCTTGTCTTAGCTCTTCATCTATTCCTTTTGTATTCTTTGGATGATTATCTTAGTGAATACCTTACTTGGCACGGAGAGTAATGTTATGCCTCTGTCGTTGTCGCAAATACTCAGTGGTTGTTATTGTATCTGCTTTTACTATTTCCGCTGTTATGCCATCTATGCCTCCTGACTTCCCATTTTTTAATCTTTTCAAGGCTTTTGTAACTTCCTCTTTTCTGATTGGACCAGTATCTATCTCTTTTTCCTCAATTTCATAGTCTAAATTGATGTTAAGTGCTATTTCTGGTTCAGGTCTATTCAAGACTTTTTGAAAGTGTTCTTTCCATCTTTTAAGTTTTTCCTCATGGTTTGATAATAAATTTCCAGACTTGTCTTTGATGACTTGAGGTGGTTTCTGTTTTTCATTGCAAATTGTTCTAGTAACCTCATATACTGTTTTCATCATACCATTGCTTGCTGCTTTTTCTGCTTCTTCAATTATGTTGTCTGTCCATTGCCTTTTGTCATTTCTCATACTTTTTTTTACCTCCTTGTCTTTGTTTCTATACTTGACATTTAAACTGTTCTTAACTCTTTCTGATCTACTGTTGTTAGTTCTTTCCTTTAGTTGTCTTCTCTCGTCTACAAGTTTCCATGACTCATTGGAGATCCAGGGCTTATGCCCACACTCTTTGAAACCTAAGGTTTTAGTTGCTGTTTCTTTATAGCATTTTGTTACTCCTTCCCAGAATGTTTCTATGTCCTCTAGTTCATCTAAGAGTTGGAACCTGTTCGTGATCGCAGCCAATGTCTGCTCCTTTCATTGCTCTTGTGTCCAGTATTGATGTTCTGTGTTGTCTAGTAACCAGGATATGGTCTATTTGATTTTCTGTTTTCTTGTTTGGTGATATCCATGTTATCTTATGTTTGTCTTTATGTGGAAAGATTGTGCCAGTAAAAACTATGTTGTTCCTTTGACAAATATCAAGGAGGTTTTCTCCATTTTCGTTTCTTCTCCCTATTCCATGCCTTCCCATGATGTTCTCATGACCTTCATTGTTCATTCCAGCCTTTGCATTAAAGTGTCCCATTACTAAGAGGATGTCATGTTTAGGTGTTCCTGCTATGACTCTATCTAGCTGTTCTATGAAGCTTTCTTTTGTTTCATCTGTAGCATCGTTGGTCGGTGCATATACAGTGATGATACTTATTTTGATGGTTGTTGTGTGAAATCTGGCATACATTAATCTCTCAGTGATTGGCTTCCATTCAATCAGTGCCTTTTTCGCTTGGTTTGACAGCATCATTCCCACTCCTGCCTGATGTAAACCATCTTTATAATAAGACTTTACCATTTTGAAGTGTAAGCTTTCCACTGTCCAGCCATCTGACTTCATTTAAGGCCATTATTTCTATGCTGTATCTGTCCATTTCCCTCTCAACTTCTGCAGTTTTACCTGTGGCATACATAGTTCTAACATTCCAACTACCTAGAAGTATAGTATCTTTTGGTGTACACAAGGGTGTCAGCTTGTGGACTTTCCGTGGGCTTTCATCCACCAGCGTCATGTCCCTTAAACCATGTTGTGCAGCAGAGGTGTTATCCTCATGCTGATTTCTTAATGTATCTTTGGTTTCCGTAATCATCATTTTTTTACTCTGTCTGGTGATTAGCCATACGAGAAACCTACTACCTGTAGGATGGAGTTTTGTTGTCTAGGTTTTCCTTCCCATAGACGATTGACTGCCATGGCTGACGAGTTCAATCTTCCCGGCTTTTCTTTCTGGGTCTGCTCTCATAGCCTTTGATTTTCCCAAAACTAACCACAAGACAGTGGTACTATTTACCCATAGGTGGGACAAGGTTGATGAGTGCAAGGACGTGTCCACACGCCGATGGGCCTACACACTGCATCTCTAGGGCCCTTGCTGCTCCGAGATCCTCTACAATAATGCCTAGGATGCTAGATCCTAGTTACCATATGCTGTCGCGAGGAGGCATTGTAGAAGTCTTGAATAGTGTAGAGGCTATGTACTGGCAGAAAGATGTTACTGCTATTGAGAATTATTATAGTAGGTCATTAAAGTAAATAAGTGTAAATTATATAAAAAGAGTTTCAAAGTTATACTTCTTATAGTAAAATTTTTACATTAATGCACTTTGTTGTAAGTAAGATTGTATTCAAGATCTTATAAAAACCCTTTCTTTGTAATTTATATCGTGTTATTACTATATTTTATAAAGCATTTGACCACAGTGCTAAGACAAACAAGAGTGTAATATCTAAAACTTTAGATAAAGACAACAGTGGTATACCGCTGTCCAAAATTCATAAATCGATTGAGAAAAAATAAATCCGGGTTACAAACTAAAACTGAGGCAACACATCAATTATAAGAGGAGAACTACGACACAACAGAAACACAACACTACAATGTAACACACACAGAAACGAACTATAATATAACAACGACCATTTTCCTGACTTGACTTGGTACAGGACATTTTAAGAACGAAATGGTGGGTTGAACCCGGTTTTGTGGCTAGCCAAATCTCCTGCTTCGCTTTTATGGAATTTTGGATCCTCAATGCTTTTCAACTTTGTTCTTGTTTGGCTTTATAAATATTTTAATATGAGCATCCCTGTTGAGTCTTATGTAGACGAAACGCGCGTCTGGCGTACTAAATTATAATCCTGGTACCTTTGATAACTATTTACACCACTGGGTCGCTGCCACTGTTGGTGGACGTTTCGTCCCCGAGGGTATCAACATCCCAGTAGTCAACACTTCGGTGTTGACACCAATATCAATAATGTGGTCATTTTTATAAATTTCCTGTTAATAAAACTTTGAATTTTTTGAAAAACTAAGGATTTTCTTATCCCAGGCATATATTACCTTAGCCGTATTTGTCACAACTTTTAGGAATTTTGGATCCTCGATGCTCTTCAACTTTGTACTTGTTTGGCTTTACAAATGTTTTGATATGAGCGTCACTGATGAGTCTTATGAAGACGAAACGCGCGTCTGGCGTACTAAATTATAATCCTGGTACTTTTGATAACTATTTACACCACTTGGTCGATGCCACTGCTGGTGGACGTTTCGTCCCCGAGGGTATCACAAGCCCAGTTGTCAACACTTCGGTGTTGACACCAATATCAATAATGTGGTCATTTTATAAATTTCCTGTTTACAAAACTTTGAACTTTTCGAAAAACTAAGGATTTTCTTATCCCAGACATAGATTACCTTAGACGTATTTGTCACAACGTTTTGGAATTTTGGATCCTCAATGCTCTTCAACTTTGTATTTGTTTGGCTTTACAAATGTTTTGATATGAGCGTCACTGGTGAGTCTTATGAAGACGAAACGCGCGTCTGGCGTACTAAATTTTAATCCTGGTACCTTTGATAACTATTTACACCACTTGGTCGATGCCACTGCTGGTTGACGTTTCGTCCCCGAGGGTATCACCATCCCAGTAGTCAACACTTCGGTGTTGACACGAATACCAATAATGTGGTCATTTTTATAAATTTCCTGTTCACAAAACTTTGAATTTTTCGAAAAGATAAGGATTTTTTTATCCCAGGCATAGATTACCTTAGCCGTATTTGTCACAACTTTTTGGAATTTTGGATCCTCAATGCTCTTCAACTTTGTACATGTTTGGCTCTATAAATATTTTGATATGAGCGTCACTGATGAGTTTTATGTAGACGAAACGCGCGTCTGGCGTACTAAATTTTAATCCTGGTACCTTTGATAACTATTTACACCATCGGGTCGATGCCATTGTTTGTGGACGTTTCGTCCCCGAGGGTATTACCAGCCCAGTAGTCAACACTTTGGTGTTGACACGAATATCAATAATGTGGTCATTTTTATAAATTTCCTGTTCACAAAACTTTGAATTTTTCGAAAAGATAAGGATTTTTTTATCCCAGGCATAGATTACCTTAGCCGTATTTGTCACAACTTTTTGGAATTTTGGATCCTCAATGCTCTTCAACTTTGTACATGTTTGGCTCTATAAATATTTTGATATGAGCGTCACTGATGAGTTTTATGTAGACGAAACGCGCGTCTGGCGTACTAAATTTTAATCCTGGTACCTTTGATAACTATTTACACCATCGGGTCGATGCCATTGTTTGTGGACGTTTCGTCCCCGAGGGTATTACCAGCCCAGTAGTCAACACTTTGGTGTTGACACGAATATCAATAATGTGGTCATTTTTATAAATTTCCTGTTAACAAAACTTTGAATTTTTCGAAAAACTAAGGATTTTCTAATGCCAGGCATAGATTACCTAGCCGTATTTGTCACAACTTTTTGGAACTTTGGATCCTAAATGCTCTTCAACTTTGTACTTGTTTGGCTCTATAAATATTTTGATATGAGCGTCACTGATGAGTCTTATGTAGACGAAACGCGCGTCTGGCGTACTAAATTATAATTCTGGTACCTTTGATAACTATTATGGCAATGTTAAATAAAATAATAATCCAACTATGTAGCTGTTCTAGACCATATGAGTTTTTGGACTATACGCGTATGGTCATGAACATCTGAGCAATAGTCTTGTTCAATCAGATGATAATCAGTCGTACATATTAATTTGGTAAATGAGTATGACTTACAAGTTAGAATTATAATAAAATATATGTTTTACATGGTCAATATCGATCTGTCGTTACGAAACGAATAAGTCGACTTTTGAAAATTACTTCTTGAAATATCTTAGTAAATGGTGAAACAATAAGACAATTGCTCAACTCACAAGAACGCTGGACAATGAACCCTCTTTCTTTTTTTAGTTTTTTTTAATTTTCTATTCGTGATTTAATTTGATGTTACTACATTATAAACGTTTCTTAATGGCTTTGCTCATTGTTGAAGGCCATATGGTGACCTGTAGTTGCTAATTTCTGTGTCATTTTAGTCTCTTGTGGACAATTGTCTCATGGACAATCATACCACATCTTTTTTATACTTATAAGATGTTTCTAGTTAATTTGTTCGTGTGAATTTCTTTCTCCAATTCATTACATCTTACAATCACAGCAAGGTCGAATGAGCAAGAACACATCAAAAACATGAATATAAGCAGAAATAAGAAGAATTTTGTTTCTGAAATAGTAAATGAAACACTAAGAAAGCAGAAAATATTCTTTACGGACTTATATCGGCAATATTAAGGCGATTTAAATTGACGCAAGCGTATTCACCATAACAGATACACCAAGTTTAATACAATATGTGACAGATAATGGCATTCAGATAGTATAACTTGTGTCGTTTTCTGTTTAGACAATAAGCTTGGTATTCCTTTAAAGAAAGTCATAATTATTCGAAAAATACTTAAATGATATAAATACTCATATTATACGGTGCGTTAAGAGCCAAACGAATATAATACTCATATGATTCGACCCTTCGCGTATGGTCAGGCCATATGAGTATATACATACGGTCATGACCATACGCGTATAGTTCAAATACTTATATGGTCTGGAACATAGCCAATGTTCCTTACAAAAAATGTACAAAAAGTAGATAAGAACGTTTATGAGATACAAAAGTAGATTCAAGAGCAAAAGTGCAGAAATAACTATTATACAACCGATGAATACAGAAAAAAAATCTTTTATTGAAGATTATATCTAGATATTTTAATAAAACTTATTATGTAAAATATGAAATAAAAAAAATAACATTCTTTTTTAAGGCAACATTATCTTTTTCATAAATAACAATGATGAATAGCAAAGCAAGCAAATGGTGAATATAACATGTCTAAGAAAATAAACTCATCATAGATACCAGGAATGACATTTTATATTTACGCCAGACGCGCGTTTCGTCTACAAAAGACTCATCAGTGACGCTCGAATCGAATAATATTTAAAGGCCAAATTACTCTTTTATTAAAAAAAAATACCCACATCTTATAATTGTGTCTCTAATTGAGTTATGTATTGCTACTTTTAGTGCAAATTGGACATAATGGTACCTTATCATATTACAGTTAACATTGTCCATTAAATTATGTCTTCTTGGGAATCAGTTTTTGAACTGTTATAATAAGGGCATCACTCATGAGACTCTTGTAAACGAAACGCGTGCAGTGAACAAAGTAACCAGAATGGTGTCTTTGGTGATTTACTTAAAACAACATTTATAACCTCTTCTTTAAGTGAAAAAAGAGTAAACCCACAAAAACATTGAAAAATATACCAATATTCAAAAGGGAAAGTCCCATATAAAATGTCAAAATCAAAAGTTCCAACACATCAAACGAATGGATAAAAACTGTCATATTCCTGACTTGGTGCAGACATTTTCCTTTGTCGAAAATGGTGGATGAAACCTGGTTTTATAGCTAGCTAAACATCTCACTTGTATGACAGTCGCATTAAATTCCATTACATTGACAGCGATGCGTGAACAAAACAAACCGAAATAAGTTAATATGTCAAAAATTGGGTTACAGCATTCAACATTTTGTTTTTAATCTAAATCACAATAAAAACGAACAAAAATTTAACAAAGAAACACAAAATGGTATTTATCAAATCAAATGAATAGATCTGTAAAAAATATTTGGTTGTGGATACCATCTCCACGGTATCATTTTTTTTCTTATTTTACTTGTGCTATTTTTAGTGTAAAAATTCATAGAAAAGGTTAACCAGTGTGACAACAGTAAGCTAGGATACTTTGTTATACAAATAAAGCTTGAAATCAAATTAAATTATCAGAGCACAAACTATAAGACTTTTATTTAATAAACGGACTATTGGCGCTGAAAAACCAACGATACAAATTGTAGAATGAATATAGAATATTTATTATTAATAGTACAACAAGTATATGTACAAAATATGTATGTTTGGATGTTTGAAAGGCCGCAGATAAAATGTTTAAACAGTTCCAGGGAGACAAACAATCCGATAGCCAAATGATTGAAAAGAGGATATCGGTGACCCTATGATAAAATAATTGTCAAAACATCCCTCCTACGTGCAAGAGTGGACTGGACGGAGAACTCCACTCTGTTTACACAGACCTCTGAAAACAACAGTCTCTCCGTTTTTTTAAATGCAAACAACCTGAATTATGTGTACTGCGGAGATGACACCTCCCTTCTGATACCAGAAGTGGAGGGGATTGCTCTTGATGACAAGAGTGAACCCTAGGAAATTATTTAATACCCTCCACTAAAGTGCCGGTAGGATAGAGATATGTACCAGGTGGGGACAGTTCAAAGTCCATTTATTGTCTCCCTGAACTGCCAAATGAATGAGGGTCTTATAAATCCCCATACACCGCCAAACATTCTCTGCGCTCATTTATATGGTGGGAAAACCTCAGCAACACCGAGTACGAAAGTTTCAATGGCAGCCTTAATGTTATTAAAGAAAATGCCAATACCGACTTGTGACAGGTGGGAGCCGTCATGTCTAAAGAAATTTGATTCAGAGGCTTTGATGGCTGTATACCTCAAAATATATTGACCTTCGATCTTCATAAACGATCTTACGGCAAAATTTACTCTTTTTTCTTGCTATTTCTACTAACTTTGGCCTTAATGTTCCATGCCAATAGGACCTTGGTGAAATGTCTGACCATATTATTCTAATGTCAGGTGCGAAAACTTGTATTCTTAAAATTGAACATTTGATGTTCTCTATTAACTCTTTTGATTTCATAAATACTAAATCATTTGCACCTATATGTATAAATATATAATTTGGAGATGGCCACATTTATATTTCACATTGAAAAGATGAACCCAGATCTTTCCATTATCATTCCTGATGCGATTTCAAAAGGTTAGGGTTTGTAATGTTACAAAAATTAACTGACTTCCTTGGCATAGCTGACAGTTGATAACGGTAAAGCGGTGACCCGTCCAAATGCACAAATAACGATTACGACATGAAATCGTAGGATGTGCAGCTAAATATTTCTTCAATGTTAACACAGCGCAAATACTCGCGTTATCTCTGCATTTATTTATCCCAATGAACGTTGAATGACCTCTCTGATCTGTTTTACTTTTCTTAATATTAATTTTAATTGACGATCTGACAAGACCACATCCGGCAATTGTAATGCCTCGGTACTAGAATCAGATTTATTTTTTGTCGTAAATTTACTTACACGTAACATAGCGAAAAATGCCAAAATAAATGAAGATTTAAATAATAAAGATTCATAAAAAGATGAACAAATACTAGGAAGAGCGTCTGTAATCTTTCGTAGTAATGATAATGTTATCACCCTATTGTCTCTCTGTGGTTGATTACTGTGTGAACCTTCAAGCATTTTCGTACAACAAAATTCTTCGTAGTATCCTCTAAATTACGTGCCTTGTGCGAAAAGAAAATGCCACTTATATATAATCGAACTGTAGCTTGAGAAAAATGCTTCAAGGATAAATAAGCGATGAATTGTACTAACTGTTCAACAGGAGTTGGCCATACTTTATCCAGTGTATATAAAAGTTGGAATAAAGCAAGAACAGATCTCGCTCTTGAATAGCTTTTCCATGTATTTCCGGCTAACGAATCGGAAAAAAATCTACCTGATTCCTCTGTTATAGAATTCATTGGAGATGGTTTCAGTGATGCTTTTGGTGCTAAGTTCTGGAAGCGGGACCACAGATGATCTGGAATTGACTGCACTAGCTTGTTCTTTCTCCTTAGGGTCGGCCATTCTTCGTCGTTTTACCCCCTGTCCTCTAGCCGGAGTCCCTTTCTTATAATTCCCTCTTGGCATGGTAGATTGGAAAACTTTTTAAACGGCTAATGCTTCTTCGGTATAAAAAAACTAAATGTCAACAAAATGTTTGTCTGCGATGATACTCTGGCAATAATAACTAGACAGGTGAAAATTGCACAAAAAACTGAGAATATGACTACATGTGTATGTCGAAAATATTTTTTTATATATTTTTTTGTATAACAAAATGTTTGTATGAAGCTAAACAGATGCTATGTGAGAAAGTTATAACGGGCTTGACACTCTTGAGAATACAATGCACGTGATAATAATCATTCTAAACAAAAAGAGGCGTTTCTGAACGTAAGCCAGTGTAAGCAGACACTTTTGATTTATAATACAAACACATTATAATCCAAACAAAAAAAACATACACCAGTAGCCTCATTTTAAAAATTCAATTATCTGATAAACAATAATTGCTGATGTATTCGGTTCTGATTATTCTTCTTTTTTAGATGCAACAAATTTCCCATCGTTTTTTTTTTTAAATTATTTTTATTATAATTGTTTGGGTTTTTAGTTTGTTTGTGATTACAAATGTTGTCACTTCGGTTTTATCATGTATATCTATTATATAGTCATTTTATAAAATTTACTGTTTGAAAAAGTATAATTTATTCTAAATAATAAGGATGTTCTTATCCCAGGCAGAAAATCCTAGCCATATTGGGAACAACTTTTTTGGAACTTTTGTTTCATAGTGCTCTTCAATTTTGTACTTTTTTTTGAGCGTCATTGGTTGGTCTTGTGTGGACGAGGCACGCGTCTGGCGTATTAGATTTGAAACCTGGTGCCTTTTGTTAGCTATTATCCGTGTGTTTCTCTGTCCTATATGTTCTCCCATTTATTTGTATTGTAGTCCTGTCACGTAATGTTGTCATTTTAATGTTTTATTAAACATTGCTATAAAAACGTGAGGTTTGGCATGCCACAAAACCAGGTTCAACCTAACCTTTTTTCTTAAAATGTCCTGTACCAATACAGGAAAATGGCCATTGTTATATTATAGTTCGTTTCTGTGTGTGCTACATTTTAATGTTGTGTTTCTGTTTTGTCGTTATTCTCCTCTTATATTTGATGCGTTTCCCTCAGTTTGAGTTTGTAACCCGGATTTGTTTTTCTTTTCTCAATCGATTTGTGAGTTTCGAACAGCGGTATACTACTGTTTATTTGTAAAAACATTTCGGACAATTGTTTGATAAAATCCCTTTTAGTAAGCAGATGTATGATTCGAATAGCCAATCTATTTATATTCACATTTAAATATTCTGTGACTACTCCTTATTATTGTGTCAAATGAAAAAAAAACTCTAATGCTTTCATCTTTATCATACATGTTAATATATTTGGTTAAATTGCATTTACGTTATTCAGGTAACAATGTATGAAGTATTTTGGTTAAATATAAAAGATGGATTTTTTGCCTCTACCAATTAACTATCAGCATTAATTTTCACCAATTCATGTCTACGAACTAATCACAAATCAACAAGTATCTTATCCTATACGTTGTTAACGTACTATTTAATGCTAAGCAAATTTTAAATAAACAAGATTATTGTGTTTATGCATCAACTCTTTGGGGATTGATTTTTTGCAATTCTTGTTTGCTAGAATTAACTTTGAGGGGCTTGTGCATCCATTGTTACCAATGGTGCACATACTTGGCAATTAAATTAATTAAGGCATTCTGCTATTATCATGTCAGATCTCGTAAGTCCTAGTAATCTGTGACCCATTTCCCAAATTTACTATATTTGAATTATTTTTGCCTTGCACCAACGGTTTTCTATGATTAAAATGTTGATTCAATACACTTTTAGTCAAATGCAATCAATATTTCAAGAGTCGAAACGATTTCACAAAAATTCCGCATTTCAATTTCCGAAAAATCGATGTCAATAAAGCTACCTTTAAATAGATGTCATTAAAGTAAAAAATTTCGATCATATCCAAGGTAAATACATTTTTGTAACCTGGATCATTGCACAATACGACTAGTTGTATAACCAGAGGTTAAATAAGTAAATTCTTATTCAAGTTCCACTTTATATGCATATTTTTTCTTGGATTGCTAGAATAGAGATTACAACTTCACAATGGGTAAGATATTGTTATCCTTTCCCCGAATGCGAAAGGCTGTTATGAATAATTAAGATATTTTTTGTTGGTTTTTTTCCATGAATAACAAAAACTGTTTTGTTAAGAAATCAATGTTTTTGTCTTCAACACTACGTAAAGGAATATGACATTGCCTGTCATTACAGAACTTAAACAGCTTTCCTGATAGTTAAACTTGAAATTATTATTTTGTTTTTACTTTTAAGACTGGTGTGATATGCATCTCATGCGTTCGAAATACAATTGAAATCCTTTCATAAAAGAACAAGGCGATGATCGTTTATTCTTAGAGTGAGCTTTAAAGCAACGCCTTAAAAATTAATGTGCTTGAAAAAACATAATTAATAAAATGTTACAAACACGAAAATTTGATACTCTAAAAGGGGGCAGGAATTTAACATATATATATATATATATCAAAGACACAACAGATTTTTTAAACAAATTAAATGCAATACAACTGCCTTTACCAGACAACGCAATAATGTTTTGTTTAGATGTAACTAAATTATATCCAAGCGTACCAAGAAAAGAAGCACGAGAAGCATGTAAATCAGCACTAGAAAATCGAACTAACACATCAATCCCAACTGAAGATGTTCTTAAAATGATGGATTTAGTCATTGAAAATAATAATTTTAGCTTCAACGGAAAGCACTTTTTACAAACTGAAGGAACAGCTATTGGTTCCCATCTAGGCATGAATTATGCTTGCACCTACCTCGGACAATGGGAAGAAAATTTATTTCAAAACAGCAATTTACAACCATTTTCATATTGGAGATATGTTGATGACATCTGGGGGATATGGGAACATGGTTTAGATGAATTAAAAAAATTTCACGAAATGTCAAACAGTTTGCATCCGCGAATTAAAACAGAAATGCGTTACTCAACTGAAAAAAATGAATTTCTTGATGTGTTTGTACACATAGAAAACGGACAATTTAAAACAGATCTTTATACAAAATCAACAGATAAACACCAATACTTACATGTGTCGTCAAGCCATCCAAACTCTGTAAAAAATGCTATACCATATGGACTCGGCATTCGTGTCAAAAGAATTTGCTCAACAGAAGAAGATTACAAAACAAGAAGAGAAGAAATAAAAACGCACCTAAAAGAACGTGGATACAATAACTCGTCCACTGAAGTTCAATTGAAGAAAGTCGACAAATTAAACCGAGAAGATCTATTAAAGTACAAACAGAAGAAAGAAAACAACAGGGTACCTTTAGTAATTACTTTTTCCAATGCGCTTCCAAATGTACATTCCATTCTTAGAAAAAATCTTAAAATTCTCCATCAATCCGAAAGACTAAAGAAAATATTTCCCGATCCGCCTATCGTGGCATTTAAACGTGATAACAACATAAAAGACATCTTAGTACACAAAAAGCATAATTTATTATTTTATAAGCAAACTAATGGATGTGGACCATGTGGTAAACAATGTGCACTATGCTCACATTTAAATGAAACCAAGGTATTTTGTGACAACACCGGCAAAGAATATACCATTCAGGGACAAATAAATTGTAAAACCGTAGGCGTGATATATGCGATTAATTGTACAAAATGTGAAAAAGTTATATATGTAGGACAAACGGGTGATACACTATATCAACGAATGCTATTGAACTTTTCAAAAATACGAACAAAGAAAACAGAAGATCCAGTAGCCAACCATTTCATTCAGAACAATCATTCAATAACAAATTTAAAAGTTACCGCCATAGAAAGAGTATTTGGGACAGAAACTTACAGAAAAACTAAAGAAGCCTTTTGGATAAAAAAATTAAAAACTCTAGAACCTGAAGGACTCAACACAATGTATGAACGATGATAAATATATTTATATTGAAAAAGCGAAAAACGCGGCAAATGAACGTCATAAAAGTTATTATAACGTAATGTATCCAAGTGATGTAATTGTTGTTTCAATGTTGTAATTTATTCCAATGAAGAAGGCCGTAATGGCCGAAACGTATGGGAATTTGTTTTATAGTTTTTATATATATATATATTTATATACAACTCGTCTAAACATCAACCCAACAATGTTAGATCTGTAAATTTGCTTTCGCAAATTTTTAGTTCTTCCCTCGCCGGGATATATATATATATATATATAAGTACGTCTGAGTCAGTGACAACCCTACAACAGATGTATCCATCGGATCGCCATCAATGATGGTGATACATGGCTGTGTACATAATGTATATACAACTCGTCTAAACATCAACCCAACAATGTTAGATCTGTAAATTTGCTTTCGCAAATTTTTGGTTCTTCCCTCGCCGGGAAGAGAGCCCAGGTGGTCGTGTGGTCTAGCGGGACGGCTGCAGTGCAGGCGATTTGGTGTCACGATATCACAGTAGCATGGGTTCGAATCCCGGCGAGGGAAGAACCAAAAATTTGCGAAAGCAAATTTACAGATCTAACATTGTTGGGTTGATGTTTAGACGAGTTGTATATATATATATATATATATATAACAGATGTGTCCATCGGATCGCCATCAATGATGGTGATACATGGCTGTGTACATAATGTATATACAACTCGTCTAAACATCAACCCAACAATGTTAGATCTGTAAATTTGCTTTCGCAAATTTTTGGTTCTTCCCTCGCCGGGATTCGAACCCATGCTACTGTGATATCGTGACACCAAATCGCCTGCACTGCAGCCGTCCTGCTAACATTGTTGGGTTGATGTTTAGACGAGTTGTATATACATTATGTACACAGCCATGTATCACCATCATTGATGGCGATCCGATGGACACATCTGTTGTAGGGTTGTCACTGACTCAGACGTACTTATGAATATAATTATTTTCTGTGACTGTATCTTACATTAATTTGTAGGATCCTTTACTATAGATAATTTAGCTGATCTGTAACAATAACATCTTCATGCCTTATATATATCATGTACTGCAGTACGCCGCTAGATTAAAACTGACGTGGAAAGGTAACACACGGCCAGCGAAAGCTCTATTTTTAAGAGCCCAGGTGGTCGTGTGGTCTAGCGGGACGGCTGCAGTGCAGGCGATTTGGTGTCACGATATCACAGTAGCATGGGTTCGAATCCCGGCGAGGGAAGAACCAAAAATTTGCGAAAGCAAATTTACAGATCTAACATTGTTGGGTTGATGTTTAGACGAGTTATATATATATATATATATATATCCATGAGTTGCAACACATGCTTAATTTTGGGCCCAAAAAGATCATTTTCATTTGTGAAAACCATATGTTTCCTGCATTTTGTGTCGCAGACTATTCATGTTCACACAAGCTACTTATATACCTTACCAGTCATTGCAATTCATTTTCTAAGTCCTCCTGTCATACTTTCAGCAACAAATAAAATGGTTGTCCATTGAAAAGTAAGTGCAGTTTATTCAACTTTTTAGTTAAAAAAAAATCGAAAACGAGAAACTGCATACACTGAGTTTATCATCTATTTTTTGACATATAAATTATCAAATATCATTTCTTAACATGTTCCGTTTTCAAATTTTTACCAAAGCTATCGTCCTTGAACTTCCTTGTATTTTTTTGTTTATTCATATGATTTACCTATATATATATATATATTCATTGCTCAATGACTTTGATATTTCTTCTATTGTAGATTCATTTTTTTTTCGTGAGTACCAATTTTCCTGGATTGAGGAAAACCGTCATTTTCGTGGATATTTCATTTCGTTGTTTTTACAAAGTCTGCATGCAATTCTTTAGAAAACTTTATTAAACATTTTAATTCGTGGTTCTCTTGTACCCCAAAAAAATATCATCAAAAATTGGTTTCCGAGGAATAATCATGAATAATATAAATCTTAAAGATTCCATGTCTTCTGTCTGATGATATTATTTTTTTATCCGATTACACATCCTAGCACGTATGTCGCTTTTAACTGAATACGGATATTCGAATAGTACATGTTTATAAGAATGCTACCTTTGGTTTGCAGCATACATTTTCTCGATTCTAACAGTGTTAATACATCTAAAGATTAATCTGTCAAAACACTTCTAAATTTTAAAAATGTATTTGAATGCAATCAAACTTTTTAACTTTTCTACATTGGCTAAAGGTATAGAGGGAGGGTTGAAATCTCACAAAACATGTTTAAACCCGCCGCATGTTTGCGCCTGTCCCAAGTCAGGAGCATCTGCCTTTTGTTAGTTTTCTTTTATATATTTCGGAGTTTAGTATGACGTCCATTATCACTGAACTAGAACATATTTTTATTTAGAGTCCAGCTGAAGCACGCCTCCTGGTGCTAATTTTTCAAGCTGTTTTGAAGGCCTATTGGTGGCCTTCGGCTGTTTTCTGCTCTTTGCTCGGATTGTTGTCTCTTTGACACATTCCCTTTTTCCATTCGTAATTTTAATGATCTTTTGTACACAAAGACATACACAAATGTACAGTTCAACTACTGTAAACCAACTTATTTGTGCGGATACTGTATTTTGCGTTAAGCACTTTCTATCCCATTTCGCGTCAACTTACTTTCGCGATTCTTAATTTTTATTGGATGTAGAATAGTTATCAAAGGTACCAAGATTATAATTTGAAAAACACGAATACCAGACTAAGATTTGTACGCGAAACACGTCTTGCGTCTTCGAAACTCTCATCAGTGATGCATACAAAAAAGGTTGAAAAGCCATATAGCGTATGAAGAAGAATATCCTTGTCTATCCAATATTCCGACAGGTTTTGCGCTGCGATAATCTATTCATGGGGTAGAAAATCATGATGATCTTGCCCTGCTTATAGATGCATCGATGAGATTAAAAAGAACGTAAAAACTTCAGTCGACAGTAGCTAGATCCATAGAAGATTTCTTTTTATAAAACAGTTCTTCAGAGGATACCAAGAATATATAGGAAGTTGTGGTATGAGTGCCAATGAGACAACTCTCCATCCAAGTAACAATTTATAAAAGTAAACCATTATAGGTCAAGGTACGGCATTCAACGCGGAGCCTTGGCTCACACCGAACAGCAAGCTATAAAGGGCCCCAAAAAATACTAGTATAAAACCATTCTAGCGGGAAAACCAACGATCTAATATAAGACCTTGTTGATAAATATTCCGCATTAACTTCATTCGACTGACGTAAAACAAAATGTTTCATTTTCAGTAAAAGCTTTATTAAGAAGATTGATGTATTTGTTTCAGCTCACTTATAACAGGGTGTACATGAAAACAACACAATCATGTTATTAACTTTGAGGTGTTCAAATAATTTAAATCACAGACACAATGAAGAAATTATAGATAACATTATACTTGCCGCTTTTTGTTCATTATGTTTCATCATGCAATAGAGTGCATAACCCTTTACGTTTATTATATCCCTTTAAACCTTTCAGATATAGCATTTATGTGCATACAATAAAGTTTCATATATTTATGCAGAGCCTAGATAAATTCAAAAGAAATATCGTATTACAATGATTTTCTGAAAATCGTATTACAACTATTTTCTGAAAATCGTAGTAAGTTTTAAATATCTTGAAATAGACATTCTTAATTCATTGCTGTTATAGGATTTATTTTAATATGGGTAAGTTATTGCTAGCATTAAACTAGATTGATGAATAAATGCACTTATACTGATTTGCTTATTACGTTATTACCATTATTAACGAGAGTGTGTTCTACAGAATGTATTTAATAAAGAGATTGATACTTATTTTAATGTATAAACGATCTAGAACCATGTTATACTCCTTTTCATGTTACTTGTAAATTTTGAATAAAATCAATTTATTTTTGACAAAATATTTCTACATGGTATATAGAGAACAGGTAATAGTGGTTTATTCGAGAATCTGTTTGATTATACAGATAGCAATAATATATATATATTTGAAAGTTAAACTAGCCATACTTCATTTTGAAAAAAAGTAAAAGACAATGTGTGATTCCTTATGACACGATTGCTATTTTCTCTACTAGTAAAGGTTAGCTAACAGTGGTATAAGCTTCGATTTCAACAGAATAAATTGAACAAAAATTAAGAATATGACTTTGTCAGATTAAAAAAACGGACTATTGAGTAGTAATTTGTTATTAGAAATTGTTTTGGTTTAATATTGTCAAAACATCCCAATAACTTCGCGGATACATCTTTGTCATGAAAGCCACAGTATTGACCCAGGTGTATGCGACCTATAATATGACCTCATTTTGGAGAATACGGCATGTGCTCATCATATTCAGATAATTGGAATAAAATATTTGCTGAAAATGAAGGAATAAACATAAACCGAATTCGCTGACTATTTCAAATCCCATTAAAAAAACAATTTTATATATAGCAATTTCACTATTCAACTTGCTATATGTTTACATTTATGCATAGTTGATGTTTCCGATTAAAACAATAACATTATCATACTAAAATTGAGAATGAAAATGGGGAATGTTCGGTACTGACATGATTAAACAAACTTTACTAAAATTGTCCGTTTATAAATTTTGAAATTATTATGAAACTAAGGTTTCAACTCCCTCAGGCAAAGTTGGCTTTAGATGAATTTGGCTATTTATTTTAGGTATTTTTAACATATAGCTCCTCAACAATTTTCGGTACTTATACATCTTCGGATTTCAAATGTTTGGCTTGAGCGTTCCTGATGAAGGTAAATCCAGAAAAGCGCTTCGGACGCAATAAATTATTAAACGTGTTGTTTTATATTTTTACATCACTGGGTCGATACCTCTGCTGGTGGACTATCAGTCCCCGAGGGTATCATCAGCTCAGTAGTCAGTGCTTCGGTACTGACATGATTAAACAAACTTTACTAAAATTGTCCGTTTATAAATTTTGAAATTATTATGAAACTAAGGTTTCAACTCCCTCAGGCAAAGTTGGCTTTAGATGAATTTGGCTATTTATTTTAGGTATTTTTAACATATAGCTCCTCAACAATTTTCGGTACTTATACATCTTCGGATTTCAAATGTTTGGCTTGAGCGTTCCTGATGAAGGTAAATCCAGAAAAGCGCTTCGGACGCAATAAATTATTAAACGTGTTGTTTTATATTTTTTCAAAGAGACAACAACCCGACCATAGAGAAGACAACAACAGAAGGTCACCAACAGGTCTTCAGTGTCTCTTTACGATCAATTTTGATAATGGTGTATGCGAACATGAGTTAGTGTGTAGCTCACATACATTGTATCACGTATTTCGTATGATGCATACTACGAAAAAAAACTTGCATGCAAAGTTTTCAAAGTACTGCTCTTGTTCATTTTTTCAGGTACAGGTACTTCTAAGATAAGGCACAAGGATAAATTGTGTGAGAACGAAGGAAGAAATCACAACGACAATGTAACTAAACAATTGATGACAGATGGTGATAATCACTCCGGGGAACTATCTTCACCTATTAATAAGACGCCAGGTAAGATTGTCAACAGTGGCTCAGCCGTCTTCTGTCTTTCGTGCTTTAATCAGACGAACGTGTATATTAAAAATGTCAATTTAACTCATAGGTCGAATATATTTTGGTGTCTTTTGTTGTTGTTGGTTTTTAATGTTAATTTTGCTTCATTTTGTTATTTGTTGTTGTTTTCCGTTGCTTTGTTTTCTAAATTTTATTCTGTAATCACATAATCATAACGCATATCCTTTTATATATGTTACAGGGAATTTGTAAAATCAGGGATTTTGTAAAATCACTGGACTAATCAGTGATTGTGTAAAATCACTAAAAGTTTCAGTGGTTTTGTAAAATCCCTGAAAATGTTAGGGATTTTACAAAATCACTGAAAATAGAGCTAGGGATTTCGTAAAATCCCTGATTGCAATAAAGTATAACATGCTATTAGACATGTGTTTTTCTTAATATAAAGATAGACCAAATGAATGATCACTCTGAATTTGCTTATTTTTGCAAGACAAGTTTGGGTGACATCCCTACCACTATAAGCTATTGATATGTGAATTTTCTTAACAATGCTGTACATGTCTTCAAGACATACATAATATTTTTAAAACATATCTGATGAATATTGTTTTTAACAATTTTTTCAAATCTCCACATTGAAAAACTTCATACCTTCATTTGTCAACAAAATATTTACCGTATTTGGATTAAAAGAGTTGTGATAGAATACATGTGTCTAATAAATGACCAAAGTAGGTAAAACTTTGTTTATTTTTGCTTGGTTAGATTAACCTATTTATAAACATGCAAGTACAAAACAAAGTATCATTACCAATATTTTCTGTTGTCTTTTTTTATTATTATTTTGTGAATATAAATGTTATTTTGTGGGCAGCAAATTAATAATACAACACTTTTTTGCTTTTTAAATATCAATTTTCATGCAGCAATCAGATGCTCTTGAAATATGCATGTAATATTTGCCACTGGATCTAATGACAGCAATCAACCTAATGTTCAGTTTTTATATTTGATTTAAAAAAAATGATATAATTGGTTTTATTTTCTACAGTAATTATACAGAAAAACTATAATAAACAGTAACTTTCTTTCAAACACGGTAGTGATAAGAGCTTGTTTTGTCTTTTTTCTGTGGCTCATTGACAAAATATTCCAAAATGTTTATCATATTTTCCCTGGTTCCATATGTTGCACTTTAATTTTACCTCAATTATTTGAAGTAATTTTTGTGTGTATGTTTGCTCTTGATTTCAAGACATTTGTGTCTGAGCCATTGTTCTACAGTATGTTAGTTGTTTTGTGCTTGAAAACTGCTCACTTAATTTTAAAAGAAAGACTAGATTAACCTCAAACTTATTGAGTGCTACTGTTGTAGTCTTTTTTCACAGAAATTCTTAATAAAAATGAATGAATGTATTTTACAAATTCCCTGAATTTAATTAGTGTATCTGTAAAAACGATCTTAATTATTTCAGGGATTTTGTAAAATCACTAGTCAAAATCAGGGATTTTATAAAATCACTAATCAGTTCAGTGATTTTATAAATTTCCTGAAATTTCAGTGATTTTACAAAATCACTGATTCCACAAATTCCCTGTAACATATATACTTTACAAAGTTATACAAAATCAGTTCAATATACAGTTAATCGTGGTAAACTCATTCCATTCACTAATTAATGTACATATTTTTTTTTTAAATCAGCACTCGACCAGTTGTTTTCCAGTCCTTTCAAAAACTTTATTATGCTTCGGCCCAGCTGTCACTAACTGGTTTATTTGTTTTCAGATTTATTTCCTGTTAATGCATGGTAAGGACTGGGAGTTCCACATCTAGGTTTCATTTTGCATACAGGTTATGCTGTCAATATACGTTCTATGTCGTCTAATTAGGTTGTTGTACATTCGTTTGATGTTTTTGAGCTTATAATTTTGCCAATTGATTAGGGACTTTCCTTTTTTTACATTTTCTTATGAGCTCAATATTTTTGTAATTTACCTTTTTACATTTATGTTTTTTTTTTTAAGTATTGTAATATATATTTATTAACAATTGAATAACTAGAAAACAATTAAGATAAATAAACATATGCTAAAATTGGACATACACTTCAATCACTGACATAAAATATTTAATGTCAAATTATTTTATACACTGAATCAGCACAAAAACATAGTACTTATAGTTCTACATAGTTAGACTTGGGTTGGAATTATACACCAAACTGCCATTTTTCCGTCATTACATCTGACATCTTTCCATTTCTATGTAGAAACATTCCAGCAGGGCCTACATACGGAGTATACATCTTCCAGTTGATACGATATTTAAGGGCTTGTATTTCATACCATGATTTCCTTGATACAGGATTGCTACTCAGAAGTATGCATTTGTGTATGTATAGACAATGACCCGACCAGACCCGAAGGGCAGAAAGTAGAAAGTAAAATTAAAAATCTTACTAGCAACGGTGGAGAAATGCAGCAGGATTTAACACGTTTTTTGAGATCTCATCCCTCCCCATATACCTCTAGCCAATGTAGAAAATACAAGCGCACAGCAATACGCACAGTAAAACTCAGTTTAAAAAAAGTCTGACTCCGATGTCAGAATAGGTAACAAAAGAAACTAAACAAAATGACAATGATACATAAATTAACAAAGGATGTCTAGCAGTTACTGACATTCCAGTCCAGACCTCAATTAAACTGATTGAAAGATTATGTCTTCATCATATGAATATCAAGCAAAATCCCTCCTGTTAGGGGTTTAGTATCATACCATCATAAAATATATGAGAATAAAATTGAGAATGGAAATGGGGAATGTGCCAAAGAGACAACAACCCGACCATAGAAAAAAACAACAGCAGAAGGTCACCAACAGGTCTTCAATGTAGCGAGAATTTCCCGCACATGGAGGCGTCCTTCAACTGGCCCCTAAACAAATATATACTAGTTCAGTGATAATAAACGCCATACTAATTTCCAAATTGTACACAAGAAACTAAAATTAAAATAATACAAGACTAACAAAGACCAGAGGCTCCTGACTTGGGACAGGCGCAAAAATGCGGCGGGGTTAAACATGTTTGTGAGATCTCAAACCTTCCCCTATACCTCTAGCCAATGTAGAAAAGTAAACGCATAACAATACGCACGTTAAAATTCAGTTCAAGAGAAGTCCGAGTCTGAAGAACATAACCCGGATAGTACCAACAACTAGTTTTAGCATAAATGTGTTTATTTCCGATGCAAAGACCATATAAGACAATATGTTTTGCGACATTTGCAACCACTGTATCGAGGCCACTGGTGGAGGGTATCACCAGCCCAGTAGTTAGCACTTCTGTGTTGACTTGAGTTATCCTTGATATGTTCATAATTATAAATTAACTTTTAACAAAACTTTGAATTTTTGAAAAACGAAGGCTTTTCTACCTCAGAAATAGATTACTTTAGCTGTATTTGGCAAAACTTTTAGGCATGTTTGGTCCTCAATGCTCTTCAACTTTATTTGGCCTGTTAAACATTTGTGGATTCGAGCGTCACTGATGAGTCTTTTTTTAGACGAAACGCGCGTCTGGCGTAAACATTAAATTTTGATCCTAGTATCTATGATTAGTTTATTTTCTTAGGCTACTGGTGACTTCCAATACTGTATCAGATTATTTTTTACTGAAATAATAAATCAATTAAAAGGCTTAATATAAACAAAACTTTTTAACTAGCTAACTATTTTTTTATGTATATAAACAGCAAAAGCACTACAAATTTATCATGAACACAAATTTTAGATTATGTTATAGTAATCAGAAGAAATAAAAAAAGTAATCAGGATTACATGGTGTTTTGAAAAGTAATTGATTAAATTAAATTGCATGTAATCAGATTGACTGCCGAAAAATGATTACAAGTATTATTACCCCAAGCCTGTTCTAGTAATAGAGTTTAGTCATATTTAATTGCCATCCCTAGTCACACCAGGAAGATGTTGTTAACAACTAGATATTAAACCATGTTTCCAGATTTATAGCACTTACCAGAAATAAACACGCTTTTAAAATATTTTTCTTAATATATTGCATACATTATTATCTTAATCTTTATTGCAATGTGTTCATGTGTAATCAAATCATTTCTGATATGTGTTTGCAGAAACTATCACTTTAGATGACGAGAAAGAACGCAAACATAAAAGGCAAGGTGGAAAAAAGAAAAAAAAGTATTTGAACGCCATAGCAAACCAAGCAAGTGGAACGGATACCTACAACATCGAAGATGTCAGCGCAAACGACATTTTTGACTTTGTCATCAAAACCTTTGAAAATGGCTGCACATTTGAAGATTTTTTATTGCAATGTAACCTTTTCTCGTCTTCAGTAGATATTCCAAGGTGGTTCGAAAAACATTTGACGCAGTTTCATATTTTCAACAATAAGGAAAAGATAGAATACATATTACCATATGTAAAGACCGCCGACATTTGTTCTGGTTATAATAATACTCGATATCCTGGTAAATGTGGTTATGGTGTCAACTGTCACTTCTTTCACGTTTGTCGTCGGTTTGTCAAAAACAAATACTGCAATTACAAAGGTTGCAGGCTCGCTCATGATTTTAAAAATCCACACAATAGTCGACTCGTAACACAATTTGGATTAGAGAATTTTAGCGAGAAACAAATTAAAACGGTACTTAATAATCACTCCCCATCCATCTGTAGGGACTATAATTTTCGTAAAAAATGCAAAGTTGGAAAGAAAAAATGTATCCATTTACATTTATGTGGCTCATATAAATTCGGAAAATGTGAAGAAAAATGCAAACACAACCAAACTCATAAACTCAATAATAATCATAACAAATGGGTACTCCAAGCATTTAAGATGACGAACTGGCCAGCAGAAAAAGTCTTGAAAAACATCTACGTTCCACCTAGAAGAGTTCCCAGTTATCCGAGAAATGCTAAAGGTAACTCGGACCATTACAAATGCATTGACGACGATGATGACGATCTATACAAAGGTAGCGATTTTATTGACTTGGATGAGAATAATTTTGCGCCAAGGGCTGATATTAGTGATAGCAACTCGGATGAAGACGAATCGGATAAACTGTCTATTTGACGATGATTTTGTGAATTTATTGATGTTATTTCTTCATTTACAGAAAAAAAAAATAGCCATTCCGTATAATTTAATGTCTAAATTCTATTTTGATGGTCAGATGACAAAATAATGCCTATGAGCTGATAGACAAAACAGTGTCAGCCAATCATAATTCACGTTACATTCAAAATAAGATTATAAGGAACTGTTCTGTGTATGTTTGTATACTATAAAAATCCTTGTTGTCAACGAACAAATGTTTGTTCTGTTATTCATTTGAGCTTATTACTTTTGTTATTTCAGATTAATATTTTGTTTCCTTTTTGCTCTTGTAGTTCGTTTACTGTTGCAGTGCTTATGTATCATTGTCTTTCAAATATTTGTGTTTGAGCGTCCCAGATGACGTTTAATCTAAAAAGTGGTTCGTACTCCTGATATTGATAAAGTGTTATCATTGATTTTCCCAGGCGCAGATCCAGTCATTTTAATAGGGGGGCTCCCAACCCAGGAAAAAGGGTGGGTTCCAACCACATGTCCCCATTCAAATGCATTGATCGTCCAAAAAATGGGGGTTCCATATAAGATATAAGAAGATGTGGTATGAATGCAAACGAGACAACTAACTCTCCAACGATGTCACAAGTTGTAAAAGTAAACTAATATAGATCAAAGTACCACGTTGTATCTTTGCCATCTTTTTGTCAACTTTTTATTTCTTTAGTTTTGGAACGTCATGATTTTATCAAATTAATAAAATGGTCAAAACAATTACTTGTTAGCAATAGGTGTGTCCAGTTAGATTAATATCGACAGTTTAATATATAATACATGTTAATTTTTTATTTTATCATGTTACACTATAAAGTTTAACACACATACACAAAGTTCTAATTCATGTAGCTTTGAATCCCAAATGTAATTTTCGCAAATTTGTATACGGAAGTTATGAATTGAAACTTTTCCGGTTCATCATTCGTAAAATTACACATTGACTTTTTCAGTAATCTTCCGAATAGTTTCCAACTAGAACACTGTGTCTAAACCACACCGGCAAAATTTGTTCGGACTCGATGGTATCTAACATCCGGCACAATGACGGAACATTAATAGACAGAAGAAAGCTAGGTTTCTCCTTATTTTCTTATTTTTTTATGATATCGAAGAATATAAATACACATACAACTATTTTCTATTGTGATATGCAATATTTTCTACAACCGTTCTATATTAATGGAAAAATAAGTAAAAATGCACGGCAAAATGACGATTTGAGTGAACCTTGCCTCGAAATTGTTTAATTTCTCTTTAAATTGTTCACATTGTACGGAAAGAAAGGTACGGGAAGATATATATTGACACGGAGATTGCAAATTTAGTTATTATGAGCATCTCAATAATTGTAACTCTGTGTATGGAACGAAAGAAATGGGTCATGTCAAAATGGAACTGGCCGGTTTCGTCAATGTATACAACCCGGTTTCGTCGCAGATTTCAAAATGCATAACCCGGTTTGGTCAAATAAAAAAAATCATAATCGCATTACATTATAATTGATTATTTAACTTCAGCGTTCAAAATGAGTTTTGTGGGTCGTTCGAAAACAAGTTCGTTCACCGGACAGCGGCTTATTATTTATATGAGTCTCAGATTCAAATAAATAATAAGCAAATTCCTACTCTTATAGAACACAAATATTTTAATTTTACTTTGCATTCCGAACTTTTTTAACAGCATATTGAGATTAAAGCTCTCTAAATATGCGTTTTCTATATGAGTTATGGGAAAATATGTTGAACATGTTTAAACTTGAAATTAAAGTTTACGGTCTTAAAAATCGAAACACACAATTGATATGTGATTTTCTCGCACAAAAGAATGGACACCTTTATAAGTAATCTAATCATTCCATGTATGTAATCTTTTCTACCATCGTTAAAAATAAATCTTCTTAAGGATAAACGTTGATAATAAGACAAATGTATATGCATGCATAATCGACATAGAAAATGAATGTAGGATTACAACTACCATGCATTAAAATAAAATTTATTTATCACTAATTGTAACTATACTGCTATGTACAAATTAGTATAATAGTCTCAGGTCATCGATAAAATTCAATAATAATTATTTTGTTAACATTATTAAAAAAACCGAGTCTGTACTGTCGCCATTGTGTTATGATGATCGTACACTGACGTTGGTCAATATATTTTGACAATATATACGGACAGACGGATTCAGTTTATTTCAAAGTGGGCGTATTTCGTACAACCTTTAAATACCGCCGAGCGTAGCGAGTCGAACAAAATTTTGATTATTTTTTGCTTTACAAAATCGTTAAATACAGGAATCAATATAGTTTTGGCAACCGAAGGTGGGGTCGGGGCGTGCAACCTATACGTCATCTAGATTCGCCACTTATCTTATAAAGTGTATACCGAATTAAAATATTGTAAGAAATGAGAAAACAGGGACACCCGGGAAATCGGATTATGTGAGTTGGATTATGTTTATTATAATAAATGCCGAATATCAAGTTCTTTTTATCGATTTCTATACATTTTTCTCAAACATATATAAAAGTTATATAGGAAAATGATAAGGCAGACAAATATACAAATAAATCGACTTGGCCGATATCCTAATAAAACTTATTGACCTTTAATTACGATTTTTTTTTTCATTTCTTTGCGTTTTTACACGCCCGTCCCAATTTTGACAGGACGTATTATTGTATACACCCGTCTGTCCGTCCGTCCTTCCATCCGTCCGTTCCTCCATCTATCAGTCATTCGGTCCGTCCGTCTAGCTATCCGTCTATCTTTATGTCCAGCGTAAACATGTCGCACCGTAACTTGAGCTTATCTAGTTTTCATGAAACTTAACAAAGTTATTTTTTGAAATGGTCAAACGATTTGTAAACCTTTTAGTGAAAATCAAATTATATCTTTTTGAGTTACAGAACTTTGTAAGTAAAACAGGAGTGTGTTTTTTGTTAGCATGTCGCGCCATATCTCAAAATGATTTATCATTATTGCATCAAACTTTACACACTTCTTAGTAATATAAATCTTAACTTCTGCATACTTTATGGTGATGTTTTAAATTTTGTTTTTTAAGCGTTAATTAGGTTTTCTTTGTAAAAAAAAAAGGGGGGGTCACATACTGCGATGTATCTCAAAACCTATATAAAAAAAATATCATAATGTTAATGTTAAAAAAATAATTAGATATCAGTGTTTGCTATTGAGTATTTATATTCCATTTAAAATTAGTTTGAAGATCAGTGAAATAACGGATACGACTTTCATTAGGAAAATGTGTAGTACTATAATTACCTATGTAAATAAATGTAAACACGCCAAGTTTACTTTATAATACATATATATTTAATTTCTTTCGAAAGACAATGTTCAAATCCGTGTTAACGTTGCTTTTCATTAATTGTTGGTTTTCAAAAAATATAAAAAAACGGGTGATATATATAGACGAAACCGGGTGTTGTGTAGTAAACAACAATGACGAAACCGGTGTATTTTTATTTGACATGACCTATTTCTTTCGTTCCATACACATAAATACAAGTATTGAGATGCTCATAATGACTAGTTTTGCAATCTCTGTGTCAGTATCTATCTTCCCGTACCTTTCTTTCCGTACAATGTGAACAATTTAAAGAGAAATTAAACAATTTCGAGGCAAGGTTCACTCAATTCGTCATTTTGACATGCATTTTGACTTATTTCTCCGTTAATATAGAACGGTTGTAGAAAATATTGCATATCACAACAGAAAATAGTTGTTTATGTATATATATTCTTCGATATCATTAAAAAAATAAGAAAATAAGGAGAAACCTGTCTTTCTTCTGTCTATTGATGTTCCGTCATTGTGCCGGATGTTAGATACCATCGAGTCCGATCAAATTCTGCCGGTGTGGTTTAGACACAGTGTAGAATTCAAAGTTGTTTCCGAGTCAACTACCAAGTCGTTTCCAGGGGAATCTGAACAGATTCCAAATCACATTCGAACGATTTCAAAGCAATTGAAGATTTTAACATCCAAATCACTTCCAAGTTGATTCCAAGTAAAGACGACGAGATTGACAGGTTGTACATACACATATATCTTAGTATTTTTTCATCACGAACTACACCTTTTCTAAGAAAAATTTCTACATGGTTGTTTCAAGCACTTAATAAAAGCATAATATTAGACTAATTAGCTATATAGGATTTCATTGTCAACTTTGACATCCACTAAGGTTATTTTGAATTTCCGATTGAAATCACAGTAACAACACCTGTGAATGATCTTCGATTGTGTGTTGAAAAGTGTTAAAAAAAAACGACAAATTGAATCCCTTGAAACAGACGAAACATCACACGGTAATGAAGTAGTTTTACTTCTGCATTGTTTGGTTTGAATTTCATTTTACAAGACTAAACCGTATTACCTGTTTTTGAGAATAAAACACAAAGAGTACACACGCTAAAATGTCTCGTCTTTCTTTACTTACCATTGATTCTATGTCACGTGATAGCCCTAAATATAAACTAAAGCTCTGCTATACGTATCACATAAATTTAACATGATCCCATCAAATGAAATCCTCACATAAAAGACTATTAAATATAAAATAATGGCTGTTTGTCAAGAAAATGCTGCAAAAGAATTCTTGGGTAAATGTTGCAGAAAGTTGCAAGTAGAGGAATACTAGTCATTTACCTTGAAATTCTCCCTTTTCTAGGTTTTGTTTGTAAATAAATATTTCATATGAATATTTTCACGATAAAATAGTCCTTTTTTATGAAAAGACTATTGTTAGATGTAATGAGGGTAATTATATCATATTACATATTCCAGCAATTACAAATTTCATGCTCAAACTTATCTGGATGTAATTTCGAAACATGAGTTATTTCCCCTTTTTGAAAATCTTCGTTCAACAGATAGAAAAAACTGTAGCAGCAATAACATTTAAGAGACAACTTGATTATACTATTTCTGGATCACTATTCCTTATTTGACATCTTTACAACAATTGTCATTGACGTATTCCACAGATAGTGACATACTGAATTATGAATGTTGCCTGTCCATTTTTAAAACAATTTCCGGACATGATTTGTGACATTTATAACACTGAAATATCACATTGAAACTCTGAGTATTGAAAACTTTCAACTATGAAACACAAGGTACACGTTTGACAGAAATTGACTTAATAAATCGTGTAACCGTCATCGGAAACATATTAAAAGCCTAATAGAGCTCAGATACATATCTATACTATTAAACGAGAAAACCTCATTTTGTGTGTCGCTTCTCTTCCTTCTACAATAAATTAATCATCATGCCTCTATCATGCCTCTGTATTCTTTAGGTAACATGCATAGTCGCATTTGTCATCCATTCTCATGATTATTCAGATTGAATTATTTTGAGAGAAAAACGACAAAATAGGTTTAGGGATATTGTCTCTGTTATCAGACTGCCTTTTAGTCATATATAAGACTTCTGGTTTTAAACATGCACACGAACAACCAATCGTATGATAGATTACAAAAATGAGAAACAAATAAACCAATCAGAGCGTTCTCTATATCATGGTTTTTAGATCGCAAGAACAACAACTATTATAGGGAAAACGGTACTATTTATTCTGCCATAGGCGACAATACTAACAATTCCTAAATTTACCATTTTTTATAATAAAAACCTGGATAAAACAGTCATGTGTCGTGTTAGTACTTTATTATTCTATTTTTAAAACTGAAGCCAAATAGTATGATGACCAATTTCCAACGGAGCTTGTTTATGTTATCCATGCCCACCGTCATTTTGCACCAATGTTTTTAAATTTTAGAAGCTTTTTCGAACAATTCTCTAGAAAATATTTCAATAGGTTTTAAAATTTATATTGTAAATATACACACTACAGTTATTCATAGATAATTAAAAAAATATATTGTACCCTTACATCCAATCACCTGCCTTGGGTACACAAAAGGCCAACCTAGTGCTAGGAAAATGTAATAGTACCGTTTTCCCTATACCTCCTTAGAGACAATTATGTTTTCGCGTTTATCCACCTGTAAACTACGATTATACTACTATAATATACAGAGACTCTATGTATTCTGCTTACTTTTTTTTCTGAAATATTTAATATCTATATAGGATAAAGGACTTTTTGTTTTTGATACTGACTTTATCAAAGTAAAATATCAGGTGAGCCCGAAGGGAGAGCATGATATTTTCTGTGATAAAGTCAGTATCAAAAACAAAAAGTCCTTTATTCTGTTTATCGGTAATTAAGAAAAAAAATAAAAATCACTACAATAAAAGAGAAAATAACAAACGAACTTCTTTTTCGCGTCGAATCACACTTGATGGTAGGATATCGGTAAGTCAATTTTCTTTATTTTCCACAAAGCATCAGCATAGTCAGGTTAGGAGGGGTCCTAGCTGATCCCGAGATCCCGGACTTAAAAACGCGAAATTCCGAGGTCCCGAAATTCGAAAAAAGAATTCCCGGATCCCGAAAAGACCAATCCCTCAATCCCGAGCTAAAAAGCACCCGATCCTAGAGTCCCCTATAAAGGTCCTATCCCCCCTATAGAATGATATGATATGAATCAGCAGATTTCTCATCGATCATCATTTTTAAGTTCAATGATAAGTTATAATTACATTTTACTTAGTTTAGTGGATAAATTTTAATAGACGTCATTAAGCTTTGAGCTTGATTATTGCTTTTTCAAAGTTATATTATTTTCAACACGGACCAGAAATATGAAAGTTTAAAGGCCCTGCAGTCCCCTTCCATTTAAGGCGCGAATTTAGGGGAACACGACCCGGGTCACAGTCACCCCTTATACAAGCTACAATTCTGGTCAATGCATACTTTTATAGTTATAGATCCGCATTTGAATATGTTCATTTTTTTGTTCTTTATTCTATGAATATCTGTCTTTATATTGATAATGAAACCACATCTTTTAAAATTGTATATGATGGTCCCACAAAAATATCGAAAATGCTTAAATTTTATTTCTTTCTAGCTTCTCTCATGCGATAGCGGTACCTTTTTGGTCACTATCTATGTGTTGCGTTTAAATATGAATTGTAACACTTTATAGTGACTGAACAGGTAAAACAAATACTTCTCAAGAAACAGAAAAGGAAAATCTTGGAACAGGTTTTGTATGAATAAAAATTGGATCAGCATGGACGATATGTTAGTTGTACTTCCTAGTGAATAGCAAGGAAAGCTTCATATAACAATTATAGATTAACTCTTTTTTTTTTTAAAGTTTATCGGGTTTTTCATACATTTTCTGTTTACATTTTCATAACAATCGTTCAAAAAGGCTAAACTAACTTTGTGAAAGTTTAATTCGCCAAAAATCTCGTGCGTTTCTGCGAAAAAAATTACGCGCAATTTTGTGAATGAAAGGGAAAAGTAGATCCTTACGTGTTGCATTCGCGCATGTCATTTGCGTACTGACCCAATAATTTTTATATCACGGACAGTCCACTGATACTGACATTATCAGCGAGTACACACCAAAGGAAAAATGTACAAATTACCGATAAAAGGGGTTATATACCAGTTGCATATATATTGAAATAAGTAAAACATGTGGAAACAAGAATGTGCCCATAGTATACGGATGCCGCATCGGCACTATCATTTACTATCTTTAGTGGACCGTGAAATGGGGTAAAATATCTCATTTGGCATTGAAATTAGAAAGCTCATATCATAGGGAACACAGTTTTGAGTTGGTTGGACTTCTAATTCATCAAAAATTACCTCGACAAAAACTTTAATCTGAAGCTGGACAAACGGACGGACGAACAAACGAACGGACGAACAGACTAGAAAACAAAATTCCCATAAATGGGGCATAAAAATTTATTGTTGAAAGTGAAAACTTTAACCTGAAGCCGGACAAAAGGACGGACCAACAAACGAACGGACGAACAGACTAGAAAACATAAGTCCCATAAATGGGGCATAAAAATTTATTGTTGAGAGTAAACACTTTAACCTGAAGCCGGACAGAAGGACGGACGAACAAACGAACGGACGAACAGACTAGAAAACATAATTCCTATAAATGGGGCATAAAAATTTATTGTTGAAAGTGAAAACTTTAATCTGAAGCCGGACAGAAGGACGGGATGTAGGCATATTTTGTTTTTAATTTCGGGATGCCGGGATATGAATTTCGTTAAAATACGCACCTCGGGATTTCATGTTTATAAGCCCGGGATTTCGGGATCAGGGCCACCTCTCAAATGAGTCTTAGTCATTTATACAAGATTCAAATCCTACCATTGGCGTGTTAATAGGGCTCTTAAAAGGAAAAACACAGATGGATTGTCCTAGAAGCACATTGTATTAGAAAATAATGGTCTATACGCAGTTTCATTTATTTCATGTTTGAAGCGGTGCAAATTTTTAATTTAATTTGAACTTTACCAAAAATGTGTTCTAGTTTTGATGTGAAACTAAATTGGTATTGACTAAAACCTTCAATACAAAATGATTTATAGTTCAAGCAATTTAAAGTTAACACATTTATTAAAAATAACTTGAATACATGCGGAACTAATCATGTTTGGACAAAAAAGATAAGTATCTATAAAGCAATTGTCTATATATATATAAGAACAACAACAAAAAACACTTGAAACAAATACCAAACCTTTTTTCTTTTAAAAAAAATTGAAGTATGAATACGGAAGAACAACAGTAGCACTGCCACTGATACTTATCAAAATTAGCATCTGCTTAAAGTACACCTTATACCAAAATTACGGTTTTTCAACAAAGATGTAGTATTTTGTCAAATTTTGTGTGTGTGTAAAGTACAGTTTTAGTCCAAAAACATATCCAACATTCAGAAAGATTGCTCTGCTGTATTTTACAAATTGAGCCTATACACATCCATACCCCTATGGACAAGTCAAGAAATGTTCCGAAAACTATAAATATCGCCTTTTTGCACCTTGTCTAATCACTCTTTCCATATCAAAATCAGTTAGAATAAAACATCAAAAAGTTTATTTTAGCTCTCTTCTTTCATTTCCACCCCAGAAAAACTAAGAAATGTACGAGAAAGGTAAAGAAGAAAAAATATACTATAATTAAAAGGAACTATATTCGAGGATAACAAAAAGCGGGATCATTAATTGTGGTCTTGGGCCTGATAGTGATTTTTTTTATTTTTGCTTGAGGAATAAAAACAAGTTCGAGTATTCCATTTTTTTCTTTTTATTTTCTTAAAACATATTATAAAACCTATCTTCTCACAATTTATTTCAAAATTCTATCTGATAGATTTTTTTATGCACTTAAATGTGTTTTTTCATGGAAAATCTAATCAATTTTCAGCATTTTTCAACAACTCGTAGCTTAGAAAATAGGACGGTGACCCATACTTTTTATTATATTTTTTTAAAAAGCATAGTAAAACCTTCATTTTGGCAAAGTATAAGAAAATTCCATCTCACGAAATATATACCTATGATCTACCTTAACTGTACATAATGGAGTCGGAAGATTTTGCCTTTATGGTTTATATATATAAAAAAAAAATAATATGGTTTTAACATTCTTACTTATATACGCATATGATGTCGATGAAAAAAACAAAAAAAAAGATTAATTAAATTTTAAATCGCATTCGGAATCGTCTTAAGGAGGTTCGCTTGTCATGTTTTGGAATTTTTGTCAGATTTCCGGAATCCTCTGGATTTATCCATTGAAATGCCTTAAAAAATACCAATTGACCCACATTTCTTTTTATAAATATTTTACATATGTTATTATAACATGTATAAGTCATTGGAAAAAGTCTTATAAAATTCTATTTATTTTTAATAGTTTTTGAGAACTTTAACTGGTCCATGGTAAAGGTATGAAAAATCAAGAGATAATATTTTCCCGCCAAAATTCCAATAGCTAATATCATGAAAACATGCACATTGACCCCTATATTTTGTGCTTTTTTGATTCCTCAATTAATCCTCTATCAATATATACTAGTTTTATGAAAAGCTATTTATTTTGAAACTAAGCAGCAAACTTCCTTAAATCATTCATGAAATCAAATTTATCTTGTCTGGTTAAACATGATATATTATTTGACAGAAGTAAATGAGATTACTCGTGATTTAAGTTGAATGTTATCAACTGAATTTCTGGTTAATATGGTAACAGAATAGTATTGTTTCTTATATTTCATAAGTTATGATATTAAGAATGTTTGGTTTCAGACAATATTTGGTCATTCAAATTTTAGAGTGTCAAAATACTATTGATTTAGCCTGATACTAAATTTCAAGTTCTTGAAAACTGGCTGTTGAGAGCAGTAGAAAGATTCAAATTTGATTTTTTTAACATTTGTTGTTTCATTGTGTTTTTGGACTTGCATTTGCCAAATACCGACAGTTTAAAAGTTTACTCAAGCCAAATTATTTTCAAGACGTGGTTTAAGATAAATAAAAAAAATCATCAATTCCTTGCAATTGGTTTTTCATTGCATTAATAAATAACGTGTTGAAAATTGATATGAAAAATCTCTTGCTTTTCCCTACCAAAAATTATTGGAAAGTACTACATAGTGTTGAATTTAACTGCCTTTAGAATATATTTTTGGAATTTCAATCATGATTTCTACCTTTATACATGTTATATGTAAAACAAAAATACGCTTACAATAAAGTTTTGCAGGTTCGACTTACATTGCCCTATTTGATAACCTACATTTTTTTTTGTTGTGCGTTTGTTTTTCCTACATTGGATATAGGTATAGGGAGAGGGTTGAGATTTCTTAAAAAAAACATGTGTAACCCTGCTGCATTTTTGCGCCTGTCCCAAGTCAGGAGCCTCTGGTCTTTGTTAGTCTTGTATGAATTTTAATTTTAGTTTTTTATGTATAATTTAGAGTTTAGTATGACGTCTATTGTCACTGAACTAGTAGTATATTTGTTAAAGGGCCAGCTGAAGGACTCCTCCGGGTGCGAGAGTTGTTTCTCGCTGCATTGACGATCCATTGGTGGCCTTCGGCTGTTGTCTTCTCTATGGTCGGGATGTTATCTCTTTGACAGATTCCCCATTTCCTTCTCAATTTTATCATCGATGAGACTTTACAAAAAGCAAACTATAAGGTTTACAAGATTAAATGCATTTTGGTTTAGAATTTTTAGTATTCAACATACTTATATTATTTACATGACTAACATGAAATAATTCATTCGATTTTTTCGGTAAAAAATAAAAACTACATTGATTTGATGTTGTTATTACTATTGATTTGTCGTTACGAAACGGATAAGCGACTTTAGAAAATTACTTCTAGAAATATTGGTGAATGGTTAAACAATCAGACAATTTTTCAACTTAAAAACGCTAGAGATTGAACCCTCTTTCTTTTCTTTTCTATTTTTTTTTAAATTTATATTCGTGTGTAAATATGATTTTATTACATAATCAAAGTTTCTTTGATGTTTCTAATAAAATGTTTCTAGATAATTTGTTTGTGTGTTTTTTTCCCCTATTTATACAATCTTACAACTGCAGCAAAGTCGTATGGGCAAGAACACATCAACTATATGGATATAAGCAGAAATAAGAAGAAATGTGTTTCTGAAATAGTGCATGAATCACACAAAAAGCCGAAAAATGCCCTTTACGGATTAATATCGGCAGTACGAAAGCGATTTGAATTGACACAAACGTATGCAGCATAGCAGATCTAGATACACCAAGTTTAATACAATATGTGACAGATAATGGCATTTATATAGTATAACTTGTGTCCTTTTCTGTTTAGACAATGAGCTTGATATTCCTTCAAAGAAAGTCATAATTATTCGAAAAATAATTATATAATAAAAATACTCATACTGTCCGGTGCGTTAATAACCAAACGAATATAATACTCATATGATTCGACCCTTCGCGTATGGTCAGACCATACGAGTATATACATGCGGTCATGGCCATACACGTATATTTCACATACTTATATGGTCTGGAAAATAGCCAGTGTTCCGTACAAAAAACGTACAAAATGTAGATAATAACGTTCTTGAAATACAAAAATTGATTTAACAGGAGAAGTGCAGAAATTACTGTTAAACAACCGATAAATACAGAAAATAAATATTGTTTTATTGAAGATTATATCTAATAATAAAACTTATGTGTAATATATGAAATAAGGCAAAGTTAATATTCTTTTTTAAGGCAACATTATCATTTTTCATAAATAAAATTGATGAATAGCAAAGCAAACAAATGGTAAATATAACATGTCTAAGAAATTAATCTTTTTTTTAAATACCCATATCTTATTATTGTGTTCCTAATTGAGTTATTTATTGCCACAATAAGTGACAATTAGACATGATGGTACCTTATCATATTACAGTTAACATTTTCCATTAAATTCCATCTTCTTGGGAAATAGTTATTTTAACTGTTTTAATCAGGGCATCATTTATGAGACTCGCCTAGAAGAAACGCACGTCTATTGAAAAACTACCAGCCTAGTATATTTTTTTATCTACTTAAAACAACATTTACAACCTCTGCTTTAAGTGAAAAAAGAGGAAACTCACAACTTCCAGCATATCAAACGAATGGATAAAAACTATCGTATTCCTGGCTTAGTACAGACATGTCAAAAATGGTGGATTAAACCTGGTTTTATAGTAGCTAAACCTCTCACTTGTATGACAGTCGCATCAAATTCCATTACATTAACAGCGATGCGTTAACAAACAAACCGACATAACTTAAAATGTCAAACATTGGGTTACAGCATACAACCTTTTTTTTAAATCTAAATCACAATAAAAACTAACACATATTTAGCAAAGAAGCATAAAATGGCATTTATCAAATCAAACGAATACATCTCAAAAAACAATTTAGTTGTGGATACCATCTCCGGGGTATCATTTGCTACTTTTATTGTAAAACTTCATAGAAAAGCTTAACCAATGTGACAACAGTCAGCTAGGTTACTTTGCTATACAAATTAAGCTTGAAATCAAATTAAATTATCAGAGCAGAAACTAAAAGACTTTTATTTGCATTTAATTCTGACTATTATTCTTTTTTCTTTTTAGATTTATACAAATTTTTGCTTCGTTTTTCTTTTATTTTTCTTTTATTTTTATTCTTTTTATTATTATTTTTTTTTATTTATTTATTTGTAATTGCAAATGTTGTCAAATATTTTAGGACAATTGTTTTATAAGTTACCAATTAGTAAGCACATATGTGATTCGAAAAGCCAGGCTATCTATATTCACATGTAAATATTCTATGACTTCTCCCGATTATTGTGTCAATTAAAAAAAAATGAAATGGTTTCATCTTTTTATACATTTTAACCTGTTTGGTTAAATTACAAAAATGGCAAATAATCTAGGCAATTTAGACTCTTTTTTTCAATTTAGAGTTTAAGGCCATACAATGTATAAAGAATTTTGGTTTTTTTTTTCATTTACCAATTTTAAACTATCACCATTAATTTTCACCAATTCATGTCTACGAAATAATCACCAGCCAACACGTACATTATCCTAAAAGTTGTTAACGTACTATTTAGTGCTAAACAAATTTCAGATAAACAAGATTATTGTTCATATGCATCATCTCTTCGAGGATTGCTGTTTTGCAAATATTTTTTGCTAGAATTAACTTTGGGTGGCTTGTGTATCCATTGTTATCAATGGTGCATATACTTGTCAATTAAATCAATTATGGAATTCTACTATTATCATATCAGATCTCCTC
Organism: Mytilus edulis; assembly: GCF_963676685.1. Taxonomy (NCBI): domain Eukaryota; kingdom Metazoa; phylum Mollusca; class Bivalvia; order Mytilida; family Mytilidae; genus Mytilus; species Mytilus edulis. The sequence goes on from NC_092356.1 coordinate 26,058,561, forward strand.
AGTCCTTGTAAACTGTGACCCATTTCTCAATTTACTATATTTGAATCATTTTTGCCTTGCACCAACGGTTTTCTATGATTAACATATTGATGCAATACACTTTTATTCAAATACGATCGATATTTGAACAGAGTCTGAAATTTTATCCGAAATTCCGCGTTTCAATTTTCGAAAAATCGATCTCAACTAAAGCTACCTTTAAATAGCTGTTATTAAGGTAAAAACTTACGATCATATCCAAGGAAAACATATTTTTGTAACCTGCATCATTGCACAATACGACTAGTTGTATAACCAGGTGGTAAATAAGGAAATTCTTATGCATGTTCCACTTTATATTCATATTTTTTCTTGCATTGCCGGAATAAGGATTACAACTTCAAAATGGGTAAGATACTGTTAACATTACCCCACATGCGAAAGGCTGTAAATAATGATTAAGACATTCTTTGTTGGTTTTTTTTCCATTGAATAACAATGAATGATTTTTGTTTTACTCTCAGGCTGGTGTGATATGCATTTCATGCGTTCGAAATACAATTGAAATCCAGAAAAGAAAAATCAACGTTCATCGTTTATTCTTGGAGTGAGCTTTAATGTAACGCCTTAAAAATAAATGTGCTTGAAAAAACATAATAAATAAAATGTTACGAACACGCAAATTTGATACTCTAAAAGGGGGCAGGAAGATTTTTCTTGATTTAACATACATATATATATCCATGAGTTGCAACACATGCTTGATTTGGCCCGAAAAGATCATTTTCATTTGTGAAAACCATATGTTTTTTTGCATTTTGTGTCGCAGACTTTTCATTTGCACAGAAATAACTTATATATCTTATCAGTCATTGCAATTCATTTTCTAAGTCCTGCTGTCATACTTCCAGCAACAAATAAAATGGTTGTCCATTGAAAAGTAAGTGCAGTTTATTCAACATTTTAGTTAAAAAAAAATCGAAAACGAGAAACTGCATACACTGAGTTTATCATCTATTTTTTGACATTTAAATTATCAAATATTATTTCTTAATATGTGAATGTTCCGTTTTCAGATTTTTACCAAAGCTATCGTCCTTGAACTTCCTTGTATTTTTTTGTTTATTCATATGATATACCTATATTCATTGCTCAATGACTTCTATTGTAGATTCATTTTTTTTCGTGAGTACCAATTTTCCTGGATTGAGGAAAACCATCATTTTCGTAGATATTTCATTTCGTTGTTTTTACAAAGTCTGCATGCAATTCTTTAGAAAACTGTATTAAACATTTTAAATTCGTGGTTCTCTTGTACCCCAAAAAAATATCATCAAAAATTGGTTTCCGAGGAATAATCATGAATAATACAAATCTTAAAGATTCCATGTCTTCTGTCTGATGATATTATTTTTTATCCAATTACACATCCTAGCACGTATGTCGCTTTTAACTGAATACGTAAATTCGAATAGTACATGTTTATAAGAATGCTATCTTTGGTTTGCTGCATACATTTTTCTCGATTCTAACAGTGTTAATACATCTAAAGATTAATCTGTCAAAACACTTCTAGATTTAAAAAATGTATTTGAATAAAATCAAAATTTTAAACTTTTCTACATTGGCTAGATATAGAGGGAGGTTTGAAATCTCACAAAACATGTTTAAACCCGCCGCATGTTTGCGCCTGTCCCAAGTCAGGAGCATCTGCCTTTTGTTAGTTTGGTATGATTTTTTATTTTAGTTTCTTTTATAAATTTCGGAGTTTAGTATGACGTCAATTATCACTGAACTAGAACATATTTTTATTTAGAGTCCAACTGAAGCACGCCTCCTGGTGCTAATTTTTCACGCTGTTTTGAAGGCCTATTGGTGGTCTTCGACTGTTTTCTGCTCTTTGCTCGGATTGTTGTCTCTTTGACACATTCCCCTTTTCCATTCGTAAATTTAATGATCTTTTGTACACAAACAGAAGACATACACAAATGTACAGTTCAACTACTGTAAACCAACTTATTTGTGCGGATACTGTATTTTGCGTTAAGCATTTTCTATCCCATTTCGCGTCAACTTACTTTCGCGATTCTTAATTTTTTTTTTAATGTAGAATAGTTATCAAAGGTACCAGGATTATAATTTAAAAAACACGAATACCATACTAAGATTTGTACGCGAAACACGTCTTGCGTCTTCGAAACTTTCATCAGTGACGCATACAAAAAAGGCTGAAAAGCCATATAGCGTATGAAGAAGAATATCATTGTCTAACCAATATTCCGACAGGTTTTGCGCTCCGATAATCTATTCATCGGGTAGAAAATCGATATAATCTTGCCCTGACTATAGATGCATCGATGAGATTAAAAAGAACGTAAAAACTTCAGTCGACAGTAGCTAGATCCATAGAAGATTTCTTTTTATAAAACAGTTCTTCAGAGAATACCAAGAATATATAGGAAGTTGTGGTATGAGTGCCAATGAGACAACTCTCCATCCAAGTAACAATTTATAAAAGTAAACCATTATAGGTCAAGGTACGGCATTCAACGCGGAGCCTTGGCTCACATCGAACAGCAAGCTATAAAGGGCCCCCAAAAATACTAGTATAAAACCATTCAAGCGGGAAAACCAACGATCTAATTTAAGACCTTGATGATAAATATTACGCATTAACATCATTAGACTGACGTAAAACAAAATGTTTCATTTTCAGTAAAAGCCTTATTAAGAAGATTGATGTATTTGTTTCAGCTCACTTATAACAGGGTGTACATGAAAACAACGCAATCATGTTGTTAACTTTGAGGTGTTCAAATAATTTAAATCACAGACACAATGAAGAAATTATAGATAACATTATACTTGCCGCTTTTTGTTCATTATGTTTCATCATGCAATAGAGTGTATAACCCTTTACTTTTATTTTCTCCCTTTAAACCTTTCAGCTATAGCATTTATGTGCATACAATAAAGTTTCATATATTTATGCAGAGCCTAGATAAATTCAAAAGAAATATCGTATTACAATGATTTTCTGAAAATCGTATTACAACTATTTTCTGAAAATCGTAGTGAGTTTTAAATATCTTGAAACAGACATTCTTAATTCATTGCTGTTAAAGGATTTATTTTAATATGGGTAAGCTATTGTTAGCATTAAACTTGATTGATGAATAAATGCACTTATACTGATTTGATTATTACGTTATTACCACTATTAACGAGCGTTTGTTTTACAGAATGTATTCAATAAAGATTGATTGGTTGTTGATTGCTTTACGCCGCATTAGCAAAAAAAGGCTATATCGCGGCGATATATTCAATAAAGAGATTGATACTTATTTTAATAAAGAGATTGATACTTATTTTAATAAAGAGATTGATACTTATTTTAATGTATAAACGATCCAGAACCATATTATACTCCTTTTTATGTTACTTGTAAATTTTGAATAAAATCGAGTTATTTTTGACAAAATATGTCTACATGGTAGAGATGGTATATAGAGAAAAGGTAACAGTGATTTGTTCGAGAATCTGTTTGCTTAGACAGAATGCAATAATATATATATCTGAAAGTTAAACTAGCCATACTTTATTTTGAAATGTTTGATACCTTATGACAAGATTGTTACTTTCTCTACTAATTAAGGTTAGCTAACAGTGACATAAGCTTCGATTTCAACAGAATAAATTGAACAAAAATTAAGAATATGACTTTGTAAGATTAAAAAAAAACGGACTATTGAGTAGTAATTTGTATTAGAAATTGTTTTGGTTTAATATTGTCAAAACAAACCAATAACTTCGCGGATACATCTTTGTCATGAAAGCCACAGTATATAACCTTTGCTTTGAGTGAAAAAAGAGTAAACTCACAATAACATTGAAAAAAATACCAAAATTCAAAAGGGAAATTCCCTAATAAAATGGCAAAATCAAAAGTTCCAACACATCATATTCCTGACTTGGTACAGACATTTTCTCATGTCGAAAAGGGCGGATGAAACCTGATTTTATAGCTAGCTATACCTCTCATTTGTATGACAGTCGCATCATATTCCATTACATTGACAACGATGCGTGAACAAAACAAATCGACATAAGTAAAAATGTCAAAAATTGGGTTACAGCATTCAACATTTTTTGTTAATCTAAATCACAATAAAAACAACAAATATTTAACGAAGAAGCACAAAATGGCATTTATCAAATCAAATCAAATGAAAAGATCTGTAAAACTTATTTGGTTGTGGATACCATCTCTTCGGTATCATTTGCTATTTGTATTGTAAAAATTCATACAAAAGCTTAACCAGTGTGGCAACAGTAAGCTAGGATACTTTATTATACAAATAAAGCTTGAAATGAAATTAAATTAACATAGCACAAACTTTAAGACTCTATTTGTATTTGCTTCTAATTATTTTTGTCTTGTTTTTTTTTAGTTTCTAATAAATTGCCTGCTTGTTTTTCTCTCTTTTTTTATTATTATTAGTCCTTTTTTTTTATTCATTTATTTTTATTTTTTTTTGTGATTGCAAATGTTTTCAAATATATTCAGACAATTGTTTTATTAATTAGTAAGCAGATGTGTGATTCGAATAGCCAATATATTTACATATATCATGTATATTCACATGTGAATTTTTTTTCTGACTACTCCTTAATATTGTATCATATGATATTTTTAAAAAAAATGCAATGCTTTCATCTTTTTGATACATTTTAATATATTTTGTTTAATTACATCAACACCAACTAATATAGTTAATTTAGAGTTTAAGGTAATTCAATATATGAAGTATTTTGGTTAAATATAAGATGCGGTATTTTTTTTGGTTTTTTTCATTTACCAATTATCTATTACCATTAATTTTCCCCAATCATGTCCACGAACTAATCACAAACCAACAAGTATCTTATCCTACGCGTTGTTTACGTACTATTTAGTGCTAAAAAAAATCAGATAAACAAGATTATTGTTTATATGCATCATCTCTTTGATGATTGTTTTCTTTTGCTATTCTTGTTTGCTTGAATTGACATTGAGGGGCTTGTGCATTCATTGTTACCAATGGTGCACATACTTGTCAATTAAATCACTAACGACATACTGCTATTATCATGTCATATCTCGTCAGTCCTTGTAAACTGTGTCCCATTTCAATTATATAAGCCTTGCACCAACGGTTTTCTATTATTAAAATATTGATTCAATACACTTTCATTCAAATGCAATCAACATTTGAACAGAATCTAAATAATTTCACAGAACTTCCGCGTTTCAATTTCCGAAAAAGCGGTGTCAAATAAAGCTACCTTTAAATTGATGTCATCAAGGTAAAAAACTACGATCATATCAGAGGAAAATCAATTTTTGGAACCTGCATCATTTCACAATACGACTAGTTGTATAACCAGGGGTTAAATAAGGAAATTCTTATTCATGTTCCACTTTATATGCATACTTTTTCTTGGAATACCGAAATAGGGATAATAACTTCAAAATGGGTAAGATACTGTTAGCATGACCCCGAATGCGAAAGGCTGCAAAGAAAATTAATACATTCTTTGTTGGTTTCTTTCATTGGATTATAAAATTTGTTGTGTGAACAAAAACAATGTTTTTGTTTTCGACACTACATAAACGAATATGGCATTGCCTATCATGAAAGAACTTAAACGGATTTCCTGGCCGTTGTAACTTTTCGAAAATTATAAATGTTTTCTTTTACTTTTTAAACTGGTGTGATATGCAACTCATGGGTTTCGAAATACACTTTTTAGCAGAGAAAAATAAACTTTAACTGTTAAAGGAGTAGGTCCGGTCAGGGCCGATTATGGCCTCAAATTTCAAGTTCATCTGACGAAAGATTTTTGACACTTTTTAAACACTATAGTGTCTATTTCAGTTGATTTAATTAGTTTATATGTAAGATTTTTACTGATTTAGTCATTAAAAACACTCCGGTTCAAGCTATGTAATTTTTTTTACAAAACTTTGAATTTTTCGAAAAACTAACGATTTTCTTGTCCCAGTAATAGATTAACTTAGCCGTATTTGGCACAACTTTTTGATATTTTGGATCCTCAATGTTCTTCAACTTCGTACTTGTTTGGCTTTATGCCCGCGTCACACTGTCCCGATTTTTATATGCGATGGACACCCGAATGCGAAAATAGTAGGTTCGTACGAAGTTGGTCCCGATCTCGTTAAAATACTAAAAAGTGACCGAAGCGAGTACGATGAATAACGAAGTCTATACGATGGTGCCGAAATTATATACGATAGCAAAAGATGGACATACGAAGGTTAACCGAAGACGGGTATTTAAGCTTCATATCTCAGCCGAAGCCTACACGATGGATCACGAAGGCTACACGATGGATTACGAAGGCTACCCGATGGATTACGATGATGGCACGATGACCATACGATGTCTAAAAGACGTCATGTACAGCTTACGATGCATTTAAATAAACTCATCATAGATACCAGGACTAAATTTTGTATATACGCCAGACGCGCGTTTCGTCTACAAAAGACTCATCAGTGACACTTGAATCCAAAAAAGATAAATGGCCAAATAAAGTTGAAGAGCATTGAGGACCAAAATTCCTAAAAGTTTGGCCAAATCCAGCTAAGGTAATCTATGCCTGAGGTAGAAAAGCCTTAGTATTTCAAAAATTATATGCCGAAGGGATCACGCGTTTTAAATTGTTTGATCGATATTGAATATATATTATATTGTACATTTACTTTCTGGTTTAATCATAAGACGGAAGACCGTGGGTTTGAAGGGTAAAACTTGACTCTGAGTCTCTGAATATAATGCCAGCAGAATCAGGGAGAAGGAGAATATCTTAAGCGCTGTTGACATTAAAGTTCAAAGGTCAAGGTCACAGTGGCAGTTGTAATACAAGGCAATATCACCCTTGTGGACACTCTAAAACCAATATGCTTTAAGAGATTTTAACCACATTTGGTATATTGTTCCTCCTTGTCATGATCTGACATTTTTTACGTTCAAGGCCAAAGGTCAAGGTCATGCAGATGGACTTGTTTTTTCTCCTTGAAATAGCATGATACACAGGAAATTGGTTGCTCATTTTTTTAGTTTATGTATCAAATATGCATATTCAATTTACCATTTTCTGCATGTGTCAAATACATATATAGTGTCCATATTTGTCCCCAATATGTTACATACGAGGGGATGCCACGCTCGGCATTGCCTTGTTTGAACTGTAAAATGTGTGCACTAGTCTGAATAATCACCCTTAATTATGCCCATGTTTACTGATCTATCTTAAAGGTAAGGTAATGGGTTCGTTGGTCCCTTTTATTCAAAAAGAGCTCTTTCCAGGAGAATATCATAATAATATAGACAAAAGGAAAGATGTGGGGAAAGCAACAAATGCGGCAAAATATGACATATAGAAAACAAAATGGTTATGGAGTAAACATTCGTGTGACAACAACTCAGACGATACATAAAAAATCAGAATAATGAAGAAAAAGTTGGTTTCCCTTTATACGTGTACCTGCAGTGTTGGTGTACGAGGCGCGTTTATGATTTTCATTATGTTACTTGATATGAAAAATTGACAAAAAATAATATTTTACTTGTAAAAGTAAATCCTAAGCCTGTAATAGCTGCTCTTCCTGTTCCATTTGAATTAATAGAAACAACGCTGTCGCCTTTCTTGTTCTCATAGAATCATGATATGAGCTCCATGTTTTGTAAACGTCTTTCTTAACTGTCGTATTAGACAGACCAGTGCATATCGCGCATGTCACTTTAAATGTATTTTAGCGCGAAAATTAACTTAATTACATTTAGCTGGATTTATTGCCGTCGTAGTTCCATCTTGTCGCCTTCGTACTTTTATTCGATGCCGACACGACGGGATTACGAGGTCTTCACGAAGTCGTGTTGCCATCGTAAGACCTTCGGGTAGCTTCGTGATTCATTCGTGTAGACATCGTCATGTCAAAACTGCCCGATGGAAACGATGGAAACACGAATGCAATACGATGTTTAAAGATGCATTCCCGGTGACATTACGATGGTGAGGATGGTGATACGAACTCAATACGAACCCTCAACATCGGACGCACCTTCGGGGATTTTTTAACATGGTAAAAAATTTAGAACCCTTCCCGAAGTTGTCCCCGAAGGCTAGAAAAAGTGGCCGATGGTTAAAGATGGTTAAAGATGGCACTACGAACAGCCCGATCTGGATACGATCAGTCCCGATTTTGAAAATTTCCATAATCGTGTTGCAATCGGCGTAAAAATTGGGACAGTGTGACGCGGGCATTATAAATATTTTGATATGAGCGTCACTGATGAGTCTATGTAGACGAAACGCGTGTCTGGCGTGCTAAATTATAATCCTGGTACCTTTGATAACTAATTAAATATGTAAAATCTATCAAATATGCAAAAAAAATGTCCTTTTCAGATGGTTTTTGTCAAAAATGAAAGTGACCATCCGTGTTCATCCTCAACATTTATATATGTTGTGTATTATCATCAAATACTACTTACACTTCAATATTAAGAATGAACCCAAATGCGGCCATTTTCATTGAAGACGTCAAAAATTTAACTAAAATGCTGAAATTGTGATTTCAGTAATTTAATATGACTTAATGATGCTAGTATCCGGTATATGTGCATTTTATTGTGAAAACAGCCCATATTTATGTAGCAGAAGCATTCTACTTTCCAATGAATAACAAACAGTTAACATTTTAACAATTTTGTAAAACTGCTATATTTTGGGGTCAAAATGGGTCTTACTGAACCTATTCCTTTGTTATAGATGTGAGCTTCTAATAAATGAATTTGAATAAAAATGTATATATAAAAATGTGAGGTGCACGGCTATTTGACATTCTGGAAGGGAGAGAAGAAAGTAAATTTTCAATTACACATTTCTTTCCTGAATTTTGTGTTGCAGACTATTCATTTTCACCATGTCCTGTACAAGTTACCAGCAGTCATTGTTATTCGTTCTATTAGTTCTTCTGCCATCCTTCCAACAAAAAATTTAAAAGGTTGCCCTTAAAAAAAGCAAGTGTAGTTAATGTAATTTTTCAATTTAACAAATTCAGAAACGAGAACCTGATGTTTCAACTGCATACACATACTCTTTCGATTTATTGGCATCTAGATTATCAACTATTATTTTATAGCAGCTAACAGTTCCGTTTACATCTTTTTACAAGAGTCACCGTCCTCGATTTTTTTGTATGATTTACATATCCTAGCGTATAAACCGCTATGCCATAAGTCGCTTTTAATTGAATGCGGCTATTCAATTGGTACACAATAGTATTTGGCATTACCTAAATAAAGGCAACAGTAGTATACCGCTGTTCAAAACTCATAAATCTATGGACAAAAAACAAAATCGGGGTAACAAACTAAAACTGAGGGAAACTCATTAGATATTAGAGGAGAACAACGACACAACATAAAAATGTAACACACACAGCAACGGACTAAGCATTAGACAAAATCCGATGAAAATAACCAATATAACATCAAAACCAAATACATGAATTTGGGATAGAAAAGTGACACGTCTTATAGTATTGTGAATTCACACTCAAATATAGGAGAAAACAAACAACACAACGGAATCACAACGTAAAAATGTTACACACACAGAAACGAACTATGATATAACAATGGCCATTTTCCTGACTTGGTACAGGACATTTTTAAAGAAAAAAATGGTGGGTTGAACCTGGTTTTGTGGCATGCCAAACCTCGCACTTTGATGGCATTGTTAAATATAACATTAAAATGACAACATAATAATACAGGACTACAATACAAATAAATAGGAGAACGTATTAGGCAAAGAAACACATGAATAATAGATAACAAAAGGCATCAGGTTTAAAATTCATTACGTCAAAAACGTGCCTCGTCCAAACAAGAATTACCAGTGACGCCCAGATATAAAAGTTGGAAAGTCAACAAAAAGGGTGGGGTACAAAGTTGTAAAGCTCTGAGGATCAAAAGTTGAAAAAGGTTGTGCCAAATACGGCTAGGGTTTTCTGCTTGTGATAAGAACATCCTTATTATATAGAACAATTTATGCTATTGCAAACAGTAAATTTTATCAAATGAATATAAAAGATTTACATGATAAAACTGACGTCTTAACTAATTACAGAAAACAAAACCCGAATACATAATACATTGAAGACCAACACAGAAAATAGACACGCCCGACTCAGTGACAAACCAGGCCTGAATGCAAAAATTAAACAATGACGTCACATACGAACGAAATGGTGAAAAAGCACAATATTACGTCATGCAGACATTTGAATTTCTGAAACAGCACAAATATGACGTCATATTTGAAAAATTATGTCTAAAAAATAAGATAGAAATAGGACTGATATAAGGTTATAATAGAACTAAATACTGATATTACATTTAAACACAATGCACATTGCAATACTAATCAATAGCAATTAACTATATTATATATATGTCCGGTTTGTTTTGAATCTAAAAATGTTTTAAGAGGGGAAAAGACTAATGCAAATAATGCTTTATAAACTTGATGTACCAAAAGCGCCTCGCTGTCTCGTTTACCATCACACAGAACATAAACTAACATAAAAATATAAAAGCCCATTATGTATCGATAGCTTAATATCCAAGGATCAAAGTCATATAGACTGGCATCTTAACTAAAAATAATAAGACAAAATACAAACAACACAGATGACTTATAATTTTAAGATTAATATGACGAATCTCATCAAAATCTATAATACACAAAAATGCACTGTTCAATTATAGTATATGCCTTAACATTTTTAATGCAACTTAGGAATTGACATATTTGTAGTATATGGGCATGTTTGCAAATGCTGCAATTGTTTGCACATGTCTGGAATTTGATGTATAGTAATCGTTTGTTGATGTGGTTCATAAGTGTTTCTCGTTTCTCGATTTTTATATGGATTAGACAGTTGGTTTTCCTGTTTGAATGTTTTTACACGGCTAGTATATTTGGGACCCTTTATAGCTTGCTGTTCGATGCGAGCCAAGGCTCCATGTTGAAGACAGTACTTTGACCTATAACAGTTTACTTTTATAAATTGTGACTTGGATGGAGAATTGTCTCATGGGCACTCATATCCCATTTTCTTATATTTATGTATTATCTCTTTATCTATGTGTATAATCCTATAGGAATGTCTGTCCTCACGATAATGCAATTTTGGCATATGTTTCAGCACACAAGCGAATTGTCTGCAGTTCTGATAGTGTTTCATATTTCTGTATAAATGATGAATTGAATGAGTGTGGATTGGTATTGCGAATAATTTATTGAGATTATGTATGCATAGCATGACGCGATTAACCTGTCAACGCATTTGAACACTTTGGATTGAGTGCAATCATTAATAGTTATCCCACAAGGACGCGGCGTCTCAGTGTAAGATCATCCCGATGGCCGCGGGCCAGAGGCTGATCTTACACTGACACACCAAGTCCGAGTGGGATAACTATTTTACATCCCAGCTGTTTTAGATTAGACAAAAAACATTTACCATTCATAAAATCTAGTTTAGAACGCCACACAACCATTATAATATACTTTATATATTACTATATGATGTATACCCTTTATGACCCCCAAACACGATGAGTAGATATCAAACAATGTCAACTCGCCCCACTTGCCAATCGGCCCACACTATATCGCCACTTTATAAAAAAATCGCCCCACTCTTGTTTACCGACTGGCCCCACTTTTGAAAAAGTGTAAAATTAAATTTAACAATCAATCTGACATATCACTTATTAACGAAAAAGTTTTAAACCCCACATAAGTAAGGTCTGCCAACTCTCCCCACTTATGTATGTGTGTCATTCGAAATTCCGCCAATTTAGACGCATGCCTTGATTGACTGCAAAAAAGATCTTGCGTCCTTTAAGTATGTTAAGGTTCATGTGGACCCTATGGCTAAAATGGCCGTGTTTTTCACCTCAAAATTTACTCTGAGTACAGACAAACCTGAGCATCTGTATAAAATTTCAGGCATAGCATGCCCTAGATAAATAAATTTCAAATATGTTTTAGAAAAATAAAAACTTACCAGGATCTTGCCGTGCACTTTTTTTCATTCCTCCAGAAGGTGCCAAAATAAACTAAGTTGGGAAACAGGTTTGAGAACTTCCCCACAGGTAATAATTGAAGTGAGCTGTATTGCTTGACGTGGACATAAGATGGACAATAGATACCTGACAATAATTGGTTATTTAAACTGTGTACCTGAGTGGACCATATCAAGGTAAACTCAACTGTTTGTTAATTTTATCATCTTCTGCTGAGACGAAAAAAAGTGTACGGCAAAATCCAGTTAAGTTATGAATTTTCTAAATCATACAATGCATTTGAATTCTATTTATCAAGGGAATGCTATGCCTTAAAACTTTTTCAGATGCACAGTTTTTCCTGTACTCAGAGTAAATTTTGAGGTGAAAATACGGCCATTTTAGCCATAGGGTCCACATGAACCTTAAATTACTGTTAGTTCGTATCCAGTCGTCCTGGTGTAGTGGTATGTGTCGTAGCTTGGAAAAAGTCGAGTGCACCTTAAACAGATAAAGACGTGTAATTTTCTACTCCTGTTATTGGGTTACTATTTCTTGTGGATTTGGATATAACCAGCCGGATTAAGTAAATGTGACTATCTAACAGTAATGTAAGTTGAAGTACTGACATTTTTGAAAATTATACTGTGCGTATTTGATATTTTGTGAACTTAACTTTTTGCTGTGAAACGTTGAGGTACTTTAAAGGAAATTATAATGGACAAATTGCCAAAGCCTTTAGTTGCGTTAATTAATAGTGTCATAGATGATTACGAACAATTTACATGGAATTCCAATTACCTTGGTGACAAAATGAGAATTTCATTAGTTTGGACAAGGGGTGATTCAGTACACGTAAATAGAGGAATAAAACACAAGTCTAGATCTAATAGAGACAGAGACAATAAAAGAATAAAAATATTGAAAGAAAGAATGGACAATACAGAAGTCGATGTTGATAAGACAAGTGATATCAACATTGATAATTCAGAAGTGATAATGGATTCGGGTGATGATATGATGCACGATGGAACGTTAGATCTCCCATTAGTAGCCCCCGAAAATGTAAACATTACACCTGTAGTGAAAGTTGTTCAACCGGTTAGTGTATCGATAGACAAAACAATCAATTTAAAGGACAATGAATTAACGGAAAGTATAGTGTGTCAAGGTTCGCGAACTGAACGGAATTTACACACGGATGTCAAAGAAAAAGAAAATAAAGAAATAGACAAAATAAAAACTATCGCTCCGAAATTAATAATTACAGGGAAGAGTCCGTGTACAGATAGTCATTTTCAGAAAATTGTATACAGCCAACGATCAGACGGAGGTTGTTTGATAGGAAAATTAAAAAAAGAGAGAAATGGTAGTTATATGGACGTTAGGCAGCAACCATTTGATTTTCGGGGGAGGGGGCTATGGGATTTTTTTTCTGGACAAATTTTTTTTTTTTTGCCTGCGGCGAAAAACAATATATTTTTTTCGCGATAAGTCGAAAACAATTATTTTCTTTCAATTTTAGCATTACATATAGTGGCAGCTGAGGGTGAAACAAACAATTTTTTTTCTCAGAATCAAAAACAAATTATTATTTTCTCCAAAAACTGGAAACAAACTTTTTTTTCCAAAAAAAAACCATAGCCCCCCCCCCCCCCCCCCCCCCCAGGAAATCAAATGGTTGCTGCCTTAGGAAAACGCGGCGAATTTCGTCATGTAAATTTAGAAACTGACAAAATCGAATATGGAAACGCAATGTCTTACGTCTACAAATTTAGAGACATTAGAAAATCGGACAATGATGAAATTAAGTATTATATTCGTGGTATTCCAAGGATTGAAAGATATGCAGAGATTCACAGCCTTTGTTTGTGGTGTTTTTATGAATAAACTGTTATTAGGGAGGGGGATAATAGATGTTGAATACGTGAAATAATTCTAAAATAATTTTTGTGGTGTATCAAAATTCTGGTCTGGAAACCAACCGGTTTTTTTTAAACAACCAACATTCATTAAAATAGATCTTATGCGTATTTATAAACATTTTCGATTTGTTTTCTCCTTGTAATAGTTGAACTGTTGTTTTTATTATTTTATTTAAAACTGAGAAAAAGTTAAACAAAAATATGAGAGTAGAAGAATAAAGTATCAGCAAGTTAATTACCAGAGAGACATTTAAGTGGGAAATAAAATAAGGAAATATATCGATTGTATAATACTTAGAATATTTTCCTTTTCAGAGGAAGGACAATAAATATTAATAATGTTTTCATTTATGTGTAATTGTTATTGTAAACTGTGATATGTATATATAGATTGTGAATATAATAAAGATAAAACAAAAATGTGTTGTAGCTTGATATGCTAAAGGTCTTCAGTTCGAATCCTAGCATATACTCTAGATTTTTTCTACCTGAATTTCGATAGATAGTCTTTTCCGTATAATTAGTTATAAGTGTTATGGTGGATTTGACATTCCCGCCAAAATGTTACAGAACAAAGGAAAGCATGCATAACAAAGAAACTCAAACTGGGGTGATCTGTTTGGGGTGATCCAGCTCAGATCACCACTGTTAGAACAAAGGAGCTGGGATGTAATTTCGTTTGGGTTTTTTTTTTTTTTTTTGTCTACTTAAAGTTAACATTGTTAAACTGCTTGTACACTATTTTTATCATTTTTCGTTCATGATAATAAATGAGTTGAAGATATCTAATGTTGAAAAAATTATAGCTTTACAAAATGTCCATTCTTTCACATCAATGATATTTTGAATTTGTATACATTCAAAACCGTGCATTGAAAAATGATATGTCATGTTGAAAACCCTGACCTTTTATCGGTATGTTAGATCATTGAATGTTTTGATATAATTTTACTCAACGTATTTACCTGTTCAGAGCAGTATGTCTTTGTATTTCTCACCTTTAATTATTTATTGTCGATTCGTCTTTATTTTCTTCAAAAATGTTAAGACGTTAGATATTTTTGCTTTATCTACATCATTTGCCTAGCTTAATTTTTTATTGCATTTTATTAATGTATGTATTTGATTGAACGTTATCCCAGTAACAAATGCACAATATAGAAAGAAAGCAAGCAATCTAACCAAATCTTGCTATACATGCATTCGGAAATAAGCTTTAATTAAGAATGTTAAACCATTATTTCACAAGAGATCCTTAGAAAATTCTCTTTTTTTTTAACTGTTTGTAGAAAGATTATAGACTTTGTTTGTTAATAATCTATATCAAAAATAGCACGTGCTTGTTATCAAGAATTGACTCTACGTCTACACTTTAATTTTGGTGTCTATGGAATGCAATTCTATGAGACTGCCATACCCATGAGACGTTTAGCTAGCTATAAAAACATTTTTTATCTACCATGTTCTACATAAACAAATGCTTGTTCCAAGTCAGAATTTGATTGTTGTTTTTCATTCGTTTAATGTGCTTGAGCTTTTGAATTTGTCAGTTAAGAAAAGACTTTACATTCTGACTTTTCACTTTAGCCAATTTTTGGGGTTTTTTTTTTTTTTTAGTTATTTTACTTTTTATGGTTTCATGGAGTTAGAATATTCGACTGACGTAAAGCAAAATGTTTAATTTTAAATAGAAGCCTCCTTAAGAAAATCTGTGTATCTATTTCAGCACACTAGTAACAGGGTGAACTTTAAAAAGAACATAGTTTTGTTAAATTTGGGGTGTTCAAATAATTTAAATTAGATACGCAATGACTACGTGTTAAAGAAATAATCACATTGTGCCCATTCTGGTTCAAAACACTTTATATATTAGTCTTTCCCTTTAACATATTTCTGCAGAGCAATGATTAAAAGAAGTGTCGTATTACATTCATTTTCTGAAAATCGTTTCCGAAAATAAAGATTTTCAGAAAATTGATGAGATACAATACTTTTTTTAATCCTTGTTGTTAGGTTTACATACTTTGAAATGGACGTTCTTAATTAATTGCTGTTATCAGACTCGCTTCAATATGGGTAAGATATTGTAGACATAAAACTGAATTGAATAATATATGCACTTAGAGAGGTTTTGCAATTTGATTACGGACTTTCCGTTTTGGATTTTCCTCGGAGTTCGGTATTTTTGTTATTTTCCTTTATACTGATCTGTCTGTTAGACTCCCAATATGAACAGACTCTATACAATAAACAGATTGTTATTTTTTTAATGTTTAAACGATCAAGAATCATTTCATACTCCTTTTTTATGTGATTTGTAAATCCTGTTATCTATGCTGAATTAGTTTTTGACAAAATATTTCATATTGAATATAGAAAAACGGAATAGTGCGGCATTAAAACATCTGTTTGTGCAGACAAGTTATAGTAATATGTATTTGAAATATCGCCAACTAGCCATCTTCAAAAAAATATAACAATGCATAATTATCTATGACAAGTTGGATGTTTTTATGTCCCACCTACGATAGTAGAGAGGAATTATGTTTTCTGGTCTGTGCCTCCGTTCGTCCGTCCGTGCGTCCGTTCACTTCAGGTTAAAGTTTTTGGTCAAGGTAGTTTTTGATGAAGTTGAAGTCCAATCAACTTGACACTTAGTACACATGTTCCCCATGCTATGTTCTTTCTAATTGTAATGCCAAATTATAGTTTTGACCCCAATTTCATGGTCCACTTAACATAGAAAATGATAGTGCGAATTTCAGGTTAAAGTTTTTGGTTAAGGTAGTGTTTGATGAAGTTAAAGTTACATCAACTTGAAACTTAGTACACATGTTCCCTATGATATGATCTTTCTAATTTCAATTCCAAATTAAAGTTTTGACCCTAATGTCACGGTCCACTACACACCGAAAATGATAGTGTGAGTGGGGCATCCGTGTACTATGGACACATTCTTGTTCTTTATTGTTATTAGATAATATCTAACAGTGGCATAAACTTCGGTTTCAACAGCTGTAATAATTAATTGTAGATAAATAAGTTAAAAATGAAGCATAGTATTTGTTTGTTTTACGAAAACAAACTTTTTCAATTTCCATTCTCAATTTTATTTTGAATAATAATTCGTCATTGGTAATTGTTTTTGTTCAATATAATCAAAATAACCCAAAAACTTGGCTGATAATTGTTTTTCAATCAAAAACACACATTTTGGTACAGAAGCATGCAACCTATAACATGTATAATGGGACCTCTTTTGGGATGATAACACATGTGCTCGAAATATTCAAGTATCTGAAATAGTGTATCTGCTGATATTCATATTAAGATAGGGATCACATGGCCGACGGCAATCTTCGGATGTCATGGGACTAGTTGAAAAGATGGTTTTGAGTAAAAAAATATGTTGATTTTTCACAGTTGTATGCATTGCTTGTGTTTCAAATTAAAAACAGTAAAATTCTTACATGCGTGTTTCTATGTTTCAAGTCGAAATTGAGAGTTTTAATCTTTGCAGTAGATATAATACTTGCAGCTAGCTTATGCTTAAGATCAGTTATTATAATGAAGTCAACGAATTTGAATTAATGTGTATCATACATACACGTATATTATTACACGTGTTATATGTAATGTATACCACAAAAAATAACTGCTGTTTCATATTGTCTCTCTTTTAAATTTTTTCAGGTTCAGGTAGTTCTAAAACAAAACCCAAGGAGGAATTGGGTGACAACATGGTAACTAAACAATCTACGACAGATCATAATAATCATACCGTGAAACTATCTACTCCAATTACTGCTACTGCTCAGACGACAAGTAAGCTTTTTATAGTAATGGAACGATTATCTTCTTTGTGTTTTGATTCAATCAGATGCACGTCAGATGCACGTGTATATCAGGACGTTTTAACTTTAGTCTACTCAAAGGTTGAATATATGATTTGACCCACAATTTCGCGTCAGTTGGTCGTTAATCATTGTTATTTTTCTCTTATCCGAACTTTTTTTCTGTGATCACGTGCATTACCTATATTTTGTTACACATATCTATTGTACATATTTCAAAAATATCACAGCCTTAAATTATTTAGTTTTGTTGTATTTCTGTTCATTCTGTAATTGAGTGAGCGCAAAACCCATGCTGCGGCTTTTACTTACTAGGTTGAGATTATACACCTAATTGCTATTTTGTTCACCATTACTTTAAATTATAAATGTTCCAGTAAATATTATGAGATTTAATGTCCTCTCCGTTCACTCCACGGTAAAAGTTGTTGTATAAAGGTAGGACATCCAAACAAACATTTCTTTGTTAACAGTAAAACAGAATCATAAACGCTTTGAATGTTCAAATTCTTTTATGAACAGTAACTCGTAAGACAGATATTGCATGCATTATTATTTTAATTCCTATTCAAATATGCTACTGTCATAGTTTAAAAAAAAACATAGTTATAAATCAATGTAGAGTGTATGTTTTGCTTTTTACTTGCAGCAATTCAAACTGCAGTTGACGGGAAAAAAAGCAAACATAAAAAAACACGTAGAAAAAAGAGAAAAAATGTGTTGAACACCATAGCAAGAAAACCAAGGGGATCGGATACCTACGACATCGAAGGTGTTAGTGCAAACGACATTTTGAAATTTGTTATCACAACCTTTGAAAATGGCTGCACATTCGACGATTTCTCATTACAATGTGACCTTTTCCCTTCTTCTGTAGATATTCCACGGTGGTTTGAAAGTCATGCAATGCAATTTCATATTTTCAAAAACAACGAAAAGATAGAATACATCTTACCATATGTTAAAACCGCTGGCATTTGTTCTCAATATAACAATCCACATTTTCCTGGTAAATGTAATCGTGACAACTGTCGCTTCTTACACGTTTGTCGTCGGTTCGTAAGACACATATACTGCAATTTCAAAGGTTGCAGGCTCGCTCATGATTTTACAAATCCGGACAGTAGCCGACTCATAGCACAATTTGGGTTAGAGAATTTTAGCGAAAACCAAATTAAAAGAATCCTTAATAATCAATTCCCATCCATCTGTTGGGACTATAATTTTAACGAAAAATGCATAGTTGGTACGAAGAAATGTGTCAATTTGCATTTATGTGGTTCATATAAATTCGGAAAATGTGAAGAGCCATGCAAATTCAAACGAACTCACAAACTCAATAAAGATCATAACAAACGGATTCTCAGAGCATTTGAGATGATGAACTGGCCAGCAGATAAAGTCTTGAAAAACATCTACGTTCCACCTAAAAGAGTTCCCAGTTATCCGAGTAATGCTAAAGGTGACTCGGATCATTACAAAAACATTGACGACGATGATGACGATTTATATAAAGGAAGCGATTTCATTCACATGGATGAGAGTTTGGTTCCACCGAAGGCTGATAGTAGTGATGACAACTCAGATGAAGACGAATCGGATGAACTTTCTATTTGATGATTATTTTATGAATGTATTGAAGTTATTTCTTCATAGACAGAAAAAATATAATTCATTCCTTATAATTTTATTCTAACTTCTATTTTGAGCTGGAGTAAATCATGTCAAAAAAACAATTGATGGTCACATGAGAAAATCATGTATATGAGCTGATAGACAAAACAATGTCAGCCAATCATAATACACGTTACATTCAAAATTTAATTATTATGAAGTGTGCTGTGTATTTTTTGCTGTCATAGTATACAAATCCTTGCTGCCATCGAACACAATTTTGTTTTGTTATTCATTTTAGCTTATTATATTTTGTTCTCCCGAATAATTATTTTGTTTCCGTTTCCCTCATGTAGCTCGTTTGCTGTTGCGGTGCTTCTGTATCATTGTCTTTTAAATATTCTGAGTTGAGCGTTCCTTGGTATGATGTTAAATCCGGAAAGTGCTTTGTACTCCCAATGATTTGTATAATCTAACTATACAAATCCTTGATACTCCTGAAATTGATAAAGTGTTGTTTTATTAATTTTTTTTCCTATGTGTTGTATCGTGATGTTTTATCGTTTATCACAAATGTAATTTCTTGTATCCCTATTTGTTTATCTCTTTGAATCTTGTACTTTTTATAATTTTTATATTTATTTTCTTAGTTTCCTAACATTATGCTTTTATCATATGATTTTTACTATCAATATATTAAGTGGTCAATACATACTTGTTTGCAATAGGTTTTTCATGTAATGTTAATATAGACAGTTTTAACCCAAAAAAAAGGAGTAAAGTGTCGCGTAATTATTTAGTTGCCTTATTAGTTAATGGTGTTATGTGAATATTGAATAATACATGTTGATTTTTTCACTTCATAATATGTTGCACAATAAACAAGATGTACTTACAAATCGTCTTAGTCGTTTAGAAAGATACAAGTTCTCATTAAATAAATTTATACAAAATATCTAACGATAAGTGAACAGTTATGGATACCTTAATTGGTAGTTGCATTTCTACTCAAAATAAATTAAAAATAATGGTTAAATTCACTGCGGATCAATTTGCCTTCGATGTATAAACAAGTTAAATGTTTCATTTTTGCATGTATTTTTATGCCCCACCTACGATGGTCGAGGGGCAGTACGTTTTCTGGTCTGTGCCTCCGTTCGTTCGTCCGTTCGTTCGTTCGTCCGTTCGTTCGTTCGTCCGACTTCAGGTTAAAGTTTTTGGTCAAGGTAGTTTTTGATGAAGTTGAAGTCCAATCCACTTGAAACTTAATACACATGTTCCCCATGATATGATCTTTCTAATTTTAATGCCAAATTATAGTGTTGACCCCAATTTCATGGTCAACTGAACATAGAAAATGAAAGTGCGAAGTTCAGGTTAAAGTTTTTGGTCAAGGTAGTTTTTGATGAAGTTAAAGTCACAACTACTTGAAACTTAGAACACATGTTCCCTATGATATGATCTTTCTAATTTAATTCCAAATTAAAGTTTTGACACTAATGTCACGGTCCACTGAACATGGAAAATTATAGTGCGAGTGGGGCATCTGTGTACTATGGACACATTCTTGTTTTTCTCTATTTTCTATTGGTCTTCAAATATAATCAAGAGACAAATAGAGTTAAACTAACAGTCTTCACAATTTTCTCTGTGCATCAAGCAGCTGTATGAAGAATTGCGCTGATGAAAATGCGCAAATTCTTCTGAATCAGTTTAATTATTTTTCATTATGATTAACTGATGAGTCTCTTGTATTCTGGCTAACACAATTACCAGCCTGGTATCTTTGATAAAGTTTTTTTTCTCTCACCAGTTATTTAATGAATAGACCTGTATACATCTTCTATCAATTGGTATTTTGTTTTTCTTAAGGATCCTAAATAATTTCTACAAGTTAGAAAGCTTTGATACGTATTATATACAAGAGTTCAGGCTGAAATGTATCGCCTGCTTTAATGATCATTGATGCTATGTTGAAATACTTAAAGATGGGTTTTTTTCTACAAGTAGTACATACACTTATCATATTTTAAAGATCTATGATTATGAAGTCAGGGTCAGATAAATCATGTTAGACAGACATGTACACGTAACAATTATTCCATAATCCAAATTTAGTTTACCTTTTGCTTATGGTTGTTGCAAAAACGTACCAAAACACAAAATATCGTAAGGGTTCCGCGGAACCCAGTGTCTCGTCTACTTTATGTATCTAAACTGCTAACTGCAGACTGTATGTTATGTTAACTGGAAGAAAAATTGCAGACAGCATGTAATGTTAGCTGGAAGAAAAACTAAGTCCATATATGAGTAACAAACGAACAAACTGGAAATATTTTTTTTTCCAAAATTGCCATCTAGATACTTGCTTTTAATCATAAACAAGGTTCTGTCCAAGTTTGGTAGACATCCAGGATAGATCAGGATAGTTTAATACGGTTTTCATTTTTTTTTTTTAATTTAACCACAGAGTAAGTGTAAGGTTAACTGGCAGAAAAACTAAGTCCATTTATATGTAAAATGAAAATAAAAAATTACCTGGATACTATTTCACGATCCTAAACAAGATTTTGTCCAAATTTGGTAGAAATACAGGATAGTTTAAGAAAATTGTTAAAATTCGAAAAATGTAGCTATAGACTGAATGTAATGTTAACTGGTAGGAATACTAAGTCCATTCATAAGTAAAATACGAATAAACAGGATTTTTATTCTTATAATTTATTGATGGATACTATCTTATGATCATAAACAAACTTCTGCACATTTTCAGTAGAAATCCAGGATAGAAAATTGTTGTTCAAATTTTAAAAATGTAGCTACATATTAAATGTAATGTTAACTGGCAGAAAAACTAAGTCCATTTATATGTAAAATGAAAATAAAAAATTACCTGGATACTATCTCACGATCCTAAGCACGATTCTGTCCAAGTTTAGTAGAAATACAGGATAGTTTAAGAAATTTTTAAAATTCTAAAAATGTAACTATAGACTAAATGTAATGTTATCTGGCAGGAAAACTAAGTCCATTCATGAGTAAAATACGAATAAACAGGATTTTTTTTTTTTTTAATTGATTTTTAGATACTTTGTTATGATTATAAACAAACTTCTGTTCAATTTTGGTAGAAATCCCGGATAGTTCAAGAAAGTTAATAAAATTTCAAAAACTTTATCGAGAGTGAATATAAGTGGACGCCGCCGCCGACGATGACAACGGAATGTAGGATCGATATGTCTCGCTTTTTCGACAAAAGTCGAAGGCTCGACAAAAACTTACCATTGAAGTATAAACCATGAACAGTGGGTCAAAGTCATATTATACCTACCAGACAAACTTATTCACCTTACAATTAAATTAACCAAAACACCAAACACAATCACCAATGAACATTGACAATGACGTCAAGGTCATATAACATCTGCAAGATAGACAATTATACGTCATCATCTTTCCATACACTAAATAATGTTCATATTGATATATATAGACCAAAGCACACAAACTTATAATTGACCAAGTAACCATGAAACAAAGGCCAAGGTCAGATCAAACACACCAGCCAGACGTACAACTAACGATAATTCTATATATACCAAACATAATTGACTTACTGCTTATAGTATCTGAGTTAAAGCCCGGACCACCAGCCATTAATCTTGATCACTGTTTCATGATATGAGGTTGAGGTAAGGTGAAACCAAAACTAAGTACTTCTGAAGATGATCTTTCAAAAGTAGTGTTACGATACCAGAGTCATTTAAACTCAGAAGTTGAAAATAAACTGACAACGCCATGGCTAAATAAATGGAGAATGTTTCCCCATGGACACAGATGATGCCCACGCTTGCATACAACATTGTAAAGGGACATAACTCAAGAATAATGAATATGACGCTACACAAATTTGTTAGTGATCTGAGTTTTGTGGTAATAAGTAGTGTGTATAGGTTTCATAATGTTTGGTTGGGGCAAACTTAAGTAACAGAACGGAAACTAAAGATTTTGCAAATTTTCGATTTATAAAGGACATAACTCGATAATGATTAAAGTGACGCCCCAAAAATTCAAGTTGTGGTATTAAATAAACATTGTGTATAATTTTCATAACATTTGGTTGAGGCAAACTCAAGTTAGAGAACGGAAACCAATTTTTGGACGTATGGACAGACAGACAAAAAAAAGGTAAAACATAATACTCCTTCTGCTACAGCTGGGGAATAAAAAGAAAATGTTTCGCTGAGCGCAGCCTGATATGACAGCAGAGATCAAACCCTAAACAGTTTGGGCAAGTTTGGACACAATATTCAAGCTTGATACTGTCTGATTTGTTTTGGATTGTGGTCAAATTTTTGACATAATACAGGTTTCTGACACAAAATTAATGTAGTTAAGAATCCTGTACCAAGTCAGGAATATGACAGTTGTTGTCCATTCGTTTGATGTGTTTTTCATTTGGTTTACCCATGTGATTAGGGCTTTTCCGATTGAATTTTTCTCGGAGTTCAGTAATTTTGTGATTTTACTTTTTTGCACAATAATGTGCAATAGAAGAGTTCTTCTTGAAACTGTAGAAAAAAATGACAATTTCAAACTTTTAGAAGAAAAAAAATATGAACCCCCTAAAAGAAAATTGGGAAAACAATCCCCCCTATCTAATTACCCCCAAAACTCTTCAATCGCAACCTTCACTCTGTGATATGGAACCTTCAGAGAGATCCATACATTATTGTCTGGAAACTATATTATTGATATTTACAGTTTATCTCTATCTATAATAATATTCAAGATAATAACCAAAAGATACTAATGTTCTTAAAATTACCAATTCAGGGTAGCAGCCCAGCAACAGGTTGCCCAATTGGTCTGAAAATTTCAGGACATATAGATCTTAACCTAATGACCAATTGTATTCACAGCAGATTTGCTCTGAATGCTTTGGTTTCAGAGATATCAGCCAAAAACTGCATTTAACCCTATGTACTATTTTTAACCATGTCAGCCATCTTGGTTATATTGTTAACAAGAGGCTGTCACAACGCCAGCAAACCGGATTTATTAACATTTACTTGTGTCCTGGCAATATCACAAGAACCATTACTATGAATGGTGAAAGTGAAAATCGTCAATAACAAATTTGACCTCCATTTTGTCATCAGTAACAACATATAAAAATTTGAAAAGCTTTGGTTGAATAGTTCATGAGAAAATGCACGGACACGACTGGAAACACCATTTTTCAATCTTTCAAGAACCATAACTCCTGAACGGTAAAAGTCAAAATCGTCTTTATTGAACTAAACCTCTATTTTGTCAACAGTGACAACATATTAAAATTAGGGAAGCTTTGGTAGAACAGTTCATGTGTAAATGCACGGACACGACTGGAAACTCCATTTTTCAATCTTTCAAGAACCATAACTCCTGAACGGTAACAGTCAAAATCGTCATTATTTAACTTGACCTCCATTTTGTCATCAGTAACAACATATTAAAATTTGGGAAGCTTTGGTAGAACAGTTCATGCGTAAATGCACGGACACGACTGGAAACTCCATTTTTCAATCTTTCAAGAACCATAACTCCTGAACGGTAAAAGTCAAAATCGCCATTATTGAACTTGACCTTCATTTAGTTGTCAGTAACAACATTTCTAAATTTGGGAAGCTTAGGTAAAACAGTTCATGTGTAAATGCACGGACACGACTGCAAACTCCATTTTTCAATCTTTCAAGAACCATAACTCCTGAACGGTAAAAGTCAAAATCGTCATTATTGAACTTGACCTTCATTTAGTTGTCAGTAACAACATATTAAAATTTGGGAAGCTTAGGTAAAACAGTTCATGCGTAAATGCACGGACACGACTGGAAACTCCATTTTTTCAATCTTTCAAGAACCATAACTCCTGAACGGTAAAAGTCAAAATCGCCATAATTGAACTTGATCTCCATTTTGTCATCAGTAACAACATATTAAAATTTGGAAAGCTTAGGTAGAACAGTTCATGCGTAAATGCACGGACACGACTGGAAACTCCATTTTTCAATCTTTCAAGAACCATAACTCCTGAACGGTAAAAGTCAAAATCGCCATTATTGAACTTGACCTTCATTTAGTTGTCAGTAACAACATATTAAAATTTTAAAAGCTTTGATTGAACGGTTCATGAGTTAATGCACGGACAACATTTGATTCCCGCCCGACCGCCCGCCCGCCCGACCGACCGACCGGGCGACGTACATCCCCAAATCAATAACTGACATTTTTGTCACAAAAATCCGGTTTAAAACGGCAAAATTGCCTTAAAATTACCAATTAAGGGACAGCAACCCAACAAGGTGTAACCCGGTTTCTCCGATTCATCTGAAAATTGCAGGGCAGATAGATCTTGACCTGATAAACAATTTAATCCCTTATCAAATTTGCTCTAAATTCTTTGGTTTCAGAGATATAAGCCAAAATATACGTTTTATTCCCTTGTTCTATTTTTAGGCGTGGCGGCCATCTTGGTTGGTAGGCCGGGTCATCGGACACATTTTTTAAATTAGTTACCCCAATGATGATTGTGGCCAAGTATGGTTAAGTTTGGCCCTGTAGTTTCAGAGAAGATTTTTGTAAAGTTAAAGACGACGGACAACTACGGACGACGAGTGATGAGAAAAGCTCACTTGGCCCTCAAAACAACCTAACTTTTAAACTAGGTTTAGCTGGTTTGAGATTCTCTTTATTGACTTTTATATTTGCACTATGTCTTATGCAAAATAATTTAGAGCTATAAACACCAAACTCCTTCAACTATTGGCAGAAATCAAATATTGCATCTAACAATTTTTTTACATCTCGTTTAAATTGTTTTACATTTGTCTTTTCATTTCCTTGTACAACTTGCTGTGCTGTTTGCGTTTTGCTCATTGTTGTAGGCTGAACAAGGGCTACTGACTTTTAGGTAACTTTTTGAAGTGGAAAGTTGTCTCATTAGAAATCATACCACATCTCCTTACTTTTATATTAGTAATTCATGTTGGCCATTTTATATGTACAATATATTTAACGTTAGTTTATTGCTAATTCTGGATATACATTCATATCATGTGCTTTTTCACTTTTCACAAAACATGACTTAAATGAAACATTCTCTCTTAGCTCGGACAATGTAAACTTTTCACCAGATATATTATGAAAATTTGCACTCTTGCCCAAATAATTCACTTGATTCTGACTCAGGCAAGTGTCAAAGTTCATATGGTTCAAAAGCATCCAAATCTGTAAAATTGCAGATGTGTTAAATTTCTGTCTACTCTTATCCCATAAGTCAGATGGACCACTTTTCAAAAGAACATCGTGTTCATAGTCATACATGTAAACAAAATAATAATTTGGCGTCAATACTAAAGTAGGTATCAATGTACCATTCAATGCTATATTTTGACAACGTTTCTTCATATTTGAACAGGAATATGCAAATGTAATACACTGAGCAAGAGCATGACTTGTCATGGCAACTTCTTCATCTTTGGTCTTTTCATCGATTTCCGAGCATAGTTCATTTTCAAAATCTCTGCTTTGATTATTTGTTCTTCCATCTTCGCTTATCATCACACAGTTTTGCTGTAATTCATTATCAGCTGATAAAACAACATCAGGTCTTCCGTACCAAAATTTTTCATATCCTTGGAAAAAAAAGAAAAGTACACAAATGTATGTAAAATTAATACTAATATTATATAAAAGGGCATAGGAAATTGTTTTTTTTTTTTGTTCTTAGGAATGGCCCATATTATTTCTATGCAGAACAAGTTTTATAAGAATAGTTCTTCCAATCACATATTATGTAGACAGTATACATTGTACATGATATATATTTGATATATGATACATAGAATTAATCACATTTGTTAAAACCTTTTCCCTTTCACTCAAAGATAATTAAAATTCCTTTTTTTATTATTCACTGTTGAACACAAATTCATTTTTACATTTCATGTATTTAATAAAAAAAACAATTCAGGTTTTAAGTTTTCCCGACAGATGTACAGTTTAAGAATTAGTAAAACTGTGAAATAGTGGTAAAACCTCTAGCTTGGCAATTACATTCTATAAAGGTCAAGTCATGTTTATGTCGTGTACAAGTTGCGATTTTTTACAGGTTATAACATGTACAAAAATATTGTACATGTTATAACTTGTATAATGCAAAAATACAAGTTATAACATGTACAAAAGTACCTCGTACATGTTATAACCTGTACAAAATATTGCTTAAAAATGGTTTTAACTTGTACAAAATCGGAAAATAAGGATATGTTTCTATTATCGCAACAGATGTTATTGACCTCAATAATATTTTCATAACTTTTTTTTTATTCCTTCATGTTAGTGTGTTTTGTCCTTTTTTGATACAGTTAATGTCCAGGGGTCGGTATTACAAAGCATTCCTAAGACTTGTCATAAGATATATCTTAGGACATGTCTTATGATCCTCTTATGACTATCTTTGAACATATCTTTATTTGATGAATTATAATTGTGAGTGTCCACTTTGAAGGCAAAAGTAAAATAATTTTATTCTAGTTGACACTAAAAGACATAAGAGGATAGCTAGGACTGATGTGTCTACAAATAAATTGGGTATGCGTCTAAAAGACAACAACCAGCCCATGGAGCAGACAACATCCAAAGGACACAAATACATGCTTTCAAAGTAGAGGATCAGGCGCGTAGCTCCGTATACGCTAACACGCAGTTGCGTGCACATCGATTCGGCATGCAAAAAAAAAAATGGCAAAATAAAAATTTATATATTGAATGTTAAAGGAAACACCTATGTTGTCACTTTTTTAATTGATGAAATATCATTAAATAACGGCATTTGGTTTAAAAATAAAAGTGTTATTGGAGATTATGACAAAATCGGACAGTAACTTGTATCTTTTACAAGATTTGAATTTGTAATACTCAGTCTAAGACATGTAGTTTTTGGAGCACATTTTACAGTGTACGGTTAATCAGTTTGGAATGAGATTACCAATCGGCATTAGTATTATCAAAACCCTTCGATATCGTTGAAAATATACCGAGGCGATGTGGTCGAAAGACTACCAGAGCCAATCACCCTGCAAACACGCCAAAACAGTATTGGAAAGTCTCATTATTTTTTGCGTATGTTGAAAACAAATGTACGATCAACAATGAACGACGACAGTTACTAGCATTATTGCATATTCATCGGTATTTCAGTGTAAATATTGACAATTAAAGTAATAGAGAAGTTTGTATCTGCCTAGACCCCTGAGGAAGTATATTTTAAACATCAAAATAACATTCGCCTCATGCAATGATCTTATAGTTTATATAAAAAATTGAGTTATAAATTTACATAAGTCATGCTGAAGACAAAAAATGTTGAAGAGTAGATTTAAAGATATTGATAATGAAGCGTGGTCCAATGAAAAGTATTTCAGCTCTCTCTTGCTTTTACAGAGTAAGCATATAGACATTGTTTTAGTCTTTAGTTAGATATAGGAAGGTGCGATTGTTTTAGTCTATAAAACGAGAGGGAGGAGTATTACCCAAAATTATTAGGCATCGTTCATTAAATTTTTGGAAGAATTTAGTTTCTAGTATCTAATGTAATTGTCATTGAGGAAATGCAAGCTTTTAGTAAATAGTGTAACACTTATTTAAACCATGATGGACTATATAAAACATACAATTATATGAAAACTAATTTTGCCAACATAAGTCATGAAATATATATTTCTGAAACTTTGCGATGATTGTCCTCTACAGAAAAAGACACGTTCTGGCCTATTTATTGTTGTTCTTTATGCATTGGTGAATTTAAAAGTATATTTTACTTTATTAAGATTTATCTTAAATTTTGTACAAGTTAAAACCATTTTTAAGCAATATTTTGTACAGGTTATCATGTATGAGGTACTTTTGTACATGCTATAACTTGTATTTTTACATTATACAAGTTATAACATGTACAATATTTTTGTACATGTTATAACCTGTACAAAATTGCAACTTGTACACGACATTTATATCATGAAAATGTACAAAAATGTATGACAGCTTTATTTACCATATCTGTTTTGCTCATTGTTTAAGGCTGTATAGGAGCCATATTGACTTTAATACACATACAATTTACTCGTATTAAGTACTTATCATATTACAATGTATAAACAAAAACATGTAACAAATATACTGACCTAATCCAGTATGTCCATATTCTATAGTTTTTTGACAATTGACAGCATTAAAGCAAGGACAAAACAAAGGCTTGTCAGTCAAATCTCTACTAGTAATGTGTTCTTTTCCAAGCACTAATTTACTAAGAAGGTGGTTTGTAAGTAGAGCAGTCACATAGCTTTGGGGTTTATCATCAAAAATATCTCTGCCTTTTCTTTTTAAACATCTTTCATGGTACTCTGAAAATACAATTTTTTTGTAGAACGATATAGAAAATGAAATTGTAAAAGGGTAATAGCTAAGTGTTAACTTAATCATGTTTATTGTATTTAGCATGTTTAGCATGTTTAGTCATGTTAGTGACATAAATGAAAAGTTAAAATAAGCATGAGAAACAACTCCTTGTTAAAAAAGATAGGTTCCTATGATACTGAAGGTTTGTTATGTTTCTAGGGTTTCCTAAATATAATATTTAATTGAAAATATTATCTCGTAAAACACTTTGTAATAAGATGCCATCATGGTCACCGTCCCTCAGTTGTACGGGAATTAATATTACATACACATGTGTACATGTACTTACGGCACATTAATTATTTCTATACTACCCTAACAGTCAGGGGACTTACTTAAATAAGTGATTTTCTAAATCACTGATTTAAGTAACATTATTTCCATAAAGGTTGGAAGTTAGAGTTGTCTTTCTTTAATAATCACCTATTTAAGTAGTACAAATTAATCACTAGAAGAAGTGATTTAATTTTACTGTAGCTTTAAATATAGAATACTAATGATCCAGGGACTAATTATGTTTCTAAACTTATCAGAACCAACATCTGTGTTGTCTAGGATGACCAGGTCATTTCAGGTGATGACCTTGTACTGAATCTAGGATGATGACATATAAATCACTTGTTTAAGTATCAGACCTCAATTTCCTTCCCAAAAATCACTTCTTTAAGTATCATTCTTTTAATAATCCCTACTAATTTCAACACCCCTGAACAGTGAGATTTTTATCGCAAACAGTAGAATTTTATTACATAATCTGAAAGATGAAACCTTGAACTTCACAGGAAAAATACTCCCACTGCTGGGAAAAATCTTTTTAGAAAGTATCAGTTCATTATGTAAAGCCATTATTATAACATTTTTTCAACTAAAATAGAATTTTCAGCTAAATGATAGCATCAAAGGCAGAAACCTTTCTACTTAAAAGAAGCAAAAAGTTTATTTTTTTTAAACTTTACTAATTAAAAGATATTATTTAAACCTATGTGTTTAAAATTTGGAAAAAAATACAAAATTCCAATTTGTGACAAAACCACGATTTTGCTACTCAAATAAGTGATTTAAAAATCACCTATTTCAGTAAGTCCCCTGACTGCCTAAAGAATGACGATAATGAAAGTGCTTGAAATTTTTAAAACAGCAGTGATATAGGAGCACCTCCTATCTGGTAAATGATGTCATAAAGGCATGTGAAATTGATGATCTTTTCCAGTGAAAGACATGATTCCAAAAATGATGTATTATTTAGAAAGTCTGGGCTAGTGCTCACTTGAGAGAGTTGGCTTGCTTCCACTTGTCGAACCCTTACCTTGCTTCAGGAAGATTTGGAAGTACATGGTGGGTCTCATTAGGGTCTAAGTGGGACGAGGGATTGTCAATTTTTTGTAAGCGTGACACCATGGACACTAGTCGAAATAATTATGACGTCTTGAAAGGCTGAACATTATAATTTTTTTCTTTGAAGTAAGGCGTCAAAGAAAAAAATTATAATAGCCTTTCAAGACGTCATACAAATGTAATTATTTGGACTACATGGATACGATGAATGTCAAATTATTGTGCTGCGAAAACAGGAAATGAAGTCTAGTGGGGCACAGGATATTACAAAAAAATATAATTGCTTACGTACATAGTGTAATCAGAATACCAGAATCTTACAAAACAATGAGAGGGATCTGGGATCAGAAATCAGAATCCCCCAATGAGACCCCCTGCATGTTCATTTTTAAACAGTTAAAAGGGACCTGAAACAGGAAGGTGAATGGTTGAACTGAAAGAGCATTGATACACTAGTTAGTTCAAACCTATTTTGCTGAAAAATTTGTAAAGTTGTAAAAATGCTGATGTTCGATTCACATCCACTGGATCTGAAAGATCTACTTCTAACTTTCTGTTAATGTAATTGTTCAAAAAGTCAAATCCATCATTGTACATTCCTTTGATAGAAACTGCAGGAATTATCTTTCCTTGTTCTCCTGATTCCTCGACTGTACAAGTAAATTTTTCACACCGTATGTGTGCACCACTGAAACTCTTGCCAAATTCACATGTTCTTATTTTCAATGGTGTCAACTTTAGATCTGTGTATGTATTCAACGCATCAGAAATGTCGTTTTGAGTGTTTTTCGTTTTATATGATATATGCACTTTTATCAAACAGTTAACAGTGAGGTGATCACTTCGTCTGAGTAAACTCTTCGTTATCAAATGTTTTGCCATTCTACATTGAAAAGCATGAAAAGAATTCATTATTTTCATCCTGACGTAAGGTGCACTGTTGAGAACGGGGAAAGAAATTTGTAGATTGATGTTAGTTTGTATGCTTAATGTATCTTCCTCTTTTGAATGGAGCACCATCATCGGTAATGACATAAAGGAGGACTTATAACAATGTATCGTAAAAAAAATGTGATTTAATCCCCCGGACTCTATGGGTTAACGAAGAATTCTAGTCAAATCGGCACCCGGTTAAATCGGCACCTGGTATAGTCAAATTGACACCTAGTCAAACGTTATGCCTAAACGTCAATACAATAATTCAATTATTTATTTCAAGTATGCTTTTAATTTAACTGCTGGAATCATTCTCAAATCAAATTAAAATGATGAATAACGTTGGCTTTTTTGCATATGTTTTGAAGTGAAGACTGATGCATAGCTTAGTTTCCATTGGCAATAATACCATTTCTCCTTATTTTTATATTATAAGTTGTATAAAATCCCATACAATTTGTGTAATTTTAAATTACTATAAGAATTTTTTAGTTTAGTTTGACATATCTCAGCTTTTATTTGTACAGCAATGTGAGAACCTGGTTCACCTGGGTTGACATGGCACGTCTTCTGGCCTGGTCTGAAGATGTCACCATCTTGAATCACTGTTGCTGGACAGTTGAGTGTCTTTGACCATTTTGTGCACCGCCACAAAGTATGGTCATTCTTCTGTTTATGAAATTATACGACCCCCCCCCCCCCCCCCCCAAAAAAAAAAACCCAACCTAAATCCGCTAGTGATACTTGTATCTGAGATATGGATTTGACCACCAAAACGTAACCTTGATTACTGATCCATGAAATGAGGTCGAGGTCAAATGAAACTGTGACTGTATTACAGTCATGGGATACGCACATACCCGAAATATATTCATCCTATATTACTCACAATAAAAGAGAAATTAACATTACAAAATTCCTAACTTTTTTTTCAAGTAGTTCATACTGAACCATAAAAATGAGGCCAAGGACAATCGACATATGAGAGATGGAAACTTCGTAACATAAGGTATCTGTACACAAAGTATGGGGCATCCAGATCTTTAACCATCTAAACTTAAAAGTTTTGAAGAAGTTAATAAACGCCGCCGTCGCCGCCGCCGGATCACTATCCATATGGAGAACTTTCTGCGACAATAGTCGCAGGCTCGACAAAAGCTATGTTGTTGCCTATATGGGTTGCTCAATAATAAAGTTTCTTTTATTTGTTGCATCGCTTGATTGGTTGACCTAGCGCTATCTTGAAATTTCAGTATCTAGTAAACTTTTTTCCATTATAGATACATGTATTTAGATATTACACAAAGCCTTATAATCAAGGCCTTCAACAATGAGCAAAACTCATACCGCATAGTCAGCTATAAAAGGCCCGAAATGAAATTGTAAAACAATTCAAAAGAGAAAACTAACGGCCTTGTTTATGTACAAAAAATGAACAAAAAACAAATATTTTACACATCAACAAACGACAACCACTGAATTACAGCATCCTGACTTGGGTCAGGAACATACATACAGAATGTGGCGGGGTTAAACGTGTTTGCGGGATCATAAGCGCTTATGTCAAAAATTGCATGATCTTTCATGTCGTGCACGTTTAAAGCCATGATTTCTTAATAAGTTGAACTAGGATTTTTTTTTATCTCTTTTATTAATAAAAATTTCAGACAAGTCGATTCTTCTGTCTTCTGCTTTTAATATCTGAAAAAAGAAATAATTGTTATGAATTAAAAAGGCTGTTATTTTTTTAGATGTATCGTTTATTGTACCTTCTATATCTTTTTTTTTTGCCAAATAGAGGTCTTAAATATATTTTAATTGCAAAATAAAATTAATTGGTTTATCAAGTTGGCTGATTTTGTATGATAAATGTCCAGTGGCAAGTAGTATACATAATTAATTTTAGAAAAACATACCGTAGTATTTTTAATCCTTAGAATTTTTGTAATTTTTTAAGTTCCTTGTCCTTTTTCTTGTCAAACAATCGGTATCGTATTCTGTAAATCTATAAATACACAAGACTTCAATATAAAGTCGCAAAAAACAGATTATAAGCTTTGCAAATATAAACAGCTCATACATTGGGGCCCTTTATAGCTTGTTGTTCGGTGTGAGCCAAGGCTCCGTGTTGAAGGCCGTACGCGTATATTGACCTATAATGGTATACTTTTTTTTAATTGTTATTTGGATGGAGAGTTGTCTCATTGGCACTCACACCACATCTTCCTATATCTTTATACATATAGTTTGTTCTCAAACAAACACAATTCTTCAATTTTACGATACTTACAAGATTCATTTAGCGAGGAAAGAAAAATTGAGCAATGAAAAAGGGTCTAAAAACTTCAACGTTTAAGTGGACGATACCAGAATCTAAAGTCCTCATACAGGTATCTGTTGCAGTAATAGTAATTATATTTACATTCTTATATGACCATTCACAACAAAAAATACGGAAAGCTGACATAACAGCTATATAGTCATGTATCACAAACAAATAACAGGCTTAAAAAGTGGAATCTTCTGTATCTGTTATAATAATTTAATTTTTGCAATCCGTTTTTTTTTTTCTGTTATAAATTTCAAACTATTTCCTTTGAAACTGTTCACAATAGTCAATATTTTTTTCTGTTTTACCATGTTAAAATGTCATTAACAGTAAAAAAAAAATAGATTGTCAGGCCATTTTTGAACCCCTCATTTTTTACACATACTTACCAGATGAACAAGAGGCCAACAAAAGCACCCTTCTGGTTGAACCTGCTCTACTGTGGTAACATTTTCGTCATTGTCAATATTGTCGTCTGCTGTCAACGGCTTCACTACAGACGACAGGAATCCAGACATTTTTACAGGAGGTTTGACAAATACATCCTTGGTTTCTGCTTGTCCTTCATTCAAGACGACCGTGCCCATTTCTGTCTTCTTCTGGTCCGTTTGTGTGTTACCACAATTGATCGGTGATCTGGAAGATTTACGTTCATTTGCAACTTGTTTTACAACAAAAGCGCAATTACTTCTACTATTAATTTTATTTTCAACGTCATCATGGGTAAAATCTTCAATATAACGGTTGTAGTTAGTATTCACGAAATCATGAAGCTTGAATGAAAAGCTTAGCCATTTTGGTGTTACCTCAGTTGCAAAGCTTTTGGCGCCTTCACTTATTGTTGCGTCCTCTGTATTGTTTTGTAATCCAGTATGAATATTGTTGTCCTTATTTTCACCGTGTTCTTTCTCCTCCTGGATTCCGAAACATTCACTTCCACAATATGCGATTTGAAAACTCATAATTGCTAGAAAAAATGAACACCGTCGTACAACAAATGTTTGCAGACTATAAATATAGCCTTAGCAACAACAATCTTGCAACGTCATCATTCGTTTTATGACGTTCGGTCATTATAAGTCTAAGCGCAACACTTTGCATCCGTATTGTATTGTATCTTCGATATGTTGCTGCCAAATAAATTTCACTTTCAATGTTGTAAAAAACTTATTGGACTGCCGCCTTCGTTCAAAGTGCATTATATATGTATACACCACTCAAATTGAGTGATGGGGTTAAAGCCAATGCAAAACTGCAAAGTTATAACATTGGGCAAACATCTGACTGAAAACGATTTCAAAACAATTTCAATAAAGTTTTTCGCAAGATTTTTAGTACAAGCTCTCTCAAATGTTTGGTTTGCGAAATATATCACGCAAAAGGTTTGCGATAACGCAAACATTTGCGATATAAGGCAAATATTTGTTTAATTTTATTTCTTATTGAAGATTTAAAGGAAACATCAGTTATTGATGAAGGAAGCTGTTTATATTAAAATGTATCACCTTTGTAGTCACTGCAAAGTTAAATGCTTGAATATTAAAGAAAGAACATGTGAAAAGGTTCTAGGTATTTTTATTGATGGATCTCTATCTTGGTCTTCTCATATCGATTATATAATAAAAAAAAATAACTCTTCTAAGCTTTATTAAAAAGATTAAAAAAAATATTTAAATCACAAAGCTATACAAATGTACTAAAACGCTTACGTTTTACCTCTTAACTTGAATTATTGTTGTTCAATATGGGTAAACAGTAATAACTTTCTATTAGAAAAAAATACTTTAAACAGCTAAAAGAGGGCAGCAAGAATAATTGTAGACGAACCTGATTACACCAAACCTTCAAGCGAATTATTTCACGAATATAACATTAATGTGCCGATCACACAAAGAATACTTTATTAAAATGCAATCTTTATGTAACACGCTTTCTCATTGACTCTTGTTAAGCGTACAATTACAATGTACCCGTCGGAGCCGCTTCACAAAATTCCTTGCGCATGTATCTTGTGACATAAATTCTTCGCAAAACAATAACAATGGCTACGTCAGACGACGATTTTGACATGCCAGAACTGGATCTTTTGGGCCCGTTGATACCAAACTTCCACTTGAAAACAGATGTTTTGGATGGGTTAGAATCAGCTGTATAAGGCAAAACATGGCTTAGCTCCAGAATATATGTACAGTCTTATATTGTAAACTTCTGCAAATCAAAAATACAATTTGAGATTTTCATCCTCAGATAATTTTAAAATTCCAAAACCAAATACAGAGTTGTGCAAGTTTAGTTTCTCGTACACAGGACCAAAAGTATGGAATGCTCTTCCTAATTCAGTTTTAAAAAATCAAATATAGTATCAGAATCTAAACATAACTACAAATCTATGTATTTTTAACATTACCATGATAGTTTTGCTGTAATGCCATTTATCATCATTGTTTATTGTATCTTTGAATTGTATTTAATCTTTATTTATCATTATTATTGAATATGAATTGTTTATTTCTAATGTAATCATTATTGTGTTTTCAAGTAGTTCATACTGAACCATAAAAATGAGGCCAAGGACAATCGACATATGAGAGATGGAAACTTCGTAACATAAGGTATCTGTACACAAAGTATGGGGCATCCAGATCTTTAACCATCTAAACTTAAAAGTTTTGAAGAAGTTAATAAACGCCGCCGTCGCCGCCGCCGGATCACTATCCATATGGAGAACTTTCTGCGACAATAGTCGCAGGCTCGACAAAAGCTATGTTGTTGCCTAATATATGGGTTGCTCAATAATAAAGTTTCTTTTATTTGTTGCATCGCTTGATTGGTTGACCTAGCGCTATCTTGAAATTTCAGTATCTAGTAAACTTTTTTCCATTATAGATACATGTATTTAGATATTACACAAAGCCTTATAATCAAGGCCTTCAACAATGAGCAAAACTCATACCGCATAGTCAGCTATAAAAGGCCCGAAATGAAATTGTAAAACAATTCAAAAGAGAAAACTAACGGCCTTGTTTATGTACAAAAAATGAACAAAAAACAAATATTTTACACATCAACAAACGACAACCACTGAATTACAGCATCCTGACTTGGGTCAGGAACATACATACAGAATGTGGCGGGGTTAAACGTGTTTGCGGGATCATAAGCGCTTATGTCAAAAATTGCATGATCTTTCATGTCGTGCACGTTTAAAGCCATGATTTCTTAATAAGTTGAACTAGGATTTTTTTTTATCTCTTTTATTAATAAAAATTTCAGACAAGTCGATTCTTCTGTCTTCTGCTTTTAATATCTGAAAAAAGAAATAATTGTTATGAATTAAAAAGGCTGTTATTTTTTTAGATGTATCGTTTATTGTACCTTCTATATCTTTTTTTTTTGCCAAATAGAGGTCTTAAATATATTTTAATTGCAAAATAAAATTAATTGGTTTATCAAGTTGGCTGATTTTGTATGATAAATGTCCAGTGGCAAGTAGTATACATAATTAATTTTAGAAAAACATACCGTAGTATTTTTAATCCTTAGAATTTTTGTAATTTTTTAAGTTCCTTGTCCTTTTTCTTGTCAAACAATCGGTATCGTATTCTGTAAATCTATAAATACACAAGACTTCAATATAAAGTCGCAAAAAACAGATTATAAGCTTTGCAAATATAAACAGCTCATACATTGGGGCCCTTTATAGCTTGTTGTTCGGTGTGAGCCAAGGCTCCGTGTTGAAGGCCGTACGCGTATATTGACCTATAATGGTATACTTTTTTTTAATTGTTATTTGGATGGAGAGTTGTCTCATTGGCACTCACACCACATCTTCCTATATCTTTATACATATAGTTTGTTCTCAAACAAACACAATTCTTCAATTTTACGATACTTACAAGATTCATTTAGCGAGGAAAGAAAAATTGAGCAATGAAAAAGGGTCTAAAAACTTCAACGTTTAAGTGGACGATACCAGAATCTAAAGTCCTCATACAGGTATCTGTTGCAGTAATAGTAATTATATTTACATTCTTATATGACCATTCACAACAAAAAATACGGAAAGCTGACATAACAGCTATATAGTCATGTATCACAAACAAATAACAGGCTTAAAAAGTGGAATCTTCTGTATCTGTTATAATAATTTAATTTTTGCAATCCGTTTTTTTTTTTCTGTTATAAATTTCAAACTATTTCCTTTGAAACTGTTCACAATAGTCAATATTTTTTTCTGTTTTACCATGTTAAAATGTCATTAACAGTAAAAAAAAAATAGATTGTCAGGCCATTTTTGAACCCCTCATTTTTTACACATACTTACCAGATGAACAAGAGGCCAACAAAAGCACCCTTCTGGTTGAACCTGCTCTACTGTGGTAACATTTTCGTCATTGTCAATATTGTCGTCTGCTGTCAACGGCTTCACTACAGACGACAGGAATCCAGACATTTTTACAGGAGGTTTGACAAATACATCCTTGGTTTCTGCTTGTCCTTCATTCAAGACGACCGTGCCCATTTCTGTCTTCTTCTGGTCCGTTTGTGTGTTACCACAATTGATCGGTGATCTGGAAGATTTACGTTCATTTGCAACTTGTTTTACAACAAAAGCGCAATTACTTCTACTATTAATTTTATTTTCAACGTCATCATGGGTAAAATCTTCAATATAACGGTTGTAGTTAGTATTCACGAAATCATGAAGCTTGAATGAAAAGCTTAGCCATTTTGGTGTTACCTCAGTTGCAAAGCTTTTGGCGCCTTCACTTATTGTTGCGTCCTCTGTATTGTTTTGTAATCCAGTATGAATATTGTTGTCCTTATTTTCACCGTGTTCTTTCTCCTCCTGGATTCCGAAACATTCACTTCCACAATATGCGATTTGAAAACTCATAATTGCTAGAAAAAATGAACACCGTCGTACAACAAATGTTTGCAGACTATAAATATAGCCTTAGCAACAACAATCTTGCAACGTCATCATTCGTTTTATGACGTTCGGTCATTATAAGTCTAAGCGCAACACTTTGCATCCGTATTGTATTGTATCTTCGATATGTTGCTGCCAAATAAATTTCTCTTTCAATGTTGTAAAAAACTTATTGGACTGCCGCCTTCGTTCAAAGTGCATTATATATGTATACACCACTCAAATTGAGTGATGGGGTTAAAGCCAATGCAAAACTGCAAAGTTATAACATTGGGCAAACATCTGACTGAAAACGATTTCAAAACAATTTCAATAAAGTTTTTCGCAAGATTTTTAGTACAAGCTCTCTCAAATGTTTGGTTTGCGAAATATATCACGCAAAAGGTTTGCGATAACGCAAACATTTGCGATATAAGGCAAATATTTGTTTAATTTTATTTCTTATTGAAGATTTAAAGGAAACATCAGTTATTGATGAAGGAAGCTGTTTATATTAAAATGTATCACCTTTGTAGTCACTGCAAAGTTAAATGCTTGAATATTAAAGAAAGAACATGTGAAAAGGTTCTAGGTATTTTTATTGATGGATCTCTATCTTGGTCTTCTCATATCGATTATATAATAAAAAAAAATAACTCTTCTAAGCTTTATTAAAAAGATTAAAAAAAATATTTAAATCACAAAGCTATACAAATGTACTAAAACGCTTACGTTTTACCTCTTAACTTGAATTATTGTTGTTCAATATGGGTAAACAGTAATAACTTTCTATTAGAAAAAAATACTTTAAACAGCTAAAAGAGGGCAGCAAGAATAATTGTAGACGAACCTGATTACACCAAACCTTCAAGCGAATTATTTCACGAATATAACATTAATGTGCCGATCACACAAAGAATACTTTATTAAAATGCAATCTTTATGTAACACGCTTTCTCATTGACTCTTGTTAAGCGTACAATTACAATGTACCCGTCGGAGCCGCTTCACAAAATTCCTTGCGCATGTATCTTGTGACATAAATTCTTCGCAAAACAATAACAATGGCTACGTCAGACGACGATTTTGACATGCCAGAACTGGATCTTTTGGGCCCGTTGATACCAAACTTCCACTTGAAAACAGATGTTTTGGATGGGTTAGAATCAGCTGTATAAGGCAAAACATGGCTTAGCTCCAGAATATATGTACAGTCTTATATTGTAAACTTCTGCAAATCAAAAATACAATTTGAGATTTTCATCCTCAGATAATTTTAAAATTCCAAAACCAAATACAGAGTTGTGCAAGTTTAGTTTCTCGTACACAGGACCAAAAGTATGGAATGCTCTTCCTAATTCAGTTTTAAAAAATCAAATATAGTATCAGAATCTAAACATAACTACAAATCTATGTATTTTTAACATTACCATGATAGTTTTGCTGTAATGCCATTTATCATCATTGTTTATTGTATCTTTGAATTGTATTTAATCTTTATTTATCATTATTATTGAATATGAATTGTTTATTTCTAATGTAATCATTATTGTGTTTTCAAGTAGTTCATACTGAACCATAAAAATGAGGCCAAGGACAATCGACATATGAGAGATGGAAACTTCGTAACATAAGGTATCTGTACACAAAGTATGGGGCATCCAGATCTTTAACCATCTAAACTTAAAAGTTTTGAAGAAGTTAATAAACGCCGCCGTCGCCGCCGCCGGATCACTATCCATATGGAGAACTTTCTGCGACAATAGTCGCAGGCTCGACAAAAGCTATGTTGTTGCCTAATATATGGGTTGCTCAATAATAAAGTTTCTTTTATTTGTTGCATCGCTTGATTGGTTGACCTAGCGCTATCTTGAAATTTCAGTATCTAGTAAACTTTTTTCCATTATAGATACATGTATTTAG
Organism: Mytilus edulis; assembly: GCF_963676685.1. NCBI lineage: Eukaryota > Metazoa > Mollusca > Bivalvia > Mytilida > Mytilidae > Mytilus > Mytilus edulis. Next base: position 26,100,017 of record NC_092356.1, read on the forward strand.
ATATTACACAAAGCCTTATAATCAAGGCCTTCAACAATGAGCAAAACTCATACCGCATAGTCAGCTATAAAAGGCCCGAAATGAAATTGTAAAACAATTCAAAAGAGAAAACTAACGGCCTTGTTTATGTACAAAAAATGAACAAAAAACAAATATTTTACACATCAACAAACGACAACCACTGAATTACAGCATCCTGACTTGGGTCAGGAACATACATACAGAATGTGGCGGGGTTAAACGTGTTTGCGGGATCATAAGCGCTTATGTCAAAAATTGCATGATCTTTCATGTCGTGCACGTTTAAAGCCATGATTTCTTAATAAGTTGAACTAGGATTTTTTTTTATCTCTTTTATTAATAAAAATTTCAGACAAGTCGATTCTTCTGTCTTCTGCTTTTAATATCTGAAAAAAGAAATAATTGTTATGAATTAAAAAGGCTGTTATTTTTTTAGATGTATCGTTTATTGTACCTTCTATATCTTTTTTTTTTGCCAAATAGAGGTCTTAAATATATTTTAATTGCAAAATAAAATTAATTGGTTTATCAAGTTGGCTGATTTTGTATGATAAATGTCCAGTGGCAAGTAGTATACATAATTAATTTTAGAAAAACATACCGTAGTATTTTTAATCCTTAGAATTTTTGTAATTTTTTAAGTTCCTTGTCCTTTTTCTTGTCAAACAATCGGTATCGTATTCTGTAAATCTATAAATACACAAGACTTCAATATAAAGTCGCAAAAAACAGATTATAAGCTTTGCAAATATAAACAGCTCATACATTGGGGCCCTTTATAGCTTGTTGTTCGGTGTGAGCCAAGGCTCCGTGTTGAAGGCCGTACGCGTATATTGACCTATAATGGTATACTTTTTTTTAATTGTTATTTGGATGGAGAGTTGTCTCATTGGCACTCACACCACATCTTCCTATATCTTTATACATATAGTTTGTTCTCAAACAAACACAATTCTTCAATTTTACGATACTTACAAGATTCATTTAGCGAGGAAAGAAAAATTGAGCAATGAAAAAGGGTCTAAAAACTTCAACGTTTAAGTGGACGATACCAGAATCTAAAGTCCTCATACAGGTATCTGTTGCAGTAATAGTAATTATATTTACATTCTTATATGACCATTCACAACAAAAAATACGGAAAGCTGACATAACAGCTATATAGTCATGTATCACAAACAAATAACAGGCTTAAAAAGTGGAATCTTCTGTATCTGTTATAATAATTTAATTTTTGCAATCCGTTTTTTTTTTTCTGTTATAAATTTCAAACTATTTCCTTTGAAACTGTTCACAATAGTCAATATTTTTTTCTGTTTTACCATGTTAAAATGTCATTAACAGTAAAAAAAAAATAGATTGTCAGGCCATTTTTGAACCCCTCATTTTTTACACATACTTACCAGATGAACAAGAGGCCAACAAAAGCACCCTTCTGGTTGAACCTGCTCTACTGTGGTAACATTTTCGTCATTGTCAATATTGTCGTCTGCTGTCAACGGCTTCACTACAGACGACAGGAATCCAGACATTTTTACAGGAGGTTTGACAAATACATCCTTGGTTTCTGCTTGTCCTTCATTCAAGACGACCGTGCCCATTTCTGTCTTCTTCTGGTCCGTTTGTGTGTTACCACAATTGATCGGTGATCTGGAAGATTTACGTTCATTTGCAACTTGTTTTACAACAAAAGCGCAATTACTTCTACTATTAATTTTATTTTCAACGTCATCATGGGTAAAATCTTCAATATAACGGTTGTAGTTAGTATTCACGAAATCATGAAGCTTGAATGAAAAGCTTAGCCATTTTGGTGTTACCTCAGTTGCAAAGCTTTTGGCGCCTTCACTTATTGTTGCGTCCTCTGTATTGTTTTGTAATCCAGTATGAATATTGTTGTCCTTATTTTCGTGTTCTTTCTCCTCCTGGATTCCGAAACATTCACTTCCACAATATGCGATTTGAAAACTCATAATTGCTAGAAAAAATGAACACCGTCGTACAACAAATGTTTGCAGACTATAAATATAGCCTTAGCAACAACAATCTTGCAACGTCATCATTCGTTTTATGACGTTCGGTCATTATAAGTCTAAGCGCAACACTTTGCATCCGTATTGTATTGTATCTTCGATATGTTGCTGCCAAATAAATTTCTCTTTCAATGTTGTAAAAAACTTATTGGACTGCCGCCTTCGTTCAAAGTGCATTATATATGTATACACCACTCAAATTGAGTGATGGGGTTAAAGCCAATGCAAAACTGCAAAGTTATAACATTGGGCAAACATCTGACTGAAAACGATTTCAAAACAATTTCAATAAAGTTTTTCGCAAGATTTTTAGTACAAGCTCTCTCAAATGTTTGGTTTGCGAAATATATCACGCAAAAGGTTTGCGATAACGCAAACATTTGCGATATAAGGCAAATATTTGTTTAATTTTATTTCTTATTGAAGATTTAAAGGAAACATCAGTTATTGATGAAGGAAGCTGTTTATATTAAAATGTATCACCTTTGTAGTCACTGCAAAGTTAAATGCTTGAATATTAAAGAAAGAACATGTGAAAAGGTTCTAGGTATTTTTATTGATGGATCTCTATCTTGGTCTTCTCATATCGATTATATAATAAAAAAAAATAACTCTTCTAAGCTTTATTAAAAAGATTAAAAAAAATATTTAAATCACAAAGCTATACAAATGTACTAAAACGCTTACGTTTTACCTCTTAACTTGAATTATTGTTGTTCAATATGGGTAAACAGTAATAACTTTCTATTAGAAAAAAATACTTTAAACAGCTAAAAGAGGGCAGCAAGAATAATTGTAGACGAACCTGATTACACCAAACCTTCAAGCGAATTATTTCACGAATATAACATTAATGTGCCGATCACACAAAGAATACTTTATTAAAATGCAATCTTTATGTAACACGCTTTCTCATTGACTCTTGTTAAGCGTACAATTACAATGTACCCGTCGGAGCCGCTTCACAAAATTCCTTGCGCATGTATCTTGTGACATAAATTCTTCGCAAAACAATAACAATGGCTACGTCAGACGACGATTTTGACATGCCAGAACTGGATCTTTTGGGCCCGTTGATACCAAACTTCCACTTGAAAACAGATGTTTTGGATGGGTTAGAATCAGCTGTATAAGGCAAAACATGGCTTAGCTCCAGAATATATGTACAGTCTTATATTGTAAACTTCTGCAAATCAAAAATACAATTTGAGATTTTCATCCTCAGATAATTTTAAAATTCCAAAACCAAATACAGAGTTGTGCAAGTTTAGTTTCTCGTACACAGGACCAAAAGTATGGAATGCTCTTCCTAATTCAGTTTTAAAAAATCAAATATAGTATCAGAATCTAAACATAACTACAAATCTATGTATTTTTAACATTACCATGATAGTTTTGCTGTAATGCCATTTATCATCATTGTTTATTGTATCTTTGAATTGTATTTAATCTTTATTTATCATTATTATTGAATATGAATTGTTTATTTCTAATGTAATCATTATTGTGTTTTCAAGTAGTTCATACTGAACCATAAAAATGAGGCCAAGGACAATCGACATATGAGAGATGGAAACTTCGTAACATAAGGTATCTGTACACAAAGTATGGGGCATCCAGATCTTTAACCATCTAAACTTAAAAGTTTTGAAGAAGTTAATAAACGCCGCCGTCGCCGCCGCCGGATCACTATCCATATGGAGAACTTTCTGCGACAATAGTCGCAGGCTCGACAAAAGCTATGTTGTTGCCTAATATATGGGTTGCTCAATAATAAAGTTTCTTTTATTTGTTGCATCGCTTGATTGGTTGACCTAGCGCTATCTTGAAATTTCAGTATCTAGTAAACTTTTTTCCATTATAGATACATGTATTTAGATATTACACAAAGCCTTATAATCAAGGCCTTCAACAATGAGCAAAACTCATACCGCATAGTCAGCTATAAAAGGCCCGAAATGAAATTGTAAAACAATTCAAAAGAGAAAACTAACGGCCTTGTTTATGTACAAAAAATGAACAAAAAACAAATATTTTACACATCAACAAACGACAACCACTGAATTACAGCATCCTGACTTGGGTCAGGAACATACATACAGAATGTGGCGGGGTTAAACGTGTTTGCGGGATCATAAGCGCTTATGTCAAAAATTGCATGATCTTTCATGTCGTGCACGTTTAAAGCCATGATTTCTTAATAAGTTGAACTAGGATTTTTTTTTATCTCTTTTATTAATAAAAATTTCAGACAAGTCGATTCTTCTGTCTTCTGCTTTTAATATCTGAAAAAAGAAATAATTGTTATGAATTAAAAAGGCTGTTATTTTTTTAGATGTATCGTTTATTGTACCTTCTATATCTTTTTTTTTTGCCAAATAGAGGTCTTAAATATATTTTAATTGCAAAATAAAATTAATTGGTTTATCAAGTTGGCTGATTTTGTATGATAAATGTCCAGTGGCAAGTAGTATACATAATTAATTTTAGAAAAACATACCGTAGTATTTTTAATCCTTAGAATTTTTGTAATTTTTTAAGTTCCTTGTCCTTTTTCTTGTCAAACAATCGGTATCGTATTCTGTAAATCTATAAATACACAAGACTTCAATATAAAGTCGCAAAAAACAGATTATAAGCTTTGCAAATATAAACAGCTCATACATTGGGGCCCTTTATAGCTTGTTGTTCGGTGTGAGCCAAGGCTCCGTGTTGAAGGCCGTACGCGTATATTGACCTATAATGGTATACTTTTTTTTAATTGTTATTTGGATGGAGAGTTGTCTCATTGGCACTCACACCACATCTTCCTATATCTTTATACATATAGTTTGTTCTCAAACAAACACAATTCTTCAATTTTACGATACTTACAAGATTCATTTAGCGAGGAAAGAAAAATTGAGCAATGAAAAAGGGTCTAAAAACTTCAACGTTTAAGTGGACGATACCAGAATCTAAAGTCCTCATACAGGTATCTGTTGCAGTAATAGTAATTATATTTACATTCTTATATGACCATTCACAACAAAAAATACGGAAAGCTGACATAACAGCTATATAGTCATGTATCACAAACAAATAACAGGCTTAAAAAGTGGAATCTTCTGTATCTGTTATAATAATTTAATTTTTGCAATCCGTTTTTTTTTTCTGTTATAAATTTCAAACTATTTCCTTTGAAACTGTTCACAATAGTCAATATTTTTTTCTGTTTTACCATGTTAAAATGTCATTAACAGTAAAAAAAAAATAGATTGTCAGGCCATTTTTGAACCCCTCATTTTTTACACATACTTACCAGATGAACAAGAGGCCAACAAAAGCACCCTTCTGGTTGAACCTGCTCTACTGTGGTAACATTTTCGTCATTGTCAATATTGTCGTCTGCTGTCAACGGCTTCACTACAGACGACAGGAATCCAGACATTTTTACAGGAGGTTTGACAAATACATCCTTGGTTTCTGCTTGTCCTTCATTCAAGACGACCGTGCCCATTTCTGTCTTCTTCTGGTCCGTTTGTGTGTTACCACAATTGATCGGTGATCTGGAAGATTTACGTTCATTTGCAACTTGTTTTACAACAAAAGCGCAATTACTTCTACTATTAATTTTATTTTCAACGTCATCATGGGTAAAATCTTCAATATAACGGTTGTAGTTAGTATTCACGAAATCATGAAGCTTGAATGAAAAGCTTAGCCATTTTGGTGTTACCTCAGTTGCAAAGCTTTTGGCGCCTTCACTTATTGTTGCGTCCTCTGTATTGTTTTGTAATCCAGTATGAATATTGTTGTCCTTATTTTCACCGTGTTCTTTCTCCTCCTGGATTCCGAAACATTCACTTCCACAATATGCGATTTGAAAACTCATAATTGCTAGAAAAAATGAACACCGTCGTACAACAAATGTTTGCAGACTATAAATATAGCCTTAGCAACAACAATCTTGCAACGTCATCATTCGTTTTATGACGTTCGGTCATTATAAGTCTAAGCGCAACACTTTGCATCCGTATTGTATTGTATCTTCGATATGTTGCTGCCAAATAAATTTCTCTTTCAATGTTGTAAAAAACTTATTGGACTGCCGCCTTCGTTCAAAGTGCATTATATATGTATACACCACTCAAATTGAGTGATGGGGTTAAAGCCAATGCAAAACTGCAAAGTTATAACATTGGGCAAACATCTGACTGAAAACGATTTCAAAACAATTTCAATAAAGTTTTTCGCAAGATTTTTAGTACAAGCTCTCTCAAATGTTTGGTTTGCGAAATATATCACGCAAAAGGTTTGCGATAACGCAAACATTTGCGATATAAGGCAAATATTTGTTTAATTTTATTTCTTATTGAAGATTTAAAGGAAACATCAGTTATTGATGAAGGAAGCTGTTTATATTAAAATGTATCACCTTTGTAGTCACTGCAAAGTTAAATGCTTGAATATTAAAGAAAGAACATGTGAAAAGGTTCTAGGTATTTTTATTGATGGATCTCTATCTTGGTCTTCTCATATCGATTATATAATAAAAAAAAATAACTCTTCTAAGCTTTATTAAAAAGATTAAAAAAAATATTTAAATCACAAAGCTATACAAATGTACTAAAACGCTTACGTTTTACCTCTTAACTTGAATTATTGTTGTTCAATATGGGTAAACAGTAATAACTTTCTATTAGAAAAAAATACTTTAAACAGCTAAAAGAGGGCAGCAAGAATAATTGTAGACGAACCTGATTACACCAAACCTTCAAGCGAATTATTTCACGAATATAACATTAATGTGCCGATCACACAAAGAATACTTTATTAAAATGCAATCTTTATGTAACACGCTTTCTCATTGACTCTTGTTAAGCGTACAATTACAATGTACCCGTCGGAGCCGCTTCACAAAATTCCTTGCGCATGTATCTTGTGACATAAATTCTTCGCAAAACAATAACAATGGCTACGTCAGACGACGATTTTGACATGCCAGAACTGGATCTTTTGGGCCCGTTGATACCAAACTTCCACTTGAAAACAGATGTTTTGGATGGGTTAGAATCAGCTGTATAAGGCAAAACATGGCTTAGCTCCAGAATATATGTACAGTCTTATATTGTAAACTTCTGCAAATCAAAAATACAATTTGAGATTTTCATCCTCAGATAATTTTAAAATTCCAAAACCAAATACAGAGTTGTGCAAGTTTAGTTTCTCGTACACAGGACCAAAAGTATGGAATGCTCTTCCTAATTCAGTTTTAAAAAATCAAATATAGTATCAGAATCTAAACATAACTACAAATCTATGTATTTTTAACATTACCATGATAGTTTTGCTGTAATGCCATTTATCATCATTGTTTATTGTATCTTTGAATTGTATTTAATCTTTATTTATCATTATTATTGAATATGAATTGTTTATTTCTAATGTAATCATTATTGTGTTAAGAGAGCCTTATTGAAAATTCACTCTCTCTCTTAATAAAGAAATCATGATTATTAGTATAGCTTCACACAGTGTGACAGGGTTTAAAGAGAATATAAAAAAGAAGATGTGGTATGATTGCCAATGAGACAACTATCCACAAAAGACCAAAATGACACAGACATTAACAACTATAGGTCACCGTACGGCCTTCAACAATGAGCAAAGCCCCTACCGCATAGTCAGCTATAATAGGCCCCGATGAGACAATGTAAAACAATTCAAACGAGAAGAAGTACTGTTTCATTTTTACAACAAAACAAAAGAACGGTTTCTGTATTTAATCCATTGGATTTATATTTAAATATCATGTGACAGTCTGTGATTAATTTTCTAATATGAACGGTTGACACGACTAAGCGTTCAAATAAGCGAGACTTACCTTCATCAGGAATACTCAAAGCCAGACATTTGATATTTAGAAGGGGGTATAAGTACTGAAGCCGTTGAAGAGCTATATTACAACAAGAGTGCACACACTGAAATGTCTCGCCTTCTTTACTAATCATTGATATTATGTTGATAGTCCTAAGTATAAAGCTTTATTACAACAGTCACATAAACTTAACATTAACCAAGATAGCTAAACAAAGACCAATGAACCATGAAAATGAGGTCAAGGTCAGATGAACCATGCCAGGCAGACATGTACAGCTAACAAAGCTTCCATACAACAAATATAGTTGACCTATTACTTATAGTTTAAGAAAAATAGACCAAAACACAAAAACTTAACACTGTGCAATGAACCGTGCAATTGAGGTCATGGTCAAATAAAACCTGCGGGACTGACATATAGATCATAATATATTTCCATACACCAAATATAGTTGACCTTTGGCATATAATATTAGATAAAAAGACCAAAACTTAAAAACTTAACTTTGACCACTGAACCATGAAAATGAGGTCAAGGTCAGATGACATCTGCCCGCTAGACATGTACACCTTACAATCATTCCATACAACAAATATAGTAGACCTATTGCATTAAGTATGAGAAAAACAGACCAAAACACAAAAACTTAACTATAACCACTGAACTATGCAAATGAGGTCAAGGTCAGATGACACCTGCCAGTTGGACGTGTACACCTTCCAGTCCTTCCATACACCAAATATACTAGCCCTATAGCTTATAGTATCTGAGATATGGACTTGACCACCAAAACTTAACCTTGTTCACTGATCCATGAAATGAGGTCGAGGTCAAGTGAAAACTGTCTGATGGGCATGATGACCTTGCAAGGTACGTACATACCAAATATAGTTATCGTATTACTTATAATAAGAGAGAATTCAACATTACAAAAATTCTGAACTTTTTTTTCAAGTGGTCACTGAACCATGAAAATGAGGTCAAGGACATTGGACATGTGACTGACGGAAACTTCGTAACATGAGGCATCTATATACAAAGTAAGAAGCAACAGGTCTTTCACCTTCTAAAATATAAACCTTTTAAGAAGTTAGCTAACGCCGCCACCGCCAACGCCGCCGGATCACTATCCCTATGTCGAGCTTTCTGCAACAAAAATACCAAAACAAAAAGCCAAATTCATCTAAGGTCAGCTTTGCCTGAGGGAGTTGCATCCTTAGTTATAATTTCAAAATTCATAAATGGAAGGTTTGTTATAAATCATGTCAGTAACCGAAGTACTGACTACTGAGTTGATGATACCCTCGGGACTGATAATCCACCAGCGGATTTTTGTTCTTTTCTAAATTTTTCTTTGAATCAATCTTTTTTACACAGATAACACATTTTTTTTTCAAATCGAAAGAGAACTTTCTTCTGTCGATCCCAATTTTGTGTTTATATGACATGAGATCTATACTACTGAAGGAAGAGACAAATTTCATTGAGCCGCATCTCCTCTGAAACTATACAAAATTGGAAATGTGTGTAATATGACATACAAATCATGAAGACTTCAGTGTTTGTACCTCCTACATTTAGGGTAAACATGGAATGATTTCCACTTCCCTCCCCCTACCACTTTTTTTTTCAGTGAAGCATAAATTATCCTTACCCTCTCCATTTGGTTCTCGCTCCTACAATTGAGAGGTGAACATTCAATTTACAGTATTTTTTTTGTTTGTTCAAATTAAAGAAAAAAAGAGATATTTTGAAAGTAAATTACAATACATAAAGTGTATAACTGTAATAATGAATGGATATTCTGAAAGTAAATATTTAAAATATACAACTTTGATAATGATTGGATATTTTGAAAGTAAAAATATATTTAGTATATAACTGTAATAATGAATGGATATTTTCAAACTGTGATATTAAATATTGTATATAAATGTGTGTATATGGATTTGATATGTGTGTATATAATAATTGTCGTATGTATATATATGAAGTATGATGATTAAAGATAAAAAAAAAAATTAAAAAAAAGTGCATCTGAATACTAACACAAATGTTTCTGGTTCGATACCCGTTCGGGATGGAAATTTCAGGGACTGAATTTTCAGCTCTCCCTTGACACAATTTGCGAATATGGTCTTGAGGAAACGATGATAGTCCGTCGGAAGGGGACGATAAATGGCTGACCGTGTTGAGAGAGAGAGAGAGCCATATCTCTTGCACGTAAAAGACACCCTTGCAGATTTCGAAAAAGAGTGGGTTAATGCCGCTACATGGCAACACTCGCACCCGCAAAGTAAAAGGGATTAATATAAGTTGCAAACCTTGTTTCCCAGTCCACTATAAATAAATATGTTTAAACTAAACTAACATGGGATGATTCCCACTTCTCTCTCCCTTACATATTTTTTTTGTCAGTGAGGCATAGATTGTCCCTTGTTTCCTTACTTCTTCATATGCTTCCCGTCCCTCTAAATGATGGGTGAACATGGAGTAGTTCCAACTTCCACCCCCTTTGTTTTTTTGTGAAACAAACAATTTTAATAATTTACTACCCTCGTCACCTGGTTTCTGCCAGACTCCCAATTCCCTGTAACCTAACTCCCACTCATTCCAAAGCCTCGATTCAAGAATCATGTCCACCTCAGGGTCGGATTGCGGGGGGGGGGGGGGGGGGGTGAGGGTCCGAGGGTTGGAACCCCCTTTTCTTCTTGGTTGTGAACACCACTATCATAGGTTTATTTACAATACATAAAAGATCCTCTTCGTATGGTTTTCATCACTGTAATTGAGGGGTGAACATGGGGTAGTTACCACTTCCGTCGCCCTTACTTTTTTGTGAAGCATACATTTTTTCTTATGTCACTACCCTTGTCACCAGGTTCCCTCGGCTCTCGACTCCCAATCCTCCCTAACCTTGCACACCCACTAATTGCCAAACCTCGATTAAAGAATTATGTCCATCTCAGTGGCGGATTAGGGAGGGGAAGGTCAAATAGCATATATTTCGTCTTAACTTTAGCCAAAATGAAATCCTATAATTACACATGTACATATATCAGCACATTTGGGGTTATCAAACTTGTGTCCTTCCCTCTTCCGGATTCGAGCTGATGATATTGTGAGATCGTGACAGCTCCGACTGAACAGTGTCGTAACAACCTAAACCACTCCCCCCCCCCCCCCAAACTATATATATGGATATAGTTATCCGTTAGAAAGATAGTGGCTCATTGCATATATAGGTACTTGAATATCCGTCTGTCACACACAAACGAATTAATCATTAGGTTAATTGGTATAGTAAAAATATTGAAGATACTGCGACTGAAATGAAAGTAAAAGGGGGGTTACAATTTTACGTCGAGTAGACATGACACTGTTCTCGTATAGTTCAATAAATAAATCAAAGTACTTGTGAGCACTGAAAGGCACAGATGGCATTTGTTTTGTAGTGAGATCGGAAAAATTTAAAGCAGTGCTTTGTATTGAGTATTGGAAGGGGATATCAAATTGTGTTTTGTTACTTCCAAAGTAGTAATACAGCAGTGGCGGATCCAGGGGGGGGGGGGTTCCGGGGGTGCGCACCCCCTTTATTTTTGCCGATCAATGCATTTGTATCGGGACATATGTTTTCTACCCCCCCTTTGCCCTGGTTGCCCTGGGTTAGCACCCCCCTTTCGAAAATTCCTGCATCCGCCCCTGTACAGTCAGGTAAATCGATAACTATCAAGCCAGGCCCATAATGATTTTGATTTAATTTTTGTCCCCCACCCCCCCCCCCCCCACCCCCCCCCCAAAAAAAAAAAAAACCAACAAAACAAAACATAAGCGTCACTAAAGGTCAACAACAACAACACTTTATCTTGTAAAAAATCAGGTTGGATCGTACAAAAATCTTACTTTCAATCTTCCTCAATTTTAGTTTATTTACATGTTGATCTGCTATGTATCAATTATTTTATCATAAATGTCCAAGTATCTATTGTTTTCAGATTCCCTTTCATTTTCTATCCTTTTGTTCTCGGTTTATTTTGATAAAGGCGTCACTTGAATCAAAAGATAAAGACCGCAAAAAACTGCATGCGCATTACGTTTACATAAATTCATACTGGGAAGATACCGCTATTTTAAACATTGTATCGTTGAAAAAGAACACATGGCCCATATAAAAGTTGATGAACTAAGTAACAACTTCTCTAAAGTGGTCCATGCATGCCATTGCTGACGGACTATTTTTACCCGATGGTAATTCATGCATGTTACAAAATTTTAACATGGTTAGCTTGTCATGTAACTGTACTTTTATTTAGGTTGTAACTATTTGATACAATAATGACCGATGATTGTTTAGGTTGTTCTATTTAAGGTATTTTGGTTTTGTTACTTACAAACAGTTTATAAATTTCGATTTTGAAACTTTTGAATCGAACTTACCTGACGAGTCGAGTTCCTCAATGAACAGCTAAGAAATCTATCTAAGATGTGTATCTTAGTTTTTTTACTATATGTCATAAATTCAGCATGTCCAAAACAGGCAATTTGGAATTTCCGGTTGTAAAATAATCATTTTTGACAATGATTTTTCCTAGAAAACGGACGATTCATGGAATTAGATTTGACCTCGTGCAATATCTGTTTTCGCTTCTTTCGATCTGTCTCCATACGATTCCAGTTGTTGAACGTCCACGCTTTTCTGTTTATATCATATATTCTGTAGAGTCCTGCTATTCAAAAAGGCAGACCTGTTTGTATTGGATACTAGGTAAAACCCGCTTAACTCGAAAAGTCTATAATAACAAATTGTATCACATCTTACTCACAACATTGCGAATAATTATAATTGGTATTTTCCCCAGAGTTGGAGTTTTCCTGCATTTTAATGAATTTTTGACTGGCTTATTTGCAATATATTAGAATATGAAACAAGAATATCTGTCCAACTCACACTATAAAATGTTCATGTTTTATTAGTGAGTCACAAAAAGCAAGACCTGGAATTTTAGGGTTGGATTTATTATTCAAAAAGGTGAATGTTTAGGAAGTGTCGTGATGATGAAAATAACTCTTTGATATTCCAAATTTTAATCGATAATCAAATTACAACAAATCAGTAAGAACTGGTCACATACTATTACAATATTATATGTTTATAGAAGAGCTTCGAATTTTTTTATCAATTTTAAATAGTTTTGGGTTTGGTAAACATATGTTGCAGAATAAGACTTATTACCGAGTTTGCATTAACATGATGAGCAACACATGTGTAGCAGGATCTGCTTACCCTTTTAGAGCAGCTGAGATCACCCCATTTTTGGTGGGGTTCGTGTTGCTCAGTCTTTAGTTTTCTATGTTTCCTGTTGTTTGTTTGTCTGTTTCATTTTTATCCATGTCATTGTCAGTATATTCCAAAATATGAATTTGAGTTTCCCTTTGGTATCTTTCAACTTTTTTGTAAACAAACCTCGCCATGCCATTTACCGTTAGCTATTTTAACTCTTTATATGGTTCATTTTATCGTTTTTTTAAATGAATAAAAATATTTCAATTCCTTTCTAAATCGACTGTCATTATAAAAATATATAAAACTATTTACAACATGATTCAGATATCCCAGTTCATAAACGAATAGGAAAATGCAAGTTTCAGTACATGTAGGTGACAATTCACCGAATGTTTCTTGGTTAGTCATGCGTATTAAAGCCAATACCATGAATGATATCAGACAGAGTAACAAAGAATATTACCGATATTACAATTAAACCTGTTGTGACTCTCGCAACGTTGATTGTAATTTCATTTTTCTTCTTCATTTCAGTTATTTTATTACACGATCTTAAAGTGTTCTGTCGTATATTCGACTTCATTCCAGCAACTGATGACGCAACAATCAGTAAACCATTCAAATTTGATAGAAGACTGTTAGGATTGAGAATATCGGTATTACATAAATCTTTACTATTTGGAGATTCACCAAATGATCTATGTTTCTTTGTGTAACGTGTCGAGACTGAATTAGGGGCCGAATCTTCTGTCAATTTGGTAGTGTGTATTTTATTTTCACAAAAATTCTCAGATAGTTCCAACATCGACTTAATACCCGTGTTTATACAAGTGATTTCTTCATTTGAACTCTTCTTGTATATATTTATATTCATCATCTGTTTTCTTATATTATTACTTTTTATAATTGTACGCCGAACGGAAATATATAAGGAGATAATTGTAAATCCTACCAATACACCTTCAGCTAGCAAAAATACAAAGTATGAAGCTGGAAACATTGAATTCTCCAGACTGTCATTTATGAAACATTCAAAACCTTTGGTTGCATTTGATTAAGGAAATGAATTGGTTCCAGATATGTACCCCATTGTTGCAGCATTAATGGCGGCAAGTACAAAAAGCAAAATACACAGCTTCCTAGCATCATAGCACGAAATTTGGTAATTCAAAGGGAAGCAAATATGTCTGTATCGTTCTATTGCAATCGATAGAATTAACAAAACCGTCCAGCATCCCCATGTATAACAGTTTACTAGGGATAGACGGCAGATAAAGTCATAATCAAAAGAAAAAGGATTCATGACCAACACTATTTCCACCGGAAGATAAGTAGAACACACTACAAGGTCGGATACATCTAAGGCGGACACAAACACGTGGTAACTACTTTGCTGTTTCGAGTTCCGAGAAAAGATAATTAGTATGTGTATGTTTCCAATGATACCAACTAAAGATAATACCGCGACAAACACGGCAACCGGAACTCTTTTATATGTTTCATCCTCTTCATTTTCTATCAAGATGTCTAATAGCTGGGGGGCTGGTTGTATTTGTCATTCTACAAAATGTGTTAATAAAATGTTAATGATAAATTTAAGACTTTCAAAACTGCTGACAACATTTTTTAGATTTAAGCCGTTCATATTTCTTATTCAAACTGTGACTTATATTCTTATTTGGGTCAATATCCCTAATGCGCTTCCAATTGAGGAACATACAAGTTGTGTTTAAACAAAATATCTCTGTGTAGTGATTTTGGACATGTTTCAATTTCTAACAAGTGACTGAGATTAACCATTTGCGTTGATCTGAAAAGTAGAGGACCATAGAATAAAAATGTAAAAACTATGGAGTTATTAAATGTATTCAAAGAAATAAATTTTAAAGAAATTATTGAAAAAGGGATTTTTTACCATGAGGAATCGCATCACGTAAGGATTTTCGGGTCGTGCTAATTTATTGACAAAAGAATCATACTTCGTACCCCGAAAATTTAACCACATATGTGAAAATGTCCCAGCTTCGAAACGAGCCAACAAACATATCCCAGTTTACGATATGGACTGAGCTAGAGAAAAAAACGTTATCATTACAGCCTATGTCGAAACAATTGCGCATATTGCCCCATTTGTTTTACTATAGTTACCAGTTACAAAGTATTATATTGATAGTATTACCATTTTAAGCAAAAAATACTGCAACCAATTGTCTCAATTGGGAAAGTATTAATCCATATAAATCAGTTCAACATGGAACTTACAAATGTACTCAAGACTAGATAACCAAATATGTATGTTCAAGAGCAATGGTAAACAGAAATCATTATACTGGTTTAAAGTATATCAGTAAATAATGACAACAGGAGCATACCGCTGTTCAAAGGTGTAAATAGTTATCAAAGTTACCAGGATTATAATTAAATACTCCCGACGCGCGTTTCGTCTACATAAGACTCACTTGTGAAGCTCAGATCAAAATAGTTCTTAAAGTCATATCAAACGAGTGACTGGTGAAAAATAATGTTTATCCAATACTTGAACCAATGCATGTATATGCCATAAACTTATTGGATTTTAAGAAATGAAGGCCTATGGAAATGAGCTGAACAGGAACCTATTGACATCCAAATCAAGAAAAGAAAATGAGTATGGATAGGCCACACACTGCAAAAACCAACAAGCAGTATCACAAGGCAGGAACTTAAATGGAACCTTCAAGGAAAAAGAAACAATAGCCTTTGCTCCCTGGAGGAGCCAAGGGCCTAAGTGAGTAAGTAAGTTAGTTTTATGTGCATGATTTTTATCATTTTATACGTAGACATATCGTAGAATCGTAAAATTTTTATTCTCTATGTCTGTTATGATGTGAAAATATGGCAGCTACTTCATTGTCGTGTTTACTGATTGGCACCTTATAGTAAACAACCAACAAAGAAGCATGGATATTGAGCACGTGTATAACATGAACAATCAGATAATAGTTTAATTTAAATGACAGGATTTTTACGAGAAGGGTCACGCTGAGGTCACTTGCATACAAAAAATATGTCGGCGAATTGCTTCCTGGAAGCAAGCAATTAAAAAAAAGTTAACTTTTTCTAAATATGGACAATTAAAGAATTTCCTTCAGAAAAAAGTATATGTACATAATTTTTTTAATGAAAACTGTCCATTTAGTTATAAAAAGACATATGCATATTTTTTTTTTAAATTGAGGTTTCATATGACTTTTAGCCAAAGTTCACAGTCATATTATCGTGGTTATCCAAAATTGATGAAATTACTGTGTACACAAACAAGTATTAATTATAAAACCTGTTGAAGAGAAATTCAAGCATGTTGATTGGACAAGGATTTATAAGATATGTACATTAGTGGGAGATATTATGGAAATAATTTTGCAAATCGTGATACAAGTATGAAATTTGATATATAGATAAACAATAATTGAAAAAAATCAGCTGCTGGCCATCAAAAATTTTCATTTTTTCAAGATGGCCACCGGTCATTTTGCAAATGGTGTCATATTCAAAGCTGTGTTAGAGGTATAATTCAAAGTAAGTGTGATAACACGTAAATTACAGTTCCTTAAGTACGATGAAGCAATCCATAAATGACGAAAAAGTTACTTCCGGTTCCAAAATGGCTGCAAAAACGTTGAAAATGGCTACATTTCGTAAATCCTTTGAAAGCTGTGTTTTAAGTATAATCAAAAGTAAGTTTGGATAAAACGTGAATAACAGTTCCTAAAGTATGATAAAAAAAATACATAAAAGACGAAAAAGTTACTTCCGGTTCCAAAATGGTGGCAACAACATTGAAAATGGATACAGTTCGTAAATCCTTTGAAAGCTGTGTTGTTGGTATAATCCAATGTAAGTTTTGATAAAACGTAAATAACTGTTCCTAAAATTGATGAAACAATACATGCATGACGAAAAGTGACTTCCGGTCCCACAATGGCGGCAAAATCGTTGAAATATATATTTTTTCATATTCTTCTAATTTACAAAAGATATAACTTACTTTGTTAAGTTCAAATACCTAGTTTGGTTATAGTGGAAGATATTAGCAAGAAAAATCGAGAGAATTGTGCTAATGATGATATAAGGATGAAAATAAGCACGAATAATACGAGGCTGCAAGGGCAGCCAAATAAGTCCATTTTGGTGTCCAACTGTCATTTTTTTTTCTCCATCCAAACCCAGTGTTCGTGACTTGGTACGTATACCTGTCGAATCCCTAAATCCGGTAGAGTCCACCTTGATATGCTTCCCTTTTGATAACCGGGAGAGAACTGATGGTAGGCGGAATAGCATCACAAGGGCGCTGTTTCCTGACAAATGATTCAAATCGTGCCTTGTTAACAGCAAATGTTGATGATGCCGTACATGATGCAAGTAAATGCTTCTATGATGATCATGTATGTGTCTTCATACAAGATTAAAGCGAGCAAAACATCCTTTCCATCTGGAAATACTTCCAATTTCTGCCAATTTGACCTCTTCACTTTCCCATCAAATGCAGACACAGTGTCACATTCACAGAATGCATGGAAGGAAAGAATAGCAGCTGCACGAGTTCCAAACACATTTGATATGTCATATACATGAAGCCTTCGAAAGTCTGTATTCTTTCAAAAACCTATCCACAATTTTTCCACACCTAAAAATGCGAGAGATACTATCCCTAAAACTACTACATCTATGTCAGTACCACTTAAAATTACTTGTATCAACCATTTTCAGCAGCAAGCTTATCATGGACAAACATACGTGTATCTGCATGTTCATGGTTATAAAGGGATAGCTTGGAAGTATCCGGATTGAAATTGTAAAGAATATTTCACCTTGAGTAACGTAAGCATTTTTATTAGTCTTTAAAGACGCAATTCTGTCGGCAAGAAACTTGAACCGTTTCGTTTTGTTGTCATCTTCTCAGAGAAAACTACTCCAAACCCTTGGCGTTCTACCAGAACCAACAACTTTCCGTCTAGCACCAGCACCTTGTCCTTTTCTCGGTCTAGCCTTTAGATTATTCATTTAGTAAACATCTATTGCAGTGCCTACTCTTAAATACTTATCGGTGCAAGATTTTATATAAGGCAGTATGACATCATTTGCAAAATCATCGTGGTGGCCTGGAATTAATTTCTAGCCCACCAACGATAAATGCGTCAGAATTTTGATCAGATGATGGCAAATCGCATACTGTTTCAAGTATACCCATTTGCTGCGATTTAATAAAACTGTTTAAAGTGACATCCTTAGAGAAAGACAGAGGGGTAATTTGTTTTTCATGGATAATGAAATCTTCCAAATCAAACTGTCTACTTTGACAAGAAATGAAAAGTCAAGGAAAGAGATCACAATCACTGTTCATGTTCTTCAGCTCTGTTTTTTGACAAAGACATTTACAGTTTCATTTTACAGCTATACTAAGAAATAGCTATTTTTTAATCTGGTTGTAAAAAACAGATTCTACTTCGTTTTGCATTAGCTTCAAAATATTTTCTTATTGTTCGGACCCAATATCTTGGAGTTTATATACGTATCTCACCTGCCTCCGAGTCAACAATTTCCTTAAAAGCGTCAAATTTGTACAAATCTGACGACTATTCTAGAAAAAAGTAAAATTAGAAAATAGATTTCAAACTCGTTTATTATTTGAGAAAGCCTTTGACGCTTTTCAAAGAAATCCTTTTGTGTTTTCGTAGTCTTCATGTATCGTTCACCTGTTTTAGAATGACCCAAACCGCTAGTTTTCTCAAATTCTACCAGTTTACATTTACGCTTTCAAAAGCCAATATTTATGAAGCAAGTAAAACACACGCCGTTATCTGATGCGGATGTCTAGTCCTGGGTACATTCGAACATACATGAAAATAATTTGACGTTCTAGGTGTTGCAATATCGGCTTCAGTGGAGGCACATGTCCATTCACTTTCATGCAATATATCAGCCAGAATTTTAAAACAAACCATCTCAATGAACTATCCACAAAACATAACGATAAACTTATCTTCTGCGTACAAATCTGGCCATTTGCTAAGCCAATACCAAAAGTGGTCTATCTGCAGCTATAATTGATGTTTACCCGGGATTTTGAAAGGTAACTTCTTTTTTCACCTTATCCATCGAATGCTTGATCAATACCACTGAATGGGCGTGTTTTCAAACAGTGGCATCATAGAGGTTACACTTTGAAAACAAAACTTCAAATGAGATGATTTCAGCTTTCCAATTGTGAACTTTCCATTTCTAAGTAGCAACATTCCAGCAGCACCTGCAAACGGTCTATATATCTCCCAATTGATACGATATTCCCGGGCTTGCATTTCCTATCATGATTTTCTTGATAGAGGGTTGTTGCTCACAAGGAAGCTATTAAATCAAGAGTTCCGAAAGGTGAAGTTGAAATCATCTCTTCGTAAATTTTACGGACGCCATCACGAGTTGGTTGACCGTTATGGAATAACCGTTTCACAAATGATATCGGATATGTTCCCTACGTCGTAACTGCAATCCCCTTCCCTTTCATAAATCTGACCTACCGAATTAGACTTTTTACCGGATATGTTATCTCATAAGGTAGCACTCCACAGTTAGGTGTGTAGTTTCGCATTTTGGCCCCTGTGGATTTTTCAAATATGAGAGCTAGTGTGCATTAAAATTCATTTTTGGATAGCTGAGTACTAAAATAGCCTTTGTATTGGGTTTATATGAACATCAAGATAATGTAATGTATGTAATATAGGCTGTTTTCTGTATGACAGTCCGTATTTGCATGTCCCTACAATACATTGGTCCGGCAATTATTCTAATGTTTTTTTCCAACTTTTTATCGCACGAACTTTGTGATTGGATTTTACGAAAAAATGAGGCGAAAGACACCCATTTTTTATTTGATCATTAGGAAGATTTATGAAAACAGTTTCTAAAAAGGTATCACTCAAAGGCATTGAAATTCTAGTTTGATCCAAATTTTTGGGGGGTACGTGACATGTCCACCCCCCTTTTTGCAATATTTTATGGTAAATAAATGCAGAATGTTGCCATGGATACACATAAAAGAAATTAATTTTCACTCTTTTAACTTTTGAAAATCAAATCTATGGAATATACTGATTACATACATATGCACATGTACAACACAAACAGTTAGGTTAATGTATTAGAAATCCAGGAATAGGAGATGATAAAACATTTTGTGGCTCATTTTTAATTTTATTTTCTAACTGTGGAGTGCTACCTAAGCAACTCGACGGGTACCACATGTGGAGCAGGATCTGCTTACCCTTCCGGAACACCTGAGATCACCCCTAATTTTTGGTGGGGTTCGTGTTGTTTATTCTTCAGTTTTCTATGTTGTGTCATGTGTACTATTGGTTGTCTGTTTATCCTTTTCATTTTTAGCCATGGCGTTGTCAGTTTATTTTCGATTCATGAGTTTGACTGTCCCTCTGGTATCTTTCGTCCCTCTTTTAATAGAAGATTTTTAGAAGAATGAAATGACGACCAAAAAATGTTAACGAAGTTCAAATCCTCGTCACCAGTGTGCCCTGGTAGTGGGTGAAAATCTCTCTGTATGTCTTTGAATAGTTTGCGCATGTGCAATATTGATAAACGCATGTGTTTCATTCTCTAAAAAAAATATTATCAAACCAATTCATGATATCATTAAAACCCAAAAGCACCAAGTAAATAGTAAAGAGTTCAAATGTATATGTATGAATTTTGTTACATTTTCGCGCATGCGCAAACCCCGAAGAGTCAAAGATGTATTTCTATTAAATACGTCACATGCAAGTATTGTAGCCACCAAACCTGATAATATTTTTCACTAAAAGAAGATCAAAGAAAAAGATTTCCAGAAATATAAGTCTTTTCGAAAAACAGCCATTTTTGAAAAAGCCAGTGGCCATCTTGAAAAATTATTTATTTTCATGGCCAGCAGTTTTTTCTTAAAGAGTATATAATAATGATGCTTCGTGTTAATTTTCATTGTTGTATCGTCATTTGCACAATTCTCTCGATTTTGCTTGCTAATATCTTCCACTACATGGGTGCGAACACTTAATAATGGCATATACAATGATGATAATGGCGGTCATCTTTTTTAAACGCTTTTAATGAGTTTAATCTCTTATAATTTGCTAGATGATTATGTCTAAATAAAGGCAACAGTAGTATACCGCTGTTCAAAACTCATAAATCCATGGACAAAAAACAAAATCGGGACAACAAACCAAAACTGAGGGAAACGCATTATATATAAGAGGAGAACAACGACACAACATTGAAATGTAACACACACAGAAACGGACTAAGCATTAGACAAAATCCTATGAGAATAACAAATATAACATCATCTAAAGTGAGTATGCCACCTATGTCTGTATTTTGAAATAGCTTTAGCTAAACTTTGTTACTGAAAACAAAATATGAAAAAAAAATGTATACTTAAAATTGTTTTATTTATTTCTGCCTTTTCAATAACTATCTCATAGATATTTTTTATATTTTAATGTTGATTGATACCTCAATTATAAACATATATGCATGAACAAATTATCAATAGATTAGAACAAAATTGATATCACAAACACATTCTATATTTGATTGCGTTTTGCATTTTAGAAACACTCGAGTTTATTTTTTAAATAAATCCCGTTTACCAAAGGCACTGCTTCGCTTTGCATTTATTTTACACGATAGAAAATGCACAATTACATCATTTCAAAGTCTTTAAGATTCGGATACGATCACGATATCGTCAATATAAAGCTAATGAAGCAGTTTCTATCAGTTTACATTGCCGCTGGTTTTCAAGATAATGAGTATCAGTATAAATCAGCAATGCTTATTTGTTTCTTTCAATATCTTTGATCTTTTCAAATTATCATTTTTATATGCAATATTGCACCACAGATAACTAGTGATTATAGGAACACATAACGATCCTGCAATGAAAAACACAGAAACATAACTTTTTTGATTTCACCGTTTTTATAGTAAGAAAGATATAATTAGTTATGCAAAGTAATTTGCACCAAAAACTCTTTCATTATAAATAAATATTTTTATCAAATATTAAATCGATTGACACATTTTATATTTCAATTTTGTTTTTGTTGCAGTTCAGTGTTTCTGTTGTTCCAGTGATTTCCTCTTATCGTTTGTGAGTTTCCCTCCGTCTGTAACACGGACTTGTTTTCGATCAATCGATTTATGAATACTCAACTGTGGTATACTGCTGTTGCCCTTATTATATGTCTTTTCTCTTTTTTTGATTTATGAAGTTGAACAATTGACCAATTTTTTTAGGATATTAGTATGGCAAGTGGTTCCGAATAGGGTAATAGGAGCACATACCTTCTGAACAAATAATTAAGAGTACGGGGAAGCATTTCAATACATTGATGAAGGTCGTGCAATGTACTGCCATACAAGTCAGAGGTTAAGCTAGCTATAAAACCATGTTTTTATCCATCATTTTCTACATAAGGAAATACATTGGTGGAGGAAGCCAGTGAGAACCTGCTACCTTCGGTATGAAAACTGACAATCCTGTTATATTAAGAGTCGTTTCACAATGCCACATGCCGGATTCAGATTCATTACCTTAGTTTTGACAGTAGTTTGACTTTTCATATAAATGATTAAATGAATAAAAAAAGATCCAAACATAACAAAAATTAAGTCAAAATTATTTTAAATTTTGAAAACATTATATGATACCTGGATAAACTTTCCATGGCTTTAGAGATTGTGTTCTTTTTTTTTTTTTATATCAGACATAAATTTACCCAAATAAAATTGAGAAAGGAAATGGTGAATATGTCAAAGCGACAACCACCCGACCATAGAGCAAACAACAGCCGAAGGCAACCAATGGGTCTTCAATGTAGCGAGAATTCCCGCACCCGTAGGTGTCCTTCAGCTGGCCCCTAAAATATGCATAATAGTACAGTGATAATGGACGTCATACTAAACTCCGAATTATACACAAGAAACTAAAATTTAAAATCATACAAGACTAACAAAGGCCAGAGGCTCCTGACTTGGGACAGGCGCAAAATTGCGGCGGGGTTAAACATGTTTATGAGATCTCAACCCTCCCCCTATACCTCTAGCCAATGTAGAAAAGTAAAAGAATAACAATACGCACATTAAAATTCAGTTCAAGAGCAGTCCGAGTCTGATATCAAAAGATGTAACAAAAGAAAATAAATAAAATGACAATAATACATAAATAACAACAGACTACTAGCAGTTAACTGACATGCCAGCTCCAGACCTCAATTAAACTGATTGAAAGATTATGTCTTCATCATATGAATATCAGGTACAATCCCTCCCGTTAGGGGTTTAGTATCATACTACCAAAGCACTATTGTATATTCACCAACCTACACTAACACGAATTTTCAGTGGATTTATTACAAGATAGGCTGATAAAAATTCATCATTTTAACTATAAGTCAACTTCAGATACTCAACACCATGAAGAAAATATCAGGAAAAACACAAAAACTCAACAACAAAATGTCCTTTTTTTCAATTGAATTTTGCAATTGTAAATTGTGAAACAGATATGCAATAATGGTCAATTAAATAATTATAGAGTTTTCAGCTCAGTAGTGACCCCCTACAATTACAATTCCATTTATAGAACTATCTATTAAATTAATATGACAATAGAATCTGAATAAATAAGAATCATTATAAACTATTTGCTGTTTATCTAAACGAAATTTGGTAGTGGTTTACATTTTATAGTGGATAGTTGGATAGTTGTCTCATCGGCCATCCTACCACAGTGACCTTATTTTTTAATATATTCATCCAGAAATGATTATGAATAAGAAGATGTGGTATGAGTACAAATGAGATAATCCTCCTTCCAAGCCACAATGTTTAAAATGTCAACAGTTATAGGTCAAAATACTGCATCTAACACAGAGAATTCGTTCACACCAAACAGCGAGCTATAAAAGGTTCCCAATTGACTAGTTGAGTATCAGTATAAATCAGCAATGCTTATTTGTTTCTTTCAATATCTTTGATCTTTTCAAATTATCATTTTTATATGCAATATTGCACCACAGATAACTAGTGATTATAGGAACACATAACGATCCTGCAATGAAAAACACAGAAACATAACTTTTTTGATTTCACCGTTTTTATAGTAAGAAAGATATAATTAGTTATGCAAAGTAATTTGCACCAAAAACTCTTTCATTATAAATAAATATTTTTATCAAATATTAAATCGATTGACACATTTTATATTTCAATTTTCTTTTTGTTGCAGTTCAGTGTTTCTGTTGTTCCAGTGATTTCCTCTTATCGTTTGTGAGTTTCCCTCCGTCTGTAACACGGACTTGTTTTCGATCAATCGATTTATGAATACTCAACTGTGGTATACTGCTGTTGCCCTTATTATATGTCTTTTCTCTTTTTTTGATTTATGAAGTTGAACAATTGACCAATTTTTTTTAGGATATTAGTATGGCAAGTGGTTCCGAATAGGGTAATAGGAGCACATACCTTCTGAACAAATAATTAAGAGTACGGGGAAGCATTTCAATACATTGATGAAGGTCGTGCAATGTACTGCCATACAAGTCAGAGGTTAAGCTAGCTATAAAACCATGTTTTTATCCATCATTTTCTACATAAGGAAATACATTGGTGGAGGAAGCCAGTGAGAACCTGCTACCTTCGGTATGAAAACTGACAATCCTGTTATATTAAGAGTCGTTTCACAATGCCACATGCCGGATTCAGATTCATTACCTTAGTTTTGACAGTAGTTTGACTTTTCATATAAATGATTAAATGAATAAAAAAAGATCCAAACATAACAAAAATTAAGTCAAAATTATTTTAAATTTTGAAAACATTATATGATACCTGGATAAACTTTCCATGGCTTTAGAGATTGTGTTCTTTTTTTTTTTTATATCAGACATAAATTTACCCAAAGCACTATTTTATATTCACCAACCTACACTAACACGAATTTTCAGTGGATTTATTACAAGATAGGCTGATAAAAATTCATCATTTTAACTATAAGTCAACTTCAGATACTCAACACCATGAAGAAAATATCAGGAAAAACACAAAAACTCAACAACAAAATGTCCTTTTTTTTCAATTGAATTTTGCAATTGTAAATTGTGAAACAGATATGCAATAATGGTCAATTAAATAATTATAGAGTTTTCAGCTCAGTAGTGACCCCCTACAATTACAATTCCATTTATAGAACTATCTATTAAATTAATATGACAATAGAATCTGAATAAATAAGAATCATTATAAACTATTTGCTGTTTATCTAAACGAAATTTGGTAGTGGTTTACATTTTATAGTGGATAGTTGGATAGTTGTCTCATCGGCCATCCTACCACAGTGACCTTATTTTTTAATATATTCATCCAGAAATGATTATGAATAAGAAGATGTGGTATGAGTACAAATGAGATAATCCTCCTTCCAAGCCACAATGTTTAAAATGTCAACAGTTATAGGTCAAAATACTGCATCTAACACAGAGAATTCGTTCACACCAAACAGCGAGCTATAAAAGGTTCCCAAGTGACTAGTTGAAAACATTTAAAACAGAAAATCATCGGTCTAATCTATAAGAAAAAAACAGGAAACGAGAAACATTTATAAACCACACCAACAAAACACAACCACTGAAAAACAGACTCTTGAGATAGGACAGGTACATTAAAATGGAGTGGGTTTACGCATTTTTTACAGGCGCCAACCTTCACCCTAAACTGACAGTAAGGTAAAATTACAACATAAAAAGACACACTATAGAAATCAATTGAAATGGCAAAACATGATCAAAAAGACATTCAAACAAAAAGCGAGCAAAAATACACTGAACTAATAAGTTCAGTGTGATCTATGACACGACATAAAGCATTTAAAGCATTTATATTTTAAAAATATAGAAAAGGTACACATTTATGCATTCGATGTAAGGATTATGATTGAAACGTGATTAATATTAAAATCATCAATCAGATATTAATCAAAAAGGAATTTCAATTACTTACCTTCGTACAATTTTCCTAACAAATTTCAGTCTTGATTCACATATATTTCATGTCCTTGATTGGTTCTCTTGTGTCTTAATTTCTATTAGATTGACTGTTGTAACTCTGATACTTCGTGTTTGAAAATGAAACATGCGATCATGAGAAAATATTAATGTTATATATAGGATACCACAAGGAAAAAAATACTTAATATTGCATATTAATTAAATGAGCATTGCCAATGGCAGTTACTTCGGATATAATTTTGAATGCTTTGTTGGTTTTGATCCTTTGGGGACAAATAGTATTAGTTTTCTAATTGCTTCTTTGTTTGGTGGTCTAAAATATTGTTCTTTAATATTTATGACTTTCATTTATTTGCTATTGTGTTATCTAATTGCTTCGTCGTTTGTTCGTCTAAAATATTGTACTCTAATATTCATCCTTTTCATCATATCTTCCTCACTGTTATTGTTAAAGCTCCTGGGAAAGGTACATGTGGTCCTACTAACATTTAACATATGATTCATCAATTGCAATTAAATTGTACATGTAAAAACGGTTTTCTAAATTCCAATGAGGTTTTAATTCTCATAAAATTCAAAATGTCGCACAAAGATATTCAAGCATTTTCTATCCTGGTATGTCAATTAATCTGTGTAATTTAGTCTTCGATGCATGAGTTTGTAATTAATTGGTATTGGCTTTGAACTTTCTGTCAGTAACTGCACGTATACTCAGGCTGTACTTTTCTGTTGCTCTGGATGAGGGTTGGATATATACCCTGTCTCGTCCCGACTGTTTGATGTTTGTTCTGCTTTTTGTTGTTCTCTTGGGTGAAGCCGTTATCAGTCGATATTCAATTTTTCTTATGGTGTATTTTTACACCACTGTCGCGGGATAGGTAGTGGTAGTGGGGATGGAGATTTGAGCGCTCATACAAACATGTTTCACCCTGCAACATTCTGTATATCCATGTTTCAGCTGTTGTCGTTATGGTCCAGTCAGACTAGCATAAATTTGACCTTAACCTGAAAGTGATTGCAATAGAAGTTTTAATCTTTAGCCTTATACCCCAAATATACACAGAAAAAAGTCCATAAAATCTTTCTTGAGGAAGACTAAAAAAATCGCCATTTGAAATTCCTATGGAGATTTGCAGTGAAAAGGGAGATAACTCTTGTAAAAAAGGCAGAAATATCAATAAAAATTGATACAAAATTATAACTTTACCGCTTCTATTCATCAGAATGTATTGATTCTTGATTTTTAGCGGTCTTTAGAGTATAACAAACAACTCTATAGGTGTTTTCATATTTTTTATCAAGATATAATCTAGATTTCTTAATTCAGTTGACCAGTTATTGAATTTTTCAACATGTCAAGGTAAAGAATTTCAAATTTAATGAAATTAATGAAGCATGTATTCTTCTTTTTGTGGTTTAAAGTTTCTTTAGATAAGTCAGATGCTGAAAAAATATAATATACAGATATAAACAATATCAAATTTTCACATTATTTTTTCAAAATGGTCACAAAGCTTCAAACTTGCAATTTCTTAATGAAAAAATGCACCCAAATAGAATAAAACTACCCATAACACTTCGGTTTTGTACATTTAATGAGCAGAAGATTATATAATTTACTCAAATACAAACTTATAACCCCATCAAAGTATCATACTTTACATAAATTTCAAGAAAATCAACCAAAACTGACAAAAAAAGACTAATTTTTCGCGGAGTTATCTCCCCTTCCGGTGTTAATAACCATAGGAAAATAAAAATACTGATTTTGAGTTTTCCTCAAGTTAGATTTTATGGGACTTTTTTCTGTGTATAATTTTTTATTAGGGGCATCATGCTATAGATTAGAATTAAAACATTTTCTTTTGCAATTAGTTTGAGGTTAAATATTAGTTTGACTGGACTATTAGTTCATATCTGTCATTCTAATATGACGTGCTTCTTTCGCTTTGTAAACAACACCGTGATAAAATTCTCCATATATCTATACTTAGCGCAGACTCAGAGATATACATAATAATGGCTGCTACAATATACTTGCCACGGAAATCCACATGTATTTGAACCTATTTGCAAACCATTTGCCAATTTTATTGTTTTAAAAATTGCAGTTAAAAAAAGACAAAATAACTTTTATTCTTATTCAGATGCATAATAAAAAGAAGTGATGCACAAGAGCTCGGAGAAATCAACAAAATAGAATTAAATAAAATTCCGCAAAAGTCTTTTAATGTTTTTGACGCATTTAAGTCATTTTCAAAACATGACGTAATTTAAATGAAAACGTTACAGTTGAACGTTTTCTGATACGTGTACCATCGAATATTGTATTAAAATTGATTTGTAAGGTAGGTTTTGTTTTATTTTCTATTCTATTGCATTTTTTGCATATTTACTGATTTTAGCAAGTCAATATGGCGGCTCCTTAGTTACGAAATGTCAACTTTGGATTTGACTGTGGCATACGAGAAAAACATGTAAATTAAAAATGGCAAATGTTGGGTTTGATAATTTTAAGAATTAAACAATTTGTTTGTATCTGTTATTCACGAAACAATCCATGCAAGCTACAGATTTTATGAATGTTTGAACTTTATCGAACCGGGAGTAAAAAAAGAACGGCCACACACACAGCATTCCTACCATCGCTTCAGTGTTTAATGACCGTATTTGTCGTATTAGAATCGAAATAATTCATGGAAGTCATAGATTGTTGGAAATTTACACATGGCCTGGGCCGTGATATTCGTTAATTTTATCCCTCGCTAACGCTCAGGAAAAAATTCGAATATCACGGCCCAGGCCATGTGTAAATTTCCAACAATCTATGGCTTCCATGAATTATTTCTTAATTTTATGTTTGCGTAAATTTTGTTTTGTAATTTTTAAGGCCGTTAATTTTCTTAATTGAATAGTGTCATGTTTGTCATGTCGAGGACTTTTATAGCCGACTTTACTGTATATGTTTTTCAATATGGTTTATTGTAGAAGGCCTTACGACTACCTATAATTGTTTATAACCACTTCATTTTAACCTTGGTGGATAGAGATTGAAAAATTGAGGAAGCATACTATCTTAAAGATATAAGCTACAGATTCAAATATATATTTGAAGGTTCAAGGAACATTTTGGTGTATTTTCGACTTATAAATCTTATACAGTATTGGACAAACGTTTTGTATTTCCAAGATAACATTTCTCAGTCCCAAGTTCTCACTTCTGATTGGTAATTCTCAGTTCCAAGGTGTCATTTCTCACTTCAAATTTGTAATTCTAAGTTTCAAATTAACATTTTCCATTTACAACTTGATATTTCTCATTTACAGCTTGATATTTACAGTTGCTAGGTGACATTTTACAATTCCAAGCTAATCATCCTCTGTTCCAATTAGACATGTCTTGAAACTGGAAATGTCATGTTTAAAACATTAGATGCCCATGCCGCTGTTTTGTAATAAACATCATGATGATCTATGTAATCCGTATCAAAATTCATTTAATGGTCAGGTGACGATTTAATGAAATAGATATAAACAAAAATTCAGAAATCCAAAATATAAATTATAAAAAAAGATGAAACATATTTTTTTTTTAGTTCATTATTTTGTACTAAATTATGCCGTTAGTTTTCTCATTTGTATTTTCAATTTTTGGGCCAGTTATAACTAATTATGCGGTTTGGACTTTGCTCATTGTTGAAGGCCGTACAGTGATCTATAGTTGTTAATTTCTGTGTCATGTTCGTCTCATGTGGAGAGATGTCGCATTTTCAATCATCCCACATCCTCCTTTTTTATATATTAACGTTGGATTACATGAAACAACGGACAAGACTGGAAAACACCTATCATATGTACTTTGTACTGACCTTTTCCAAACTAAACATACTAAATTATCGGTTAAAACTGGTTATTTAGCTTATAATTACAGGGTTAATACTGATCACTACGAAATCGAGCTAAATGCTATAGTGGATTTCAAGTACAACATATATGGTTTGGTCATTATAATTAGGGATGGAAAGGAATACTCGAGTCTCAATCGGAAAGTAAAGTATTCGAGTACAAATTTATTACTCGGATACTCATCGGCCTTATATAAATCATGGGATTTTCTCCTCACATTTAGCCTCACTTAAGTTTCCTTTTAAAATATTTTTTTGTTATACGAATTGATATTTATTAAAACGTAAATACGTTCATCTCAGACTACTATGTATTTGTCTGTAATTGCAAAACGTATTTTGAAGAAAGGCAACAGTAGTATACCGCTGTTCGAATTGAGAAAAAAAGCAAATCCGGGTAACAAAGTAAAACTGAGGGAAACACATCTAGGAACGTCTGTTCTTTCCGAGAAGTTCAGGACGTCTGTTAAAAATAATCTAAAAAATAGAATTGTTAATCAAGTCTTCTTTGTAAAAAAACAGGATTACACCGGTGTTCAAAAGTCATCAATCGATTGAGAGAAAACAAATCTGGATTACCAACCAGAACCGAGTGATAACATCAACTAACGGTAAAAACAAAGGAACCACAGGAACAACAGGAACACCTTATTGCTACAAAAGAAATGCCAACACATATAGAAACCAAATTTTTGATAAAAAATGTCATATTCATAACTTGGCACAGGACATTTTCAAAAATAATGGAGGTTGAAACTTGGTATAATGGTAGGCCAAACCTTCCACTTTATGACAATGTTTAAGATATCACTAAAACACTAACTGACAAAAATACAGCACAAAACACATACAAGATTATTCATAAAAAAGAAAAGTATATACATCTAATGTTATAGTAGATACAACACACAAACCACAGATTAATAAAGAGGATATTCCATTAACGACAAACACCACCAGTTATTAAAAACGGTGACGCTTTTACGTAACTAACATTTATCTTGAACTTTATTCAATTAAGTTACATTATTCGTTCAAACAATTTTCATGACAATGATGGTATAAAAAAAAAGTCAATAACTACTGTAACAGTAAGCTAATAATGAACATCTAATAATACTATATCGTCCAATATTTTTGTAACAAACTATATGACAAGTCGCATTATATAAAATACTAATTCCACAGGAACAGATGATACAGATTGCCTATCAAGCAGGAATTTATGAAAATATTGATATTTTTATTAGCATGTTTCTGGTTTGGTTCATAAAAACACAAACAATAATTGCTATCTTGATTATTTTTAGAAACAGAAGTCAGTTTTTCATTGATCAACTTAACTAAGGATCACGTTCTATTTTTTAGTCAACAGTTTGCATTTTGCAGAAACACGTATGTCTCTCGTTAAGATGTCAAGCGGTGCCATCATATTATAATTACATCCCAACAAAAATCAAAAGTTTTCACTAGACGTTAAAGATTTATCCTAGTACTCGGGTACTGACCGAGTATTCGGGTACTCGTGAGTTTCCTGACCGAGTACTCGGGTACTCGTGAGTTTACTGACCGAGTAATCGGGTACTCGTGAGTTTCCTGACCGAGTACTCCGGTACTCGTGAGTTTCCTGACCGAGAACTCGGGTACTCGTGAGTTTCCTGACCGAGTACTCGGTTACTCGTGAGTTTCCTGACCGAGAACTCGGGTACTCACAAGTATCCTGACCGAGTACCCCAGTATAAAATTTCAACTTTTGACATCCCTTATTAGTATATAACATTATCCAAAATTAACAAAAGTGACTCTGAATATATATAAAGTTAGTCATTTAAATAAAATTTTATATTCAATATAATTTTATATTTTAACAATTTGTATAAGCATTCTTGTCTTTTTGAAAAATATTCAATCGTACCGGATGATGTTAAATTGACTGAAACTAATGCACGCAATATTATTCATTGCAAAATTTAATGCGGATGTATTCCTGCATATATCATTTTTTGATAAAGGGAACGATATACTTCACAAAACAAGACACCACTTGTGGTAGTTTATGAAAATTAAATGTAGTATTTTTTCTCAAATACAAGTCAAAAGATTCATTCTAGAGAAGGCGTGACATGTTCTGTTGTACAAACGCAGGTAAGTGGTTAAACTTTGTGATCTAGTTCATATTACATATTATGTAACAAACTATGGGGATATATATTAGCTTTAATACTCATTAAATAGCACTAAAGCAAAAATCATGCTCATCAATAGACTCATTGCAGATGCTAGGCTTAATTATTAACGCTAGACGCGAGTTTCGTCTACAAAAGACACATCAGTGACACTCTTATATAAAACATTTACGATGTCCAAATAACGAACGAACTTCAAGAGAGTTTTTTCCAAATACTGTGAATTCGGGTTTTTTTTTCGTGGGTGCCAATTTTCGTTGATTGAGGAAAACTTACAAAATCGTGGATATTTAATTTCGTGGTCTTCCCGAAGTATGCATACAAGCTTATTGAAAATTTAATATTTGTTGAACATTTAGTTTCGTGGTTCATCTGTTCCAACGAAATCCACGAAAATTGGTATCCAACGAATAATAATGAATCCACAGTACACTAATGGTAATTTATTCCAGGAGAAGAAAATACTTAATATTTCAAAATCAAAATCAAATTTCACAAACAGATTCAATATGAATATAAAATATTAAAAAATATGCGATTGCTGACATTCCAGATATAAATAGAAATCATTTTTGAAACTTAAGATAAAACCAGGTTTAATCCACTATTTCCTTCATAAGTAAATGTCTGTACCATGTCAGGAATAAGATGGTTGTAATCCATTCGTTTGATGCGTTTGAGCGTATGATTTTGACTTTGGTTACTGACTTTCCGTTTTTGGATTTTCCTAGGAGTTCGATAGTTAATGTTATTTTTAGTGTTGTCAACGTGTACGCAGTTAACCGGTTAACCGTTTCAACAACCCAATAAAGAATACCACAAACGCTAACCGGTTAACCGGATTTTTTTTAATTTTTAGATTTGATATAAATTTGTATTGAAATCATTAAATAGTTATGTTTTCTTTAAAAATTGTCGTCGTGCTGATTAATTTGACAGATCAATTGTCCAGTATATTGATTGCTATTGTTAATCCAAAATATGAAATTAATTACAACTTGTCTCTCAGCTCGGGGGATGATCTTAAGGAAACATAATTAGTATACATGTTTTTAAAAGAAACTTTAAATCAGCAATACGATTAAATTTGTCGATTTATTTCATTATTTCATTTTTGATCTTATATTGTGTAGATTTACGTCTGAATGTGCAATCTCCGTCGTACAAGGCTTAGTCTTACTTTCAACGAAATGCTAACTCAAAAATTGTGCAATGTAAACCAATGTGAATGTAATCAATGTATACTTGATAGTACGAGTAACAAGCCTTGGCATAATCATTTCAAATTGAAACACTCTATAATATTTTCGGAGACAACAAGAGAAAATGAAAGATTCATGGGTTTTAGCCATATCAAATTCTACGTACGAGGTCAAGACAAGCCTTATAATACCAAAGGACAAACTTCAATTCATCATATTATAAAAACGTAAATGTATAACTTGTATGGAAGGTTGTCGCATTAACACTCATACCACATCTTCTTATATGTATGTGTAGGGTACTGTAGATAAGGCCTTCAACCATCAACTTAAACTACCGGTTAACCGGTTAATCGGTCGAACGATTATCCGACTAACCGGTTAGACAAAAGTGTACGATTTGACAACACTAGAACTTATTTTACTTTTAATATCAAAGATGTCAAATGACTTGGAATTGAAAAATATGATGATGTACCTTTAAATGTTTTAAAAGATTCGTTATTGCATAAATTAAAGTTAATTTAATCCTTTCAATTTGTCTGTTCAATTAATTTACAAATTATCTGTTCTCTTATCATATTTTATAGCACCTGTCTCTTGTTTTATTTAAAATAAGGAGATGTCGTATGACTGTCAATAGAACAATGTACCAACAATATCCTAATGACCTAGATTTGAATAAACTCATCATAGATACCAGGATTAAATTTTATATTTACGCCAGACGAGCGTTTCGTCTACAAGACTCATCAGTGACGCTCGAATACAAAAAAGTTGAAAAGGCTAAATAAAATACGAAGTTGATCAGCATGAAGACCAAAATTCCTTGCCTTTTTGCCAAATACAGCTAACTTAAAGGTAATCTATTCCTGAGGTAGAAAAGCCTAAGTTTTTCAAAAATTCTTAAGTTTGTAAACAGTTAATCTATATTTATAACCATATCAATGGTAATTCATGTCAGCACATAAGTTACTTTTACTTTCCGTGCAGCCTTCATAAATGAAGAGGAGTATCATATTAATTGTCAGCATCAAAACTGGTTTTCATTTTTTCAAAAGTCTATAAAACCACATATTTTCCTCATCTAAAGACAGTATATATATATTATTATATATTGCGGTTTTACAGTAGAATAGTAGAAGATATTAGCAAGCAAAATCGAGGGAATTGTGCAAATGATGATACAAGCATGAAAATTACCACGAAGCATCATTATTATATACTGTTCAAGAAACAACTGCTGGCACTTCAAAAACATTTTTTTTCAAGATGGCCACGGCTGTTTTCCTCAGTTTGAAAATCCTGATTTTTCTGGAAAAATTTTCTTTCAACTTCTTTTAGTAAAAACCAATTATCAGGTTTGGCTGCCACCTTCCTTATATCACATTTTTATTAAAAATGAATATCTGATATATCCAGTATTTGCGCATGCGCGAAAATGTTACAAAATTCTTTCAAAAATATTGAACTATTTACTTTATATTTCGTGTTTTTTTTTTTATTTCTAATGATATTATGAATTGGTTTTATGATATTTTTCAAGGTTATGATACACATGTATTTTTAACAATTTTGCGCATGTGCAAACTATTTATAGACATCAAGAACGATTTGTATGCATTACTAGGCAATTCTCAGCTTTACGATAGATAAGACGAAAATGTGGTGAATCCTGGAGAAACATCAATTGTGACTACAGATCAGCCACTTTTTGAAATGTCTAAGTAAATTCACTGGAAATGGCCTGATTTGTACGGAAAATGATAAGTTTATCGTCATGGATTGCACATTGAAATGACTTTTTAAAAAACTCTGGGTGATATATTGCGTGATAGGGGATGGACATGATGTCTTTGAGGAGCCAATACTGGAACATAAAGAACGGCAGATTCTTTTTATGTATGTTCCAATATACCTAGGATTAGGTGCATCCGACAACTGCATGTATTTTGCTTGAACTGTTAATTAGGCTCAACCTGATTCATGTATTTGACAGGTACAAGTACCAAGTCATGAACACTGGGGTTGGATGCAAGAAAGAAACAATGACAATTGGAAACCGAAATGGACTTCTGTGACTGCCTTTGCATCCTCGTGTCAAAAACTTTTGAAATGCGGAGGCAAAAATCCAGCCGTGTGTTGGTAACTGTAAATGCTACCGTTCTGGCTTTCCTTGTACGGGTTGTTGTATAGGCAACTGTCAGATAATTATAAGATAAGCAACCTGTCTTTCTAACCGAACTAGGCATTTAAATTTAATCAAGAGTCGTATCACTTGTTAAGTTGATGGAAATTATAAAAAGATTTTCTACGTATTTGGATCCGGAAATCACTATTTTTCTTCATTTATGTGTTGTTTTGTCGTACTTAGGAACTGTTTTTAACGTTTTATCATAACCTACATTGGATTTTACCTATAAAACATCTTTCAAGTATTAACATCACCTATGAAGTTGCTTGAAAGTATAAAAATTGAATTTTTTGACTTTTGGCCGGCATTTTGAAACCGGAGGTCACTTTTAATTTTATTAATGTATTGTCTAGTCGTAATTTAGGAACTGTCATTCACTTTTAATCAAATCTAACATTGGATTTTACATTTAACACACCTTTCAAAGGATTAACGAATTATTGCCAATTTGTAATGACGCCATTTCCGAAATGTGTGGTGGCCATCTTCAAAAAATGATTTTTTTTCTGGCCAGCAGCGGATTTTTTAATAAGTATCATTTAGTCAATTAACCTTTATACCAAATTTCATGCTTGTATCACGATTTGCACAATTATGTCCATAATATCTCCCACTAGAATATTGTACATCGCCTTTGATTTATTTTGTTTTTAATTCGGAATTCTTCCTGACCAACGCAGTTTTCGTCAAAATATTTTGTGTTGTGAATATACAATGTCGTTTTGCTATTAAATTGTTTCTTACAATTTTGAGCCTACTTTGGGGCTCATCAGTAATTTGTGACTTCTTATTATAGCACCACGATACTCTCTATTCTTTAAATATACAGCCTATTTTTTCTCTTTTATTTTACACTTTATTCTGTATTTTGTGTTCATTATTTTCTCATCCAGACACGTAAATATTTATATTTAAATTATGATTTAGTAAGCTTTAGGAAAAAGGCTTCAACTTTAATATAATGGCTGTTATTGACGGGAAATGGTGCCGAATGGAAAGCGAGGAAATGCCATATTCAGATTTGAGTTTTGGTATTAAAATGGAGAAACTTTTGCACAAGGAAATATCCAAATATCAAGAAATTATTGTGTTCAAAAGGTGAGTGTTGGACATAATGATATTTGTTTGGCAAAAACAGAATTGCACAATTATTAAGTTACGTCATGGAAGATATTCTTAGCATAATCCACCCTTTTCTACAGAAATAAAAGTCTGTACCAATATGACCATGTCAGGAATATGACATTTATCCATTCGTTTGATGTGTTTAGATTTTGGTTTTGCCATTTGATAAATGTGCCTTCAACAAATAGTAAAACCTATACCACATAGTCAGCTATAAAAGGCCCAAACATTACAAATGTAATACAATTGAAACTCGAAAATTGACGGCCTGATTTATGTACAAAAACAAATGTCGAATTACATTTTTCGAAACACAATCAAACTCTAATGCTTACCAGTTATATATATATTTTAAATAAAACATCAGAGCAAATTATTAACGGGTGTCTTACATGCTAGCATGCTATTGGCCTTTTATTTTGCTAAAATCTTTTTCTTGTATTAATATCGTTTGCATCATTGATTAAAATATCTTTTTTTACAGTCAATTGTTTGGAAATGTTCTTGTCTTGGATGGGATGGTTCAAGTTGCAGAGCTTGACGAGTTTGTATACCACGAGATGATGGCTAACTTACCTCTGAACTGTCATCCGGATGCGAAAAGGGTATTGATTAATTTTATTCCTGTTGATTCATTATTATTCCTAGTATACAAATTTTCGTGGATCACGTTTGCAATTGTCTATATGTCGGTAGGCAGACTTTTGCAAAACCACGCAATCAAATATCATTGGTAAATACGTTGGAAATAAATGAATCCGTATTAGTGTAATAATAGACAGTATTTTGCCTTTTTTTGTCTATTTATCATAAACTCGATTTGTTTTTTAAATTGCGCAAAATACAAAATTTGTGGCTAACTTTACTGACACATTGTTATTACAAAAGTGTTTTTTTTTCTTCTTGTAATGATAAATTCCTTACTACAAATATTTAAAGGTGTGTACCAAAATGAAAAACCAGAGGACCCGAAAGGTTTTTAAGACAAAAAGTAGAATCCTTGTACCCAAAACAAGGATACATGATTATGTAGTCAATAAATTTAAAAGTATGCTGAATGTTTAAAACAACATACATTTGTGTTCCATAAAATAAAATAAAACATCCACAAAGAACATAAAACGAACAAAGTATATGTGTTATTTTTGCACTTGTAAAATATAGTTATTCGATTGCATAATGTTCTTGATTATATCAATGTATTGTGAATTGATAGTTTCGATTAACATGTTCAAGCATATTCTGTTTGCAAAAATATCAAGAGGGATCAGACACAAGTCAGAATGAATATTAGTGAAGTCTTAAATTCTCAAATGTATTCTCCCTGTATATTGATATATTCCGAAAGCACATAATGATAGAAATATCACAAGTTTGGACTTTAAATGTCGTCATCTAACGTAAAACTTCTCAAAATAAGATACACCTATGGTAGATAAAAACAAACTTTTTTTCTATTTCAGGTATTGATAGTTGGGGGAGGAGATGGTGGAGTAGCCAGAGAAATTTTGAAACATCCGTCAGTAGAAAAAGTTGTCGTCTGCGAAATTGACGAGGTGACAATATGGAATAATTATAGATATAGGAAGATATGATATGATTTTTATGGAGACAATGCTCAACCACAGTACAAATGATGTAAACAATAGTATGTCACCGTGAGCCCTTCAACAATGAGCAATGAACATACAGCATGATAAGCTATAAAAGAGCCCGAAATGACAAAATGTAACAAAATTCAAACGTGAAAAGCAATTACTTGATCTATGTACAAAACTAATTAACGAAAACAAATATGATATACAGCAACAAACGACAAGTTGATTTGGCTTTGCTTTTCTTTCTGTTTTCATATAGTCTATGTTGTGATTTCACATTATTGATCTTGTCCTTTTTATGTTTTTTTATTTGATAATTTCTTTTGATATTCTTGCTAGTTGGTATTTTTTTTTATGTGTGTATGTTTTTTAAGAAGGTGTTTTAAGGTGGGTCAAAGATAAATATTTTTTTTATTATTATTTTCTTTTGTTATCACTGGGTTGGTTGGATGACAAAAAAATCTTAAATCTGCATGATATAATGCATTTGAACATTTTGTTAACAGTCAAGTTACCTTTGAATTAAAAATCGCTCAGGTAATGAGGGGTTCGGTTTTTATGATGACATACATGGCAGACCGTGTGAGTGCTGTTTAACCAGTCTTATAAAAAAGAAGATGTGGTATGATTGCCAATGAGACAACTATCCACAAAAGACCAAAATGACACAGACATTAACAACTATAGGTCACCGTACGGCCTTCAACAATGAGCAAAGCCCATACCGCATAGTCAGCTATAAAAGGCCCCGATAAGACAATGTAAAACAATTCAAACGAGAAAACTGACGGCCTTATTTATGTAAAATATGAACGAAAAACAAATATGTAACACATAAACAAACGACAACCACTGAATTTACAGGCTCCTGACTTGGGACAGGCACATACATAAATAATGTGGCGGGGTTAAACATGCTGGGTTGTTTAACACTTCCATCACCATATAGAAATGAAAACAAAATGTTTGTTGAAAAACAAAATTTTTCAACGTAGGTATTTTCATAAATAAATATGAATAAAGAAAAAAAAGTAGTGTATCGCTGCTCAATAGTCAGAGATGGATTAAGAGAAACACATCAACTATAAAAGGAAAACAATGGAAAACAAACACACTGAACTGCTACAAAAACAAACGTCAACATACATAGAAACAGACTATAAAATAACACCTGTTAAGAGTTATCTTCAAAAATTGTAGTTCATCAGGTTTATAATAAGATTTTGCCTTAGCAGTAGCGTTCTACATATAAATCAGGGACTTCATTGACAATTCAACCAAAAGCATTATGTGTAAATAATAGGTATGTGTGTCGTTTTAGAAAGTTGTTGATGTTTGTAAGAAATACTTTCCAAAACTGGCCGAAAGTTTTAGTGATGTCAGGACAGAATTAGTAATTGGTGATGGCAGTGAGTACATAAAGCATCAAAAAGGTGCTTTCGATGTCATTATTACAGACCCACAGGATAGGACAGGTAGAGTTGATTCAATAATTTATATATTGTTATTACTAGATTTATTTCACTTGCCTGGGCGGGGTTTAAAAGTTCGCTTAGTTACGACCAGTCCATCTACAGACAGGAGTTTTGGGATAAACTCATCAATGAAGTGTTCAGTTATTCGTTCCATATCATACACTCTGTTCTTTTGTATATGCGTTTGGTGACACTAATATGTGATTAGAATTCAAGAATAATTATCACGGCAATCATCCTTATCACACACATTTTTAAATAGACTGTCCTTATGCAAATTAAAACATAAGCTCTGCCCGATCAGTTGAAATAACATTGGTAATATCATGAACTACATTATCAATTTAACTAGGGTGTGTAGTACCAATGCAAATTACCATTCTTATACAAAATGTTGTTTCTGTGATGACATTGGACATGGTCGTCTTTTTTCGTGACTTCGCAATAAAAAATTAAGAGTAAATCAAGAATAATTATTTAGTCCTTATTTTTGACAAAGTGAAGCGCTCAGCTCTAACAAAGGAATGTTGATTAAATCATAACAATCAACATGTCGGAAAACGTTTAAATCATAAGCAAATTTTTGAGAAAATGTAATGCTATATTGTCGATTGATATATGTAGATCTATACATCATGTTTGCTTATCCTTTTTAAAGAATATACTTTTTCTCATAGTCTCCATCTAAAAATAGGTTAGAAGTATTCATGACTAATGCCTTTTAAATTTCAAAATTTTGAGCTTTGAGCGTGCGTTATAAAGCTACATTATTAATAAACTAAGGTTGCAACTCCCTCAGAAAAAGTTTTCCATAGCCGAAATTGGTTACAATAGTTATCAAAGGTACCAGGACCATAATTCAGCATGCCAGAACAAAGTTGAAGAGCATTGAGGATCCAAAATTCAAAAAAAAAAATTTTGCCAAATACGGCCAAGGTAATATATGCCTGGGATAAGACAATCCTTAATTTTTTTCGAAAATTCAAAGTTTTGTAAACAGGAACTTTATTATCATAAAATGACCACATTATTGATATTCATGTCAACACCGAATTTATACCCCTTTTGGTCACACAGCTCTCAGTGTGATACAGTTCTTATACATCATTGCATGTGATAATTCCTGAAGAGTGTAAATGAGATGAGCACTTCGCACGAACTAACTTTGTGTCATTTTCATTTCATTTTGTATGGCATAGGGTCGACACTGCTGTCGATGAACTATTAGTCCCCGATGGTATCTATAGCTCAGTAGTTAGTGACATTCCGTCATTGTATGATTTAATACATACCTTTCTGAAAAGTTCTATGTGTAAATATAAAATTTACAGACATAGGTTCAACCCTCACAGGTAAAGTTGATCTCAGATGGACTTGTCTTTAATTCTCGCTACATTGAAGACCTATTGCTGACCTTCAGTTGTTGTCTGTTCTGTGGTCGGGTTGTTGTCTCTTTGACACATTCCCCATTTCCATTCTCAATTTTATTGTCTGAGAACTAAGCCCCTTTTTATCATAAAGCTATTAATCCGGTAGTTATACATTCTTGCCTTTGAGTGTAAATATAGACTTATTTAAGTTAACATGCAATTTTAATTTTTTTATAGGAATAGCTGAAGGATTGCATGATGAAGGTTATTATAACAGCATGAACAGAGCATTAAAACCAAACGGTTTGATTTGTTCTGAAGGTAAAATCTGATATCAAGCAGAAAAGAGTAAAATCACAAAAAAAAATGAACTCTGAGGGAAATTCAGAGCCAATGACATAATAAAAAACGCAAACACATAAAAAGAATGGATAACAACTGTCATGTTCTTTGACTTGTTACAGGCATTTTCCTATGTGTAAATGATGTATTAACCCTGGTTTTGTAGCTAGCTGAACCTCTCACGTGTATGACAGTCACATCAAATTCCATTATATTGACAACGATGTATATACACAAAAAAACAGACATGATAGATAAAAATGTCAAAAATAGGGATACATTAGTCAACCTTTTGTATACTAGTATTATAATCTAAATTGCTATATATGCCACGATATCTCAGTAGCATATGTTCGAATTCCGGCAAGAGAAGAACAAAAAGTTTCCTTCCGGAAATATACAGATCTAACATTGTTGGGCTGAAATGCTAATATTTAGACGAATTATAAATTAGCATACAATAACACAATGAATTGAAAGTCACAGAGCCACATCATATGCAGGGCATACAAACTTAGAGGTGGAAATAATCCTTCATAACTAGTAATTTTTGGCCATTTTGACGTTGAAAAAAATATAGTTTAGCCACGTAGGTCATAAAGCAATAATGCTTCATGCCATTTTATATGCTTATTTAAACATGGGTAGGCATTATATATGCGAGTATACTTATACAGAGTGTTGACGAGGTGTCAAATATTGACGAATATACTGTATACCCAAATTCAAATGAAAATAGAGCATGGTGTGATACAATTTTGATTCTTATAGAAAAAAATTAAACTTGCATACCTATAATACACGTTGGAAAGACAGACATTTTGATTTGAAGCCAAAACTTTATAGACAATAGACATTTGGTCCTCAATGCTATTCAACTTCGGATTCTATTTGGCCTTTCAAACATTTTTCGATTCGATATAAAATTTTAATCCTGATATATGATATATGTGATGAGTTTATTTGCAACCACTGGGTCGATGCCACTGTTAGTGGAGATTTATTTCCCCGATGGTATCACCAGCCCAGTAGTCAGCACTGCTGTGTTGACTTGAGTTATCATTGATATGTTCATAATTAGAAATTGTCTGTTAACAAAAATTTGAATTTTTGAAAAAAAATAAGGCTTTTCTACCTCAGGAATAGATAACCTTAGCTGTATTTGGCGAAACTTTTAGGAATTTTTAGTCCTTCATGCTCTTCGACTTCGTACTCTATTTGGCCTTTCAAACATTTTTTTATTCGAGCGTCACTGATGAGTCTTTTGTAGACGAAACGCACGTCTGGTGTAAATATAAAATTTTAATCCTGGTATCTAATTTTTTTTTTAAGTTTAATTTCACGATAAAAAATGAACTGATTCATGTAAACATAGCGACCAACACCAACACAAATGTCCATTTGGACACCGATGTTGTTCAAAATACAACTGACGTTGTAATTTCAATAGGATTTCATCGTTGTGCAGTCTATGTTCTATTAGAATTAGAACATGCTATGATTCCAAAGTGACCGAAGAACGTCATATTAGAATTATGTACATACACCTACTAAAAACAATCTAACAATTGCAATCAATTTTCCAGTAATTCGATTTAAAATTCACATATTCCGATGTTAAATAAAGACAGGCGAATGAATTTATGACATGGTCTTAATGATCGTTTCGTAAAAAATGGTTTGGTAATCTTTTTCAGCATAAAGTATAATAAAAATATTGGTAAGGGAGTCAGTTTATTTCTGAATTCATAAATGTACCAAAAGCATATTCTAATAAATTATTAGAAAGAACAATGTGTTGTTATCTTTTTGTATTTTTTACACAAATGTTTATTTGTATATCTTTGAAATTAATTGAGATGCATTGTCCACATTTTAAATTGAATGTTTTTGAAACTTTTTAGGTAAAGATGTTTTTGAACTACCATATGTGAAAAGATCGATAACTTTTTCACGAAAGATATTTCCTACAGTAGCATATGGATATGCAGTTACTCCATCGTACTCACCTGGCCATATTGGATTTCTTCTATGTAGCACGAATCCAGTAAGTAACAATATACCAGCAAACATATAAACATCTTATTCATTGAAGCTGCTTCAAAAATATCGAACGATATCAGTTGCTAGCGATCCTTCACATGAATATTTGAAGAAAATTTTGATTTAGAAGGTTCGTGTTGCTTTCTTTTTTTTATTTCATTTTTCTTGTTGTCCTGTTTTATTTATGTATATAGTTATCAAAGGTACCAGGATTATAATTTAGTACGCCAGACGCGCGTTTCGTCTACATAAGACTCATCAGTGACGCTCATATCAAAAAAATTTATAAAGCCAAACAAGTACAAAGCATTAAGGATCCAATATTCAAAAAAGTTGTGCCAAATATCTGTGTTGTTTGTATAGTCTTATCAATCCTCTGTCCTGTTTTCGTTTCAATATGGCACATTTGGTCAAGTTGGAGAATGTTCTTGTGTTGTACTTGTGTTGCTCAATTTTATGATTTATGTGTAGTGTTTTTTGAAAACTGGTTGATTTTGTCTTCAAACAGTCTTATGTTCTCGAGCAGCACATCCAATGTCACAAATGTTTTGACTGGTATTTGATGTATTGATGATTTTTTGCTTTCTGTATTTGTCACACTTCGTGTGTGGTTTAATTTACACCAGCTTTTGGTTATTTTACCTATTAGCACTACTTTTGCATTTATCATTTGCCTTCTCAACTATCAAAATCGAATGAAGTTTTGCGTACTTTCATCTAATTGGTACTTTGGTACTTGTTCTGTCTGTCATTCAAAGATATCTATATATATTTACGTTACAATTGTTTATTTGACAGAATACCAGTTTTCGGGAGCCTTTAAAGACCTTAACAGAAAATGAGATAAAAGAGCGGAAGTTAAAGTATTACAGCAGTGATATTCACCGAGCGTGTTTCATTCT
Source organism: Mytilus edulis (assembly GCF_963676685.1). Lineage (NCBI taxonomy): Eukaryota > Metazoa > Mollusca > Bivalvia > Mytilida > Mytilidae > Mytilus > Mytilus edulis. The sequence goes on from NC_092356.1 coordinate 26,144,657, forward strand.
TCCGAACTATATAAAGGAGGTGTGTATTGATTTTTATCCTACATACGCGCCGCACGTGAAATAATCCATACATAGATTAGCACAGTTGCTATAAGTGAAATATCATCGTTTAAGGTGGTACCCAAAACTTTCACTAAAATTAATTTGGCTCGTTTAATTTTTATAAAATTTTGATAAAGTACTTACTTTGACCCTTTAACAAATATATCATTGTTCATTGTAATACATTTAACATCCCTGGCTTCCAAATATGTGACTTTGATCGATCCTGATGAAGGTAAATCCAGAAAAGAGCCTTGGAAGCATTCAATTTTTAACGTTTTGTTTTCATATAAGTTCGTCCATTTAAACTTACTTCGTTTTTCCGCAATTCCTATCTTGTTCTTCTTTACAGCTTTTTAAAAACAAAACGTTCCTTTTCTCCGTTCTTTTTTTAGCTATTAAAATCTTTTACACTAGTCAATTAGACAACTCAACGACAAAAGTAATCAAGCTCTGAATAGATCAGAATCTTTAATATTTAAATCATTTTTAACAGAAGATATGCCATAAAAGCCCAATTATGAAAATTATGAAAAAATCATCAGTTCCCAGTTTCGAAGTTGCGTTAAATGGGTCTTTTACTTCCACAATATTATATTATAAGCTTTAAACGATAACGTTTTATACGGCAGTCTGATTTATGTAGCAAATTTAAGGCTTATTTTTTGCATGACATGGTTAGATATATATACACTTTTATCAAATTTGGCATCTCCTACCTCTAGTTTATTATCCGAATTCAGTATCAAGTCAAAGAATGTAAAAAGGTATAATCACCATTCTAGCATTGCTTAGGTTTCGGAGCATCGATTGCTAAACCAAACAGTAATTGTTTTTGCTTTTCAAGCTGTCGTTCTGTACGTCTATCATGTCTATTGTGAACTGACGCGACTCTTTATGGGGGGGGGGATATTTATTTTCAGTGAGAGCATTCGCTTCCTCTGATGTTTTTTTCAAATTCCTGTCATAAATGGTTCCAATTAAATATGTTTATAGGTCTCCTCAGACTTATTCCAAAATTGCTAATGATGTAACCATCCATGTCGATATCAATTAACATGTTCATCTTGTTATTCGATGGTGTTTTTCAACAGAATTATTATAGGATTAAACACATTTTTTCTAGAGGTTATTGATGTGTAAATCGGGGCGATTAACTCACAAACTGAATAAAAGTCCGAAGGACTTTTATGTAAAGTTTGTGAGTAAGAGCCCCGGTTTACACATCAATAACCTCTAGAAAAAATGTGTTTAATCCTTATAATTCTGAAGCCAAATTGTCTCAATTTTTATTAACATTTGCTGTATAAAGGTTAGTATAATCGCCATCACATGCACAACTGACAGGTCGTTACTAAAGGAGTTGGCCGCCATATTGACTTTCTAATGTTCATAAATGTTCGATAAATGCAACGGAGTTTAAAATAAAATAACACCTACCTCTAAAACTTCATTTTAATGAGATATTATCAGAATTTGAAGCGCACACGTAACGAAATAATCTTTCCCCTAGAATTTTTCATTCGTATGACGTCGTGTTTTGCCATGACGTAAATTCGCCAAATTCTTTCATGGAATTTCGCGGAATTTATTTAAATTTTATTTTTATACATTTTCGAAGCTATAGTGGATTTATTTATTTTATTCATTTTTTTTGTTTTATACGCATTAGAATAGAAACAACTATTATGCATTTGTTTTTTAATCTCAATTTGCTGAAAATCAAAGTATCCCTGCAAGGATGTGTATCGCGCATGAATAGATTACGAAAGTAGTTTCGGAAACATGGTTTATCGAAGTGTAAACCAAGAGAAAAATTCGAATTGACCAATGCAATTCAAGTATTCATAGATATGCAAATCATATAAGAATTATTACATCTTATCTTGTTTAGTCAAATACTTACTCAACACAAGATTGAAAACACAAACTGCTTGGCCAATGCTTGAACTATCTAGGCTACAAGCGGTACCATGTTATTTTTGTATCAAAATTTGATAATTAATTTATCAAACCATTTATATAACTTTTCATCGGTAGTTTGATGTACAGAAAACAAAAAAGGTTACTGATTTCGTTTCTTCCTTAAAGTCATAAGAAACGAGTGACTGGTGAAAAATAATGTTTATCCAATTCTTGAACCAATGCATGTATATATCATAAACTTAGTCCTCTGTGCACGATTTTATCATTTTTTACGCAAATATATCGTATAATCGTCAATTTTTTTTCTCTCTGTCTGTTATGATTTAACAAATATGGCTACTCATTAAATGCCGTGTTTTGAAGCTGAAGTTTACCGATTGTCCCCTTATAGTAAATAATCAACAAAAAGCATTGGTATTTAGCACGTGTTTAACATATACAATCAGGTAATTGTTTATTTTAATGACAAATATCATACGTATTGCTATCGCCGGATTTGTACGAGGAGGGTCACGCTTAGGTCAATATGCATACGGAAAATATGTCGCCGAATTGCTTCCTGGAAGCAAGCAATTAAAAATAAGTAAACTTCTTCTAAATGTGGACAAATTAAAGAATTTTCCTCCGAAAAAAGTATATGTACATAAGTTGTATAATGAAAACTATCCATTTAATTTAAAAAAACAAATGCATATTTGTTTTTTAATTTGAGGTTTCATATGACTTTAATAATATACGGTTCAGATGAGATTAGAACACTGGCATCCATTTTCTGTAACAATATTTATCATGAAGTGACTACAATTTAATCTGTTGTCTTTTAAAGTTTGGTAGTAATTTTGACTAAAAGAGAAAACAAGGCATTCCATGTATCCTCCACCTACTATAAATTACTTATCAATTAACTATTGGTCTTCCTCATAGCAGATGCAGTATAACCAAACTTTCCTACATGTTCTGATTCGAACAACCATGCATATACTGCAAACCCAACTTTGTCTACTATCTTCTTAAATCGTTTAAAGATGGGTATTAATATTGTTCCATGCAGTGTTTTAGCGTACATGATAACCTTCTCGTGATATATTTGTCGGTTTTACAAGTTTAAAGTTTACTTACAAGCTAGTTAAAATCGAATAACTATGCTAAACTAATTATACGTACCAATTTCTTTGATAAGTTTTTGATTTTGTCAAAATGATTGGGGTTCTATCATTGTTAAGAATGGGTTAACTATCCGTTACACAACACCATATGTATAATCAAAATTGATCTAAAACTAGAGGCTCTAAAGAGCCTGTGTCGCTCACCTTGGTCTATGTGCATATTAAACAAAGGACACAAATGGATTCATGACAAAATTGTATTTTGGTGATGGTGATGTGTTTGAAGTTCTTACTTTACTGAACGATTTTGCTTCTTACAATTATATCTATCATGAACTTTGCCCATTAGTAACAGAGAACTATATTTGGTAAAAATTTATATAAATTTACCAAATTAATGAAAATTGTTAAAAATTGACTATAAAGGGCAATAACTCCTTAAGGGGTCAATTGACCATTTAGGTCATGTTGACTTATTTGTAGATCTTACTTTGCTGAACATTATTGCTGTTTACAGTTTATCTCTAACTATAATAATATTCAAGATAATAACCAAAAACAGCAAAATTTCTTCAAAATTACCAATTCAGGGGCAGCAACCCAACAACCGATTGACCGATTCATCTGAAAATTTCAGGGCAGATAGTTCTTGACCTGGTAAACATTTTTATCCCCTGTCAAATTTCCTCAAAATGCTTTGGTTTTTGAGTTATAAGCCAAAAACTGCATTTTACCCCTATGTTCTATTTTTAGCGGTGGCGGCCATCTTGGTTGGTTGACAAGGTCACGCCACACATTTTTTAAACTAGATACCCCAAAGATGATTGTGGCCAAGTTTGGATTAATTTGGCCAAGTAGTTTCAGAGGAGAAGATTTTTGTAAAAGATTACTTTAATTTACGAAAAATGGTTAAAAATTGACTATAAAGGGCAATAACTCCTAAACGGGTCAACTGACCATTTTGGTCATGTTGACTTATTTGTAGATCTTACTTTGCTGAACATTATTGCTGTTTACAGTTTATCTCTATCTATAATAATATTCAAGATAATAACCAAAAACAGCAAAATTTCCTCAAAATTACCAATTCAGGGGCAGCAACCCAACAACCGATTGACCGATTCATCTGAAAATTTCAGGGCAGATAGATCTTGACCTGATAAACATTTTTATCCAGTCAGATTTCCTCAAAATGCTTTGGTTTTTGAGTTATAAGCCAAAAACTGCATTTTACCCCTTTGTTCTATTTTTAGCCGTGGCGGCCATCTTGGTTGGTTGACCAGGTCATGCCACACATTTTTTAAACTAGATACCCCAAAGATGATTGTGGCCAAGTTTGGATTAATTTGGCCAAGCAGTTTCAGAGGAGAAGATTTTTGTAAAAGATTACTTTAATTAACGAAAAATGGTTAAAAATTGACTATAAAGGGCAATAACTCCTAAACGGGTCAACTGACCATTTTGGTCATGTTGACTTATTTGTAGATCTTACTTTGCTGAACATTATTGCTGTTTACAGTTTATCTCTAACTATAATAATATTCAAGATAATAACAAAAAACAGCAAAATTTCTTCAAAATTACCAATTCAGGGGCAGCAACCCAACAAACGATTGACCGATTCATCTGAAAATTTCAGGGCAGATAGATCTTGACCTGATAAACATTTTTACCCCATGTCAGATTTGCTCTAAATGCTTTGGTTTTTGAGTTATAAGCCAAAAACTGCATTTTACCCATATGTTCTATTTTTAGCCGTGGCGGCCATCTTGGTTGGTTGACCGGGTCACGCCACACATTTTTTAAACTAGATACCCCAATGATGATTGTGGCCAAGTTTGGTTTGATTTGGCCCAGTAGTTTCAGAAGAGAAGATTTTTGTAAAAGTTAACGACGACGGACGACGACGACGACGACGGACGACGACGGACGACGACGGACGACGGACGCCTAGTGATGAGAAAAGCTCACTTGGCCCTTCGGGCCAGGTGAGGTAAAAATTCACTATAAAGAACAATAACTCCTAAGGGGGTCAATTGACCATTTCGGTCATGTTGACTTATTTGTAAATCTTACTTTGCTGAACATTATTGTTGTTTACAGTTTATCTCTATCAATAATAATATTAAAGATAATGACCAAAAACAGCAAAATTTCCTTAAAACTAACATTTCAGGGTCAGCAACCCAACAACGGGTTGTCCGATTCATCTAACAATTTCAGAGCAGATAAATGTTGACCTGATAAACAATTTTACCCCATGTCAGATTTGCTCTAAATGCTTTGGGTTTTGAGTTATAAGCCAAAAACTGCATTTTACCCCATGTTCTATTTTTAGCCATGGCGGCCATCTTGGTTGGATGGCCACGTCACCGGACACATTTTTCAAACTAATAACCCAAAAGATGATTGTGGCCAAGTTTGGATTATTTTGGCAAAGCAGTTTCAGAGAAGAAGATTTTTGTAAAAGATTACTAAGATTTACGAAAAATGGTTAAAAATTGACTATAAAGGGCAATAACTCCTAAAGGGGTCAACTGACCATTTCAGTCATGTTGACTCATTTGTAAATCTTACTTTTGTGAACATTATTGCTGTGTATAGTTTATCTCTATCTATAATAATATTCAAGATAATAACCAAAAAGAGAAAAATTTCCTTAAAATTACTAATTCAGGGCCAGCAACCCAACAACGAAATGTCCAATTCATCTGAAAATTTCAGGGCAGATAGACCTTGAACTGATAAACAATTTTACCCCATGTCAGATTTGCTCTAAATGCTTTGGGTTTTGAGTTATAAGCCAAAAACTGCATTTTACCCCATGTTCTATTTTTAGCCATGGCGGCCATCTTGGTTTGATGGCCGATTCACCGGACACATTTTTCAAACTACTAACCCAAAAGATGATTGTGGCCAAGTTTGGATTATTTTGGCCCAGTAGTTTCAGAGGAGAAGATTTTTGTAAAAGATTACTAAGATTAACGAAAAATAGTTAAAAATTGACTATAAAGGGCAATTACTCCTAAATGGGTCAACTGACCATTTCAGTCATGTTGACTTATTTGTAAATCTTACTTTGCTGAACATTATTGCTGTTTACTGTTTATCTCTATCTATAATAATATTCAAGATAATAACCAAAAACAGCAAAATTTCCTCAAAATTACCAATTCAGGGGCAGCAACCCAACAACGAAATGTCCGATTCATCTGAAAATATCAGGGCAGATAGATCTTAACCTGATAAGCAATTTTACACCATGTCAGATTTGCTCTAAATGCTTTGGTTTTTGAGTTATAAGCCAAAAACTGCATTTTACCCCTATGTTCTATTTTTAGCCATGGCGGCCATCTTGGACGGTTGGCCAGGTCACCGGACACATTTTTTAAACTAGATACCCCAATGATGATTGTGGCCAAGTTTGGTTTAATTTGGCCCAGTTGTTTCAGAGGAGAAGATTTTTGTAAAAGTTAACGACGACGACGGACGACGGACGACGACGGACGACGGACGACGACGGACGACGGACGACGACGGACGACGCCGGACGCCGGACGCCAAGTGATGAGAAAAGCTCACTTGGCCTTTTAGGCCAGGTGAGCTAAAAAGCAGTTTGTCGGTAGCTGTTTCAAATTTGATCTCAAAATTAGGATTTACTGATTTAGTCTTACAATTTCCAACATCAAATATGCTTAAAGATCCACACTGTTTCGTGAGAAATATGACGAGGAACATTTCCTTGAGGAATGAACATGTCATCAACAGTACAAATAACCTTACTAGTATATAAAAAATATATCTTTGAAATCTTTTAGTAAGAGATGAAATTATCTTAACCTACTTAGTTCAGAAAATTGATGTATATCGATAATGAGTAATATGGATAAAAATAATGTTAGCAATATATAATTTAAAAAGTTAGGAAACAGTGGAGTTTGAAGAAACACAAAATGACAAATTGAATTAGAATGCAGTTCGCTACTTTTAGCTTACTATTGCTTCTATTCGGATTTCATCAGTAGTGCCATTATTAATGTTGTCAAGAAAATGAAAACATAGCATTGTCATTTCATTATTTGATATATCATATTTCTTTATTTATGTATCGTACGTTGTAATTGATCTGCCCCTTCTGGGCGCGCGCTGTGATTTGCAAAATAGGTATGCACATATTATATGTTTATTTATGATTCAAATATAACAAAGTTATAGTGTCAAACAAGAATCTGAGTGTTCATCGTTGTCAATAATTATTTTGTATTTGAATTAATTTCAGGAATTGTATCCCAATGGTATACTACAGCAATAGTATGATTTGCGGAGGGTATTACAATTCATTTGAGAATCAATTACTGTCTATTACAATTAAATTAATTATATAAAAAAAGAAAGTTCAGTTATAAATTTGGCACTGGCTACGGTTACATGAAAATGTAACAATAATAAAAAATATTTTTGTTACATTGGAGCCTAATTGCCGGAATACAGGGTTGGGTAAGGATCAGATTTTAAATTACGAATGTAACAATAATAATTGAGGCTATGGTTACATTGCGTTATTGTTATTTATGCACTTAATGTATGCTAGATTAATTAAACTTAAACCTTCTATACTTGTGTTGCTTATTTTTTTCACCAATCTGTAGGCTGTAATATCTGTACAATCAAGGATTTGTATAGTAAGAATCCAATTAGAATGAAATTACTAACACAAAATATCTGGACTCTGAAAATGAAAACACCGATTCAACCACTTTCAACATGTCGGTAAATGTAAAACCAATTGTCTTCACAATTGACTAGTATTTAGGTGGATATGGAAATTGGAGGTCAACATAAAATCGGTAATGGAAGGTAATGAGATCATATCACAACCTCACATGTGAAAGTATAAACATTACACCAGAGACTCTCTGATCGCACCAAGGATATTTATATACAAATCCTTGATCGCAAGAGTAAAAAAATATACAGTAATTAATAAACTACATTATTCAATCTAAAGAAGTTTTGTTTTTTTCTATGTTGTGATGTTATACTATTGTTTCCGAAAAAGGGAAAAGGTTGGGTACCATTGAAACGTTTAATCCCGCTGCAAATATTTGCACCTGTCCGAAGTCAGGAATCTGATGTACAGTAGCAGACGTTTGTTAATGTAACTTATACGTGTTACTCGTTTTTTATATAGATTAGACCGTTGGTTTTCCCGTTTGAATGGTTTTACACTGGTGGTTTTGGTGCCCTTTATAGCTTGTTGTTCATGTGAGCCATGGCCGTGTGTTGAAGGTCGTACATTGACCTATAATGGTTTACTTTTATAAATTGTTATTTGAATGAAGAGTTGTCTCATTGGCATTCATACCACATATTCCTATATCTATGGATTTGAAAAAGATTAGAATTTGACCTGTACTTTTATTTCTATTAATGATAACAGTGTAATTATATATGCCAGGTATATGGCCATATTTTGACATTTTCACATGGATTTTATGAAAGAAAATTGTAAAGATTTCGCTGTTCTAATTAGGACATTTTGGTGATTTTCTTAGACTTCTTGTACATGTACTGACAGTGGATGAAATAGCTGTTGATAACCACTGGACATACTGTCAATGGACAGAATAGCCAATGAAAAAGACCTCAAAACACACTGGCAGTGAACAATATAGGTAATGAAAACGACCACTTAACATAATGGCAGTAGATACAATTAGTAAATGAAGGTAACCACTAGGCATTCTGGCAGTGAAAAGATTTAAACACTTAACATAATGGCAGTAGATACAATTAGTAAATGAAGGTAACCACTAGGCATTCTGGCAGTGAAAAGATTTAAACACTTAACATAATGGCAGTAGATACAATTAGTAAATGAAGGTAACCACTAGGCGTTCTGATAGTGAAAAGATTTAAACACTTAACATAATGGCAGTAGATACAATTAGTAAATGAAGGTAACCACTAGGCATTCTGGCAGTGAAAAGATTTAAACACTCAACATAATGGCAGTAGATACAATTAGTAAATGAAGGTAACCACTAGGCATTCTGGCAGTGAAAAGATTTAAACACTTAACATAATGGCAGTAGATACAATTAGTAAATGAAGGTAACCACTAGGCGTTCTGGCAGTGAAATTATTTAAACACTTAACATAATGGCAGTAGATACAATTAGTAAATGAAGGTAACCACTAGGCATTCTGATAGTGAAAAGATTTAAACACTTAACATAATGGCAGTAGATACAATTAGTAAATAAAGGTAACCACTAGGCATTCTGGCAGTGAAAAGATTTAAACACTTTACATAATGGCAGTAGATACAATTAGTAAATGAAGGTAACCACTAGGCATTCTGGCAGTGAAAAGATTTAAACACTTTACATAATGGCAGTAGATACAATTAGTAAATAAAGGTAACCACTAGGCATTCTGGCAGTGAAAAGATTTAATAAGAAAGTTTATTAGAGTTAGTATATAGAAGTGTATTAAATCAATACTGTTCTTTTCGAAATATTGCACATTAAAGACACCCTTGTAGATTTCAAAAAAGAGCAGGCTAATGCCGCTACAAGGCAGCACTCGCACCTAGAAAATGGAGAGGGATCAATATTACTTGCTATAACTTGTTCCCAAATTCACTATAAATAAATATGTTTAAACTAAAACAATACTGAATGTTTTCATGATTTATTCATATTTCAATGGTAATACAATTGTTTACACCATTTAAGCCTTTAACAATAAACAAGTAATGTACATGTCTCTCAAACCTTTATGCAGGTAAACATATTTCAAATTGCCATTCTCCTATAAAGAAAAAAAACAATAGTTGATGAAGAATACATAAGTCTTAAATGATAAATCTGGTATGTCATAATCCATTTCAAACCATTACCAATTAAGCCTTCTTGTGAGCTACAACATCATTGAACCAGTTTGCCTGATAAAAATAGTTGTCAGCATCATCTGTAACATTTAACAAAGAACCAATCGCATAGGCAATTTAATTTTTACTCGAAAACTAGTGTTATTTCCTACATAAAATTTCTAGTAAAATAAAAAAAAAATCGTATATTTTATAACAAAAGAAAATAACAAATTTAATTTTAAAAATAAAACCATGTTTTACAAGAATGCATTTGTCAGTGTATTTTTCCAATCAAGTCTCTCTTTCAGTTATGTATATCACCACTGTCTCCATACTGAGCAAATGTGATCTAAGAGAACATAAAAATATTTTAACAATCTTTCTTGGGTCTTGATCTCTGACATGAAAATCAGTTTGGACTTGTCAATTTCTACTTATGTCTCCAGAATTTTAAACTCTCATTACCCTGGCATGCTCAAATAATTAGTAGCTCAAATATTTACAAATGCTGTTCTATTTCCATTTATCTCCCTATTTACATATTAGAACAAAAACTTTTCCCCAAATTAAAAAAAGTCAAAATTTCAACTCACACTTGTATACTGTCACTATTTGTGGGGGATTTCCCCCATGAAGGCTCCAAAAAAATAATTTTGAAAGATCAATTTTGTCCAAAATTTTTAACAAAACAATTAATTTTAAAATGGCCATAGGCTTGTTAAAGTAAGGAGAAGCCAAAAAAACAACTTTAAAATGTATTTGAAGGCACCATTGAAGTTTTTGTAGGACTACAATAGCTATCTTTCACATAAAACCCCCATGGGCATTTTGAAAAGTTGGCAGGTATGCACTTGTGTTTAAATTTACTTCAATCAGCATAACAGTAACAAACATATTAAAATTTTCTATTGAAAATCAGAAAAACAAGTCTTGGTCCTTTTACTTTATTAATCCTCTTCAACATTGTTAATTATTCTACTATGTTTTAGTAGTGTAGCCATCAAAAAGCAATGGCCCGGGTGCTGTGTGCCATTGCACAAGATTTTGACAGAAATTGAGCACTTGTATTGGAATGGGAATGTCCCATTTAATTAAATTTTATGTGAACTCAGGATACAAAAAAATCATTTTTTTGGCTATTCTATAATGAATACTGTCTTTAAACAAAAACCTCACAAAACTGAAAATGTATAAACTTAACTCTTGCATCAAGATGCTTATAATATTTTTAATCTTTCTTCGCCATCAAAATCTTCTTCCTTTGCAAGTTTTCTATAGAAACATTTAAATAAACAATTACATAATAGATAATTTCATTTATTCCCAACCAAAAATTTTTTTGATTCTCAAATCTAAGTCTGAACTTTTGCAGGGTGAGAGTTTTTTTTTTATTTCAGACTATTTTCTATCAATTTGCACAGGTTTTCACCAAAAAGTAGAAGGGAGGATTCTATTAAAACATTATGGAATCTTATGTATTATAGATAACAGCAATTAATCACAATGATTCCCTAAATATATATATAACTGACGTGGAAAGGTAACACATGCCCACCGAAAGCTCTTTTTTTGAGAGCCCAGGTGGTCGTGTGGTCTAGCGGGACGGCTGCAGTGCAGGCGATTTGGTGTCACGATATCACAGTAGCATGGGTTCGAATCCCGGCGAGGGAAGAACCAAAAATTTGCGAAAGCAAATTTACAGATCTAACATTGTTGGGTTGATGTTTAGACGAGTTGTATATATATATATATATATATATATATATTAAAACATATTTACAATAACACAAAAACATAAAACTTAAAACAAAACAAAGAATTTATAATGTTGATACGAAAATAAAAATTCAAACAGATAATGTTGTTATGAAAATGAATATTCAAACGGACCAATCAAACAAAAATTAACATAATTGATTAACTGAAATTTTTCTCACAAATTTAAGCTATATATAGAGAATAATACATGGCAAAATCCGTATCATATGTCATATCATCCTGAGACATGAATATCAGCTCAATGGCCTTTAGGCCCGAGGGATGATATTGGTCAAGGGTGATACAGCATGTGATACGGATTTTGCCATGTTTTATACGCTTTATCATATATTTCAACAGGAGAGTATTATACTATATGAACTGTTTTCTGATCCATAGCACTGGGTTACCTTCAGTTCTACTTGTCTTGATTCAAAAGCCTAAATTGAACTTCTCAATTACTTATCCAAGGCACCTGGGTTACCTTACAATTTGTGTGCTGTTGTTTTAAAAATATTTTGTTTATTATTGTATTTTTTTGTGTGTTTTGTATTTTTTATAGTTGAATTTAGTGTGCCAAAAAATATGAAAACTTGGCCTTCGTGACATCACATACCAAACAATGACGTCATTCAATAAATTACGTCACTCCCGAATGACCGTTCTATTGGACCTATTTTGAGGTAAAATGTTCTTAAGCTTACATAAATAAAAACTGACTTTATGTTAAAAAAAAAAAGAAAAAAAGTAGGGGTGTGATAAAGGGTATGCGATAAAGGGTGTGCATCAAAGTTGAGCGATATGGATTAAACAGCAGGCTATTTATCACATATGCAAAACTACTGTATTTACTACTAAACATATGATAAAATTGATTACATTCCATTCGATATATATTTCGCCATATATCTGTACATATGAAAAAAAGTTAAAAAAATAAAGTTGTTTTTTGTGTTTTTTTTCTCGTTTCATTATTGCATTTATAACTTGTGACTGTCTTTTGAAGATAATTTTTACAACAGAAACATAACCAAAATACAAAAAGTTCAAATTACTTCAATTTTAAAAGTTCATCATTATTTTTTTTTCAATATACGAAAATTAATATAAATAACATGATCTATTATTTAATAATACCTTTGTATTTTAAAAAAAAATAAAAAAATTTAAAGAACAGTTATCATGGTGATCATTTGTTCAAAAGTACTTTTTTTCAAATTTGATAGATCATTGACAAAATATTTAATATAAAATATTTTAGAAATCAACTTTTGACAACACATCTGAGTCATGATTACACATGTAAACCATAAACACTGCATCTAATTTGGTTCAAATAAAAAAATATTTATATCCAATCCTTATTTCAAATTCAAAAATATTTTTTCTTCAAACTATGCTCTTTTACTTTTTTAATTGTATTCCTTAGTTTTTTTTTGCATATTACAACAAATCAAATCTCCACAACTGAGAAGCAGATTAAGAAAGCAAGTCACTATAGAGGACTTATTCCAATTTTTTTATGTCTGAATCGTTAATTGTTTCCTTTTAATTATTATCTAATTCATTCATAATCTTTTATTCTCCTAAATCTAGTTCTTTTACCAAGCCCATGATTACCTACCCTAGTAACTATAAATAGTTTTGATTTCAAAGCAACTTTATCTAATACATTAAAGTGAAAGTTGCAAAATCTTATGTAAAATATTTTGAAAAATATCAATTTTCTTCATCTTTGCCACATAAAATGGCAAGAAATTATATCATGATATACTGATACAGAATCAAGAATTTAATACACCTATATATTAATATGATAAAATATCTATGTTCTGTAACCTATTCCACAATGTTCCGTAAAACATATTTGACAGTATAAGCGAAAGCAGCAAGTCCAATCACAACAAATATATTAGCCAATGCACTGCCGATAATTCCTTGATTATTTCCATTGGTATTCTGTCCGTTCAATAACTGAGATTGCGTGTTGCCATTCCTTGTTGATTCTGCTAACTCTCTTTCTCTTCTAGCTTGCTCTTCTCTTATTTTCTGAAATGTAACATTGATCATTAGACAAACCCTTTTGGGGTATCTTCTTTTCTAAGTCATTTTTTCTCTATGCTTTATTTTTGTTGATCATGTTGATTATAATTCTCTTCTTAATAATATAGCACCAATTTTTTTTTCAGTAAATTTTTCTCTATATAGATATAGGAAGATGTGGTGTGAGTGCCAATGAGACAACTCTCCATCCAAAAAACAATTTATAAAAGTAAACCATTATAGGTCAATGTACGGCCTTCAACACGGAGCCTTGGCTCACACCGAACAACAAGCTATAAAGGGCCCCAAAATTACTAGTGTAAAACCATTCAAACGGGATATAGTCTTCTTAATAATATAGCACCAATTTTAATTTTTTTTCTGCCAATTTTTCTGTAGTCCATATTTTTCCTTTATTCTCTATTCTTCAAACCCAATCCACATTATAATAAAATAAATGACTGTATTGTATTTGAAGCATTGATGGCATCAATTGGCGATTTGATGGTCCCAAATTAAGTTTACTGGCAACACATTGGCAGAGCCAGTAAGCAAGTATTGGCAACCATCAAATCACCAATTGATGCATTCAGAGCTTAAAATTCAATATTATTATCTCCATTCTAATGAAACTGACAGTAAACAACGTTTAATCATATATATTTAAAATCTGTCATATGTCATCTGCCCTTGCACATATTTTTTCATAGCATCAATTGTGAATTTATGCCAAGAAAATTGGTGACATCATCCAATCAAAATGAACATTACAAAAGATATTGTTTTAGAATAATTGATTGCTTTGAGTTTTTAAATTATGATAGTTACATGCTAGCTATGTAATTTCATAAAAATTTCATTGAGTTTTGAATACACCACAGGCATGTTGAATTTTAACTTATGGTCCGAGTACACAGTTATCGTCCTTTGATTTTCGTTGTCCACGAATATAGTCCTTAGTGTGGACAGTGTGTTACTTGCCAATTTTTGTTATATCCCTTCCAAATTTATTTCTCTATGTTTTATGCCTCATATAGCAAGTTGGGGGTGAAATGACACTGTAAAAAAATTTGGATCATACATATTAATGTAAAGTAGTGATTAGGTCCTGCTGAAAAAGGTCAAAAATTAGCACTTCGGAAGCTGTCAAAAGATTTCAAGACCCCCTTAACATAAAATTGTCCATATTTTGAGTTAGAGCTGATGAATTTTCTATAATTTTGATATAATTTGTCCCAAAAGTAGTACAACACACTGTAAAAATATTATTGAGAAAGCGCAGGTGGGATTTTTTTAATTTTCATTTATTGTCTAAAAGAAATGCACTACGAAATAACTGTGTACTCGGACCTTATCATTTAAAAGATCTAACATTTGTAATATTTTGTGTCTAATTAATTCAATTTTGGTTCTCAAAATAAAAGGTTCAATTATATAAAATGTTTGGTAAAGGATCGTATGCACTCTATTTCTTATCCTCACCTCAGCCTCTTCTGGAAATAATTCACAAAATGTTTTATCTTTTAAATTAAACTGTCCACTCTGTGCAGCCAATTGTCTTTTCTAAAATAAACAGGACAGATAACATGAATAAATTGAATATACAAAAAGTAAAATAACAAAAATACCGAACTCGGAGGAAAATTCTAAACAAGAGTCCCTAATCAAATGGGAAAATCAAAAGCTGAAACATATCTTGTACGAATGGATCACAACTCTCATATTCCGGACTTGGTACAGACATTTTCTTATGCAGAAAAAGGTGGATTAAACCTGGTTATATAATTAGCTAAACCTCTCACAAGTATGACAGTTGCATAAAATGTCATTATATTGAATATTCTGTGGAAAGACCTATTGTATTTGTTCTGATTATTTGTTTTCTTCTTCAGCCAAATTTCAAAACGTGTTATGTGGTTTCGCAAGATATTGCTTAGATTTTTGGCATATGATATCGAACAGCTATTGCACTTTTGAGACAGAACCTGTTTTGTAAGAGTTATCTCCCCAAACACTTTGTTTGAAATTGTACACTTATAAATGAAAGAAAAAAAGTTGCTAAAATATTTTTATAAGTCTTATATGTCAATGTACTTACAGTATAATCAGACGTCTCTATGCTTCCTAATGTGGCACTCTTTTCTAACTGTAAGACAAATACATCATTAAGGAGGCTCGAGGGTATAAAAATTTCAGAAAAAAATCAAACATTTGTTTTTCATTACAAATTTTATTTATTTCCTTTTGTAGTTGTTACTTTATCATATGGTACAAAAATCATTCAAAACAATCAATTCGTGTTGGCCCCAGATGACTTTCAAAATGTATACATCATTGAAAAAGTTCCAAATTATCTCCCTTTGGTGGAAAAATGGCATTTTTTGGCTCTAAAATTGAAATATCTTTTTCAACTCATCGGTGACCTATCTTTTTTAATATAATTTCCATATAAGCTGTACTTAAACTAAATTATTGTAAAATTTTAGCGATTTCTGTAATAAATTTCTTTTTTTTATTTCGATATTACCTTTATTTCTCCTATTACTTCAACAGAACAAAACCACCTTTACAAAAATGTATGCTTCTTTCGAAGGCAGATTGTGAGCGCAAATGAACGGTGACCCCACTTTTTTATTTCATTTTTCTATTAACAATAAGATAAAGTTCATTTATAGAAAAATATAGAGAAATCCTATATAAATGATTTAGACCCGCGAACCCCCTTAATTTAATTTCAAATAATGCACAATCATATCTTTGACCTTGTGAACTTTGGACTCCTTATGAAAGATTTGTTTCTTTATAATATTTTCCATGAGCATGAAATTTCAACAAATTATCTGGCACTTATCTAAATTCCAAAAATCCTTAATTCTTAATTCAAGTTTTTGCATCACAGTATGCACCTATAGCTAATAGTAAATATATAAGGGCTATTGGTTATTAATGTATGCATCTATTTGATGTATTCAAAATCATTCAAAGAATATTTGTGCATTGTGGGGAGATTCTGTTAGTCCTTCCTCCATTCCAGGATTCATTTTATGGAATAGCAATAAATATTCCTCATCTCAATACAATCTTAATTTTATACAAAGGCCAAAAAATCTATAATGCATTGTAGGTAAGACCCAGCTAACATTTTTTTCAAAAATTGTGTTTGCTTAAAAACATACTGGGAGTTATTATGACAAGCGTACATCAAAATGATAAGAGGGTTTTGACTAATGACCAGGGTTGCGTTCAATATTGTAGCAGCTACAAAGATCTAAGTAGATTTTTGACTACTGAACGTGTAGCTAACCTAGCTGCTAAATAGATCAAGATAGCAGCTAGGCTAGATACACGTTCAGTAGTCAAAAATCTATGTAGCCACTACGATATTGAAAGCAACCCTGATGTTATTTTCATTTTGTTTTGTTTAAAAAATGAAGTACCCATAACCCTTTAATTCAGATTCTTAAGAATCCAAAATTAATTATTTCTTTTTGGACGAATCCATGATGTGAAACAGTACTTTTATGATCTACTGAATATGCATAAGTATAAGTTTAACCTAGCAACATTTTTACACCTGACCCAAGTCAGGGGCCACTGGCTTTTGTTACTCTTGTATGTTTTTTAATTAAGGTTCATTTATATGTTTTGGAGTTTAGTGTGAAGTTCATTTTCAATGAACTAGTACACATTTTTATTTAGTGGCCAGCTGAGGACCATCAAGGGTGCAGGATTTTCTTGCTGCATTGAAAATCCATTGGTAGCCTTCGGCTGTTGTCTACTCTTTAGTCAGGATAGCTTCTCTTTGACATATTCCCAATTTCCATTCTCAATTTATTTAAAATTGTATACATATGGTATAATGATTCAATTATTTATATTTTAAATATGCCTATCAATATTGGATTATATATAATTAAGTACCTACCATAAAACTTAACAATCCTGTCAGTATAGTAGATACAGACCATGCTGGGTTCCATGTGTCTGGATGAAAATCACTTATTGAAAGACATAACCTGAAATAAATCATAACATTGTGTCTTTAAGTGTCTTTAAATGTTAAATATCATGATGTTTTTCTATGCAACTTGCACAAGTTTATCATGGGGTAAAAAGGTTTCTATGTAGTGTTGGGTAAACTGTTGTTTGTCCTTTTGCTATTACAACTGTTTTCACTTTTTGCATTGGTATTGTTGGTTTTTCTTATGACATATCTACTGCTTTTTCAAGAGAGCCAGTTGGAAATTTCAATCACTAGTATTCAGTCTGTAGCAGTATGGGTGCTGTAACTTATAATTGAATTGGTCTTGTTGTAGTCATGTGAGTGGTTGTTGTATGTTGCTGTTGATCATATAACTTGTTTATTTGTTTTTCTGTACAGTTCTTGTATTGTTCTGTTGCACCACTGCTCCAGGATTAGGGGGGGGCACCTACTAACATGTTTAACTCCACCACATTCTATATGTACGTGCCTGAACCAAGTCAGTAGCCTGTAATGTAGTGGTTGTCGTTTGATGTTGTGTTTTTTTCTTTCATTGTTTTGTACATAAATTGGGCCCTTGGTTTTCTCATTTGAATTGTTTTACATTTGTCATTTCTTCAGCTTGTAATAATTGATTAATATATATATTATGTCTGTGTTAAAATCTTACCTTGTATTACATTTAAACCTTCCATTTGGAGTAATCATATAAATACTTGGTGGCTTGAAAGGAAATTCTCTTGGAAATATCAACTTCCCATGATAGATCCCACCTACAAAATAAAATAATGTCATGAATTAACCTATTTAAAACTCTAATAGGCCACTGCATGATTATGATTAGTTCTGCCATATTGATTAGGGGACAGATTATTTTTAAAGAGGTGAAAATAGTATGAAAGTACAGGAAATCCAATGCATGTTTCCAGGTAACTGCTCTGTTTTAATGATGTTTCCCCTTATTTTTCAGACCATTTTTACCTCCATTTTGAAAATCTGCCCCCTTTTCAATATGGCCTATTAACCTTGAAGTTATATGGCCTATAAACTAAAATTTCTTGTAACTGAAACTCAGTTGGTAGGATTCACAGAACTATTATAATATAGAAAATCCATCATTCAGTCATAGTTGTTTGCTACTGATTAAATACTAATCTGATCTACTCTATATTAGGCCAAATAAAAATATATGTGTGGTTCCAGTTACATACTCTTAAAAAATAGGGTCCGTAGGTCGGCAATTTTTTTTTTTTTTTTTTTTTTTTTTTTGAATGTCAAAATCCGGTAAAAAATCGTGTGTTTACCGAATTTTTTCCCGGTATTATACACGCCCCAACTGGAAGTGCGCCATTTTTACATGTGTTTGGTTGTAAAATAAACAGTCATGATACGTTTTTAGTTAATTTTGTTGCATTCTGTTATGAATTGTTGCATTTTAGCCATAACAGATACTTATCATGCTTATGATGGAAATTCAGATGACAGAAATCTATGAATTTAATTATTTTAATTCACATTCCTCAAAATTTGATCGTTTGAAAATTTATTTTTCAGATATGAAAAAAAAAGTTCTAGGGTCGGTCGGGTTACTGGAACCACACATATATTTTTATTTGGCCTTAGCAGCCTTTCCTAACGTATTACATGATTTTCTATGACTTTTATTGTGTTCTTTCAATGTGCTAGTATGTATCTAAACTGATAATATATAGATCAGATATTTCTATACGCTGTGGTAATAAAGTGCAAATGTATCAGTAGGTTGAATGGGTTTTTGTTTTAAGTATAGTAGCAAATTAATTCAATATTCAGAGGGATAATATTAATTTGATGGTACTGTGTAATATGAGCCCTGTTTTGTACAAGATTGTCTAGACTAACAGAATGTTTTGGATTTTTAACAGTCTGAAAGAATACATGTCCCCCTACATTCCCTACATACCAAGACACATTATTCTGAAGCCAGGATGACCAGTGCTTGTTCTATCTCATAAATGATGCATGCTTTGCTGAGAAGCAGCTAATACCAATTTGGATTTGACCTGGAAGGGGATTGACCCCAAAACCTTCTGCACTCAAGGAAAGTACATGTATGCATGTACAAGTAGGTAACCAGGAAGATAATACAGTATCAGTAGCAGGTAACCAGGAGACCAACAAGACAAGACAGTACCAGTAGTGTATTAGTATTTGACTTTACCTTCATATGGAGATTTTTCTGGTCCTGTAACTATGTAGTGCCTAAAAAGATAAAGACAAGGTTGGTTATTTAAAAATTTCTATACTTCAAAAGTGAGTTTGGCAGCCCCCCTATTATTAGATTAACGAAATGCCCTAAACACCTTACAGAAAAGGACATTTTCATACAATGATTTGACAAGGATCTGTTGCTGTTTCATGGGTAGTACTCATGTTAAATGTGTTAGTAATTAAAATTCACAAAATTCTATACATGTATGTATCTGTTTTGAGTAGTTTTTCAAGGAGGTTGCTCTAGTTTACAAGTTAGCAATTTCATTTCTGATTTGTCTTGAAATCAAGTCCCTTTGTTATCTTATTTGTCGATCTATATATGGACTGTGAATGATTATCACAGTTGAGGTTTATTGCAATATACGAAAAACTAATTATGAACTACATGTACACTGCATTTAAAAATACCATTACCAGTTTATTTGTTGATAATTAAAGATCAAGATTATCTAGATTGGTCTATAAGGCACAAAGTCGACAGTTATCTTGGAAAGGTGAGGCCCCTCATGGGGGGGGGGGGGGGGGGGGGGGGGGGGGGGGGGTCCTAGTAATCACATAATCACCATTTTTTTGCCAATATAATCACATAATCATTAAATATTTGCTTATCTTTAGTAATCAAATAATCATAAACTAAAAATACAGTCCTAGGTAATCAAATAATCATGAAATATTTGGCTTAATAATCAAATAATCATTAAAAAAACGGCCAAGTAATCACATAATCAAAAACCCCATGAGGGCCCTCAAAGGTACTGTTGTTCTCCCTCAGGCTTTTAAACAATTTCTATATATTTACCTTGGTGCTATCTGAATAGATTTTATAAAAGAATTCATTGTAAATTTAATTTTATGCTATTATTTTAGGAGACAGCAATTTTCCAAATCCCATTGTGCTACATGTATTTGAATTTACTATGAGGAACACTGAGTCCTAACTGGCATTATAACTGATGGACAAATCTTTGATCAAGTCAATTGATATTGAGATAGTTAAAAATCTGCCATTCAAGTCCAGACATCTAGGAACTAGTATGATACATCTGTTACAACTAATTATTTAATTTTCAATGGGGTTTTAATCATGTTTAAGTGCGATATATAATCAATATTACCATTCCAATATATTAGATGGAAGTGGAGCAGCTTTGACATATGGTACTGGGTCACGCATAATACGCATGAAATCTTGCTTTAGCCTGGCTGTTGCCGTGTTGTTGACACGTTTTCCACTCATCCTAAAAATATGGATAAGATCATAATTTTACAAAATGCATATACGACAAAACATTTCTTGGGTTTAATGGGTACATATATATAACTAAATGAAATACATGATAAACTTTTAAAAAATATGTAAAACATTGATAATTTTCAATATATGCTATACTCAAATGAAACTTAAAGAGTTCAATTTTTCACCATTATGACCATTATAAACATGACGTAATAATTATGCATTAAAATTTTTGCTGTTTTTGCACTTGACAATATTCAACAATCATGTCTGCATTGTTGCATCAGACATTTCTCTTATTACATCAAATGCATTGCTGTAAGAAACATTTTTTTTAATGTAATGTCAGTATTGACGTCAATATTTTACGGGAAAGTCTGCAAGAGTGAAAGCCAATAATGAAGGACAAATATCCCTATCGCTATTTGGAAATCTGTCCTGCTTGAACTATTGACATCATACAACAATCACTTTTCCATTGTCAAAATGATTGTGGTGTCAGATATATTTTTTATTATGACGCCAAAATTTTAAGGGAACATTTTTCTTCTTCTTCCGAATACGAGAGTAGACTCTTCTTCTTCTTCTTCCTTTATAGTACAGGCCTCCCAAGTTAGTACTACTGTACTGTTTTATGTACACGTTCGATGTGAAATTACAACAAATGTGCGAGTATATGTGAATTATCTACAGTGTAGGAGTAGTAGGAGTGTAAAAGTTTTGTCCAGTAATGACAAACAATTAGCAATAAGGTACATATACATGTATATAGGGATAAGGAATTGAGACTGAATTATAACCTAGTTTGCAGAGTAGATTGGACACATCATGTTTTTGTAAACTGTCAATAAGGTCCCCGGTGTCCGCACGGCTGGTGATACCGCTCATCAGCTGATTTCGTTATATCAACAAAGTACATGTAACATAAATAGAATCGTCCTTGTTTTAGCCTTCCGATGGGAGAAAAAATGAAAATTGATAAGTTCAAGAGTAAAATAATAACTGCAATCCCTTTATTTACAATATTTAGTCAATTTCCATTAAAAAAAACACATAATGGTATAAAATTTGTTTTAATTAAGTCAAATTTTTATCAGATTGAAATAATTTTTGCTCTGAATCCTTGGCAGTGTGCTTGGTTCAAATTCAGTTATATTTCGGAGTAGAAAATCTTCCCTTTATTAAAAATAGGCTATTTTTGGAAGGCATGCGCGAAAACACCTGACATTGGAGGAACTCTCAGAACAGGGGTTTTCCTAATTTTGGACACACATGTCACAAAATTTTGAGGGTGAAACCATACAACCAGGCCATTCATTAGGAGGCGGTACCCGGTACTTTTATCCTCCTATGCTATTGACAAGTACCGCCTAAATGTAGGAATTTGTATATAAGATATTCATGGAATAAATTGAAAAGTACCACCTAGAAACGTGGAAAGTATCAGTCAACATGAAAGATAATGAAATCCCTGATTACAACAGTCAGAGCTAAGACATAAACAAGTCTATTTTTGTTTTTGACTTTAAGAAGTCATAACTTGTATTTATTATAAAAATATGTTTCAATTTTAGACTCATCTAAGTCAGAAAATGACAGACTTGTTTAGGTCTATTTATGTTGATGAAAATACTTAATTTTACTTGGTGGCCAAAGTACACCACCTATGACATCAAAAACCTGTCTGAGAGTTCACAAGGACTTGAGTTATCTATATTTAATTATCTAATTGAACATCATTACTAAACACAGATGTTTTACCTCATTAAGTGTGGTTCCAGGTGGTTGCATTATAAGGTTAATTAACATTATCTCCGATTTTTTAGACTCTCATTCATATTTTTCTTTAGAAGACAAAGCATTGTCTTTTGATGTTATCATTATATGATTTAGATGCATGACCTTTTTATAAATATGCGTGGGTCTTGAAGTTAGCTATTTTTGGTAACTTATCGACTTGAAGCCTCCCCGAGTCGATATTTGCAATTTTTTGATTCTGGTCAATTATTTCTTGCTTAACAATATTCGACTTATTAAAGTCATATTTTGTCTTGTATTTAAGGGAGACAAATCCTAAAACTTACAAATTTAGACCTCTAGGAGTCAAAAGCAGATTAAGACTTATTTATGTCTGAGCTCTGACTGTACAAACAGAAGATTTTCAGAAATAAAAGTATGTTATGAATGTGTTCACACAATATTATACAATTATTGGTTTTATCAGTTGAATGAAGCGAAGGCATAAGTCTTAGGTGCGCGGATACACCAGACTGCACTGTATCGTATCCAAGACCAATTGCTACTGAATTATCAACATGTTGGAATGCTGTCTCACTGACAAAATTTGTAAAATTACAAAGAGAAAGTCTGGTTAGTGATATAGTGGTTTGGTTTCAAGCAGAGCCAGAGGGGAAATGATTTTCAAACCACTTCCTTATCATGTAAACAGGTGTCCCTGACAGTGACAGTCACGTAAAAAATAATTTGACAATCATCACAATATGATTTCTGCCAGATAGGCTTACCTGAATTAATACGTGATATTAAAATAAGGTAAAATAAAATATCAAAGTTGGATAGACATAATGACAGCTGCTTTCGCTTTTACTTTCTGAATGAACAATTCATGAATGAAATGTTTCTGTTTACGTCATTTTTACAGGATTTTTTACTAAAAGACCCTTTCATCATTTTGATGGGAAAATCCCGAGGTGTCTCGAAATTTTGTTTAAATAAAAGAAGGATTAAGTTGACACCAAAAGAATAAAAGTTAGATTTTATGTGATTATCAAATTATTCCTGTAATTACGTTGACTATAAACAATAAGTCAAAAGACTTAGAGAAAACAATTACATTAGAATAATAAAAAATAAAAATCATCTGAAAGCAAGGCATTGGTAGCCAAACCAGGGACTTTCTATACAAGAAAGTCCGAACTAATAAAAGTATCATATTAACACCATAAAAAGTAAGTAAAACTTTATTTGGATTCGGCATATTGCCAAACAATGCAAACATAAGCTCTAATGAGCTTTTCACCGAATATAAAAACATATGCAATAACAAATAAAACAAGGCATGCAGCATGCAATAAATAATAAAAAGCAGCACCAAAAATTAACTCTAAGCAAATAGCATACACATGTATCTTGCAAAATACCAAAAATATATGAAGCATTAATTTTTTTTTTAATTTGTAGTTTAAATTTATTTTTTTTTTAAATTATGATTTATAAAGTAAAAATTTCAAATCTTTCAAATTTTAAAATGTAAAAAACAAAATTTCAGTTGCAATGCAAGCTGTTAATGCAACATAAAAAGCATATAAAATATTGTAACACAAATTATCTACAGGCAGAGCAAAAACATTCTGTTCCACTCCAGGACTGAACAAGACTCTTAAAATGTGAGAAGCTATTAACAGTCCTGAAATGGTCTGGTAAACTATTCCATAAAGAAGCAGCAGCAAAACCAAAAGATTTTTTTCCATAATTGATCATAACTCATATTCGGTATGAATGCAAAGATCACTGGCACTAAGATAAATCAAAGATGTGTGTACTACTATACAAATCCTTGAAGATAAAAGCATAAAAGGGAAACTAACTACGAGATTTCTATAAAATCTCAAATATGATTGCTTTTGTTCAATCATTAATTAAAGTGATACAGTGAAATAATAATTCGCTTTTTAGCTGCTAGTGTGGTTCAATTTTGTCAAAATAAGTTAAGAAACATTGATGATGACTTATCCGCTTGTAGGTGAATGGTTCGACCTCATTGAATCCGTATTCATGTGAACTGTAATTTAACCCGTTATAGCTAGAGATGGATAACGCATGAACTGTCAACATTGAAAGTGAATAAAAGCTAAATCATTTAATTAATTGATTCGATCCACAAAATATCATTCTTATACAGATAAAAACAATGATAAACATTACTATATAAATTTTTAAATCTATAATTTGAAATTAACCTAGAAAAATCCAATTGCACGAGTTCCCTTATCTATTTATATCTATACTTATGTTTGTATCGCTTATATAACAATCGGACGTCTTCGATCGTAGGTCAACTCGATAGTTAATAATTTGGCGTCTTGACTAAAATACACACAAAACGAAGCTGTATATATTCTCGAGCCCATGCCCCGTAAATTGTTAATTTTCGACTTTTTATAATTTGGATAAATTTTTTACATTATAATAAATAAAATATGAGTTACTGTATATGAGTCAAATTGGTGAACATGAATTCAAGTGACAGCTAGTGCCCCTTTAAATCAGAACATAAAACACTAAAGAAAATAATGTACAAATTACAAATTGATCACTCAGTATAAGCAAACATATACAACTATATCATGCGGTCTAAAAAAAATCTGAATCTTTTTATCACTGCCAAAGTCGAGAATGGAACCCTTACAACTGCTTCAAAATATCGTAACGGGTTTGTGTTTACAAGAAACATGTATGATTTTGTGGTAATGTATAGTTATGAAAGAATAGAAAAAGTAGTCGTTGTTCAACATATGCAAAGATAATTGCAATATATAGTCAATGCAGTCCGAGGAAAATAAATATTATTTTCGACTACAATTTCGGCTCTACCGTCATTCTTAATATTCTTTTCATAGGTAACATTTTGATGGATCATCCCTGTTAGTGTGGGACAAACATTGAGAATAACTCAATGCTCTTCTGCTTTTGTCTCGAATGTACTACAAGAATATTTATCGTAGAAAAACACTTTTTTAATTCTCTTAATTGAGACCGAAAACGCTGTCTATCAATAATAATTGTAAGATGTGGTATGAGAGCCGCCTAGTGAGACAACTCTCCATCCAGGTCACAAGGAGTAAAAGTAAACCAATATAGGTCACAGTTTAACCCCGCCACATTATTTATGTATGTGCCTGTCCCAAGTCAGAAGCCTGTAATTCAGTGGTTGTCGTTTGTTTATGTATTACATATTTGTTTTTCGTTCATTTTTTTTTTACATAAGGCCGTTAGTTTTCTCGTTTGAATTGTTTTACATTGTCTTATCGGGACCTTTTACAGCTGACCATGCGGTATGGGCTTTGCTCATTGTTGAAGGCCGTACGGTGACCTATAGTTGTTAATGTCTGTGTCATTTTGGTCTTTTGTGGATAGTTGTCTCATTGGCAATCATACCACATCTTCTTTTTTATATATTCAACACGGAGCATTGACTGACACCAACATTGGCGGATCCAGGGGGGTCAGGGGGTTGGTACCCCCTTTTTTTGGACGATCAATGCATTTGAATGGGAACCTGTGGTTGCACCCCACCCCCCTTTATCCTGGGTTGGGAACCCCCTTTTTTAAATGGCTGGATCCGCCCCTGACCAAACAGCAGTCTACAAAGGGCCTTAAAACATTATACTAGTGTAAAATCATTCAAACGGGAACACCACCGGTCTATTCAATATAAAATACAAGAAACGAGAAACATTATGAACCACACCAACAAACGACAACCACTGAACATCAGGTTCCTGACTTAGGACAGGTGCAAACAAATGCAGCAGGTTTAAACGTTTTAATAGGTACCAACCTTCACCCTTACCTGAAACAATAGTCAGTGTAACATCACAACATGTTTAAAATTCTCCAAAATGTGCAACATTTTATTAGAATGTCTAACAGATTTCTTGTACTTTATAAAGTGTAATTTGTATACATGGTATATATACTGGAACCATCATTATCGTCGCCATCAACATCTAAATTTATGTCATCACAAAAATATTATCTTTCATTTTATTCTTCTATCATATTCAACACTTTGTCTCTATCTTAAACTTCTTATACTACTAGTTATATTAAATTAGACAACATTCTTTAAAAAAAATTGATGTGAAATCATTACAATTAGTTGTTGAAACGTTTTCTTATAAGGAATATAATTTAGGTCTCAACTCTTTTGTACATGTAGTTCATACACAGTGCATGATTTAAAATAGCATATAATTGTAATGGATATGGATTTTTATGAATGAAACAAACTGAAATGATTGGCACTTAAAATATTTATCTTATACATTTAAATGCCTTTTATACCTTATAGCTTACATAATCATATTTTAGAAATTCTTACATAACTTTATGTTCTAATATTCTGTTGCAATGTTAGGTCTCGCGTTTCACATTGGATAACCTTTGGTAATATTGTGATTCGTTGGTTCACGTCTATTATAATTGTTTTCTTAAATTATTTTGTTATACATTAGAAAGTTAGTTTTATCAATTGAATTGTTTTATATTTTTCATTTTTTATATAGTATAGCATACTATACTGTATGGGTTTTTCGGCATTCAGTGTCAAAGACGGTGCTGTTGCCTTTATATACTAGTGGGTCTCATTGGGGTCTAAGCGTGACGCGGGATTGCCTATTTTTTTTATAAGCGTGACACGTGAAAGTCAAATTATTGTGGCGTGAAAACGGGAAATGAGGTCTTGCGGGACCCGGGAAATGACAAAAAAATGAGAATTGCTTACGTACATAGTGTAAGCGGGATACGGATTTCTGACAAAACAGTAAGCGGGATCCGGGATCGGAACCCCCCAATGAGACCCCCATACTAGTTGCTTACGTCTACTTTTTTTGCATGTTGTCATGAGATAGTTCAGTGTCTAATTGCCAACCATTCTACATCTTCTTTTATATTTTTATCATCGGCTATTATCACTAATGACACACTTTGCTTGAGTCGTATAAACAAAAATAACAGATTATTTGCAAATTTAGTCTTCCCTTTATAGGATTTGAAACCATGCATACTGTGACATTTCAGCGTACGGATATGGATAGTAAACTGCACATTGCTACAAAACAAAGAAATATTGATGAAATCGTGGATCTTGGCTAATTTTCAATTTAATAGAACCTTTCTCGGAACCTATAGATTAACTTTATCTAACATTCTAAATAACAAAATACATGAATAAAGTTCGATCACTTTCAACAGCAACAATAGTGATAAGATTATACAACATATCAAAAAATGTGAAATCATTTAGATAATATAATGAAACATGGCAACAATTTTTAAAATTTCATTCTAACTAAAACTGAATATGACCTAAGACAACTTCTGTGTGACCGGAGCAAGTATATGTGACTGGATTAAACGAGTTGGGTTTTTTCTAGGATAAAATTCAAGCTTGCTCAAACTGGTTAGGAATGACAAGGAAATACGGAAATTAATCCGGCATTTACCCAAGTTTTGGGTTTTAGAATCGCCCTAAAATTAGATCACAGCAAAACATTATTATGATGGTGTAATTTTTATCGAAATTTGATAAGTTTTGATAAGAATTCTCTCACGTTTTTCCTGTCAAAGTGAGAATTTTAAAGTCCGAAACATTTCGAGAACACATTCTATTATTGGAAATGAATATGCAATGATAATGAGGAAAATATAAAGCATGTAGCGCTTGTTGTTTTGGCGCGTGAGGACATCAGTGCTAACGCAAATGCCAAATGTGTATCGATCTTAACCTTCATCTGGTAAAGGAAAGCTCATTTTCAACTACAAATGGGTTCGGATGAAGATTATGTGTATCAGCTGAGGAGGACTGGGGCAGCTGCGTCATATCCCAATATCAAAGATGTCATGAAGTGAGTTTCTGGCAGATATACATTGTACATGTATACAGTAGTCTACAGAAAATATGCTGCCTACAGTGTTATGTTTATGTCTTTAATCCCTAAATTTTTCATGGCTATGACTTGCTTTTATAATATTGCCCACCAATAAGTGACCAAACCATACACCAACTTCGAGTTTGTCTGCAACGGTTTCCGGTCGTTCCGGCCCCAAACCGATTGAATCCGGGTCCGTTCGCGCCCATTCACGTTCACACCCACTCATGTTAAATTTGCCCCCTTTCACTTTCACACCCAACATGTTCGCACCCAAAGTCCGTTCACACCCTACATGTTCGCGCCCAATTTTAATTGGTTTTGTGGTTAATAACTTTGTAATCAAGTTTTGGCAAGTAGTATTCTTATAAGTATATTTGTTGTAATTGTCTCTAAATAAAGTGAGACAGCATTTTGTTTTTGTGTGAAATAAATATTAATCAAGTTTTGGATAGTGAATTGGTAAACAAATAATAATCCTTTCTAAATAAAATTGGGATTCTGTCAACGTTTTATTTTGTGTTGAATAACTCTTAATCATGTTTTGGTCAGTGAATTGCTATAACTTTGTTTCATTGATTTGTTTCAAAATAAAGTGAGATTCTGACTACGTTTTTTTTTGTGTGTTGAATAAATTTTATCATGTTACAAATGTATGGTTATAATATTGTACTGCTATATTTTATTGTTTCAAATGTTTCAGATCAAAGGGAGCAAGCTGTTAAAAAACAATTATCTTTTGTGTTTTTCATTTAAAATCAATGTTTTACTCATACCAAGTTAAATACATTCAGTATTTACACCAAAGCAATTTGAAACAACAATCATGATTTTCCAATTATTCAACTGGAATTTGAATTGAGGCGAACGTGTGGAGTGCGAACGGACCTTAGGTGGGAATGTGTAGGGTGCGAAAGTGTATTGGGCGTGAACGGACCTGATACCGCCTAAGAGGGGCCCGCTCCGGTCATGCTTCAGTGATTCCCTATATAAACAACCAAATTTTTCCCAGAAAAGGGGGGGCCCAGGCCCCCCCTAAATCCCCCTCTGTACACCAACTTCGAGTTTGTCTGCAACACACCTTATTGTTATATACATGTATGTCCGCCATTACTGGTATTCCATAAAGCCTTAATAAGTGGGTACAAACAGATCCAGGTTGTGCGAATGTGTGTAGAGGGCATGTGAAAGGGGGCAAATGAGAATGGGAGCGTACATGATTTTGGGCGATCAGACATGGATTCCACAGCAATACCCATGTAATACATGTAATAGTCCCTTCCCATAAAAAAAAGTCTGTCATAACAATACAAAAGGGAGAGTTGATAGTTCAATTGTAGGAAAATCGATGTTTGAGTGCTGCAGATTACAAAAAAGTGGAAAGTTCTTTTGAGCATCATCAGGGGTTCAAATTGAAATT
Source organism: Mytilus edulis (assembly GCF_963676685.1). Classification (NCBI taxonomy): domain Eukaryota; kingdom Metazoa; phylum Mollusca; class Bivalvia; order Mytilida; family Mytilidae; genus Mytilus; species Mytilus edulis. The sequence goes on from NC_092356.1 coordinate 26,174,974, forward strand.
AGCAGTGGTTTGAGGTCCTGGATCTTCCATTTATGAGTTAGGACCTTCCAGACAGGTTAAAAAAGCAGGCAAAAGCTGTTGAACTTAAAATATAAAATAGACATAATCTTAAACTACAGAAAGCATAGTTTTCTAGAACTTGTTTGACTCAAAATTTTGAATAAAACAAAATTTGTCAGTAGTCTCAATTTTTTTCCAAACTTTTTGAAATATATTTATAATCCAACTCCTGATGAGTCGAAATTTTGGTTGTGCCAAATCATAATTATTAATTGTTTCAAGGTTATCAAAAGCATATATGTTGCATTTGGTATGTCAAAGTACATGTAGTACACATGTCTACATATGAACTCAGAGAATGACTTCAACATGTTCAAGACAATAAGCGATAAGAGAATACTTTATATAAATTTACTGATTGCAAACTTTGTGATTGCTTAAATTTGACCACTGGACGTTAATAAGCAACCAACATTCAGTCAATAAATCTTAAATTTGTCACAATTGATGTGATGTGCAGTCATGTGACTAGTTGCAATTCACTGTTTCAGAATCTAATGCATTCTGGGTAATATTTTCACAAGCGCACACCAAAACGTTGTGATTCACGACAGGTTTAAAACGTTCTAAACAATGGAAATTGAGCCAATGACGTAAAGTTACCTGACTTAGGGCAGATTGAAACAAATGCAGAGGATATAAAAGTTTTAACAGGTGTCAACCTTCACCCTTACCTGAAATAAAAGTGTTTTATCACAACATAGAAAAACATACTATGAAATATAAATTGAATTGGCTTAACATGTACACAATCAAATAACATACATGTACACAAATAAAAAAAGAGGGTACTGCAGGTGAACCACGAAATTTAAAACAGTTCAACAAATAACACATTTTCTATAGGCTTGTATGCAGACTTCAGCAAAACTACAAAAAAAGTTATCCACAAACATGTTGGATTTCCTTAATCCAGGAACATTGGTACCCACTAAAATAAATGAATCCACAGTAGAATAAATACAAAATTAATAATAAAAAAAGGGGTGCGACATGTTAAGGATGTACTTGGGTGAGGTTTTGGAATTTGTGCCAAATGTTCGGACTCCTTGGTGTTTTTCAATACAATACAGTGTAAAATATTTTGCCCCATAACACACATTTATTTTTTCATATAAGACTTAATAGCTCATGAAAGGTCATGTACCAAAATTTTAGAAGATTCTTGATTTTCTTTCTTTTGTTTTGAGACCCAAATGAACCAATGCAAATATAAGGTAAAAGTCCGAGTCAGCCTTTTCCCGCCATATTTTAAATCTCAAATATCTCAAAAAGGAGGTCCATGACCTATCAATATTTTTAGCTTATATTGATCCTTAATTGATGCTCTACCAGCTTATAGTATCAATTTTAATTTCTTAATTTCCTAATTTTTACCTAACCTCACCTAAGTACATGTACATCCTTAAACAATATCAGAGAAACAACTATGACCTGGATCAAAATGTCATTAAATGAAATAATGTGCACAGGTAAATAAATGTAATTTGTTGTAACATGTGTAAGGAGTACATTGAGTAGGAAAATATTTTAACAAAATGAATAAATTTGTTGTTTATGAAACGAGAGCAGATGTGCAATTTATCGTCATACTACATTTTGTAAATACTTATCGTATTAGAAATAGTGAGACGAGATATATAACACATAGTAAACATGGTAAATAAACATTTAAAATATCAAAAATGCATTACAAATTATATCAACAGGTCAAATAGTCAAATTAACACTAAAATATGATTTGAGAGTACATTTCCTCACAGTATGACAGTTACCATGGTTACTGAAAGCTAGTTAAAATTCATCTGTATTTTACATCAAAAAAACATTTGAAAAGAATACAAATTTAGCTATGTTCTAATTTGACAAAATCTATATATTTGTGCCACTGACAAAATGACTGAAAACTATGTTAATGATCTACAATGTAATTACAACATTGATAAGATACATTTTACTTGTAACATGAATACGTTTGTATAAAAGTTCAATGAGTTTACAAAAAATGTATTTGGATCACAGTGATATCCATGCTTTCAGTACAGTTTGTTTTCAATTTATGAGTTTGAATATATCCCATATGTATGTATGTATTTTCCCCCTCTGAGACTTTATGGCCTTCTTTTACTTTAGAGTTCCCAACCCTTATAGAACTATACTAAATTATCATAAACCCTAATCTTTCCCTAACCCATACCTAACAATTACACTAACCCTCACAATAAAACCTAACCCTATAAACCTAAAACATCCCGTTACCTAACCATAATCATCTTTAAAGTATAGGGACCCCTAAAGTAAAAGAAGGCCACTTTTATTGCACTTTAATGTCCTGAGTTTACTAATTGTTTTTAAACTGCATTTACAGGTTAAAGATGGGGATAACACGATTTGGACGCAGCACAGATAACGATTATTATTTAGATTCTGCAAAACTGAAGAATTTCATTTCTCGTTCTCATGCTGAAATCCACGCTAAGAAAAGTGAAGATGGGCAGTATGTGTTTGTACTTCACAACAAAGGACTGAATGGTACATTTATCAATGATATTAAGGTAACTATATTTTATGATAACTTATTCTTAGAAGAGGGGCGGGGGGGGGGGGGGGGTATCTGCAAGGAAGAACGCGAAATAAACATGATAAAATTGCCATTTCATGATGAACGAACAATTAAAAATTTCTTGCATGTTGATCTTTTTACCGATTTCACAAAACATGGTGAATAACGAACCTTTTTCATGGCTGCAAGTGAAATAAAAATGGCAAAACACGTTGCACGAAAATAACCCTTTACCACCCTCTTAGAACTGCACAAAATTGTCTTTTTCCTGACTTCTGACCTTGTGGTTATAAACATAAAGAATGCGTTTTTCATATTTAGACCTAGAAATCAACCAAACAAAATACTAGATTTGGTGTTTATAGCACAACTTTTGTGCTCTGATAACTGAGCAATGTTTAATATTTGAGAGCACAGACCAACCCTATATTTAGGGTTGGGTGGAAAATAGTCCCTGGTATTAACAGTTGTCTGCATGTAAACATCAAATTATGTGTGAAGTCCCCTTTAGCCTTAAGGTGGGTTTTCATCAGGATTGAGGGAGGGTAAAATAGAAGAGTGTTGTCAAGTTTTATGTCCTGGTCACCGGCTACAGGGGAATTAAGTTTTAACATGGTTCTTTGGTATTTCTGCCCTTTTCATATCATCCTTCCATCTTTCCCATTTCCAAGTTTGAACAGGGCTTACATGTCCTCAGACATATTCTTCTTTTATTTAAGGTGGTAGACCTTGGTTCAGGGAGATAACTCTTTGAATCAGTTATGCATTTGTAAAAGTCAAGTATCATCAATGTTTTTTAAGCATTTACCTGAAACAGATTGGAAATAGTCTATGTATCCTAGAAGCTTAGAACATATTTATGAAAATGGCTGACACAAACATACTGATGATTTTAAGAGTTACTTCCCTTAACCAAGGTCTACCACCTTTAGACAAAATTTATTTAAAGGATTCCATTAACTTTATTCACATGTGTGAAATACTAGTCATTGCTACAAGTCAGATACTATAAAAATGTCACATGTTATTAAGTGATGCATCTTTTTCAACTTCCAAATTGAAACAAAAATTTTCTTTGAATTCTCCAATGTTATAATTTTATTTCAGATGAACCAGTTTATTCTGTTACAAGAAGGAGATAAAATAACATTTGGGCATACCAATGGATTTAAGTTGGAACCAGGTCAGAGAGCAAATCAACCAAACTCAGAATTTGAGTTTGTGGTAAGTTTTTCATAAGGCCAAATAAAAATATATGTGTGGTTCCAGTAACCCTACCGTCCCTACTTTTTCAGCTTAAAAATAGCCTACCCTAAAGATTTTATTGTCATTTTTCATTAAGCACTGTTAAAGTCAGAATGTTGCTCCCATAGACTCAATGTAAAAAAAAAAGATAAAATAAAAAAAAATCCCTACCTACGGTACCTACCCTAAGTTTTTTTTCAGATGTAACTGGAACCACACATACTTTTTTATTTGGCCTAAACAATGATTATGAATGATATAAAGAAGATGTGGTATGATTGCCAATGACACAACTCTTCACAAGAGACCAAAGGACACAGAAATTAACAACTAGGGGTCACCACACGGCCTTCAACAATGAGAAAAGGTTATGTAATGACAAATGAAAAACATTTCAAATGAGAGAACTAACAGCCTGATTTATGTACAAATATATGTAACAAATGACAACCACTGAATTACCGGTAAGTCTAAACACTGCTAAGGACTCCTTAGTGCACTAAGGGCTATACAATGCCATTAAGGACTAGAAGGAGAGCTGTTATAAGTATTATTTTTACATATTATGGTAGAGATAGATATTTAATGCATAAATTTCAAATTTTATAGAAAAATAATCATAAATGAATAATATATTTAACATTCTATAGACACGTGCCTGTTTTTCTTTGATATGCCGAAAATCAATCAACCGATTGACACGTGCCAAATAACATAACAACAGTTACCGATTAAACAATCATGATCTTTTTATTTTAAGTAATTAACAATTGTATCGAAAAGATTTAAAATTAAACGTTTTGTTCTTATTTAAAATGATTTAAAGGCCAAATAAGTTTGCTTTATTTATTTCCCGACAAATCTATTAGCCATAGGTGCACAACTTTTATGTGCGCCAACTAATAAGTTAGAGTGTGGTCAGTTCGTTAAAATTTTTATGTAAGAGACACGAAGACTAAAAAGGAATAAATATATTTATAAGTGTTTTGTTTTTATTTTAATTCAGACAAAGTTGCGAGTATGGGACACAATTATAAAATAAAATTTATTTATTATTTTATACAAATGGTTTCACTAAAAATATGAGTAAAAAAACTACAAATCATGATGATTGCTTTTCCACTTTTTAATTAATGCTTTACATATTATAAATAAATAAAATAAATAAATAAATATTTAATTTAATTATACATAGTACGAATTACGATTGAATTGAAAAAAATCATGTGGCGTCCTTGGGATTTATCAAAACAACTAGTTTTCAACTAATTTGGTTTCTGTTTACAACGGCCTCATATGGTACTAATTTGTTTGTAATTGATTAAGTTTCATTTTCAGAAAAATAAGAGAGTCAAATGGTTTTTTTACCGAATTGTCTGTTTAGCATATTTTTGTTTATTGCATGAAATAATTTATGAAATAATAACTATGTGGTATGTCTGATCTATGAAATGTAATTTAAATACCTGTATAATATATATATGAATTAAAATATTTAAAATATATATATATTTCAGTCATTTATTAATATAAACATCAAATAAAAAACCCGACATTAGATATATTGCTCTGGTGGAAAACTTTATTATTTTCAAGAAATACAACATACACTTGAGAAAATACTTTGTTATTCTGAAAAAATAAACATTAATAAAATTTCAGAAACAATTCATTTATTAGAATCCAACTTGAATCTTGTCGATTAAACACAACAGATAGCAGGATTCCCGTGTAATCAGTTATGTAATTTGACACGTGTCAAACGGTTCATTTTCGGCATATCAAAGAAAAACAGGCATGTGCCTAAATAATGTTGAATATCTTATTTATCTTTGATTATTTTTCTATAAAATTTGAAATTTATAAATATCAATCTCTACCATATTATGAAAAGAAATTACATGTAAAAGCACCCCATCCAGTCCTTAGTGGCATGTTATAAGTCCTTAGTGCACTAAGGAGTCCTTAGCAGTGTTTAGACGCACCCCTGAATTACAGGCTCCTGACTTGGGACAGGCACATACAGAATATAACAGGATTAAACATGAAAGTGGGTGCCCAACCTACCCCTAATCATGCTAATCAACATGATCAAAGGGGGAAACTTTAAATGAAACTGTATGGTACTGAGAACATTTTGGAAAAAATAGCAGCATCAAAAATGTATATATTACACTCCATAACTACCACAAAATCTCCTTTGGGGATTTTAAGCACAAGAGGAACTTATGCTGCTCGTTTTTTGTCATAAGTGTTCTTAATCTACTACTTTATTGTTTGAATGAGTATATATATATGTGCCCTTATAACTCCTTTGAATGCTAGTGTTGAAATGTCTAGCTTATAAAAACTTCAACAGACTAATTATGTTTTTTTAAACCCTGATGTCATAACAAAAAAATGATAACATTGTGGGTCTCATTGGGGTCTAAGAGTGACGCGGGATTGCCGATATATTGTAAGCGTGACACGTGAAAGTCAAATAATTGTGTCGTGAAAACGGGAAATGAGGTCTAGCGGGACCCGGGAAATGACAAAAAAATGAGAATTGCTTACGGACATAGTGTAAGTGGGATACGGGAATCTGACCAAACAGTAAGCAGGATCCGGGATCGGAACCCCCCAATGAGACCCCCAACATTTAAGGAGAGTTTCACACCTTGCAATAATTTACAAATCTTTTTAACAAAATGTGCTAAAAGTCATTTTTTATTGCTTTTACCATGTTTGCTAAGGTCAATAATTAGGATAAGATATAGCAGCTTCTTTCTCTTGTTTGCCACGATCATAATGCTGCATTAAAGAATTGTTATTTCCACTGTCAGTTAATATACCTAGAACTTAGTTATGCTTTAACATGTTTAATGCCTAACATGAAACATGTTTCGGCTATTTTGGGTAATGCACCATTTAATTTAAGTCCAGATTATTTTGTTTAAGCACTGATAAGTTGGAAAAATTTCTGTGTATCTTTCTTTAAGAGTATATAAAATAAAATATTTGGAAAATGAGAAAATATGTTCTATCAACCTAGTATTTTTCAAATGACTAAATAAAGGTAAATGTAAGTTCACATTTGCTTAAAGTTTTGTGAATTATAAATTAGAATTTATTCTTTGTAGTTTGAAAAAGTACCAGCCAGATTCGCAGAGGCTGATTCAACCTCTGAAGTACGAGACAGCAAAATACTCAGTTCTCCAGAATCAGATCACAAGAAATCTCCCAAATCACCGAAATCCCCATCAAAACTAAAAAGACAAAGTGATATTAATTCATATTTAAGTAAACATTCAAAAGACTCAGAAAAATTAGAAATCAAATCACATGACTCATCACATAATTCCATGTCACCTGACCATAGATCATTCGATCATGATATGTCATCACCGGACGCAAAATACTCTGAGCGAAGCATGTCACCACTAATTCCGCAGAATGCACCGAGAGAATTATCCACCTTAGTTATGAGTATGAGCGAAGAAGAGGAATACGAGTCACCAGCAGACATAAAGCCAGATATTTTTGAAACAAAGAAAAAAGGACGGGAATCAAAAGTTTTCAATTATGCAGAAGATTCGGAAGACGAATATTTTGCCATGGAAGCAAAAACTGTCCCTATAAAAACTAAAGGAAAACGAGGGAGAAAAAAGTCTACTACACCTGTACAAGCTCGAGCTCCTAAGTCTAGGAGTCCACCAACAAAGAAAAAAGTCATGATTTCCCCAACGAGACCTATTTCAAGAGATAGCAGGTAAGTTTATGCCTGCACTTTTGCTTGTTAATAAAAATGTAAAGGAACTTGTAAGTACAAAAAGAAAAGTACCACAATTAAGACAAGACATGTCATTATTCCAAATTAAATTATGACAGAGACGGCTTCCATAAGTTTATTTTTTTAGCGTGGTTCTATTGGTCTTACTGCGGTGCTATATTTTTTGTCTGTTTTACTTTTTTTCTGTCAAAAAATTGTAAACCAGTAAAGTTTAAAACGAATTGCTAAATCATTTCCAAGCGGTATAAAATTCCAGTTCAAATTGATCACTTCAAACCAGATTGTTTATACCCCATGATTGATTTACCTCATGTTGTTATACTTATCATGTTTATGACAAAATGTTTTAATTAGGATTTTTTTTTTTTTATTAAAATTTAAGATAAAATCTGGTTCAAATAATAAAACAATATATATTTAATTAGTTCTTGTTAATTTTATATCTCCTTATAACATGAATCCTTTTATATACATGTTCTATCTAGAAACTAGAAAGTTTTTTAAATTGAACATTTTTGTTCCCTTGAATGATATACATGGTAATTTTATTGATCTGACATTGATTTTATAAAACATTTAATTACTATAATTATTTAGATGAATATTTAGCATTTTTAGTTCTTATTCATGTTTTATTTATTTTTAAAAGATTTTCAAGTAAACAAACTGTTTATTGATTTACTTCTTTTTTACCAATAATTTTCTGACTCAATGTAAACATAACACATGTACCATAGTTTTTAAACCAATATGACCAAATAAACAGATACTTTGTGGTAAAAACTTGAGTGTTGTTAAAATTGAGAATGGAAATGTCTTTTTTGTTGACATATATAGATAATCATTAAGTATAACTCTTTCAGTGATAAAGATGATCATCTTACATCATTTTGTACATATACGACTTAATTTATTGGTTATTTTATTTAGATAATTTTTATACGACCGCAAATTTTGAAAAAATTTTCGTCGTATATTGCTATCACGTTGGCGTCTGCGTCGTCGTCGTCCGTCATCGTCGTCCGGCGTCCGAATACTTTTAGTTTTCGCACTCTAACTTGAGTAAAAGTGAATAGAAATCTATGAAATTTTAACACAAGGTTTATGACCATAAAAGGAAGGTTGGTATTGATTTTGGGAGTTTTGGTCCCAACATTTTAGGAATAAGGGGCCAAAAAGGGCCCAAATAAGCATTTTCTTGGTTTTCCCACCATAACTTTAGTTTAAGTTAATAGAAATCTATGAAATTTTGACACAAGGTTTATGACCACAAAAGAAAGATTGGGATTGATTTTGGGAGTTTTGGTTTCAATAGTTTAGGAATAAGGGGCCAATAAAGGGCCCAAATAAGCATTTTTCTTGGTTTTTGCACAATAACCTTAGGTTAAGTAAATGGAAATCTATGAAATTTAAACACAATGTTTATGACCACAAAAGGAAGGTTGGTATTTATTTTGGGAGTTAAGGACCCAACAGATTAGGAATTAGGGGCCAAAAAGGGACCCAAATAAGCATTTTTCTTGGTTTTCGCACTATAATGTTAGTATAAGTAAATACAAATCTAAGAAATTTAAACACAAGGCTTATGACCATAAAAGGAAGGTTGGTATTGATTTTGGGAGTTTTGGTCCCAACAGTTTAGGAAAAAGGGGCCCAAAGGGTCCCTTTTTAAACTTTGTTTGATTTCATCAAAATTGAATAATTGGGGTTCTTTGATATGCCGAATCTAACTGTATATGTAGATTCTCAACTTTTGGTCCCGTTTTCAAATTGGTCTACATTAAGGTCCAAAGGGTCCAAAATTAAACTTAGTTTGATTTTGACAAAAAATGAATCGGTTGGGTTCTTTGATATGTTGAATCTAAAAATGTACTTAGATTCTTGATTATTGAAGTTTTTTTGGTCCAGTTTTCAAATTGGTCTACATTAAGGTCCAAAGGGTCCAAAATTAAACTTTGTTTGATTTCATCAAAAATTGAATCCTTGGGGTTCTTTGATATGCCAAATCTAACTGTGTATGTAGATTCTTCATTTTTGGTCCTGTTTTCAAATTTCAAATTCTACATTAAAGTCCAAAGGGTCCAAAATTAAACTAAGTTTGATTTTAACAAAAATTGAATTCTTGGGCCTCTTTGATATGCTGAATCTAAACATGTACTTAGATTTTTGATTATGGGCCCAGTTTTCAAGTTGGTCCAAATCAGGATCTAAAATTATTATATTAAGTATTGTGCAATAGCAAGTCTTTTCAATTGCACAGTATTGTGCAATGGCAAGAAATATCTAATTGCACAATATTGTGAAATAGCAAATTTTTTTTTAATTAGAGTTATCTTTCTTTGTCCAGAATAGTAAGCAAGAAATATCCTATTTGTGCAATAGCAAGAATTTTTTTTAATTGGAGTTATCTTTCTTTGTCCAGAATCAACTTAAATCTTTGTTATATACAATATACAATGTATATACACTTTTTACTACCAACTGATAAATTTAAATAATCTTTACCATTCAGTGATAACAAGCAGTTTTTTTACATCTTGATATTTTATGATGTATTTAAATGAGTAGTTATTGTTGCAAACTCCATTAGAAATTTGAATTGATATCAGTTTTGAAAAAGGGAAACGGGGATGTGAAAAAAAGGGGGGGGGGGGTTAAATTTTTCTCATTTCAGATTTCATAAATAAAAAGAACATTTCTTCAAACATTTTTTTGAGAGGATTAATATTCAACAGCATAGTGATTTGCTCAAAGGCAAAAAAAACCTTTTAAGTTCATTAGACCACATTCATTCTGTGTCAGAAACCTATGCTGTGTCAACTATTTAATTTTAGATTTAAAAAGTTTGAAGAAGAAATCTTTAATTGATTTGTAAAATCTTGGCATTTGTTTTGTGTAAAAAAAAACCATGTAATGTCAAAAATTTGATCACAATCCAAATTCAGAGCTGTATCATGCTTGAATGTTTTGTCCATACTTGCCCCAACTGTTCAGGGTTCGACCTCTGCGGTCGTATAAAGCTGCGCCCTGCGGAGCACCTGGTTTTCATATGAAGGAAGCCTCCTTCATTTCTAACTAGTTCACACAAAAAAAAACTCATAAACAGGAAGACTTAAGAAAATGCAAAATTTAATGCAAATGCACTTTACAGTTATCAGTCAAGATAAGATTGTCTCAGCATTACTGTAAAATTTCATTATATATTTTATACTTAACAGCCCTGAAGTTGAGTTACCTTCTCCTGGTAGTGTCAGTAGCATGTCACGCCACAGTGATCATAGTGATGATGATGACCATAGTGATAAGGGTCACAATGACAGGCGGGACAGCATGGACAGGCGTAACAGCATGGACAGGCGTGACAGCATGGACAAGGATCCATTTACTTTTTCAGATAGTGACAGTGATTCTAACAAAAGTAGGTTTAACTTTTATTATAAGACCGCAAAAAAAAAATTTGTGTCGTATAATGCTATCATGTCGTCGCTGAAGATGCATTTAGTTTCCAGACAATAACTTTAGTTGAAGTGAATGGATCATTTAAAAATTTTAACAGAAGGTTTAATACCACTAAAGGAAGGTTGGGATTGATTTTTGGGGTTATAGTCCAAATAGTTATGGAATAAGGGGCCCAAAATAAGCATTTTTGTAGTTTTCAAACAATAACTTGTGTTTAAGTGTATGAATCTCTCTGAAATTATACCACTAGTTTCCATACCATAAAGGGATAGTTAGTATTGATTTTGGGGCTTATGGTCCCAATAGTTTAGGAATAAGGGGCCAATAAGGGGGCCCAAAATAAACATTTTTGTAGTTTTCAAACAATGACTTGTGTTTAAGTGTATGAATTTCTATGAAATTATACCACAAATTTCCATACCATGAAGGATAGTTAGGATTGTCGTTTTGGGGGTTATGGCTCAAAATGTTATGGAATTTATAGGGACAAAAAATTTCTGATCAATGGACAATTTAAAAGCAGTGACAGGGAGGTAATTCAAAAACATTTAACTTATAATGTTGAGTATGTTCAGATTTACCTCTCTTACACTACTTGTTAATTCTGATTGAAGAAATGTCAGATTTTGGACTAATTGCAAAAAAAGGGGGTGTTAGTTGTTTCAATTTTTTTTTCTCCAAATTTCTCAAATTTCAAATTTTTTAAAAGTTTGAAGAAGAAATCTTTAATTGCACAATATTGTGCAATATATTTGTAAGATCTTGACATTTGTTTTGTGTAAGAAACCCATATAAATAATGTCAAAAATTTGATCACAATCCAAATTCAGAGCTGTATCAAGCTTAAATGTTTTGTCCATACTTTTCCCCATCTGTTCAGGGTTCAGCCTCTGCGGTCATATAAAGCTGCGCCCTGCGGAGCACCTGGTTTCTCTTGAAAGCTCATTGAAATATCTTGCCATTTTTAAACATGTTTAATTATAAGTTATTGAACTGAAAGCTTTTAGTTGAACTGTGTTACTCTGCAGCTATATAATACACACAACCTTAATAAGATTATCATCAAAGTTTCATGGTTTGTAGATTAATAGCTATGTTGAATAGAAATTTTTTTTAAAACTGAAACCAATAGCATATATAAATGAAAAATGATTGTGGTGACAAGTTGCCTCCAAGGAGAACTGAAAAATAATTTATTTATTCTAAATCTGATTCTAAATCTATTGTTGCAATTACAAAAACAAATTTAGAATGACAGGTACATGCACAATCAGTTAAGGAATACTTAATGATTCCAATATGGATAGAAACATTTATTAATGAACCGAAGATAGATAAGGGTATTGAAGACTCTTTGGTGGCCTTGGGCTGTTTTCTGCTCTTTGGTCAGATTGTTGTCTCTATGACAAATTCCCCGTTTTGTATACAATGGAATGGACTTTATTGTTTATTTAATACATGTTTTGGGAAAAGTACTAAATTTTTGGGGAGTAAAGAATGCATTCATGCAATGAAAAAAACAATATAGGACTGATAGTTTCTAGAACTTATAATTACATTTGAAAGCAAAAAAGTGCATTGAGCATAAAATTCTATACATGAACATAAAAAAAAGTAACAATGAAACATATATTACTCGAATATGTATGGTATGATCAAATTACAAAAAGATGTGTATGTGTATAAAAAATTATGAACTGTTCTTAAGATATCAAGTCACTGAAAGTAATTTTTAAAATTGGAGTTATCTTCCTTTGTTCATCAAATCAACAATTCAATTCAATTCAATTCAATTCAAATCTTTATTGCCATAAAACTACATATTTATAGTATGTGAAACAATATAACATAACAAAAACCACAATTTAATTAATATTAAAAAAACATATGTATTTGCTTGTAGAGAAAGGTAAAAAGGCAGCAAAAGGGAGACCACCAGCTAGTAAAAGTAAAGGGCCAGGTCCGGGGCCAGGATCAGGGTCAGGAAGGGGACGGGGTCGAAAAGCAAAGACGGTTCAACCAAAGATTGAACCGAAGATTGAACCTGACTTTGCAGAGGAGGATGAAAAACCTGCAAAGAAAAGGAAAAAGACAGCAATCTCACCGCCACCACGGAAAAAGCCACCAGCTTCACTGCCACCACGAAAAAAGCCACCTGCATCACCATCACCCCCTCCTAGACCACCAGCTTCGCCCTCACCCCCACCACCACCCCCTCCCAAATCAACAGATAAAGGTATATATAACTTAATGATAAACATTTTTAGGAGATTAAAGAAAATTAATATTCATGAAATAAAATATAAAATAAATGATTGCTCCAACCTTACAACCTTATTTAGCATGTTTCGGATTTATCAAAAATAAAATTTGATTCATTTTAACAGATTGGTTATTATAAATGTTTTTATAATGAATCAAATCTGTTAAAACCATTTTTTTATAAAGATTTATAGAATATGTATATGGTGGCTGCTTAAAATCCAGCTGTAAATATAGAAATTGAGAATGGAAATCGGGAATGTGTCAAAGAGACTACACAACCAAAGATTAGAATATTAAGAACAATGACATGTATCAAAAATACCCTCCTTTGTACTACAATTACTTGCTGAGTCCTCTTTTTATACCCAACCTAGGGTCATTATGTTTTCCTGTCTGTGCGTCCTTTGTTTGTCAGTTCGTATGTTCATTTGTCCCTCTGTCCTGCTTCAGTTTACAGCAGATTCCATTGAGTGTGTAGCAAGAGGTAATATCTTTGGTTAGCTTGCTTGTTAGCTGAACCTGGAAGTCATTGTTAAGTTAGGTAAACTACCCTACTTTAAGAATAGACTAGTCCGACAGAAACCTATTAATCTGTATGTTGGACTATGCTACTTCGAAAGGCGTGTAGTATACCTGACCTAATAATGACTTCACAGTTCAGCTAACAAGCAAGCTAACCAAAGATATTACCTTTCGCTACACACTCAATGGAATCCGCTGTAAAGTTTTTGGTCAACAATGTTTTTGATGAAGTTGATTACCTCGAAATAGAACAATAGTGTTGAAAGTGGGGTTTGACACCAATCAATCAATCAATTTGAAGGTAGAAAAAAGAAATATAACAAGGCCACATAAAAAATAATTGTTTTTCAAAAGAAAATTAACAAGCAGATTTATCGATAGAACTTGTGAGACAAAATAAATGTCTGTTGTTCACAACTGCAAAGGAAAATGTTAGCTGTATAATTTCGATTTTAATGACTGCATCCAAAGCTTGTTTGTAATTATTGATTATAAATATACATGTACCACTTTGATTTTAGTGTTTCTCTGTGTAAGATGCAGTGATTGGAGCTGCCCATTCTGTTTTAGTCAATTAAGAATAAATCAGAGAGCTATTAAAGAATTGCTTATCCTACAATCAAGCAATCATGGACATCTTTGATTTTTAAATAGTTATGAAATCTATAAACAAGAAAAACTGTGTTAAATTTTATGGTTACACCCTGGTGTTTACTGAATCAAATATGTTTCAATACATAAAACTTGGCAAAATCTGTTATTCTGTTTCATAGTGTAAAAAATCCTTTCAATTATGTTTTCTTATGTTTCATTATGCAGAAGAAAAACTACAAAAAATCTGTTCTTCAGTTTCAAAATGCAGAAGAAAACTTAAAATAACCTGTTCTTACACTTCATAGTGCAGATTTTTTTTTTATCTGATCACCTGTTTCTTAGTGCAAAAGAAAACAAACTTAATATTATCTGTTTTTCTGTTTTACATATGGTGCAAAATAAATCTTTAATCTGATTTCCTGTTTCATAGTACAAAGGAAAACTTAGAATTATCTGTTCTTTTGTTTCATAGTGCAGTGGAAACCCTAAAATAACATGTAATATAGTATAAAATAAAAACTTCAAATTATTTGTTCTTCTATTTTTAAGTCCGGAAGAAAAGACAAGGGAGACAACCTTCAGGTGCAGAAGGTTATTCTGAATTAGAAGATGGTGTTGAATGGTACGAGGAAGAAAAATGTGCTGCAGAGAAATGTAAACGACCAAAAAATAAAAGAGTCAAATGGGTAGGTATTGGTTTCAGGCAAAATAATAAATTATCTTGCAAAACATCATTAGTTTCAGAATTAACAGAATCAGGTATAAAATTAAAAAAAATGTCTTACAAAATATCAAAATTGATATGCAGAATTATTACTTCAGTCTTCCAATATTGCAATAAGTGATTTTTCTGCATAAGATGTGAATATAAACTTGAGAAATTTGATATATTTATAAAAAAAAAACCTCACTGAACTGAAACCGTGATGAAATAGATACAAATAAAGAACCATTCTGCTCTTATCTGATGACTTGATTTAATCAGTAAAAGATAAAAACAAATTTACCGGTAGTCTTAATATATTGTAGTTGCGAAATACTATGGTTTCATTTTTTTTTCGTAGGATTCCACTTTTCATCGAATTTGTAGGAATATGCAAACCACAAATTTAAATGTTTAACAAAGTACACATGCATGTATGTTGACTTTGTCAAAATTACGAAATCAAAAGTACGACTTTTCCTCAATCCACAAAAATAAATAAATCTTAGTCCAAGATAAATGAATAAGTTACTGATGCAGTCTTCTCCACTGTTAGTTTAGTACACATACTGGCAAATCCCCTGCATTAGCAAAGAGTAAATGAAAGATTTTTATGAAATTGAATTATATTTAATCTTATGCATTAATAAATAGACATAATCCCCTGCATTAGCAAAGAGTAAATGAAAGATTTTTATGAAATTGAATTATATTTAATCTTATGCATTAATAAATAGACATTTATGAGATTTTCCTTTGATCTTACTGACTGATGATGTCCTTTCTCAGCACAGTAGAGTGATATGAAAAAATATCACTAGAAACTTATCATAAGTGCACAGGTGCTGTTGTCAATGAAATTAACAATGTAGTCATAGGTAAAATAGCGATCAATGGATTATCATTGGTCATCTCAACTCAATTGCTTTTCTCACTTCCGCTGTACTGGCTCAAGCGAGAAGATCAATCTCATTGAGATGACCAACAATAATCTATAATTATTTATTAAATGTTTTATAAAATTGTTTTATATTTGTAGGTGCAATGTGATCTTTGTGATGAATGGTACCACACTGTATGTGTGGGTTGTCAATACGAATCAGTTAAAGATCAAAACATAGAATTTAGTTGTGGATATTGCAATTGACCAGTGTTTTCAGGCTTTAAAAAGACTTTTGTGGATTCTTAGATTTGAAAAAAAGGAAAAAACAGATAAAAGAAAAGGCTATAGTTTAAAAAAGAAAGATCATGAAGATTGAACTTTCAGAAAAGAAATATTAATGAATTTAAAAATGCAGTAGAACTTTTGTATTTTTTATCATAAAAGGGTCATACTTGTTTCATGGTATTTATGAATATTAGATATGGTTAATTTGTAAAGTCCGAATACAACTACATGTATTTTTGATAGACAATACAGGTTATAAAGTAGTTTGTAATTTAAGAATCTAATGCTTCTTTTTGTAACTTTATTAGGATGTAAAAGCGTTGACCGAAGAACTTTTTATATGAAGCGCAGAAGCATTCATTCTTTATGTACACACGGTCAAAGCTTTTACAACCCTATGAAATTACTAAAAGGATCATGAAAATAGGATTTCTGTGAAGTTTTTCTTTCATTTACCTGTGCTTTTGTTGAAGCTGGTGTCATCATGAAAACTGCATTCATTTTGAAATGAATCTCACAGGCAAACAACCCTGTGTTTGAATCTAGGTTGATTCTAGAATGACATGAGATTGATCTTAGCCAATCAAAATAACGAATTTGAAAAGCGTTATCTCACATGATATTAGACTAAATATGTTATGATGCTGCACAGAGCTATATAGGTTGTAGGCATTCCAACTGAAGTTCCAAAATTTTTCAAAGAAAGAGCAAAAATGTGTTATAATAAATAGCTTTCTACATCAAATATTCAAAATATGAATTCAAACTTTATAATTATTCTTGTAAATAGGTTTTGATATTTTTAGGCATTCCCTTGGGGAACAGATGAAAGAGCAAAACAACCGTAGAAGTAAAAATCATGCAGTTGTTGCTTATTTATAACTGATTTATGCTGCTTTTAACAACTATAACTGACAAAAATATAAAATTTCACAATTTTTTTTAAATTTGTCTCCTTTATCCACATCAGTTATATCTTTACAAAACTTTTAGATGATGCATCAAATATCATGAGGAATTCTTCTTATTGCAAGCAACATAAGGAAACTCACAAAATTTGCACCAACCGTGTGCACACAGGAATAAAAGTTAGACACATTTTTCTATCGGAATGTCTATTGATTTACATGATTCTTTGAGCTGTTTTACGTTTTAAACAATGCTATTAAACCAAAATATACTATAATCTAAACATGGACCATATAAATATATACTTGAATTGGATGACCCTTTTAAATGATAGAAGTTAATTGATCTGTTTATTTTTTGTACATTTAGTCATCATGCATAATATTGTTTAACTACACACAAAACCATTTTATTTGTATCACCCAAATTGTCCTCAGAATAGAGATTTTATTCAAAAGTTCAACCCATACCAAATGGATAGCTTGAACTGTTTATTTGCTTATGTGAATGTATTTTTGTTCGAAGTATTTGATATTGCAAAAGACTCATCATCTTGTAAAAAAAGGCTTAATTTGCTTGAAAGTCTAAAAAATTTATTTAATATGGCCTTTTTAACAAGCTATAATTCTTCTGACACAAAGTTTAAGACTGTAATGCTTTGGTAAGGCCAAATGAAATATAGTTGTGTTTTCTAACTATTTTTCATGTTAACCATAAATCCTTTTAGGGATATTTTTGATAATTCACAAATAAAGTCCAGACATTTTAGAGTGTGATGTTTTGTATAGACACGTGTGTATAGTTACCATGGTTACAATATAATGACCTATAGAAGAGTTTTAGTTGTTTAATGTATAATTCAGTTGCTGCCTCATTGACAAAAGAACATCTCTTTTCATAATATAAATCACAATTCATCCTTTCAGAATCTAATGCATTCTGGGTAATACTTTCAAAAGCATACACCAAAACATTATACTGGTTAAAAACTTACTTAATAATTTGAATTCAACCAAAAATGATGTAACATTATTTTCGTATGGTGTACAAACAACATAAAAAATATCAATTGGAGTATCGGAAAAATGTTTTTATCTCCTATTTTTCAACCAAGTTTTATTTTTATATTTGGATGAGTACACCAAGTATTTTTTTAAACATTTTTTAAACAATCAATCATTGTTTTATTGGAAGCTACTTTCTGCCACTAGTGCTATGTATGTTAGAATGTAAAATTGTGTACAGTTATTGTTTTGTAATCTTGATGTACATATTTTATTTTTGACATGTAAATGCTTTGGTGAAATCAGGCAGAACTTTGTAGAAATCTAATGCTATGGGGGTTCTTCTATTTGTTGTTATTGGAAGTCCTTTTGGTACACCTCAAATGAATTTATTTTGACTCTACAAAATTATTTAATGTCAGAGCATTTGACATAGATGGTCATGTTTTTTTTTATATTTATGAGGTGTAATGTGTAATGTGTAATGTGACCATTCACAGCTCCATTTGTAAAGGAATAATTAGAATTATGAGCTTTCTCAACTATGCTGTAAAGAAAATCGTAATGTAACACTTAAAATCAATGAATTTTAGGGAAATATTGAACAGCTACAGTTGAATACTGTCTAAATCATTTATAAAATAATTTTCAATAAATTGTTGGAAAAGTTTTGAAATAAAATTGATAAATTAAAGGAAAATTATCACTTGTTAGTGTCAGTGCTAGTTGGAAGCAGTATTTTTTTCCAACAAAAAGGAATATAAAACAATTTGTTAATGTAAATCTGTAAAAAATTGAAGTCTTAATTTGAAGTCTTAATGCATTTTTTTTTTTTATCAATTTGATTTTCAGCAAGATTTTAAAATCAGTAAAAAATGAATAAATTAAATTTTTTTCTCTTCAGCTTACAAAATTAATTTCAATGTCAATTAGCTGGCACTGTTCACATTTATATACAGTTATATTCATATAAGGTTCGCTTACACATGTTTTGCCGTGAAATGCAACTTAGCACAAATTAGACACACATTTAAATTTTCTGATATTCAGTAATTCTTTGTAAATAAATAGTTTAGATTTTATTTGTATACGTGTTAACATCTCTCTCAGGTTGTCAATTCTGTGATTTTGATTATCTCATTATAGTTGACTTTGCCACAGAATGTCTTGTAAATGTGAAATCTTCGTAGCTAGTAATCAGTATTTGAAAGATTAAAATTTTGACCCTTTATATTTACTTAAAATGTATGCAATATGGTCTTAAGGTGGTACCTAACACTTTCACTAAAATTAATTTGGCTCGTTTAATTTTGATAAAATTTTGACAAAGTATTTACTTTGACCCTTTAACAAAAATATAAAAATTTCAAAAAATTTTGAACCAACCGTTTTGTCAGAAAAATTACACTGGTTATATAGCAGTTTGACAAACACCAATTTTGATATTTCAGAAGCTTATTATTCCCTTTACAACACAACGTAATTAAAACGTTTAGCTGATTTTACAGAGTTATCTCCCTGTAGTGTTAGGTACCACCTTAACATTTCCAGATAATATTGTAGGCAGACTAAATTTAGTGGTATTATTATCTCGTGTTAGGACTAACTAGGTACTTAAAATGTAAGTTTCTTCAGTACGTACTCTGAAATTCAAATCCGTAAATTACTGAACTGGATTATTCAAAAGTGAACTTCAAAGGTTTGAATAATCTGCAAGTTATATTTTCGTAATTTAAAATTTCTTCTAAATTTCAATTGAACATTAAATCATCTTTTATATTCCATTTAAAAAAAAAATTGTTACTCAAGCCCCACTTAAATCGATAAAATAAAGACTATAGTATACAATAAAAAATCTCAAAAGATATGATTTTGCCTTTCACACTACCTGTGTTTTAAATTGATAATTAAAACAATCTTTAAATCTTTTATTTGGGACATCTGAATTGATCGATCCTTAATTTTGCTGTAGTAAAAAAAAAGAGAATGACCATTTTTTTCCCACAGAATTAAACATTTTCAATCAAATTTTGCAGTCATATTAACTGTTGATGTAAAAGTTTCCTATATCGCTGTTTGATGTACATACAGAGTTTATAGAATTGTGTATATATTATTTATGACATATGTATATGTAATAAGAACTTTCACAACAACTGTGGTTCTCTAGTTTCGGTTTTGAAATGGCAAATTTTCTCATAAAAATCACAAAAACAATATATGATAGATATTTCCTGTTTAGAAATTTCAATATTGAACACATCTTTCAATATTGCAGTAAATTTAAACCTAATTATAAGACGTTTAAATAACCAATAACAGTTACTGATCTTGTGTTGTAGGAAAAAAATCAAATAAAAACTGTAAAAATCTTATATCCAGAAGTGCTGAGCCACAGTTAATGTGAAAGGTTCTCTTTAGCTGACTTATATAACTGCTGTAGAATTGCTATAGATATATTGCAAAAAAAATTAATGTGAGGCTTTGTTTCAGTTTTAATTAAGAGGCATTTTAACTGATATTGAAAAATAGATTTATGATTATTTGTTGTGATTTTAAAAACATTCATTTTCAAGTGTCTGGATGGGGTTTTACAGAATATAGAATAATGAGCAAAAACATATAGAATAATATACGAGAAACAATGAAAAGAGAAACGTGGACAAAAAATATAAAGAATAGAGAGAAAATGGGGTGCTAAGAACAGATAATAGTTGGCTAAAAAAAATAATTGAAAAATGGCCTATAAAACTTATAGCATTCAGACCCCCCCTCCCCATCCAGAAAGACATATTCATCGGTAAACATATATATATTCATAATAATAAAAAAACAAGTATCACAATAGCCTAGTCACTTCATTCAGTTATTTTTTTGTATTTTTTATATGTGTTTTATTCTCAAAATATTGTAGTCCTACGAGTTATTAGTGCATTTTATATGTGGGATTAGATACTGTTTTTTCTAGACAAAATGCACCCTTTTTAGACAAATCCAATTTGTTTTTTTATTAGCCAACATACTGAAATTCTGCAAATGAAAAAAAATATGGTAAGAGTGTACAGAAAATCTGCACTTAAAAGATATGACTTGAATACAACTTTGAAAGTAAAACAGTTCCATTCTTTAGTAAAATAATGTTTTATCATATCTTTCACATTACTGTTTGAAGAATCTTAAAATAAGCTAAAACAATACACATGTGTCCAAAGTAGCAAGAATTTTATAATGGGTTTTGCACATGAACAGGTTTTACATGTATGAGAATGGAAAATTACAAGAAAACAGTAAGTATAAATGATAAGTGATGAGATGTTTTTGCAAAGATACACACCTTTTCAAGCATTATAAAAATTTCGGCAGCTGACATCATTTTGAAGAAACTTTGTACTGCATTCTTTGCATTTTCTGTTGCAATACCTAATAGATATCTGTAATTTTAAGAAGCAATTATTCGATGATTTGTTTTTGAAAAAAAATAATTCTTCTTGATGTTAAAATACTTTAATTTTTTGTTACTTGTAAAAATGTAGTCTCCATAAGCTTTGTAAAAAACTAAAAAAACTCTCAATCTTTTTTAAATTTGAAAATCATTTAAAGTCAAAATTTTATATACATTTATTAAATATTGATATTCTTGCCATAAAAAAGTGTTTAAATTGTTATTAATAACTTGACATTCTCAACTTGTAACTCACAACATTAATAATTCATATACATTTTCATCGATTAAATTTTGTCAAATTCAGTAATTGTTGCATTTATAATTAGCTTTTCATTTTAAAAAGAAAGATATATATTTCATAATATTCATATTTATGGTTGTTAATGATTGTTTGTCCATTTCATGTATTCAAAATTACTGGATGAAAGTATGTTGGTTGTTTTGGGGATTCCTAACCTCTAAAAATAGATTGTTATGGAATACCCCCTCATGAGGTGCATGTTTTCAGTTTTGCTATATAACAAATGATTAAAAAAATTAGTTCTTCAAAAATATTTAAAACTTATTATTTTGGTTGGATAAGGGACACATCAAAAGATCAATGTAGGATAAAAAACTTAATTCAAATAGTTTGGTGATGAGGGAGGGAGTTGAACTGCAGCAAGATTTGGTTATCCGACATAGATTTTTACATAAATCCATATTCAGTGAAAAAACTATGTGAATTATGTTTTTTATCCTTCATTGAACTTTTGATGTCGTCCCTAAGACAGGTGTTATGTTTTCAAAGCTTAACTAGCAAAAAATATTCAATTGACCTCTTGGTTATAGTTCAGATCATAAATGTTTGTGATTAAAAACAAAGTAATGGTAAAAAAAAGTGTCCTTTTAATAGCTGCAAATTTATCTACACTGCAATATAAACATTTACAATTTGAAGAAAAAAAATTATGGTATAAAATTTGTCCTTTTGAATAGATGCAAATTTATCTACATGTTTTACTGCACAATATTGCAATAACTTAATAGTTGTAAAGTGTATTGTTTAATTCAAAGAATTCTGATGTTGTATATATGTGATAGATGTTGCATTAAATGATCTCATGTATTATGTTTTATACATTTATAAATACTTGAAAATCACGTTATTAGAAATTCATACAAAATGACATTTTAAAAGTGAAACATATTTAATTTGATGTTAGTACAGTAATTATGTTAGAAATCATGTTAAAATTCAGGGCTTCTCATTTTTTTAACTACTTATTGACAAAATAACTTTAAGTGCCAGTAACTAGAATAAATTATTTAGATTGGTTGGCCAGTTGATTTTAAGAAACCTACATATCATAGAAAGGATATATATTAAGGATGTACTTAGGAGAAATTAAAAAAAATCTAGAATTTAAATTGATACTACTAGTCTGAAGAGCAAAAATAAGCTAAAAAAAAATTAAAGTTATGGAGCTCCCTTTTTTCAAGATATTTTACTTTTAGAAAAATGGTGGAATAACCTGATGCTGACTTTTATTTTAATTGGAATTATTTGGGTCTCAAATTGAAAATAAAGAAATCTAGAATCTGCTTAAATTTGGTTATATGACCTTTTATTGAAGTCTTATACGAAAATGAAAAAGGGTGTTATGGGGCAAAATATTTTACCTTTTATCAAAGGGAAAAAAACAAAGGAGTCCAAACATTTGACTATAATTTAATTTTGGATGTAAGACGTCTTTTGATTGGCTGACTTTATTTTGTTATGAGCCTATAGACATAATTTAGTCATGTGACTGTGACGTCATCAACGTTTTTTCATGGTTTTCTACGATTTAAAATGGAATTTAGAATTAAATTATGAGAAATGACTAATTTTTTTTCTGTCTATTCGAAATAACACAAAAAAATGTGGTGCACACTGTAAATAACCCACTATGCGCGTTATTCAGTGTGCACCCCATTTTTAATGTTATTTCTTCAGACAGAAACAATATTACAGTCATTCCTTTAATAATTACTAAACATCACTTAAGTACATCCTTAAATACATCTTGATTACAAGGTTTTCAGTCTGAACTGGTATAATTTTTGTCATTAGATTTTTAAACACTTATTTGAAAATTACATTGTGCAAATTAAAATTTGAAATTAGATATATAGCAATGTGAAGCCCTGTAAAAGAAGCAATTTAGTGTTTGCTTTATTTTCTTGTCAAGCTTTTTTAAAATTTAGTGTTTTTAGATACATAGAAAATAAGTTAAAATTTTCCTCTTTTAGTGATTAAAATTATTTCGTGATTTATAGTAAAATAAGCTACTATATACTTTATAAATATGTATTATTCAACTGGAAATCTTATAAGCTAGTTTATTAGTTTATTAAAGAAAGAAAGATAGAGCTGAATTCTTTCTTTTAAATGCAATAATAATTTCAAGTTTTTGTGTTAATTTTAATCTACAAAGGCAATTAATTGAAGACATTCGTATCATCATGATGTTCCTAGCTTATGAATTTTACCATTACATACAAGATATCATACGTCATAATATGTAACTAGACTCTCATTTATTATTTTACCTTAGTTCCATTTTATTGTCATCATGTTGCTTTTTTTCTATCTCAAACATAAGTTGTTTACTAGTACACAAAATCTTTTTAAAAATCTTTTATTTTTGGAACTTTTTCTGAAATTATTTAACAACTGTTCGTAACAATATTTGGTTGGAGTTATTGCCTTTTCAATAATCTATTTTAGCTAACTTATCTAATACAATGTATATAAAGTTAATAACTTCAATTATGTTTACAAAATATTGTAATTATACAGTAGAACATTGCAGTTTGATCACAAAAGGGACCACAAAATATTGTTCAAGTTGATGAAACTTTTATATGTATAAAGAAAGAATTCAAAATTCATGTCAAAATTGTTTGATGTTTTTTCTTTAGTTTTGAACCTGTATCATTTTTTTATGTAATGGTCATTCTACTTCTCACACTAAAAAACTACCGGTTGATTCCATTTATGAGGCTGTTCCATTAATGCATATAATGTCCCTAGGGAAAGGAAAATTGGTTATTTGTGGTTAATTAAACCTCTCACTACATACACACATTTTAATTACTTGTATGAGTGGTATCCCTATTTAGAATGTGCCTTGAGGGTTTTATATGTTTTAATGGTATACACCATAGTTTCTTACTTCCTTGTACAATGTAGATAGCATGTTTACTTCAAAAAGGGATTATATGAATTATCTCCCCTTATTCTGGAGAGTTATTTCCCTTTGAAATTCTGTATAGTTATATTTGTTACTTTGTTTAGTCATTTGTGTGTTTAAACCATAGATATTTTATTAGTTGACATGTAAAACATGTTTTAGATGAAGATTTTACACACCAAATGCATTTGTTACAGTATAATACATGCTAACATGTCAATTCCTAGATGTGTTTCATGCAATATTTAAATAAATTTGTTGTCAACAATTTAAATTATTTTCTTCTGCCTTCTACCATGGATTCATGTTTATTATGAGTAATAGGATAACTTTTTATGAGATTCTTGCTTCATCAATTGTTTAAGGTTTTGAAGTCTTTTCAGGTACTATAAGCAATTGGTCATCTAGATTAGGTGCATGGAATCATTGCAAGAAGTAAATGACAGGGTTTATATGATCATGACTTCATTTTTATGGTTCCTAGTTTAGTTTTCATAGCTAGTACTCTGAGATACTACATGTAACTAAACAATAAGTCAACTCAATTCGGTGTATGGAATGATTGTGTACCTGTTTCTCAAGGTTAATCTGACGTTGACCTCATTTTCATAGTTCATTGTTCAAGTTTTCATGGTTGGTATATAATAGAAGATGTGGTATGATTGTCAATGAGACAACTATCCGCAAGAGACCAAATGACACAGAAATTAACAGTTACAGGTCACTGTAAAGCCTTCAACAATGAGCAAAGTAAATCCCAAGCCACATAGTCGGCTACAAAATGCCCCAAAAACTTAGGTCTGCTGATCTAATAAGCAATTGATTAGAAAATTTGGTGTATGAAATGATTATAAGGTGAATATGTCTGTCTGAAAGGTGTCATCAGACCTGAACCTCATTTACTAATATCATTGATTAGGTTAAATTTATATATTTCTAATAACTTTGATCTTAAGAAGTTAAGAGACTTTAATCATAAATTTAAATCATGACTAGTAAATAGATGAGTTATATCAGTGAGGCACTTTTGTTACGCTAGATGTTGATGCAGTTAAAATTAAATAAAATACAAATAATAGTTTTATTTACATGAATAAAGTATATTACAAATCTCTAAACTTCATATAATCTTTTCTCTTTTCACAGGCAGTCCTTATATTTATCATAATTACATGTAGCACTCAAATCTTGTCATATTCTTCAATTCTTTGATAAAGAGCAGATATTCATTTTTATAAATTTTGAAATTTTTTCAATTTTATAACAATCTGTTTGCTAATATTCTCCATAGAGGGAATTTTACCAAAAGTGTAAAAATTTCACAGGATTCAAAGAACTCCTTTGTTTTCACAAAAGGTAAAGAACCTTATGAAAAGTATAATAATTCAACAAATTTCTGTATACAAAGTTATGCCTCGGTTAAATCATCATTGAAATACAAATGGATTGCTTGTAAGAATGTATCATCGTTCATGCTCAGTTTATAAAATTCCTCATCTTCATCTTCGATACCATTTTCTTCTAACGTACTCCCCATCACAAGATTTCGACTGTCATATTTCCATGTATAACTTGCAGCATGTGCATTGTATTTCAGGTACCTTTCTAAAATTTCTGTCATAATCTCTTCCGAGCAAACCTGAAAAAAACCACATTGATATTATTAAGGAAAAAGGAAAAATACCCAGGAATGTTTAAAAATCAATTGTAGAGAGAAACTGACAGAGCCACATGTGGCAAATACAAAAGACAGTGAAAAGACAAAAAATTCAATGTAAAATTCATAGAAAACTGAAGACTGAGCAACATAAATTCTGACAAAAACAGGGGATAATAACAACCGAAACAAAACACTAGACTAAAGAAAGAAAAAACTAATTACATTACCCCCCCCCCCCCTAGAAATACAGATGAACTAGGGTGCACCAGAAAGTTTGGCAGTTACTGATCTAATAATGACACTATCATATAGAACTCCTAATGTGATCTGAGCATGAGTGACAAAAATACAATTAACTGTTTTACATCTCCTTTTATAGAAAAGGAAATAAAACCTTTCATCAGAATCAATTCATGTTCATCGGGCTATTCAAATTATAGCAAAGAGAAATATATATATACCATTGAATAAATAAAATAGCTACAGCATAGTTCTCTCACTTCTCTGTTCATGTGGAGTTCAAAGAGTGAGTCATCAGGAACTTTAAACTCTTTAAAAAAATCATTTTTATTTCATTTGGCTGTACAAAAACTAGTAGTTTTTGAAAAAAATATATAAAATACAAAATAAGATTAACCTTTACCTCAATAACATGGTCCTGTGATGTGAGTGTGTTGATTATTTTGACTTTTCTTGTTTTCTGTGACAGAATTCCTACAAGATAACTGTCATCTTTCCACCAAGGCCTTCCAAAGTCATTGGCCCAAAAAGAATCTGGATAAGGTGGTGGTATATGTACAAATCTGCCATTAGGACAGTATGGTATTTCACACCCTGTTTGTGGATCTACATGTGTACGGATCTGAAATGTATACATTGGTTTCAATGAAGTATTGTGGCTTCCTTATTGAATAAAAACCAATATTTCACATGTGACAAAAATTCTGTAAATTTACCCCTCCAGATCTAGACAGGGTCAGTAATTTTGCATCTAAAACAAATATGCATTATGAAAGGATTACTTTGAAATAATTGTATTAACATTTTTCATGTAAGAGACGATAAATTCTAATTTCAAGAAAATCAATATTTTCTGAGAATATGATTTTGAAGTGATTGAAAAGTTTCAACCATTATGTTTTCTATGTTTTATTGGAAATTCAATCCTGGTATCATACATGTATTTTAACATAAATTTGTACATGTATCTGGTGTAAACAAAGAAACTTACATCTTTTGTCTTAGGATTAAACCAATGTGATATATCACCACCAGCTGCTTGAATAATGGGCTTCAGTAAAACATCTCCTGTTAAAATATTAGATAGAATGATGAAAAGGTCAGAATAGGATTATATTAAGAAAGAAGTTCAATACAAATCATGATGGTCATTAAAAAGTTACCAATATTACACGGCACTAGCTAAATGTACATTTAATTTAGGTAAAGAAAATATAAACAAGTAATATGTACAATTACAAAAATATATAAACAATGATAAAACAACTAAGCCAGAACTAATATGTAAAAGCTCAAAATGCCCTCCCATGTGCCCAAGTTTAACTTGAATTTAACCCTTCCCCCTTTTTTACAGGATTCAATTGAAGCTCCATCCTAAATTTTTAGTGTTGTATATTGCAAGTTTCGTCTTTTTTTCCTTTTGGTCCTGATTTTGCATCAACAGCGAGATAAATTTGTATGTACACACCACAAATAATTGTATAAACTTCTCATTTTAAATCACAAAAACATACATGTACCATCTGGTTATCATATAAATTTAAAAGGGTACCTTCATGACCAATAAAGGTAAAAAAATTGCCAATTACATTAATAGGCAGCAATATTTGGTGCATGAGCATAAAATGTACATGTACACTTTTTTTTTTATGAAAAAAAAAATTGAGTGATTTAATAGGGTACCTTCATGACCAAAAAAGGTAAAAAAAAAAATGCCAAATTACATTAATAGGCAGCAATACTTGGTGCATGACCATAAAATGTACGCTTATAAGATAAATAAAAAGCTGCTGAACCAACGCCTCTTATGTTTTGTGCTGGTAGAGTTCCCTTATAAGATAAAAAAAAATTGAGTGATTTTGACGTATCACATTAATTTAAAAATAAACAACAACAGTAATGACAATTATTTGAGACGTCTGAGGTAACACGATAACGATATGACACCTCACACTAACCAATTGGAAGCTAACAGTAGGAGTACATGACCATTTGAGTCTGACGTGAAAGGGCATTCCTAATCCTACCCTCATTTATTATATTCATTAAAATGCGATTTTGATTAGTTAGTAAGAGGGAGATAATTAAGAAATGGTTAGCAATACGATTTCTATATTACCTTTGATGTATGAGGCTTCTGGTTTATTTATTTTGTATGTGTTGTTATCATTTTTTTTACAGTGACACTGGTTTATTTCTATACCTTTGTATTTTTCGCAAAGTGGAGTAAGATTGTACACTTTTCCAAGGAATGATACCCATAAATCGTCAACAGTGTTATGAACGGCAACTTCTTTTGGTGTAAAATACTTTGGCCGTCCCATTTTCTCTCAAAATTGATTCAGGAAACTGGGGTTGCTAACGTCAACAAGTAAACCGGAAGTTAAAGGGCTGCTTTTACAAAACGAAAAAAAAAAATTTGCCAAAGCTTTCGGTACACTGAATCATTTGTAGTTTAAAAATCATGCTGAAAATAAAATTCTTTTATAGTATTATAATTTTGATAATTTGTGAAAATTTTAAGTCACATTCTCAGAAAGAAAAACACTTTCGTTTTGTAAAAATCACTATTTTCCAAAATGGCCGGCGAAGTGATGGTAAATTTCGTCCAAATATAATTTAAACGAATCAAGCCATATTTTACAAATAAACCCACAAAAAAATTTCAATTATGTACAAAAAAATGTTCTTCTATCTACAAATTGAAATAGTTTTTCTCATATGTGTGTCTTTTACCACAAATCCGCTGAAAGTAATTAAAGTTACCAGTTCATCTCAGACCATGTCAATTTGCAATTCGTTCCAACTGATTTAGTTTATTTTTAATCAGACTAAATAATTTGTTCCACCTCTACAAAAGACTCATCAGTGATGCTCGAATCAATTTTTTTTTAAAAGGCAAAGATTTAAGAGGGCTTAAAGGGAGGGTATCTGCACAGAAGAATGCGAAATAAAATTACCATCATGATGAACGAACAATGAACAACTGCTGTTGTCTATTCTATGGTTGGGTTGTTGTCTCTTTGACACATTCCCCATTTCCATTCTCAATTTTTATTAAAAATTTCCTGCACATGGATCTGTTAACCGATATCACGAAACACAGTGAATAACAAACCTTTTTCTCGGATGCACGTGAAATAAAAATGACAAAACACGTTGTACGAAAATAACCCTCATTTAACCATATATATTTTGAAATAATATACAATAGTTAAATAAATAAAATTCAGTAAGGTCAAAACCGTTAATTGAATTAAAAAGGAATAGATTATGGGCACATTATATTTGTGTCATTTTTTTTTTACTAAATCCATGCAACAAGGTTTTATTTTATTTGTGCCTCAGAGCTGGAACGAATCATCCAGATACCTTGCCAAGTTCACTTTATATGCCTTAGGCCACAATTAAAAATAGTTTGGTTTGCCCAAACCCTACCCAAGGTTTATAAACCATATAAATATTTTTAAATAAGTTTTTGTATACATTCACAAAAATTAAAGTAATTAGGTTATTTTCATAGTTAACACTGTCCTTGAATCAGAATGATCAGTTGAAACGAACTGACCTGTTCTTGAAAAAAGTTGGAACCTATGACCAAGCAACTTGGGACAAAGTGGTTGGTACAAATCAGAGTTGGAACGAATCATCCAGATACCTTGCCAAGTTCACTTTATATGCCTTAGGCCACAATTAAAAATAGTTTGGTTTGCCCAAACCCTACCCAAGGTTGAGACAGTGGGTAGGTAGGTAGGCGTTTTCTTTTTTTTTTTCAAAAAAAGAAATTGAAGCATCGGGTGTTTATTAGTCTTCATGCCTATCTGATTAAAAAAAAACTTCTTCAAATCAGGACAATAAAAGAATTTGAGTAGGCAGCTTTTTTCTGGGCAGGTAGGGTTTGGGCAAACAAACCTATTCTTTTTTATGGCCTTATAATTATAAACTGTTATATTACATGTACATGAGGGTAGGAATCAGGGATCTCCATGGATGAAAATTGAACGATTGAGGAACTTTCACCATTACAAACCGTGTCTACGCTGTACAGTGTAGCGCGATCGGAAGTATTTTATCCCTCCATACAAGGAATGGTGAACATGCTAATTCATTGCTTATTTAAATTATATTTATTTGAATTTTCATTATAGAATTAGAAGTACTTATATTTTTTGCTGTTTTTAACCATTTAATGCCAAGTCTTCATGGTTCCCCCTTAGTCGAGAATGATAAAAAGCTGTCATGAAGGTCCCCATGTAGATTTTTTGTATTTTTGGTAATTGTTATGGGGGTTAAAAATCATATGATGTGGAGCTTATTTTTCATGGACACTGTCAAATTCAGAACCTGTTACCGGTATGTCTGATTTGCAGCAACAACAAAACGATTCGTACGGGTTATGTAAAAGGTTAAAGAGATTTGTAAAGCAAACTTTGACAAATAAAAGGTTTTTAATGACTTTATCTGGCAAATTGATTCTGTGCAACATGCATCTTTCGAGTCTGAATAGAAACCGGAAACGCGTATGTATCAATTTGATTTTATTGAACCTATATGCTGAGAGTACCATGAGAGTGCGCATGCCGGTCATAGAGGTCACTGCGTAAATAGGTCTAAAGAGGTCAAATCATGGATTTAATCCTCCGTTAAATTCGTAGAAAATATTGGATATAAAAGTTGATTTTTAATGGATATTATGATTTTCGTAATTTAAGGAATACGATCTTTAAATTGATACATAGTTTTGGATTTTATCTATTCTCGATGTGTTTTGATTGTGATGGATAACTTTGTCACGTTGTCGCCAATGTAACTTTAACATAATGGCAACGAAATGAATTCGGAATTACGATACGATATTTCTTTACAGGAAATATTTAAGTTTTTACTTTTAAACTTTAAAAGGAATTCTAAATTATCGTTACAGCAGTACTCAGAGTTATTTGCGATGAAATAATATTTAATGTTTTGCGTCTTATTTTGTACTTCTTAAAAAAGGGGGATGCTGATTGCGTAAGTCAAAATAAAGCACGTGTTCGACTTGTTAAACTTTTTTCTTTGTTACTGGATTATTAATTTATTTATTTAGGCCACACCAATTTAATTCCTTGTTCGACGGACCGCTCGCACCGATTTTTTTTTAAAACAGAATTTTTTTATTTTTTTTAAATTCCCGCTTCCCGCATCCGGAAATGTAATCGTGTCCATTTACCGCACCGTTTTTTTGTTGTAAATATTGTAAACAGATATTTGCACTTGGTTTTATAATCACAATCTAACCTGTATTTATAACGATTTTAAAGATAGAAACACACAAGTTCGCTGTGTCAATGTCTGTGATAATATTTGATTCAGCATGAAACCCTTTTATTCCAAATGGGAGTGCTCAGATATAAATATATAACAGAGGAAAATACCTGTACAGAACAAAACATTGGTTTCTTTCCCCCGTACTTATATTCCCTATCAAAATATGTTCGTTGTTAGTAATAAACTTCAAAGAACTTCAGGAAGAAATGCCTTCAACTGCAATTATATTGTATGCTGGCAATACAAAACTATCCATACCCTCTGCATGTTTATGCACCTGTCCTGATTGATTCAGGGGCCTGTCGTTCAGCAGTTAGATACCTTTTGTTCATGTTCATACATATTTTTTGGTATATTACCGTTGTATATATATACATTAGAGCGTTGGTTTTCGAATTGTGTACACTTATAATTTTGGGCCGGCCCCTATAGCTTGCTGTTTTGTCTGGGTCAAAGTCCTGCCGTACGTACTATCATGACCTGTATTTGTTATTATCAGGTTGGGAACAATCCTCCCTCAGACAGAGCACATATGGGGCCATTTCACTGTTGTAAAAAAGAAAAAAGAAATACCAAGGATTTGCATAGTGTTACTATACAAATCCTTTGAAAAACTTTAAAAAATTTAATTTAAAAGAGGAGAAATACATCATATTTTAAACAACATTACTATTCTTAAAGAGGGGTCCACTTATTTTGAATAATATTAAAGTAAATGTGTTAACATGGCCTAAGTCCAGGAATATTACAAAATTTTTGGGCATGTTTTGACCATTTAATACCAGATAGATATATAGTTCATGTAGTTCTTTGGGAAACTATGAGCTCTTTTGTACTAAAAAGTTTTATTTACAAAGAAATATATTGTAACTTATATTGACCCCTCATAAAAAGGATATTTTTAAAATTGAGGGGGTTGTTCCCAATCTGATTATGACTTGGATGGAGAATTGTCTCATTAATTGGCACACATACATATACCAAATCTAATTATTCAATTATTTATTGGTGAACAGGGAAAAACACTTCATAAATTAAAGAAATGTCAAAGTACAAGTGATAAATCAAGTTTTAATATTGTCAAAACCTACTATTTTATGTTTACAAAAAAAAATTATAATCGCTGGCCTTTACCATGTTTACTTTTCAAGCTTCGCCTCAAAAATTTGCAAATAAAATATTTTTTTATTAAAATTTTCAAATCGCTCGCTCTCCCCAATTTTTGGAGTCCAAAAATCCGTAGAACAAGAAATTAAATTGGTGTGGCCTTAATCTAAATTATCATAATCCTTTGCTGAAACTTAGTTGATTAATTCGACAAATGGATCGTCTATCCTCAGATAGTATTCTCCTGTCTGGTTTGTTGTTCTACCTGTACAAGCTCAGGTACAAGTGATTAGCGATCTTAATCCGGATATCCCTCAGGCGTTAGAACTGTATTGGATTATAACATAAAAAGCCTAAGGGTTATGCAATTACATGCATTTGATTATAATTGATAAACAGGTCATGGAGATCCCTGGGAATGCCCTTTACTGTCAGTTGTCATACGAACATTTTCTGCTACTGTTTGGTTAAAATTTAACTCTGATTTGTCAAATATTATTTCCTTTTCTTGATTCGTCAAAACAGGAAAAGATATACTGTTCCCAGGTCAAAACATACTCAAGTGGTTCATCAACATATCTGTATCGTTATTCCTCAAAGGTCCCAAATAGTTATCATTACCTTTAATTTTGGAAAAAAACCTATGTGATTCGTCCTTTTTATTTGGTCTGAAAGAAACAGGTCATTTTATCATCTTGCACCAATAATTACTGTTAACGTCATTTGGCAAGAAAATTACTGTTATCCTTCATGTAGTACCCCCATTACAACCCTCATACATGAATAGTTAACTAAAAAAAAACAAAAACTCATTTCTTAAATAAAATGATATATAGATGATAGATTTAATCTTTCTGGGTATACACAAACCTAGCCGTGTAAGTGGTAAGATTTACAGTTTCTGTGTCTGCATAGTCTTTTAACCTGAAAGAAAATAACAATTTGCTCATTAATAGGACTTTAAAAAAAAAGACCTTGTTTATGTTGTTGCTAGCCTTTTATTTCATCAATCATGATTTTGATTAAATTAAGTAATCAGGGGTTAAAAAATTTTGTTACAGCTAACTAGCCCAGGACTTATTGGCAGCAGGATTTTACTAGCCCTGTTGGAAGAACTGCTAGTCCATCAAAACTGACCGCTAGCTCTAGTATGCCTTAAAAATCAAGAGTTTGATGCATAATACAAAGTGGGTGTCCTTTGTTTTGAAGGAGACATTATACACTATTTAATAATTTTTGTTGATCTCTTATTTATTCTTTTGGTGCTTAACCTATCTTAGTTGTTCCCACATTCAAAGCAGACTTTTTATTGGCGTACTTGGGGCAACTAACGGCAATATTCACAGAGCATTGTCTGTTTTTTTCATCAGCAACAGCCAACCTTGCCAGGGGAATCATTGTGTCCCAGTTCTGCCAACTTTTCAGGAAGTGAATGCGTGATTTGGAGATCAAAGATAAAATACAATAGATCATAGGAAAATGCCGCCAAATAAGCATGAACATGTGAGAGTCTCGCACTAAAAACTTGACAGCCCTGCTGTCCTGGACACTATTATATTTTTTTCCGCGGCTTTTCCCTGTCGTATTTAGCATTTTTGGGGGATGAATTGTCAGCCTCGTTACTTCCTTCATCTACTGTTTTTCGTTTTGAAACTGACAAAGTTCCTGCGGTTCCCGTACTAAAATATTAAGAAATATTTTGTTGTCTTGTTTCGTGCTCAAGAGCTGTGCAACAAGACAGGTCAATACCAATCAATACATCATACCCCCAAATACCGTTAATTGAAAATCTCGGCACGATAAGCAATGTACAATACCCCAAGCCATGGTATGAGAAATAGATATTTAAAGTACGATAATTGCAATCAACACGTGATACCAGGCCACCCAGACATGCCAGAGTTATTTGTTGTATTTTTAAATATGTACAACAGGACCTGTACAAACCAGTTCAAATTCTTGGAATCCCGGATGACTTAATTGAATCGAAATGGCTTACATAGAATAGCGATGAAGTGATTTTTCACTTTCTATTTTGCCGGCGTCGAGAATTTTTTGTTACTAGTCCGTCGGGCATATCGGATTACACATTTTAATTGCCCGAGGTATAAATGATCTAGTCCCGGGCGTCGGGCTAGTGGATTTTTTAACCCCTGGTAATTAAGACTGGCGTTAATTTGATTCACAGTCATTAGACATATGTTGAATAAACAAACCAATTACAGACTAGCTAACAAGTCATTATGATGATTTTATCATGTTTATAACATGGTGTCATAGATCAAATTGATTCATTCTGACAGTGTATGTTTTTTTTAATTTCCCAAATATTAAAGACATTATACTTATACCCTTTTAGACTTGTTATATATTATATTATGAAGTGTACTGTATCATAATTATATGATCCATCGCCCTGTAAGATTTATTGTTGACTATTTATTCAGTCATTTATTATATATATAATTTATATATACAAAAGTAACAAGTGCAGTCGTGGCAGTATACAATCAAATTTTTCACCCTTTTGCTCAACATGTGTTGGAAGTGACAATGCCTACGTTTTGGTCACCTGTTGATGGAAGTCACATGACAGATTCTTCCAACAACTGTATCCTGGAATTGGTGTATTGTATCTTAACCTACATATTTTATCCATGTTGGTCAATAAAACTATAAAAATTATCTCCCTTGGCATTTTGAAAAGTAAAAATAAATCTCTGCATTAATTGTGTCTTGTATGTAGGAAGTCAATGCTAAATATATTTTGTGTGAAATTATCTATTATTTATTTCTTTTTTCAGCAAGAAAATGCCAAAGAAGAAGATAATGAGAAGTCTGCTGGAAATATAAAGTTAGAGAAATGGTTGAACAAAAGTATGAAGATCAAGATGACAGACGGAAGAACATTAATTGGTATTTTTTTCTATGTTCAAAAGCTAATTTTTATTGTATGCATATTTTTAGAAAGGTGTCCACATGGCAATAATATATATTTATTTATGCAATAGATATTTCTTCTGAGCTTACAAAAATATGTAAAAATTGACTGCAACTTTAAAACTTAAACTAGAGGCTCTAAAGAGCCTGTGTCGCTCACCTTGGTCCTTGTGAATATTAAACAATGGACACAGATGGATTCATGACAAAATTGTGTTTTGGTGATGGTGATGTGTTTGTAGATCTTACTTTACTAAACATTCTTGCTGCTTACAATTATCTCTATCTATAACAGTACTTTCTGTGGAAAATGCTATTGAAAATCTTCAAATTTTAAGAAAATTGTTAAAAATTGACTATGAAGGGCAATAACTCCTTAGGGGGTCAATTGACTATTTTGGTCATACTGACTTATTTTTAGTTCTTACTTTGCTGTACATTTTTTGTACAGCAAAATTTCCTCAAAATTACATATTCAGGGGCAGCAACCTAACAACCGATTATCCGATTCATCTGAAAATTCCAGGGCAGATAGATCGCGACCTGATCAACAATTTTACTTCCTGTCAGATTTGCTCTTAATGCTTTGGTTTTTGAGTTAAAAGCCAAAAACTGCATTTTATCCCCATGTTCTATTTTTAGCCATGGCGGCCATCTTGGTTAATTGGCCGAGTTACTGGACACATTTTTTTAACTAGATATCCCAAATGATGAGTATGGCTAAGTTTGGTTAAATTTGGCCCAGTAGTTTCAGAGGAGAAGATTTTTCTAAAAGATTACTAAGATTTATGAAAAATGGTTAAAAATTGACTATAAAGGGCAATAACTCCTACAGAGGTCAACTGACCATTTTGGTCATGTTGACTTATTTGTAGATCTTACTTTGCTGAACATTATTGCTGTTTACAGTTTATCTCTATCTATAATAATATTCAAGATAATAACCAAAAACAGCAAAATTTCCTTAAAATTACCATTTCAGGGGCAGCAACCCAACACCGAAATGTCCGATTCATCTGAAAATTTCAGGGCAGATAGATCTTGACCTGATAAACATTATTACCCCATGTCAGATTTGCTCTAAATGCTTTGGTTTTTGAGTTATAAGCCAAAAACTGCATTTTACCCCTATGTTCTATTTTTAGCCATGGCGGCCATCTTGGTTGGTTAGGCTGGGTCACCGGACACATTTTTTAAACTAGATACCCTAATGATGATTGTGGCCAAGTTTGGTTAAATTTGGCCCAGTAGTTTCAGAGGAGAAGATTTTTCTAAAAGATTACTAAGATTTATGAAAAATGGTTAAAAATTGACTATAAAGGGCAATAACTCCTAAAGAGGTCAACTGACCATTTTGGTCATGTTGACTTATTTGTAGATCTTACTTTGCTGAACATTATTGCTGTTCACAGTTTATCTCTATCTATAATAATATTCAAGATAATAACCAAAAACAGCAAAATTTCCTTAAAATTACCATTTCAGGGGCAGCAACCCAACAACGAAATGTCCGATTCATCTGAAAATTTCAGGGCAGATAGATCTTGACCTGATGAACAATATTACCCCCATGTCAGATTTGCTCTAAATGCTTTGGTTTTTGAGTTATAAGCCAAAAACTGCATTTTACCCCTATGTTCTATTTTTAGCCATGGCGGCCATCTTGGTTGGTTGGCCGGGTCACTGGACACATTTTTTAAACTAGATACCCTAATGATGATTGTGGCCAAGTTTGGTTAATTTGGCCCAGTAGTTTCAGAGGAGAAGATTTTTGTAAAAGTTAACGCAGGACGATGACGGACGACGACGGACGCCGGACGCCAAGTGATGAGAAAAGCTCACTTGGCCTTTCGGCCAGGTGAGCTAAAAATGATAAGGTTTTTGGGAAAGTAAATGATTTTTAGAGAAAACGTTTTTTTGCAGTACTTCATAGATATAGGAAGATGTGGTGTGAGTGCCAATGAGACAACTCTCCATACAAATAACAATTTAAAAAGTAAACCATTATAGGTTAAAGTACGGCCTTCAACACGGAGCCTTAGCTCACACCGAACAACAAGCTATAAAGGGCCCCAAAATTACTAGTGTAAAACCATTCAAACGGGAAAACCAACGGTCTAATCTATATAAACAAAACGAGAAACGAGAAACACGTATATATTACATTTTACATTTTGAAATTTATGTGTCAATACTTTTATGAAAAATAGTACACATATTATTAGCAAAATTGTTTTATTTATGATATGACTGTCTACTTAAGCATATGTCTTTAAATGCATTGTTTATTTTTTGTTTTAGGAGTATTTTTATGTACAGATAAAGACAGAAATGTTATATTAGGCTCATGTGAAGAGTATTTGAGGTCTCCAGGTTGGTAACATTTAGATTTTTTAGTTTTTTTCATACTATGGTGTTTGAAGCAAACATGTTATGGAAATTTTATTTATAGCACAAGTTAGTCTGGAACATTCCCTTAATAATAAATTTGTTTATATATTTAGTAAATATATAAACAAATTTATTATGATTTGAACCTTGTTAACATAACTATATATATCAACTTTCATCGATGGCAAACGTCTTTCACAGTAAATCAGTAGTTTTTGATATATTGTTAATTTCATAATAAAAAAAGGGGGGATATTCCAGTTTTCAGACAATACTTTGAGCATTTATCATAAAATCATGAAACTTTAGTGACTCGTTGAAATCTATTAAGATAACATCCTTTTATTTTTTCATGAACTTCTGATAATGACATCGAGAAGTTATTGAACTTTATTCTTTGAAAAAGCAGAGGGTGTATCATGTGCTGCTATTTCAGTGGTGGATCCAACCATTTTAAAAAGGGGGGGGGGGGGTTCCTAACCTTGGACAAAAGGGGGGTTCCAACTATATGTTCCCATTCAAATGCATTGATCGGCCAAAAATAAGGGGGGTTCCAACCCCCAGAACCCTCCCCCCCCCCCCTGGATCCGCCACTGTGTTTATTACACAAATGGTGGATTGATAGTCAATTAGAATCAGCTGTAATGTTTTTATCATTTTGCAGATGTAGAAGATAGAGAAGATCCAAGAATATTAGGACTAGCTATGATCCCAGGACATCAGATAGTCACTGTACATATTGATGAAAATGATAATAACGATCAGGGAATATTGTGATGAAAACAAATAGTCATATAATATTTTTTCTTAATTGAGATTCTTGATACTGTGACTTTAAATAAGACATGGTTTGGAAATCAAGCCTTCCTGCGAAGAGAAGATATTGGATTTTTCTCATTGGTGTGGAATCATCATATGACAATGTTTAATCTCTATACTGCATGGGCATCAAAGATTAGTGGCCAAAAAAGACAGATTTTTAGAAGAAATTTTATGATTAGTGATATTTTTATATTATTGTTTAATAAATTTAAGACATGCAGTTAAAAAGTTTTATCAAATCCTTTCTTTTAAGCTCAACAGGCCCTTTGTGAATTTTTCCCATAACATGACAACAAACAACAAACTGGTTCCTTTACTTGGGACTGGCACATACAAAATATTGCATGGTTAAACAAGGTCTGTCTCTTTGAAATTTTCAAATTAAACAGACTATAGTTTGGAGTGACTGCCTTTGAATGGTAAAATTTAAACAATTTCAGAAAGGTTTTTCTCTTATTGACTGAGTAGAATAAGCAAGACTGAAAAAAGTGATTTAAAGGTAGGCAGTGGCAGTTTTGGAAGCATCAACAATTATGTATTAGTTTTTAATTAGGTCAGTTAAAGGAAACTACAAGTGTGGTTCAATGATATTTGGTATGCAATTGATTAGCACATCTCATTTTCATGGAAATTATTTGGCCACTCCTCAGTCATGGTCTATATTTATTGACTTTGAAACTTACTTTTAAAATGTGATATGATTGCCAGTGATACGACCAAATGACACAGAAATTAACAACTTTAGGACACTGTCTAGCCTTTAACAATTAGCAAATTGCATACATTAAATTACATTTAAAAGTTTGTGATTATAACAGTTAATGTGGGACTGTTAGTGAAAGGACAATGCTATTTAATAAAATTGAGAAAGGAAATGGGGAATGTGTCAAAGCGACAACAACCCAACCATAGAGCAGACAGAAGTCGAAGGCAACCAATGGGTGTTCAATGTAGCGAGAAACTCCTGCACCCGTAGGTGTCCTTCAGCTGGCCCCTTAAAAAATATGTATACTCCAAATTATACACAAGAAAACTAAAACTAAAAATCATACAAGGCTAACAAAGGCCAGAGGCTCCTGACTTGGGACAGTTGCAACATTGCGGGGTGGGGGGGATTAAGCATGTTTATGAGATCTCAACCCTCCCCCTTAGTATGCATTTTTATCAGTGTAGGTACATCTTTTTTCCATTGAGATTATTTGGCCTCACCCATCAGTCATTGTCTATTAACGTTGAACCCTTTGCTTAATTTACATTTTAAAGTTAGTGATTAGGTTAAGTCAGTTTAACAATCAGGAACCACTTATGATTGTTCAATGATATTTGGTTTGCAGTTGTATTTATATGAGGTTTTGTATTTCTCTCTTTTGTGGAGTGATTTGGTCCTTCATCTTCAGTCTATTGACTGAAAGTTATGTATAGTTTACAAATTATAGTATTGCCAATTTTAATATCAAAATTTGTATAGTATCAAATTTATATAAGGTGGGATATATCTCTGTCTCATGTCTTATAGTAAAAATAAAACTAATTTCAAAAATCATTAGAAATTTTAGAGAATTTATTTTAGAGTTTTCAGGCGCGTAGCTACGTTTACGTCAAAACGCCCGGGCGTACACTTGAATTTTGGTAAAAAAATATTTTACTAAATGATTAAAAAAGAACTGGTTAAAAGCACATCAGCCTTGTAAATCGTTCTTTAGACAGTAGCTTTTAATTCTGACATTCACTTTTCAATCAAATGGTACTGAGTTTTATATTTTTTCATTTTCTGTCAAAGTCTGAATCTACTATGAATTCTACTAGCTTTCCTTTGGTTTATTGCATTTCATTATCTGCTGAGATTCGATATGTGGTTTGCATTTTTAGGCAGCCTAAACCATTTATATCGCAAATATCATTGACTTTGTCAAACCTTCGTGAAATTTTACGAAAATTGGACGGAAGCTTTTTGTGAACAAAAGACTCTAAAGAGTATCAAGACCAAGTGATGAAATAATACTTTTAATTTTCCCGTATTTCACTGATAAAAAAGGAATTTCTATTTAAAATTAACAAGTAGATAAAGTCTTATCTGGGGTAAAAGTTTATTACACATCAATTGCGTTGTCAAACCTACATTGAATTTTATGAACCTTTGGCAGAAGTTTATTTTATGATTAATGTCTGAACAAAATTCAGAAAGTTTTATTTTCATTTTTCAGTTGACATATCTTTTCGCAATTAACAGACAATCTGGGATTATCATTTTTTACATGATAAATTTGAAAACCTTCAGAGACTATCATAAAACTTGGATAGAAGTTAATATTACAGATCAACAAATTAAAAATAATTTAGACGCCTCCGGGTGCGGGAATTTCTCGCTACATTGAAGACCTGTTGGTGACCCTCTGCTGTTGTTTTTTATTTGGTCGGGTTGTTGTCTCTTTGACACATTCCCCATTTCCATTCTCAATTTTATTGAATGGTTTTACACTGTTAACTTTTGGGGCCCTTTATAGCTTGCTGTTCGCTGTGAGCCCAGGTTCCGTGTTAAAGGCCGTATTTTAACCTATAATGGTTTATCTAAATAAATTGTTACTTGGATGAAGAGTTGTCTCATTGGCCCTCATACCACATCTTCCTATATATACTTAAGAAAATGTGGAATTTTTTAAAAACCTGTAATGAACCGATACATGGATTCTATTTTCGCGGGAAGTAATCCCAGGCGAGAAAAAAGGTTCCATGGATCCCTTGACGAATATTCATAATACACCTGAAAATCTATGAAAATTAACTACTTCGTGTCATTAACGAAATTTGCCCAAACAAGGGGTTTTGATAGAGTGTGGCTCCCTTTATACATATTTAGAGTAAAAATTTTGGACATTTTCACTTAAACCAAGATATCACTAGATACCAAATTTACACAATATGAATAAATGTAGCATAAGAGATATAAGAATTAGACTAAAG
The DNA here is from genome assembly GCF_963676685.1 of Mytilus edulis. Taxonomy (NCBI): domain Eukaryota; kingdom Metazoa; phylum Mollusca; class Bivalvia; order Mytilida; family Mytilidae; genus Mytilus; species Mytilus edulis. Next base: position 26,217,329 of record NC_092356.1, read on the forward strand.
TATGTTGCTTCAATGTATTGATGAGTTTTTAATGACAGAAAATGTATCCCTTTCTCCATAACTCGTTTGCTTCATGGGGGCTTCGCCACTCGAACCCACTACCAGTGGATGCTTTAACCTGAACCCAATTGGGGCCCTCAAACCCTCGCCGAGGTTTGGGCGTACACTTGAAAATAGCCTAGCTACGCCACTGTTATAAAGGTAACATACATATTAAAATGTTTACCAATTTTGCGATATAGACTCTTGGACACCTCTTGTTAATTTATACTATTGTGGGTATATACACTGTATCGTGTAATTGGATGATGTTGGTCTGTTGTTCGCATGGTTGTTCGCATATGACAGTTCTTGTCCATTCGTTTTTTATGTGTTTTTTTATTTTATTTTTTTTGCCATGTGATTATGGACTTTCCGATTAGATTTTCCTCTAAGTTAGTATTTTTGTGATTTTACGTTTTTGCATTGGGTAAGAAGAATCAAAGACATACTAATTGTTGTTCCCCATTTCCGCTAGGCATGCACCATTTTGGAGTCAATGCAAAGACTGGTCAGTCTGTATTCGGACTAATGTCTTTCTGTGGACTGTTTGCTATCAAACTTATATTTAATCCGGCGGCAGCGTACGCTATTCGTAAAAAGTTTTGTGCATGTGTTTTTTTTTCTTTCAAAAAGAAGGATAGAAAACCAGGAGTCGGTAAATATACTGAATTGTTCATGACTCACGATCAATCTTAATCGTAAGTGTTTTTGTGAAACCGACTCCTTGATTACCTTGATCTACCTTGTATACAGAAGTTTTATATTATAAAAATTTGGTCTCCCATATGTCCCATTGTCATTGATCTCGCTTTCATGGTTTAGTGACTGCTTACATGCAAAGTGTAACTAAAGTCTTTTTTGGTAATGTGAATTTCTCACTAATTATGAGCACTTTTTGTATAGAATATCTGATCAAGGCCTATATATGTCAATACCAGACAGGGTTCACTTGACCTGGTCCTCTTTTCATGGGTCAGTGATCAAGGTTAAGTGTCCGTGGTCAAGTCCGTATGATAACAATGAAAACCCCGCCACGGTCTGCTAAACTCTGTAAAGCAGACTTGTATACCTTGCAATCATTCAATATACAAGTCTGGGAGAACTTGATTTATTCACCAGTTGCATTAGGCTTTGGACTAGCTTTCAATAAATGCGAGTACACTTATTTCGGTGCTTTATTTTTATTGTTTAGATGTTAATTCCAATGCTTCGTACCAATATTTTGAGTTAAGCCGAATGCTTCTGGTTTTTATAGTGTTTGATCTACATGTTCTTATGCAGTGCTGTTACACCACAGTATATGGTTAAGGTGGAGAGTTGATAGATCAAAAACATGTTAAACCCAGCCACATTCTTTATGTGTCTGTCCCAAGTCAGAAGTTCAGTGGTTGTCGTTGGTTTATGTCTGACATATTTGTTTGTCGTAAATTGCTTTGTTATCAATAATGCTGCTATGTTTCTAATTTAAATAGTTTCACATTTTTCATAATGCTGTATTTAATAGCCGATGATACCTTATGGGTTTTCACATTGTTGAAGGCCGTATGTCTGCCAAAATTTGCTTACATCTCCTTTATTTGAACTCTGGAGGGTAGTTGTCTCATTGGCAATAATACCACATCTCCTAACTTTAATGTGTTAATTTGTTCATTGGTCAATATTAAGTTTTAAGGAACATATATATTGACGGGACTTGACACTACCTGATTGTAGTCGATTAGTTAGGTATACTGTTCCCGGGTCAGATCTGTTTCTTGTGTACTCAAAGTATTAGTTCAGCCTTGTTCGTAGAATACTTGAAATGATTGTACGAGGAGAAGGTCTCTCTTGCAGGTTCGTGTGACAATGACCTCATGTTCGTTGTTAAAAGTCAGAATCAGTTTTCTCAAATACTAGTACTATAAGTAATATAATAACTCTATGTGGTGTATGGAATGTTTACACATATTACATGTCCGTCTGGCATGCAGAGCATACATTTTACCTTGACATCATTTTATTGTTTTAAGTGTTCAAAGTTTAGTTTACTTGGTAAGGTCGATTGGTTTCTCAGATACTTTTAGCCTAACACCATGTTCATGTTTCATGGTTAAAAACAATCAGCTTAATGTTTCATGGTTAGATTCGTTCCGCATTATTACCAAAGGTCTCCTTCATTCCACTTAATCAGTAAATCTACCTTTGAGTATTATATTTCAAAACAATAATTATTTAAAATTGTCATTCAGGTACACGAGTGTAAAAAGTTCGTATTGTTCGCCAACGTCGCCAACATTTACGAAATCATTGCTGTTCAATTCGCCAACGTCGCCAACATTTACGAAATCATTATTGTTCGCCAACTCGCCAACATTTATGAAATCCTTTCTTATCGCCAACTTCGCCAACATTTACGAAATCATTACAGTTCGCCAACTTCGACAACCAACATATTAATACAGCATTAGCTAGTGCTTTTTTATATAATAAAATAAAATAAAATTGACTGAATGGAAATGGCAGTGGCGGATCCAGCCATTTTAAAAGGGGGAGGGGGTCCCAACCCAGGTCAAAGGGGGGGTTCCAACTATATGTCCCCATTCAAATGCATTGATCGGCCAAAAAAAGGGGGGTTCCAACCCCCGGACCCCCCCCCCATTGGATCCGCCACTGAATGGGGAATGTTCAAAGCGACAACATGCAGACCACAAAGCAGAAACAGCCGAAGGCCACACACGGTTCTTCGACACAGCAAGAAAATCCCGCACTTCAATGGGAGCGGGCTTCAGCTGGCCCATGAACAAAAATATGTCCTAGTTTAGTGCATTTTGGTTCATTTATACGTTTTGTAATTTAATGTGACTAATTGAAAGATTATTATAACACCAAAACTGTTGACAAGTTATTAAAGATGGCATATTTTGGAATTACGAAATGTTACTTAGTATATCGAATCACTCATAGGGTCTTTGTGCACATCGGATAAACACATTTGTTTTAAAACCAGTTATTTGCATGATACGGGTTATATTCTTTTATTTTATTTTTAATGAAGGTATGATACTTAACCGCTAACGGGAGGGAGTGTGCTTGGTTTTTATTTGATTAAGACTAAGTATAACTTACATTTTTTAATTCAAAATATAACCATCAGAAATAGCAGTATAATTCATCATGAATAACAATGTATCTAAATCTCGTTTTCACATTGGTTTGCTCAAAACTGAAAAACCTATTTTTGTGGTTGTAACTACATTGACCAGCAATGCACACACACACACACACGTACCAGAGACAGATATCTGCACGTACATACAATTTATTTATTTCTTCATAAAATTATGACCCACTTTAATGATTTTAACTCCTGATATGCACCTACTCTTTCTAGTCGTGTCCAGCACAACAAATTACATTATATATTAACTACAATAATGTGCGCTTAAACCGCCAATTATGTATAATTTAAAAGCATAAATATAAACAAATAATTTACATTAACTGAAATCTTTAAGCTCCTCGAAAGTTATGGAAACAAATCCTAATCAAGTAAACCATACACTTATATAACTAATTTTCTATATTTCGTCAGTTTGAAAATTTCAGTTTAAATAACAATTCTTCATGTCCTATCCTTCCACAATTTTTACAAAGACGGTTTATCCAAACATTGCCATCATTCCGCCTAATCCACCTCCGCCGCCACCACCACCCATTAGTGAGGCTAATCCTCCTCCCTTTCCACTCATTAAATCACCTGCCATGCTTTTAATCTTGTCTCCATTTGGGCCGTTTAGAAGACCGGCTAGTGGATTTGAATCGTCGACTGTGCCCCCTGACAGCATTGCAGATGCTGCGCTTAGAATGCTTGAGCCTTGTGGTCCATTCAATATTCCCCCTAAAGACCCCTTCAAGTCATCACTACTCATACCAGGCATACCGAGCATCCCTCCCATTTTATCCATGTCAATACCTTCCAATAATTTTGAAATGTCTGGTGATTCTGGATTTTCTTTCAAACCATTAATTAAACTGTTTAAATCCTGCTGTCCACTAGCGCCACTAGCTCCACTTGCGCCACCCGTTCCTGCACCACCCATAAAACTTGTCATGTCAAACGATGACATGGAATTGGAGGGTTTTGATGACTGACCACCTGCCATTTTACTGAAATCTGGCATGCTCATAAAACTACTACTTCCGGTGTTAGGTGTATTATCTGGTGGAGGGTTTATATTTGGGTTTGGACCTTGACCACTGTGTCCTCCACCATTATGATTTGTGTTACCGGTGTTTGGCATTTGGCCACTTCCGCCCTGATTAAAAGATTGTTGATTGTTTTGATTTCCATTCTGACCCGGCATACCATTACCGAATCCGCCTTGGCCGCCATTATTTCCCATCCCAGTGTTACTTCCACCATTATTAAATCCACCATTTCCAGCTTGATTAGTCATTCCATTATTAAATCCGTTTTGTCCTCCATTGGAATTTGACATTCCGTTACTAAATCCATTGTTTCCAGATGGATTTCCATTTCCATTATTGAATCCTCTTTGTCCATTGGCATTCGACATTCCATTATTGAACCCTCCTTGTCCGTTGGAATTCGACATTCCATTATTGAACCCTCCTTGTCCATTGGAATTCGACATTCCGTTATTAAATCCGTTGTTTCCAGGTGGATTTCCATTTCCATTATTGAATCCTCCTTGTCCATTGGAATTCGACATTCCGTTATTAAACCCATTGTTTCCAGCTGGATTACCATTTCCATTATTGAATCCAGTTTGTCCATTTGTATGCGATCCACCGTTTGGATGAGAATTTACCAAGCTCATAACTTCTGCTGCTGTTTTTCTACCTGCCATCATTTCTTGCATTGCGTTCTTAACTGCATTTCCGTTTGGACCGTTCATCATACTCTGAATTTTATTCATATCAACCACTGTAGACTGCTGGTTTTGCTGAGATTGTGTTTGTTGGAATCCATTTTGACCTGTCTGGCCAGAATTCATACCTTGATTAAATTGACCATTCATGTTATTTTGGTTCTGAAACCCGTTCTGACCTTGTTGTGGTCTTCCAAACGATCCTGTCATGCCGCTATTCATTTGACCTGATGTTTGAGGTCGATTAAACTGATTCTGTCCCATATTTTGTTGCCCGCCGAATCTTCCCTGTTGGGAATTAAATCCTCCCATTTGGCTGTTCATTCCTGGAAATTGACCATTTCCATTTTGTCTTCCCTGCATTCCTTGAAATCCGCCCATTCCATTGTTGAATCCGCCCATTCCATTATTTGATCCGCCCCTTCCATTGTTTGATCCTCCCATTGTATTCTGTCTCTGTGTGTTTCCAATCATTTGAGGAAAAGCATTGTTATTTATAGGTCTTGCTTTCGTTCCAGAAGTATTTTCTGCCAGTTCAGCTCTAGGTGCACCGGCATTAGGGTCAACTCCTAGAAGTGAAGCTAGATTTTGTCCACCAGCGCCACCTGTTGGTGGTGGCCTGGGACCCCCACCGGTCATACTTTTCAACATTGACGAGATAGCAGGATTTGACATTAGATCATTTATTGGGTTACCCCCTCCTCCTTGCCTTTGCCCTGCACCTCCTCCACCTCCCATCATGGCTGCCAATGGATTTGAACCTCCGCCTCCACCCCCACCACCCATCAATGCTGCCAATGGATTTGAACCTCCTCTGCCTCCACCCCCGCCTCCCATCAATGCTGCCAATGGATTGGATGAACCGCCACCACCTCCTCCACCACCCATTAGTGCTGCCAGAGGATTACTTGATTTCTTTGGTGCTCCGCCTCCAAGGAGGGACATCAATCCTCCTGCTCCACCTCCGCCACCTCCTCCCATCATACTTGACATCATAGACATCATAGGATTAGATGATCCTCCTCCTCCTCCACCCATTAATGAAGACAACATTCCTCCCATTCCTCCTCCCATTCCTCCTCCTTTGCCCTTTGTCAACATAGGCAGTAACATTGGGAGCATGCTCATCATTCCACTTCCGCCTCCTAGCATACTCGATAAAAATCCACCACTTTTTTTCTCCCCTTCCTTCTTACCCCCAAATAAGTTTTTAACTTTATCCAAAATACTGGGATTTTTTGCAGCCGTTTCGATTTTTTTTGCTGTGTCTGGATGATTTTTTTTCAATTCGTCAATTTTTTGGTCTGCTGTTTTAGTTGGAGCAGCTGTTGATGCAGATGAAGGCGCTGGGTTATTTTTCTCATCTACTTTTTGCCTCAATATTTCCAATAGTTCTTTTGCGCTATCGGCTCCAACTTCTTTTGCTAAAGATTCAAGTAGGTCTTTTTTCTCGTTTTCCTTGTTTTGTGTTGCTGGTGCAGGATTTGGGTTGACTGTTTGTGTTTCTATGGAAATCATTTCTACAAGATAAATTAAACAAATAAAGTGTTAAAACAAGTATATTCGTTTTGATGGTAATATATGCATGACGTAGCATAAGTACAATATTAACGTGATAAAATCCAGTGGCGGATCCAGGGGAGGGTTCCTGGGGTTGGAACCCCTTTTTTCTGCCGATCAATGCATTTAAATGGTGTTATTAAGTTGAACACCCCTTTTATCCTGGGTTAGGACCCCCTTTTATAAATGGCTGGATCCGCCCCTGCAATCATTGGTAGTAATTACAGGCATAGGTCTCAGAAAAAAGTTTCTGTATATAAAAGGGGGGGGGGGGGGGGGGGGGTTCCGAGACAAGTGCCTGTGGAAGTAATAAGTGGAATAATAACATAAAGTTTTATAAGAAGCCATTTTTACCTAATTGCTCAATTTTTCATATTTCGATTAAAGAATGATATATATTAGAAAATGTTGCAAATGATTATCTCAAACCCTCCTTACACAGAAAAAAAAAACACGAAAAAATAATAGTAACTATTTTGATTATCTCCTTGTAGTACCGAAACTGCAAAACAATATTTGTAGTTGTAAAGATTTATTTTGGGTTGCTTAACGTCCAGTGGCAAACATTTTTATGCATGTTGTGGCTGATTGTAGTAAAGAATACGCTATTTAAAATCAAATTGTACAACATCATAATACTCTACAGAATTTTGACACTCAATTATGCTGTTTCAGGATATTCCAATTTGGTAATAAATCTTGAACATTGCAATTTTAGGGTACAACCTGGGAAATTTCTTATATTTTGAATTTTCAGTACCTAACGCATCTTATTTGTATTGAGAAAATCTTGTAGTTAGTTATTTTTATACACACACCAGTGGCGGATTCAGAACTTTTCCTAAGGGGGTGGCCCTCTGACTGGCCTAAGGGGGGGGCTCCAGTCATGCTTCAGTGATTCCCTATATAATCAACCAAATTTTTCCCACGGAAGGGGTGGGGGCAGGCCCCCCCCCCCCCCCTGGATCCGCGTATGCACACCAGGTCTTTTGTTTTCTCGTTTGAATTGTTTTACATTTTTCCATGACGAGACATTTTATAACTATGACTAACAAACGGGTTGAGATTTGCTCATTGTTGAAGGCTGTATGGTGTTCTACAGTTACTTATTTCCACGTCATTTGTTCTTTTGAGTAAGGGTGTCTCATTGGCAATTTATCGTTTCAAATCAACGATATAAATCATTGCATTCTTCCCCGAAATCCCGTAAAATGAAATCCCGAGTCCCCATCAGTGTAAAGCCCGAATGTCCGAAAAAACAAAGACCCAACCCAGATGTCCTTGTAAAGTCCTTCCTCCCTCTATATAAAAGTGTGCTTAAATATTTACCAGTAGGATAAATTGTTGGCGACCATATATCCTCCCAATAATGAGTATAGTTCCGTACAACTGTAGCTCTAAAAAGGAAAATACAAAGTTAAACATTTTTTACACATCTTATAACTTATAACTTGAAATGTATTCATTTATACGGAAAACCCTAAAAAAACATATTCCATATAGACATGCAAATTTTATTTCCATTCATAATTTTATTACGGTGTTTTCCCTTGTGTTGCATGTGTGAACGCACAAAAGTTAAAAAGCCAGAAAACGCACTGGCAAATATTAAAACATAGAAGCCCTTGGGTGTAATTTCGTTTTTTTAGGCTTTTGTATAGTGTGAATGTCTAATTTGTACCTGGTATGTCTCTTTTCTTCTGTTTAATACGGAGTCTATGTGTAAGTCTGGATTGGGTTTACAGAACAGAGAATGATCAACACAATCAGATAATAAACTGGCAAAAAATATTCAAAGTGAAAATAATCATAATAAGCCAAAAATAGAGAAAAGACAATCCATTGAATTGATTACTAAACGGTATGGGGTTTTCTCATTGTTGAAGACCGAAGTTTGTATGACCTTTAGTTGCTTATATCAACGTCCTTTGAACTGTGGATAATTGTCTCCTTGGCAATCTTTTCTCATCTCAATATTTGTTAAAAATATTATAATGGGATGCTAAAATATAACGAACAGTGAATGATAAGCTCAAACAAAAACAAAAAGAAGAAAGAGAAAATTTGTATAAATAGTTCCAAGAATAAAAAACAGAGTTATCCTATCTTGTTTGCTAAGGAATCGGAGTATTAAAGAATTTAATAGTGTTATACATGTACTTACTTTACTTTAAACGGATGGGTTGCTGCCATCGGAGCCCTCCATAGCATTGTTACATTTCTTTTATATGATGCCTCTGTATGGCTGATACTATCCTCATAAATGTGACATTGTAATGTCCTTGACCTTCCGAGAGGTATCCATGACCCCTGAGGTAATGGTATAATTTTACTAAAGAAGCTTTTGTCCTCAAAAACTTGCATAAAATATCCTTTGAAAAAGTCATATTTTCCTTTGGACGTTAAAACAACTGAAAAAGAAAAGAAATTCACAATTATTATATGAAAAAATGAAAATAAAAGGCAGAAATTTATTGATTATTGCATGATTCTAATAATGAATAATTCAGAGACAAAGGAAATAAAATATATTTTCAAAATCCTGTATCAATGTTCTTGTTGGAGGAAGCACACTTTTATTGTTTTACAACACTGAACACCAACTAGTATTTGCTTCATTTCTTGAAAGTTTTAAGAAAAATTGCATAGCTGTTGATGTATTTCTTTTTCCTTTGTTCGTGTTATTTTTTCTTCAGGCCGGGTTTGATAAAGCGATTCGGTCAATACCAGTGTGTGTATCATCAGTAATTTAAGCTTTTCTCTTATCATCAAATATTCAGAAAAGACAAATGCATTACTTAAAAGAATGCCTGTACCAAGTCAAAAATATGACAGTTTTTCCCCATTCGTTTGATGTGTTTGAGATTTCGATTTTGCAATTTAATATAAGGGACCGGTACGGATTTCTCTTGGAGTTCAGTATTTTTGTAATTTTACTTTTTAAAATATTTGATATTTTATTCCAATCTATATCATGTTTCAACATTTGTTAAGTTGTAATTTTCCATTCCAACTTGTCATTTTCATAATATATCGTCTCGTTCTTGTAACTTGAGAATTTACCCGGAAGTTTCTTATTAAAAACATGTAAAAATTGGACTGAACATGATGGAACACACTTGAATATGACGACGCAAAAGATTCTATGAGATTTGGCTTTCGCATGTACACACTAGATGCATGGTATAATTATTTTTTGCGATCAAAAGTGTTCGCCCTCTATGCCCCCTATGAATCAGCCACTGTACCCTCCATCACTCTAGTTATTATTGATCATTGTAAAAAAAAAACCACCCAGAATTTTAAAAGACCAAAGATTAAACGTATCGAACGAGCACACGCACTTGTGTCTAGTTTAAATCACACGCGCTTTGAGCACCGTCCTTATGTTTTCTTATCTTTATTATTATTATTTTTTTTTTAATAAACATTCCTTAATAAGTTAACATTATTTTCACTTAACTAATGTGGGGTTTCTCTTATCGTTACGATATAACTATAGCAGTAGTTTACATAATTATGCTACCATTCTTTTTGTTATTTCTAGTAACCTTTGCCAAAATATTTTTATTGTGCAAATTTTTCCAAATATGAAATGAAAATTTTAGGTCACCGAGATAATTTTCAAGCTAAAAAATAAATCAAGAAAATAAAATCAACAACGAAAACCTTCTATAAAACTTTTGTTTTGAAAAATATGTTGAAAATAAATCTATATATTAATTAAAATAGATAAACACACAAAAGTGCGAATACACCAACATTCAAAGCGAACAAATAATAGTCATGAGTCGTTCATTGCCCATTATAATGAGCAATTTTATAGTTGTCACCTAGCTATTTACATTTTTCTTGATAATATCAACAAAAAGCTTAGAACAACATATATTAAAATAACAAGAATAGACGAGTGTGCACCATTTTCTAGACAAGATAACTGAGAGACAACAGTTCCTACTACAATTTTATGAACATTATTGTACAAGGGGTATATATCCAGAGCTCATTACATATGTTTTCTAGGATATAAAATGGGCTAAATATTTTGCGCTAAAATGAGTTATAGTTTGTTGCAAAAACATCTAATTTTTTTCGCTAAAATGTCCTCCGCCGACTTTATCACAACACTAATAAATAAACTAAGGTAAAAAAAAAATGACATAAATGAAGAAACGTTAATGATAATGAATTAAGTTTTACGAAGAAACCAAGAAAAAAAAAAGACAATGTCAAACAAGAAATAAATATTTACCTTCCACAAGTTCTCCTGGTTTAACTTTTGTTGTGTTTACTTTTATTTCAAATGGTGGATCCCGCGTAAATTGAGGAGCATATTCCCAGTTAGTATTTGGTCTTTTGTGTTCTGGTCTCATACTTGTACATGATTGTCTTGTAACTCCTGTTTTAAAGCTTTTAACATCACTTATTATAACAACGGCAAATATAAACAAAGAAAATAATTTAGAAAACATTGCACTTTTAAAACTTTTTTGGTTACTATTTAGTTCGAATCATTTGTTTCTTATAATATTGTGTATTTACTTTTAGTCCATTACTCAGAAAAAAGGAGAAAACACTTCCCGTGATGATCGTCAGCATAAATATGACATCAACAGAATGTTAGGAAACTTCCGAGGCACCACACAGGAGATTTTGTTAAGTCCCAATTTAGTTTCGGATCACAATATTAGTATTTGTCTTTTGACGAAAGCGTTTGATCTTATTGTGTTTTGTCATTCCTTTCAACATTTAATAGCTGAAAACTAAAAAAGGTTTTAGTGAATGTGAAGCTGTGTTAAGATTACGTTAAAGGGATTGACGGATTTGATGTATCTATGTGCGAAAAGGTCTCACTTCCGTTTTTAAAATGTTCCCGAGGGTATATGTGCTACAAAAGTTTCACAAAGTATATTTTCTAGTTAAATAAAAAACAAAAGAAATAATTGATAAAAATAACTTTCGTTACTCTTTTATGTTTACTATATTATTTTTATTTAAATGATGGCATCCGTATTTAGAAGTTGCCATTGACAAGGAGTGATTTGCACAATATAGGCTTTCCTTTCCGACTGCTTTGACTTTGAATTTGTTGCCTATCATGTATTTGAAAAAAATGATACGTATTTAAATACAAACACATTTTTAATCGTAAATACGATCAACAGCACAAACATAATCTTAATCCTATAAAAAATGATATTGGAGAAAAAGTTCAACATTTAAAAACATATCATGAAAAAAAAAACTTTAACAACTATAATAATGTTTGAAGAAAAACACACATACTTTAATGAATAAATAAATAAATTAAAGAAAGTTTTGGGACTTTCCTTTTTGAATTTTCCTCGGAGTTCAGTATTATTGTGTTTTTACGTTTTAATATAAAAATAATTCTTCAAATTTGTAAAAGTATTGCTTGTCACTGTAGTGTTTCTGTTTATATTGCAAAAACGGAGATATACTTGAACTGTGGTTTTTACCAGAATACTTAATGTTTTATTTTTAGCTTGCATGTAGAATTCTTCAAATCATGTAAATATAAAGTTTGATGTCTAAATCAACTTCGACAGGTTCATGATTCAACATGGCTAACATGATATCGGGTACACCAATACAACATAGCACTTGTCATGTTAAACCATTGCCAAGGGCTTCATGTAATTGCTTTTTACGAAATCACAGATTTATTTCTTCATTTTACAAGATGAAATTGATATTGACTTTTTTGTTTCTTTTGTCAAATGTTTCTATTTGTTTGACATATTCGACTGGAGCCCCTAAATCTAAAACCGTTTGTAGCAGACGACAGCCTCATCATGGAGTTCAGCCACAAATTACCAGTAGTCCATACGTTATCTTGGTAAATACAACTTTTCCCGGATATGGTGACCTAATAGAGGGTGAGTTTTTAAAATGAGGCAAATTTGGGAAATGTTTTCTTTGCATTTCAGAACTTTTTGTTTTTGTTAATGTAAGTTTGAAAAATAGCTATATTTTCTCAAGTTAACTAACTAGAAAAAGAAAGTCGTTTGTAAAAAAACATTCATTGACCGCGTGACAGTTTATATCGAATTTGTATTATTTTACCAATTATGAATCATTTTGTTGAAGTGCAACATATGTTAAAATTTCTTCTTTCCAAATCAAAATAAACAGCACTTGAGTTGCATCGCATGACATAACTATCCACTCATTTTTATCATATTCTATGAAATACAATATTATGAGTATATATTATATATATATCTGCCCTGTACATGCGTATAGGTACTAGTATTGTCTCCGGCACAAAAAAAAATGTCATTTCATTTAAAATTCTCTAGCTTCGAAACAAACAACCAGCAAATCATAACATAAATATGTAATATGTTTTATTTTCAAGTATGTGTAGTCATTTTAGGCAAGAAAATTGTTTAAATGAGTGTTTTTTTCAGTTTGTTTTCATGCACAATTACTACTGAGACTGAACTGTTTGGGAAAAAAGTTGTTTTTTTGGGAATGATTTTAAGCCATTTTTTTTTTCAAATTGGGATTTTTCTCCAGGGGAAAAAGCCTTTATTCTCCACTAATTTAAGGCAAACAATATCACTGAAAGGTTAAAGAATTTTTCAATCAAAGTTTAAAGTGATAGTTCGATATTTAAAGCTTTCATTCTTAAAAAAAAAAAAAAAAATCGAGACAAAAGAAATTTTAAGATACTGCCAATGACAAGTTTTAACAGCAAATTATTTGGATTAAGATAAGCATGATAAAGAAGCGAACATTGTTTCAATTGAAATTCGTGTTGGAAATAAATGAAGGCTTATTTTGCAAATTAGAGTACTTTTTATGCCCCACCTACGATAGTAGAGGGGCATTATGTTTTCTGGTCTGTGCCTCCGTTCGTTCGTCCGTCCGTGTGTCCGTTCGTCCGTGCGTCCGTTCGTTCGTCCGTCCGTGCGTCCGTTCGTTCGTCCGTCCGTGCGTCCGTTCGTCCGTGAGTCTGTTCGTCCCACTTCAGGTTAAAGTTTTTGGTCAAGGTCGTTTTTGATGAAGTTGAATTCCAATCCACTTGAAACTTAGTATACATGTTGCCCATGATATGATCTTTCTAATTTTTATGCCAAATTATGTTTTGACCCCAATTTCATGGTCCACTGAACATAGAAAATGAAAGTGCAAAGTGCAGGTTAAAGTTTTTGGTCAAGGTAGTTTTTGATGAAGTTAAAGTCACATCTACTTGAAACTTAGTACACATGTTCCCTATGAAATGATCTTTCTAAATTTAATTCCAAATTAAAGTTTTGACCCCAATTTCACGGTCCACTAACATAGAAAATTATAGTGCAAGTGGGGCATCCGTGTACTATGGACACATTCTTGTTTGTTGTTGTAAAAACGACATTTTTTAACCTTTTAAAATTCTCTAGCTTCGAAACAAACAACTAGCAAATCATAACATAAGTATGTAATATGTTTTATTTTCAAGTATGTATCTTCGCAGAACTGCTTTTGATTTTTCATAAGTTAATTTCTTTTTCAGTCACCGTTAAAGCCAAGGAAAACGCCAGGTTTAGAGGCTTTCTAATACAAGCTTTGCCAGAAAATGACAAATTCGTTCCAAAAGAAACCAAACCTATAGGAGCATTTTCAAATGGCGGGAAGTTGATAAACTGCTTCCAAGAAAATGACACGGTGACGCATACTAATAACCAAGGCAAATTGTCAATAAAACTGGTCTTCAAAATGTCAACAACAGAAGTGTACAAGAATTTCTCCTTCCGGTTTGTATCTAAAATATATGGTTCCATATGTTTTTGACAAATAACCACATCATAATTTTCACAACTAAGAAAAATTAGAAAAATGAGAAAAAAAATCTGATTGTAACAAAGGACAGCCGACTCACTTGTCTCGTGATATCGTGATTGTCGCGAGATCTCGCAATGGTTTCAAGCTCTGGTGATATTAAATGCTATATGCATGCTTCAACTTCTTACTTTATTTTGAATTTTAACTTTTAGATTCGAGCATCAATGATAAGTCTTTCGTAGACAAAACGTGTCTGGCGAACAAATTATAAGCCTTGTATGTTAAGCATTCTCGATTTTTTTTGTTCATTCTTGTTTTTAGCAGCAATGTTATCCTGTTGTGCGAGTTTGTTTGTTTGGAAGTGTCACCTTTGTATTTTATCTAATATATGTTCATTCGATTGTTTAGCAGTGTTACCTTGTCATGTTCATTCGATTGTTTAGCAGTGTTACCTTGTCATGTTCATTCGTTTGTTTATCAGTGTTACCTTGTCATGTTCATTCGTTTATTTAGCAGTGTTACCTTGTTTTGTTCATTAAATTGTTTAGCAGTGTTACCTTGATTTGTTCATTCAATTGTTTAGCAGTATTACCTTGTTTTGTTCATTCGATTATTGAGCAGTGTTACCTTGTCATGTTCATTCGTTTGTTTATCAGTGTTACCTAGTTTTGTTCATTCGTTTATTTAGCAGTGTTATCTTGTTATATTCATTCGACTGTTTAGCAGTGTTACCTTGTTATATTCATTCGTTTGTTTATCAGTGTTACCTTGTTATATTCATTCGATTGTTTAGCAGTGTTACCTTGTCATGTTCATTCGATTGTTTAGCAGTGTTACCTTGTCATGTTCATTCGATTGTTTAGCAGTGTTACCTTGTTATATTCATTCGATTGTTTAGCAGTGTTACCTTGTCATGTTCATTCGATTGTTTAGCAGTGTTACCTTGTTTTGTTTATTCGTTTATTTAGCAGTGTTATCTTGTTATGTTCGTCTGTTTATTTAGCAAGGCTATCTTGTAACGTATCTTCGATTGTTTAGCATTAAAATATTGCTTTGTGTTTTCGTTTTATTAGCATCAAAATCTTGCTTTGTTTCTGTAGTATTTTTATTTTAGCACCCCAATATTCCGTATTTTTGTTTTATTTTCCAATTTTCTCTATTCTCTTTTAATTATTGGCCCGTTTTCTACAATATTTGCTCATTAATTTCTATTCTGTAAGCCCCATCCAGATCCTCATTATTGTATTTATAGTCCAGCAGATAGGTGAAATATTTGAAAGAATTGTGCACTTCGTGTTAAAAGCACCAAATTTTGCTCAAACGTACTTCTATCTATATTCTTCAATTTGAGATATGGAGGCAAGCTGGAAATATGGTTTACTTCCGGTAAAATCCAAGATGGCGGATGCATGTTGAAATCTCAACTTTTTTAATTCTATATTTTTTTTAGACAAAGAAAAGTTTAAACTACAAGAACTGATGTTTGAATTTGATCGGAATCGCATCAAATGGTTTTCAGAGTTGTTTATAAAATTGTAGCAGCATTTTGGTGACGTTTGGTTTACTTCCGGTCGAAATTTCGTGTTAAAGTTCAAAAGAAATGTTGACTTTTAATTTACCAAAAGTGAGAAGAAGGATGTAATAGAATCATGTATTTAAAATTCATTTATGGTGAATATTATCGTTTCATTATTATTTTTGAATGTAGATAGACTAACACTTTATAAATCCTGAGTCTAAATAACAATTCAAAGGTGAACTCTTAAAGATTTAAATTATTGAGACATCAGATGATCAATGACCAAGAAGATCTTTCTCAAATGTTGAAGAGGTTCACTGGTCTTTATTCGATTTTTTTTTTATATATTTGGAGTTTAGTGTGATGTTCATTATCACTAAACTAATACACAATTTTATATAGGGGCCAGCTGAGGACCACCTTTGGGTGCAGGAATTTCTCTCTGCATTGAACGCCCATTTGTGACCTTCGGCAGTTGTCTGCTCTTTGGTCGGGTTGTTGTCTCTTTGGCATATTCCTCATTTCCAGTCTCAATTTTTAATGTATAATTGCTGCAATGCCCTTCATCGGCAAAGTGTATTAATATTGCTGCTGGATATGTGACTTTGGAGGAAAATCTCGTAAAATATAAAGAACTTTCATGTTTACTGTCTAAGACCAATCTGAATACACAATATGATGGCAGTGGTCTTCCATGTGCTATGTACAAAAACAATGCCACATGGCATAAGACCTGCTATCTAAAGTTCAATTCAACAGAATAAAGAGAGCTAAAAAAAGACACCAAAAAAGATAGGTGATATGTGAAAAACAGGCAATCTGAGCTGTAAACTCACCCGCACCAGCTTACCATGTAAAAAAGCAATGACAGAATATGTATGTTTCTTTTGTGGTTTGTATAAACCAGATGAAAACCTCCACAAAGTAACAACAAATCATTTTGATATCACTGTTCGTCAATGTGTACTAAAGCTTTAGGATATAACTTTATTAGAGAAGCTCAATGCTGGGGACCTTTTTGTACAAGAAACGAAATATCATGTCCAATGTCTTGCTAATCTTTATCGAAAGGCATCAAAAGTTTCTTGTGAAGATGAGACTAAATAGGAAGAGAAACACGAATAATCCATAGAATCGCATAAGCGAAATTCATCAGCAACATTAAAGATTCCATAACCGAGGAAGATTTAGCACCAAAATTCAAGATGTCAGGTTTATTCTAAGTGAATAAGGAATCTAGGTGTTGGCATGGAAGACAGAGTTCATAATACAAGAACGAAAAATAAACTTTTTTTTTACAAATATGGGTTGTTTGAGAGAGCTTTCATATGTTTGGATGGAGGTTTGTCTCAATGGCACTCAAATTACGACAACTTCTCATATAGTGCTTGCTTATTTACCTGATATTCGGAAATACAAACAAGGGAGAGAGAATTAACTTGCTTTCAAAGAAGATATAGGACCCTCTCTTCAGAAAGCATGTAATGATGACTTTGACTCAAACTAAATGCAGATTTATAAAGCAGTAAATATCATTCGCAGCGACATGTTTATTGTTACATTTGGGTTTAACGGTAGTTTTTCAGTGCACTGTCAGGCGAATTCGGTTCCAAGATCTCTATTAACTCTTGTGAGTATGTTGTTGTATGGATCAGACATCACAACTGACTCTTATTCTCAGGATACACTAACGATTGCTCAGATCAAAATATTAAACCGCTACAGCTGAACCTGTAACTCCCCACAGATCCCTCATCATGCATCCAATGAAACCCCCTTACATATGCACCTAGGAATAATGGTTACCTGTCAGACAAGAAAACATGGAAATTAATTAGTGGATACATTTTTCATTTAGGCTTTTGGGTGTCGTATGATAGAGTGCTCTCAGTATCCGCAAATCTTACCACTCTGCTTTGCAATGAATATCAAGAAGATCAAAAGTTTGTAGTTCATAAGTCAAAGAAATTGTTTTCAGTAATAGCTATTGACCATGCACATGAACAAAACAAATATGTTGCTAAGTCAGATGGAGGCACTGTTGAATTAACAGAAAACCAATTAGCCATGTGAAGATGGATGATAGCTTGACGAGAAATGGCAAGAATTGCTAAAAAGTATGAGAAGAGGGGCGAAAGATACCAGAGGGACAGTCATATATCGATTTTTTTATGAAGAGGACATTCTCACTATGAGCAGAAACTAAGTGTTCAAATGTCGTTTATCAATGATGTAGCCTCTTTGGTAGAAGAGTTAGGAAATCTATTTCTTGCAGACAGCAACAAATTATCTGTACTATTTAAAAATATAGCTTCCTCAGCAGTTGTTGATACTTTTCGTCGTTCGTTGAAATTGTTGGACAATATCAGTATGAAAAGTGTATTTAAGAAGAAACCAGGACGAGTTCTTTTAACACGAAAATCACATCCATCCACCAGTGGCATTCAGTCTGATTTACGTATAAAGTGTTTAGAACCATTAACAACATCAACGATGATGTAACTGTTGTAGATACTATAAAGATTGACTGTGCAAGGAGACGTGTTCAAGGGCAAATATGCCTACCACGAAACTGGTAGAGCTTTTCAAGTATAGATGAAAACAAAAACAGAGATCGTTCATTTTCTGTCGCATTAACTGATGAATGAACTCAATTTCGGGAAAGTAATTGTTGCTACAGTTGATACCGATGTAGTAGTACTTGTTGTGTCCTGCTTTCATGTGACAAATGCAGCTGATATATGGGTTGCTTTAGGACTGGAAAACACTATAGATACATTTCAATTCATGAGCTGGCTTACTTTTTGGGACAAGAAAAAGCTTATGCATTGCCTGTTTTCCATGCATTCACTGAATTCAATACTGTGGCTTCAATCGTTGGTTAAGGGGAAAACAGCATTGTATACTTGGATGGCATTGAATGGTGTCACAAGAGCGTTCATCGTTTTGACAGACAAGGCGAGGACTCGATCAGAATAACAAAACCACTATTACGCCATTAATCGAGCGATTCGTTATGAGAGACCTGGCGAGGACTCTGAATTACAAAACCACTATTACGCCATTAATCGAGCGATTGGTTATTCTGATGTATGAATTTACAAATATATCGGAGAAGGTCAATGATATTCAAACTATTTTTTTTGGCAACATTGCTAATTTTTTTTTAAACATATCATTTTGTCCCTAAATTACGTTTTTTGTGATATTTTTGACTGGAAGTGAAAAAATTCCGACGTAAATATCCCAAGTGCTTCAAAGAATTGATAAATTGTGTAAAACAATGAATACACAATACTTGTATCGTCTTCAAAGCAAAAGTTGACGACCAGGTGTGAGAATTATTTAACCATATTCAGTTATCAAATGCATATTCGCCATTTTTATGATAAAACCGGAAGTGGATAAAATTAAGCTTGCCTCCATATCTAATTTTGTTTAGATTGATACAAAGTAGGTTTCTACCAAATTTTATGCTTTTAACACAAAGTGCACAATTATTCACCTATCTGCTGGACTATTATTCCAGCTGTTTTATATATTATATACAATGAATTTTTTTTTTCAGTGCTACAATTGTAAAGGATTTTAGGACATTTTGGACAGATGTGGCATCAGCACCTATTTCATCTCCTGGTAAGTCCTGATACCATAGAAAATATGATGTAACGGTCTAGCATTTAAACCTTATTTCTTTTTATTTTGAGTAAATGGGAAAACTTGCAATTTTTCCATCATTAACTTACAATACTGCATATAAAACCTGACTGTTATACATTTTGATGTATGAAACATAGCAATAAGTACAACTAGGGACTGCACTTTAAGCATCAACTATTGCTGCATACTGCAGATTAGTCCTGTTATCCTTTATTCAATGTCATTTGCAGTATCCCTCATAGAACAGAAAAATGCAAAATCTGCCGTTTATACTTATATCCAAATTTTTGAACAGAACATCGCTATTTGTGTCTCAGTCAATACTATATAAATAACACATAGCTGAGAGTATGATAGATCAGATTGTTACTATACCTGCCAACTTTTCAAAATGCCCATGGGGGTTTTGCGTGCAAGATGGCTGTCATAGTTCTAAAAAAACCTTCAAGGGGGCCTTTAAATACTTTTATAAGCCTCATGTCATTGTAAAATTAATTGTTTTGTTTAAAATTGTGCTCAAAGTTGCTCATTCAAAATTTCAATGAGGGAATGGGGAAATCCCCCGCAAATAGTGACAGTTGGCAGGTATGTGTTACCCCGAGAAAACATTGTTAACCGAGGGGTACCAGTCTGCTCTATCATCCTCTCAGCTATGTGTTATTTAATTTATTATACCGAATGTCCTATCATTATTGTCTTTAACTGCACGGCCGACACTCGGCTAACCGAGAGTTTGGTCGGTTAATCTATATTGAGTATGCGGCTATATCGGCGGTTGGTCTGTTAATCGGGTTGGCTAAAGTCTGTTAATCAGGTGTTATCGAGAAAATCATTGCAAGGTCAGTATGTTTCATTGTATAACTTTTTAATTATATTTATATCATAAAAACTATTCATGTCTGACAAAACGATTTGGAGTACTGAATCCAGTGGTGTAATTATTTTTTTTCTAGCTTCAATAAACGATCTATAAAATGAAAAGGCGAGTTACTCATCAGTAAATTTATACACATTTTACACACACAAAATGTACACAAAAATGACAAGTTGGTTGAGTTTACTTGCATGCAATATTTTGAACATCGAAAAAAGACGGGCATTATGTTCGTTTACCATATTAACATCAATATGTAAAAAATCTACACGAAAAACTGTATTTTGGTGACATAAATCAATTTTTAATACAAATGTGGTCTGTTAATGGGTCGGATGTATAAAACTCGGTCTGTTAATTGGTCTGTTAAGAGTTATGAATGACATTACAAGCATAATTTAATTGCTATATGGGGTGTTATCTGAATAAAGGGATAGACTCAAGATTAGTGGCTAGAATATATGGAAACAACACATGAACAATGAAACATAAGTTTAGACAATGGAATCTGAAAATTGATAGAAATGGTTTCAAAAAGTGTAATATCAAAGTAATATTAATTTCAAAAGACAATACATACCGGAAATAAACTCCTCATAGATACCAGGATTGAAATTTTATATTTACGCCTTATATTTACGCCAGACACGCGTTTCGTCTACGAAAAACTCATCAGTGACGAAAAAAAATACGAAGTTGAAAAGCATTGAGGAAACACAACTAATACCGGCGTCACACATCAGCGTATAGCACTGGCGTGTTCAAAATCATTTACGCTGCCAATACGCCAGTAATTTTGGATGCATTTAACCTGTCAATCATATTTGTAACGTGTGCAAAACGAGCTTTAAGCGTTTATTGGGCGTACTAGAAACGTATGTTGGCGTATGTTGTATGTTTTTTTATGCTGCATACAAATTTCCTGTGATTGTAGCGTTCATCAAGCGTATTTACTTTCCTTCATTGGCTAGAGGAATAGAGGGAGGGTTGATATCTCATAAACATGTTTATCCCCGCCGCAATTTTGCGCCTGTCCCAAGTCAGGAGCCTCTGGCCTTTGTTAGTCTTGTGTGATCTAGTATACATATTTTTTAAGGGGCCAGCTGAAGGACGCCTACGGGTGCGGGAGTTTCTCTCTACATTGAAGACCCATTGGTGGCCTTGGCCTGCTCTATGGTCGGGTTGTTGTCGCTTTGAAACATTCCCCATTTCCTTTCTCAATTTTACCTTTGTATTTCGACGTACTAAAAACTTATGCAACGCGCTTTGAACTATTGCTAAGCGTTCCTATGGCATGCAACTAACGTATACCGACTTTTTCAATTTTCTCTGTACGTTTGGTGCACGCCGGTCTATACGTCAATGTGTGACGCCGGCATAAGGTAATCTATTCCTGAGGTAGAAAAGCCTTAATATTTCAAAGAAAACGCATGGAATTTAACCAGCTGCATTGAAACACATGACAGATTCATAGATGTTACAGACTTTGAACAGACAAAAAAAATAAGGCTGATTGATAACTTGGCGTAAATAATAAATTCGTGCGAATTCGAGCGGCCAATCAGTCCATATAACGCTATATTGAAGTGACACACCCTTCAATGAAATGCAAAGAAATAAAATTAAAATAAAAGTTCTCTTTCTATAAGGATACTGTTGCACCGTATTGTAATTTTTTCGTCACAAGTACATCTCATTTTTTCAATGTGAAAATATAAACTAAAGGTAGTAAGACTATTGTCGTGGCTAAATAACTCTTAACTGACACGATTTAAATTGTCCAACCCATTAACATACTGTATTCCCCTAATATTCATTAAAATGTGGTATTACTCAATTTATATAACAATTATGAAATATTTATCAATGACAATTATTTTTTTAGAACCAAAGTACTATTTTGTGTCCTTTAAATCATATATAAAAATGTTTTTTTAGCCTTTTATCCAAAATATTGCTATGCGTACAAGCATAAAAACCACATACTTGCGAGACGCCTTTTCGTTTTACTTAAAACTGCGCAGGCTATGCGTTTTTTTTACTGGTGGAAAATGTTCTATGATAGATATCATTTTGTCAGACACTTTTCTTTTTTTGATGTGGTTCTCATAATATGGCAAAAATCTGTATATTTAACAGAGTTTAACATTAAATTGTGAGTTTTACTCTTAACAGACGTATAACCAACCCGATTAACAGACCAACCGCCGATATAGCCGCATACTCAATATAGATTAACCGACCAAACTCTCGGTTAGCCGAGTGTCGGCCGTGAACTGTTGAAATTTAAATGTAAAGTATTTAACTATGACACCACGTACGTAACGTTAAAAATCAACATAGAAGCAAAGTTTTTTTATATTTTATTTTGAGCCTATTAAAAAATTCTCAGTCAAAACGTGAAACTTGTATTATTTGATGTAAATTCAATTAAATGTCCTTTAATTATCGATTTTTGATTGATCTGCATGAGAGGGTGACATTCCAAAAAATTGTCAGCAATCGGATAGAGTAAATTGTCTCCCTTGTATTAGCCAATCAAAATTTCTAATGAAAAATAATTTAACAACCCTGATTTTTTGTCTGCTTTTATAACTAGATACTGGTCCATCGCCATCTGAAGACTGGACAAGAACCGTAATAAAAACAGCAGAAAGTATCAGTAAAGGAAAGTCCGAATGGGATCGAAACATTGAAGAACGGTTAAATCTAGGGTATTCTCGAATGTTTAATTCCCTAGGACAACTGAAAACCAGAAACATTTTTAGTAATCTGCCATTTACGAACAGAAACAATGACCATAAAGAAAGTGATACAAATTCGTTGTACGAAAGTGATAAAAAGCTGAATACATTGTCATCTGATTTGCTAACTAAAGAATTGTTACAAGGAGACGTCAATTCTGCTGTATTCTTAGCAAAGAAGTTCAACATTTCTTTTTCAGATCGAAACAAACAAAGATTATAACAATATTAAACTAAATGTTGTATATTTGATCATTGCTAAACAGGAAGTGTCGTTAATGTGCAATGCAATATGATGACATTTCATTAATGAATAAGAATTTCGTATGTTTTACTAAATGTACCTGTGTTTTTGAAGTATTGATTATGTCCAAATGACATATATATATATCGAAGGGATGACTTGGTTTACTGTTTCATCTTTGCTTATCTCCCTTATCACGATTTTAGATGTAATAAGCAGAATAAGCAGAATAAAAGTTGAATCAGTCTTTTCGTACCTTTGTTCATCTATATTCGTTTAAACTTATTCCCTTTCTTAAAGATATCTATTTTGAAAGTTATCTGCTACTTTTGATACACACCTTTTTGTTAAGAGATGACGCTATCAAACAAATGTACAGCAAAGGCAAATCAAGAAATAACTAATTGACATTACTCTAATGGTTGGGAATTGAGAATGGAAACGTGGAATGTGTCAAAGAGACAACAACCCGACGAAAGAGCAGACAACAGTCGAAGGCCACCAATTGGTTTTCATTGTAGCGACAAAATCCCTACCCCGGAGGTGGTCCTCAGCTGACCCCTAAATAAAAGTGTTTACTAGTTCAGTGAAAATATACGTCACTCTATATGGCCTTTATTACTTTTTAGCTCACCTGACCTGAAAGGTCAAGTGAGCTTTTCTCATCACTTGTCGTCCGTCGTCTGTAAACTTTTACAATTATCTTCTTATCTGAAACTACTGCGCCAACTTTAACCAAACTTGGCCACAATCATCCTTGGGGTATCTAGTTTGATGGCCGCCATGGCTAAAAATAGAACACAGGGGTAAAATGTATATTTTGGCTTATATCTTTGAAACCAAAGCATTTAGAGCAAATCTGACACGAAGTAAAATTGTTGATCAGGTCAAGATTTATCTGCCCTGAAATTTTCAGACGAATCAGACAACCTGTTGTTGGGTTGCTGCCCCTGAATTGGTAATTTTAAGGCAATTTTGCAGTTTTTGGTTATTATCTTGAATACTATTATAGATAGAGATAAACTGTAAACAGCAATAATGTTCAACAAAGTACGACCTACAAATAAGTCAACATGACCAAAATTGTCAGTCAACCCCTTAAGGAGTTAATGCCCTTTATAGTCAATTTTTAACAACTTTTCGTCATTTTTTATAACTTGTACAAAAATCTTCTCTGAAACTACTGGGCCTACTTTAACCAAACTTGGCCACAGTCATCATTGTGGTATATAGTTTAAAAATGTGTCCGATGACCCAGCCTACCAAACAAAATGACCGACATGGCTAAAATTAGAACATAGTGGTAAAATGAAGTTTTTGCTTTATATCTTTGGAACTAAGACATTTAGAGCAAATCTTTCAAGATTTAAATGGCCATTAGAATAAGATCTATCCCCTCACAAATTTTCAGATGAATCTGATAACCCGTTGTTGGGTTGCTGCCCTAAAATTGGTAATTTTTAGGAAATTTTGCAGTTTTTGGTTATTATCTTGAATACTATTATAGATAGAGATAAACTGTAAACAGCAATAATGTTCAACAAAGTACGACCTACAAATAAGTCAACATGACCAAAATTGTCAGTCAACCCCTTAAGGAGTTATTGCCCTTTATAGTCAATTTTTAACAACTTTTCGTCATTTTTTATAACTTGTACAAAAATCTTCTCTGAAACTACTGGGCCTACTTTAACCAAACTTGGCCACAGTCATCATTGTGGTATATAGTTTAAAAATGTGTCCGATGACCCAGCCTACCAAACAAAATGACCGACATGGCTAAAATTAGAACATAGTGGTAAAATGAAGTTTTTGCTTTATATCTTTGGAACTAAGACATTTAGAGCAAATCTTTCAAGATTTAAATGGCCATTAGAATAAGATCTATCCCCTCACAAATTTTCAGATGAATCTGATAACCCGTTGTTGGGTTGCTGCCCTAAAATTGGTAATTTTTAGGAAATTTTGCAGTTTTTGGTTATTATCTTGAATACTATTATAGATAGAGATAAACTGTAAACAGCAATAATGTTCAACAAAGTACGACCTACAAATAAGTCAACATGACCAAAATTGTCAGTCAACCCCTTAAGGAGTTATTGCCCTTTATAGTCAATTTTTAACAACTTTTCGTCATTTTTTATAACTTGTACAAAAATCTTCTCTGAAACTACTGGGCCTACTTTAACCAAACTTGGCCACAGTCATCATTGTGGTATATAGTTTAAAAATGTGTCCGATGACCCAGCCTACCAAACAAAATGACCGACATGGCTAAAATTAGAACATAGTGGTAAAATGAAGTTTTTGCTTTATATCTTTGGAACTAAGACATTTAGAGCAAATCTTTCAAGATTTAAATGGCCATTAGAATAAGATCTATCCCCTCACAAATTTTCAGATGAATCTGACAACCCGTTGTTGGGTTGCTGCCCTAAACTTGGTAATTTTTAGGAAATTTTGCAGTTTTTGGTTATTATCTTGAATACTATTATAGATAGAGATAAACTGTAAACAGCAATAATGTTCAGCAAAGTAAGATCTACAAATAAGTCAAATGACCAAAATTGTCAGAGGACCCCTTAAGGAGTTTTAGCCCTTTATAGTCAATATTAAACAACTTTTCGTAATTTTTGTAACTTGTACAAAAATCTTCTTTTCTAAAACTATTGGCCAAATTTAACCAAACTTAGCCACAATCATTACTAGGGTATCTATTTTAAAAAAAAGTGTCAAATGACCCTGCCTACCAACCAAGATGGCCGACATCAGTAAATACAGTAGCAGGTGAGCGACACAGGATCTTGAGAGCCTCTAGTTTTAATTCGAGCGTCACTGATGAGTCTTTTGTAAACGAAACGCGCGTCTGGCGCAAATACAAAATCAAAATATTGGTATCTATGATGAGTTTATTCCTATGTTGTGTTTTATAGACGGTTGTTTGTTTTATAATACCATGACGTGGTAATTTTGTCTTCGATCTATGAATTAATCTTTTACATTGTATCTTCGTCCTTGTTTTTTTTTTATCTGTCGACTGTTTTTATTTTCCGGCGATTCATTTTTTGGATATTTTCAAACATTTTGTTGGTATGATTATATGAGAGAAGAAACAAAATAAACATTTACGAGAAATTGTGAACAATAAATCTCTCCAGAACATTAGTTGACAGTAATGTAAATACACATATCAGTGCATGTATTAAAGGTTATCTGCTTATTGATACAGATCTCATCACGGGTACCTGACACAATTTATCTTGGTTATCAATTTAACAGATACAACTTTGTGACGTATTTAGTGTAAATAATCAAAAAGGGCAGACTTCCTTTCCTTTTTGACCAATATTTTATTGTGTATGACCATGATAGCAAGAAAACACCAAAATCAAATCACTACCTATTTTCAATAACATTGTTACCACATTAAAGTAAGTAATATTTAATATTGATTGATACAAATGTTGGTATATGTATTCAGTTAAGTTTACTGTTTAGTTTCTTTGTAATTCAGGTTTTTTTCTTTTCCGTATTAGTGCGTTGTTATTTTACCTTACTGAGAAGAGATACACGACGTTATAAGAAATCAGTTTTGCTAATTCTTTTTTGAACAAAGGCCGCTATTTTATATTGTAAAGCAAGTATATTTTTAATTTTTTTTTAAAACCATAACAAATAGTAAAATAACAAAAATACCACACTTCGAGGAAAATTCATATCCGTAATCAAATGGCAAAATCAAAAGCTCAAACACATCAAACAAATGGACAACAACTGTCATATTCTTGACTTGATGTGCAGAAAATAGTGTATTAAAGTTGGTTTTATAGCTAGCTAAACCTCTTACTTGTATGACAGTCATATAAATTTTTATTAAATTGACAACGACGTGTGAACAAAACAAACAGACATAAGAGGTAAAAATGTCTAAAATAGGAGAAAAGCAGTTCACATTGTATCTTAATCACTATCAATACAATCTATTTCTGTTCAATTATTCATCAATCCCATTTCACACGTGAGTAGGGTTCTTTTTAAACTTCATAGTCAATTTCCTCGGGCACTAATCTCAGAAAAAAATTCCTATATACCTTAAGGATGTATTCTTCTGACTTTTCAATTTCATTGAAATCTCGTTCTGGGATAATTTCCAAAAATGCGATACAAGTGGAAAATAGCAATGAATTTGATAATCATCATGATCAAACTTAACTCTGTGAAAGAATTGTGTATTTCCAATGAGTAGTTTTTGAGTAATGAAATTTTCAAATTTTATTACTGATCAAGTCAGTCTTTTTTTTGAGGAAAATAGATAAAGGGTACAAAAAATGATTTTATCAGAGACATGAACATCACATATAACATTTTCTTTTCAAATTTCGTAGATATGTATTTTTTCAATCATTTATAACAAAGAAGTTAAAATAATATGCATTTTGTTCTTTAAACAGAGAAAAATCACCAATTTACAAAAAAAATCACACTTTTAACATTTTACTGGAATGATTCGCTTATGTTATCGACAGAGTTGATGGAAGAAGTTATGCCATTAATGGCATATTAATTTTTTCGACAGAAATGAGTACAAATTCTGTCGAAAAGTTTCGCTTTATAATTTTTGTTTATAGCGAATACTCGTTGTATGAATGTCGAGCACAACTTACATTACCTTTGATTATTGTAAATAGCATGCTATATTATGTTGCTGAACATTTTTGTTATGTACATTTAGTTCCTAAGATTATAGCACATCTATAAAATTGTTTCAAATATTTGTTTTTAAAGTTGACTGCTTGTATGGATCGTTTTAAAACATTTTGATATTACTGCCATTATTATATATTACTAGAACACACCCGTGATATCGCGGGTCCTTGACTGATATATAACTATGCGTATGCCTTATTTTAGTATTGGTATTGTCATCTGATAAAGTCATGCCGATTATAACATGTATAAGGTGCACAGTTTTCTCTGCTTTCAAAATCTTTCTGTTTGAACCCGTCGACCTGGAACCTATCAATTATTGGTAATATTAATAATTTGGAAAACAAAAGGGCCTGGAATGGAGTATTTTCTACTCAACAGTATACAGCAAAATTCTAAATACACTGTTTGGTGGTGCGCCAGTCAGATGCGGAACGTACAGATAAGGTAATAGGTAACAGGTGAATATACTATTGGTATCGGTGTCGGACTCGATCCGGAACTTCTTAATTATTGGCAATATTAATTACGTGGAAAACAAACGGGCCTAGAGTGGTGTAATTTTTAATCAACACCATTGTACTATATTAGTTATATATAAAGTTGAATTCTTTGATTCGTCGTTTCTACGTGATGACGGCTGACAAATTGGACCTCGTAATTTTAGTATTATAGATACCTTTAATTATCTTTTAACTAAAACGGCAGGCATTATATTACATCTTATTTGTATATCTCTTTTATCATTATCGTTGCAAAATCTTAAAAGAATTTAATGATATTTTATAAATATCGATGTACAATCTATTCTATATATTACGTGTGTTGGTGATCAATTGATTATTTAAAAAACTTAAAGAATAATAATTAAACTGCGCAGTTGTAGACTCGATGTGTAGTATGTCGTTACGCGTTTCACCTTGGAATTCAGAATAGTGATTTAAATATTACTATTTACATCAAATAAGGTACGTTTTTGAATATTTTTTTTCATTATAGAGAAATGTAACACATCCATTATTCGAGGCTTTTTATAACAAAAATACACAATGAATATATCATTCACGGGACACTATAAACTAAGCTATGAAAACAGAAGCTAACAGGAAGTTGAAATATTAAATTTGACTTTAGGATTTGTCTAGGTTACTTTATGGTGCACAATGGGCATTAGAGTGAGATGATGATGTTAAAAAAAAAAACGCGCCAACAAACACCCTCAGTATAAACAGCTTATTCAAGAATAGTCTATGAAAAGTAGAAGTAGTTGGTAAAATTATAGCTTTACCTAACAGTTAGCTTAAGTTAAGACGCATTTATTAAAGTCTGAAATTTTTGCTTTTACTATTGACTAACTGCGAATTGTGATTCCATTTATTTTTCGTACATATGAATGAACGGTTTTTATAAAAGGCACCAAACGTAATTTAAAAAAACCCAGCTTATATGATTTTTTGATAATAAAAAAAGACAGAAATTCATTTGGCTATTTAAAATATTGACAAGCATAGTACATGCAAACTTTAACTACCCTACTATGGCCCACTTTTGTGTTATTTAAATACTTATTTTAGATATGCAGATAATTTTTAGTTTGTCCTACCTCATGTAAACTAACTTCAACTTTTGTACACACTTCTTTTAAATTGCTAAGAAACGAGAAGTATTTGGACCTGAAATTTATAAAGGGTTGATTTCACTTTTTGTTTTACAGTACTGGATCGATATTGCTGGTGAAGGACTATCAGTCCACAATGGTATCACAGGCGCAGTAGCTAATACTGATATAATTTATTTCAATCTTCTAAAATTGTCCGTTTATAACCTTAAAAGTTATATAAAAAAAAGGTTTCAAATCCTTCAGGCAAGATGATTTTAGATGGATAAGGCCATTTTTATATGTCCTTTTTGGTCATAAATTTCTATTAAATTATTTGTTATTTGTACCTATATTTCCCACTGATATTGATATCTAAAAATAATATTCTATTATTCAATGGTTAGGGGACGACCATTTGATATTCTGGGGGAAAGGGGGGGGGGGGGTCATTTTCATTAAAGCAAGGAACTGATATATTCATTTTCACAACTATATTTATGCTATTCGAAAACATACAATTTTTAAATGATTTGTTTTATATAAATAATACATGTATAGTCAAGTCATTATGTACCATTTAATCAGAACTAATCATCATCTTCTGCAGAAATGAATCTTTTATATTCCCAACTGCATATACATGTATTGCATATATACATAGTATTAAAGTTTTGTTGTAACCAACCTCTATTAAAAGTATTGGCAAACATATTTTGTCGAGCGGGGCGAGCCATTTTTTTGGGAAGGGTTTTGCAGCCACTGAAGGCCCAAGAAGCTATAGGACAAATGATGCAAAATCATGCTTTCTGGGTGTTCCAAAGACCCTTTCATAATCCGAAAATGCAAGTTTTGTTTTAATAATTTTCTGACAATATTGTGGTCTCAAACCAAAATGTATAAATTCAGTGTAAGACTTTAGTTTCTAGGGACAACATCAAAAGACCAATATGCATGTCAGATAAAGTAAAAATGGAATTCACATAGTTAAGTCTGTGGCTGGTGGTATTTTTTAAACTCATGATCAAGTTCATAATAAAATTACTAGATTACAAAAGGAATGCAACACTAACAGAATATAGAAGGACAATCAATAAACAAAAGACAAATAAATAAGAAACATTGATCCCGAAAAATCAGGGCTACGTCTGAGGGAAAACAGAACTTGCTTTTTGCAAGGCACTTGCCTTGAACACAATTTGATATGGAGACAAGCGTTTTGTTTTGAAATTTCCTACACGAGGCATTTGCCTCAATGTAGTTACGGCCCTGTTACAATAAAAGTGAAATAAGGTTTCCTGAGACAATATACCTCAAGTCAAGTGGGAAAAAAGATGATCTTATGAAGAATCTAGTCCCATCTCATACTTTCGATTAGACCTGCTGAGTTATTTATTTTCAATACATTGCAAGTCAGGTAATTTATTTTCAAACTACCAAAGAACAAACCATTTATTTTTGTGATTATCAAGGCTGAGTTATTTATTTTCAAAATCCCCCCCCCCCCAGAATATCAAATGGTCGTCCCCTTACCTATAGTCATTCCTAACTGGCACCATCGTCTTGTCATTTGAAGCACAACCCATACATGGTCCTCTCAAAGAGAGAAAGAAAAGCAAGTTGCATGGTTCTTTAAATTTACTATCATATACACCTGTAAAATAGTATTGCAACACTTTCATTAAAAACAATGTAAAATGACAAGATTTTTATTAATGGGTACAATATGGGGGTTTCAAAATACTTTTAATCCGTTTACGATTATGAATTGAATTTCAGGTATCAACTTACATTTCAGGCAAAATTAAGACTAGAGAGACGTATCATTAGAGCTGAACTGAAAAAAATTATTCAATCTTTGTTTTGTCTTCTATACCGAAATTTTGTAAAAGTAATTTTTACAGCAAACTTAACATCTGATACAGAAATGTGTGTTAAACTTGTAATTTCAAACGGTTCTGAATGGGTTTAATGCTAAAACAATCTTTATTAATTGCAAAACTAATGTTTTGGAAAAAAGGAGTCCTTTCAAAATTTGCATTTCTTGTGACAAGCGCAAAAAACTCTTTCCGTGCAGCTGTTATGTGTAGCATTAATATTGGATGAGAAGTAAGTAAATGGCATACATTCAATTTTAAACCATAAAGTGATTTCAAGTATTTTGTAAAACCCAAATTGTACACATTCTAAAATCATGTCATTTTACATTGTTTTCAATGGAAGTGTTGTCCAGTTGATATATATTCACTTCATAACCTAAATCTCTCTCATCTCAAACACTTGAGAGCTAGAATACCATAAAAAAGAGATATACTGCATTCAGGACATTTTGTGAAGTGACTCTGTACTTATGCATCCCGTCATTCTTTGAACGACAATTTTATTTTTAGATCTACCTGTGTGATATCAGACGAGCGATTCTACGTCAGAATTAATGTTAATCTTACCATGTGTCTTTCAGGGTAAGGATTCGGTCCCAGTACAGTCTTTCAATCCTTTATGGGTGAATTTTACATATATAAATAGAATCGTATAATAAAAAAAAGTAAAATGAGTTTGTTAAATTTGATGTATGCCTTTTTGTGCTTCTTTGTTAAATTTGCTGGTTTTTATAGTGATTAATATGATAACCCAATGTTGACTGCTGTACCCCTATTTTGACCTTTTAACATATTATGTCTGTTTGTGTTGTTCACGCATCGTTGTCAATAAAATGAAATTTGATGGAACTGTCATACAAGTGAGTGGTTTAACTAGTTATTACACTAGGTTCAATCCACCATTTTGTACATTATAAAATGCCTGTACCAAGTCAGGAATATGACATTTGTTATCCATTCGCTTGATGTGTTTGAGATATGATTTTGCCACTTGAGTAGGGACTTTCTTTTTCGAATTTTCCTCGGAGTTCAGCATTTTTGTGATTTACTTTTTCATCGATATATGATCACTTCAGAAAAGTATATGTGACAAACATGATTTCAAATTTCATTTATCAATTTCAAATATCTGCCGAATCAATTGGGTATAGTAATCTCATTTGTCGCCATTTTATAAGATTGTAGCTTTATTTGTGATTCGAATAATTGTGAAGAAAACAGTTTATTACGTTCTTAAAACCACTAATTTACATCCTATACTTATTTGTTGTATTGAACATACACCATCCGTACATCATGCTCTCTAAGATTTTCCCATTACGCCGTTCGTCATAACAGCTTTGAACTTGTTACCACTAATCGAGGGCTCTATTTGTCGTAAATTGTAGCAACAAGAATTTGGTTGCACTGATACAGTTTAAAAGATATCTTTATATAGTAAGACTGCTTAATTAGTATCAGATTATCATGTTACACAAAATTGCAAAAACTAATTGTTATGACAATGTAGAAGAAACTGTAATAAAAAAGAATGAATAAATGTTTATAAGTTTAAAACATTTAGATCCTCTATTTCAGGGGAGTGAGGAAAATTATACAATGTCGACAAAGATTTTATACATTATTTGCAGTATGATCATATTCATTGCCTTGATTATTGACGACATCATTTTGATGCTGTTGGCGCTGTCCGTGGTTGTTACATCCATCACCGATGCTTGGTGGCGACAAGAAATAGATAGAAAGAATAGAATTTCAGGTTTGTTATTTGTATAATAAGGTATCATTAAATGTTATCAACAACTACAGTCATTAATTATTAATTACGTATCGAGGTAGTATTTTGCGCTAAACAACTAAAATAACCCTGGTAATAACTTTTTAAGATGTCCATAGTTTATTTGTTTTAAAATAAATATGCCCATTTTCAAATACTAAGGAATTTAAAATACATTGGCTTTCACCTTGCCTGATCTTTTTACCTATTGGAAAGACTTTTAATTCGATCTCTTCTTAGAAAGTCTCAGAAGTTTCATAGTTGCTGTTTAACCAAGACTTGAGCATAAGAATTATTTGCTGCTTTTCTAATCAAACGTCATTTAGGAGTAAGAATTTTGTGTTAAGCAAAGGGAACAGGTCTCTGTGTGGACTGCTGTGCGGCGTGTCAGTAAAATGCAAAGCAGTGTCCATATATTCCTATGCCTTTAACATACTGTTGACATTAAAATCAATTTATCAGCTCGTCCAACTTGAATACTGTAATTGTACTTATTTTCGCGGTGTATTCATTTCACGAATTTCGAGGTTGGTTTATTATCGCGACATTAAGTACACGCGAATATAAATCCAACCTTTCATCTGCAAATTTAACGTTCATCTATGCATGTTAATTTCACCTTTTATCGATAATATGGCATGTTTACAACACTGTTAATCTGTTAAAAAACAAACTATATTAAGATCAACAAGTGACAAGTAAAAACCAACTTAAGATCAAAGAAACAATAAAGACTCGAGATTACCTTGAACTATATGACTTTTCTATTGTATTTAACAAAAATGTGTATATAGTAACAGGCAATGTTTTTGAAAGCTTTTCTGTAATCATTTTGATAACAAATAAAATTGTAGTAATATTAAGCTGAGCCAGAAGCCTCACAAGGATCATGCAGAAGTGAACGAATAGGATAAATATTAAAATAAGAACAGAAATTTAAAAACAATATTGGACAGTACAACCAGGCTTAATCAACACCCGACATTCGAGCCCTCGAAGAAAATAGACAGAAAAAACCGACGTTCAACACAAAGTCAAAAAGCTTAAACTTGCACACGCACATGTGATGGGGGTAAAACAGTTTATCGAGTACACAAACCTAACACTTTTCATCTAGACCATACGTCGTAAACCTTACAAAAACCTCAATAAGATACCTTCACAGTACAGCTACCAACAAAATGACCTTAAGTTGATAACAACTATTGCACACAACTACTACATGAAGCTGAATTTGTTTTGAAAGTACCCAAACAAATGTGAAATCTCTTTCTAGAAGCTCTTAGTTTCTTAGTATAAGCCTGGTATTTTTGATGAGTTTTTAACCATTTTTATACGACCGCAAAAAAAAAATTGCGTTCTGATATCGGTATCACGTCCTCAGTGTCGTCAGCATCGTCCGAAGACACTTAGTTTCCGGGAATGGATCTCTATGAAATTTAAACACTAGGTTTGAAACCACAAAAAGAAAGTTTAGATTAATTTTAGGGTTGTGGTTCGAACAATTGTAGAACAAGGGGTCCAAAAGGGGTCACAATAAGTATTTTTCTAGTTTCCAGACAATAACTTGTGTGTCAGTGTATGGATCTTTCAGAAATTTTACCACAATGTTCCATTTAAAAAAAAGGTTGGGATTGATTTTTGGGGTTATGGACCAAACTGATTATGAATTAGGGGCCAAACAGACCCCAAAACAATACTTTTCTAGTACTTTGTATAAATTGCTTATTTCTTGACCAATTTGAATGGGGTTTTATTCTTCAATTCTTGGGGTTTTAAAATATGCTGAATCTACCCGTTTATTAAGTTTTTGGAATTTGATCCCCGTTTTTAACTTGGTCCACATGAGGTCTAAAGGGTTTGAAATTAAACTTTGTTTGATTTCATCAAATCTTGAATTATTAAGGTTCGTTGATATAACCGTGTATTTAGATTTTTGATTTCGGGTCCCGTTTTCAAATTGGTCTACATTAAGGTCCAAAGGGTCTTAAATAAAGCTTGGATTAATTTTAACAAAAAATGAATTATTTGGGTTCATAGAGCATGAATGTAAACATGTATTTAGATTTTTGGTTATGGGCCAAGTTTTGAAGCGGTCCAAATTTGGGTCCAAAATCAAACTTAATTTGATTTCAACAAAACTTAAATATATGGGATTCTTTGAAATGCTAAATCTAACCATGTATTTAGATTTTAGATTTTTTGGCCCTGTTATCAAATTGGTCCACATTGAGGTCAAAAGGGTTCAAAATAAAACTTTTTGTTTGATTTAAAAAAAAATCGAATTATTGTTTTTTTTTAAATGCCGAATTTAACTGTGTTTTTAGAATTAAAGTTTTTGGTTCCGTTTTCAAATTGGTCCACATTAAGCTCGTAAGGGCTCAAAATTTAATTTTGTTTAATTTTAACAAAAATTTAATTCTTGGTTTCTTTGATATGCTGAATCAATCCATGGCCATGTATTTAAATTTTGGATATTGGACCATAAAAGGTAAATTATTTTTTTTAAGTTCATTAGACCACATTCATTCTATGTCAAAACCCTATGCTGGTCAACTATTTCATCACTATCCAAATTCAGAGCTGTATCAAGCTTGAATGTTGAGTTCATACTTGCTCCAACCGTTCAGGGTACACCCGCTGCTGTCGTATAAAGCTGCACGCTACGGAACACCTGGTTTAATCAATTATTGATTTAAGTTAACTCTACCAGCTTGCACAAATGTAGTTTTATCTAAAAATTATTGACCGTCATACTTAGCTTTATCAAATTATTGATTGTTATAACACTTTGTTGTAAATATAATGGAGTTATATGCGACCATAAAAAATGTGAGAGGTTAAGCTGGCTTTAAAACTAGGTTCAATGCACAATTTTCAACATAATGAAATGCATTCACTAAGTCAGGAATATGATATTTGTTTTCCATTCACTTAATGTGTTTGAGCTTTCGATTTTGCCATTTAGTAAGAGACTTTTCTTCCTTGAATATTCCCCGGAGTTTTCAATTTTTGTGTTTCTTTTTGTGATAAATTCATCCTGTAAATAAGAAAGTTGATACCTTGGATACTAATATTATATATGCATCGTCAAGTTAGCCGATATCTGATAGTATTGTGTTAGTAAATTAGATCGTATTGGTAAACCAGTTCGTTATGTATGGAACACCTTTATTTTAAAGATGTCTGAATAGAATGAACACGCACGCTCAAAGCCTGTTTTAAAAATAAGGTATGTAGACGTCATACTATTCAGAAAATTCAGAAAATGGGAGTTAAAAAATAGAATCTGTCAACTCATGGCGAATTTTAGATCTTCTTTGAATATTTGTTGCGGATCGTGTTTTCTGTAGTGCGGTGTTTTGTGGACATGTCGCCGGTTTTCACAGCTGACTATAAGGTATGAACATTGCCCATTTAAAGACAATACGGTGAC
Organism: Mytilus edulis; assembly: GCF_963676685.1. Lineage (NCBI taxonomy): Eukaryota > Metazoa > Mollusca > Bivalvia > Mytilida > Mytilidae > Mytilus > Mytilus edulis. The sequence continues at coordinate 26,254,031 of NC_092356.1, forward strand.
ATATACAGGTACTTAAATCCCCGTCATTTGGACTGTTTACTAATAGTCTCCTTGGTAATCATATTACATCTTCTCAGTTTATATTGGTTGGCTCTTTGTCATATATTTCCATGTTGTTGCTCGTTAGACCTATTAATGTTAATGTCCCAATGATATCTTTAATCTTATTGGTTTCCTGCGTTATTGGCCCATAGTATTCGTAACCTTTTGTCAATACGGTTATATATGGTCATAGTTCCATCAGGTAGTAAAATCAATACTAAAAATGGATTCTTTGGACGGCTTATGTTTGGTCAATAGAAAAAGCACCAATCTTTTCAAATAAATAAAACTTGAACAACTGATTAAGAAGACCGTTGCAAGGTAAATTTCTGATAAGAAAATATTTAGATCTGATTCTCATTCTGATTATACAGATGATAGAAATTCTTGCACGTTGAAATATAAATCAAATAATTTGTGTAACAAACATCTTTAGTGCTTCGATATAAAACGAAATAACTATTTGACGCATTTTTTTTTAGATAAATGGTCATTTAGCATACAGCCAGATTTTAAAAATGTTGCAAAAGGCAACAGTCAGACTATCAAGTGCCAAATCTATAATTTACCTGATGATACGAAAATTTCAAATGTAGCTTGGTTTTTAAATCAACCTAATAGTAATCAAATTTCTCGACTATCAATGGACCCCAAAAAATATTCGAGCGGATCAGATGAAAATCCATGGCTGACTATAATGAACTTTCAGCATGACGATGAAGGGACGTACAGCTGTGAAATAGAAAATGATGTTGGAATAAAGAAAGGTGGATCTGCATACTTGGCTTTTACTGGTGAGCAGTTATGATCTCAGTAATCTGACAGTCTAATTGTTTAGGATTTGGGTCATTCAACTTTATACTGTTTCTAAGCTATTCAACAAACCCATCTTTACAGTCTCTTTCCTTTATCCCCATTGACCCACTTTACAGCGCCTTCAAAAATTGTTCTTTCTCTCAGTGAGCATACATTATTTGATATTTTTTTATTTATCTTTGAAACAAAACATCTCAATCATTCACATTGTGTGCATAATGAGCACATATGCGTTTACAAGGAATTTAAAGAAAATAAAGAATATTTAAATACATATCATATCAACCAACTCGTGATGGCATCCGTAAAAGTTTTGGTGAGAATGACTTATACTAAACCGGTTGGGACTCTTCTCTCAATAGCTTCCTCGTAAGAAGCAACCGTTTATCAAGGAATGCATGATAGAACATAAAATACAAGCTCTGTAATATCGTATCAAATGTTCACTTGGAGACACAAACTTAATACTATGGTACTTTTGGAATGTTTCTACATTGAAATGGAAAATTGACAATAAAAAAGCATAATTTGTCGCTTTTGACGAAAAGTTTTGTTCTTACCTGATTCATATTGCCAATAACCAGAAATAAGTCTATATGTGAGACAGACTAAGCTGTATCTGTTGTATCCTTAAATATATATCCGATGGAGTATGGATGCTTTCAAGATTAATTTGAACTTTTCATTGAGATGCCATCATCCACATAGGAGAAAGTAAGTTAAACGATATGCAGCAGCAAACATTTGAGCTCTGTCTTGCTCAAGACAATAACAATAAAAACCAAGGAGTAAACAAAGACTCATATAAAATTTACATCAACAGTTATCAAATATTCTAATATGACGTGCTTCTTTCGCTTTGTAAACAACACCGTGATAAAATTCTCGATATATCTATACTTAGCGCAGACACCAAGATGTACACGAATGGCTGTTTAAATATGCCTCCCACGTAAATCCACATGTATCGTAACCTATGTGTAAACGGTTGTGGATTTCGCTGTGTTAACAATTACAATTGAATAAAACCCTACAGAACATTTATTCTGATTCTGATGCATAACAAAAAGAATTTACACATGAGAGAACGGAAAAATGGACAAAAACAAAACAAATTAAAATTCCGCGAAATTCCAGTAATGATTTTTGCGCATTAACGTCATTTCAAAACATGACGTCATACGAATGAAAACGTCAAAGCTGGAGGTTTTTCTATTGCGTTTACCTTCTAAACTCGGATACAATTGCATTAAAATAAAGTATTGAGGTAGGTGTTGCTTGTTTTCTGTTCTATTGCAATATTCGCACATTTACTGATTTCAGCAAGTCAACATGGCGGCTCCTTGGTTACAACATGTCAACAGTGAATTTGACGGTAGCTTACGATAAAAAATGCAAATCTAAAATTGCAAATGTTGGGTTTACCGAGAAGTAAAAAAAGTAATCACATTTTTTTCTAGCGGTTAGTTAAGAAATCATTCATGCAGGTTTATTAGATTTGTTTTACATTTATCGAACAGTGGGTAAAATAGAACAGCCACACACACGGTAAACCCATCATCGCTTCAGTTTTTTAATGATCGTATTTGTCCTATTAGAATCGAAATAATTCATGGAAGCCATAGATTTGTTGTAAATTTACACATGGCCTGGGCCGTGATATTCGTTAATTTTATCCCTCGCTGACGCTCAGGATAAAATTCGAATATCACGGCCCAGGCCATGTGTAAATTTCCAACAAATCTATGGCTTCCATGAATTATTTCTTAAATAAATAAGAAACAACACGAACTCCACAAATGCCAATAACAGAAAATATTAATGGGAGCTGCTCAGACAAATTTTTTACGTTTATCTTATTAGGAGATTTGTTATCATGTTAATGGCAGGATTATCATGTTTTTTTTTCAGCTAAAGACATTTACCATATCTTCATTACTATTTTTGAAGTATCAATGATTGTTTATTGAAATAAAATTTTATATATTTACCATATATAAACATGTATATCACCTCGGTTACTGGTAATTGTTTATCTTAAATAATTTAGAGAAACCTGTCCCAGTGACAAGTCCCATCAACAAGGAATGTAGCAAACGAAGTACACAAAAGGTCAGGTGTATCGTTAGAGGGAATAAACTCAAAGATCTCCTATGGGTAAAAGTGTCAAAAGGGACGGCGAAACAAGTTTCATTGTGCTGTGAAAAATACGAAGGGGGTACAGTAGAAAAGCCATCTCTCAGCATCAGAAACTTTACAATGGAGGATGAAGGGACATATGTTTGCAATGCTGCAAATGATGCTGGTATTGGGTCGAGTAACGGAACATCTCTTACATATATATGTAAGTGTTTTAACATAAGACTTGTTATATGCGTCTACTTGTTTATCTAAAAGACATTAAAACATATTTTACTAATTTTTAGCACACCCTGACCTATTGGATTGAAAAACTGCTATCACTTTGCGTCTATCGTCAAAATCTTTTACTCCGAAACCAATGGAAAATTTTCAACCATAATCTATAAAGGGTATCTAACAGATTGTTAGTGAATCGACTAACATTACCACAGTAGCTGAAAATAAATAAAACCTGAAATAACATTCAAATAATTATTAATCTTGAAAAGCACAATAGAAAGACAAAATCGAAAAGGGTCATGAAGGTTAATAATTTATGGTTGTGGTAAATATTAAGACACAATAGCATGACTTCACACCCAAATATATGACAAATTGGATGATTTATACTTGCCAATCATCTATTTCCAACTTCTCAACAGTAATATATCCTTGTTTGTCGTATGATGTTAATATATCTCAATTGATACGTTATGCTCGTCCATGTTTACATTATCATTAGAAGTGCTCCTATAGCAGAAACTGTTGAAAAGTTATGAGAAATGAAGACTAAAAATGACACTCCCTAAATGTATGGACACCAACGCGAATTGTTTGATATATACGATGTTTATGTATCTAAATAAAGGCAACAGTAGTATACCGCTGTTCAAAATTCATAAATCGTTAGAGAAAAAAAAAAAAAAAAATCCGAGTTACAAACTAAAACTGAGGGAAACGCATCAAATTTACTAATGATATTTTAACCAAGTATTATATTGTGGTTTATTCATCTATGTCTTCAATCTGTTAATTTCCTAATGTGACCTATTCCCGCATTTGACTGTTTTATTTAGTGTGAATTTGCCTTGCTTTACGACGTGTCTAGGTATTATATAAATCCAATATTCATGTATTTGTATTTGATGCTTTTATTGTGGTTTCGGTTGGATAATGAGTTAAGTCTTATCGTTTGTGATCATAAAAAAGCCTTTCAGTACCATCAATGTTCTGATGATTGTTTGGACTGGTAATGTGAAAATAATTGTACGTAGTTCCAAATTACATATTCGTCACTGTATTTGAGTGTAAGTCCGGGGCTGTGTGTCGTTGATGGAATGCGTTCGCTGTTGTTCTGCAGTTTGCATGTTGTGTCGACTATTATATGTTATGTGTTTGAGCGTTTTTCTTAAATGTGTGTCCTTACGTTTGTTTGTGTTGTATTTCTATCATGCCGTATTGTCATTTTAGCGATATTCTTTTTAACATTGTCATATAAGCGGGAGGTTTTGCTAGCCACAAATCCTGGTTCAAATTACCATTTTACATAAAATGTCCTTTACCAAGTCAGAAATATGGCAGTTATTATCATATAGTTCGTTTCTTTTCATATTGGTGTTTGTTTTTGTTGCACTTCAGTGTTCCTGTTGTTAATTTATTTCCCCTATTGATGGTGTATTCCCCTTGTTTTTAGTTTGTCACTCGGATTTGGTTTTCTCTCAATCGATTTATGACTTTGAACACCAGTTTACAGCTTGGTTTAGAAGAAATATTTAAAAGAAATATTATTTGGGTTACAATTTGATTTAGAAGAAATACCGACATAGATATCTAATACAATTAATTATCTAATTACCTACATAATTATATTATAATAGTATCGTAATTTTCACTGTTATTAAATACATCAATTATCATTATTACAAACCTAATCTTGAATTATATTCTATTTTCAGCTCACCTGGCCCCTTTGGGCCAGGTGAGCTTTTCCCATCACTTTGCGTCCGGCGTCCGGCGTCTGTCGTCGTTAACTTTAACAAAAATCTTCTCCTCTGAAACTACTGGGCCAAATTAAACCAAACTTGGCCACAATCATCGTTGGGGTATCTAGTTTACAATTTGTGTCCGATGACCCGGCCAACCAACCAAGATGGCTGCCATGGCTAAAAATAGAACATAGGCGTCAGTTTTTGGCTTATAACTCAAAAACCAAAGCATTTAGAGCAAATCTGTCAGCATAGTTCTATCTGCCCTGAAATTTTCACGATGAATCGGACAACCCGTTGTTGGGTTGCTGCCCCTAAATTGGTAATTTTAAGGAAATTTTACTGTTTTTGGTTATTATCTTGAATATTATTATAGATAGAGATAAACTTTAAACAGCAATAATGTACAACAAAGTAAGATTTACAAATAAGTCAACATGACTGAAATGGTCAATTGACCCCCCAAGGAGTTATTGTCCTTTATAGTCAATTTTTAACAATTTTCATAAAATTTGTAAATTTTTACTAACATTTTCCACTGAAACTACTGGGCCAAAATCATTATAGATAGAGATAACTGTAAGCAGCAAGAATGTTCAGTAAAGTAAGACGTACAAGCACATCACAATCATCAAACACACATTTGTCATGAATCCATCTGCTTCCTTTGTTTAATATTCACATAGACCAAGGTGAGCGACACAGGCTCTTGAGAGCCTCTAGTTTTATATGTTTTTTTTTAGAAATTTACCTGTGACGTCACTTTTATGCGTCGAGCGTACAATGCGTGTTTCGGCTGTGCTATTTTTGTGTGCTGACCTAGGTTGTTTGTTATGTGTTTGTTATGTGTTCGTTTTTATTTTGAGTTGACATGTTAATCAATTATATGTTCATTTTTATAAATTTACTGTTTGCAAAAGTATGAATTATTCTAAATACTAAGGTATGTTTTATCCAAGACAGATAACCTTAACCGCGTATTTGGCACAACTTTTTGGAATTTTTTGGATTTGTTTTCTCTCAATCGATTTATGATTTCGAACAGCGGTATACTACTGTTGACTTTATCTATGACGCTCTGATAGAAAGTGAAAAAGAAAACGAAGATTATACTTCATTCGACCAAGATCTACCAATTATCCTGCATGACCGATTTATTAAATTTACCACTGAAGGAGTGTTTGCCCTTGACTTTTGATACGTTTTCCTCATTGAATTTTTGTATTTTTTTCTTTTACTAAACTGTTATAGAAAGAAAAATTATTTACTCAAACAATGATCAACAATTTAAATATGTTCGTTCATGTGTCACAAATGGCAAATATATGTTAAACATCTATTAGCTACAATCCCGCCTTCTTTTCCTTGAATATTGCATCACCGAGTGTTGCTTATCACTGAATTTTCACAAGCAAGACCAATTCAACGAGCGCTAGTATGGAGTGCTTGACCATTCGGAGTACCCGTGTTTATCCTGGGTAAGATTGGACTCGTCTTTCTATTCTTAAGTTCCCCATCCCTCACATGTGCTGCCAGATTCTTAATTTTCTTAATTTTGTAATTATCATAAAACTTGTCTAAATCGTGCACTCTTGATAATACGAGTTAATTACTTTTCAGAAGCAAACGAGCATAAAAAAAACCAGTACAACTATCATGACACAAAATTTAAAATCGGAATAATGTAGGACATTCGCCACAGTGTTTTCAACAAATTGTATATACAATTAGAATGTTAAGAAACATCTCATATATATTCAGAAAATCGTGGCCATTTAGCTTTATGACTAGGTAGTGTGTTTTGGTAGACATATTATTGATACGGTAATGTCTTGAAAGTTTTTTTTTTATGTATTTAGTGTTAAAATTATTCGATTTTTTTCTAATGGAATTTTGTACCCCTATAGTATCACAAACCAATAAAAATAGCTGCATATAATCTGTTCAATAAATGTTTTAAGCTTTCAAAAGACTTCGGCTGTTTGAGAACGTCTTGATAAAATGACTCATATGTTTATTTATAGTTTAAAAGCATTTAGCATCAAACTTGAGATAACGGATACGGCAAATACAGTTGAGGCTACCTCATATCCTGACTTCCATCTAGAAATTGAACATTAAACTTTACCATGTTTACGACAAAAAGCAGATGATTATATCTAGACAAATGTGAACTTTCCATTTCAAAATGTTCTATGTAGCAACATTCCAGCTGTGCCTGCATGTATATTGAATCTTTAAGCTTATACGATATTCTAGGTCATGTTTGCTTTATAAGGGGTTGTTGATCACAAGGAAGCTATTAAATAAGTTTTCCAAAGTTTCAAGCAAAGAAGTTGAAATCATCCCTTCGTTAATTTTACGGACGCCATCACGAGATGTTTCGCAGATGATGAAGGATAGTTTCTTTTGTCAGAAAAACAATCCCGTCCTAGTTTACTCAAATGTGAGGTCACTAATCACTAGATTTGAATGTAAATGAACAACATGACTGGTGGCTGGGTTGGTGTTGCTCAGCATTTAGTTTGTCAGTTTACTTTCGAATTATGAGTTTGAATGTCTCTTTGGCATATTTCGCCGCTTGTAGAAGGCATTGATCTATATGTTTATTAGATTATTTTGTGATCATTATTTATTATTTGATTTGTAGTAGATGCATCTGATCACCAGAATTTAGAAGATAACTTCCATCGACTTGTCAAATTTGTTGTGCATATAGCCGGAGATGTCGCAAAAAAGTATTTTGACTCGTGCATTTGGAAAGCTGACTCATTTGAAAATTATTTAAAGAAAAATGTAGATAAAATATTACATTTACATGAACCGCATCCATGTTGTCGATGTTCATTTAAATGCTGCAAATGTGCAAAAGCTTGCTCATGTAAATGTGAATGTAAATTTATGTTAACACAAGATCAAATTTCAATATTATTTGAGCATGATAAAAACATGTTTAATCGGAAACACACAAGAGGCAAGGATGGATCAAGGCAACGTTGCACGTGTTCTTACAAAGTAAAATCGTCTGTCTCTTTGTCTGATGTGGATATTTCATTACTTTCTATTCTAATAACAAATGTTCATGGTGTGAATATTACTTTAGGTGTTGACAAAAAGTGTGAAGATATCAGGAAAGTACGAAACTATGTCTTTCACCAATCAGACTCTCAGTCAATAGTAAATCAAGAATTTGAAAACAAATGGAAAATTTTGAAAGAATCTAGTGAATTCTTTTTATATTATATAAATGATGAGCAATATAATGAGAACTTTTATAAAAACATCAATGAAATAAGAGGATCAATGATGATAGCAAGCGATAGTTTTGTTCAGCAGCAGATTTTCCAAGAATTTTGCAGAGATAAATGTGCAGAACTTCAGGTATGACCTTGTTGCATTTCAGTGTTTCCTATTTTTCATTTGTATGCACCCAAAATCACCGTTTTCATTCGTCATGTTCATTACGAAATACAAAATTAGAACAGTTTTTTTTCGCAATTTCGCACTATTACTTACAACATGAGCATGAATATTATTAAGGTATTTTTTCCATGAATCTTGTTGAAATTGTTTTGACTTCATTTGCCGTCTTTCATCTTCCAACGATGAACTGCTATATTTGCCTTGGTCAGAGCTTTCGTAAGTCCTTAATTGAGTTAATAAACCATTTATAGCACCGTTTACTGTTAGTGCTCCATGCTGTTAAAATAGAAGATTCACATGGCAAAATTTGGGGTACTTTGCATAGCGGCCATTTTACATTATCATAACGGCAGCCATTGCAATAGAATTATATATGACCCTTAAGCAAAACATGCTAATGTGTCAATTCTTATGCTGTATCAAAAAGTTGTCCTCATATATATAGGTGAATTGTTCATACTTTTAGGATTCTGTTCGTGTACAAATGGACATTGTTTACTTTGAAAACTTTCGGCCATTTTAGTTTGAAAATCGGAAGCATACATGTAGTATATTTGCTACATAAAATCGTAAAAAAATGTAGATAGGCAAGATTCAAACGGAACTGATTAGCTGTTTTGGCTCCTATAAAATCTAGTATCGTAATGTCGAGCTCTCTTGTTCAAACTAATAGAAGGTCCAATGTAATTTTGTTTTTATTTATAAACCTTTATATAAAACTTAGAGAAAATTAACCTTTACGGAGTAGAACTTCATTGCATACATGACGACCTACATTATTTTGGAGACCAATTAAGACATACTACACACTTTACACGGGTATGCAACCAAATCACGACATCAACTCTGAGATAGAGGGGGTGACAAAGATAGTAGAATATTAATTAATTACCACCAGCATGTCATATTAAAATATACATAGTCATTATTCTCAACATGATTGGATTCTTGTATTGTGCTGAAAGGAACGTTCAATTCATTCTTAAGTAATGTGTGAGGTATTTTGTACACACCAGCTTTTACAGGAACTGCTCAAATAAAAATTAAATGAAATCTAGAAATATAAATTGAATATAACAAAGCATAAATTCAGTTTTATTTCCACCAACAGCTGTGCAAGATCATAATTATCAAGCATCTTTGCATAATACTTTGAACAGTCATTAAGGGATATTCGAAACAGAAACCAATATTTACCAGAGCTAAATTCGAACTCTAAATAAGTGCACAAATCAGCACCACTATTTAAAAAAAGAGGAAACAGTACATACAAATATCAATTAACATTCAGGATAACAGATATAAGTAGAATGCATGTAAAATGAATCTGATCAAGTTATTCTTATTTTACTAAAACAATCTTATTTTTCATGAATGTGACCTACCGAATTAGACTATTTACCAGATTTGTTATCACATAAGCAACACGACGGGTGCCACTTGTGGAGTAGGATCTGCTTACCCTTCCGTAGCACCTGAAATCACCCCTAGATTTTGGTAGGGTTCGTGTTGCTTATTCTTTAGTTTTCTATGTTGTGACATGTGTACTATTGTTTGTCTGTTTGTCTTTTTCATTTTTAGCCATGGCGTTTTCGATTTACGAGTTTGACTGTCCCTCTGGTATCTTTCGTCCCTCTTTTTAAGTTATACAAATGTAAACACGCCTGTATAGTTTTCAAATAAGCAAATTCTAATATTCAGGCCAATTAAATAATCAATATTGTCAGACCTCGTCGAGTCGAACCTAGCAACATTGTTGTTGTTATTGGTTTTGGTAGGCGGCTTACTTATGTAGTAATTGCGCCTTAAATTCATATAACATAAATATTATGTATATATACTTTCAGTCTTTAATTTATTTTTAGTATTACGTTTTGGCGAGTTATAATATGAAACTTTGACGAACATGGTTGTCTGAATTACTAGGAAATATATATATGTTGAGAGACAAAAAAACACATATCACAAGGTTCATTTAATAGGAAAATGAAAAAAAGAGCAAACGATAGTCCCTAATGAAATGTACATTATTAATTGATAGGTATCATAAATGTTTTTGGAAAATTTATCTGGTTGTTCACCTTTGTGTCGTCTGTGATATACTCATATATATATAAAAAGTAAATTTAGAAACATGTAACAAAACATGTGCTAGTTAAATGCTACCAATGTAAGGACGTCTCCCTCGATTGATGTAGCAAATAAAAAATTCTTAAGAAAGGATTGGTTGTAGTTTTTCCTTTTCCATAATGGTAAGTAGCGTCAATATATAGACGAGTCTAAATTGAAAACTACGTTCAAACCTATAATTGCGTAGGATAAAAACCGCAATTTTTATACGTGTGCATGTAAAACAAATTTCGTTGTAGAAGGGTCTAAAAACAGCACAAACAACATTTTCCAAAAGACCAAAAAGTGAAAAAAAAGTATATTTGTATATATATATATAATGTCTAAAAATAGCAACAATCAACATTCAATCTATTTAAGCGTGGATCAGTTTGTGAAAATAAACTGATACAATTACTGAATTAATACATTTATACATTAAAAATTCTATTAGATTTTAAATAGAAATACGCAATATTTCGATAAACAAATTAGCTTCATCAGGCGTGTACATCTCTCAAGGTGAAATCGGATGCATGACAAAAAATATTTTTGTAGCTTAATCTATACAAGATTTGAGAAAAAGTGTAACATATTGATTGATGTTGCAAAAAATATGTTTGTACCTAAAACTACATGAAGTTAGAATAAAAGTTAAACACATATATAGATGTTCGATTAATTGTATGAATTTCTATAAATTAATTTGTATGATTTTAAAATAATTATGGTTTTGATTTGCTTTTAAATCTTGTTTCGTCTCTCTCATTGAGTCCATCAGGTTCAAGAGTTCGTAACTGGTGCATCCAAAATCTCTCCCTTTTTTGTCTTCCTTGTGTATTCCAATTTTAATTTTTCTCAATGATTTGAAAGGTGACGTTTTCAAAATCATCACCTTTCAAATCATTGAGAAAAATCAACATGAAAAAACTGTTTATTTTATTTTAATTAGTACTTTCCTTTATTAACACACAACATGAATTCGCCACTTTCAGTTAAATATTTGTCCTTTTTTTCATCTCTTTTTTATTTATATCAAATTTCTCCCATATAATTTGTAAATAACAAGGAAGAAAAGAATACACTTGTGATTTTAAGTAATTTAATATTATATTCAAATCTTTTAGAAACGTCATCAAGAAGAATTTCGCCTAACATTTTCAAGATTTGAACAGATAATCATGGATGAAGACACTCTTATTGAGAAAGCAGCTCCTGAAATTGGTTGGTAGCCTCAATAATGTAGACTTGTACTGTCGCATGGAGTTTGTTCAGCATTTTACTTTACCAAATATTTTAGTAAATTACTTGGGTCATTAGAACCAATCCTTTGTGTGTTTAGTTTACAACAGTTGTCGGATGTTTTTATTTGCCAAATCAAAAAATAAAATATATACACCAGGACTCAATATAGAACAAAGGATAACACCTATGTATTTGATATCATTTTGAAATCGGGCATGTTAGTTTTCTCGTTTAAATTGTTTTACATTGTCTTATCGGGGCTTTTTATAGATGACGATGCGGTATGGGCTTTGCTCATTGTTGAAGGCCGTACGATGACCTATAATTGTTTATGTCTGTGTCATTTTGGTCTCTTGTTGTCTCATTGGCAATCATACCACATCTTCTTTTTTGTATGAAAAGAAAATAATCAGTGAAGGGTAGAAAAAACCTCATATGTACCAGGATTGAAATGTTATATTAACGCAAGAAGCGCGTTTCGTCCTCAAAAGACCCATCAGTGATGCTCGAATACAAAAATGTTAAAAAGGGCATATTAAGTACGAAGTTATGGGCATTGAGGACAAAAAAATCCTAAAGTTTTGCCTAAGACAGCTAAGGTATACAATTGAGAAAGAAAATGGGGAATGTGTCAAAGCGACAACAACCCGACCATAGAGCAGACATCATTCGAAGGCCAACAATGGGTCTTCAATGTATCGAAAAACTCCGGAAAGGTAATCTATTCCTGAGGTAGAAAAACCTTAGTATTTTCCGAAGTTCAAAGTTTTGTTAACAGTTAATTCGTAATTATGAACATATCAATGACAACTCAAGTGAACACAAAAGCGCTGACTACTTGGCTGATGATTCCCTCGGTGAGTTAAAACTCCACCAACAGTGGCATCGACAAAGTGGTTGTAAATAAACTCATCTTAGATACCAGGATTGAACTTTTATATTTACGCCAGACGCGCGTTCCGTCTACAAAAGACTCATCAGTAACCTTCGAATATTTATTTTTTTAAAAGTCTGAATAAAGTACGAAATTAAAGAGAATTTTTTTATTCGATTTTATCAACTTTTGGGGCTCTGAATAATAGCTCTGTCAGTTACTGCGAGTACTCTCAGATCTGTACGTAGTATATTTTTGTTGTTAGGATATACAAGTACCCGGTCACGTCCACTCAGTATAGTATTTCTATTAGTATCCATCTAATGCTTTAAGCCTTTTTCAACTGATTTTTCTAGTTCGTTCTTATGTTGTAATGTTACAACACTGTCTAGGTTAGGGGAGGATTGGGATCCCACTAACATGTTTAACCCCGCAACATTCTGTACGTATGTGCCTGTCCATAGTCAGGAGCCTGTAATTCAGTGGTTGTCGTTTGTTGATGTGTTATATATTTGTTTTTCGTTTAATTTTTGTACATTATTTAGGCCGTTAGTTTTCTCGTTTGAAATGTTTTACATTTGTCATTTCGAGGCCTTTTATAGCTGACTATGCGGTATGGACTTTACTTATTGTTGAAGACCACACAGTGATCTATAGTTGTTAATTTCTGTGTCAGTTGGTCTCTTGTTGAGAGTTGTCTCATTGACAATCATACCACATCTTCTTTTTTTATATTTCAGTCTCCATCACCATTAATAAAGATTTAAGAAACACATGTGGATCCTGTTTCGTCAACGGCATGTCTATAAACATTGACACTTTGATTCTGTTATATTTTTTTCTCAATCATCATCGCTCCTTAAACTGCAAAATTTGTCAAATATAATCAGCAATATGATATGCTTGAAAGTAGACGATCAGTTCAGGGTAGAAAACGAGCAGAATCATAAGTTCACTCATTTTGCAGTGTGATTTAAGTTGTCAAATTACTGTCATTATAGTAAAAATGTCATTTTTTGATTTAAAAGCATCTGCAAAATATGAACAATAAATAATTCATTAATTTTCCGCTTTTTATTCAATTTTATCCATTTATCAACTGCAGTATATAAAGTACTTTTCAAACAAATCGCTTATATTTGATTGAGTTAAGCCTTCCAGTTGATATTTTATCGTGTGCTTTTCTATGTTGTGATGTTATACTATTGTTTCAGAAAAAGGGAGAAGGTTTGGTACCATTAAAATGTTTAATCCCGCTGCTAATGTTTGCACCTGTTATAAGTTGGGAATCTGATGAACAATAGTTGTCGTTTGTTTAAGTAATTAATACGTGTTTCTCGTTTCTCGTTTTTGTATATAGATTAGACCGTTGGTTTTCCCGTTTGAATGGTTTAACACTAGTGATTTGTGGGCCCTTTATAGCTTGTTGTTCCGTGTGAACCAAGGCTCAGTGTTGAAGAACGCACATTGACCTATAATGGTTTACTTTTATAAATTGTTATTCGAGTGGAGAGTGTCTCATTGGCACTCACACCACATCGTCCTATATCTAAGAACTGTTAATTAAGTAGTTTTTCAGCAACTGTATTTTTTTAACCATCTGTTTCACATATATCGCTCTTGATTTAATAATGGCCCAGGTCATGGGGATAATATATTCAAGTTGTGGAATTATCAAACTAATGGCTGCAGTTGCAGTAGATATGAGATAAGAGGTTGGCGATATAAATCCCTATTGATGTTGAGATTCGGTGAATAGAAATTAGGTCACAACAATTATTGATAGATTGAAATTTTTGTCCAAAGAGATGTTTACTTTGAAATCATGATTTTGACGTGAATTAAACTTGATTCCTTTTCAGAGGCATTACAAACCGTTGTTAATGAAGTAGTTATTCGAGTTTTCGGAAACAGTGACCTGAAAAAAAAAATTGAATCTAAAGATGAAGGGACAATAGATGAAGGTAAGAATATATTTTTCATTTGTGGACATTCAGATCAAGGTTGGACAATTTACTAATTCACTATGTCAATTTTGCGTTAAATCTTTTGTGAAATCGTTGGGATAGGACTTATTGCAACCAAGCGTATTTTGATAACCTACTTATTAATCCAGCAATAAAAGTTACTGATAATACATTTCACACAATTTTCTAGGGCAAGGAACAATACCAGTTCTTCTTCAAATAGCGACTAATTAGAAATGGGGCATTTGTGACTTAAAGCTTTCCTCGAAGATAAATACATTCCATCGTGTCATCTAAGTATGTCGCATGAACCCTAAATTTACAGTTACTGGAATAAATGTGTACTATAATACATTCATTATTGCTGGTTGCTTAGCGCCACCTGTATTTTAAGCTGACATTTGCACATTTATAGATTTCTGCATGTCAACATGGCGGCTCACTCTGTAGTTTTGGATAAAACGGTAAATAGTAGCCAACGAAAAAATAAAAGTGGGGTTAATAACAATAAGAATTGAAGATACTTTTTAGTTGTTATTTAACATGTTTAAGAAAAAAGATAGAAATGTAAGACTTAGATTTATTTGAAATCTGTAGCCTTATCCTACAATACGAAAGAAGCACGTCATATAATAATTCTATGTAACAAATAAGTGCACTAATACATCCCTGTTCAACGCTGAAATGTGGTTACGTAGTTTTAAGCCAGAATTTACTGACGCAAAGAAGAGGTTATGTTATGTTATATACGATGCTCTTGCTATATTTTGATTATTTTCAGATATAACTATGATTATCATAACTTCTAAAGATCTTGAGATTATAACAAACACGTTATCTCATTAATTGAAAGTGATCATCTCAATATCAGCACACCAAAAATTTTACTAACAGTTTTAACTTCGAATCAACAATAAAAGTTTTACTTTCACACAATTTTCTAGGGCAAGGAACAATACCAGTTCTTCTTCAAATGGATGTTCCTGATAACTGGGATGAGAATGAAATCACTAAAGCCTTACAAGAAATTCATTTATCACAGATGAATAAAGAAGCAGGAGTGAAAATAAAAAGCTATTCTTATAAGAACTTAAATATCATACTTGACGTATTAAAACATATTATGAATGATATACACGAATTACACCATGAAGTAATACCTTTGATATCTGGTTTTCTATCATACATAGACACAAAAGAGAAAGCTGACGTTGATTTAAAGATGATAGCGCCAGGTTAGTAATTAAAAGTTCGTTACAGCAAGTCATACCAAAATTAAAACTAAAGAGCCGGTGTCGCTCACCTTGGTTTATGTGCATATTAAGGGACACAGATAAGGGACACAGATGGATTCATGACAAAATTGTGTGTTGGTGATGGTGATGTTTGTAGATCTTACTTTACTGAACATTCTTGCTACTTACAATTGTCTCTATCTGTAATAAACTTGGCCCTTTAGATACAGAGGAAAATATTTTGTAAAAATTTACAAAAATTTACAAAATTAATATAAATTGTAAAAAAATTGGCTATAAAGGGCAATAACTCCTTAAGGGGTCAACTGACCATTTTGGTCATGTTGACTTATTTTTAAATTTTATTTTGCAGAACATTATTGCTGTTTACAGTTTATCTGTATCTATAAAAGTATTCAAGATAATAACCAAAAACGGCAAAATTTCTTTAAAAATACCAATGGGGGGGGGGGGGGGGGAGGGAGGGGGGAGGGCAGCAACCCAACAACTAGTTGTCCAATTCATCTGAATTTCAGGGCAGATAGATATTGACTTGATAAACAATTTAACCCCTTATCAATTAGCTCTAAATGCTTTGGTTTCAGAGTTATAAGCCAAAAGCTACATTTTATCCCTGTGTTCTATTTTTAGCCATTGCAGCCATCTTGATCGGTTGGCTGGGTCACCTCACACATTTTTCAAACTAGATACCCTAATACGATTTTGGCTAAGTTTGGTTACATTTGACACAGTAGTTTCAGAGTAGTTTCAAATTACCAATTCACGGGCAGCAAGACAACAACCAGTTGTCCGATTCAGATAGTTTTTGACCTGATAAACAATTGTACCCTGTCAAATTTGCTCTAAATGCTTTGGTTTCAGAGTTATAAGCCAAAATCTACATTTTACTCATATGTTCCATTTTTAGCCATGGCGACCATCTTGGTTTGTTTGCCGGGCAACTGGACACAGGTTTTAAACTAGATACCCGAGTGATGATTGTGGCTAAGTTTGGTTAAATTTGGCCAAGTAGTTTCAGAGGAGAAGATTTTTGTAAAAGTTAACGACGACGGACGCCGACGGACGACCGACGACGGACGCCGACGGACGACCGACGACGGACGCCAAGTAATGGGGAAAGCTCAATTGTTCTTTTGGGCCAGGTGAGCTAAAAAAGGTTCGAACTATGTCTTCAATCTTGCAGTGAACATATGTCATTTTATAGGCACAATTAAACTCATCATAGATACCAGGACTAAATTTTGTATATACGCCAGACGTGCGTTTCGTCTACAAAAGACTAATCAGTGACGCTCGAATTAAAAAAAAGTTAGAAAGGCCAAATAAAGTAATATGCATATGCTGATGGCTAATTATTTCCCCGAGGGTATCACCAGCCCAGTTGTCAGCACTTTTGTGTTGACTTGAGTAATCATTGATATGTTCACTATTATAAAACAACTGTTAACAAAACTTTGAATTTTTGAAGAAAAAAAAAACTAAGGCTTTTCTTCCTAAGGAATCGATTACCTTAGCCTTTTAAATATTTTTTAATTCGAGCGTCACTGATTAGTCTTTTGTAGACGAAATGCGTTAATATAAAATTTTAATCCTAGTATCTATGATGAGTTTATTTGTATAGCATAATATTGGTACAATTTAAGAAAGAAGAAAACATAGTCTTATGTACCGTTTTTCACTTCATTTTAAACACAAACAATGGTTAAAAAAGGTTCAATATGTTGATGTCATAACGTCAGATAGAAAAGTGAAGCAATGCCTCTCTGTACTAGTGGATTCATAACCGCTCTAGATAAGCTATAGAGATATGGAATTTAACTGAAGCACAACGTCTACATTTTATTTCTCACCTTTTCTGAAATTTTTGTAATTCTTACTAGTACAATAAATTCGGAATTGTTATTGATACTACAAACGCATGAGGCAAACGATTGAAATAACTGGGGGAGATATATGCTTATTTCGCTTGACTTAAGAAACAATCAACCTGGCCATCAACAGGAATATCAAAATCTCAGGAATATTAGATAATCAAATACAAATTGAAGGTTTCACAATTGGGAATTCATATCCCTTCTCATATAAGAACTTGAGTTATATAAAATAATTAAATAACCTTTCTGAAGTCATACGATTTGTCAACACTTATTTACTGCATATTTGTGAAATGTATTTTTCTCCTGATGAGATATGTTATAAAGGTTTATTTACGTTAGACTTTATCGACCAACGGAACAAATTGAAAACAGTTGTCATATTCCTAACATGGTACATGTTTATTCTTACGAAAATGGGTATATTACATAGTTGTAAAGTTAGCTTTGCCTCAAACATGTATGACGATTGTTAATAGTTTTGTTATATTAACACAGATTGAATGAGAGACCAAATCATACCTAAAAAGTTAACATGAGTAAAATTGGAACAAAACAGTGTAAACATACACCACTAACATCCAATACAACTGTATGAATTTAACAAACAGACAATAATACTTCGCACAACGTGTACAAAGACGTTAAGTAAGGTTTTTGTATTTGATATAAAATGTGACCTTGGAAAGTCTTGATTTAAATAAGTCATGGTGTTGATTGTTTTATAAATAGTTACGATTAAACCCCTGTCTTATTTTAGAGGAGCTAAAGCTTGAAATAGGACCTGCAAAGAAAACGGTTCTAAATGGAGACAGTCATACAATAGAATGTCACATATCTGGCAAGCCATCACCATTTACCATTCAATGGACAAAGAAAAAGAACGGAGAAGAAATAGTACCATTACAAGAAAAATATTCTGGGGGAACAGTTTCATGTCCGTCATTGACAATAAAATGTTTTATAATAGACGATGAAGGCATATACATATGCAAAGCAACAAACGAGGCTGGAGTTGGAATTAGTAATAAATCACAGCTTATATACATTGGTAAGTTTTCTATATTGGTTCAATATGAAACTACAGAAATGGCATAGACAATATTTGTCAGATTTGTAACAGCTCTTTTGTGTTTTTTGTTTGTTTGAAATGTTTATTTAGTTTATAAGTGATTTAGTTTTTCAACTATCGTGATTCCAGCGGTTGGGTCTTTTATAAACGAAACGTCTTTGGCCTAAGTATAAACCAGGTATCTTTCGTATCTTTCATTACAACATCGGCTTCGATACACTTGCTAGTGAACAATTTCAACTTGAAATCACAGCCAAAACAGCGAAATTTCTATGCTGTAATGAAATATCGTGATTATATTTTCTATTTATTGAATGTTAAATATGTATTAAAATAATTTGAAACCCTAGTTATTTTAATCTAAAGCCTATAGTTATGGTCGAAAACCAGATTTTCTAATATTTGGGGAATCATTGGATTCAACAGCGGTTCCACTATTAAAATACAATTTCTTGCCTCTAAAATCATTTTATTCTAAACATGCTAAACGCCTCCGGTGTATCTTGTATAAACAAAACACATATCTGTCATACTTTTTTTTTAAATTAAAGCAATGTTTTCATTAGATACATAACAGATTAGATGAGTCCTTCTACCAGGGAAAATGAGATAATTTCAAAGACGTTTTGCTGTTTTGCTAAAATGGCTGTATTTAAACAATGCTAAAATAGATGCAAACTGCTGACGGACTGTACGCAAATTAATGTTGTTCACAGTTACACAAATGTGGATCACATACTATTACATACTGCATTATAATGTGTATAAATGACTCTTTTGTTTGAAACATAATTTTTGCTACTATAGAAAAACCAATGGTCAAAGTGTCTCCTGAAAATCAGAGTGTAGTCAAAGGTACAGCTCAAACAATAAAATGTTCTGTTTCTGGAATCCCACAACCTATTTTGTTATGGATTAGAGTTAATGATGGAGAAGAAGAAATACTTAAATTATCTAAAGAAAAGTACACAGGAGGCAATGTTGATTGTCCTTCACTGACCATAATAGACTTCAATAAAAATGACGAAGGAGTATATGTCTGTAAAGCTACGAACGAGGCTGGTGAAGGAATTAGCAATGAATCTTTCCTCACTTACATCGGTAAGTTATAACTTTCAAAAGATAATGACATATTATAATAAATTACAAAGTTATGCACTTGTACACTTAGGAAGAGAAATATACCAAATGGATATTCATACAGCAAAGTCGAAAACGAACATACAACATATATAACGTAATAGCATAAAACCAAAAAAACACCCAAAAACAAAATTTGATATACAAAAAACAACATACCAAACGTAAGGTTTATTAGCACGAACCGGAGTTATTTCAGTAGTCTCGGAATTATTGATTATTTTGGTTTCGGTAGAACATACTAAGGGTATTTACAATTTGAATTCCTTTACACAAGAAGACACTTGTAGTAATAAGCCATATTGATGCCATTGTCTTTTTCATCATAAAAAAGCATGCCACTTTTAAAATGCAATTTCTTGCCTTTGTTCTAAACGCCACTTTAAAATGCAATTTCTTGGCTTTGTTCTAAACGCCCTCGGTGTATCTTGTATTAACAAGACACACATATGTCATACTATTTTTCAATTTAAGCAATGTTTTAATTAGATACATAGCATATTAGATGAATCCTTCTACCAGGGAAAATGAGATAATTGTAAAGACTTTGTGCTGTTTTGCTAAAATGCCTGTATTTTAAAATGCTAAAATAGATGCAAAATGCCGACCGACTTAAAGGAAATTACTGTTGTTCACAGTTACACAAATGTGGATCACATACTATTACATACTGCATTATAATGTGTATAAATGACTCTTTTGTTTGAAACATAATTTTTGCTACTATAGAAAAACCAATGGTCAAAGTGTCTCCTGAAAAGCAGAGTGTAGTCAAAGGTACAGCTCAAACAATAAAATGTTCTGTTTCTGGAATCCCAAAACCTATTTTGTTATGGATTAGAGTTAATGATGGAGAAGAAGAAATACTTAAATTATCTAAAGAAAAGTACACAGGAGGCAATGTTGATTGTCCTTCACTGACCATAAAGGACTTCAATAAAAATGACGAAGGAGTATATGTCTGTAAAGCTACGAACGAGGCTGGTGAAGGAATTAGCAATGAATCTTTCCTCACTTACATCGGTAAGTTATAACTTTTAAAAGATAATGATATTACAATAAATTACAAAGTTATGCACTTGTACACTTAGGAAGAGAAATATACCAAATGGATATTCATACAGCAAAGTTGAAAACGAACATACAACATATATAACGTAATAGCATAAAACCGAAAATTGCAAACGGATGACCACCAGTACACATTGTAAAAAAAAATAATTTAAAGTGTGTATTTTTAAAGCCAAAATACTGCTGAAAGATCTCAACTCACAACAGACTACATGAATGCTTTATCCTTGCTTTTTAAAAGTTATCTAGTAAATAAAAATAAATCGTTTTATACCAAAATTCGTTATATTAAAATATTCTTATTGTTCTAAACTTTATAAAAAAAATTGTCTTGATAATAAAATAAATATATCTCCTGTCTTACACATTTTGATAATGCATAAATATATTGTCCCAATTTTTTCTTCACTCTTAAAAGTTAAGAAGACACTTAAAATATCACTATTTTGAACTAAAAAAGCATATACACTTATTAAAGTAGAAATTCTAATCCAATGTACTTACCAAAAGATGTTTCCAGAAATATGTGTTAAAACATCAATAATACTAAATCCAAGAGTCATGTCATCAGAAGAATACACTGCACTATTCACAGAGAAAACAGATGGGACATAACATTTATATCACCAGGTCATATTTAAAATTGCTCAACTTTGGCTCAACTACAAAAAAAAATCAAAGTCTGAATGCTCACATTTTGCTCAACTATATGAAAACCAAAGATCAATTGCTCAACTTTTCCTCAACTTAATGATCAGCTTCAGTTGAGGGCCTGTTGAGTGACATCTATCAAACATACAGTGCTTGGCCAGGTTTTAGTTGAGCCAAGATGATCAACACCTAGCCCTCAACTATTTCGCTTAAAACAGCTAGCCCTCAACTATTTCGCTTAGAACAGCTAGCCCTCAACTGTCCGCCACATGACCATCAATTTTTTTTTCTGTAGGGGGATGCTGAATAGAAATCAATTTAGTTATTTAAAATATGTTTATAGTTTGGTTTAGGAAACAATAAATAATTGGTTTTTTTTCATGAATTAATATTTGAATGTTTCACTTTGGAAATTACTGAAGTGAATATTAAATGTTTTAATTATAACCAAATTTTTTTTTCTATTTTTCCTCTTTGAGCAACAAAATCTCCTTTCAATACAAAACATGTTTTGCTTGAAAAATTCTGTCCATTTCTAACAAATGGACTTTTAGAATAAAATTGTGATGTTCTTTAAATTTATTTTTATATTTTCAATTTTCCACAGAGAGTATCAAACCTCAGTCATGTCAATTGTATCTCTTTTGATGGTCAGTATATTTTTTAAACTTTAAAAAGAGAATATTCATCCTTCACTATTTTGGCATATATATATATATATATTTTGTTTGTGATTCACTGCATCAGACACATACATCTTGAGTCTAGTGTCAGTCTCTTCATGTTAACATGGTGCTAAACTTGAAACACAATCAAGTGGTGGATAACACTGAACATCCTGAGCATTTGTTATTACAACTACCTTTTCCTCAAAATTTTATTGAGCAAGCTGCTGTGAATGAAAATTAAAAAGTTCTTCCCTATTGTCGTCATCTCTCAGAAATTTTGCCAATTTTGAGGAATTTATTTTAACCCTGGATTCGTGTGTGTATTCCCTTCTCCCTAAATGTAGCTCTTGCTTCTTGTAGCAGCCTTCAAACTAACAGTATTGTCTATGTACGAATCTGAGACTACATCCACTGTTGTTACAGTCTCAAGGTGTTTCCTAACGAGTTTGCTGATCAATTATTATGTCCTTACTTTAATAAAATACCTTGAAACTGTAACAAGAGTAAATGAAATCTTGAATGAGTATCGTATTGTAGAAACAAATGCTCAGGATGTTCAGTGTTATCCACCATGTGATGTATTTCAAGTTTAGCACTAAGTTCACATTAAGCATTTAAGAGGCTGACACAAAAATCATGGTACATGTGTCTGATGCAGTGAAACACGAACTTAAACGAGTCATGATTCGAACAGTCGCTACTGATTATGTTCTCATTACTGTTCCGCTATTCCGTGACAAAGGGTAGACGAACTATGCATTGTGTTAGGAAAGGCAAAAATCTTTGGATTAATATTTATCAATGGCCTTTCAAATGCACTAGGCAATGAGTGATTAACACACTTATTGCGATCCATGCCTTTACCGGTTGGGATACGGTTCTCTATTTGCTTGAGAAGGAAAAAGACTGTTTAGGAGACATTGATGGTATTTGAAGATGTGACTCTAACATAAAGAATGATGATTGGTCAGCCTAAATCACCGGGGTTTTAGTGTAAGATCGCACAAGCTTATCAGATTGGGCTAACATGGTTAACGAAGCAAGAAAATAACTATTTGCGCACAGGGGAAGGCTAATTGAGGCTGTTCCCTCATCTTGGTCTAGTTTTTACCCATATGTAAACGTGTAATAAACTCAGGCGGGTGGTTAGTGTGACGAGCTTGGGATTGGCTCTTATGCTACCCAGTTCAGGCACTAATGGATGGCGAAGGGACAAAGAGGATCCCTTTTAAAATATATATATATATATATATATACTGGCAAGTAAAATATATACTGGCAAGTAAAATAACTAGCTTACAAAGCCATATTGTATTATCTTATATCAAACAATCAAATATTGCACAATATTAAAAATAAAAATAGGTATCAGGTGCATGAAAATTTGTACCATTTATATAACTACTAGCACCTATTGGATACTTGCATTAAATATTACTGAATATGGTTTTTGATTTTTTTTATAATTTTTGGTGGGGACTGACAATATCTTCTTGACTTTGTACAAATTTGTGTTGGACAGTGTATAAATAAGAAATATGAGGCTGCTAAGACAAAAACAAAAACTTTATGTAAAATTGTTACCATAAAACTCTACTACTAACAGGGTATAAAATTTCTTGGGTATTAGTTTTCTACAGGAAGCCCTATAAAGTTGTAGATTTGGGCAAACATTTCAAATACTGTAAACCAACTTATTTTTAAAGATACTTTATTACGGGTTCAGTCCTTTCTGGCCTATTTGGAGAGTTTCAAATTTACTTCATCATGTTCATGTTCATGTAGTTAAAAAAAGAAAGATACAAATTTTACATGTTTGTGATGATGTTTTACTCGCATTATTTTTCTGATCGCTGAAATTAAATTGTTCGCAAAATTAGATGGTTTACAGTATTGACAACATGAATGCCAACAAATAACATGATTTTAATGAGTCTAAACTACACTATTGTCAAAGTTAGAAGTTAAAAATAATTTCATTTTGATTGTCAATAAACAGGTGAATAATTACTGAAATATTTGTTCCCTATTGTAATTTTGAAACAAAGTTAACCAGGTAAGCAATAACAAATGTTTGAAACAATTTTGAGGAAACCATGGAGGGCATCTAGGAACAAATAATAAAGAAAGTACATCGGGGGAAATGCTGATGTTCCTTCACTGACTATAATATACTTCAATCAAGAAGATGGATAGTCCGGCGGCTACAAGCATATTTCAGACGAATTGTGCACTTCGTGCTACAAGCATGAAATTTGGCATAGACCTTCCTCAACTCTATGATTTCTGATAGGGAGGTATTTGAAAAAAAATGTCTCACTTCCGGTAAAATTCAAAATGGCGGACATCATACTTAAATCAGCCCAATATTGAAGACTAGTATGTGAACAGATGTTATTATCATGGTACTATCATAAAATTTAGTTCAAACCTTTGTTTTATACTACTTTTGATATATTATATAGATTAGATGTCTTTAACAACCCTTCGTCCGGTAAAATCTATCATGGCGGACATTGTACTAACATAAGCTTATATTTTAGGGTGGGTAATTGAAGTGTGTTTTAACGTATTGCTACTATCATTACATTGTGTGCAGGAACCTTTATTCAGTGCTTCTCATAGATACAATGTATAAGACGTATATCTTTAAAATCCTTACTTCCGGTAATATCTAAATATGGCGGACATAGAAAAATCGATTTATGATTTAAATATTCAACTTTTTTCAACATGTAAAGAAAATGTTGTTTTTGTGCTGGTTATTAAACTTTTGACTTTTCCCCAAAACCACTAATTATATTTTGTTTTAAATGTTTAAATACAACGTTGACACTTCTGGAAAAAAAATATAGCGTAAATGTCAAAGGTAATCCTCATTCCATATCTTCGATGTTGAGATTAGAATAGATTGAATAAAACAAAATAAAATGACTAAATTACTTAAACATTTTTAAAATAACTACTATTTGGCCAAAAATACATGTTTATTCACGGTCACCACCACATGCACACAAGGCAGTGCACGGGGTAACCGATTTCCCCCACAAACAACGACCCCGGCAATCTTTCTTACATCCAGAATGTACAAACTTCTAACAAAATGATGAGGCCTCAGAAAGAATTTTTTAAAAGAAATCCTCTTTGTCCCTTCGCCATCCATTAGTGCCTGAACTGGGTAGCATAAGAGCCAATCCCAAGCTCATCACACTAACCACCCGCCTGAGTTTATTACACGTTTACATATGGGTAAAAACTAGACCAAGATGAGGGAACAGCCTCAATCAGCCTTCCCCTGTGGGCAAATAGTTATTTTCTTGCTTCGTTAACCATGTTAGCCCAATCTGATAAGCTTGTGCGATCTTACACTAAAACCCCGGTGATTTAGGCTGACCAATCATCATTCTTTATGTTAGAGTCACATCTTCAAATACCATCAATGTCTCCCAAACAGTCTTTTTCCTTCTCAAGCAAATAGAGAACCGTACCCCAACCGGTAAAGGCATGGATCGCAATAAGTGTGTTAATCACTCATTGCCTAGTGCATTTGAAAGGCCATTGGTAAATATTAATCCAAAGATTTTTGTCTTTCCTAACACAATGCATAGTTCGTCTACCCTTTGTTACGGAATAGCGGAACAGTAATGAGAACATAATCAGTAACGACTGTTCGAATCATGACTCGTTTAAGTTCGTGTTTCACTGCATCAGACACATGTACCATGATTTTTGTGTCAGCCTCTTAAATGCTTAATGTGAACTTAGTGCTAAACTTGAAATACATCACATGGTGGATAACACTGAACATCCTGAGCATTTGTTGCTACAATACGATACTCATTCTAGATTTCATTTACTCTTGTTACAGTTTCAAGGTATTTTATTAAAGTAAGGACATAATAATTGATCAGCAAACTCGTTAGGAAACACCTTGAGACTGTAACAACAGTGGATGTAGTCTCAGATTCGTACATAGACAATACTGTTAGTTTGAAGGCTGCTACAAGAAGCAAGAGCTACATTTAGGGAGAAGGGAATACACACACGAATCCAGGGTCAAAATAAATTCCTTAAAATTTGCAAAATTTCTGAGAGATGACGACAATAGGGAAGAACTTTTTAATTTTCATTCACAGCAGCTTGCTCAATAAAATTTTGAGGAAAAGGTAGTTGTAATAACAAATGCTCAGGATGTTCAGTGTTATCCACCACTTGATTGTGTTTCAAGTTTAGCACCATGTTAACATGAAGAGACTGACACTAGAATCAAGATGTATGTGTCTGATGCAGTGAATCACAAACTTAATTGAGTCATAACTCGAAAGTCGATAATGATGTCATTGCTGATTCGCTATTCCGTGTCATATTGGTTTGCATTTGAAAGTGGGAAAAGCTTTAGATATATATCTATCCACGACCTTTCAAATGCACTAGGCATTGAGAGTTTACACGTTTTCTGGAAAAGGAACTGCGTTGGTAGCATGGATGAAGAAGTGACTTTGACATTGACTTGACCAGCAAACATCACCAGATATGGATTTGCTAATGTCATTGATAAAACGATACGTGGTTTTGTTGTAAGATAAAAAAAACTTATCAGATGGGGTTAACAAAGCATAAAAACATGTGTTTTTGGAAGAGGAAAGATTTATTTGGTCTATTCCCAGGACTAGTTTTTTTCAGCATGTAAAGCGTGCAATATACCATGGCTTATTGTGATCCATGCCTTTACCGGTTGTGATACGGTTCTCTGTTTGCTTGAAAAGGAAAAAGACTGCATGGAAGACATTGATGGCATTTTTAGATGTGACTTTATCATAAAGAAAGATGATTAGCCTAAATCACCGGGGTTTTACTGTAAGATCGCACAAACTTATCAGATTGGGCTAATTAGTTATTCAAGGTACCAGGATTATAATTAAGTACGCCAGACGCGCGTTTCGTCTACATAAGACTCATCAGTGACGCTCATATCACAATATTTATAAAGCCAAATAAGTACAAAGTTGAAGAGCATTGAGGATCCAAAATTCCCCAAAAAATATGGCAAATACGGTTAGGTAATCTATGCCTGGGATAAGAAAATCCTTAGTTTTTTTTTAAATTCAAAATTTATATAACATGGTTAACGAAGCAAGAAAATAACTATTTGCACACAGGGGAAGGCTAATTGAGGCTGTTCCCTCAACTTGATCTAGTGCAATAAACTCAGGCGGTGTTTAGGGGGACGAACATGGACTTGGCTCTTATGCTACCCAGTTCAGGCGCTAATGGATGGCGAAGGGACAAAGAGGATCCCTTTTAAAAAAACTCTTTCTGAGGCCTCATCATTTGTTTAGAAGTTTGTACTTTCTGGATGTAAGAAAGGATGCCGCTGTTGTTGTTTATGGGGAAAATCGGGTACCCCGTGCACTGCCTTGTATGCATGTAATGGTGACCGTGAATAAACATATATTTTTGGGCAAACAGTTGTAATTTTAAAATTGCTTCAGTAATTTAGTGTTTTAATCAATCTATCCAAAACTCGACATCGAAGATATGGATTGAGGACTTACCTTTGAAATTTACCGGAAGTGTAAATTTTGTATTTTAACATTTATAACAGTATAGAATTAGTGATTTTGGGGATAGCTTAAAGCCAAAAGTTTAATGACCAGCACAAAAACAACATTTTCTTTACATGTTGAAAAAAAGTTGAATATTTAAATAATAAATTGACTTTTCTATGCCCGCTTTTTTTATATTACCGGAAGTAATGGTTTTAAAGATGTACGTCTTATACATTGTATCCATGAACAGCACTAAAGAAAGGTTCCTGCCCCATGTAATGATAGTAGCAATACGTTAAAACACACTTCAATTACCCTCCTTAAAAGATAAGCTTATTTTAGTACAATGTCAGCCATGTTGGTTTTTACCGGAAAAAGGGTTAGGCATCTAATCTATGTGATATATCCAAAAGTAGTATAAAACAAAGGTTTGAAGTAAATATTATGATAGTAGCATGATAATAACACCTGTTCACATAAAAGCCTTCGATATTGGGCTGATTTAAGTATGATGTCCGCCATTTTGAATTTTACCGGAAGTGAGACATTTTTTTCAAATGCCTCCCTATCTGAAATCAAAGAGTAATAGTTGAGGAAGGTTTATGCCAAATTTCATGCTTGTAGCAGGATGTGCACATTTTTTCACAAAACCGCCGTACTAGAAGCAATATATGTCTGTAAAGCTACAAACGAAGCTGGAGAAGCATTGAGCAGTTCATCACACCTTACTTACATCGGTAAGCAATACTCATTCACAGGTAGAGCATAATTCAAATTCGTGCATTTTATGACTGACACGACTGTTGCAGTACATTTATTATATATCTAAAAATATTATATAGCACAATGTTAAAAAAATTAATCACGTAGTATAAGATTTCGTAAATTTCAAACGATCTGTCTATCTGTGTCATATCCTTAATGCGCCTCCATTTGAGAAACTAACAAGAGGCTGTCAGAGAGACAGCAAACCGGATTTTCATACCAAGGTCAAATCCTGAACAGTAGAGCAAGTATGGACACAGCATTTAAGCTTAAAACAGGTCAGCATTTTGATTGTGATTGAATATTTGAAACAGCATGGGTTTGTGACACAAAATAAATGTGTTCAAAGAACTGAAAATTTGAAATTAAACATTTACCTATTATGGTCCAATATCCAAATTCTAAATACATTGTTAGAAGCAGCATACCAAAGAACCCAAATATTTCAATTTTTTGATGAAATACTTCTAAGTTGAACCATTTCTGCTCAAATGGAAATAAATCACACTTTATTCCAAGAACCAATAATGTAAATCTGAAATTAAATATGATTTCACCATAGACTTTTAAATTAGATTACGACTTAAAGAGATATGATGTTATATTTAATTCTAAATTATAATCAAATATAAATACATTGTAATAGTTTTCTAATAAATCTGTCACTTCAATTATAATTGGGTAATTGCATTGAAAATGAGCAGATGTGTGTTATCTTATCACTTACTGTAGAAATCAAACTTTATACAGTTGATGGTGGCCAATATGTTTTCTTTCATTTGTAACATACTAATATAGATATGCACCTTTTTAACTTATGAATTTGATCTAACGAATTTTCATATCTAGAACCCCAACCAGTATCAAGTAAACATTGAAATTAACAGACACAACAAAACAATAATATACATATATCACTCAGAAAATGAGTTTTTACAGAATAACAAACACACCATCAAATTAAAAACAAACTGTTCACAGAACAATTGAAGGTCTTTCCACCAGTAAGGATCTATTTTGATAAGAAATATTAAAATTTGGTTTTAAATGTCAATTTCAGAGTCAAATGACAGCTTAGTGTACGCTGATTCCAAAAATATATGGTTTCTATACAAAAAGATATAAATAAGGGAGATAATATTTTACTTCCGTTTTGAAAAAGTCAATTTTGGTATTGTTTGATAGTTTACTTGACACTGATTTCAAAAATATATGGTTCTATATACTTTTACATTAATCTTATACAAAAAATAGCTACGTCCGGTTTACAAAAGGTCACTTCCGGTTGGCTTTTTCAAGTTCAAATGGCTTGCAACCTTATAAAAAAAAATTCCAATGGCTTTATCATGCATACATATGAAGTAAAAGCAAAGGTCAAAATTTAGAACGTTAAATTTACCTATGACCTTGGTCTCAATTTCAATGTCCTAAACCAAGGACCTCAAGTCAAAAGACCCTATATGAGAAATGAGTTGTATCACAATACGTGTAATTTTAAATATAATAAGGGAGGAAACTCCCATTAAATGTCTCCGTACACTTTCAACTCAAATTTACCAGTTAGGTCATATCGCATCTAACAATTCTGTAAAATATTTTGTCGATATCTTATAGGATTTCTGAAGATTAGTGATAACAAACCAAAATCAAAATTTTGAACACGACCTTAACCTTTGACCTTGACCTCATTTTTATTCTATCAAATAAAAAAGGGGAAATAACTCTCATATGGAATCTCTATACGGCTTTGGTCAAAATAAAACAGAACATCCTGAGGATATAACGAGCAATTTGGAAAAATAAATTTGTCGGTTTCTTATACGGTTGCGTAGTCTCAGAGATAACAAGAAAAACAGTGTTCCGTGAATTTACTCTTACGTGGAAAATTTTTCGGTTACGAAATAGTAGTTACAAAAGCTTACAAAATGTACGATATCATATTCCAAATATCTAAGCGACATATTGCGAAACATCTATACAGCGAAGGAAAGCAATTAGGCAGAAGAAAAAAAAAATAAGTAATCAGAACAAAATCAATAGGTCTTTCCACGGAAAAGTGGAAAGACCTAATAGTCAGAAGAAAACCACGGAAAAGTGGAAACATCTAATTATTAGTAATGTAATTAACTTCAAAATGTCTATTACATCTACTACAGCTTGTAATCTTCACCAATTAGGAAATAGAAAATTTTCAAACAAATCTGTCACTCCAATTATAATTGTGAGATAAGACATTTGCCATTATTATACTTAACCTTAGTCATAAAATGACAAGAGAAAAATATTTAAAAATACCACTTTTGAATATCAAAAATGGCGTAACTAAACTAGAGGCTATAAAGAGCCTGTGTCGCTCACCTTGGTATGTGAATACAAAACAAAGTAGGCAGATGGATTCATGACGAAATTGTGTGTTGGTGATGGTGATGTGTTTGTACATCTTACTTTACTGAACATTCTTGCTGCTTACAATTATCTCTATCTATAATGAACTTTGACCAGTAGTTTCAGTGGAAAATGTTAGTAAATTGTTAAAAATTGACTATAAAGGACAAAAACTCCTTAGGGGGTCAATTGACCATTTCGGTCATGTTGACTTATTTGTAAATCTTACTTTGCTGAACATAATTGCTGTTTACAGTTTATCTCTATCTATAATAATATTCTAGATAACCAAAAACAGCAAAATTTCCTTAAAATTACCAATTAAGGGGCAGCAACCCAACAACGGGTTGTCCGATCCATATAAAAATTTCAGGGCAGATAGATCTAGACCTGTTTAACAATTAAACACCATGTCAGATTTGCCCTAAATGCTTTGGTTTTTGAGTTATAAGCCAAAAACTGCATTTTACCCCTATGTTCTATTTTTAGCCATGGCGGCCATCTTGATTGGTTGGACAGGTCACCGGACACATTTTGTAAACTAAAAACCCCAAAGATGATTGTGGCCAAGTTTGGTTTAATTTGGCCCAGTAGTTTCAGAGGAGAAGATTTTTGTAAAAGTTAACGACGACGACGACGGACGCCGGACGCAAAGTGGTGGGAAAAGCTCACTTGGCCCTTCGGACCAGGTGAGCTAAAAAGGAGAAATACTAAAATCTTGAAAATTGAACTAGACCTTCATTTTTGTCACAGTAATCAACATCATCAAATTTGAAAAGTTGAAAAAAAAGGCAAAGTGTTTTCATGTTATGGTGGTGAAACTATTTGGTAGCCGCCAACCAACCCGCCCGCCCCCTACCCCCGCCCGTCCGTTCGCCCTACAGCCTCAAGTTAATAACCGATATTTACTTCGAAAATCCGGTAAATAAAAAAGAAAAAGAGTGGATGCAATGATGTTGGACATGGTTGTATCTTTGGTAATTGATTGCAGAAAAAAGCGCAACAAAATTTTAAAAACTTCGGAGTTCGTAACTGTTTGTAAAAATAAGTAACTTTTCCAGTTTAGAAAATATGAATCATCCTTTTTATCCCCAAAATTTTACAACCTGTGTGAAAATATCTCAGCTTCAAAATGAGCCATAATACATATCAGTTTTAAGATATGAACAGATGAACTGAAGAAAAGACACCCATTATAGTCTACATGAAACGAATTGCGCACCATGACCCATCTGTGAGAAGATTTAAACTAAAGAAACCAAATTAGAAAATATCTTAGTATCATATGCATATTCACGAGAAGACGTCCAATGATTATATCTTACTTTAGTTTAGCTTTTAGTCACTATTTAACTGTTGCATCCCGAGATTACCGTATAGTGGGCTATTTTCGCGGGTGTAACATTTCTTTTCATTTAAAATATGGTGTAAGAAATATTTTGGCGGTTATTATTTTGGTGGATTTGAAACTGTTATCAGTACCTTTGCATAAACACTTATACCCCGCGAAAATAACCCGCTATACGGTATTATATCTCACAAAATAAATGGTCGAAGCGCCACTGATGTAGACAAAACAAGTGTTCGTTATCAATCATGGCATTTTTATTTTCTTTTGTTTAATTGTTTGACTTTTTGCCATGTAGAGGTCGTAGGTCCAGTCCTATGCAGTTAGGACAAAATATGGCTTTAAATCAATTTTTATCTAGCACATGAATTTAATAAATAGCGTCAAACAAATAACTTATCAAATTGAATAAGTATCCTAGAACACGAATATGCTGAATACATTTCTATACTTCAATCCCTGTGAAAAACAAATTAGAGAAAGTTTAAGGTCGTCATAGTTATCAAAGGTACCAGGTTTATAATTTGATACACCAGACGCGAGTTTCGTCTACATAAGATTCACCAGTGACGCTCAGATCAAAATAGTTAGAAAACCGAACAAGTATAAAGTTGAAGAGCATTGAGGTCCCAAAGTCCAAAACGTTGTGCCAAATACGGCTAAGGTTATCTATATATTGTGACAGATATTTGACATACAAATTTTCATGTCCAGTTTTTAGTTCAAGTAAACTTCACGTTGGTCAAACTAACTTTCTTTGGTCAAATAACTTTCTGATAGAACAAATATTACTTAAATCTTTGTTTGAAAGTAAAAGATGAACAAACAAGTCATAAACTTAGGACAATGGTTGACATGGTCAACTTACGTCAATAATTTAACTTTGATAAACTATAGGGCACAAACTAGTACCAAAGTCATTAAGTGATTGCTATATAAGTAGAAATTCTGCTTTGAGACGTCAAAGTTTGAATTTTGAAACTTATAGGTAAGTCATGATTTTAAAAGTATTAAGATTTAAAGTAAAATATTTTAAATAAGTTTAACTAAAATAAAGATAATAAATAGTAATCATAAATGAAGTTTATTCAAAATATTTATTGTTTTCTGTTAGGGAAATAATTGAAAATATTTGTTTTACTTTATTGTTGTTTGTAACTGTTTTGTATTATTTTTGTTTTTATTTATTTTATTAAAAAGTTTGAATTTTGAAACTTATAGGTGTCAGTCGATCCCGGCCTGCCTCTACATCGGCAACAACGCCCGGCCTGCCTTTACAGCGGCAGCAATGCCAAACACCATCTTAGGCATTGTTCCCAGCTAGTTTCCCTACCAAGATTGTCTACGACTAGTTCCCCCACAAAATGTAAGATTCCAGACTCAGCTCTCACAGATGTAGTTCGTCTGTCGAGAGGCCGAGAGAAAAGAGCAACAAGCAGAACAAACGACAGTACAGAAATAACACCTTCTTTTTCTTACAATATTTGGTGGAGGCCCGTTAATAAAAGCTGACATGAAAAATCAACATCCAGACCTTTACAGCATGCCAGAAACTAAGACAGTATTTCGACAATTCGAACCGGAATATTTACAGTTGAACATTATTTTTGTACCGTTCGGACTATTTAATTCTATATATTTCCAGTAAATGATTTATTTGTGAATAATCAGAATACACCATTGAACAATGACACAAGCTGAATATCAAAGAACTGTTACATATTATTATAAAAGAAGAACTTTTATCAACATCAGTGACATTAATATTAAAATTATATTGTTGTGTATTTTCATTGTAAACATATATTTTCATGAAACTGTGAGTACATCAAAAGCTTATTTCTAAAATCTAAATTTTTAATTTAAAATTTTCAGCTATGAAACAAAATGTTCATTTTCATTTCACAAATCGTATTGCGTTTCATGTCTTAAAATTTTAAGGACAACTTTTCTAAAAGACTGTCTAAATAAGTTTTAAAATTATGTTTTTCATAAAGTGTTGTAAAATTTTATTCATTTAAATCATCCATTGAATAACTTTTTTAGAATGATGTTAATTAGAACTGAATGTTTGTATTTCAAACGCATGTCAATATTAATATTTGCAATCAGTCGTCTTTAAGATTAGGTTCACTTTATTAAGGGTTACATAATGTAAATATCCTTGTTTGTGAATTACCTATTAGGAACAAGTTAGTAAAATTCTTGTTGCCTTTTACTGTACATTTTGGAAAATCTAATACCGGTACAGAGTTATAATAATTCAATATATACATATATAGGCAAGTATAATGCTCAGGCTACCTGAATAGCAGGGACGCCACAATTAATAGATATAATGGGTTACCTCACAAGAAGGAACGCCATACAAAATATGCGCATGGGTCACCTCAGGAGCAGGGACGCCACAATCAATTGACAAAATGGGTTACCTCAAGAGTAGGAACGCCATCAAAATGATAAGACAGTAACTTAGAGACTGATAAAAGCAAAATCAAATTCTGTTTAAGATTTATTCAAGTTTTTCATATTTCATATATTTTTGCAACATTTTGTTTAAACACTTTGCATATATTTCTAATAACATTTCATCAACTGTAAAGATAAACGTTCATTTGTAAGCATGTGAATAACAAACTTTAAAGAACAATGATTTATAATTAATACTTAATAGTATTTTATCATCATAACATCAATTAAATTATAAAACAAATAAAAGATAAAAACACCAATTAAATAGTATGATTAAGGAATCTAAATAATGAAAAAAAAAGAAAGAAAGAAAAAAAAAAAAAAAAAATATTAAAATTAAGTTCAAGTTTTTTCCCCCGCTTAAAATCAAAAAGTAAATGCTGTATGTTTATGCATCCATTGGTTTTTTCATCACTCAATTGTTTGTCTTCTATATTGTTTTGAGATTTAAATATGGATATTGATTATTTACTTACACTAATAATTAAAAGTTATAAATCCATTTTCAAATTAATATAGTAAACATAAAAATACACAATTTCTTTAAAATTTTCTTTATTATTTATTTTATTTTGGAGTCCAAAATTTCTAAGGAGAGTGATGTATTGTGACAGATATTTGACATACAAATTTTCATGTCCAGTTTTTAGTTCAAGTAAACTTCACGTTGGTCAAACTAACTTTCTTTGGTCAAATAACTTTCTGATAGAACAAATATTACTTAAATCTTTGTTTGAAAGTAAAAGATGAACAAACAAGTCATAAACTTAGGACAATGGTTGACATGGTCAACTTACGTCAATAATTTAACTTTGATAAACTATAGGGCACAAACTAGTACCAAAGTCATTAAGTGATTGCTATATAAGTAGAAATTCTGCTTTGAGACGTCAAAGTTTGAATTTTGAAACTTATAGGTAAGTCATGATTTTAAAAGTATTAAGATTTAAAGTAAAATATTTTAAATAAGTTTAACTAAAATAAAGATAATAAATAGTAATCATAAATGAAGTTTATTCAAAATATTTATTGTTTTCTGTTAGGGAAATAATTGAAAATATTTGTTTTACTTTATTGTTGTTTGTAACTGTTTTGTATTATTTTTGTTTTTATTTATTTTATTAAAAAGTTTGAATTTTGAAACTTATAGGTGTCAGTCGATCCCGGCCTGCCTCTACATCGGCAACAACGCCCGGCCTGCCTTTACAGCGGCAGCAATGCCAAACACCATCTTAGGCATTGTTCCCAGCTAGTTTCCCCACTAAGATGTTCCCAGCTAGTTTTCCCCATCATGGAAAGATTCCAAGACCAACCTTCACAGAGTCATTTGTCTGTTGAGAGTTTGGGTCTTTAAAGAACAACTAACTATGCAGACCAACATACTACATAACATCAATAATACGAATTCCAAAAACTAATTTTGTTACAATATTATGCCCGGGTCCTCCACCACATATTGTATCAAAATTATTTGTGCTCACCAAATATTATAAAAAAATTATTATTCATGGTATTCGTATTGCCCGGGTCCTCCACCAAATATTGTAACAAAATTAGTTTTTGGAATTCGTATTATTGATGTTATGTAGTATGTTGGTCTGCATAGTTAGTTGTTCTTTAAAGACCCAAACTCTCAACAGACAAATGACTCTGTGAAGGTTGGTCTTGGAATCTTTCCATGATGGGGAAAACTAGCTGGGAACATCTTAGTGGGGAAACTAGCTGGGAACAATGCCTAAGATGGTGTTTGGCATTGCTGCCGCTGTAAAGGCAGGCCGGGCGTTGTTGCCGATGTAGAGGCAGGCCGGGATCGACTGACACCTATAAGTTTCAAAATTCAAACTTTTTAATAAAATAAATAAAAACAAAAATAATACAAAACAGTTACAAACAACAATAAAGTAAAACAAATATTTTCAATTATTTCCCTAACAGAAAACAATAAATATTTTGAATAAACTTCATTTATGATTACTATTTATTATCTTTATTTTAGTTAAACTTATTTAAAATATTTTACTTTAAATCTTAATACTTTTAAAATCATGACTTACCTATAAGTTTCAAAATTCAAACTTTGACGTCTCAAAGCAGAATTTCTACTTATATAGCAATCACTTAATGACTTTGGTACTAGTTTGTGCCCTATAGTTTATCAAAGTTAAATTATTGACGTAAGTTGACCATGTCAACCATTGTCCTAAGTTTATGACTTGTTTGTTCATCTTTTACTTTCAAACAAAGATTTAAGTAATATTTGTTCTATCAGAAAGTTATTTGACCAAAGAAAGTTAGTTTGACCAACGTGAAGTTTACTTGAACTAAAAACTGGACATGAAAATTTGTATGTCAAATATCTGTCACAATATATACCTGGAATAAGAAAATCCTTAGTTTTTTTTTAATAATTCATACTTTAGCAAACAGTAAAACTATTAGATGAGCATTTTGTTGATATTCTTGTCAACACCGAAGTGCTGACATCTGGGCTGGTGATACCGTCGGGGACGAAACGTCCACCATTAGTGATCTCGACCCAATGGTATAAATACTAAGTAGTTTTCAAAGGTACCAGGATTATAAATTAAGACGCCAGACGTGCGTTTCGTCTACATAAGACTCATCAGTTATGCATAGAACATGTAGAAAGAGTAAACACAAAATAGATATGGTACAACATGCAATTTCTTGCAAATTTATTAGGCAATAGCTGCTCAAGTGATAAATTGAATACCTCTCATTTCAGAAAATGTACCAGCCACAGAGGAAGCATTCGCCCTAGCTGAAACACCAGTCAAATACAACTTTCCTGTTTCTGTCACTTTACGTCAACAGTTACAGGTTACAATGTCGGGTAATGAATCAAGCATTATGGACTGTATCAAAATAGGCAATAAATTGGTATTCGCCGACTATAATGGTAGCCAACTTATCACTTGTAATGCAGATGGTACGGATGAACATAACATACCTCTGGATCGCAAACCGTGGCATATTACAGAGATCGACAGTGACACTGTGGCAGTATCCTGTATAGGCAGAACCATAAAATTGATAAATATATATACAGATAAGGTCATCAAATCAATCAAAACCCGTAAACACTGTCATGCAATATCATATGATGATAATATCCTGTACGTTGTTATCGGTGACGGAATAGTCCGTGTGATGGATCTGGAAGGTACAATAATACGTTCTTTTATACCTTCAATTTCACAACGTATTGTCGACATAACCGTTAAAGGGGACATATTGGTCTGCATATACGAAACTTCAATATACCGCTGCTCGGTAGATGGCACAATATTGTGGAAGTTTGATAATGAAAAGTGTCAATGTTTAAACAGCGTGACAACAGATGAGAAGGACAATATATATGTAACTGATTTTAATTCAAACACTGTATTTGTTGTATCTAGTGATGGCAAACATTACGACGAACTTTTTATTTATGCAGTTGGCCTGAATAGGACGAGTGTAATTCATTTTGACAGAAACGAAAATGTTCTACTTGTTTGTAAAAATGAACAGTATGAAGGCGGAAAAGCCTTCCTTTTTGACATAAAAAAAACAATATAACATACAAAAACATGACTTCTTCAACTCAATGAATTTGTTCGGATTCGGAAATGTTTGTATATGCAGTTGTTAAAAGTTAATCATATTTTATTTTTGTGTGCTTTGCTACGTATCTTTCTTAATTGACTGTCATTTATATTTACAGAATTACAAATATTCATATCTTGTCTGATCTGTTTGTAATGGTTTAGGGTAAATATAAAACATGTTCAACTAAATGTTGGGACAATTAAATGTATTCAGGTCATGCGTTTGTACTCAATAATCACTTGTCTTAGAATTAAAACATTATATATGGATGTGTAATTTGCAAATTAAAACGGAAGAAAGTAAAACTAACTGCATGGTGTTGTTAGGTTCTATATCCTTAATTTATTTCACTTATCTACTTATACTAGTAAGTCCATATATCCTGCGCCTTTTATCCAGTTCCACGTGACTTTTGTATCAATCGTTATTTTTTTTCTCAAAGAAATTGTAACAAAAAAAATGTGAAGTAGTCCTTTGTCACGCTTGGTCACACAAATATGTTTCTCTCGTTTAATTGTTCGTATATTCACAGCATTGACATGTATCATTAGCCAAAGTCTTGTTTTAATTTACAGTTCTATTTCTTTATTATAGTAAATTGAATATGAAATCTGAAAACCCGTTTAGTTAAGGAGTTTAATGCACCAAAAGAACACACACCTTGAAGAGATTAGAAATGAAAGAATAAATGTTCACCTTTTTTTTGGAAACATGCTGTAAGATTTTTATTTTTTATTTTTGTTGTTTTAACGCCACTATTGTGCACCGTTTTGGGGTTATTTCGTGGCGGCCAGTTTTTATTGGTGGAAGAAGGCGGAATAAAATGCCCGGAGAAAACCACTGACCTTCGATGGAAAACTGACAATCCTAGTCAATTAAGATTGGAGTCGAGTGCATCCGTACGAGATGGGATCGAACTCACAACCTCAGTGTTGACTGGCTAAGTGAATAAAACAAAAAACATTAAAATGTTAATTATTTAATAATTACTACAAAAACACGGCTATTTATTAACGTACAATGTTAGGATAAGATATCAATGACAAAGCAAATAAATGTTCTAGATTTTTACAATTAAAATTTTATAATATTTT
This sequence comes from Mytilus edulis, assembly GCF_963676685.1. Lineage (NCBI taxonomy): Eukaryota > Metazoa > Mollusca > Bivalvia > Mytilida > Mytilidae > Mytilus > Mytilus edulis. The sequence goes on from NC_092356.1 coordinate 26,293,570, forward strand.
TCGATTTGATAGTTGTAGTTAATACAACATTCATCTGTTTGAGTTTACGACAGGACAATAACAATAAAAACAATAAAGCGTTATTTGTAATTATCTTGCAACAGGGTTAAAGACCTTTATTATCATTCTTATAATTCTTTACTTCTTAAATGTTGATCTACAGATAGATAACACAAAAGCAGAATCATTATTTTATTCTGTGTTATTCTTGAAACCAGGTTTCATGTGAATACTAAATGCTTTTAGATTCTAAATAAAAGTTAGTAATTTGTTTCTACAAACTGTATTCTGTGAATAAATATGCATTTACCTTTAATGAAAAAAGTTTTATGAAATGATTATTCAGAATAGCATTTTCTTCAAAGAGGGAGATTTTACATCTCTGTCTAATGGAAATTCACAAATTTTAGAGGCTTCCGAGAATACATGGAGAGTTGAAACCGATGACTTTTGATTTTTCACAATTGCTATCAAATAAAATCAAAGTGCTGGATAGCACCTCTGGAAAGTTTGCAACTGTATATGTGTATTATTTCAAATAGGTTATAGACGTGCATTATTTCAAATACATGTGTATGTATTCAATTATAGTTTTGATTTTTAAATTAAACCATTGTCTCGCCAGCAATTTCCAAAAATCACTTTTAATGCCCATTTACTCAATTTTCACGTCCACTGAACATATAAAATGATAGTGCTGAAGGGGCATCCGTGTACTATGGACACATTCTTATTTTCTATATCTATACTTCTAAATCTAAAGACCGTTTTTATGTTCACCTGATAAATGTATAACCGAAGAAAGCTACAAGTCAAACTTATATATAAGGTTTATATATATACTTGATAGGGTATACTGAAAATTTCACCCCTTTATATCTAGAATGGTAAAAGCAGAGACATATAATATTATATGTCTCTGGTAAAAGTGACGCCAACACAATTCAAACTTGACTTGTGTTTTGTGGTTATAAGCATTGCGTATAGGTTTTATAAAATTTGGTTCAGGCAAACTAAAGTAAGAGAACAGAAATCAGTTTTGAGATGTATGGACATACGTACAAGTAAGGGACGTACATACTTACAGAAAAAAACAAGGATAAAACTCAATATGTTAGGGCATAACAATAGTAGTATGACCTAATTAGGAATAAAAAGTTTATATACACTAGATTCATACAATGTTGTTCTGAGGTGCTTATAACCCTGTAACACATTTAAGTTGCTGTGTAATTTACCATTGAGGCAATGACATTTGAGATTTTTGTTTTAAGCCATTTATTTGATATACTAGTAATCATTGCCTCTGTGTTAGGACGACACATTGTTAATTATAGGTCAATCTTAAAACATCATACTGTACCAGGAATAAAGTGTGAGGATAAAAAGTTCTGGATCCGCCACTGAATTGTTAAGCACTAAGAAAGTCATTTTGTTAGTAGATGAACATGTCTTTTCTATAGCTTGATCTCGGTCTTGACACACTGAATTTTAATATTCTAATAAGTAGATGATGACTCGGTTGCTTTTAAATTATACACGGATGCTATGATATTAATTGTCATTAAGACAATGTTTTTCTGTTATCAGTTTGATCCACTTAAGCATACTGAACAAGTAAAGGTCCTTATATCCACATTGGATTGTAAAAAAGCTAGTATTTAAATAACGGAATTAAAAGTTTTTCAATGATTTTTGGCATCAAAACTTTCAGATCGATGTCAGTTTGACAAAAACAATGCACTTTTCTATTAAAGCCAGTATTTACCTTTACTCGTCCTTGGTGTGAGACATTAGCCATATAATTATCGATTATTTTATATTCTATCACCTGTGTATTGTTAAAATAAATCAAACCATTATTACTTGTCAATTATCCGACAACTTGGTCAAATGTCAACTTCTTCTTGCATACAGGACTCTTTCGATACACTTGGGCTTTTACTTATTCAATAATAAACAGTTGTAAATATCGTACATATTAAAACATAGTGCGGGGAAATGTCTTGCGTAGATTTCATTTGATTTTCTCTTCAGCCAATGGCCGATCCGCAAAGTAGTGTTTGTGATACTTATTTTCAAAATGAAGTTAAATTAATCTGAATTGTCGGTGAACATTCATTCCTTTTTTTTTCAAAAGAGTAGCAAATCAAAATATCCAAGAATCAGAGTTCGAACACTAGTACTACATTATCTTGGAGCAGAAAACTACGATAGTCTGTCTCACTCGAAGTTGAGGCCAACGCCTAAGGAAAGTAGCTATAGCAAGCTATAGCAAACTTTCCAAAAATCGGAAGAGTTTCCAGATATAAATGAAATTATTGAGTTATTTCATTCTTTTATTTTAATTGCCATAGGATATATTAAATGATAAAATAAACATCACATAACAATGATTATATGAATATTTTGCATAAAAAAACAGACATACAAATGCCATTTGTCCAGTGTTATAAAATAAGACACAATGGAAAAAAAGTTGGTATGTTGATTGTGGGTGTAATTGCCATCTTCTGTACATTTTTAAAAATAAAATTGAAGGAAACGACATATCCCTAGTCTAACAAATTACCTAGCAAATTATAGCTAATATTGATAGAAAGATAAAAGATATGGAAGTGATAGTCAATTTCAATATTTCCTTCTATGATTTACCTATTCATATGGTTGAATATTTCGAATATTAAGATTAGTAATATTTGAATAAAGAAATTTCAGTAGCCAATCAAGTAGCATATTTTTTCAGATATTAAAACCTCTTCTTACTTGTTTTTCCTAAAAAAAAAAGAAACTAAAACCCTTATTTTTCGTCATGTGCAGACAATCCATAGGCAAAAAATACAGAAATTATTCTGTCATAACACATACTTTTAATGCAAGTCATGACAGAATACATCCCTTTGAAGGATTCGAAAGCAAACAAGTTGCATGCAAATGATAGACAAAGTATAGCACCTATCTTTATTAAAAAAAATTAAACATTCCAAGCTCAGCAGGTAAAATGAAAATTTATAGATTGTCAAAAAGGAGGAGACTGTGGTGTAGATTTAATGACTGCTTACAAAGAGTATAATAACAAATAGCTCTAGATAAAACAACTTTAACATGTTTATTTGTAAGGAAATCCGTTAGTAGTAATGTGGGTTTGGTAGCAAACAGTTCAGAATGGGCAAGCCCTGAAATGTAATATAAGTATCAAAAATATAAAATCAATAACTATTGTATGATTTGTTACAAAAAAAAAAATACATTTACATCAAACAGAACAGATTGATTTACAAATTAAAAAATTGTTATAAAAAAATATATAAAAATCAATAAATTAATGTTACTGTTAAAATATGTGTATTCTCAGAAATTTTCATGGTGACCTATTTTGCAATTTGCCCTTCATATTTCACTTCAGTGTTGCAATTACAGATATCTGGAATAAGTTGCTTTAAAATAAGACCAATAAAACTAATTAGCTACATATGTATACTGTAAAAAAAAGGTTAATTTGAGGAAGTTAAGCTACAAAATTTCAAGGGGCCATCCTGGTATGCAGATTTAATTTTTGCTGAATTTTGCCTTGCTTTAAAAACAACTTATTAAAGCCAGGGAATATTGTCCAAATTGTAGATTTATCATGAATGAGCAAAAGTGAACCAAAAAAAGTGCCATTTCTAGGGACCTATCCAGGTTTTTATAAAAGGGCAGGTAATATTCTAGTAAACATAACAGAAACTGATCACCAGAGCAAGTTGGAAAATATTTTAGATGACTTTATGTAATAACTATTAGAAACCTAAGAACATTATTTTTTTACCTTTTAAAGGGGCTTAAGCCCTGTACATCCGATCCTGAATTCACTACTGACTTCAGTATTTAAAACCAGATGTTCCACAGGGTGCAGCTTTATACGACCGCAGTGGTCGAACCTAGGGCAAGTATGGACACAATATTCAAGCTTGATACAGCTCTGAATTTGGAGATTGTGATTAAGTAGTTGACACATCATAGGTTTCTGACACAGAATGAATGTGGTCCTACAAATTCCTACACATTTCGGACCATAACCCCCTCAATCAATCCAAACTTTCTACCTGTGGTATTAAACATTGTGGTACAATTTCAGAGCAATTGAAATGCTTATACACAAGTTGATATCCTGAAAGTAGAAAAATGCTTGTTTAGGGACCATTATTCCAAAAGGGTAGGGACCATCATCCCCAAAATCAATCCCAACCTTCCTTTTGAGGTATTGGAACCTTTTTATAAAATTTTATAGAGATCCATTTACTTAAAATAAAGTAATTGTCCAGACACGGAAAGACGACGCAGAAGACGACGCAGACGACATCCTACCATTATATGAATGCAAAAATTTTTGCAGTTGTATAAAAAATTACTATCAAGGTAATGAATAAGCTGCATATATATAAATATGTGGTCAACCAAGCAAATAGATGGATGAAGGATTAAAACGCAGTTGAGCAAAAATTGTTAATAAAAAAATAGATATGTGATATATAACAAAATAATATTACAGCTGATATGAGATCTTGAGGACTTACGAAAAGAGAATAATGATAATTTATAATATCAGTATCTTGAACCATCTCATTAAGTCAAAATAAACAAACACCTCAAATTATAGGGAAAAAGGGTCAACAAATTGTATCACAAGAAATAAAATCACCATAAATTTGCAAAGAGAAAACCACAAACATGTAGTATACAATGTATTTATCAAGAAAAACAAACAAGCAATCAATTGTGATAAAAATTAACATAAAGTAAATATCAACATTTGAAATCAAACAATGATTTTGAAACAAATTAAAATTTCTTAAACGTACATAAAAAAATGCATGTAAATAAGCTGTGAAATTGTCATTAAAAAAAAAAGTCCAGTAGATATTATATTTGGGCTATTTTGAAGCAATATTTTTATGGAGCAGTCTAGTTATTATAAAACTGATTATCAATCATGAAGAATTACCAAAAAAAATATACAAATCACCATTTAAACCACAAATATAATCAACAAATAACAAAAATGCATTAATACATTTATCAGTTATATATTATGAGCAATTTTATCAAATTATCACAAATGATTAATAAAACTTACAGTGTAACCTGTAGGGGGGGGGGGGGGGGCAAAAAAATGTTGGATTAAGTAGGGTGTCAGAAAACTCAGGTTTTTCCTGCAAGGATAGGCATATTTTTGGACTGTGAAAATTTGTTTGTTAAAGCAGGATGTTGAAATACTCAGGTGTTGGATTGGGCAGGTTACACTGTAGTACCAAGGATTTCATAAACACATATATGTTATAACAATACATTTCTGTTACATTCATATTTTTAAAACAGATACCTGCTTTTCATATTTCAGCAAGTTATAACATATCACAATAAATACAAGAAGGTAAAAATGCAAACAACACACAGTGTTGTGGGACAACCATACTACAAGCTCTGATTGTTTTTTAAACTTTTGTTTCACTAATAAAATTCTTGATTACATGACCATGATATGGTTGAACAATTGATTGATGCTTCATAAAAATTAATTCAATCATTCAATAAACTGGGAATTAGAAAGAAAAATTCATCAAATTAATTGTTTTATTCAATTCTTAGTTTTTCTAATTTTTAATTTTCCATGGAAATATCTGAGAAAGAACATCAAACCTAACATAACTAAGCTGCATCTCTTTTGGTGGTCAGTATATTTTTGAAACGCTAAAAAGAAGTTATTCAATCTGAACATTTTTGGCATGTGAAAACTGGCAAGTAAAATAACTGGCTAACAAACCCATATTGTATAATCTTATATCAAACAATTAAATATTGCACAATATTAAAAAAAGAAATAGGCATCAGGTGCATGAAAATTAGTACCATTTATATAACTAATAGCACCTATTGGATACTTGCATAAAATTGAGGCTGCTAAGACAAAAACAAAAACCTTATGTAAAACTATTACCATAATATTCTACTACTAACAGGGTATAAAATTTCTTGGGTATTAGTTTTCTACAGGAAGCCCTATAAAGTTGTAGATTTGGGCAAAATTTTCAAATACTGTAAACCAACTTATTTTTGCAGATACTTTATTACGGTTCAGTCCTTTCTAGCCCATTTGGCGATTTTCAAATTTACTTGATGTAGTTAAATAAAGAAAGATACAAGTTTTACATGTTTGTGATGATGTTTTACTCGCGTTATTTTTCTGGTCGCAAAGATTAAATAAGATGGTTTACAGTATTTGACAACATGAAATGCTAACAAATAATATAACTTTAATACAAGTTATAAGTCTAAACTACACTATTGTCCAAGTTAGAAGTTAAAAAAAAAATGCATGCTCAAATTAATTATCCCTGAGTTAAGGTTCTTCAAAAGGGAGACAATTTTGATTGTCAATAAACAGGTGAATAATTACCAGTATTGAAATATATGTTCCCTATTGTAATTTTGAAACAAAGTTAACCAGGTAAGCAATAAACAATGTTTGAAACAATTTTGAGGAAATAATGGAGGGCATCGTGAAAGATTAGTTTGTTGTATCTAGCTGTGTACCCAATTTACTATTATTATTATTGCTATTAAGAGCAGATTCCTAGGCAGACTTATGATTTTCTTCTGTTTCTGTACTCAAAAGGGGGTCTCATTGGGGGGTTCCGATCCCGGATCCCGCTTACTGTTTTGTCAGATTCCCGTATCCCGCTTACACTATGTACGTAAGCAATTCTCATTTTTTTGTCATTTCCCGGGTCCCGCTAGACCTCATTTCCCGTTTTCACGACACAATAATTTGACTTTCCCGTGTCACGCTTACCAAAAATCAGCAATGCTGCGTCACGCTTAGACCCCAATGAGACCCACTCAAAAGATCAGATGCAAACAAAAAGTTTTCTTTAAAAAGTACACTTTTGTATACTTTGATGGAGGGATTTTTTTTGGGGGGGAAGTGACATTGACATGGAAAAATAGTCCATCCACTATGGAAATTGCTGCTGTTATTTTTTTTCTTAAGGAATGACTGTAATATTTTTTCTGTCTATATGAAATAACATCAAAAATGTGGTGCACACTTTAGTGCACCACATTCATATAGACAGAAAAAATATTACAGTCATTTCTTATAGTTTAATTCTAAATTCCATTTTAAACCGGAGTAAACCATGAAAAAACGTTGATGACGTCACGGTCACATCACAAAATTATGTCTATGAGCTGATAAACAAAACAACGTCAGCCATTCAGAAGAAGCGTTACATCCAAAATTAAGTTATTATACATATAATAATAATTAGGCAATGAAATTTATGCAATATTCTGGTTGTCTTCTTACAAATACTGTTATCTGAATTAATGCTAAACATCATCTTTGAAATCAACTTTCTTCACAGATCCTTTAAAGCTATCATTTTTGGAAAGATTATTGCTGCTAATTTTTAATACTGATCCACTTTCAGAGTCTCTGTGAAGTCTTGGAGTATCATTGTCTGTTTTCAATATGGAACTAATTTCCGATTCACTTCGAGGTTGTGGAGTAACATTGTCTGTTTTCAGTATGGAACTACTTTCTGAATCTCTGTGAAGACGTGGAGTACCATTGTCTGTTTTCAATATGGAACTAATTTCGGATACACTTCGAAGTCCTGGCGTAACATTGTCTGTTTTATATATGGAACTACTTTCTGAATCTCTGTGAGGTTGTGGAGTACCATTGTCAGTTTTCAATATAGAACTACTTTCTGAATCTCTGTGGTAACGCTTAATACCATTGTCCGATTTTGGTTTAAAACTTCTTTCTGAATCTCTGTGTAGTTGTAGAGAACCATTGTCATTATTTTGTACATAGCTACTTTCTGAATCTCTATGAACAAGTTCTCCTCCACTGTCTATTCTGAATGTTGTACTACTTTCAGAATCTCTGTGAAGTCGTTTAACACTGTCATATTTTAATCTATTTACATTATCTGAGTCACTGACCCCAATTTCATATTGTAATTTTTGAAGTTTCTGTTTGCTTAAAATATTCTTTTGAAAAGTTCTCGCTTGGGATACTAATTCTTTCAACTTGGTTGCGATCTGAAATATAATAGATTTATATTTTCATTTTCTAGCAGAATATAAATACAATGAGATTTTTGTTAAGGTCTAGTCACAGTCCATAATGGGTCGCATCACAGATTTATTAATGATTTTCTCACTTCCATAAACATGATAACTATAAAATTAAAAAAATTTAAACAATGTTCTAATCATTTCCAAGGTCATTCAGATCCTATATGACATTTGTAATTGTTTATCATTTATATAATTATATTCCTGTGTTTTCTTTAATGAGAGGCAGCACCTTCATAATTTTACAAGGTCAACTTCAGTGTTTTCCCCAGGATTTTTTATAGTGCTTTATTGAATGTTAAAAATAAATCCTGGTCACGGTACCAAAATGTTGAGATTACTTGAATTAAAGAGGAAAATGTTGCATGTTATAATAAAGTAATTGATCTATAGAATGCCCAACTATACAAGTGCAGTGTTCCAGCTAGACCGTTTTCAGAGGGCGCGGCGCCCGCCCTTTTCCGAGTGGCGCCCTGTGCCCTTTTTACAGTTTCCAGGGCGCCCTGCCTTTTTTGAAGATCGATTGCATATTAATTTGTTCGTATATAATTGATATGATACGCTAATTACTAAATTTTACCTGGGGAAAAGTTTGACTTTGTTTACGACCCCAAGCTAATCAACGGTTACAACTGGTGTCATAATCTGTTGTTATAGGTAATCCGTTTATCGGATGGGTCATTAGTGGTCATCAACATTAATTCATTCAAATAGAATCGGTCAGTCGGCAATTATCTTTGAAGAAATGTGCGTACAACAACTTGGGCACAATTTGCGATGTTTGCCGTAGTTTCATGGAGGAAACGTAATGACAGAGAGTTGAAAACCGTAATAAACTCGTTGAAGACATTGTTTTACTTGTTTTCCATGAAAGAACAAAGAATTCAGACGTATTTGTCATTGACTGCCTTCATTTTTGATACGAAAATAACAAAATCGGCCGCCATATTGTAATCATATTTACATCATATTTACGTGCTGTTTATAATCCTCCAAAGAAGGAGCACACCCGAATAAAGAAAGATAACTCAATCTGATTTTTTTCCTAGCATTGAGTAACCCATTTACATATATTCTAAAATATGTCTACATACTTCTTGCTTTAATATGAATATATATGTTTAGGTATTTATTTTGAGTTATGGGAAAAGTAAAAGAGGGTCTTAGTAGCAGTGTTGGTAGGGTGCCTTGGTCATCTTTTTCTGTATTCTTTATTTTTGATGGAATTTTTAACTGTTGCTATTTATCCTAAAGTTGTGCACAGCTGTTTTGTGCTGTATTGCCATTAAGCACAGCAGGGGTAGAAAGGTGAAACTGGTAAAATGTGGCAGACCATAGAAACAGTATGAAACAGGTCACCTTTCAAAACATACTGCATATAAAGTTCAACTGTGCCAAGCAATGATAAAAAAACTTGTGTGACAAGCTGCTTAAGAGGTTTTCAGCTTTAAAAGTAGAAAGATGGAGTTCTATATGGGCTAATGATGTTGTTCTTGTATAACCTGTGATTCAACGAATAAACACAATGTTTGATTAACATCTTTTATTAAAATATGCCCTTTTCATATCATCATAACGCGTGTTAAATGCCCTTTTCAGGATTGGTACCCTGCCCTTTTGAAATCCTAGCTGGAACACTGAAGTGTCACGTCACAAAGTCTTTAGGTTACAATATAAGAAATTTGTGACTTTCCCACTTTGTGTTTGTGTCGTATTTACAACAGAGAGCATGCAATATTGAATTAATTTACTTTTCACATTTGTGATGTGATTTATACTGCCATCTGCATGATGGGTACTGTTTTAAAAATTAAATTGGCAGTAAAAAATATTATCATTAACTTAATCTGTATTTCTATAAATATGTTTAAACAAAAATGGAAAAATGTTTCATTTTTATAGTTTAGCATTTAAAATTAAAACACATATGACTCATCATGGCGTGATAAGTAAGAAAAGAAAATGGTTGAAGTTTTGAAATCACCATTAATCAGAAAATCAGCTACCAGGCTATTTTTCTGGATTTTAAGTCAGACAGCAATATTTTTTACTGCCAATGGCTGACGGTCTGACAACATTTGAAATAACCATGTTTCACCTGTTTAAAAGAAAGTCTGTTTTCAGGCTCTCCGTTCCAACACTGGTTCATTAATGTTCTGAACTGAGGCATTATATCAACAGTTCCCGGGATTTCAGGGCGAATACCATCTTTAACCAACTCCATCACCTGAAAATCATATAATGCAAAATTTAACTGTCTGTCAAAATATCAATGTTTTACAAAGAGTCTACTTCACTGAAATTCCCATGCATTGAACAGAGGTAACTACAGTTAAAATAAATCAACAAAAATCAAGTAATTGTTGTAAAACCAGAAAAAGCTTGTTTATTTGCCCCTAAAAAGTTTGAGCCATAACTCTTAAAATTAATCTTTACCTTCCTTTGGAGATATGGAACCTTGTGGTACAATTTCATGAAAATCCATGAACTTACACACAAGTTATTGTCCTGGAGTCGGTTTCGCAAAAAAACCTTACGACTAAGATTGGTCTTAAGTCATGAACAAATCAGTATACTTACTATCAATCTTAGTCGTAAGTTTTTTTGTGAAATCAACTTCTGAAACAAGAAGCTTGTTTTTGGCCCCTTATTCCTTAAAAGTTAGGACAATAGCCAATCACTCCAAACCTTCTTTTTCTAGTATGGAACTTTTTTGTACAATTCCAGAAAGGTCAAGACACTTTTACTCAAGTTAATGCCTGGAAATCAAATGTCTTGGGACAATGACCAAGACAAAGTTATATTGTAATACAACTGCAACTGTTGGAGTAGTTTAAAAACTAGCACCATTCAAAATTTCATGAACTGTGAACAAATAATTCACTTGTCTTATGCAATATCTTGTATGACAATAAAATATGATTTTATAACTAATGTACTACCTCTTGCTCTGTTTGAACGTCATCAAATGGATCCTCACACATAACTACCTCCCACATACAAACACCAAAGGAGTAAGAATCAGACTTAAGGGAGATAAATTTATCTTTTTCATCTGAACTTGGGTGGTTCAAGACCTCTGGAGCAGTCCATCGTAAAGAGGAAGGACAAGCACAGATATGACCTTGACCTACAAATATAAAATTTAAAAAAAATGTAACTTATTACAGTCAGCATATGATGAAGACAGACTATCTATCAAATGTATAATTTTAATGAAAGATCTTGCAATATTTTCATTGATTGTGAAATAAAGACATTGAATCTTCACAAAAAATTATAGTAATGAGCAATATGACCGGTGCTACGAGCTGAGCAGAAAAAGGTTATCCTTCCAAAGCTTCAGGAAATGTACCTAGAGTTTTTGGTAGAGTTCTTATTTTACCTAGAGTTTTGGTAGGGTTCTTTTTTTATCTAAGAGTTTTTTGGAATCATTTTTTTTCTTTCTGTGTAGTGTTTTTTGAATTGTTGTATAATGGTTTTAATATATCCACTTCATTTAAACTCTGGTGGAACGTTGTCCCATTGGCAATCATACCACATCTAATTTTTATATATTATATATTGAACATAACCAATTATTTCAGAGTTATCTATCTTTGATAATTTATAAAATCTTTTTTATTCAAGAAAACATGTTATTTCTACATGAAGGGAGTGAACTATAGCTAACATGTACCCTAAATAAAGTTCTTCTATGTAAAATTCATTAAAAAACTATTCTAGCAAAACACTATTCTTAACATGTGTGGTTTGTTTGTTTGTTTTGGACAAAAAATAATCCCAGAAAACAAGCAGTTATTTTTAGAGACGTTTAAGTGATCCAATGCAATATAATATACAAAAAAACTTTGATAGTCTTGTTTAACGAAGTGGAAGAGCAATCATCAATTACTGTGCATTCATTAAGTTTTTATGATACCAATTTTCGTGGATTAATGAAACTTCATATTTTTCGTGGATATTTGATATCATTATTTTAATAAGTTTTGCATACAGGCCGACACAACATTTGTACTTTGTTGACCTTTTACATTCGTAGTTAATCTGTAACAACAAAATCAATGAAAAAGTGGCATCCAACGAATTATAATGAATCCACAGTAACCATGGTTACCATTACTTACAACAGCAATCTTCCTGTTGACATAACTTCCTCAATGGTTGTATCAGTTTAATTAAACCAAAATCTCCAACCTGTCGACAAATGAAATGTAGCATGCATTATTGTCTCAATATATTATATATATACTGTAAAGTGCTTTCTCTCTGTGGAGTTAAAAAAAATCACAATTTTACGCAATTTTAACGCCTTAATCTGTTTGCATTATGGTTTTTCTGTTATGTATATATATATAAACTGTTCACAAATTTGTTAAAATCTTTTGAAACATTCCCATCACAAGAAACAAGAATGTGTTCATAGTTCACGGATGCCCAAATGGCACCATCTATTTCTTTGTTCAGTGGACCTTGAAATTGGGGTAAAAACTCTAATTTGGCATTTGAAATTAGAGAGATCATATCATTATGATCATAAGGAACACCTGTACTAAGTTTCAAGTTTCAAGTTGACTTCAACTTCATCATAAACTACCTTGACCCAAAACTTTAACCTGAAGCGGGACAGACGAACGGATGAACGAACAGACATACGAACGTAAGGCCAGACCAGAAAACATAATGCCAATAAATGGAGCATAAAAATGGTCTTAACCAGATTTGATATAATTTGGCCTTCCTGTTGTTTTGATATGACCACCACTGGTGAGTTTTAAGTAGATAAACTTGGTGTAAATTATAAGCATGGTATCTTTGTTAAGATCTACCAATTATGTTTATTACAACAATATTTAAAGTAAGATTTAAATCTCCATATGGAGGTGTTTCTTCTTAAAGGAGGATTATACACAGAAAGAGAAGACTACCTGTACAATTTCATGATGAGATATAAATAAATTAGCACATCTAAGATCTCTGTGTATGATTGGAGGTTTTGTAGAGTGGAGGTAGGCAACACCATCAGCAGCTTGTAAACACTGAAAAATTAACAAAATATATAAAAAAACTGTTGACACAGAGATATGTCTTGCCTGTGTATAATAATGATTATATAATACAAATGTGGAAAAATTTAGACATCAAGTACTATTTTTTTCAAGTCTTTGGTTAAATTGACATGTCAGTCTTTATAACCAATGCACTTGAGGCGGGTAGACTAACGTAAGACCACAAATTGATAAAAGTAGTGATACCAATTGCAAGAATGAATTCAATGTGTTCTGTGGTAATAATAATTTCTGAAATATCTGAGCAAGCATGTGTACATTTTTAAAGATGTGTGCAATACTTCCTAGAAACAAAAACAAAATCAATCAAACCAAAGTCTTTCACAAAATTACCTACAGGAGTTTCTGGTACATATCTGTAAAAAAAATCATGTGAAAATACCACTGCATTACAGCCAACATTATTCAATGTCATACATGACATTACTTTTATACTTGCATCCTTTTTCTTTATTTTTACCCTTTTAGGTGTGTGTATAATGGCATGAATGTCTTTTAATGCGATATGGTTTTGTTCATTGTCGAAAGGCTTTATGATGACCTATAGTTGCTAACTTTTAATCATTTTCTACATAAGAAATGCCTTTACCAAGTAAGAAATATGACTGTTGTTATCTGTTTGTTTGATCATGTGTTTGAGCTTTTGATTTTGCCATTTTATAAGGGAATTTCTGTTTTGAGTTTTCCTCAGAGTTCATTATTTTTGTGATTTTACTTTTTACATCATTTGGTCTTTGATAGAAAGTTGTCTTATTAGCACTCAGACCAAAATGTCATCTTATTTTATATCAAAATAAAACCCTGATTTTACATACTTACAATTTTGACTCTTAGTGGCCAGGACACTAAATCTCCTTTATTCTGTATATAATTTTTAACAGTAAAACCTTCTATAAATTCAGACATTATATATGGAAATTTGGCATCTGTACACAACCCTAGCATAGCTACAATGTTTCTGTGTCTCTGTCGACTACAAAAAAACATGATGCATTTGTTGCAAGGAAATACAATTTTTTTCTAAAAATATAAATAGAAATGATAAAGTTCTGTTAATTACATGTATGCAATCAATATTTTTTTTTCTTTAGTCCTATATTATAGTTTAAAAAGCTATTAAATGGCTCTACTAGTACACTAAGTTTGTGGCACTCAAATTGTCCAATTTTAAGTGGAATTCTTCTACTTTTATTTTTTCAGGCAATCACTGAACAGTTTTGAATTGACATAAGTTTTTGCTAGAGTCTTTAATGTGGTGATTTTTAATCTTTTTTTTAAAACCTTTAATACAATTTTTTTTAAACTTTCTAAATTGAATATAAATTTGTAAGTTTTAACCAAAATTATTAATTACCTCAAAAACCATACTTCATCTTTGAGCCATTGTAACATTTCTGAAGTTTTTTGCTCCTTGTGAAGGTTCAGTGTGATCCTTGTAACAGCGACCTTTAACCCTTTTACATCACCAACATATGTGTCACCATACAAACCACCTCCTAACCTGCAAATGATATAATACATTTAAATTTGGAACTGGAAAAGATACATACTATATATCATATCTATATATATTACAAAAACAAGGGTATGATAAAGTCCACTTTTTGTTGTCTTTGAATTAAAAAATAAAATAATATAAACCCTTTAAATTAAATATATATACAAAAGATATTAGTCTGTCAGATTTTACTTTAATATATTATTTGGATCAAAATTTTCTTGTGGCTCCAACATTATCAAATCTGACCTTGACCCTGAGGTTTTGAGAAGGCAACATTGCCACCTGAAGTCTCATTTAAAAGGACCTGTGACCTTTAACACAGGTTTATAAAATTTAAAATGCCCATGTGACCTAAGGAGGGTATCTTTCTTGAGCCTCTTTCTTGCATTTGTTGCACTGATGCATATTCTATCAAAACAGCATCTTTCTAATATTTTATCCTTCATATTTAGATATGAGACAAGGCTTGACCAAACAATATATTTTATTACTAGATATCTTATAGAAAGAAGTTAATTTGAAATTATGCAATATTTTTAGTTGTGATTCAAGATGTCATGTTACTGTGCCTATTATACAGATAATTTTAACCCTTTCAACACTACACCAAAAAAAAATAGAAAAATGGCTGCTGCTGCATTTTTTTAGTGTTCATTCATTAGAACAGTATATTCCTTTTCAGACTGCTGTATCTTTTTTATTGTAAGAGATACAGAGAAAGTTATTGCATGAAAAATGCTCAGGAGAGTATGAAGTGTAATGTTAGGCAGTTATTTCAGTAAAATTTTTATCAGGTTACCTGCATTTTAAGGTAATTAACAGGTAAAAGGTGTAATTTATTACATTTGTGTTGAATTTTGAATAAAAATTACTTTTAGTCTTCATCTATTTTGTTGTTTTATCTGCCATATAATAAAGAAGACACCAATTGCTTGATTCCGTAGTGTGTTGCACCATTCACAACGTATTATGTAATCGTGGCAAAAATCAGTGGCTCAGTCCTCAAAATTTTCAGTCAACCTCCGTTTTCCCCCCTTTTTCTACGTCTCGTAATGATCGATCAAATCATATTTCCCACACAAATTGAATGTAATAAACACATTGAGATAACAAGAAACCTTTTAACTAATCCTCGTTGAAAGTTTCGCCATAGAAATGCTGAAATATTTCCATATTTACAGCTTCGCTTCGAATTCTGATTTCCGTCATTTGCACTTGTCAAAATATTTGTTTTTATTTTCCTTCAATTTTCCTTCTACTGCATGATTTTACAATAAAAATTGCCGGGATTTCAAGTGCAAATGAGACCTTGTATATCCTCGATTCATACAAGGAAAAATTAGAAAGGACCCGAATGAAAACCGAATGATCTCTGATATTAACTGTAACGTAAACTTTGCAGCCAAGGGGGTGGATATGAACGAACCAATTCTTCCAGTATCCATGCCCCGAGGATACGGTGGCGTGGGAATCATTTGGAACACAAACATAAATCATCTCATTAGACCTCTTGACGACGGATCGGAAAAAATACAGTGTATTGAACTTGAGAACTCGGTTAGGCGAATACTAGTTGTTAGCGTGTATCTACCATCAAACGGGAGCAAAAACCATCAAATAGAATATCAAGAGTGCATAGATGAACTGCACGAGATATGCCAAAAATACATCAGTACTCACCACATTATTATAGGTGGAGACATTAACGAAGACCTTAATGCTGGAAAACCAACGAACCAGAGAAAGGAGTACCTGAAGAAATTTATAAATGAAATTGAATTGAAATTTGATAACATTGGAAATACATTTATCAACTCGAAGGGGTGTGAATGCTCTGAAATTGACTATTTCCTACACAACATAACACCAGACATACTAGGGAAGGGAAAGTCAATCCTCAAATGCCAAACCAACGCCTCAGACCATTATCCAATCAGTATGAGTATAAACTGGAAGCATGAGAAACTTGATATGAACCAAAAAAACCGTCCGAAATCCAAAATTAAATGGGATAAGGTAGACAAGGATCTGTATAAAGCAATAACAGACAAAGAGGCACTGAAGCTGCAAGAATCAATTATTACAGATTCATTAGAGTCACAAGAAGTAGTTGAGTGGATGAATGATATACTCACAACAGCATCACAAAATTCATCAGGAAATAAAACAGTTTATCAATCAAGACCAAAGCTCAAAGTATGGAATAGTGACATAAAGAACGCCTTAAAGGAAAAACGGATCACGTACAACGAATGGCAAAAAGGTGGGAGACCAAACGACCCAGCAAATCCCCTAACACTCAAGAAAAAACAAGGAAAAAAGGAATTTAGGAAAACAGTACGCATAGCAGTAGCAAGGCAACTGGAGGCAGAAAAAGAGAGCATCATGGAAGCAAGATCGAATAACATGGAGGTCTTCCACAAACTAGTTCAAAAGAACCGCAGGAAGGGAATTGAACACATACAGGATATAAACGTTAATGGCGCCACATACTCGGGAGACAAAGTCATAGAAGGATTTAAGGAACACTTCTGTACTCTTTCTACACTTAAAGAAGAGGCCTTCAGCAACCCGGAGTACCACTCCCAAGTGGAAATGGAAATAAGCAATATCTGCAAACTGGTAGACCAAGAAACAATACGCCCTGTCATAGAAAATGATGTCCGTAAAGCTATTTCTACAATAAATAGAAACAAATCCGCAGACTACCATAATATAACCATCGAACATTTCATATATGCTGGAGATAATATCTTATCCGCCCTTACTCAACTCATCAATATCATATTCCTAGAAGGAGATATACCAACAATTCTGAAAATAGGACTGCTTTCTCCTGTATTTAAGAACAAAGGCAGCAAAAATGATGCATTAAACTACCGAGGAATAACTATTTTACCCGTAGAGAGCAAGATAATTGAGGCCATCATTAGAGATCGGGTACAACCAAAAGTGCAGAAGGTGCAAAACCCAACTCAAAGAGGATTCACCAAAGGATCCTCCCCGATGAATGCAGCACTACCTGTGGAGGAAATGTACCGAATTCTCCCGGAAAAAAAGCAAAACGGTTACCTAGTCTTGCTCGACGCAAAAGCTGCCTTTGACACTGTGGTGCACTCACATCTATTCCGCAGGGTATATCATGCTGGGATTCAAGACAGGACATGGACAATCATTAGGAGTCTTCATCAAAACGCAGAAAGTAGCATAAAATGGTCCGGAAAAACATCAGAGCGTTTCACAGTTGGCATGGGTGTCAGGCAAGGAGGCATACTGAGTACAGACCTGTACAAGTTATACATCAACCCTCTGTTAGACCACTCCCAAAACACAACCTACGGCATGACTATAGGGAATGTCAACACAAACAACACCGGATGCGCAGATGATATCGCAATATTGAGTATGCAGCCAGCTGATGCTCAAATTATGGTCAACATGGCCCTTGATTTTGCCAATTCAGAAGGATACCAGCTGCAGCCAAAGAAAAGTGTAGTAATTAAAATAAGCGGAAACAGCAATAACACCAAAATGGAAGAAGACAACCTGATGATGGGTAACACACCTATGCCTAATGTTGAGCAGGCTACACACCTTGGGATCATCAGAACTACAACTCGGAAGAACAATATACAAAGTAACACCAACGAAAATATAACAAAGGCAAGAAGGAGTGCATACAGCCTACTTGGAGCCGGGTTCCATGGACACAATGGTTTGGACCCTGAATCGCTACTGCATATCTACAAGACGTATATACTCCCTGTCCTACTATACGGAATGGAACTTCTTGAACAACTTGAGATCTTCCAAAAAAGGATGCTTAAACAGATATTATCGCTGCCAACAAGATGCCCTGATCCAGCAGTCTACATACTCACAGGAATTCTTCCGGTTGAAGCCCAAATTCACATTAAGACGCTAACTTTCTTTAACAATATCTGCCATCAATCAGAAGAGAGTACCGAGAAAAAGCTTGCCAGAAGACAACTGACAGTCTGCAGTGAGGATAGTAATAGTTGGTTCATACACGTCAACAAGTTGCTACGTCTATACGATCTCAGCGAAGCAAACACCTACTTGGCCAACCCAACAAAGAAAACTCAGTGGATCACATTGATAAAGAACGCTGTGATGAAATACTGGAGCATCAAAACTGTACAAATATCCGAACTATACTTGGGCCTAAAGTACCTGAGCAGTCAAAACCTCATCAAGGGAAAACTTCACCCAATCCTCCAACACAAGAGTCAATCCGCTCTAGACAATAGCAGAATCCCTACCAGATTACGCCTTATTACTGGAACTTATGTACTTCAAACAAAACGGATTCAATTCTACAGACAAGAAACAGACCCGACCTGCCTGCTTTGTGGGTTACAGGAGGAAACACTAGAACATTTTGTAATGCAATGCGAGAAGTTACAGTCCGTTAGAGCGGTGATACTTAAAGAGGTGAATGACATATGGCAAAATGAGATGAATAATACCATAAGGTTCCATGACCTGGACATTACAACGCAAATGCAATTGCTCCTCGACAGTGCAAAACTCATCAACCTAAATAGACATAACTCAGCCAGCGTAGCCCGTATGGAAAACCATTCCAGAAACCTTTTCTTCAAGTTGCACATAAAGAGAAATGTACTGTTGGACGAAAAGACTTAGAGGCACATCGTAGAAGATAAGCTAGCATGGAGAGGGGGAGGGGTAGGGATACCATTGACTCTGGGTCCTAAAGCACCGGATTGCCCACAGATTCATAGTGGACATACTTTTAGATTTTACCGTACATATACTTTTATCACAATGCAGTAATTTCGTATGAACACTGAACTTTTAGATTTTTAAGAGCAAACATTTTTTAAACATGGAGCTTTAAATACGTATTTTAACCAGGCAAAGTCGCTCTCTATATATATATTCCGTATGTGAGGACATTCTAGATTTTAGATTATAAGCGATTAATAAGAAGCCGTTTTTATATATTAACACAAAACCCCGTGTGGATAGACTTGTTTTAACATTGATAAAAATCGCCATGAACTTTTATTATAACATACATGAATTTTAAAATGTCGGGAGGTGTCGTTGCGGATTGCAAACATTATATTTAGTGATATTCATATATGTAAATAATGTACATAATGGTGGAAGGATGATCCAAAAAATTCATGGATAAATTATGGTGATGGGACCCACAGACACAGCACCAATGTAAATAATGAGCACCGCCACCCAAAGCACCCGTTCAACACACAGAAACTGTGTGGTTCTCCTTTGAAGGGGGTAAAGATACAGAGGTAAGGTAAGGTTTAAGAGTCCTTATAAAATCTGTTGTCATCGCAGCATATGCCGCAAATAGCAGTGGCAGACGGCGTATGTCATTGCAGCATATGCCGTGTGTAGCGTTGAAAGGGATAAGAATCTTTTTCATATGGGTATTTATATTATAATCTACCTTAAAAAAATAGCAATTTTGTATAAAATAACAGGAAATGTTGAGACTTTTGTCCATCTAATGAACATTGTACCAAACATCATTCCTGGAAATCCTAACCGAAATTAAAATTGGACTGGTCCTATTAATATATCTTTATGTACCTTTGTGCTAGCTCTATATTATCTTTAGGTATAACACAATCATCAAATATAGGCATCATGACTTGTTTCTTCCTTTCTGCCCATGGTTCATAATCTCTTATAGAAGATCTGGATGATTTAGGCATTTCTAATGTGTCTTTTTCTAAATCTATAGAACTGAAATTTACTCGTGTTGATGGTACTGCTCCAATACCTAAAAATAAAATACAAAAATGTTGAAACAGAGATATGTCTTGCTTTTGGCATTTTTGATTTTAAAATTCACTAAATTTTCATGAAAACTGCTGAAAGCAATTTAGAGTTATTGTCCGAAAAACTGAAAAATCAGCCCTTTTTTAATGAATAAAACCACAGAACTGGAAAACAATAATTGAAAAACTTTCATTTTACCCTTATGTTCTTCTTTTTGCAACGTCCTGTCATGATTGTTTGGTAGGCTGGTTATTGAACACATTTTTGTACTAGATATCTGGGGATGTGAAAGTAATATTGTGAATATTTTATTTCATGGAATACAAAAATGGAAATATATCATAATTGACTGAAAAGGCCTGAACATGATAATTTGTGGCCAAGTTGGGTTCCAAATTGACCATTAGTTTTAGAGGAGAAGTTAACAAAGAAGGACTACAGATGCAAATCGATGGGAATAGCTCACTTGATTCCTTGGTTCAGGTGAGCGAAAAAAAATAAAACACCACCTGCATGTTTGTCAAAGTGCAGAATTATAAACTTATGTGTGTATTACCCTTATTTTATTGTTATGATGTAGGTAAATACTTGTTTACCTAAAAACAAAGTGTCATATTTTATCTTAATCTACATGATCTAGGTGATATCTTTAGAAAACTTACAATTGTGAAGTGTTTGATTACTTTTCGTTATTTATGTCAAGGTCAAACTGACAGGGGAAAATTAAAATTTTATTTAAACTGACTGTACAACATGGATGCCCTACTTCATAAACATTATTTCATAGAAACTGCTATCATTCTCTCTATATATGATATCTGACATATTCACATATATATCAAGTTGAAATGAGATGAATGACAATATAAAAAAGAAGATGTGGTATGATTGCCAATGAGACAACTCTCCACAAGAGACCAAAATGACACAGAAATTAACAACTATAGGTCACCGTACAGCCTTTAACAATGAGGAAAGCCCATACCCCATAGTCAGCTATAAAAGGCCCAGAAATGACAAATGCAAAAAAATTAAAAAGAGAAAACTTTTATTTCCTAGATTTTTTAAAAAGTTTCCAAGGTCATTGAAGGTAGACCAAGAACCCTAATGTTCTTTATTTGGCTCTTTTCAACTTGTAGTAAACGGAATGAACCTCTGGCATTCTAAATTTCAATCAAGGTGATTTTGAGGAGTTACAGTAATTAAAGAAGCATATGTAAAATAAAAAAAAATAAGATTGAGTTATTGTAAGGATCCTTTTTTACAGACATCAGGATTAGGTCTTTATTTCAGTGGGATCTATTTTCACAGAATTCAAGATCTACCCTATTGGGCCTCTGGAATTAATGATTATTTGGGATCCTGGCAAGATTTTTTTTCTTTCAGGAATTTGGGATGACACCCCTTCTTACCGCCCCCCCCCCCCCCCTCAAGGTTGACCATTGAAATTTTATCAAAAACAGTAACCTCATACACCATGGCTCCACCATAACAAGTTACAAACCTGGTAGTTTTGAGTATATACTAGGGCTAGATCTCTTTGAATAACACATTGTACCAATAATACCAGCAAAAACCAACAGGCCAAGATTTAATGCTACTATCAATAACAAAGTTCTACTGTCTGACTTTTTCTTCTCTTTATCATCAGCAGCATCTACAAATATATAATATTGAAAATTAACCAGCACTCTGTGAAAATTGCACGGCAATACATAGTCCCCTACCTGTTATAAATTTTAACTTGATCTATAACATGTTTGGTGTAATTTTACTAGATAACAAATATCAAGTCAATATCTTCAAGCATGACGCAAAAAAAAGTGTCAAAGCTGACCAGCTTATTAAAGTTAACTTTCTAAGTACAAGGACCACAATTTTGGACAAAATCATCAGACCGAAACAAAATTTTGAACTTGATCTGTAACTTGTCATGATAAAACTATATACCAATTTTCAAATCAATATCTTTAAGCATGACAAAACAAAATGTTGAAAACTGATTATTTAAGTGAATTTTCTAAGTCAAATTAGGACCATAACTTTGCACAAAATCATCAGAATTTGTCGGTAGGAGACTAAAAATGTAATTCAAATATCTGTCAAAGGCACTGGTCTTTCGTTAGACCAAAAATATATAGACTAGTTTCCTCTCTTTTTGCAGAAGCAAAATAGGGAAGAGAGTTTTAAACTTAAAGTGAATTGCTGAAACTATTTCATTGACTTTAAGATGCTTCAAAGCACTCTAAGCTATTGTTGCAGATCTGAAGATAGTTAAACCAGTACAGCAATATAAGACAGATTTTTATTGGTATCACATCATCGTCGTTGCTGTCGTCGTCAGTTCGTCATTGTCAAAAGACATTATGTTTCCAGACAATAACTTTAGTATTAGTAAATAGAAATCTTTAAAATCTAAATACAAGGTTTATAACCACAAAAGAAAGTTTGGGATTGATTTTGGTGGTTATCTTCCTAACAGTTTAGGAATTAGGGGCCAAAACGGAGCCCAAATAAGCATTTTTCTAGTTTCCTGACAACAACTTGTCAAAAAGTGTATGGATCTCTCTAGAAATTATACCACAAGTTTCCATACCACAAAGGGATGGTTACGATTGGCTTTGAAGGGGAAGGTTATTGCTCAGATCATTTAGGAATATATATGGGCAAAAAAGGGGGAAAACAAGGACTTCCTAGTTAATGGAAGATTAAAAAAAAGTATAAATTATATGTTTGGATTAACTCCCTTACACTGCTTTTAAGTTATGTATAAAGAAATCTTGTATTGTCTTGTGGTGATTAACTGTCAATTTATTTTTAGAAGTTACTATTTTAAACATGCTGATTAAGAAAGATCAATTTTAGCCATGATAATGTATGTAATGTTCTATTTAAAGACTTTTATGATGTATTAAATGGGAAATAATGGTTGCAAACTCCATTGGAAAGTTGAATTGAGATTATGACCATATCTTGAGGAAAGAATTTGTTTTTTTTTGGGGGAAAAAAGGGGGGGAGGTGGGAAAAAAATTGGAGGGATGGGGGGGGGGGGGACAATTTTTTCTTATTACAGATTTCAGAAATGAAAAGACAATTTCTCCAAATATTTTTTTTTTTGCCAAAAAGAAGGGGTTGGTGGGGGTGGGGGGGGTGTGTTCCAGGCTGGCTAGGATAACAAAAATTCAAACCAGATGATGACTTTGCAAACTGCTTTTAGAAACTAGTAACAGCATATACAGTGAAGGGATAGTAAGATTGCATGTAGCTGTTGACCTCTTGAACTAAGGCTTCTGATAAGCTTCAGAAAACAAACTTGAAGGTTTTCATTAATATAATTTATGGGTTTAACTGTATAAATACAATATTACTGATAAAATCATCAGATCTCATTCAAGGGCAAAATTTTACTTCAATTGCTTCAGGGATATCTGAACAAAATAAGGCTAGTAGGGCAGATTACATAATAAACTAAAAACAA
Organism: Mytilus edulis; assembly: GCF_963676685.1. Lineage (NCBI taxonomy): Eukaryota > Metazoa > Mollusca > Bivalvia > Mytilida > Mytilidae > Mytilus > Mytilus edulis. The sequence goes on from NC_092356.1 coordinate 26,317,541, forward strand.
ATAAAAGTGTATGTGACACAAAACTAGAGGCTCCAAGTAGTTTGTGTTACACATCTGGTATATATAAATATAAATATGCAATTAAAACTTTTAGCAACAGAGTCTGACTTTTTCATACACTATAAAATAATAATGTGACCAGCTGGATGGATCCTCATCCACTCAGAATCTCTTAGAATATTTCTTTTAAATGCCAAAGTTGTTTAAGGACAATGACCTTTATAAGCTAGCAATCAATGTGTCTACAACTTGATTTTTTGTTTATCCCATTTTGTTGATCATTTTACTTGTTTTCAATGCATATGATATGATATAACAGAAACTGTAAGCATTAAGATGGTACCTAACACTACAGGGAGATAACTCTTTAAAATTCAGATAAACATTTTAATCACTGTGTATTGTTAAGGAAATATTAAGCTTCCTAATAATCAAAATTAGTGTTTGTCAAACTGCTATATAACCAATGAAATTTTTCTGATAAAGTGGATGGTTCAATTTTTTTGAAAGTTTTATATTTTTGTCAAAAGGTCAATGTAAACATTTTGTCAAAATTTTATGAAAATTAAACGAGCCAAATTAATATAAGCCAAGGTGTTGGGTACCAACTTAAATTATCAGATTAAGATTAAAGTGCAATGAAAAGTATATAAAAAGAGTAGCTTGACCGCACAATTAATTCATATGCCCTAATAAATAATTTAAAATAAGGAATAGGGCACTTTTGACAAACTTGTAAAGATTTAGGGAGATTTAGAGCTATATTCATCTTATATAGACTTTGGGTCACTTGTGTATTGTTCCCTATTTTCCTTTCTGGCCTCATCTGTGGTTAAATAGGTTACTGTGACATCAAATTGACCTGTAACCTACATCCCTTTTTGTTTATAGTTGCTATTTGCTGAATTAATCACCACAACAGAAAGGTCAGATAACTTGAAACTAGGCTACATGTATTTCGGATTCTAAACTTCATATTACATGTAATTTATTAATTCTACATGTATTTCTGATTATAAACTTTATCTTACGTTAATTTATTAATTCTTCATCTATTTTTTTAACATGTTTAAGAGCATATTTGAAACTTAAATCTGGTCAAATACGTTATTTTGACCTAGAAATCTGACTTTTCTCTGACCAAGAAATAGATAATTTACAGTCTGTGTATAACTTAAGATGAGATCCATTGAAATCTTATTCTCAGCAATAACATGTAAATTTACTACATGTACATCATGAACATAAGATTATAAATACCCTAGATATGATGATCTTATGAATGTGACCTTGATGTACAGGCCTAGGTTAAGCACTAATACACATTCACAAAGTAAATATTCACAAATATGGATTTATTCTGGTTCAAGGTTTAAAACAGGTACTTGTACTTCATAGAATTTGGTTAATGATACATATGATAATTTCTGCACGGCAGATAACTATAACTATGACTAAGCATAGGAAAAGTTTAATAGTATCATATTTTATTTTTTATAACATCATAACAATAAATTCTTATTTGTCAAGTATATATTTGTTTTCTATCTAGTAAAATCCCACGCAAAGGTAAAAATGAAATGCATGTAGTTAAAGACTTTCATTTACATGTATATTTCCCAGGAAAGATTATACACAATAAATCAATAAATTCTTCCATTATTTGTCCTTCATCTTGACTTACATTTTGAAAAAAACTTTACACATCACCCCATTTTTGTGTGACCAATGTTTGTGTTAGTATCAAAATTGAAGATAAAATCATTTATTTTATTTATACCAAAAATATGTTAAGACAAAAGAAACATTGCATATATCTTATTTGGAAAATATCGTAAATAAATATGGTTTAAAAATAAAACTGATTGTTATCATGCACCACATGGATGCATGAACACAAAATTCCATTAGACATACTGATAAACTTATTTGAAAACTATTTGTGATATAAGAGAGGGGGAAAGATACCAGAGGGACATTCAACATGTTCAAAGGGCCAGCTGAAAGACGCCTCTGTGTGCGGGAGTTTCTTGCTACATTGAAGACCCATTGTCTGCTCTATGGTCCGGTTGTTGTTGCTTTGACACATTTCCCATTTCCTTTCTAAATTTTATCATAGATAGAAAAATAACTGACAACGCCAAGGTTAAAAAAGAATTAAACAAACAAACAGACAGACAGACAAATAATAGTACACAAGACACAACATAGAAAACTAAAGACTATAGCTAAGCAACACAAACCCCACCAAAAACTGGGGGTGGTCTCACCTGCTACGGAAGAGTACGCATATCCTGCTCCACATGTGGCCTTTAAGTTAATATTGTCAATGAAGCAAATATCAATGCTCCTTTAACAAACAGAAGAGGAGTTATCAATGATTCTAATGAAATTTGGATGTAACAATTTTTTTCATTGGCTAAAAGTTGCCGTCAAATCCACAATTGACCAGGCGTAACTAAGGAGGGACCCGCCATTTTGAATTGATGAATCAACAAATGTTCGATTACTACTATATAATCAATAATAAAACAACACCTACCTCAAATTCATCGTTTTAATGTAATTTTGATTTGACTAAAAAGGGTGATTGTGCTCCACTGATTTCATTGTAATAGCCTTCAAATTAAAAGCAGGCAGCCATGATACAGCCAAGTTTGTTGAAAGTGGCTTTAAACACCTTAAAACTAACAACACACAACATTTCTTTTTCAAAATCCTAATAATAATCTTTCTAATTGACATCCATCTAATCTTCAAACACTTTCATTTGACTTTGCATCCAGAGAAAAATTAATTACAAAATGATCAAACTGTAGTTTATACTGCCTCCATTTCTGCTTACCTGGAGACAAGTTGGTAGTGTATGAAGCAAATTACCTATTGTAAATTCAGACATTATTGCTTGCATTTATTATTATGATTTTGTCTTTTAGACTAAAATAGGATTTTAAATTATGTGATTTTAAGAAAAGGACTGTGTAATTCATATAAAAAATTTCAAAATGGGAGTTTAGATTATTGCAATAATTACTCTAGTCTAAATCTGTCGCATTTTTAGCAATAATTTCTGAATTTTACAATATTTACTTACCTACAGACAGGTTAGTTGAGTTGTCAGTGGGAATACCATCAATACATGCATTAGGACAACAACATATATGGCGAAGCTCTGATATCTGGAAAGAGAATAACGGAAATTCTAGAAAATTTATGACATGTATATTTGTTATAGGAAAATGAAGTCAAATTTGGAATTGTTCTGTTATATATGAATAATGAAATATGAAATCAATTCTTTTCAATTTCTTTTTTTCACAATTTTTACTTTTTATATATCTCTCCGACAGTAAACATTTTAAACGATTTATATTTGTTATAGTCAAATGAAGTCAAATCCGGAAATTTTTCTGGTATAGATAATGAAATATGAAATTAGCTCTTATAAATTTCTATTTTATTTTTCACAGTGTTAATTTCAACTTTTAAAATATATCTCTCAAAGTAAACATGGTAAAAATGGTAAATGAAAAATCAACATATCAATTTACTTTAACCAACAACTTCATGTTCATTTCTACCAACTTCATATAGCCATGGTATCTTGAAAAAAATCCTCAAATGTTATACAGAAATTAGACTACATGTAGATATGGACCATAATTTGCTATTGGGCTCATTTCCTATAACGATAGAAAAGTGATAAAAATGTGTATTACTGTAAGAAAAGTTGTAATTACATCTAAAGATGTCTTTATTTTTATCAACATACAAGTGTATGCTACTCTTCCCTAGAAAAAAAATTGAAATTAACAAAATTCAAAGATTATACGCCTGTATTTTTGTGTCGTTTCTCACGTTACTTTTCGCTTGCGAAGTGCATAACGCTGACTGATTTATAGATAATCGTCACCGGCAAATTCGTAACTTTTGCTTTCAAATAATAAAGAACATCGACCAATAAGAATAGTCAGAAGAAAATGCTGAGAACTATAAGTATTTCTGTAGCAGGTGTAAGAACACTAGCGTTACTTTGGTTTCCAATTTCGTAACGCAAATTTAAGATAATGTAATCTGCTTTGTTGTAAAAGAATTCTTTATAACAATATGCAAATATGAACCCTCGCACGATGTTCAAACAGGTAAATTAGAGATGATTTACATTCTAGTTTTGTTCTTCGTAATAATTAAGTTAGAAAATGACGTTATCGTTATGCGTTACATTTCACACGAAACAGAAGTCCAGTTATTTCCTTTTTTTTATTAAAATTGTTTTTGTCGTTAAGTTCTAATCATTTCCGGTTATACGTGAAACATGTGACTAACATGTGATCACACCCTTACGGCCGGATATATGAAATACTAGGTCTAAACATTGTTTTTGTTTCCTACGGGATGTTGGCAAACATAATCTGTAGACTTGTTTCGTCTTGTTTAAAAAAGGAAAATACAATTTTCAAAGAGATTGCGCCGGGGGTCTATTATTTTTCCTATGTGCATAATGTTACATACAATCTTGTGTGAAAATAAATGCCCAATGACTTGACAAAATCGATTTCAGATTTGACAGACGTTACAACACACTTCGTTTCCAGATAACGATGTAAAGGGTCCTTGGAAAATTCAATCGACATTACGTCTCTTACCATTGTGCCGATGCTCGTTGGATTGATTTTGCTTCAGCAGTAAATATTACTGGATATTTTAGGTGAATAAAGATAATTTAATAAAAAATACATGTTAATATACCGTTACACTTGGAATGTACAAAGTTGGTATCTTTGTCACAATTTTTAATTATTTTTTTATTCATGTACATGTTCTGCAAACACTTTTCAGAAACGCAATAAACTTGTCAAAGGAGAAGTAAACTTTTACCATGCATGACTTGAAAGGAAGTACTTTATTGATTTTAGCCCACTAAAGTAGGTTAAAATGTGGAAACCATGTAGATGGTGTACAGGTCACAAATATCACATGGTGCCTATTTTAAACATTTTAATTACAAGTTAAAAGTTTTTTTCTTTACTGGATTTAAAGAATTTTACATTGCCAATGATTTGGAATAAATTGTATATAACTGGAATTTCAAAACCAAATATAAATACATTTTTTTGGCTAAAACATCAAGATACAACGATTATGGTATCCTGTATCAATGAAGAAAATATGGAAATTTCTGAATAAATTGTACTAATTGTTTTCAAAACAAGCACATATTTAGGAGTTTTATAATACTGTTACATTTAAGATGGATTTTAAGAAAAAGTATACTGTTCAGATTTTAAGCAGATTTTGCTATAAAATAAGACTAAAAAAATGCTTTCGGTTTCTTATGGTTTCCTGTCACGTTTAAAAAAAACTTTAATTTAACATTGAAAATAGATTTTAAATATTAACATGAAGCAAGTAACACTAGTAATGGTATTCATTTATGTCTTTTGAAATATATTGTGCAAAATAAAGAAAATAAAGATTGGTTTCCTGTGTGGTTTCCTGTCACGTAAACGGTGAATCAAAATGTATTAATTTTTTCTTGAAAAACTCAATTGTTCCATTAATACTATTCTAACACCAACACAACCCACAGAATAAAAGTTAAAGTTTTAGAACTTATAAAAAAGGATACAAAAAGAAACCAAAGGCCGAATACCAAATTATGGTCCATATAAGAAGATACATGTGGTATGAGTGTCAATGAGTCAACTCTCCATCAAAATCAAATTTGTAAAAGAAAACCATTATAGGTCAAATTATCAGGAAACTTGCAAAAAATATGTTATAATTTTAATATATTTCACGCTAAGGAAAAACCACCAAAGTTGGTTAACTTTTAACATCTTCCAAATTACTGCTAACAAACTTATAATAGTGAGCAATTTTATTTTATGCGCTTTAGTACAGAAATAATGTAAACATAATATAAAACTTGGAAATTAGAAAATCACTCCCAAGTTGGCTGAAAAGGGACAAACACCAAAATATAAATTTTGCAAAAATAAATTGAAATCAAATATCAAAACCTTGTTCTTTCTATTAGGTCTTACAGACATAGATGAGAATAATGGAAAGACAATTAATTACTGTGGATTCATTCATTTTCGTGGGTTCATTCATTTTTGTGGATTAAGGAAAACTGACTTATGATCACGGTCATAAAACTTTCGAGCATGATTTTTGTGCTCCGAGCACTGAGCAAAGTTTTATGCCTTCAAGGCCAGGTGTTTGTGGATATCTAATTTTGTTGTTTTGCTGAAGTCTGCATACAAGCGTTAAGAAAATTGGTCATTTGTTGAACATTTAATATTTTTTGGTTCAACTTTACCAAGTTTACTAATGTAATCCACGAAAATTGGTACCCAACAAATAATAATGAATCCACACTAGCTAAATAAATTTCTTCAACATATTTGTTGTGTATTGTACGAATGAAAACAATAAAACTTACAATCCCTGTTTTCAAATCATCATGCTTTATACTAAACACTGCACTGTCAGGATTAAATAGACTCTTATCACAGATTAAATGGATAAGAGATTTCTTTCTGAAATTACCTCTGAAAAGAAATGGAAATAAATTAATGACATCTTGTTTACAATTACCTAATTGAAAGTTAATCCTGTTAATCCACAATTAAATATTGCATTTGATATTCATTTTCCAAAACAAATTAAATATATATGTATAACATTTTGATTATTTCATATTATATAATATAAGCAACATGCAACAATGTCAAATGATATGCAGAAATTAGGCTGGGGATTACCACCAGGTATTAGTAAACATACACCGTTTAAACTAATTTTTGAGACAGACAGAGTAAAAAAAACACGCCAAAATTGTTAACATCTTTCCATTTAACAAACTTATATTAGAGAGCAATTTATTTTCATAAGTACAAAAATTATATGCAAATATAAATTGTTGCAAATAAAAAAAATGTGCAAAAGCATGACAAGTGTGCCAAAAATAAGAGGATAGAAGCAATTAATAAGAGTTAACATAAATAAGCTGGCTTACAGTGTTTTAAGAAATAATGTGATTTATAACAGCCTTACACAAAACGTTATTGTGTTTCTATACAAATACACTTGTGTATCATGAAAAGACATCAAACATTTAGTTGATGCAAACTTAAGTTAGAGCATGGAAAAGAAAAACTCAGCGTTGGTCAAAGTGAGGCCACTAAAATTTCATACTTGATCTGTGTTTTGTGGTAATAAGCATTGTATACGATGTATACCTGGTATATGAGAATAATACATTTGGTTGAGGCAAACTAAAGAAACAGAACAAAATTGAAAAATTTCAGCACCTTTCCCATTTTAAAGGGGCACAACTGTAGAACAGTAAAAGGGACACCACCGAAATTCAAGATTGATCTGTGTTGTGTGATTGTAAGCATTGTGTACAAGTTTCTTACATTTGATTGAGACTAAAGTTAGAGAATGGAAACCAATTTTACGACGTACAAACAGACAAGGGTAAAACTAAATGCACCCTCTGCTACAGCAGAGGCATAACGCTCACCTTGGTCTATCTGCATATTAAACAAAGGACGCAGATGGATTCATATGACAAACTTGTGTTTTGGTAATGGTGATGTGTTTGTAGATCTTACTTTACTAATATTCAAGATAATAACCAAAAGCTGCAAAATTTTCTTTAAATTACCAATTCAGGGGCAGCAACCAAACAACAGGTTGCCTAAATGGTCTAAAAATTTCAAGGCAGATAGATGTTGACCTGTTGAACAATTTTATTCCATCAGATTTGCTCTAAGTGCTTTGGTTTCAGAGATGTGAGCCAAAAACCATGAAAACTGCATTTTACCATGTTTACCCTATGTTCTATTTTAGCCATGTCGGCGATCTTGGTTCACAGGCCGGGTCATCAGACCCAATTTTCAAACTAGATACCCAAATGATGATTGTGGCCAAGTTTGGTTAAATTTGTCTCGGAAGTTTCACAGGAGAAGATTTTTGTAAAAAATACAAAAATTAAGAAAAATTGTTAAAAATTTACTATAAAAGGCAATAACTCCTGAAGGGGTTAACAGACCATTTTGGTTTATTTTATTTTATCTATTTGTACATCTTACTTTGCTGAACATTATTGCTGTTTACAGTTTATCTATATCTATAAAAATGATCAAGATAATAACCAAAAACAGAAAAGTTTCCTTAAAATTTCCAATTCAGGGGCAGCAACCTAACAATGGGTTTTCCGATTCATCTGAAAATTTAAGAGCAGACGACGACAGACAACGTACGTCAAGTGATGAGAAAAGCTCACCTGGCCTAAATCAATTCAATGGTGTAGTAGGATTTGCATGTGGATGGGGAAATACCCCCTATACAATGCCTTATATTACATGTACAATGTATAATGAAATTAAATAAACAGCTGCGCCATGAGTGCATGATACGCCTGACGTCTTATGTGGAAGTCTTATGCAATAATCATAAATAGTTTATGAAAAAGTTTTAAGCAATAACCATATATTGTTTTTGAGACACGGCGGGACATGTGAAACCCCCACCCTGTTTTTTTTTACAAAAACTAAATATTACCAAAATAAAATTTTGATTAAAAGTATACAGATCTTTAGATTAATATATCAAAGAAGTGTGTAAAGTTTTAAGCAATAATCATAACTTATTTTTGAGATACGGCGCGACATGTAAAAAATCCTCCCCTGTTTTACAAAATACTCAATACCTCAAAAATAAAATTTTGAATAATCACCAAAAAGTATACAGATCTTTAGATTAATAGAACAAAGAAGTGTGTAAAGTTTTAAGCAATAATCATAAATCGTTTTTGAGATACAGCACAACATGTAAAAAAATCCCTCCCCCTTTTTTACAAAATACTAATAACTCAAAAATAAAATTTTGAATCATCACCAAAAAGTATACAGATATTGAGATTAATATAACAAAGACATGTGTAAAGTTTTAAGCAATAATCATAAATAGTTTTTGAGATATGGCGTGACATGTAAAAAAACCCTCCCCCTTTTTTACAAAATACTCAATAACTCAAAAATGAAATTTTGAATCATCACCAAAAAGTATACAGATATTGAGATTAATATAACTAAGAAGTGTTTAAAGTTTTAAGTCATAATCAAGAATTGTTTTTGAGATACAGTGCGACATGTGAAAAAAACACACACCTGTTTTAGTTATAAAGTGCCGTAACTCAAAAAGTTTAAATCTTATTTTCACCAAAAAGTATACAGATCATTTGACCATCATAAGAAACAACAATATTAAGTTTCATGAAATTTGGATAAGTCGTTCTCAAGTTACGGTGTGGCATGTTTACGCAGGACAGAAAATTTTGACGGGCGTATAAAAAGTCCATGTTTTGGCATGTGAAACCCTAACAATTATCATTCTGATAAAAAAACTTAAATATGAGAATCACATCTACATTGTCATTACATAATCTGATAATACAGAGAGAAATTAATGTACATATACTATACATTTTTTACATGTACATGTATGACAATTCTTACCCAGTTCCATTAAATGTCAATGTAACAATAGGAGGACTATCTGTACTCTTTACTGCTACACTGAAGTTAGCTGAATTATGTTGGCCATATGTGTAATAATACTGCCTGTTTAAGATTTTACCAAATTTGCATATCTGAAAAATAAAGAATTAAGGTTAACTCTTTGAAACTAGAGGGATGTGTGACCTTTACATTTAGATACATGTACATTTATATTTAATTTGAACCACATGAGGTATTGAGCATGGCTCTCAAAATAAATCACAAAATTTATATATTAAGGAGTTTAATAATATCATTGACAAAATTAATACTCTCTCAATTTTTTATTCATAGTCTGCATGTTCAATGACGATGTTTTAAGTATTTTAATAAAACTGTTTTAAATGTTTTGAAAGTTGATATTAGTTGCAAGGTTGCCTGCCAAACTCCCCTAGTTTGAAGGATGTGTTTTGACCATGTTGAAGCTATTTAAGTGAGCAGTGCACTGTGAATAAATAATTTCATCATGGAGTTCTATCATGTCTTTATCATGTTTGTTGACACATGTATAAGTAAACATACACTAATAATATTATACAAATAAAGCCTTTGTATGAGGTCGATACAAGGATATATTGACCTGAAAGAAGTATATTGACTGAGGACGAAGTCTGAGGTCGATATATCCTGTATTGACCTCATACAAAGGCTATATTTGTTATATTAATAATTTCCGACCATATTTGTATCAAAATCGTCATTTGATTTTGTTTGAATATTTAGATAATATATTGTCTCCTTGACAATAAGGCCAACTAAAATTAATTAGTAGATTTTCATCCAAATTTTTGAAAAAAATGGGGCGGGTGGGAGGATTTTATTTTTTAAATTTTATTTCATATGAACCTTCTGGTCACGTGTTATTCATATATGCAAGTGTAATAATAAGCTTATATATATCATGTAAATACATCCATAAGGTGTCTTGTATAAGACAATAACAATCCGGCAAAACCAAGGAGTAACCAAAGACTCATAAAACCAAAAGACATTTACATCAACAGTTACAAATAATAAGTAGGAAACAACACGAACTCCACTAAAAACCAGGAGTGAAATCGGGTGCTCCGGAAGGGTAAGCATTTCCTGCACCGTATACGGCACCCGTCATGTTATTCAGTTCGGTAATGATGGAAGGTTATTATGACTGAGGAAGAATATCACTGAGATATGATTTCTGACACATTTTTGTCATTATGGCCAATCAGCTCATGATGGCGACCATAAAATTGCTTGATAGATGACCTTAATTTGATTGATTCATAGCCCTGTCTTAGCAACTTTTGAGAAAGCAGTATTCCTCGTTCAACAAAATCAACGTACTTTGAGCTAGCTCTAGAGTAACGTATCAATTGAGACACATATACTCCATATGCTGGTGCCGCTTTTTCAAATATATATATCTCTGATTGGCAATCACTGTTATTCATGTAATTGCCACTTTAGAAACCTATTTTATAGTAAACAGCAGAAATGTGGAGAAATGCTCTCTTCAGTTGGACTACCTACATCAAATGTATTTTGCTTTCTAAGCAATGTTTTGTTGTCCTAACAAAATGAAGCAAATGCATTGGTATGCAACACGAGTACGATAAGTACAGAATAAAATGAAAACTCAAACAGTGTTGAAATAATAGGGTTGGTCCTTAGTATGCAAGATGCAATTATAATTACAATGTAAAACATAAAGTTGTTTAATGACTCTATCGTGGGTATTGTGACAGAGGATGTTTGCTGTTTTTCTACAAAAAACGAAAGGCATGGCTAAATCTAAATCTAAGAGCTTGCTATAAATTAATAAATTAAAAATGCGTATGTTTGTCGATTTTCTGAACTCAATATACGGTCACCAATCTAAAAAGTTCATGCTTGTGTCAATTTCTTTATTCCAGTCAAATGTGTTCCACGATTTTACGCTTTTGGGTTTCATTCACAGTTCAAATTTCTTGACACAAAGTCATTGTATAAATAAAATAAATCCAAGGTGTTTTATTCACAAACATTTGTGTCATTTGTCACATACGGCGATTTGCGTTCTTGGAAACAGCGTATTACTCGTAACCCGAATATTTCATGCCCTTCTCGTAATCAATCTCTATTCTCGGTAAATGATGTTGTCATCATAGATCAGAATATATCGACTTAGTGATTTCAGTAAGAATACTCTGAGAAATACGAAAACCGTATTTTTAAACAGGAAGTTTTACATGAATCGAAATTATCGACGGTTACCGGTAACGGAAATGAACAAAATCCGGAAATCATATTTTTTTCAAAAATAAAAAAAATCGGGGCGGGAAGATTTCAGAGGGGCGGGCGGGGATGAAAATCTATCAATTAATTTTAATTGGCCTAACAACATATTAGTTTTTATTTAATTTATTTTTTTTTGTTAAGCATCTTATGTATTTTAAGATTTTTTTCCGTCAAATAACAATGAATAATCGTTCAAAGATTTCATTTGGTGGAAAACGTTTAACAATATCCTGAAATTCATTACATGACGTCACAAAGTATATCGGTTTTAAGACATCCTAAAAATAACCGTGCAATATGCTTTTTCTGTGCAATATGCTTTTTGCTATCCGCTGTTTTCTTGCGACCTTGGAAAATATAGTTTAACATGTAACTACAGTATGGGTAGGGACTTATTTTTATGGATGTCTTAATCCGTCTAGATGTCAGACTGGTCGGACAGTTGTCCCAGTGTAATAAACACCTGCTGTGCAATATCCAAGTGGAAGGTCGTAAATCAATCTGTACCAGCTTGATTAGAATTAAATTTTACCTGTACAGATATATTAGTATTTATGGAGGATAGATAAACGAATCAAATTTGTTAAAACATACATGTACGAATTATATAATCAAATATAAATAAACATTTTGAGAAGTAGGGCCATAATACATTTGACATAAGGAGAGCCATTTGAAGTGCATGTACATTGTAGCTAAAATTGACAGAAAAAATCTCTTTTAAGTTTTATAAGAGTTTTATATACATTTTGTACATGTACAGGCCACATTTAAAGATTCATGGAAAGTAAACCAAGCTGGTTCACAGCAATGAGAGAATTATAGACCAAATAAAAAAGTATTTTAGTCATGATAGTAGTCAGTAAACAGGACACACAGTATTATATTTATACATTTACATGCACATTACATGTACATTGTATGTTAGTATGTTATGTATTTTATACATGTACATGTAACTAATATTTTAAATAATCCTCATTTTGATAAAAAAAATAATAATAAATTTCAAACTAAAGCTTCATGTAATTTAAACTTTATCATGTTTAAACATTTTATACAATAAGCTTAATTCTCTTGTGGAGAGTTGTCTCATTGGCAATCATACCACATCTTCTTTTTTATGTTAAACATTTAAATTTTTTACAGGATAAGAGTTGTGTGTTGTACATTCACTTACTGAGACTGACATACAAGGTTCACCATATCTATTTTTATCACCAAGATCAAAGGGTTCATTATAAGACTGGCAAGGATTAAAGCTATAATTCCACAGTTCTGACCGCAGTCTATTGGTCACTCTATAATATGTAGAAAACCTACAAAATAGTTATCATCAAGATCATGGTAGTTAAATAAGTGCTAGTACTTAATGTAGCATGACAACAACATGTACAAGTCATGTAATACTATCTTAAACTATACATGTATAAAACTCACACACAAAAATAATTGTCATGTTCATTCATATATCATGCACAATAAAATTGAGAATGGAAATGGGGAATGTGCCAAAGAGACAACAACCCGACCATAGAAAAAAACACAACAGCAGAAGGTCACCAACAGGTCTTCAATGTAGCGAGAAATTCTCGCACCCGGAGGCGTCCTTCAACTGGCCCCTTAACAAATATATACTGGTTCAGTGATAATGAACGCCATACTAATTATGTATATTTTAAACAAACTAGTTCTCAATTTTGATCTATAGCTAACATAAGTAAAACACATGTATATATGTAATTTACAATATTAGCTGCTTATCCATATATTATAAATTATTTGATTATGATATTAATATACTGTATATAGTACTATATATATACATGTACAATGTACATGCACTGTACATAATTATTGTACTACATCATCAGCACTCAGGCCAAATAAAAATATATGTATGGTTCCAGTAACTCTATCGTCCCTACTTTTTCTGCTTAAAAATAGCCTACCCTAAAGATTTCATTGTCATTTTTCATTAAGCACTGTTAAAGTCAGAATGTTGTTCCCATAGAAAATGATAGACTCAATGTAAAAAAAAAAACCCAAAAAATAATAAAAAAAATCCCTACCTACATGTACATTTGTACCTACCCTAATTTTTTTTCAGATGTAACTGGAACCACACATACTTTTTTATTTGGCCTCATATTGAAATACAATAGAAGGTATTTGGTTATTCTTTATTCATGTAAAACTCAATGCAACCATATCCATGTGTATGCATGGTGCTATCTGAACAAATAGTGGTACATGTAGTTGGTAGGTATGGAGTTTGGGATGACACCTCTCCCCATAGTACATGTACATGTACGTGTAGTACCTCTAGTAACATCAGTACATGTACATGTACACATGTGTAGGTATAAAGAGGAAACAGGTAAAATTGATATTTGACATATTTTTTAACCTATAAAATTAACTCAATCAAACAAAGAAAAATTAAATTGCATGAGGTGGCTAACTTTCAATTTATAAGTTTAAATCATTTTATATTTCAGACTGTCTTCAGTTTTCGGAGGTCATCTCGATAGTTAATCAGATGGAGTCTAGACTTAAATACAGTCATACAGTAACACAGGAAATTCTGATATATATAATCTAGAATATGCATTGTCGTTTTCGGAAGACTATTTATGTTTAGGTCATAGTTCTAGAGGCTTCTTCACAAATATGTAAACAAACCAATATGGTCGCCACACGTAATTAGGTGTAAAGGGTGTAAAGATCCAGAGAAGATTACCTTTGAACACGTGAACAAAATATTTCTGACAAAAGTCATATTTCTCTTGTCAAAAGGGATTTATATTTATATTGCAATAAATTATTCGTAAGGAGGTAAATTCAGTTTAGATTATATTTCTTATTCTATGAGCATTTAGAGTTTATTCAAAATTCTCCCAACATCAAAGCAGAACGTACATGTACTGCTCTTGTCAACCGAGTCATATACACATACACGCGTAGATTGACTGGTACCCGATCGTAATGTAACACATATATCAAATAGCTAATGCCCGGAACGTAGTAGCAGGAACCAGGATAATACGTAGACAACATACATAACTAACGAAATTGAAAACGCTTACCGTTTCTCGTTCATAAACCGAATTAATATTCCGCTTTGAATTATAGAAAATGCAATATTTATCATGTTCAGTCGACCTTTCATTGTTAATCAACGTTTGCAAATGGTTTGAACTGATTAAAAAATCTTTAGATGTCAGATAACACTCGAAATTGACCCGACCTCTTTCCACACGGAATACAAATAATGATAGTTTGTATTCAGGTTGACTGCTTATATTGCAAAGTAAACATTAATAACAAGTTTTTTAAAACGAACAATACACACTGATCGTTTCTTTATTTCCCAATGTTAATGAAAGAAACAAAAACCATATCATACCATAAAAAGGAGAGGAGAAAATTGAACATTTCCGGATCTATTTCTGGCCAAATGACCCCCTACATCATGTACATAGATTTGTTGGATGTTGTGTATGAAAAGATGTACCTCATGACTTGAAAGTCAGGCCTTAAAGCACTGCCTTTAATAAAATGGAAGAAAAAATACCAATGTATATGCATGTTTTTGTACTTGTTTCTAATTTCTAAACATCTAATAAAAAATAAAGGAACATATATATAATTTACCTTGGGAACCCATCATTCCTTTGCAATGGTTTCAAATTAATAGTTCCATAGTTAGATATTTTTACTTGACATGAAGAGATTTGTTCCACATTGTACTGAGTATTCCCTCCTTTAATTAAATCCGTGGTAAAAGCTAGGACGAATAGTGTACATAACCTTAAATATCGACAAAGTGAAAGTTTACAATGCATAATTTTAACATTGGTTTGACGAAATGGTTACATGTCATATGTAAATCGCACTTTTGAATGTCATCTACAGTGCACCCTTTTACTAAAAGACCATTTCTAGTATTCGTAAACAGATCTATGAGGATTAAGGTCAACATTCATTGACTGCCGTCTCAGCTGATTCAGATCAAATTTCCACCACTGATAAACAAAGTTCCGAAAGGTTATCTACATCGGAACTCATCGTGACAAAAAAAGCGCGCCAATTTTGTTAAGCTCACCTGGCACACAACCTAATAAACAAATGGAGCAAAGGATGATATTTAAGAAATCAAGCAGGATGACAATTTATGTAAAAAAGACAGAATTAAGTAATAAAAAAAAATCCAACATCGAATAGAGTGAAAAATAAAAAGGTCCAACAGAGATTACAAGTAAAACCAATAATTGGCAAATCCAACACTGATATCAGAGGGGGGGGGGGGGACAGGGGGTACCCTTCTCCCTTCTCCCACCCCTTTTCTCCTTTCTCCTACCCCCGTTCTCCTTTCTCCCATTAGAATAAAACATCTCCTTTTGAGATATTTTTTCTTGAAATATTAGATCATTTTTTAAAAGAAGATATTTTATTTTTTCTCCTTTCTCCAACTTTTTCTCCTTTCTCCCAGCCTTCCTCTCCTTTCTCCCATCCCCTTTCTCCTTTCTTCTACCCCCTTTCTCCCTGTCTCCATTTCCCCTGTCCTCCCCCTCATATCAAACACAACAAACGAATGGAAAACAACAGACATATTCCTGACTTGGTACAAACATTTCCTGATGTAGAATATGGATTAAACCTGGTTGTATAGCTAGCGGAACCTTTCATTTTAATCTCAGATATTTCTCTCAGTATATATAGAGGAATTTAGATATGAATACATTGATATGTAGAATGGCAAATTTATTCGTTCATAGTGTGTTATATAATTTACGTTTTTTAATTGAGTTAAGCCATTCCAATTAATATTTTATGTGTGGTTTTCTATGTTGTGATGTTATACTATTGTTTCACTCGGAAAAAGGGAGAAGGTTTGGTACCATTAAAACGTTTAATCCCGCTACAAATGTTTGCACCTGTCCTAAGTTAGGAATCTGATGTACAGTAGTTGTAGTTTCGGTTTATGTAATTTATACGTGTTTCTCGTTTCTCGACTTTCATATAATTAGACCATTGGTTTTCCCGTTTGAATGGTTTTACACTAGTAATTTTGGGGCCCTTTATAGCTTGTTGTTCGGTGTGAGCAAAGGCTCCGTGTTGAAGGTCGTACACTGACCTATACATGCTATAATGGCAGTTTACTTTTATAAATTCTTATTTGGATGGAGAGAAAATTGTCTCATTGGCACTCATACCACATCTTCTTATATCTAGCTATAATATACAATGCGACAACAATACATGCATGGCTGACCGTGTGAGACCTTCAAGGTCGTTTAAAGCACCCTAGTAGAAAGCACATTTAACTGTATTTATCAATCAAGGTGCTCATTGAAAGGCAGATACACGCTATTTGTATTTGAACAAAGAGAGACAACTATATCATTCTTTTCAGATTTCTAATAGCTATGTAAAACTATATGGTTACACAAATACGCGTACTGTATATTAACTGCCACGGTATATTAGCTGAGATGGCACATGTTCCTTTCACACAAGTAATTTCATTTTAAACTCAACTTACGCTTGAGCCGACACGTTAAAAAGCGAAATGAAATTGATCTTACTGATTTCATGAATAAAAAAATCAGAATCATGAAAAATTAGTATATCGATACTCTCTGATAAAATTGAGAATGGAAATGGGGAATGTGTCAAAGAGACAACAACCTGACCATAGAATAGACAACAGCAGAAGGTCACCAACAGGTCTTCAATGCAATGAGAAATTCCCGCACTCGTAGGCATCCTTCAGCTGGCCCCTAAACAAATATATATACTTGTTTTAAATTAGTGATAATGAGACTATATATTTAATTGTAATATGACGTACTTCTTTCGCTTTATGAACAAACCCATGCTCTAAATCCAATAAAATGTGTTTGCACATGCATATATTGACTTCTTCAGAATCATGAATTTTATCAAATTATCATGCACTTTATATTAAACACTGTCAATAGTTATCAAAAGTACCAGGATTATAATTTTATACGCCAGACGCGCGTTTCGTCTACATAAGACTCATCAGTGACGCTCAGATCAAAATAGTTAAAAAGCCAAATAAATACAAAGTTGAAGAGCATTGAGTATCCAAAATTCCAAAAAGTTGTGCCAAATACGGCTAAGGTAATCAATCTACTCCTGGGGTAAGAAAATCCTTAGTTTTTCGAAAAATTCAGTTTTGTAAACAAAAAATTTATAAAAACGACCATATAATTGATATTCATGTCAACACCGAAGTGCTGACTACTCTTAATTGGTGCACATGATATTACTATATTCATTTATTATGACTGTAATGTGTTTCATTCCGAAATTGACATATTTGACCTAGATACGACAACCCTTCATACTGGCTGTTCAAACTCCTCCTCCTAAAAAATCACAGTGCCAGCCGTTTGCTTCTTTACAAACCAAAATGGAGGTTCATGGAATAGCCTACACAAACGATTTTACACTTATACTTATCGGACATAGAAATTACCTTAATTGCCCTATTCAGAATCGAAATAATTGATGCAAGCTATACTTTATTGTAGTTTTAACATGGGTAGGCATTATATTCGTGTTATTTTTCTCACTATCGCTCGGGCAAAAATAATCACGAATATAATGCCTACCCATGTTAAAACTACAATAAAGTATGACTTGCATCACTTATATGTTCAAGCAGTTCATGTGGTAATCAACAGATAATTTATATTTCATACATTCTTCATACCCTACCTTGATGCATTATTCTAACTCAGGTCCAACCAGTCCTTGGTGTTTTTCTAAATGCCACACTAATCGACAAAGACATTGAGGTAAGATGTTTGGCTAGCTTTGGGGCTGGGTTTGGTCCACCGTTTTCTACATGGGGAAATGCCTGTGCCAGCCCAAGTGAGGAATGTGACAGTTGTTATCCATTTGTTTGATGTGTTTGAGGTTTTGATTTTTCCATTTGATTTGAGACTTTCCGTTATACCGAGATAGTGAATTTGCATTGCTTTACGACATGTCTCGGGAATATTTTGTACATCCAACATTCATGTATTTGATTTTGACGTTTCTGTTATGGTTTCGGTTGGATAATGTGTTATGCCTCATCGTTCGCTTATCGGTTGCAGTCCGAATACTTATACAATGTCTTTCAATGCCATCATTATATTGAACACTGGTTTGTTGCTTGTCTTTCATTTTTGCTATGTGCTTTGTCTATTTGCATTTTTATGCTTCTTTGTTTATACATACATGACGTGGCTCTGTACTTAAATATCCTGTCATTGTGTTATTGTACTATGGTAAATTTGTGTATTCTTGTCTTTGCGCATCGTTGTCAATATGATTGATTTGATGCGACTGTCATACAAGTGAGAGGTTTCGCTAGACATAAAACCAGGTTAAAACCGTCGTTTTCAGCATAAGAAAGTCAGGAATATGACATTTTTTATCCATTCGTTTGATGTGTTTGAGCTTTTGATTTTGCCATTTGATTAGGGACTTTCCGTTTTCAATTTTCTTGGAGTTGATTATTTTTGTGAATTTACTTTTTGACTGATATTGTGGAAATGATTGTAGAAAGTTCGAGATTGCATGTACGCTATATCCTGTTATGTCTGTCGTTGATGGACGATTATGTTCTTATTCTGCTTTTTGCATATATGTTGTATCGACTATTATATTGTTTGTTTGAGCGTTTATCTGTGATCAGTGTTTTTTGTGTGTGCTGTATTTCTGTCTAGTAGTATTGTCATTTTAAATAGTATATCTGTTAACATTGCCATATAAGATAGAGGTTTGGCTAGCCATAAAATCAGATTCAACCCACCATTTTTTCTTTAAATGTTCTGTACTAAGTCAGGAATATGACAGTTGTTATCAAACAGTTCGTTTTTATGTATGTTGGCGTTTGTTTTTATTGCACTTATGTGTTCCTGTTGTTCCTTTGTTTTACTTTTATAATTGATGGGTTTTCCTCGGTTTAGTTTGTAACCCGGATTTGTTTTCTATCAATCGATGTATTACGGTATACTACTGTTGCCTTACTCTATTAGCAGACAAAGAAACAAACGTATTGTCGTGCGTTTACTTTTCTACATTGGCTAGAGGTATAGGGGGAGGGTTGAGATCTCACAAACATGTTTAACCCCGCCGCATTTTTGCGCCTGTCCTAAGTCAGGAGCCTCTGGCCTTTGTTAGTCTTGTATTATTTTAGTTTTAGTTTCTTGTGTACAATTTGGAAATTAGTATGGCGTTCATTATCACTGAACTAGTATATATTTGTTTAGGGGCCAGCTGAAGGACGCCTCCGGGTGCGGAAATTTCTCGCTACATTGAAGACCTGTTGGTGACCTTCTGCTGTTGCTTTTTTTTTCTATGGTCGGGTTGTTGTCTCATTGGCACATTCCCCATTTCCATTCTCAATTTTATTTATCATTGTATCATCATTGTAATGTTCACTTCCTTCCACACCACACTATTGTTTCAACAATGAAATCAATACATTTTTACATTTTGACCAAACGAGAATCGCATACCTCATACTGGACTATTTCAAGAACAGAAACTCATGGCGTTGTCAGTTTATTTTCTATCTATGAGTTTCTCTCTCTTACTCTGGTATCTTTCGTCCCTCTTTTATGTCATTCGACCTTGAATATTGATGGACCAACAGATAAATAAATGGCATTGGAATATTGCTACATAATTGCGTTTAAAAATATTTTTTCAACGTTCTAGTTATTAAAATTATACCTACAAAAGACGGACACATAATGAGACGACCATTCTGTTGATCGTACTTATATATACTGCGTGCTTGTACCACTTTACAGGTCTCCGGGTTGAACCATAGAGGAGGGATGGTTTTTTTTATCGTTAGAAAAATCATGATGAGTTGATATATTTATATTTTGACCACTATAACTATAAACAAAATATTATCTACATTCATTTTTATTTTTTCTAAGTACAGTCACACTTTGATTTTTGAAATCTGCAAACACACACCATGACAATGTTCCGTAATTACTCTTTTTACCACCATTTATTTCCCTTCCATTTCTTGTTTTCAAAGTCATACTGTGAACTGATTCCAGTCATTTCTTCTTGACCTTGTTTTACCATTCTCTCTATATTCTTCTTTTTATACTCTGCTGTCATACTTTCAGGTAGTTGTTTACTAAATACTATAAAAAGAACACATCCAATCAGTTGTAAATATCGCTTGTTATTCATGTCTTATTATGCAAAATATGTTTTGAACATCATTAAAGATAGTAATTGGTAAGTAAACTCAGAGCCAGAATGAAAGTCCATACACAAAGAGTTTTAAATAGTGAATCAGGCTCCTTACATTTAGGAACAGATGAGTTCACAAAGCTGACATTTTTATGGGTTTCATGTTACTTCATTTTCAGTTTTCCCAAAAGTGTTTTTTTGAACTCGAGTATGACTTTTCGTCTTTTTTTTATATTTGCCATGGTGATGACCATTTGTTTTACTGAATTTTATTGCTCCTTTGTATGTCCCCCTCTTTTTCATATACAATTCACGAAAACATATTTTAAAAGAAAGATTCTTGAATTCGCTTATGGATTTTATCGCAAGCAAAATGTTATATACTAAGTAAGTATGAAACCAATTTTAAATCAGTTGCAAGTTGTACAAATATTAAAATACTATTTTCTCATAATATCGGCGCAAAATTTTAAAACAACAAAAAGTAGTTTAGATAACAAGATGAACTTTTCGGATACCCTGATCACGATCATCGGTAAATTTTATTTTGCTCAATCTTTAGTGTTCGATGTTGTGTTTGTTGACCTTAAGTCTTATTTGTCATTCGGCCGTTTTTTTGTCTGCCATGGCGTTGTCAACTTGTCCTCGACTTATAATTTTGACCATGTATCTTTTGCCTTTTTTGTTAATAAATGTCAAATCTGACAACGCCTTCTTTGTTCGAATATAAAAATTCGTCATTTTAATTTTATTTCAAAAACAAATTGCTATCACGTACAATTTGTTTTAAAATTTATCCCCCTTAACCCCTAAGGGCGATAGCCAATAACAACCTAAACGACAAATAACTTCAAAAGGAAACTGTGTAAAATGGAGTAGCTTTAGGACATTTCAACAGTAGCTTACCAAAATGTTCACACCACCACACCCAAGCAGCTGTAAGCCACATTATCATCAAGGTTGCAGCTGCAACTTGCTTCCATTCCCCTGTTGGTGCATTAATTTCGGCAAAGGTTTGACAAAAACTTGCACGGTATACTGAAAGATAAAAGAAAATCCACTCATTTCTTCTTTTTCAGAATATAATTGTAAGGTTTTTTTTGTATAGGAAAACATTTTGGTTCGGTTTGACCTGATAGGATTGTTAAACCACAACCTCCGGCATTCGAAGCGAACATTCTACCACCAGATCACAGAGGAGACGAACAATTTGAAACTGAAACCCAAACATAAAAATAAATAAAAATAAATGAACAAATTGCTTTCAAATCGTATTCAAATCTCTTTCAAATCGTAATTTTGCAATTTTTTAGTACCATTTGCTTGTAATTCATTAAAGAAATTTTAAACTCCCAAAAACTGATTTCTTTGTGATTTCTTTCACTTGTATGATTTGTAAGCAATTTGATTCTGCTTTTGTGTGATTTCTTTAAGATTTGCTTATTAAGAATATAGTATAAAATGATTTAAAAAAAAAAAAACTGTTAACTTAATTGGTTCACTAAAATTCTGTGATTTCGTTATGATTTGTTTACTTGGAATATCATGGGAAATGATTTGAAAATGATTTGTTAACATTAGCTATCCTGGTGTGCTTCAATGATGATTTGCCACAATGAAAACAATGTTATTGCATTCAAATTTTCTGGATTTGTCATTATCTCTGACTTCCGGTTGAGGTCAAATTCAAATGTCAAATACTGTTGTACATAAACTGAACAACGAAAGTTGCAAGAGGAAGAGTAATATATACTATCAATGATGACAGTGGTGTGTATCTTGTTCATTAACTTATTGTATCAGGAATTCAATTGTTCAACTTATCAAACATGTCAAAGGTGTTTAAAACCTTTTATATTCGGAAACTGTGCGTTTCAATATCTTGTTATACTTGTGTACTGTCTGGATAAATTATTAAAAAATAAAAAAATGTGTAAAAGACTTGTAAAACAGATCGAAATAAGCAACTTAAGAGTACCTTCCCGAGTCAGCAGACAATATACACTGGCAAGTTTTATGTTTTAATTTTTCAAGATATTGATTGGACAGGTCTAGGGCTGTAACAGATAAGGAACCATCGCCTACTAGCTATATAGTATTCGACATACTTCTAGTAACCTTGGTTGCTCGTGTTGTTGTCAAAGTAAGAGAAACCTTTCTAATAGGGACCAATTGCTTATTCATGACAATCCGACATAATAATCCCTTAACAATCAGAAGAGTAGGTAAGGTCAAATAAACACAAGTGCACTTCAAAGTTTGAGGGTTTCAGGGGACAGAACCGTTTTATGATCCAGATGTAAATATTAAATCTATGAATCGATGATGATGTCAATTACTTGACGATTTGCTTGTGATTTACTTAATGAAGGAAATGATTTACTTCTGATTTGTTAAAGATTTGATAACGGTTTGTTTATAATTTCTTCATAATTTAAAAACAATTTGTTTGTGATTTGCTTGAGGTAGGATTTCATTCTGATTTGTTAAATATTTGATAACAATTTGTTTATTTTATAATTTCTTTACAATTTAAAACAAATTTGTTTGTGATTTACTGAAAGTAGGAAAGCAACTACCGCTGATTTCAAAATAATTTCTCGACAATTTGTTAATGATTTGCTTATGAATTGGAAATAATGTGTTTGTGTTTTGTTGTTGTGATTTGTTAGCTAATTTGCATGTGAAATTTTATCACTTTCAAATCATAAAGAAATAATATGATTTGGTTATCATTTGTAACCCTCATTTAATTGTTTGGGAATGTTTATATAGATAAACAGACATAAGGTATACATCAATGTGATTGATTTATTGCACGTGTAAAACACCACTTTAATTACTATCGTATATATCGAGGTGGTTATTTTGTATTGAAAGAAGAAGCCGGAGTTCTTGATAAAACTACCGAAATGCACAGGAAATTCAAAATCAAAGCTGGTCAAAAAAGATTGTAGTCGAACGCACCGCACCTACTACGACCCGAGTTTGACTACTTTCAAGGTTCTGGAGGAACCTCATAAATGGGTTTTATTATACCATAACATTAGTATATTCAAACACATCTAAATCGTATACTAAAGTACATGTATTTATGACCACTAGTAATAAAATTAACGGTACCAATTTTCCTGCACCGGATGCGCATTTCGACAGTACATGTCTCTCCAGTGAAGCTCTTGGCAAAAAAATATTTGAAATCCAAAGCTTATATAAAAGATGAAGAGCTATAATCTAAACAGTCCAAAAAAGTATAGCCAAATCCGTGAAAGGAATCAGAGCTTTGCATGAGGGAGATACATTCCTTAATTTATAATAACTTCTATCATTTTGTAACAGCAAATTTTAATAACACAACAAATCCGTATTTTCATGCCAGTACCGAAGTACTGGCTACTGGACTGATGATACCCGCGGGGATTAACAGTCCACCAGCAAAGTAATTCTTTAATAAGAGAGAAACTATCGACAAGCTGGAATGATGTAATCATATCTTAAAAATAAAATTAAATTACTAAAAATACCAAACTTCGACGAAAATTCGAAAACGCGATGTCCCTACTCAAATGGCAAAATCAAAGGCTAAAACACATTAAACGAACGGTAGGTGACACCCTTGCTATCAACCGAGGAGGTTGTCGGGTTATATCAATCATCAGCTATATAAACTATAGTTCACTGATGTATTTTTATAAAAATATAAGAGAACTGTAGTTGTGTCAAAAAATCTAAAATTCATCTAAAAAATACAAACAAAGAAAAGAAACAAAACGTGCGAGAATAGCATGAATATTTAGTTACGCTGTAAATTAAATGCATTATTTTTTCAATTATAGTGAAAGCACACCATTACTTCTTGGTCTTTCATATACGTTTTCATGTCCTACTTTGACGATCATCTTTGGAAAGAGTTGCAAGGCCAAACGTTAGGAGGAGGAAATAAAGGCAACAGTAGTATACCGCTGTTCAAAAATCATAAATCAATTGAGAGAAAACAAACCCGATTTCAAACTAAAACAAAGGGAATCACATAAGAGGAAACAACGGAATAACAGAAGCACGCAAGTGCAACCAAATCAAACGCCAACATACATAGAATGGGACATTTTGATAACAACTACCATATTCCTGACATGATAGAGGACATTTTAAGAAAAAAAAATCGAATGATGCATGTATATCGTAACATTCAAAACCTACAGCCCTTTCTCTCCTCCATCGTAAGATTTTTCCAATCCCCCATTTCTTTTTCTCTGAGTGCTGTCACATCTGGCGTGTTAGGCTTCCATCTTAAGGCGGGAAAAGGATAATCACTTCTGTCTTCATAACCAGGCCTAATACTGTGACCTGAACCAACAATATCTCTGTTTCCTGAAAATTTAATGTAGCAAGAAGTTTACCAAACAGTTACTGTGTGATTTTTGTTTTTATTCTTTTTGTTTCTGTTTAAGATGATATATATAAAGATTAGATATATCAAATCTTATTTTTCCTTAATCTCTTACTAAAGATTATATTACAAAAACTATATTTAGGAGTTGGATGCCAATCATGTTCGTTCTTATTTTTGCCATTTAACATTTTAGGTCAAGTCTTTTAAAAACGATTCCGTTACGAGCGTAGGTCACTGACGTATTTGCATAAAAACAAAGATGCTGATAAATATGTTTTACATTTACAAAGGTATACATATCTAAGTTTTCTCGGCAAATGTGACATAATAGTGAATACACGATATACTTTCTTTAGAATCCCTGCGTAAAACGCTTGCCAAAACATGTACTTCAGACCCTGACAATTGTTGAGTATAAATAGATAAGAATTTTTACCAGTTTCTCATTCAAATCATTACAATACAAGATACTGTTAAGTTCTTGACAAATTTTGTTATATTTTTGTTTGAAATGAATCCAACCTATAACCATATTTCAATCGTTGATCCTTCATATATTTGTAATGATTGTAATTTGAAACTATAATTTTGTAATCTTTATGTTACTCTTCAATCGTATGAGTTTTACGGACGATATTTTAGTTGTTGTCAGTCAAAGAATGTCATGGAAGAAATGTTCCATAAACTAAGTCTGAATCCTGTTCTGATGTCAGCATGGAAGAATTCATATTTGAAATATCAGATAGATTTTTGCATGATCATCAGAACAGGTGCTACATTTTAAGCAGAAACAGGCTGACAAGTGTATTCTTCCTTCCTTCCTTTTTTGAATGTTGTTGTCCGTTTTTCACCAATATGATTTATATTTTTTCATTGTCCAATTGACATCTTCTTTTACAATTCAAACAATAACAAGATATACTGAGGATTCATTATTATTCGTGGGGTACCAATTTTCGTGGTGCAGGTGAACCACGAAATTAAATATTACACGAAAGACGAGTTATACATGTTATATACAGACTTTGTCAAAACCACGAAATTAAATATCCACAAACACAAAACAGTTTTCCTTTATCCACGAAAATTGGTATCCACGAAAATAAATGAATCAACATTAATACACATATGCATTCATTAAAGTCGTTTATTAGAGTGTTTAGGAAAAAGAATTATCTTAAAAAAAGGAATTATTATTTTCTAAATAAACAAAAGTGTTTACTATGTTAATTATTACCTATCTTGGGGTAATATTTATCTTTTTGTTCCTGTGAGAGATTAACCACTTCCTGTTGTTGGCATTTTGGTGACGTTGTTGAGAGAGCTCTCAAAGGTATTTTACCTGCAACTCTCACCGATGATACCAATAATTGATAACTCATCGTTTTCTAAAAAGATTTTAATGTATTTTGAATGCATATAGTAAGAATAAAACACTTCTGTAAATAACTGCCACTTTAATGTCAGTTTCAGCTTTTTAAATACCCCTAAATGACGAAACGATTGTTTCTACACTTGAACAATTTTTGTATACGCTTATAAGATAAACGTTTGTAATAACATGAACAACACGATGGTTGCCACATGTGGAGCAGGATCTGTCTACACTTCAGGAACACCGGAGATCACCCCCAGTTTTTTGGTTGGATTCGTGTTGCTTAGTCTTTAGTTTTTTTATGTGGTGTCTTGTGTATTAATATTTGTTTGTTTGTCTTTTTCTTTGTTAAGCATAGCGTTGTCAGTTTATTTTTGATCTATGAGTTTGACTGTCCCTCTGGTATCTTTCGCCCATCTTTTAATCTCTTTTCCATTAGTAATGATAGTTTTGAATATATTTGGACAATAGTTTTTATCTTTAATATTTTGATAATGTAAACAGCTGAATCAATTGTCACAATACTTGTGATGTGAGATTTTTTGTTGATTGGTAATTCTGATCATGTACAAATTAAACTTTACTCAACATGGTTTCTGCAAACTTCTACGAATTCATACTTGCATTGGTGTGACTCTTCGTTTTAACATTACATAGATATGATAATGCCTACGCTTAGTTCCCCCTACAAAGTTTATTTTGTATAACTTTCCTGTTGAGGCCCTGTTAAATTTTTAAAAATTAATCCATATAAGTTGTCTTTCTTACGTCGATAAAGACCATTTTTAAAGAGTCTATTCATTATGTCATCCCCGATAAAAAGCGAATTTGCAATGCCTAGAACTGGTTATCTGTGGCATATATTGAATTCTGTCTTACAGTAGCACATTTACTTAAACTAGAATTGTAGGGTTGAGGAACATAGGCAATAGTAGTTTACCGATGTTGAAATCTCGTAGATCGAGTAAGAATAAACAAATATCAGTAAAAAATAAAACAAACAAAAACTGAGGGAACTGCATGAAATTCAGAAGGATCGAGACTGGAGGAAAACGTTAATGTCAATCGTTCATATCTTTTCACTAATTTCAGAATACATGATTGCTCGATCGTGATCAGTTATAACACATAATCGTATTTAGTCTATCATTATGTATATGAACTCGATCATTGTATTATACTTGATCAGATATTAAAGGTGGTTCTTCACAATTGTGTACAGTCTCATTTATATCCTTACACATTAAAATTATGCACCATGCCATTTTGCCTATTATGCATGTGCATTCATGTATCATTTTGTATGCCGACATTACAATGAAGAATAATTCTTTAGCCTGCGACATTACATCTTTTAAAATAATGAATAACTCCCTTTAAAAACTATTATTTTGCAGAATAAAATCTACTCCTATTTTGAACTTGCTTAAACGTTATTGTCACCTTATAGAAGAAGTGTGTTCGCGGTGCTATCCATGTCTTTTAAACTATAAATTAAAGGATCGCGTCCTTTCCTTACTTTACCGACCGTGCATGGGCTGTATAGCCAGTCAAGATAGTTAAACATTCCATATATTCCTTCTCACGATATTTTTGAATGAGACTGAACTTGCATGGCGAGTGATATGTGTGTAGCAGTTGGCAAACATCACACACTCAACCTTGCTCTATTTTGAAGTTAATGCCATCGTTCTTTGTTGCTTTTTATATACCATTGAAACAACTACTGATAAAAAGACTCCACACAGTTAACATTTTCCAGTTCATGATTCAAGATTGAGATAAGTCTATGTATAAATAAGACAAACCACGTCATGCATTATCAAAAAGTGTGTTATTTCAATAAAAAGGATAAATTAAAAAGAAAATTTTGAAATTTTTTTTTCAAGCAGAACAAAAAGATTAAGGATTGAAGGGACATATAAAAAATATCGTTTTTTGTCTAATCAATTAAATTTGCACTAACATAGCATTAACCATGCCTTTTATTATATCTAAAAAGGTACACGACGATAATTGTCTTTTTTTTCATTTTCAAATTCAACAAATAAAAGGAATAATTCAAGCATTGAATATTAAACTACTATTTCTTCTGCATCTTATTTGACAAAAATGTTTGAGGATCATATTATTTTTAATTGATTATTCGCATAATTGTACAAGTGTTGTCTTGTTGTTTGATTTGTTAGAGTGTCCCTTTCAATTCAAGAAATTTTACAATTTTTCAATAAAGACCGAATATGTTATTGACATTCTGTCAAGGGTTCTTGTTCATTGATTCTTATGGGGAAAAATATGTTAGGTATTACATTTGACTAATGAATTTTAAAGTAGATCATTATGCATTGACAAAGATGTTTAAGAAAGTGAGCCTCTAATAATTTTACATTCAAAAACATTTTAGTTGATTTGTTATCCGACCTTGTCTAACGAAGCTGAATGAACTCTTCTGCTTCATTATTCAAAACTACGAATATTCAATGGCAATGATTATTTAAATGTTTCATGGGAGTTAACTGTTATTCGGCAAATAAACCGAGAAATAAATATTTTCTAAGTGTATACACTTTTTGCACTAATAATTCTTACATGTTATTATTAGTTGAATTTTCTATAAATAGCATACACATTAACCTTTTTCTCGATAGTTTATTTCCATTGATAAAACATGACTGTTTTAAAATGTATGTATGTTATGTTATATTTGAATTGTGACGCCAGTTAATAAGAAAACCGAGGTAAACATAATAGTTCAATGATCCTTTAACCTGACAATGAACTTGACCTATCAAAAGATAAACTGTGTTTGTTTCAATTTAAATACTATACTTCCAAAACATGGACCTCGTCATCTAGGTATTATAGCAACATATTGTGTTGTCCTTGTTTACTTTTTTCGTAAATAGACAGCTTAGAAAATCATGAAATTAATAATACAATAATTTGAATTAACCATGTTCAGATCAAAGTGCTTTCATGTAATATAAAAAATAATATTAAATTAACATAAAATTCGAAATAATAACATTTTCCAGACAGTTTATAACGCTATTGAATTTTCTATAAATAGCTTACACATTGATAAAACATGACTTTTTAAAATGTATGTATGTTATCTCTGCAAAGATGTTAGATCATTGATATCTAAAAAAATCTTTTGCTCAACCCGATACTAAAAAGCATCTTTAGCTTGCAGTAGCTAAAAAAAACTTTGTTTAAATCTTCGCTAAGACTATTAGGTGAAAATAAATCTTCGCTAAGACTATTAGGTGAAAATAAATCTTCGCTAAGACTATTAGGTGAAAAACAGTACGAAATTTGACAAACAAAAAGATAAGATATGCTACACAGAGGAACAAGTGGTCAGTATGCTGGAGTTTCTTATCGACAACATATTTGTTGAGTTTGGAGGTAGACTTTTCCAACAAATTGTCGGCATTCCTATGGGAACAAACTGTGCGCCTCTTCTTGCCGACCTCTTCTTATTTTCATATGAATCGGAGTTCCTCCAGACACTTGTAAAAAACAAGAGAATCAAAGAAGCCAGATTATTTAATTTCACTTTCAGATATATTGATGATGTTCTTTCCATAAACAATCCGAACTTTTCTGATTGGGTTCCATTAATATATCCCCCAGAACTAGAGATTAAAGAAACAACAGACACGGCTTCCTCCGCCTCATTTTTAGACTTATATCTCGAATTTGACTTACACAGTCATCTCAGTACCAGAATCTATGACAAACGAGACGATTTTAATTTTGAAATCATAAATTTCCCCCACCTTAGTAGCAATATACCAACTTCACCTGCATATGGGATATATATTTCCCAACTTATTCGATATTCAAGAGCTTGCAGCTCCTACTCAGACTTTGTAATACGTCATCAGTGTCTGAGTAGAAAGTTGATGAAACAGGGGTATGTCAAAGAACGTCTCGTTCTTTTTCTAAAAAAGTTCATCGGAAGGTACCAAGACCTTGTTGATAAATATTCCGTATCAACTTCTCAAATAATACACGATGGTCTTAATGTATAGATACTTCGTACTGATGTTGTTTATCATCTTAACAACGTGTTTTATAGTTCTTTCATTTGTCTTTGTTCTATTATTAATATTACTTTTACTGTTAAATGGTTTCATGTGATATCCGTTTCACGTGGCTCGGTACTTATACATCTCGTCAATGTGTTTGTATTGGCTTTCATTTTTTTGTGGTTTGTTTTGTATTTGCGACTTTTTGTATTTCTTTTGTTCTTATAACGTGACTCTGTACTTTAAAAGATCCCGTCAGTATGATATTGTTCTATTATATGTCATTATGATATATTTCTATTATGAATTACAATATACGTTGAACCACAAACGTCAAAATCATTCAATCGCGTAGTGGTATTAACTATTTTTGGATTCTTATAAATTCTATATATAACTTTTGGACTAGTTTAAATCTCGGTCTATTTCTTAAATTTATTCTTACATACTTTTGATTTTTTAACCCTGTATGCTAACATTCCCATGAAAATTTTAAAATTGTTTGTACGCACATTGAACGACAAATTTATGTGACGTATAAAATGTTCTGACGTCAGACACTCAATTAATGTGTTCGTAGATAGTAGATGTTTTGGTGTTCTGTTAAATTGTCCCTTTTAAAATTGTTAAACGATGATGACTGATGTACCCATATTTTGACTATTATATTTATTGTGTCTGTTTATTTAACGCATCAATGTAAAAATATCGGAAATTGATGAGACTGTCATTACAAAAGTGAGAGGGTTAGCGCTATAGAACCAGGTTTAATCCACCATTTTCTACATTTGAAAATGCCTGTACCAAGTCAGGAATATGACAGTTCTTGTCCATTCGTTTTTGATGCGTTTTGTTATTTGATTTTGCCATGTGATTATGGACTTTCCCAATTGATCTTCCTCTAAGTTCAGTATTTTTGTGATTTTACTTTTCACTGTTATACTTTCTTAGATTTTTGAAAGTGCACGTAGAAATTATATGCCATGACATAGTTCACCATATTTCGATCTTTTTATTTCACTGCATATTCAAGAAATAAATAAATAGTATTTCATGACCTCAAATCCAGACCGGGCTGTACTAGTGCTAGAAACAGTTTATTCAATTTTCCTCTGGTAATTAGTAGTAGGGTTTGAAAAATACAAACGGAGTTTTACAGAAGCTAATTTATACTATACACAGCGACTGTGGAGGATAATTTAAAGTATTTTATATGTTCATGGATATCAATTGAAGAAAACGTATATACGATCATTGGACCAGAATATTTCTGAAGGTTTTGGTGTTTCCTAGAATTAAAACAAAACAATTCATTGAAAATAAGAGGGATAACGATGCCACACATTTGTTTGTGACTGAAAGTTATTTTTTGGGGTTTGAAAAGCGAATATACATATCTATATACATTTGTTCCAAGACAATATCCCCATCTGTCTTGTGTCATATATTATTGTTTTGTGCAAATTGAAAGTTTTGGTTTTGATGGCTGATATTTGATCTTTTATTGTTTCTTATTCATATTTTTTTAGGCTCGGCGCTATGCAGAGCTTTATATACTGCATAGAAATCATTCTCTTGAATGTTAGTGGCTAGCATGTACAGCGAGTTTGTTTTAAGACGAAATGCTATCGTTGGATCAGAATTGTTTTCATCGGAATTCAGAATGTTTTTAATTTTGCAAATATGTAGTATATGTTAGCGTTCATTAAATAAAAAATAAATCAGCGTTATCTGAAGATTTTCAATTGAGATGAAACTGTTGCATTATGTGTGTTGCTTAGTATACATTACTCCAAATGTCACACAATTTATAATCAATAAAGTGAACATAATGCATTTATATGCATGCACTCTCTGAGCATGCACATGGAGACGTTATAACGTTCCCTGCATGTATGTTGGATTTTCTTATGCATTCTTCTAAAGATTTCACTAATGGTATGATCAGATAAGAAATAAAGTACGTTACCTTATGTTCAACGAATGCATTTATTAAAATTAATAGATTTTTTTTCTATATAGCAAACATATTGAAAATAACATAGCGTTTAACAATGATGATAGTAATGCATAACTATATACATGCCTACCCCAATAGCAGGAAGCTTTTTCTTTGTTTTGCACACAAGATGGCGGAACAGCAATATCACTATCACGTGATTAAAATATAATTAATAAAAGCACATAGCATTTTTTCTCAAGTTCAAACTTTCGTTTTCATATGTATGTCTAGTATACTGAAATATCAAGAGAAGTATTTTCATTTCGAATCATATTCTATTTTGTAGGTATGTCAAGGAGTCGGTCATAATCAATTTGTTTTTAGGGAGAGATCGATTATTATACATAATTTTAAAAAAAATTGTCAACAAACGAAAGAGAAAATTTGAGCTTACCTGAAGAATAAATATATACCTTAATTAAAAATGTGCCTCTGTACGATTCTAATTTTACCCTTGAGATAATTGTCTCAAGGTCAGCTTGTGACCGACTTTTACCTATCCGCTACCTGACAAATAAAGTGCATACACCTTATATTGTTTACTTTTTGACATTTAACTATAGCTGAGTTGATAAAAACACTTTGTAATTTGATAAAATGATTTTGAACTGATTACCAATTTTGCAATTTTGCACATTTTTAATTTAAATTTATTAATTGTTTTACACAATATTTAAAGAATGATTAATGCACGATTAATACAATATCTAGCATGTCTTTAAACGAACTAATTTGCATGAATCCACTTTCAATCAAAATGCATATTTCTCTCTTTTATATAAGATTTTATTCTGATTGTAGCTTCTCTGTCGCTTCATGGATTGTAGGAAGTTGACCCAGTAAAAAAGGTATAGTGATGTGATCATGTGATAATTTGTTTACATCGGATAAATGAAATTATTTATAGTATAGTCGTGTATAATGCATCACCTAACACACTTATATCTGATTAACTGTTTCTAACGTAATTGTTGATACTGGAGTATTATACAATGCAGTGTGCAATTACGTAACATCGTTTTGTCAAAAGTATTCAATGCTGATCTAATACCCTCCATTGATCAATATAGATAGGGCAGTTAATATAAAGCCATATCATGCGTCAAAGAAAGACAAACATAGCCAAACCAAAAGAAGGAGGTATAAAGGGCCATTATTTAGGCCTTGAAGTTACAAAATTAATAAAATCATGTCGCACTTTGAAAATTAAGTTATGTAATTGATAAATAAACACAAGAATGGATACTTGACACTTTAGTGAGAGAAAAAAAGCAACACTACTGATTAGACTTCTCATCATAAACATGTTTAAATTAACAAATTTGACAATGAATGTTCAATTCATATTAGGTTTGTCTTGCCAATTCAACAGCTTAGCCTAAAATATATTTTTTTACAAATAAACATGTGTGTCAAAGACATTTTTTTTTATTAAACCTGTTGCCCTAATTTAAAGTTTTGGACTTCAGCAGTTAAGAAGTTTTGGACTTAATATCAATTATATAAGTGTGGAGTATAAATGCAAATAACGCAAGATGATATTCAAAACAGTAAGTATAAATGCAAATCTATCAGATTGGAATTTAGAAGATTTATAGTTTTTTAATTTTCCATTTAATACCATTTTCTTTGTTGGCAATAACATAAAAAAAACAAATATAGGAAAGAATATAAAAACGTATTAACAAAAAACTCCGATGAAAATATCAAAACGAGGAAGATAAATAAACCTACAATCAAACACTCGGATTAATCAACCAATGGACGAATACTTGTAAATTTCAGTATGCCTATGGAATGACCTTCAATTGATACCTTCAACACATAGCACTTGGGAAACACATTTGATAACAACTGCAGGTCTTAAAAGTATAAAGACCTTTAGCAGAACTGCCTGAATTGTTATTAAAATATAAATCTGAAAGTTGACGGTACGGCATGTAACATTCTATATTTGAAGCTCATGCAGTTCTTTTGTCTGAGGGTTGCAGCACACATGCACATGCAGCTATTGAAATTAAGAGTTCCAAATATTGAAGTTGAAAGCATCCCTACGTTAGTTTTAAAGACGCCATCACGTGTTTGTTGACCGTTATAGAATATTTGTTATACACATGCTTAATGGTTTCTACTCACTAGGAAGCTATTAAACCAACAGTTCCAAGTGGTGAAGTTGAAGACATCTCTTCGTAAGTTTTGCGGACGCCATCACGAGCTGGTTAACCATTATGGAATATCCGTTTTACAGTTGATAACTACAACTCAGTACCCTTTTTCCCAATTATACTTATTAGCAGGTTTATATTAACATGAGCAACACGACGGGGGTCACATGTGGAGCGTTATCTGTTTACGTATTGCTCAGTATTTAGTTTTCGATGTTGTGTTTTTTAAGTAATTTTGTGTTATTGTATATAATTTGGTCTTTTAATTTTTAGCCATGGCGTTGCCTGTTTATTGTCGACATATGAGTAGGAGTGTCCCTCAGGTATATATTACGCCCCTTTTTTAATTTGGTTAAGGTAAAGAATCTTGAAATAATTTCGAACCAAAAGTTATATAAAATTATGTATTTATTTGATGTTCATGATATTCCTTGCCAATAATAACG
This sequence comes from Mytilus edulis, assembly GCF_963676685.1. Lineage (NCBI taxonomy): Eukaryota > Metazoa > Mollusca > Bivalvia > Mytilida > Mytilidae > Mytilus > Mytilus edulis. The sequence continues at coordinate 26,353,039 of NC_092356.1, forward strand.
TCTTTTATGTAATAAGTTTCTTTGGTACTTACCTATATATGCATGAAATTATGGGCCTACCAAAAACATATGATGACTATTAATTGCAGTGTTTCCAATATTAAACTTTACAACTTGTTTTTTTGTTTCGGGTATCAAATAGTTGTCTTCACCGACATTCATTTGTAGAAATATCCTTTCTCTCAAAAAAGGCCTAGTGCTTTTTTGTTTGATATTTTTACAAATATTTGTTTACAGGAAGCTGGCTCATCAAAAAAATAATAACTTGATAGTACATTTTTTTTAATGAATCATGTTTGTGAAAAAGACAGAAAAAATTGTAACTTTTTTTTAGCTCGAACTTTTCATACTGTACCGAAAATAACACATCCATGTATCATGAACTTGGAAGATTCAATGAGACATTTGTGCTGTCGAAGCTTTAAATTAATGTAACAGTAATTTACCAATGTTCAATTCAAGATATAAACAAAAACGAAATATAAACAACAAGAATGTGTCCAAAGTACACTGGTGCCCATCCGCACTATCATTTTCTATGTTCAGTGGACCGTGAAAATGGGGTAAAAACTACCTTGACCAAAAACTTTAATCTGACTTCGACAAAAACTTAAAACTGAATCGGGACAGACGGACGAACGGACGAACGAACAGGCGGACGCACAGACCAGAAAACATAATGCTCATAAATAAGGCATTTACACTGCAGATAATGCATAGACTCAAATAGGAGTGAGCCTTGGTGCTTAGGTAGAGTAAGCGTGTCCTGCTATGCATGTATCAACCTCTATCCGATTCTTCGATCACTCAAAATGTCATAATAATGAATAGGACTCAACCTGTAAACTTACAAATCAGACATATATCATCGTATATAGCGTTAAGGTTGTCTAAGAATGAAACACAAGTAACTGATTCATTTTACATATAGATACTTATTTATATATGAGATGTTTGTTTGTTTAATAGAAATATGTCCCGTTTGTTTTAGTCAATATGACGTCCTACATAGACGTCGCCAGTACGAAGTCAGGAACATGACATTTGTATTCATTCATTTGATGTGATTGAACTTTTGATTTTGCTATTTGATAAGGGACTTTCCGATTTGAGGTTGATATTTTTGTTATTTTACTTTTTTACATACACAATGGAAGAGGCTTTTATATTTTATTTATTACATTATACATTCCTCGAAAAAACCCGTTTATTACCGATTTTTATATACGATGGACACCCGAATGCGAAAATTGTAAGTTCGTACGAAGTTGGTCCCGATCTCGTTAAAATACCAAAAAGTGACAGAAGCAAGTGCGATGAATAACGAAGTCTATACGATGGTGTCGAAATTATATACGATAGCAAAAGATGGACATACGATTAACGGTTAACCAAAGACGGGTATTTAAGCTTCATATGTCAGCCGAAGCCTACACGATGGATCACGAAGGCTACACGATGGATTACGAAGGCTACACGATGGATTACGATGATGGCGCGATGGCCATACGATGTCTAAAAGATATGAACAGAATTTCGACAACATATCGTTTCTGTACAAGTCTGCCATGCATGGCGGGAAATCGATCTTTTTGTCTAATTCTTATAACACTTAGTTTATTATCCCCTCGCCTACTACATGTAAGTTGCGTGTAGATAAAATTGTTATGGACACTCTAGAACCAAAATGCTCAAAACTTGGTATGGTGTTACTAGTTAAGAATATCTTAAGCGATATTCACTTTAAAGTTCAAAGGTCAAGGTCACAGTGGCAGTTGTAATACAAGGCAATATCACCCTTGTGGACACTCTAAAACCAATATGCTTCAAAAGATTTTAACCACATTTGGTATATTGTTCCTCCTTGTAATGATCTGACATTTTTTACGTTCAAGGCCAAAGGTCAAGGTCATGCAGATGGACTTGTTTTTTCTCCTTGAAATAGCATAATACACAGGAAATTGATTGCTCAATTTTTTTACCTGCTGGTTCTAAAGACAATATTAAAGGTATTTCCAGTTACTGAATGTTTTGGTATCAAATATGCATATTCAATATACCATTTTCTGCATGTGTCATATACAAATATAGCGTCCATATTTGTCCCCAATATGTTACATACGAGGGGATGCCACGCGCGGCATTGCCTTGTTTAAACTGTAAAATGTGTGCACTAGTCTGAATAATCACCCATAATTATGCCCATGTTTACTGATCTATCTTAAAGGTAAGGTAATGGGTTCGTTGATCCCTTTTATTCAAAAAGAGCTCTTTCCAGGAGAATATCATAATAATATAGACAAAAGGAAGGATAAGGGGAAAGAAACAAATGCGGCAAAATATGACATATAGAAAACAAAATGGTTATGGAGTAAACATTCGTGTGACAACAACTCAGACGATACATAAAAAATCAGAATAATGAAGAAAAAGTTGGTTTCCCTATATACGCGTACCTGCAGTGTTGGTGTACGAGGCGCGTTTATGATTTTCATTATGTTACTTGATATGAAAAATTGACATAAAATAATATTTTACTTGTAAAAGAAAATTCTGAGCCTGTAATAGCTGCTCTTCTTGATCCAATTGAATTAATAGAAACAACGCTGTCGCCTTTCTTGTTCTCATAGAATCATATGATATGAGCTGCATGTTTTGTGAACGTCTTTCTTAACTGTCGTATTAGACTGACCAGTGCATATCGCGCATGGCACTTTAAATGTATTTTAGCGCGAAAATTAACTTATATTTAGCTGGATTTATTGCCGTCGTAGTTCCATCTTGTCGCCTTCGTACTTTTATTCGATGGCAACACGACGGGATTACGAGGTCTTCACGAAGTCGTGTTGACATCGTAAGACCTTCGGGTATCTTCGTGATTCATTCGTGTAGACATCGTAATGTCAAAACTGCCCGATGGAAACGTCGGAAACACGAATGCAATACGTTGTGCAAAGATGCATTCCCGGTGACAATACGATGGTGAGGATGGTGATACGAACTCAATACGAACCCTCAACATCGGATGCACCTTCGGGGATTTTTTAACATGTTAAAAAATTTAGAACCCTTCCCGAAGTTGTCCCCGAAGGCATGAAAAAGTGGACGATGGTTCTACGATGGATAAAGATGGCACTACGAATAGCCCGATCTGGATACGATTAGTCCCGATTTTGAAAATTTCCATTATCGTGTTGCCATCGGCGTAAAAATCGGGACAGTGTGACGCGGGCATCAAGATTATATAAAAAAAAACCGTGAATGCTACATGAAAAGATAAATAATTACAAATACAACGGTTGTTGAAGTGTATATTCCTGCCTCATTGTCAACTCGTTTTTCCTATCATTAGAAAGAAGCAAAAGATACCAAAAAAATTTCTAAACCATAATTCGAAAACTAACTGAAAAAACCATGGCAAAGCACAGTCTACACAAAACAAGAAAAAATACTTGAATTCAGAATCTTCAATCCAGATATAAAAACGAAAGCGACTCTAAGCATTGGAATACAAGATTTTCCTTTTATTAAAAAAAATAAACAAAAAATAAATGGTTAAACCTTTATTCACACCAAAGTTACTCTTTCACTCAATCAAATAAAGGTGTGCCTATACTTTGAGATATTCAAGCCTTAGTACTATCTTGAATTCCATTGAATATTTTGTCGATGATTTGACCAGATGAACATGAGGAGGAAGTGAATGCTAATGTACCAGTTTTACAGTGCATGCACTATGCGTCTTTTTCGGGTGTCCTTGAAAAAATGATTGCATATCCTGTTACATAATTTTGTCTGCAAGTAAGAAATTAAAAATATATCGTTTTTTATTAAAAAAAAAAGCTTGAATCTTTTTTTTTAAGTCTTATGAAGAATTTAATCTTTCGTTGTTCTCTAGTATAATCGATCATCTTTATCAAAACATTTCCGTCATATGTCACGATATTCGATATTTATTCATTAACACTGAAAAATAACAATGCTTATCGTTTTATTTAGAATTAGCATGTCTTGGGTTGATTTCAAACGCAATACACGACAGGGGAAATTTCAGAGATTGATAGACAATTTCAATTAAAATTCATGATTTACGTATCGTCCAATTGAAGTGATAACGTTTAAGTCAAAATAGAGCCTATATTTAAGGAAGTAGACCTAAAATGTCGGACATAACACATAAAATCAATAGCATGTGTCAGAACAGATGCATAATTATATTATAGTTTTTCATACACGCCGATTATTTCATATCAACATTTCTAAAAAGTATTGCTAAAACTAACTACAAAAAGTACAATCGTGTTACTGTATCAAAGTGTTGTCTTTCTTTACCTAGGGGTATTTAGTGGGTTGTTGCTCACAAGAAAGCTATTAAATCAAGAGTTCCAAAAGGTGAAGTTGAAATTATCATTTCTTCGAAAATTTTACGGACGCCATCACGAGTTGGTTTACCGTTATGGAATAACCGTTTCCAAAATTATATCGGATATGTTCCTTACGTCGTAACGACAAGCCCCTTCCCTTTCATGAATGTGACCTACCGAATTAGACTATTTGCCGGATTTGTTATCTCATAAATAACACGACGGGTGCCACATGTGAGCAGAATCTGCTTTCCCATCTTAGATCACCCCTAGTTTTTGGTGGGGTTCGTGTTGTTTATTCTTTAGTTTTCTATGTTGTGGCATGTGTACTATTGTCTGTTTGTCCTTTTCATTTTTAGCCATGGCGTTGTCAGTTTATTTTCGATTTATGAGTTTAACTGTCTCTCTTGTGTCTTTCGTATCTCTTTCAACACAATAAAAAAAATGTAACATTTCAAATTCCTAGTACAGTATTACATGAATACAGTTTATCAAGTTGTATTAAATATCGTGTGACCACTATCAATTACCGAATTAGACTATTTACCGGATTTGTTATCACATAAGTAACACGACGGGTGCCGCATGTGGATCAGGATCTGCTTACCCTTCCGGAGCACCTGAGATCACCCCTAGTTTTTTGGTGGGGTTCGTGTTGTTTATTCTTTAGTTTTCTATGTTGTGTCGTGTGTGCTGTTGTTTGTTTGTCTTTTTTTTCATTTTTAGCCATGGCGTTGTCAGTTTATTTTCGATTAATGAGTTTAACTGGTGTCTTTCGTATCGCTTTCAACACAATAAAAAATGTAACATTTCAAATTCCTAGCACAGTATTACATGAATACAGTTTATCAAGTTGTATTAAATATCGTGTGACCGCTATCAATTAAATGTGTATCTAATATCACCAATAATATTATTCTAAAGATAACTATAATAAATAAAAGTTACAAGAAATGATAGTGTTTTGTTCAGGCTCTTCAATTTTTCACCAAATACCTTAAAAACCGCCAATGAAGAATAAAAACACTTAGGCTGTTATAACCTTATTATTAGATATTTATTTAAGCAGTTAATATGATTGCTACGCTAATAACAAGCATTTTCCATTTTCAATCTAGTAAGATAAATGCTATTACATTAACATGATTAATTATTATTATTATAAGAACAATATTTCAAAACATAAGAAAATAAAAACAATTGCATTTAAGATAAAACTTGCATACAAGAGTAATGTAGTGGTAGTTGTTACTGAACAACACGATAAATATTTATCAACCATTTATTAACAATTGCCAAAAAACTGTTTGCTCATTACGTCACATCAAATGACAAAATTAAACAGTCCATTCAATTCAAATGTAGGTTATTTAAAAAAAAAAAAAAAAAAAGGAAACCCAACATTTTATTTATAGAATTATTTGGTTAACCACACGATTTAAACAAACGCACAACAAAGTGTAAGAAATAAAACTTACAATAGCTTACCCATGGTCAAATCTTATAACCTACATGAACTCCAAAGACTGTTTAACAATTTTTTAAATTGATTCTAAAATCATGTTCACTGTTTTAAAGTGAAACTCTGAAGCAAGATTGCTCAAAATGTTTACCATTGTAGTTTCTCTATATAGGCATGAAAACTTATAGATAAAGAAAACTAAAAGTGAATTTAAAATTCTTGCCTTCCAAAATTTATATGAACAAATATAAAGTTATTTCCAGGGGGAAGTATCATAGTTAAATACTTCTGATGGTATGAACTCTAACAATTAACAAAATATTCGGTGAAACAAAGAATGATTAAATCAATAGTTTGTTTTTGATTAAAGTTACAAAATGTATGATATTTACCTACAGATATAAAGAAGACATATATGACACTGTAATGACAACGGACGGGATAAATATTTATCAACGTTTTATTCTCAGGTGCAACACATATTGTGTCTTACGTCATACTATTTAATGTGATTAAATTAACTCGGTCAGCTAGTTTAAATTTAAATTCAAATTATAAGCACTTCTTCCACGAGCAGCGACACATTGTCATTTTTATACATAGTGTGTAGAAAACAGTTCCCAATCGTTTAAATGTTATCCATATAGGTTAATACTTCTCCCTGTGCACGGTAGAGAATCATTTCACGGGCCGTGGTTGACCTATACTACATTATTTCAATAACCAGCGTTACAAATTCCAGAGCTTTCAACCTGAACAATCTTTCTACAGAAACATACATATTGAAGTATTAGAAGTAATTTTTATTTTGTTGTAGTCTCAAATACGCATTGAGTATCTGGACCCTACAAATTTGGCAAGTAACAATCAATTTATCAAATCAGCACCCAAAAAAAAATCGCGATAATATATTTTTGATACGTCTTGGAGTACTAGTATCTTAAGCATAATGGGAGTATATAGAACATGTAGAAAGACGAAAATTTTCTGGAATCAATTATCTTGAGTCGATATTAATATCTTAAATTGATCATAACTCTAGTAAATGTTATCAATTATTATTGATGGATTAATGATAAAAAAAAACTATGTTTATGATTTTCACAACACAGAATTTAGTTTACAATATTCTTTTAATGCAAACGTGATACAAATATTTCTTTTCAGTAATTATTTGGGAAGAATTTTCCGTTACTGCATTCATTTCATTTAATGCCTTCAAAAAAAGAGCATTTACCATGTTCTTTAAATCACTGAATGGTATAACATATTTCTGAATTCATAACTGACTGTTAACTTTGCTTTGATCATAATTTCTATCATTGTATGTGTCACGATTTTCATCCGTAAATGATATTGCAAATATGTCTATTCAAGTCATTGATGAAAACATATTAGCCGTGGTCGTCTAAAGGCAACTTTCACCAGACGGAGATTTTAGCAAATTTTTGTTTTTTTAGAATCCTTACATTTTATTCACTGGAAATGTATGTAAGATTGTATCCAACCTTTTTTGTACGTCAGACATATACATTGATATATATATATATATCACATCGAATTTTGCCTTTCAATGGGTAACACGATAGGTTCAATTGGTAAAACAAAAACATCTACCCCATTCGTGTTGCTGTTTATGTATTGTTTAAACTCGCTTGTTTTGTTTGTATATAAACAAATGCACATAGCGGTTGAATGTTTAATAAGTTGAATCGCAGATATGTGGTTCATTTCTTGGTTTTCTTTATCATGCACTTTGAGGTGGAAATTTGAAAAGCAAAACGTACAGTTATCAAGATTTATATAAGAAAACTTTCTAAGAAGTTAATAAAAATCAAAATATCATCTATCTATGAAAAATAAAAGTGCAATTAAAATCTTTGCCTAACAAAATTGACTTGTAGATTATAGTTGTTTCTTGGAGAAATATCATAGTTAAATACCTCTAATGATTTGAACTCAAAACAATCGGACAAGAAATGAATGATTAAATCGATATATTTTGTTTCTGATAGTAGCTACTATGTGTATTTATGTGTAACATTTACCTTTGATAACTATTCAACTACATATAAAGAAGAAGACGTGTGACACTGTAGTGACAACGGACGAAATAAATATTTACCAACGCTTTATTCTCAGGTGCCAAAAATAGTGTGTCTTACGTCATATCATATAATGAATGTAATTTACTCGGTCAGACAGTTAACTTTGATGTGAAAATTTCTTCCTCGCCTAGCAAATTATAGTTATACGTAATATTGACACAGCAGATCCAATTCTTTTTTTCTACAACCGGTGTTGCAACACATACTTTTTCCTCTAATTTTTTGTGTGTTCGCCACCTAGAATTGCGAAACTGAAACTTTTCTTAAACTTTAGTTGAAAAAAAACTTTTTTTTAAACTTTAGCTGAAAAAAAGCTTTTGTTATACTGGTGTTACCTTATGGTTGGAATTACCACACACCATTTTTGTCTGATTTTTATGTTAAGATAAACTTTTTGGACTTGTGCCGATTTCGGGCTTTATATACATTTTTTAATCACAAAATGGTAGACTGTCTCTTAATAATTTTCTATGAATTTTCTATGATGTTGGATCGATGTCTCATGAGTTTCTACATCTTTTTGTCATTTACGTACAGTTCACTGTTATGCATTGAAAAAATGTTACATTCATACACTTCTGATTTTGTCTGAAAACTTTTAAACCAAGTATACATAGTTCGTTCGTTGCTTTAAACCATCAACCCATGTATTGTGAAAACATGAAATGGTCAATATACTTCAGATGAGTCGGATAAAGCACGAGGTAGGGAGACAGCTAAAGTCTGTAAATTTTTTTTGTTAAATTGTTTCTTTTAGTAGGATATATTTATGACAGTTAAAATGTTTACTTATATTTTTAAAATACGGTGTTATTTGAAAGTAAATAGGAAATACACTCAAGGTATGTATTTTCTTGTCCACTAAACTTTTACGAGTGAAGAACCCGAAACGTTGCCTGGGGTACAGAAATAAAATCATTTTTTTTACCTTCTCCCGTCCGGCATTATAATTCTTGCGTGTCAGTTTTTATGATGTGAGGAATTAATAAATACAATGCCACGCCAGATCAGAATCGGGATGCTTAATATGTTGGTTACTATCTCACTTATTGGTTAAGATATCCCGTTCTGGAGATAATACCCAACAATAGGTTACTTCTAATGTGCATAAAAAGTTGTATTTCAATTTAAGAAAAAATATTGCAAATGATTACAACTGGTATGATTTTCATTTTTCTTTGTGAGTTTAAATATGTCGATTTTCAGAGGAGACAATCGAATGCATTTTTCTGGAAAAGTCGCTGTAGATTGTTACAGTACTATTGACAAAAATAAATGCACTTACACTCAAATTGTATACTCCTTCTGGTATATAATACTCCAAATATGTTATTTCAATTCAGTATAACCAATTTTAGCAGATAATTAACGATCTGATAAATCCGATGCATGTAGGTTTATGTCTCGCTCTCTGCATGTTAAAGAATCATTTAAAGGATCATACTTGATCTATTACAAGGTACAAGTTTCTACCTCTATTCAACTTACTCTTAACTTACAGTGATAAAAATTCACTGGCCTCCAAATATGACGATCTTTTTGTAGTAACTTACACATGTTTCATATAGATGAATTCGAGGTAGGTTTTTTTTAAAGTTCTTGATAATTGGCCACTGGAAGTCTGGCAAGCAACAAGCAATTTATCAAATAAGTAGAAAACAAAAGAAACTTTGCAAAATCGACGTTTTAGTTCGACTTTTTAATTTTAATTTTTGTATAATATGGTAACAGTAAATTCAAAAGTATACTCTACCATTTAAGTCATACCTCAACAATGCAATGCGTACTTGTAAGATTGTTTTGAGACTGTCAAATTACCTGCATAATATTGACGTCTGACTTTTCAACAATATGTACCTTGAAATTCATTCCATTGCCAAAGTCTAATATAGTTAATGTTCAAAGAAAGGGGATACCATTATTAATTTTGGATTAGTAAAAACATTAAAAAAAACCATGTTCACTTTCTTCACAAAATGTAATTAACAGTTTGCAATATTATATTAATTAAAATGTTATAATTTCCCATGCAGCGATTCTCTGAGAACGATTTTCCATACTGCATTCGGTGCATTTGATACCTTCTGAATAAGATTAAACTATTTTCTTCGTATCATTGACAACCTGATGAATGCACAAATTGTTGGCATTTGCCATATAAATTGATTACGTTTAAATACCTGTAGAAATAAAACTGAATGTAATACCATATTTTGAATTCCTACCTGACAAATAATATGATCATGATTTGTATTGTTGTGCATGTCATGATTTTCACCTATAAATGATTTTTGCCTTTTTTAGTTATTGATCGCAATTTGAAGGTAAAAAAGATAATAATTCACGAAAGATAGCAGTCTAAGCTGTCTAAGGCCGTGTTCACACCAAACGCCGTGTAGAGTAAACATGTTTACAATTAGTTAAGTGAAGTGTGCACTGGTTTCACATTACATTTGTTCACATCTATACACATTGTTTAGCTACCTGTACATAAGATTTGTTCTCACTTGTAAACTATGTGTCATTTAAATGTTCATTACGTAGAACTGAATTCAAAATTTTGGAACAATTTTTCTAGCGGTAAGGGAACAACCATTTGACTTCAAAAGGGTGGATGGGGTGGGAATGGAAATATTCCGATCCCCAATTTGATTAAAAAAAATGATCATACAGATGATAAAAGAAATATTCTGAATCAAAGAGTTTCCCCATACATTATAGTGTTAAATATTGAAAAAAAATGTATTTGATCACCAGCATCGAAAAAAAAGGAAGAAAAACGTACGCGCGAAAAAAAAATCTTACTCAGATAAAAAAAAAATAACCCTCCCCCTTTTTAAGTTAAGTGGTTACTACTTTATGAAAGCCATTTTTATAATTTGCAGTAGTTTGAATATACTAGAGATGTCTCGATTACGCAGTAGAAAACGTTAGCTGCAACAGCGTGCTTACAGCCGAAAAAAAGGATTGAGTTATTAGGGATCTCTAAATTTTTATCTTTTCTGTTTGTTTCAAATGGTATTTCTTCTCCAAGGAGTATTTGGTAAAAGAATAGGGTCACGTTTTTTTTAATTTATTTTAAGTGTTATTTAACGGATTTGAGATACTAGACAAACATATCATTTACCCCACACTTTTATAGTCATGCATTTATGCGTGAATCGTTGTTTGAGTAAAGACCAGTGGCAAATATTTCTATGTACGTCAAGTCGATTCGGGAAGACCTTTTCAAATGAATTAGGCAGCAACTATTTACTTCATTTTTTTAGGGAGGGAAAAGGGGGGGGGGGTAGAGGGGCGTGGGCTATTGATTTTTCCAGGACAAATTTTGGTGACAAGTCGAAATCAATTTTAGCATTATATATATATAGTGGCAGCTGAGGGTGAAACAAACAAATTTTTTTTCAGGGCCAAAAACTGGAAACATTTTTTGTTTCCAAAACAAAATCCATAGCTCACCCCCACCCCCTTGCCTTTATGTTTTATACTCAACTATAATAGCCCCACCCCCATGCCTTTATGTTTTATACTCAACTATAATAGCCCCCCTTCCCGAAAATCAATTGGTTCCTGCCTTATGGGTCCGGCAATGATGCTGCTTTGAGTCTTAATCAGGGGTTAATAAAGTACGCGAATTTGTTTTTAACAAAAAAAAATCTGTAAAATTTAGACAACAATTTCTGTAAAGAACTATACTAATAATTATCAAAAATATCAATTTTACTCAAAAATAGTTTCCTCCTTAAATATATACACGGTAAAACTAATGTCCTAAATGCCTAGTTTTGTGTACACTTAACCTACACAAGGCCTACATTGACTATCGACTGTGTGTAGATAAAACATGATTTAAACTACATGTAAACATTGAGTTTTATCAATGGGAACGCAATTGTGTTTAGTTTACGTGTGAGTTACACTAACACAACACCGAATTTAGGTCAATGTGAACACGGCCTAAATGTAACTTACATCCGATTGAAATTTAACCTTTGTTTTAGTATCCTTTCATTTCGTGGACTGGAATGATTATAAGATTGTATCAAATATATTTTGGTTCTTCAGAAATATATCACCAAATATTTACTTCCGATGGGCAACATGATAGGTGCAGATGGTGGAACAAGAACAACTACCCCTCGTGCTATTCAATTTTTTTTAGTTTAATTTTATAGATATCGTTTAAAACCTCCTTGGTTTTTTTTTTCATATATACAAATGTACTAATTGGTTGAAGGTTTTTATATATATACAGTCCGCCAAAAGTTAAGCACAACCTATTTTTATTGCATCGATTTTCTTTCAAAGTTTAAAAAATCAATTATTCCTCGAAAAAAAGAAAACAATCATATAGCAATTTTTCTAATGTATACCATAAACAAACCACAAATATAATTTTGGTCCCTTATAAAGTTTCTATGCATGTAAGTTTTTCGTTCATAGAAATAGTGTAAATTACACAATTCAGAAACGGAATTTAAGTATCACTGTGATTTTATTTTTTTAACAACAATTGATCAACCAATATCATTAAAAGTTTCTACACATAATCTTTGGTATGTTCGGCAACTTTAATGTCAATATTCGAGTTAATAGCATGTGTAACAACCTCTCTTCCGGTAAAGTTTCATAACACGACGTATCATTCTCGGTACAAGCCTTCAAAACTTTAGTTCAGGAAATCTGGTGCATTAAACAACAAATGCCACTTTTAAATCGACAAAATATTGTGATGGTGGATCTCTGGGATTGAGACTTCCGCCAATGGCATCGCAGACATGGTTGATAGGGTTTATGTATGGAGACATGAAAGGCCAAAAAAAGTGAAAATGGCTTGTTGCTCTTCGGAATCGGTTAAAATCCTTGCCCTATGTGGTCTAGCGTTGTCGTCCATGTACTAGGGTCTTGACAATGTTGATACAAGTGGGGGATTATTACAATGAGGGACTACAATGTATAAAGCACCAAATCTCTGTATGTCTGTCCGTTTATGTTACCCTGCAGATTATGCATACCCAGCTTATAACGGTATAAGAAGCAACCCCGTACTGGAACACCACTAGCACTGAATGCAGTCCTTGTGCAAACATTGTTTTGGTCATAGGCCGTTTTGTTTCTCCGCGAAATTCGTATTATGGCGTCTACTGGCAATAAAGGAAACTGACTCCCATTTGACAAATGAGTGTTTTGTCAGCTTCTTATGTTCAAGCATATATAGTCATTATCCGATTGAAACCTGACGATAGAGTGTCTGCCTGTAAGTACAGGTCTCTATACACCACGACTTGCTCTTAGGTTGGCTCTATGAAGTCGACTGACCAATGTAAGAACACTAACACGACTACCTGCAGAAACAGTGTATTTGTAAACGTTCAGATGACTTTTGATAAAATGTTGCTTTACTGCTTTATCGGAGTTCAATTTTTTTGGTCGTAATGAATTTTCTTAGTGCAAGTTAAAGGTAATTCTTAACACCAAACATTAATACTTTTTTCGCAAAAGTTAAAGAAATATTACCAGTTATATTTCGGTGGTGCTTAACTTTTGGCGGACTGTATACATCGCACATATGTTGTTCATTGCTTGATTTTCTTTGTCAAGCTACTTCAAGGTGGAAATTTTGGCAGGCAAAATGTAGTTTGTTAGCTTTATATAACAAAACTTTCTAAGAAGTTAATAACAACATGTATCTATAAATTTTTTCTTATATTTGTAAAAAAAAAATATGCAATGAAAATCTATGCCTACAAAATTAACATGTATATGTTGTTTTTTTGTGTGTGTTTTTTTTTTCTTTGGGGGGGGGGGGGGGGGGTTATCATAGTTATATACCTCTTATGATTTGAATCAATATATTCGGACACACAATGAATAATTTAATCAATAGTTTGTTCTTGATTAAAGTTACAAATGTGTATGTATATTTACCTAAAGATATAAAGAAAGATTTGGCACTGTAATGACAACGGGCGGAATAAATATTTACCGACGCTTTATTTAGGTGACAAAACATAGTGTTCTTTACGTCATACCATATAGTGTAATGTAATTAATTCGGTCAATCAGCAATGGCGTTGTCAGTTTATTTTCGATTTATGAGTTTAACTGTCCTTCTGGTATCTTTCGTCCCTCTTTTTTAACTTTAATTTGTAAATCAAAATATGTCTTCTATTCGAAGCGAACAAGTTTTATATAATTATAGTGCCTAGAAAATTTGCATAATAATAGTATAGTAGATCCGATTATTTACTTCCCAAATGGGACTGGATCATATACTTTCCGTACATGTATATGGCAACGTCGCTCAGCATTGATTAGCCTCCTTATCTCCTCCTCGAACTGTAGCTGATGAAAATCACATTTCGTTTCGGGAGGTGTTACCTTATTATTGGTATCTAAAAACAAAAACGATTCTTGGATTTGTTATTGATAGTTTCTGGTATATTTATTTACACACTGTTTCAATACGGGGTGATTTAGAATAGATTTACTTAAAACTATATGTTTTCAAATTAAATTAAATAAAATTGGAAGACCGTGTCGGTTGAATCTTAGTATCTTTCATTTTGATATTGTTGCATTTTGTGGGCTACTATTCAAGTAGTCTCAAACTACTGCATCATTAGTTTCACAAAAATGATTCACTATTGATTAAGACCGACATCAACTGATTTATATGAATAACTTTATATGACCACTTCACTACAGATGATGCAGAGATTAAAAAAACTAAACCAAAACGATGTAAGGAGACAGTCTGTAAAAAAACTAGTTACATTTTTTTTCTGTTTACACGTACACAAATAAACCATTTTTGGGTAAATTATTGTTACTTTAGAGCATATATGGAAATTTACGCATAGTGTTGATTATTAAATCATTAATATGGTTTTCCATTCGTTTCACGTATTTGAGCTTTTGATTTCGACATTTGTTAAGCAGCTATTCGTTTTGAATTTCCCTTTGAGTTTGTTGTTTTTGCCATTTTATTTTTTACCGTACGCACCACACATAGATAACTTCCACCAAAGAAGACAACAAATGCTGACTGGCTATAGACATTTGGTTATGTTTGGAAGAAAACCTCAGCTAAACGGGTTTCAATTTGGCTGTTCGGCATGTATTAATACACCGTCAAGTCCGGTCAGAATAAAGACGCTTCATTGTTGCATCAAGAAGTATGAATCTCACTTATTTGCAATTACTTGAACCATTGTAACAACTCTTTCAGAGGTTCACAAGTGATCAGTTGCAAGAAACACATTCCGCCTGTATCTAACAAACTCTCCTTTTCCAGTTGCAGTACAAATTCACTGGTCTTTATTACGAACTACATTCCTTGCTGAACTATTGTATTCATGTTAAATGTGTTCACGTTCTGAACATGCATGGGATATTTTCCACTGGACGCTAAGCACGCAAATATCAACAAGTTAACTATGTTATACGTCTTGGAGTATCTAAGTATCTAAAGGAACTAAATAGAAAAAACGAACTAAAGTCTTATTCCCAGATAATCTTTATCTTAGTTTCAGTACAAGATGGGCGAAAGATACCAGAGGGACAGTCAAACTCATAGATAGAAAATAAACTGACAATGCCATGGCTAAAAAAGAAACAGACAAACAGACAATTGATAATACACAAGATACAACATAAAATACAAAAGACTAAGCAACACGAACCCAACCAAAAAATTGGGAGTCATCTAAAGTGCTCCGGAAGGATAATCAGATCCTGCTCCACATGTCGCACCCGTCATATTGCTCTTGTTATTACAAACCCGCTAATTAATCTAATTCGGTAGGTCGCATTCGTGAAAAAGTAATCGTAGTTACGACATACGGAACATATCCGATATCACATGTGAAACGGATATTCCATAGCGGTCAACCAACTTGTGATAGTGTCCGTCAAATTTACGAAAGGATGATTTCAACTTCACCATTTGAAACTCTACAAACGCCTAGTAATGCAAAATGTCGTAGCTTTTTCAATTTCAAGTTATCCAATGTTTGCTAATTCATTTTTTGTCGATTGATAAAACCAAAAAAAATAGTTTCAGTTTCTTCGCAATTTGTAATTAACATTTTAAAATATACTTTTAATGCAAACGCAATGATACAATTATTGATCAATGATTCTTGATAACGTCATCCCTCTACTGCTTTCGGTTCATTTTATAACTAAACATTTAGATTAAACGATTCCCACGAAATATTGATATAGACCTATATAATTTAGAAAATGTTTACCATATACCAATCACGTGATCACATTTAAATACCCGAAAAAATACAATGAATGAAAAGCTATATTTGGGGAATTCCTCTCCTGATTACTTTTCTTTCTGATCATGACTTGCACTATTGTACATGTAACGATTCGCACCCAGACATGATATTGCAAATACATGTTTATTACTTATTGGTTCGCACTTTTAAAAAATTGAATCACCAGCCCAGTAGATAGTTCCTTTGTACTGGCTTGTAAATATTTAAATAGTTTTGTCAAAATTTGCATATCAGTTTTGGCATTTAATTTTGGGTGTCATTTTTAGATTAATCACTACTTAAAATTTTGTTTTATGTTGTGGATTTTTATACCATTTGCCTCGAGCATCACTGAAGAGACATTGATTGTCCGAAAGCCGATCTTATACAGTAAAATTTGTATCGTGTTATTTCATATGCCATTTACCAGTTCCCTTTCCCTTAAATGTGGTATCATTTTAAGTGCCTTTGCAGCAAATATCTACTTGCAATGAACAGCACGACAGATGTCATTCGTAAAACAAGATCCGTTGTCTATCCTGTTGCTCAATCTTACCCGTCATGTTTTAAAATGATGTTTTTTTTTCTTTTGGTCATGCTGTTTTCAATGTGTCTTCGACTCATGTTTTTTGATTGTCTGTTCCTTAGGATTTTTTTTCTCTTTTAAATCAAAATTAGATTCAAACTTTAAAATAAAATGCCGATTTCCAGATTTGAACTTGGAGAATCAAATATTGGACTAATAAATCTCGTATAAATTCATATTACATCTTATGCATGTGAAATAAATCAATATTTTCTGTCCTGAATTCAAATCCACACTTTGTATTTTATTTGTCATATTAACTATTTCGATTCGAGCGTCACTGATGAGTCTTTTGAAGATGAAATATGCGTATGGCGTAAACAATTTTAATCCTGGTATTTATAATAGGTTTATTCATGGTCATTAAACCATTTATTTGAGCTAATTTTGATTATAGATTGCATAATACATACTCGTACTTAAATCTCGTAATTCATGACATTTTGAAGTGAGTTCCTCATTTTGCAAAAACATGATTTTCCAAACAAAAATCTCAAAAAAGCTATAAACGTAATAAATTATGATAATAAACGAATAAATAACGAACTCAAATATATTGACGAAACAATGGACAAATCAGATCTTATTTAAAAAAAACTATTTGTTATGATAAAAAAAAATCAAAAGTGATAAATCAATCACGTCAGGATAGCAATATATTAAATATAAGGCCACATCAATTTAATTTCTTGTTCTACGGATTTTTGGACTCCAAAATTTGGGGCGAACGAGCGATTTGAAAATTTTAATAAAAAAATATTTAATTTGCAATTTTTTTAGGCGAAGCTTGAAAAGTAAAGGCGAGCGATTATAATTTTTTTTTTGTTAACATAAAATAGTAGGTTTTGACAATATTAAAACTTGATTTATCACTTGTACTTTGACATTTCTTTAATTTCTGAAGTATTTTTTCCCTGTTCACCAAGAAATAATTAAATCTGGTCTATGTATGTGTGACTGACAATGAGACAATTCTCCAACCAAGTCATAATCAGTTTGGAGGCAATCCCTTAAAGTTATAAATATTCTTTTTACATGTTTTATGAGGGATCAATATAAGTTATAATATATTTGTTTGTACAAAAGGGCTCATATTTTCTCAAAGAACTATATATCTATCTGGTATTAAATGGTCAAAACATGTCCAAGAATTTTGTAATATTCCTGGACTTTAACCATGTTCAATTACATGTAACACAGTTTAATATTATTCAAAATAAGTGGACCCCTCTTTTAAAAAAAGTTGTTTAAAATATGATGTAACTCTCCTCTTTTTGAGTACAAAATTCTAAGTTTTCTTACTATACAAATCCTTGGTATTTCTATTTTCTTTTCTACATAAGTAAAATGACCCCTTGTCTGAGGGAGGGTCGTTCTCAACCTGGTAATAACAAACACAGGTCATAGTACGGCCTTTTACATAGGGCTTTGATACAGACCAAACAGCAAGCTATAAAGGACCCCGAAATTATTAGCGTACACAATTCGAACAGGTAAACCAACGATCTAATTTATATATCCAAACGGGAAAATACCAATGAACAACATCAACAAACGATAACTGATGAACGACAGCCCCTGAATCAATCAGGACAGGTGCATAAACATGCAGCGGCTATGGATAGTTTTGTTTCGCCAGCATACAATATAATAGCAGTTGAAGGCAAATCCTTCAGAAGTTCTTTGTACTTTATTCTAACAACGAAAATTTTTTGATAGGGAATATAAGTAAGGGGGGAAAAACCCAATTTTTTGTCCGCTGTTATAAATTTATATCGTAACACTCCAACATTGAATAAAAAGGTTTCATGCTGAAACAAATATTCTCACAGATATTTACACAGTGTGGTGGGGTGCTTTTATGTTAAAAATCGTTATATACAGGTTAGACTGTGATTTTAAAAACAAAAGTTGATATCTTTTTATAATATTTTAATATTTAACGGTGCGGGAAATGGACATGATTACATTTCTGGATGCAGGAAGCGGGAATATAAAAAAAAATAAAAAAATTCTGTTTTGAAAAAAATAGGTGCGGGCGGGTCCGTCGAACAACGAATAAAATTGGTGTGGCCTAAGTGTATTATAAGGATATTTTGAACTACACATCATATAATAATCTTAGTAACGATGAAGCAAGGCATGTGATGATGGTCTACGTTTATAAATGATAGGCATTGAAAGTATGCAAGTTACTTTATCACATATTTGTTACAAAAACATTTAGTTTTGCATATACAATAACCGCAAAATTGTCCTACTCATATTGCTGTCCTGCTTAAAAAGTGGTTATTGGTTATTAGGCCCCGATTAAATGTCGTCACGTCATTGCGTCCTTACCAACAATGACAAACAATGTCGGTGTTTGTATTGAAAACTATTATTATTCTGTTACAATGGCCACTAGTAATAATGTCGTACCAACTACTAATATTAGCGATTTAGCCCCACTTATGCAAATTTCTCGCTTTTGTGTATTACCATACTGAAAAATAGGGAGCAATGTTACAATAAATGTGTATGCAGTAAATGATAAAAATTTATAGAAAATGTGATGCATCTTTTTGCAATTGAATGTGTTTGCCTGTTCTGCAGAACTAAAATATGTGATAAAGAGATTATAACATGTTTTTTCCATATTGACCCTGGTATCATCCCTCGACCCATATCATACCTAGGGTAAAAAGGGCTGATATGGTAGTATTAACAACCCCAGAAAATTTAAAAATTACACTTTTTTTTCGTTTGAATTTATCCAAGAACAAGAACTAACCCCATTACAGATTCAGTCATGATTTGTCAAGTTAATTTTACTGGCATATCATTAACTATACTTATTAGAATAAAAAGAAATGTTTGGTTTACGTTAATGAGATATACAGTTTTCAACAATAGACTGGTTGATAAAATATAAGTACAGCCGAAAAACGTCACGAACCTATAAAAAGAATATGAAATAATTGTCATTTAAACCCAATAGGTCACCTTTGAGTTATGTCCCTCACTGGGACATAAACGTCAATTGTACGCGCCTAATGACGTCATTAAGCAGAAAAAGTGGATCACTTCGCTATTAAAGTTCATTATGTGTCTTTGTGGTTGTCATTATGCAGGATAAACTAGAAATAATATTTGATCTGTAGGTACTTAATCACAATTCTTTAATGACACCATTGCTGATATAAGATATAAGATACAAAAATTTATTTTTGCTAATTATTCATGCAATACAGCATAATATTTTTTCAAACACTCGCTTAACATGTCAAGGTTGGGACATTGCTCCTCATCGCACGAATGATGTTCACTAAAACCAAAGTTGTTGACAGAAATGCAACAAACTCGAGAGTGGTCTATTATCTAAAGAATGTGACCATGTAGGAGGAAGTCTGAAATACAAAACAGTTAACAATCTAAAAGTAAACAACCTTTACTACTTTCATTCATATGTTCAAGAAAACTTTCCAATGTCGTGCGCATACTAACAGATGTCTGCTTGAAAATTCCAAAACGTTCATGTATATTGATGACGTCAAAACAATACAAACTTAATTATTCAACAACTACTACTTATGTGTCTAACTTGAGAATGATTTTTTTCATTTTTAATTTTTAGCAACAACATAGGATATTCGTTTTCAAGTTCATCCGCTAACGAAAGCATATTGTCTTTTTCAAGAGCAGAGGAAACGTCGTTTAGAAAGGCTTCATCACCAGCACGCTTCAACCATTTTAAAAGACATTGGTATATTTGCTCTGTGACGTTGTTCGGATAATCATGGCAAATTTCCTCAATCTTACGCTCTGCGACCTGGGTTTCATAATACTTTGCTACAAGGTAAAATATTCTAATTATTAACGTGTGGTCCTTTAAATGAACTTATGCAATTAACTAGACTTAAGTAGCATGTAAGAAAATCAATACAATAAAATAAAAAGGAAAATTACAACAACAAAAAACTCCGATGAAACTTCAAAACAGAAAGTCCCTAATCAAGTGGTAAATTTAAATGATAAAACACATCAAACGAATGGACAACAACAGTCATATTCCTGACTTGGTTCGGGCATTTTCAAATGTAGGAAATGGTGGATTGAACCTGGTTTTAAAGCGCTAAACCTCACACTTTTATCGTAACTTTAATTTGTCTTCTTTTTTTTTAATATCGTTGAACAACTGACAGCTATAATATTCTGATATACATGTTGTATTGTTATTGTATAATATCGTTATCTTATTTTGAATTGTATTGTTTACTAAATATATTTTTAAAAAAATCTTACAAAATAAAGTTCTCATTACTGACTTCCATTCACCGAGGTTAATTATAACGGAAATACGCCGGAACACTGGAGACCACATTCTATCAGTTTCTGTAGAAGGACATGTCTCATCACTTCTGTGAGCTTGTCTTGCTGCAGGCAAATTAGAACGTATTTGGACAGTTTGTTGATTATTATCTGAAAGTATAACTATAATGAAAGTGGTGATCATTGTAATAACAATACAAGAAGTAAACTTGTAGTTATTTTAAAGTGGGTGAATAGTTTTTAACATGGAAATTGTTTATTGCTGTTTAGCCCAGAAGTAAGTAAAACACAATCAACAAAGCAAGCAGAACTAGTATATGTTTTCAATATTTTAGTACCCCTTTTTTCAGTTGGCAAACACTTGTTAGGAAGTTAAATATTTCATTTACTAGTATATGACTGTATAAAACCCTTTCATGAACGGATATAAGAAGATGTGGTATGAGAGCAAATGAGACAACTCTCTATTCAAGTCACACTTTGTAAAAGTAAGCCATTATAGGTCAAAGTAAGGTCTTCAACACTAAGTATTGGCTTACTCCAACAGCCAGCTATAAAGAGCTCCACAAATTACTAATCTAAAATCCTTCAAACAGGAAAACCAACGGTATATTCTAAATAAAATAGAGAAACACTTATGGACCATTTCAGCAAACGACAACCACTGAACATCAGGTTCCTGACTTAGGAAAGGTGCAAACATATGCAGCGGGTTTAAAGTTTCATAGGGCACTAACCTTCACCCTTACTTGAAACAATAGTGTAACTTTTACAGTGCATTTTTGGTGCTAAGCATTTAAAAAAAAAATTCAAACTTTTGATCTCACGTCATATGTTTTAATAACATCTATGCAATTCAACTCACTGCTATTGCTGCTTTGGGATTCAATTGCCAAATCATTCATTTCAGTTCGGCCTTTTTCATTAAACCTACAACTAAAATGCAAATATGACTGTTGAGCAAATGATACTGCAAGATGAATACGATCAATGTTTTTCATTTATTCGATTTAAGATATTTGTCTTCATTTAATTTTTTTTTTAGTAGTACATGTATATAGGACAACAACAGTGTTGCAGTTCTTTTATATAGAAATAAGGTGATATTGTATGTCTGATCTAAAAGAGTTTAAATAACGTTGATATAACCTTTCACTGCAATCAATACGAGAAGTTATGAATAGGCAGCAGACCAAGATTTTGTTAATGAAGCGAATATTCATTTAGAATAAAACATTTTTTTTAATATCAAATTTTAGATTAAAGCCATTAAAAGTGGCAAATTATATTGAATCATAAGCCCAACAAAACTGGACTGTTATTCCATTAAAACTTACCACTTTTCCTGCACTGTAGAAAGATATCCGTATCTGTACAAAAGCAAAAGAACAAGAACAACAATACCAATCATAACAGCTATTATCAGGATTGGCATATAAATTTGCCATGACTGTGATTGTCCTGCGAAAAAAATGAAAGATCGAGTTTAACGATTTATGTAACTGGTTCATTGAGAATGAATCGAAAAGATGACTGGGAAATGCTAATTTGGTAACTTAGTAATTTTTCTCGTCCAGAACATGCATGAAATATTTGCCATTCGACGTTAAGAAACCTAGTACAATCATTCTATTGATCATAGAGGTTTGATACTCGTGTGTATAAATTCTATTTAAAAATATGTGTGATCTAAAGTTTGTAATACATTATTAGCTATGCTTCTTTTCTCCATTCAACTTTGCAACACATATAGTTATCTAAGTCAGTAAATTGTTTATTATAGTGACATGTGTAAATCAGCATAAATATATAAATTTGTACGAAATATAATTACATGTATAATAAGCCCGGCCCAATGGACCAATACGTCACCTTTTACTTTCAGTTCAATGTAAATGTTCTATTTATTCGTTTTGTTCAGTCTTTATTCATTTATATAGCGTTTATAACTTGTCCTTTCGTCTAAGTTCCAAAATGAGTCATTTGTCTTTTTTTAAATTTGTGGTTGAACTCTTATTACCATATTTTCTAAAATTTGTAAAATTAGAATTAATATTTTTCTATGTTTGATTACAAAATAAGTACCATTTGCTGCACAGACAGTGTTTCTTGTTCCGTCACACTCTTGTTGAATTGTTTGATCTGAAGTGCATCTGGAGCACGATAAACATTTGTCTTCTAATGAGGTTGTTGTCGAATATGTCCCTGGCCTACATGGTAAACACTGGGTATCACTGATGGCTGTGCCTGAAGAAAAAAGAAATTTTTATTATCACAAAGAACGATACGGAAATCTTAAAGAAATGGTAAAAAAGACATGTGTTTTAAGTTTCTACAATAAAATACATTCATGAAATATATTTGTTAATCATTGTCATAAATCGGGGTGTTAATTAGCCATTGAACAGGTTGAACTCACATTTTTTTCTTCTTAAAATGTCCTGTACCAAGTCAGACATACGGCAGTTATTATCAAATAGTTCGTTTCTATGTATGTTTGCGTTTTTTCTGTTGCTTTTCATTGTTCCTGTTGTTTATTTGTTTTCCACTTTTAGTTGATGTGTTTCCCTCATTCTGAGTTTGCTACCCGGATTTCTTTTCTCTCAACCGATTTATGATATTTGAACACCGGTGTACTACATTTAAAATTGAGAATGGAAATGGGGAATGCGTCAAGGAGACAACAACCCGACCAAATAAAAAACAACAGCAGAGGGTCACCAACAGGTCTTCAATGTAGCGAGAAATTCCCGCACCCGGAGGCGTCCTTCAGCTGGCCCCTAAACAAATATATACTAGTCCAGTGATAATGAACGCCATACTAATTTCCAAATTGTACACAAGAAACTAAAATTAAAATAATACAAGACTAACAAAGGCCAGAGGCTCCTGACTTGGGACAGGCGCAAAAATGCGGTGGGGTTAAAAATGTTTGTGAGATCTCTTTTTTGCCTTTATGTATGTTTATATTGTAGCTGATGATTGATTTATGCCCCACATCTACTTTGAATTTATACATGAAAAATAGATGGGATACAATGGCATGCTAATGAGATAACTACGCATGTATGGACGCGCATGAATATGGTTATTATTAGAATATATTTGTCCTTCATACAAAAGACAGAGTGCACGTGAACTTATATTTTAAATTAACTTTATATATTGCAGTGAAGATATGTTTGAAACTGTTGAAATGCCATTGTCTGTCTGCTTCATTCAAGTAATATCAATTGCGGTCTTGATGAGAGCGGTTTGCTATCTTTAAATATGCATTTCCCATACATCCTTTTAGGTTTGTCTGTGTATATATTTTTGTTGACTGATTTATTTTTGCATTATTTATTATATAATATTATCACTGAAAATTGTCACATTTCAAAAAGTTGAGTGTGTATTTTCACCAATGATGTGCATTTATAAAGAAGTATTTGAAATTACTGCAACTAAAACTAAAATCATTGTTCATGTTGTTTGATTATAAAAAATAAACTTAAAACCTTTTCATTTAAACATATAAGACTGATCTACATTTACATGAAGGCAACCAAATGCATTTCTTTATTACCTTGAAGATATACCTCCGTTCCAGGCGGACAATCACTAAAAGGGACACAAATCCACTCCCCACTTCCTTTTGAGTGATTGTAGAAACCATCTTTACAACGACATGTTATGTCGGCAGTAGAATTACACTGATTTACAATAATTGCATTCGGATCCACGCAGTAATTTCTACAGGCCTCACATCGCATTGCTATATTATAGTTCCCATTGTATTCTCTCTTTGGGCACGGCTCACACGTAGCTGTTGTTTCGTTTACTGTACAATCTGCCCGTTTATAAAATCCAGGTCTACACACATAACATGTTAGTCCGTTTAAGGCCAGGTAGGTAGAATGAGGTCCAAAATTAATCCCAGGAAGAGACCGTTTCTCTCTATGTGCCGTATTACTCTGTATATATGCTTTGGTCAAAATGGTATGTGATATTTCAACATGTGGAAGACAGTTAATCATTCGTCCAGCCAGGGAAAAAAATAACGTTAGTATGTAAAGCATTTGCATTTGTCTTGCCTGAAATTAAATAATTGAAAATTGACCATAAACGATTTATTTGCAACTCGGCGTAGAGCAGGCAACAATCATCCAAATAATTAGTCAGACTTTTTTGTCTTGTATTTTGTCTCACATTTTAAAGACTTTTAATATATATTCGTTTTTGTATTTTGACAATGTGCTGGATTTAGATTTTTATTCATATGAATAGTTCATTCGTAGTATGCATTTGAAAACTGCAAACATGATCAGCAATACATAAGCACAAACGAAAAATAATCCACATGTGACCCTATAGTATTATGAAACCAATATGGCAGATGTAAATTTACAAGTGTTCTGGAATCCTTCTGTTGGCTTTCGACTATTAGGCTTTTAGCGTTCCTGGTGAAGATAAATCCAGAAAACAATTCGGACGCATGAAATTTATAACGTGTTGTTTTCAATTTCTATATCCTATCGCCGTGTGGAGAACCTATAATGGGTTTACCTACAGACAAATATTTTGCAATGCATTAATTCAGATCACTGTAATTACCGCCCATACAAATGCTCTACATATTTAGGTGTAGGTTCAAGTGTATTTACATTTGGGACTGATATAATTTAATTTAATTTTATTTGAGAAGTTTATAATCCAATGCACGAGATCTTTTCTTTAACTATGTTTTTATCAACAATATCAACAATATTTAGCCTAAGGTTTCCAAATTATAAACTGTTTTTAAATTTTTAAATTCATCACACTCTCATCTGAGACTATTTATATATTTAACTTGTCAAGAAGTAAATATTAACAATTTAATATTTGGCCTTGTTTTTTATAATCAACTCCTTGAGGAATATTATGAATTAGACATAAGAAGACCAAATCAGAGTCTGTTACTTTTAGTTTACTTTTACCCAATATCACAAACAGCATCATTTGTTTAAATCACTTATAAGTATAATTGTCAAATAAAAAAAAGTAATACCAATGTATTTTATCCGTCATTGAAAGTAAATGTATGTTTTTCGGTCTTCATGTGGGGTAAGTTGTATATATTATATGAATAATTGTAGGGAGGCTAAAGCTTTGTTAAAGGCATGCACAAGTAAATGACTAACCAACTGTTAGCTTAATCGATTTTAAATATCCATCAGATGCTTGTATTTATAAGAATACGGCCATGTGGTATTATTTGAAAATAAGAAGATGTTTAAGGATTGTCAAGTATAGACCAAATGACACAGAAATCAGCAACTATAGGTTACTGGTTACGTACGGCCTTCAACAATGAATAATACCACATAGTCAGGAATATAAGGCCCGAAATTACAAATTTAAATTCAAATAATTCAAACGGCCTGATTTATGTACAAAATAATGAACAAATAGCAAATATGATATACAGCAACAAACGACAACCACTAATAGCAGGCTCCTGATTTTGGCAAGCACATACATAATTTAGAGGGATTAAACTAGTTTGAAGTCGCACCGACACCCCCTAGCCCGGGAAAGGGGTGTAACAGTACAACATAAGAACAAAATATAATAAAAATTGAAATAGGTTTTCTGTGAAAACCATTCATTCACGACCATAGACCCTCACCATAGGACACAGATGTTAAACAACTGTAGCTGACTGTACAGTCTTAAAGTTACTATAAGATAAAGGCGAATTTTAACTTACAAAAAACTTTCCGAAATAGAAAAAATGCTATGAGGAAAGGAAAGGAAGCTTAATTAGTTTTACCTCTTCGAAAGAAAATGAAAAGGTATTAAAGCGAAGAAAAGAAAGACGCTCATCATTTTAGCTAAAAGAAACAAAAGAAATAAGACAAAATAGTCAGAAACAATTTTCACACTTGTTTGAGCAACACCAACCAATCCTAGAGAAAACCATCTTTGAAGCTAGATGATGTGAAAGGGTTCATGTTGATATTTGTATTGATTTGTGGACTATTGTTTGTATTTTCTCCCTCTTTGTAACTTTTGATTCTGATTATTATATTATATTATTATCTTTTTCTATTTCCTCTATAACATAGTGTGTAAATGTAAGATATGATGTAGAAATTAGCCAATATTGAACGATATACCCTCTATTGTGTATATAATGATGGGAGATCAGTAAGACTAGAAGACTTGATTTGCTGTTGTATCATTAGTTCATTATCATACAGAATACACAACTATTAGTAAGTCAAAATCACATGGACATAAGCACATAGCATAGGTCGCAATCCCTATTTTGATTTTTTTTTTATGTGGAGTTGTTCGACCCTGATCAAGTAGGAATGGATCTGATCTGTTTGTTTCTTAAGTGCCTTTTTAATCTGGATTATCAAATTGATAATGTCATTGAATGATGATATATATTACTTTTATAAATTTCGTTATAATTTTTTAAAGTTGTCTTTAATGTAGACGAATCCTAAATTTCTTCGAAAACGTAAGCTTACCTTAAATTAGAGTCAGTGGAATTCTAAATACAAAGTTTAAAATTCTGAGTACTAAATCCGGGTATCAACGGCGTCACAGATGTTTATTTATATAACCGTATATTTCCCTTTACTTATATTTAAACTGTAATATATCTTGATCTATTCACTGTTTTGTTACATGAAGGTGAGGTATTAGAACGTACCGAAAAAAAAAATATATTCAAATTTGCACGGGGGAAACAAATAGCATGGTTCAAATAGTACAAAATCATAATATCTTAATTGAGCTTTGAAATATTGGTCAATTAAATAAAAATTATCACCTACACATTTCTTTCCAAAGACCATGCTGATGGTTTGCAATAAAATATCAAAGATAAATATATAGATATAAAGTTTAAAAAAATATCTTCATAAATCTAAACATGCTAAATATAAATCTTGTATAGTTCTTGTAGATATTAATTAACAAGACTATGGTCAGTGGAGTGGCTCGACCATGATGGAAGTGCGTGCTCCCTATGAATTGAAATAGGGGATGGTAAAATGTGTATGAACTTTATTAACACGACACGGATGCTTGAAAATATTCTAACATTTAAAAATAAATTTTATGAATAAAACAAATCTTCATTTAATAGACTTTAGAAATTGACAAAATGTTTTTAGAGACTTAATTACAACCAATATGATGTCCTCGTGTATAATGATATTTACAAGTTGTTTGCATTATTGCCAAAAGATCGTTGCAATCCTGATTTTCATGTTATAATAAGTGGAAGGCCGAATCTTAACTCACAAAATCCTTTTCGAAATAGAAAAATGTTATGAGGAAAAACAATTGTAAAGCAAGGACGCTAAAGTTTTACATCTTCAAAAGAAAATGAGAAGGTATAAGAGAAAATAAAAGAAAGTCACACTCATTTTAGCTAAAACAAACAAAAAAATGGTAAAAATCACACTTCTTTGAGCAACATCAAATCAAACATAAGGAAACCATTTTTGAAGCTAGAGAGTGTGAAAGGGTTAATGATGATATTTGTATTGATATGTAGACTATTGTTTGTATTTGTCCCCCTCTTTTTAACTTATGATACCTATTGTTATTTTATATTGCTATCTTCTTCTATTTTCGATATAACACAATGCGTCACTACAAGTCACACTGTAGAAAGTAACCAAAATGGTACAAGTTACCTGCTATTGTCTATAAAAGGATGGGAGATCACTAAGAATAAGGGACTTGTTTTTCTATTGTATCATTGATTCATTATGATTGCAAAAGAGATAGATAACTAATTATCAAAGTCCAGATGACATGGATATAAGCACCAAAAATAGTTCGCAATCCCTATTTTGAATTTCTCTTTTTATGGGGGGATGTATATTGTTCGACCGTGAACATACAGGAATGGCTCTTTTCTGTGTGTCAATCAACTGGCTGTGTGTTTTTTTTTAAATCTTAATTCGGATTATTTTAGTTGAAGAATCATAATTTTTTATGCATATTATATATTACTTCTATGATTATCTGCATGTTAATAAGATGTCTTTAATATGTACACAATCATTATTTTCTTGAAAATGTAACCTTCATTTTCAAGAGTCTTCATTTTCTTGGAAAATTTAAAACTTACCTTTGGTTTCAGTGGAACCTCAAAGTCATAAGAAACGAGTGACCGGTGAAAAATAATGTTCTTCCAATTCTTGAACTAATGCATACAAACATCCTAAACTTCGTCTTCTGTGCTCGAATTTATCATTTTTTTCGTGTAAATTTCGTATAATTGTCAATTTTTTTTCTCAATCGGTCAGTGTTGTTGTGAAAATATGGCAGGTAATTAAAGTTCGTGTTTTGAAGCCGAAGTTTAATGATTGTCACCTGTTTGTCAACAATTGACGAAAAATAAACAAAAAAGCATGGAAATTGAGCACGTGTTTAACATGTAACTTCAGATAATAGTTTATTTTAAGGACATCCATGCGTATTGTGGTCACCGGATTTTTACGAGATGGGTCACACTGAGGTCACCTTGCATACGGAAAATATGTCGGGGGAATAGCTTGCTGGAAGGAAGCTATTCAAATAAAGTAAACTTCTTCTAAATATGAATAAATTAAAGAATTTTCTTCAGAAAAAAGTATATGTACATAAGTTTTATAATGAAAACTATCCATTGAGTTATAAAAATCATATGCATTTATTTATTTTTTTTATTTGAGGTTTCTTATGACTTTAAGAACTGAATTCTAAAATTCGGAGTACAAACTCGGGGTGTTTAACATGTTGAAGGGGTCACAGCAGTTTAAAAATCATTTAATTATAGAACTGTATTTACGTGTACTTATATTTAAATTAAGTATTTTTATCTATTAAATGTTTAAGTTCAAAGGTAAACTATTAGAACATCACGACAAGTTTTCATTCAAAGTTTATAGGAGAAAAAAAAGCGGGGTTAAATTGAATATTTAAAAAATCATATTTAGATATTTTTTAGAAAAAAATTAAAGTAACTCTTACACATTCCTTTTCGACACCATGCCGATTTTTGAGATGATAGATATGTAGATATGATGATATGAAGTTTTAAAAGTTAATTCCACAAATCTAAATATAAATCACGTATAGATCTTGTAAAAAATAATTATTATGACTACGGTAAGGCGAGTTGCTGGGCTTGAATAGGAGTGAGTGCTTCCGTAGAACTAAAATAAGGGGATTGTAAAATTGATATGAACTTTATTTACACATGGACCGATGCACCAGCATACCATACTTTTGCTTGAATATGATCTAGCAGTAAAATTCATTTGATGTATTAAAAAAACCCATCAAAACACAAAACAAAAAAACAAACAAAAAACTAACTTTCTAAAAATTCTTCATTAAATAGATTTTATCGATTAAAAAATGTTTTTATAGACTCACCTGCAACACCTTTGATGTCCTCGTTTATAATGATAGTTAAAAATTGCTTGCAATGTTGCCAAAAAATCATAGCAATTAATCCATTGCGTCATTTTGTCATGCGATATACTTTTTATTACGCTTCGTATATTTATTACTAAATTAGAAAGCTATGTTATCTGGATTGTTGGTCATGGCCGAATTAACTTCAAAGGATATTCAGAATGAGATAGTTTGATAAGGTATTATATATCTAGATATATACAAATATCATCTGATGCCAAACGTCATAGTTGGTGTAGACAGACCAAAACGCATTCTTAAGATCTATATAGAAAAAAATCAAAATTGACAGGATTAACTTCAAAGGATATTCTGATAGTTTAATTGATAGGGTTTATATCCAGATATATACAAATATCTTCTTTCGTCACATGTCATTTTTTGGTTAAGTCGAAGCGACTTACGCTCAAAAATGTCGATCTTTATGGGCAAAAAAAGAAATGAACCAGAGATTTTATTTTTATCTTACGTAACATTTAACACAAATAATTTGTAGGATAAAACAATGCACGTATCATGTCTGAAAAATAATGCGTATTGGTGTTCGCTAACTAGAGGCTCTAAAGAGCCTGTGTCGCTCACCTTGGTGTTTGTCCATATTAAACAAAAGACACAAATGGATTTGTAGAACTGTTCTAGGACAGGTTAGAACAGTTCTATGACAGATTATTCTGACAGTTCTAATGAGAGGTTAGAAGTGATCTCCACTGTAGCTAATATATACTAGGTATTTTTTAAGATATTTTAATGGATTTTATTTAACTATCTTGAAGGCAGGGATACCAGGGGGAAATTTACTGATCGCTTTAGAACCCGAAGCTGCTTCTATATCCAACTGAGAAACAAAATGGTGCAGACGAAGGATTCACAATGTCTGAAGTCGGAACGAAGTATATGATCATAGACTTAGGAGGTAAATATTAACACGTAAATTACTAACTCACTCGATTGTATACACTTTATACTGCTAATTGCAAGCTTTTCTGCAAATTACGGTATTCAGCAGTTATGAGAGACGAAATGTACACAAACAATGAAAACTAGAGGCTCTAAAGAGCCTGTGTCGCTCACCTTGTTCTATGTGCATATTAAACAAACAACACAGATGGATTCATGACAAAGTCGTGTTTTGGTGTTGGTGATGTGTTTGTAGATCTTACTTTACTGAACAATCTTGCTGCTTAAAATTATCTTTATCTATAATGAACTTGGCCTAGAAGTGACTGGAAAATATTTTGTAAAAATTTACAAAATTTATGAAAATTGTTAAAAATTGCCTATAAAGGGAAATAACTCCTTAAGGGGTCAATTGACCACTTTGGTCATTTGACTTATTTGTAGCTTTTACTTTGCTATACATTATTGCTTTTTACAGTTTATCTCTATCTATAATAATAAATAATAACCAAGATAATAACCAAAAGCTACAAAAATTCTTATAATTACCAATTCAGGGGCAGCAACCCAACAACAAGTTGAACGGTTGGTCTAAAAATTTCACAGCAGATAAATATTGACTTAATGGACAAGATACCCAAATGAGGATTGTGGACAAGTTTGGTTAAATTTGTTTTAGTATGTTCAAAGGAGAAAATTTTTGTAAGATTACAAAAATTTACCCAAAAATGTTAAAAATTGACTATAAAGGGCAATAACTCCTTAAGGGTCAACTGACCATTTTGGTCATGTTGACTTAATATTTGTAGATCTCACTTTGCTGTAATTTATTTCTGTTTACTGTTTATATCTATCTATAATTATATTCACGATAATAACCAAAAACGACAAAATTGCCTTAAAAAATTATTAATGGGTCAGCAACCTAACAACGGGTTGTCCGATTCATCTGAAAATTTCAGAGCAGATAGATCTTGACTGATTAACAATTTTACCTCATGTCAGATTTGTTGTAAATGCTTTCGTTTCAGAGTTTTAAGCCAAAATCTACATGTTTACCCTATGTTCTATTTTTAGCCATGGCGGCCATCTTGGTTGGTTGGCGGGATCGCTGGACACATTTTTAAAACTAGAGACTCTAAATATGATTGTGGCCAAGTTTGGTAGAATTTGGCCCAGTAGTTTCAGAGGAGAAGATTTTTGTAAAAGTTTACGGACGACGGACGCAGGAAGACGGACGACAGACGCCAAGTGATGAGAAAAGCTCAGTTGGCCCTTTGGGCCAGGTGAGCTAATAAGAAAGCCAAAATATTTCAATTCAAATTATTAGTTCCAGACTATAGTGCTTAACTTACCTTAGTAGTGTCCTGGGTTTTGTGAGTGACATTTCATTGGATATGAACGATGATTTTCACATCATAAACATATACATTTATAGTCACTATGATCTAGGGAGTACATAACCACCGCTCCTACTGTAACCACCTTGTATGTCCTTCCGTTGGTCCTACCAATATTTTTTTTTAAATACTAAGGCTTTTCTACCCAAGGCATGGATTACCTTAGCTGAATTGGCAAAACTTTTAGGAATTTTGGTCCTCAATACTCTTTTTAACTTCGTACTTTATTTGGCATTTTTAACTTTTTTGGATTCGAGCGTCACTGATGAGTCTTTTTTAGACGAAACGCGCGTCTGGCGTATTTACAAAATTTATTCCTGGTATCTATGATGAGTTTATTTCGTATACTTACTCAAGAAGTGCTGGAATAATGACTTTTTATGCAGTCAACTGTTTGACAGTGATAAGTTTTCAGAGTGTGTGCTTTCCGGATATCATTGATTCCTGTTTGCTGTTACTTTAAATAACGTTTTTTTTTGTTCTCAGCACGACAGCGCGTGCAACTTATTGGTTGTGGCATCTGCGTTCTAGAGCCAGAATCCAAACGTCAAGGTTTAAAGATAAAATTTTAGTAATGTGGCTTATTGTTTACATAATTGAACTAAAACGACAAACGGTACAGAAAATTAACGTTTTGTAATATTCACTAAAATACTAAAAAGGACATTGTGATAACTTTATTAACTTCCAAATTGTATTCATACAGGGGGTACTGCAGACATAACTGACTGTTCACGAAAAACAGAAAGATGGGATGTTAAAGGAAGTGTGCCAAGCAACAGGTGATGCATGTGGTGGAACGTCCATCGATAACGAGTTTTTCCAATTGTTTGTGAAAATTGTTGGCGCACCTTTAATGAATAGTTTATCAAAGAATGACCCCTCAGCTTATCTTGATCTTTTCAGAGAATTCGAAATTGTTAAAAGAACCATTAATCCAAATAAAAAAGGGAAGATGAATTTTACCATTCCCTTTGTTGCTCTAGATGAACTATGTAAGAATACTTTTGAGGAAGATTTACCTACCACTGTTTCTTCTTGTTCCCTGAGCGATAAGATTTGCCTTCGTGGTGACAAAATGAGGGCCGAAGTAGATGTCCTGAAAGCTTTATATTCAAAATCAATGGTTGAAATTATTTGTCATATATCCAGGGTATTAAATCATTGTAATGATGTATCCATGCTGCTCCTAGTGGGAGGGTTTTCAGAGTCAGAAATGCTTCAGCATGCCATACGAAAGGAGTTTCCAGATAAACGAATCATCATTCCGGAAGATGCAGGTTTGTCCGTATTAAAAGGATCCGTTCTTTTGGTCATAATCCAAATTACATATCATCACGCGTGATGCGATATACATATGGCTTAGATGCTGAACATTCTTTTCGTCACGATTATCACGATAAATCAAAGTTAGTAATCACAGAAGGTAAAGAGAGATGTAAAAACTATTTTGCTATTATCAAACGGTTAAACGATGTCACCTCATTGGAAACAAAGGTACAACGTTCACTGTGCACAGCAGTAAAATTTCAACCAGCCCTTCAGTTAGCTCTTTATGTGTCTGATAAAGAGGACCCAAAGTATACTGATGAAGACGGGTGCAAGCTCATTGGAACTACTGAAATTGAAGTACCTAAACCATCCGAAGACATCGTTTACTTTGATGCTGAATTTCATTTTGGTAACACCGAATTAAAAATAACGGCTACTCAACGGGGGACTGGTCAAATAAGAACTGTAAAACTTGACTTATTATGAAATGATACACCATTGAGAACACGATGTATTTATAGAAAAATATTTCTGCTAAATAATTTTTTTGTTTAGACATTTTTTATTATAAACTAATGACGTGGATCGGTACTTGTACATTGTTAAAAGGCTAATTTTAGTATTATTTGTGTAATAGACATTACAAGAACTTTAACTGTGACACCTGTTAACCGTTAGATAGTAATATTTTCTTAGCATCTGAATGAACTCTAGAGAACTGTCGCAATTAATTAGTGCTATTTATCTATAGTCGTAAAGTCGCCACTGAAGAACACTTAAAGTTTCTGGTTATTTTAACATGTTTAACATTCAAAGATAAAGACAGAGTTAATGTATTTTCTGGTCAGTTTTAAGGTTGTTGCTCGATGTGAAAAGTTGGTTACATGTTTGCAATATATAAATATTGTATAAGAACTCGATGTTGTCTTTTTAATTCATATTGAGGTGTAACATAAATGGTGGCAGCGCTTTTCAGCGCCGTTTAAGTTGTTGTATGGCTGGCCTGTGAGAGGTCCGATGGCTATACTTCGTGGATTGTCTACTGGAGAGGATGAAAAACACTGTTCAGTTATTGAACATGGAATTACTGTACGTAACTATTTGGGAGCTGTGCCAGATATCGTTAAAGAAAAAATCAATGCTTGGCACGACAAGCATACAAGGTTCAGAGAATTTGAACCTGGGGGCGAAGTGCTCTTATTGTTACCGTCCGAGACGTTAAAGAACAAGGCCGATGCTTTATCAGGAGTATAACAAAGATTGACTGTAAGCGTTATGCTTTATTGTTTTATTACATCTTTGTAAATTGAAGCAACGCCTTTTATTTTATTTTAAAGTGAATTTTCGAAAACAGTGTTTTCTCTTGAAAAGGGAGATGTTAAAAGGCTAATTTTAGTATTATTTGTGTAATAGACATTACAAGAACTTTAACTGTGACACCTGTTAACCGTTAGATAGTAATATTTTCTTAGCATCTGAATGAACTCTAGAGAACTGTCGCAATTAATTAGTGCTATTTATCTATAGTCGTAAAGTCGCCACTGAAGAACACTTAAAGTTTCTGGTTATTTTAACATGTTTAACATTCAAAGATAAAGACAGAGTTAATGTATTTTCTGGTCAGTTTTAAGGTTGTTGCTCGATGTGAAAAGTTGGTTACATGTTTGCAATATATAAATATTGTATAAGAACTCGATGTTGTCTTTTTAATTCATATTGAGGTGTAACATACATCCCACAATTGTGCTAAGGACAATTTTTAGTTCTTGTCTATCCTTTTTGCTCATGTACATCGTCTTTATATCATTTTGTGTTTTTTGTTTTGTTGAAACAGTTATCTGTTTTGTAGTGATTAAGATTATATTATAATATTGACTGCTGTACCTCAATTTTTGACGTTTTTACCTACTATGTCTGTTTGTTTTGCTCACAAATTGTTGGCAATATAATGGAATGCTATGTGACTGTCATACAAGTGAGAGGTTTAGCTAGCTTTAAAACCAGCTTCAATCCTGTACCAAGTAAGGAATGTGACAGTTGTTTTCTATTCGTTAGATGTGTTTGAGCTTTTGATTTTGCCGTTTTATAATGGACTTTCCGTTTTAAATTCCTTCATGTCCCTACGTATATGGTCCGGAAGATATATAGTTTCATCGAAAGAAAGACATACTATATCATTGATGGTCAGATACAACTGCTCGATGGTGTCTATATTCATCAGACGTTTGGTGGTTCGAAAATAAACAGAATGTTGAAAAATTTCATCTGGATTTCTGTAAAATTATTTGCGGGTTTTGGAATAGTAAAAATAATGGTCTGCTGGGATTAAGTCGGGTTCAATTTGAAATCTCTTTAAAAGTTAGGATAGCATCATTATGGTGCAGAACTATTACCAAAGTTCAAGTTGGTTTAAAGTGTAAACTCTATTTTTGATGATACAGATCTTAGATTTATGTGGAGCGATCAATTAGTTGTAAATAATAATTTGTTAAAGAGTATTGATAAACAGCAATTCACTGATCAGTACTATTAGCATTGGTTCTCACAGATACACAATGCATCCAGGGGAATACTATTCTTTATTTAAACAGAAGTTCTGTTTGGAACCATACTTAGTATGATTATTACAAGGCCCCCTCTGAAAATAGGGACATATCTCAAATTTCTTAACTTTGATTTCAAACTTGAACTTACTCATTTAGACTGGGAGATCGGAAGGGAGTCAGCGGGAACATATAATATGTACTTTATGTAATGAGGGAATAGATGATGAGTTCCGTGTATTATTTACATGTACCTGTGAAAATGCTGATATTTCTGCTCTTAGATCAAAGTGTATACAGTATTATGTAATGTATCCAAGCTCATATGAACACATTTACTGTTCTGCTGTCTTTATGTAAGGTGCAAGTGCAAACTAAATCATGAATTTTCGTAATGAAAATTATGAAATACTTCAATTAATCATATAATACTTCAATAAATCATAATTATAATAGTTCTGATTTATGAAGTATATATCTACAATCTAAAGTTATTTATAAAACAAATGTCAATACCGTCTTTTAATTACTATTAAATTTATTTATAAAGTTTTCAAATAAATGTAGAAATAATGCATGTAACTAATACAGCATTCTCTTCACTATTGAAGACTGCTAACACGTACCAATGTCAGATTCACCAACAATTTTCTTTATTGATAACGAAGCTGTTGTCTAGAATTTTGTCAGATCAGTCTTTCCAAGAATCACTATTAAAGGTGTTTTTTTTTCATCTAATAAGCCCATTATTTTTGCAGTAAACAGAACTCTTCATCAACTATAAAGAAGAACAAGGGGTGGTATTCTCGAAGCTATCCTAGGATACGGACGTGTCTAAGACCATATTATGACACGTCTAGAGCTGTCCTAAGTCGTGATTTCGAAACTCTCTTAACTAAGATATAATATCTCATTTTTCGTCTTAACTTTAGGACACCTAATTCGGTGTCTAAAAATCATATCTTCATTCTAACTTTAGGGTACATCTCAAACAATAATTGTAATAATATGTCCGTTTTATATGTGTCGATCAAAGAGAAGATGTGGTATGATTGCCAAATGAGACAACTCTCCCAAAGAGACCAAATGACACAGAAATCCACAACTATATGTCCCAATACGGCCTTCAACGATGAGCAAAGTCCATACCACATCGCTATTTAAGGTCCCAAAATGACAAATGTAAAACAATTTAAACAAGACAACTTATATGTCTAATGACATACTTTATGTACAAAACAATGAGCAAAAAAACAAATATGTTACACAGCAACAAACGACAACCACTGAATTACAGAATCTTGTCGTAGGACAGGCACATACATAATGTGGCAGGGTTTTAAAATTTATTCAAAGGCATCAACCCTCCAAATACCCTGGGACAATGTTGAACCAGTACAACATAAGAATTACATACATGTATAAAAATCAGTTGAAAAAGCTTCTCATTAGATGGGAACAAACAGAAATACATCTAACAAAAACACCTTTTATCTGTATTCACTTTTAATGATCACATAAAGATAGCTCCTTAGACATGTTAGAGTAGACATAAACTGTTGAGGTAAATCCGCTTAATTCATACCAGGATATTAGTGAAGACGATTATAAAACAAACCATTCGGCAATCCTCGGTAGAATCCGCTACTCTCCTTAGATAAGGGTACGGAATCGGCCGAGTTGAGACGAATGAAAACAAACTGCATTGGTTTAAACTGCGATTTCATAAATGTAAACGTAATAATGTAAGCTTCTTATATAATATATGAATTTCGATTTTTTTGTAAATCAATTCATATTTCGAAAAATCAAAACAAATAATTATTTAGTAACTAGTATCAAATCACACCTCTACGACAATATCTACATATAGTCTTGCTACTTTTTGAGTATTGCTTCGTCATAAAAATGTGTTGTTTTATCTCACAATAATATAATTACTTTAGATGTTACATTATGTTTCATTATAATACGTTATTCTGATTGGCTAACTGCACATCTCGCGTTATTCCTTTGTCAAATAGATATAGGAAGATATGGTGTGAGTGCCAATGAGACAACTCTCCATACAAATAACAATTTAAAAAGTAAACCATTATAGGTTAAAGTACGGCCTTCAACACGGAGCCTTGGCTCACACCGAACAACAAGCTATAAAGGGCCCCAAAATTACTAGTGTAAAACCATTCAAACGGAAAAAACCAACGGTCTAATCTATATAAACAAAACGAGAAACGAGAAACACGTATATATTACATAAACAAACGACAACTACTATACATCAGATTCCTGACTTAGGACAGGTGCAAACATTTGCAGCGGGATTAAACGTTTTAATGGATCCAAACCTTCTCCCTTTTTCTGAAACAATAGCATAACATCACAACAAAGAAAAACATACGATAAAATATCAATTGGCAGACTTAACTCAATCTAAAAACGTATGATTAAACAATTAAAGCATTACACAATAAAATTTAGCATTCATGATGACACGAGGTCCCACACTAAAGGGCACAGGAAAATTAAATAAAAATCGTGTTATCATGATCCAACTTAAAACTAGATGTGTCAAAGCGACACGAATAGCCCCATAGGCGGATTTAGGGGGGGGCAGGGGGCCCGGGCCCCCCTTTTTGGGAAAAGATTTGGTTGCTTATATAGGGAATCACTGAAGCGTGACTGGAGCGGGCCCCCTCTTAGGTCAGTCAGTGGGCCCCCACTTATGAAAATTTCTGGATCCGCCACTGAGCCCCGCCCCAAAAAGTTGAAAAATCTGCAATTTCAATATAAACAAATGTGGACATAAACATGATGGTTGTCTCACATATCAAAAATCAGCTCAAAATCTGGAGGCGTGTAGAACAAAAATCCGTATAACTGTGATTTTCAATAATTTCTCAAAGTCCAAAGCCCGTAATTCCAGCAAAACTTAGCAGAGCGGAACGAAACTTTAACTTGACCTGTAACTCATCATGGTTAACTCACATACCAAAAATCAGCCCAATATCTGACTTAATGTCGTTTAGAAAAAAACTCCGTATAATGGTTTGTTGCGGAATGACGGAATTTCGGACAAGGGTAAAACTATATGGTTCGTTGCCGGGCCATAACAATGTAATTGTAAGTATTGAATGCTTCTTTTTGTAACTTCATAGGGTTGTAAAAGCGTTGACCGTGCGCACATTTAGAAAATGTACTTCGGTCAACGTTTTTACACCCCAATAAAGTTACAAAAAGAAGCATTCAATTCTTAATTAAAAAGGAAAACAATATGAACGATTATTTTCGTTCGCAACTCAAAATCTGTCGGAACATGAAAAGATACTGTTACATATGTAAAATCTTTTAACAGATTTCTTTCACATTGGACAAAAACATTATCAAAATGAATAGAATTAAGAAAGATAAAAGGAGGAATAAATATTATTAATTGTTAGAGGTACTTTCACTAGGTCCGATCGATATTATCTTGCATAAGTTTTCTTGTCCGTCATCGCCCTAAACATGCTTGAAATACCTGCGACTGGACGTTAAGTCATTTTTCCCGTTCGATTTATATTAAACGTCAACGTGTTTGCTTGTTGATACAACTATACAGCCATACTTAATTTAGTGGAAATACTGAGGTATAAATAGTTTCAAGAAAGACCCCAGTTCTAAATTTAGATATACACTGTATATGACAACGCCCAAACAATAATATAGACATGTAGTACTTTTAGTGGACTTGCATATATATGACGCGGTGTCTTTTACCATATTTGTTTTATCTTAGAAATAAACAGATTGAAAGTATTTTCAATTTTTATCGCTTTTTTATCCAGTATATTTAATAATATACCTAAGTAAAATTAAAACACATTCAAGCAATATCATATATATACAAATGTACATTCAAGTATAAAACTGTGTTTTCATAAGACTTTTTGGCGATATCATTTTCAAAAGAAGGCCCATCCAAATTCCGTGATAACAATAACAAGGTTTATGTTACAGATAGAAATAGGAAGATGTGGTATACATATAATCTCCCCATTTATCGATAATAAATAAAAGAATTTTTTGATTATATAAAAGGAATAATAACGATAATTATAATGATAATAATGATAATAATAATAAATTTAAATCTAATGATAATGACAAATTATAATTTAAATCCCTACCTTTTGTTGTGCTCAAGTAGCCAAGATCCGCAAACCAAATATTTATATTGTCACTACCAAATAAACTGCACCCTCCTTACGTAAAGTTACACTGTATATCAATCAATGCATTAAATCAAATGTATAAACATTTAAATGTGATAGGGTTTTACGCGGAATTAATGAAGTAAACATTTCAAGATATAATTTAATTTGATATATGTTTTACATGTACTTGATCTTTAAAAGATAGGTACATCATTTCATAAGTAATTAAAAAAAATAATAATAAAAGAAAGCTTGGTCCGACATAGGTCATATTAGCTGTGGAAAGTATAGCTCTAAGGTCCTTATGATATGTTTTGATTGTTTGCGGAAGATGGAAGGAACATAGTCCGCAAATAGTCCAAAAATATCATAAGGACCTGAGAGCTTCGGTCCAGCATAGGTCATATTTATCACCCCATACAATTGCTCTGATCAATTGAAACAAAAACAAAAAACATATTAACGCAAATGTATAAGTATTTCTCAAACTGTTCCGTCTGGACTGTGGTCAACGGAAGTCATGCATCTCCTCAATTGTTACAAGGAAGCAATTATCTTGATTTCTGTATTCGTTATGGAAATTTTTTCACAGAGGAACAACTCATTTTGATGACTATACCGTAGTCTTTTCTTCCGTTAAACCATTAAAAAATGAAATTCATCAATGGAATTTTATTTTTGGATAAAAAAAGCCTTACTTTCCAAATCAGTAAAGTGGTTGAACGTGAAAATTAGCCTTGGTCTTTCTAGTACCGGTTTGGGCTGTTGTATGTGGTATCTTATTCAACCAATGTATGTATTTTATCAATCGGTTGGTTACTTAACGTCCAGTGACAAATATTCCATGCATGTTCAGGACGATCACACAATAAACTTTTGACTCATTGACAGTATAATTTCTAGTATTTACACAATGTTGATGGTACAGTTATAATGTTAAAATTAAAATGACAGCTTAAACCTTTACACTATGCAAGAAATTGTTTTACATTGTCATTTCGGGGCATTTTATAGCTGACTATGCGACATGGGTTTTGTACATTGTTGAAGGCCGTACGTAATTTCTGTGTCATTTGGTCTCTTGTGGAGAGTTGTCTTATTGGCAATCATACCACATCTTCTCTTTTATATATATATATATATAAATATATGTTCGAAACACCTTATGATCTATGGAGTTGGGGTGCTGGGATAGGCTTTGACAACGATTTATTGAAATATTCTAGCCCCGGCGCCGGGGAGGAAGTTACGAATCAAATCTACTCTAACATCGTTAGGTTGATTTTCTAGGCACTTTATACATATTCTAACGCCTGGTATTTCTTAATCATAAGAAATCCGATGGACAAGGTATAATTTGCAGTTGTCACTACACATAGGCAGAGATATACACATATTAATTTACAGTGATTGTATGCTTCTAAAAATAGATTAGCATCCTGTAATTATACTGAAGAGATGAGTAGATGATCATTTCTGTACACTAAAAATACTTCGTGTATTGTATCAGAGATCCTTGTTTAATTCCTACGACAAGGTAACACCTCCCGAAACGAAAGCTTATTTTTATAAGCTAGAGTTAGAGGAGGGGATAAGGTCTCTGCGCAATGCTAGGCGGTGTTGTCGTAGAAGTTAGAAATAAAAAGTACAGGTTCCAGCCCCGGCGCCGGGGAGGAAGTTACGAATCAAATCTACTCTAATATCGTTAGGTTGATTTTCTAGGCACTTTATATATATACTAGAACACACCCGTGATATCGCGGGTCCGTGACTGAATTAAAGTACATAACTATGCGTAAGCCTTATTTTAGTATTGGTATTGTCGGTCGTCTGATAAAGTCGTGCCGATTATAAGATACACAGTTTTCTCTGCTTTCAAATCTTTCTGTTTGAACCCGTAGACCTGGAACTTTTCAATTATTGGTAATATTCAGGTCCTGGAATTGAGCATTTTTTAATCAACAGCATTGTCCAATAAAGTTCAAATCTTTGATTCGCTGTTTTGCGTCATGCCCGCTAACAAATTGAAAACTGCACCTATACGCCTTAGTCCAAATTTTTAGTATTCGTATTGTTATCTTAGAAACTTTACTAATAAAAAAAACTACAATAGGGAACAATTTGACAATGATTGAATTTAGTTTTGTCGACTTTGTGATTATGACCCGTGTATATAGTAAAATCAAATACACCATTTGGTGGTGCGCCTGTTAGATGCGGAACGTACAGATAAGGTAATGGGTAACAGGTGAATATACTTTTGGTGTCGGTACCGGATTCGACCCGGAACTTGTTAATTATTGGCAATATTAATTATGTGGAAAACAAAAGGGTCTGGAGTGGTGTAATTTTTAATCTACACAATTGTCCTATATTAGCTATATATAAAGTTGAATTCTTTGATATGCCGTTTTTACCTGATGCCGGCTGATAAATTGGACCTCGTAATTTTAGTATTATAGATATATATACGTCTGAGTCAGTGACAACCCTACAACAGATATATGCAACGTCAAAGAACCATGAATGAATGTGTATAACCAAATACTCCACTTGTTTCTGCCAATACAGCTGCATACCAAACTTAATTGACCCACTGCTAATTTTTATCCTTAAACTGACCTTTTCAAAAAATTTAATATGTTAAACATGTAATACGAGATTTTAAAAGTAAATAGACCATGATCATGATTAAGGGAGAAAATATAGGATGTGCTAACGCTAAAACAAGTGCATACCAAATGTTATTGACAATATAATTGGTTCCCTAAAATCACAAACTTAACAAATCAATGATACGCCGCCGCCAACTACATGCCTATGTCTAGCCTCACTTCTTAGGGAGGAGACTAAAACTACCAGTATTTTTATTTCAAACTTTCACGATACGACCTTGTATGCAATTGGCAATATATTTCGGGTGTGTACATATATAATACGTTTTAAATCATTAAAAACATGACTTTGCCTTTGTGTAAAAGACATTTTCCTTTAGCATTATTATTATAGCTTTATTTTTATATATACAGTGTCTCATAAGTTTTTATAGGCTGGGTATTGCACCCTTTCTTTATGATCTTGTTTTGTAATTTAAATATTATAGATTAATATGCGACATTTAGATAAACTATTATTTATCTTACATTTATCTTATCTTATCAATATTTCGGTTTTTTTTAAATGGTGAAAGAAGGTTATTAGTTCACACAAAAACGATGTATATATATAGCGAAACCTTATTTTGAAAAGCTTTCATTTCGTGTTGTTTCATAGATTTCTTATACAGGTGTGTATATACGTGATGTAACAAAATATTACCCCGGATATTGGTGGGATTCGTGTTGCCAAGTATTTAGGGTTTTTATGATGTGTGGACTGTTGTTTGTCTTTTCGTCATTTCGTTATTTTTTTATGATATTATTTCGTCAGCCTCGTTTCGACTTATGATTTTTGATTCTTGTTTCACTATTTTCCGTCTCTTTCTTATTATGAGTTTTAACAAATACTATTTTGGAGTCGGTACTAATCAAGTGTTTTTATGTTCTGATTTTTATGCGTTTTAACCACATCGTTCATAAGTCCGTTGATCATGGTAAATGACTTGCAAGCTGAAGCCCACCTCCGAGAGCGGGATTTTCCTCGCTGTGTTGAAGGCCCATTTGTGGTCTTCTGCTGTTTTCTGCTCTTTGGTTGGGTTGTCTCTTTGCAACGATATTCAATCTCAATTTAATTACAAAACAGACTAATGACTATACGTGTATAAAAAAAGAAGATGTGGTATAATTGCAAATGAGACAACTCTCCCCAAGAGACAAAATGACACAGAAATCAACAGCGAAAGGTCATCGTACGGCCATCAACAATGGACAAATCTCATACCGCATATTCAGCTATGAAAGGCCCCTAAATGACAAATCTACTTCTCATAAGCTTTCATTTCGTTTTCTATAATCCAGGAATCGTATGTACAATCCATAATCGTTTCTTGAAATAATGTGTACAGCTTCGTTTGCTTAATTACA
Organism: Mytilus edulis; assembly: GCF_963676685.1. Lineage (NCBI taxonomy): Eukaryota > Metazoa > Mollusca > Bivalvia > Mytilida > Mytilidae > Mytilus > Mytilus edulis. The sequence goes on from NC_092356.1 coordinate 26,397,932, forward strand.
TTACACATTATTTTTTTTTTTATATATATATAATTCTTTTATTACAACTCTTAATTAATATAAAATAATTATTCTATTATGTAAGTGGAATAATTCTGCAAAAAGAAAAAGAAAAATCAAACATAAAATTTTCTATTAATAAATTATTTGACTAGACAAGATACAAAACTTATAATAACGTAACAGGAACTCAATTAATTCAAACAAAATGTGTTGTAACAGTGGCATATATTAATCAGAATGTTCATTTGCTGTGCTTCTCCGACGCAATAAGTAAACCAGTATCACATAAAAAAGTGTTTCAGTTTATGACATTGTTATTATTTATATCCAAATAATAACACCACCATTTCATTCTATTGTCATTGATTTACCACATGGTAGAAAGCCAACATACGGGTCATTTTCTTACGACAGGAGCACATTTAATACATGAAAAGATGTCCACATGGTAGAGAGGCAATGGAGGCATCTAATTCTAAACATACTTTGCAGAGTCGAAGACCACATAACTGTCTGAAAGACAGCTGCTATTGGCAAAATCCGACCATTGAAAGACACACGGTCAACATGTTTTAGAAATAAACGACAAACTTTTATATGCATGAATGCATAGTTGCATATGCATTGACTTAAACGCTATGATGAAGTTCTTTGCATGTCGTATTTCTTTTCTTGTGAGGCATAACTTTTTTTCTTACGTTAGTCTTGTTCTCTTAGACAAATTGAATTTTCAGGATCGGTTATATGTTTTTCCTCATCAAGAGACGCATATTTTATCTTCAATTGACTGCTTAACATGTCCATGCCATTAGCATCTAAAGCTTGCAATAGATCCCCAAGGCAAGCATCGTCAGCAGCTATTTTCTTCCAGGATACTAAACATCGGTATATTTGTTCTCTGACACCGTCATGTTGATAGTCTATACGAATTTCATCTATTTTATTAGTTATTTCTTCTACATTTGGATATACGTTACCTAAAATATAGAGAAATCTTTGGTTTAATTTAAATTTCTCAAATGCAGTATTTAAACAAAATTGGATTCATCAGTTACTGTGGTTATCTATCGTTGCTAACATCCACGTCTAATATCTTGAGAATATTGTTGTCTCATTGGCGATCGTACCAAGTTTCCTTGTTTTATATAGGTCTTTTAGTTAGTGAAAAATCACGTTAATCTGTTCAGCGAGTCAGAATATCACGAATCAAAATTTACATAAAATTTTTATACTTAGTCTAGAATAAAACTCAAAGATTAAACATTTCGTAGTGTCTAGTGAATTAAGAGTCTTTTGTTGATGATGATGATTTTTGGTGTGTAACGCCACTTTTAACTCTATTTGCTATTTTGTGACGATCATGGCGCAACTGACAATCATAGTTAATTTTAATATTCGAGTCAAACGCAGTGTGTTTCCTTTAATATTTTATCTTTTTAGATAGAAATTTATGAGATTGGGTATAAAACCGGTGCTAAGTAGTTCTACAGCATATTGCTAATTCTATCATAAATCAGCCCATGATGCAATGACCAGTTGATTATTATTTTAAAAAAAAGAAACACGCTGTTTTCAATAGACGTTAAACATTTTGATTAATTCTTACTCTTAGCCTTAAACTGTTGAATTCAATAACATAACACATACTAGAGAGTCTACAATATAACAACACGTACAAGTGTAAACTTACTGAACAGTATTCTCATGAAAGCAACCCAAATGGAATTCTTGAGTCGTATCTTATTTGCCACTTCGGTGAATAACTGGCTCCATTTATTTCCACTGTGGTCCGAGTTGCCTACGAAACATAATACACGTAAGAAAAAGTAATGACTAATGTTTCCATAACTAATACTACTACTCTACTACTAGGACTACAATGTCTAGACTTGTTTTTAACGACTTGTTTTTAAGAATATATCATAGTTAGATCTTTCAATTTTGTTTTTTAACCGTTTTCTTTTTGATCAAGTAAACATTACTACATATATGTATTGCTACATGTATACGTTTATGAAAAACAAATGTCCTGTATACTCTTGATATCGTTCTTATAGTTTGGCATTTTTGCACACAAGGTATTGTTTTTCGCAGAATGTTAATGACATTTTTACACTAAATCCGTTGGAGGTGTGCTTATTGATAGAGTCTGTAATAACATGATCATTTATCAGACTTTGAACTAGCTTTCAGTAACTGTGAGTACTCTTATATCGATATTTTGTATCTTTTGTCTTTACACGCCATTTCCAACCATTTTTTACATTTTGTTCTTATGCTGTCTGTTATATTTGTATTTCGTTTATTGTTCCGTCATGAATAAGGTTGTTTGTTTGAATTGTTTGTGTCTTTTATATCCGACTATACGGTATGGGTTATGCCAAATGTTATAGACAAAGTGACATAGTTGCTTAAATCCACATGTATTTGACTTTGTTCAACAGTTGTCCGGTTGGAAATCTTCAACATCTTCTTATTTTATAAAGTAAGATTTTTAAATAACGGCAACAGTAGTATACCGCTGTTCAAACTCATAAATCCATGAGGAGAACAACGACACAACACTACAATGTAACTAACACACACAGAAACGGACCAAGCATCAGACAAAATCCCACGAGAATAACAAATATAACATCTTTACACCACAGTATCTTACAGTATGTAAATGAGAGGCAAAATATACAAAACAATTTGATTACACTAGTAATATCTGATTTCGCTATCTTCATATTATACGACCACACGAGTTGTTATAAAGATGTGGGTTAAATGGGCTTTGATACCATAGGACAAGTCTGGTTACAAAAATAAAAGGTTTCACTTTTTGAGCATAATATATAACAAAACAATGTATTGCCTATATAGATGAAATGCATGGTTCTCAATCTTTTTTACGGAAATGAAAGAGCAAAATTAATGTTCAACAAGATAATTGGTAAATTTTTATATACCTGAAGAACTATGGTGTACTGATGGTTTTGTGTTATTAGTAAGTTCGCTTTCGATTTCAACTTTAGGACAGAACAACTCCTTTTCATGAATCGTGTTTTTATTGAAGTCTGTCACATCATAAGTCTCACAATCTTCATCCACTTTCTTACTAAAATAAGAAAAAGAAAAAATAATTTCAAAATCTTCTGTAATTTCTATTTTTAGAATTCTGTTTTTGCAGATATTATACCCTTTACATAGTTTGCGTATCAACAATAGGTTCAATGATTGTTTTCATAATTCTTTCCATTTTTAACTTGAAACTCGAAGTAAACGTGTTACGATAGGACAATAGAAAACAGCCCAGTAAACGTGTTCTCAGTCTTGGCACCTACTCTGTTCATTATTTGGAACTAGTTTGTATCTTTGAGATATTTGTTTTGTGTTACTTCCATGAATTTGGTTTAATTTTCTGAATAATGCAACAGATTGTTTTGAGGATCACTGCCTCAATAACGTATATCCGACATCAAATTTGCATCATAATGCTTACTGTTATAAATACAAAATTAGTATAAGAACTATACTTGTATATATACATACATTGTAGCATTTAGCAACACCTACCCAGACGTTTTGTAAAGTTTTAGTTTCCCCTTTCTGTGAAGACACACCACAGCTATAACTATACCAGTTACCACTAATAAAGTTAAAACTACAGGAGCAACTATGTAAATTATTGGCGTCTTATCTACAACATGCAACATGCTAAATGATTCATTTGATTAATTAATTGAAATATTTATAATCGTCCTGTTGCAAATATTTCATGCATGTTAAAGGCGAGGACACATTTAGTTATAAATCCATTCTTAGATTCTTCAATATAAGTCTAGCGCGATAAAGGAATAAGCATTCGACTGTCATTTGATAACTTGGATGGTGACAAAAACGGTGTGCGTGATGTCAATTAAAACATATGGAGAACAGTACTTTATCAAACATAACGCGGTTGATTTTTGCTGGAGCTAAAAGTACAGTTTGGTTTTTACAAGTCGTATGCTTTATTCAGTTATTTTTCAATAAAAAAAAATCTCAAATTAAGTTCCTAATTTCCAAAATATTAATTATAAGATATAAAACAATTTATTACTAGTATTAACAACATACTACCACCTCAACTCCTAGTAATAAAATCTAACATATGAATGAGCTTTTGCATTTTTAGAGCAAGACATACATGTACATGTATAATATAGCTAAATAATGTATTACCCACTCACCGTGTGAAGTACATATGACGTTAGTTTTTTCATTACAGGCTTTATGCATTTTTCGATCACCATCACATGTCGAGCATGGCAAACATTTTGCTGTTAATGACACGTTAGGAGAAAACGTTCCGTTCTCACACAGGGTACATACTGTATCGTGTTCAGGTGTTCCTAAAATGTTATAATGGTACAAAATTAGACACTATCTAGTATATTGTTGTGGAACTGTTAGAAGACAAGACACGTTTTTTTTTTCTACAGAATTTTCGTGGTTATTCGGTTACAGAACTGTTTGAAATGACCACTGACAGTTCAGTAATTTAGAATAGAACGAAAAGTTTGAAATATCATTCAGAAGTCTGAACTAGTAATTTGAGTAGAAACAGCTGTAGGAAAAATAGATGAGTAGAGTATGTGAAGTAATTCTATTTATCGCTATTTTGTGCATTTTTCTTTTGATCTTTTTTTGTGATAATTTTCATATCATGCTTCTCGCTTGAGATGGAAAAATTATCGCTAGAAACTAAGGATGCCACGTGGCGTTGCTAACGAAATTGACATGAAATTGACAACGTCGTCCTAGGTAAAATAGCGATAAACAGGTTATCATTGGTCATCTCAACTCGATTGCTTTTCTCACTTTCGCTGTACCAGCTCAAGCGAGAAAATCAATCTCGTTGAGATGATCAACGATAATCTATAAATATAAATCACGATACTTAGTAGATATATAATAAAGAAGACGGTCGCCAATTCGGATGAGGGCGCTCCCGTCTCCCTTTTAACAGACAAAAATGTGTACTTTTTAGGTAAAATTTAAAACAATTTTTTGTCGAAATTGCTAACAATTTTTCGTCGAAATTCTCGAACTGAAAATTTTTATGATCCGCGTCTGGAGAACTACTGCACGTAGCGGATTTTTCGTTACTGAAAGAAAAAAAACAACAAAGTAACTAAACAAAATAATTGCTCATGGTCAGTATATAATGTCTGCTTACCTGAAGTATGTACTTCCGTTCCTGGTTTGCACGGACTATGATGAATACATATCCATTCACCACTACCCTTTGAATGATTGAAATATCCATCCTTACAACGACATGTCATATCAGCTGTTGTGTTACACGTGTTTTCCGGTACAGCATTTTTGTCAATACAGTAAGCACTACATCGAGCACAGCTAGTTGCTATATTGTACTGGTTATTGTAATATCCGTTCTTACATGGTTCACACGTTGCTATTGTTCCATTTGTTGTGCAGTCAGATTTTCTGTTAAAACCAGGAGGACAGACGAGACATGTCAGACCATTATTAGCTCTGTATGAAGATTGTGAACCAAAAGTTGTTTTCTGTTGTCGTTTAATTCTCTTCAGAAAATGATTTTCTACTTCCACATGATGCAATCCTGTACTTGTTTGAATAACCGCCTCAGATGACGCTAGGTATGCTTCAATTATATGGATAACTAAACTCATACATATCATCAATCCGGCAAACATAGTTGCTGGGCTTGTGCTAAAAATGAATTATTGATTTAGTTTAAATCTTGAACAGTATTATAGTTTTTGAAATAATTTTGAGGTTCATTGCATTGTTAAAGGTTTGGTTTATATATACATGCAAAATATTGGGGGGGGGGGGGGGGGGCGCCTTTACACTAGAAGCTACTTTCGAGTTCCGTTATTTTCTTTCGAGCAATTTTAATTTTTTTATCAATTGACCGTTTCACGTGTCCATGTACATTAAACATCCTCGGATTTTAAATATTTTTTTTTAAACATTAAAATAGATTTAAAAAAAAATCTACTGACGTACAAAAATTATTAGAATCTTATATTTCTTTTTATAATAATCAATTTTGATCAATGACGTCAATGAATAGATAGTACCTCTTATACAGTCATATGATGACACAGCATAATGTTTCCCAATTATAGGGTAGCTAGCTATATATATAGGTCTATTTATACAAATGGTGCTATTTTTAGTACATGAATACCCTGTACTATATTTAGCGTAATAAAGGGTGTGTGTAGACAACGTACAGTTTATCATATCAATTACCATATGGTATAAAATCAAATTATTTAATGCCCCAAAAGGCGCAAGCCAGGGCCGACCGTGCAAGGGCTGTATAGCCAGTCAATGTCGTTAAAAACTTCCATTTGTTGTAGTTTATCCTGATATAAGGGCCTTTTTCAAAAAATGTGGATTTTCTTGTACAATCAATATTTCTAAAAAAGTGTAAATATTTTTATCCAATTTTTAGATACACCATTTAGTTTTTGGTGTGTGTAACAAGTTCCAGCAAATTCAATATGAAATTTAGCTTCAGAAATTGCTTCCAGTGGGTTTCAAAGGGTCCAAAAACCCCAAAATTGCTTGTACGAAATTGAAAAACTAGTCTTTTTTAAATGCTGGTTTTAATACCCAGCGGAAATTATTATTTTTCTTTTGTTATTATAAATATATAGGTATCACTGCAGGTATGTATACACAAATACAGGGAATTATTAGATTTTATTAGCATTTTTTTTTTACTTTTCATTTCGTACTTAAAAAAATGTCAACTACATAACACAAATGAAATAATGTTGCCAATAAACAACTGATTATATCCCTTGTAACTAAGGAAGTGTTCTCTACTTACTCTTCATCCTCTGATGACGTGCTTAAAGTTACAGGATGACATCATTGATTCATTTCATTTTAGATTAGTTTTGGTGAGTACAAATTACTCCGTAATTTTATTCTATGTCAACTTTGTAACGGCAAAAACATTGATAAATTTTGGCATAAATATTTTTTTTTACATAAATCATTCAAAGTCTATAATACTGACTCTAATTCAATAAAAACCATTTATCTGGTAGTATTAGGGTCAAGAAAAACATCAAAAAACCACAAATAGGTCAACTACATAACGGTCAACTACATAACGCAGTGAATCGTTATGTAGTTGACAAAAAGCGTTATGTAGTTGACAATGCTGAATTAAATTCACTTTAAAATATGTTTCTAAAAAGTGTTATTTTTACCATGTTAACTGTTTTGAAAAAAGTGTGATGATTTTTATGGAAATATATATCAAGCAAAATGTAAATATTATTAAAAAAAAAATAAGGGACCGAAACTAAATCCGTTATGTAGTTGATATATGTCCCATACTTGTTTCTATGTTATTTTTTAAAATATTTTTGTAGTAGCATTTAAGATTGCATATTTTTATTTCGGGTTGTATTGTTGTTAAACTATTCAATTTCATATAGTAAAGTTGAAAATTGAATATTTTTTTGTATTGTTATTTCACAACTGAAATATCCATATTTTTTGAAAATGACCCATAAAACGATGCACTCAAGTTGTTGTGGTCTAGTGACTGATTTTCATTAAACAGTTCAGTGGCGGATCCAGGGGGAGGGATCCGGGGGTTGGAACACCCTTTTTATGAACGACCAATGCATTTGAATGGGGACATGTAGTTGTTTTCTTTGATAAATAAACAAGACAAGGAAAAAACTTTCAAATACAAAACTAATGATTCACACATCAGGTTGAAAGAACAGTCAGCTATGGGTACCTATAAAACCCCGAGACCACTCAAATTTTACAAGATTCTCGTTTTGTAAAAAAAATAATGTAATTGGTAGCCATACAGTGGCGGATTTAAATGGGGGTGTGTGTTGGAAACCCTCCTTTTTTTGGACCGATCAATGCATTTGAATTATCCCGTGTTGGGAACCCCCTTTAGAAAATGGCTGGATCCGCCCCTGCAATACATGTACCTCCTATAACATTATGTAATGAATTCATTTCAAGCGGGTTTGTTAAATTGACCCATTCTATGTAACACTCCTAAACTTTCCTATCCTGCTAAGAACAACTTGGCAAGTATTCAGATAGTTAAACTAGACTCTTACCGTTCAAGTTGTATAGTATGAGAACGATTTTAAAGTTGCGGAAAGTCAGTTGTCGATTCCACAACAAATGTTCAAATGTTCGACACTACATAATTGATACCTGTTGACTACATTGATCATAGCTGTATGCATGACTAATTTACATACCCGTTAATTTAAATATAAAACTTTTATATATTTATATTTGGATTAATCAGGAGTGAATGCTGACAAACATAATTATGACCGACATAAAATTGATCAATGTTGATTAGCAATGAACAAATATACAACAAATTTTCATTGTTGTCGTAATTCTCTTAATCGGGGACCAATTTTGCAGATAATTGTATGATAATGATATGTGTTAAAATAAAATGATTTATCACAACTGACATGACTGAAGCGATAATCTACTATTCATCTAATTTTAATATACCCGGTAAATCAAATTACGTTTTAAATTAGACTAAATAAAATAAAATAAAAGCTATTACATGTAATTAAAATACACATTTCTACAGTTAAATTCTTACTTATCTTCTACTGAACTTTCTAATACACCCACAGCTATCAACAAATAAATATCAATTGCATGATTACTATTCAAGGGTTGGTTATATTAATGTACCTCTTTAAATAATTACATGTACAGGTGTATTTTTTGTATCACGTGAACAAGGATTGAAACACGATATATATGATACATGGTAACTGGTGCGCGATACTTAATTTTGAACTTTTTTTTTCATTTTTGAAAGTTATTTATTTTGTTTCCATTTTTAAATGGTGATTGTTAAACTTTGTCACATTGAACATTTTTCATTCATAAGTCTAAGTGACGTAGTTACTTCGCAATAAACATTTAAACTTTTCAACTCTCAACCAATCTGAGTGCTCGATTTCATTCCCGGGGAAATTTAAGCTCGTGCAAGATGTGTCGTTTGCCGGGAAATCATAAAAGTTATGTTTTCTAGGTAAGATTTTTAAGGGTGTAGACCTATTTAAGAAAATCCAAATTTTACAGTAAGTAAATAGTTTATTATAGTGTCACGATCCAATTTACATCATCATATACAATATGAAAATCTTTTAAAACCATATTAGATCTCTGCCTTTAAAACATATGAGACACTTTCATCCTTTTCAAACTAAAAGATATATACTATAATGTAAAAGAAATATTTAAATAATAAAACTTTTCATGATACTAAAAATTATAAAAACTCCTTTAAGGTCATTTATACAATCAATAATGATTGAAAATTTACAAATTAATCTTCCTACGTTTAAACATGAGATGCAATGTCTTGGCTAAGAAAACTTGAGCATGATCCCAGTCCATAATAAAATCAAATTTTTCATCAGAGTTTAATTAAAGCATTAAAACTGTTATTCAGAACATTAATATAATTAAAAAGTTCTTCTCTTATATCTGAATAAAAACTACTACAGTCTATTAAAAAATGCTGTTCTGTCTCTATAAAATTGTCATTGCAGAAAAGACAAAGTCTATCACAAAATGGAGTGGTCGGCTTGGTGTAATGTCCGGTCTCAACCGCAAGCGGCAGCGATCTACATCGAAAGTTTGATAAAATGCGTCGATGGTCACGAAAGATGATTGTTATAACAAATAAACTAGTTTTGCAATTGTTTTAAAACCTTCTGAATGTTCTAAGCTTGTTTCCATTTACAGAATTTATATCGTCAAAAACATCAATTAACCATTTCTCTTGATCTATAGCTGTTAATTTGTCTTGAGCCGTTTGTAGCTTTTGTTTGGTTGTTATATTTAGATTGATTAAAAAGTTCAATTCAGATTTTCTCAGTAAAGCTTATACACGTGAATGCCATGATCGTTGTTTTGATTTACTAGTTTCATGGATAGTCCGAACTATTCTATCATCCTCTAAATTAGAAAGCTTGAAAAATAATCTCACAACTTCAATTTTTTGTTTTGTTTTAACTGTTGTCCATCCCATATCTCCACGAACGGCTAGATTGGTGGAGTTTTTAAAGGCCCCTAAAAAGTATTGACATGCCCTATTTTGAACAGTTTCTAGTTGCTTATGTTCCGGTATACCCCAAATACTTGATCCATACAACAATACAGGTTGAACAAGGTTTTCATATGATTTTTCGTACATATCAAAGTCCATTCCTCCACAGGCTATAAATTTGGTATAAAGTGCCGACAAAGCTCGACTGTCCGATTTCTTACTTCTCTAACCGTAAACTTCCAGTCTAGGTGTTCATTTATCCATATACCAAGCTATCTATATTTGCTGTCGTATTTTACAACGGTATTTCCACAAGTAAAAACAGAGTTAGATCGAGGTGAGGATCCACATCTGAAATGCACTACACCTGTTTTGTCAAAATTTATACATATTAATCTTCATTCGAACACCATTTATGAACAATATTTAACATTTGCTGAAATGATTCTTTGTCGGGCGCCAATAGAACAATATCATCTGCGTATAATAAAATCAAAATCATACTATCTGCATTTATTGGTATACCCAAATTTAAAGAGTTGATTTCAACTGCCAGATCGTTTACATAAACTGAGAACAACGTCGGAGATAATTTACATCCTTGTTTCACACCCAAATTAACATTAAACATATCTGTCATGTACCCATTGATTTTTACTGCGTAACGAACATCTACGTACAATGACTGTAACCATTTCAAGAACTTTCCATTTATACCAAGTGCCATCAAATTGTACCACAACGTTTCTCTGTTCACGGTGTCAAAGGCCTTTTTGCGTGGATGAAGCACGCAAATGTCGACTTACGTTCAATTTTTCTATTTGTATTTAGAGTTGTTAAAGCGTAAAGATTTTTTTACAGCCATGATCCTTCCTGAAACAGATTTTCTCGTCAGCAAGAATTTTGTTGTCTTCTAGCCAAGATGACAATCGTACATTTAGAATGTCCGCATATATTTTAAAAGGAATTGACATAAGAGCAATTCCTCTATATCCCAGAGGATTACGGTTGTCTTCATCTGGTTTTAAAATCGGATTGATCAAGATTTGGTTCCAAGTTTCTGGTACAACTCCGTTATCGAATGCGTTTTACGATCTTGAATATCACATCAACACATGAATTGTTTCAAAATTTTACACAGTGACAGTGGAAAATGTTAGTAAAAATTTACAAATTTTATAAAAATTGTTGAAAATTGACTATAAAGGACAATAACTCCTTAGGGGGTCAATTGACCATTTCGGTCATTTTGACTTATTTGTAAATCTTACTTTGCTGAACATTATTGCTGTTTACAGTTTATCTCTATCTATAATAATATTCAAGACCTGGATCAGAATATTTTGTTTTATTAATTTGGGAAATAGATTTAGAAAGAAAACAATAACACCTCCCTATCCCCTTTGAAGTTAAATGGTCATTCCCTAAGTTGATTCATCGAGACAGATGGCAGAAATAATGAGTCTGTCGGTGACCGAAAGATTTTCTCCTAAAGGAAGTTGTGAAGATATATTTTGACTAGTAAGTAACCTTTTCTTATAAGCTGTTGTGCTCGTAAATGCAATGTTGTATTATAAAAATTGAATAATATTAAACATATATAACGGTTTCGTTTGACAATTTCTAAAGTTGGGTTATTTCTTTTCACACATAAACAAATTGTTTCCTGTGTTTTTGATACATGTTTAAAAAACCTGGCTTATTTAGATTTTCCTCATTGTTGAATGTCACACGGTGACCTAAAATTGCTTATATCCGCCAAACTCGGGTGGAAATTGTATCCTCTGCAATAGTATGTAACATCTTCTTGTTTTGCAATAGAACAACCGCAAGAATAACATATTCTAACAGACTAGGGTTTTCACCTGGAAAATGACGAAAACCTAAGAAAATTAAAATAACCTACAGAAATGTTACTAATGTGTATTTCAGAATGGAGAGTATTAAGCGATGCAAAATGCAGATATATTTTAGATTCTTGGACATCTTTGAATCATGCACTTTACATGATTTTCTTGATAGAGGGTTGCTGCTCACAAAGAAGCTATTAAACCAAGAGTTCCAAATGGTGAAGTTGAAATCATCCCTTCATAAATTTTACGGACGCCATCACGAGTTGGTTGGCCGTTATGGAATAACCGTTTCACAAATGATATCGGATATGTTCCTTACGTCGTAACTACAATCCCCTTCCCTTTCATGAATGTGACCTACCGAATTAGACTATTTACCGGATTTGTTATCACATAAGCAACACGACGGGTGCCACATGTGGAGCAGGATCTGCTTACCCTTCTGGAGCACCTGAGATCACCCCTAGTTTTTTGGTGGGGTTCGTGTTGTTTGTTCTTTAGCTTTCTATGTTGTGTCATGTGTGCTGTTGTTTGTTTGTCTTTTTCATTTTTAGCCATGGCGTTCTCAGTTTGTTTTAGATTTATGAGTTTGACTGTCCCTTTGGTATCTTTCGTCCCTCTTTTACAATGGAGACCGATTTTCCTCGATTTAAAATTAAAAAAAAAGATTTATCAAAGATAAAACTATAAAAAGAAAAATGTGGTATTATTGTCAATACACAACTATCCACAGATACAAAATGACTTGGATGGAAGAAACTATACTCCACCTTTTAATCTTTGAGGAAAACCAATAAATACAGTACCAAAACTAATTCAATTTTGTGTAATGAAGGAGTTCGAAGATCTCTATATCTTTATTATAGACATACTGCTACAAATATGACTTATACCGAATTTAATTAGTAAATGGTGAGTTTAATGCTTTGAATTCTTGCGTAGTTTTCTAATTTTCAATGAACTCAATTCAAGTGGTCATTGTTAAAAGGGAATGAAATAATACACCATATGTTTTTTACAATCTAAAAGTTGTTCAATAAAATTGAGAATGGAAATGGGGAATGTGTCAAAGAGACAACAACCCGACCAAATAAAAAACAACAGCAGAGGGTCACCAACAGGTCTTCAATGTAGCGAGAAATTCCCGCACCCGGAGGCGTCCTTCAGCTGGCCCCTAAACAAATATATACTAGTCCAGTGATAATGAACGCCATACTAATTTCCAAATTGTACACAAGAAACTAAAATTAAAATAATACAAGACTAACAAAGGCCAGAGGCTCCCGACTTGGGACAGGCGCAAAAATGCGGCGGGGTTAAATCCTACTTAAAAATGTAAATGAAGAGTCTACATAGCTTTATATTGCTGTTTGATGTATTTAAAGACAACATTGAAGAGTCACATTGTTAGAACCTTTCATTATTAGCACAAAGCTTATGCTATGGTGTAATATATTGAAAGGCTTTTTGTAAATGCCAATGCTGTAAAATACAGTCAGGGGAAGTTGGCACCAATCACTTTGCACCGGTAGATGTAAAAAAAAAAAAGGAAAGAAGCAGAATTTCCTTCTTTTCCCAGATATAAAAAACCGACACAAAATAATTGTTTCTGTGGAATAATGGTGACGTCTGTTTCGGACCTTTTTATACTGGGCGACGTCCGAGCCAGTTTCCTGTTTGATCTTCGCAAGTTCATGCAATAGTGGTTTTGCTACTGGGCGGATGATGTCCTCGGGGACAAAATGTCCACCAGCAGAGACATCGACCCAGTGGTAATAAAAGAGGGACGAAAGATACCAAAGGGACAGTCAAACTCATAAATCCAAAACAAACTGACAACGCCATGGCTAAATATGAAAAAGACAAACAGAAAAACAGAAAAACAATAGTACACACGACACAACATAGAAAATTAAAGATTAAAGTAGTATAAAGATTGTGTTCTCCTGTTGGTGTCCTTTTGCTATTTTTGTCCCTAGGTTTCATGCAGTGTCGTTAACTTATCCCACACTTCTTCTGTTCAAGTTTATAAAATCTATAGAAATTCATGAATTTGTTATTTCTTCATACGTAAGTAGAGGGGCATTATGTTTTCTGGTCTGTGCGTCCGTTCGTCCGTCTGTTCGTTCGTCCGTCCGTCTGTCCCGCTTCAGGTTAAAGTTTTTGGTCAAGGATGTTTTTGATGAAGCTGAAGACTAATTTACTTGAAACTTAGTACACATGTTTCTTATGATATGATCTTTTAAATGTTATAGCCAAGTTAGACTTTTGACCCCAATTTCACGGTCAACTGAACATAGAAATTGAAAGTGCGTTTTTCAGGTTAAAGAGTTTGGTCAAGGTAGGATTTGATGAAGTTGAAGTCCAATCAACTTGAAACTTAGTACACATGTTCCCTATGGTACGATCTTTCTAATTTTAATGCCAAATTAGAATTTTTCCCAATTTCACGGTCCATTGAATATGGAAAATGATAGTGAGAGTGGGGCATCTGTGTACTTTGGACACACCATCTTGTTTTGTTGTTGTTTAGAAAAATGGTATAAAAGTTAAATAATATCTAAGCCCTCAATTAAATATTTAAGACAAAGACCGAATGAAAACAAAACAGGCCACAGGAAAAGCATACGTCAAGTAATGTTACCCTAGCCCCTAAAATACAAAGACATCATCAGAATGATATTAAGATGTATGCAACTCTACTTTTATAAGTAGTGATATAATTGCGCAGTCTTTGGTTCCTATGTTTTTAGTTTGTATCGTGTTGTTTGTCTTCCCGCCGTGGCGTTGTCTGTTGTCTTTGGCTGAAGAGTTTGAATATATTTTGGTATCTTCCGGACCTTCCTCTCACTCATTGTTTAATTAGATTGAAAGATATAATGACATGGGACAACTCTATCATATTTAAAAATGTCAATTTAACTCAGACATCAGTTTCTATGAAATAGGAAGTAATATTTTTACCAGTGCATACCAAACTTATAAAAATCGCGTGCATGGTATTTGTATTTTTAAAACTGAAGCTGGTCTGAGACGAATAATTTGGTCTATCTATATTTGCGTACAACTATTTATAAGTTTTAATTAATGCCGATATATATATATATATGTATGCGTACGCTAAACTATCATTAGCATTGAATTTCTCTTAGAATTTGACATTAAACAGCACCAACAAAGCTAATGCTGTCTGATTTAATTACTTCGAAAACATGAAACTACAAAACTTCGTTTGAAAACTATGAATAAATTTTATGATGTTTTAATTTAATAAAAACTTTGACTTAATTGTCTGATTATCTTGATTACATTGCATTAAGCTCGACATGCAAACATTGTTTTTTTCTTAATTGATATGGAAATTCGTTTCGGAATGATCTGCTTTCCATGAAGTTCAACTTTAATTAGAGTCCTCTCCCGGTAATGCAAAATAAATGTTTGCTAAATGAAGAGAAAAAGTCTATTCAGAAACAGCGATAACATTATGTGCGCAGTTAGAAATAGATATTACAATCGATTGATGCAGTTTGGGAACTTTGGGATTTTTTTTTCCAAATGACTTTGAATATAATTGAAAATGGAAATGGGTAATGTGTCAAAGAGACAACAACACGTTCAAAGAAGAAAAAAATTGCTACTTGCATCTCTTTAACACAGCGTGAACATCCTGCACCGGATGCATGTTATACTGAAATGTATTTTAGGTACTACTGAATATTTATAGATATGATAATTATCTTCTTATAGGAAATTTCATGGGAAACATAACTATTCACGCATCAGTGTCATCTGTTGTTTATTTACTCATTTTAACTATACAGAATATTCAATTTCGACAAGGAAGTCAGTAATCACCACTTAATTCAGCTATAAAATATACACACAGGCAGTATACAATTTCTTTTATATAAAAACGAGTCAAATCAAGTAGGCACTGCCATGTTAAGTGATAGTTACCATTGAAGCGCAAAGAAACAAATATCAGTCTATTGGCATGCTTCAAGAAGATCAAACGAATGAAATTCACATTTTATTATCAACTTAGAAATAAGAAGATATTAGATACGATATGAATTGTTTACCAGAGACAGTTGTCTTTACAGTTCATCGACATATCTGTATTATAAGAAACCAAAACATTTATACATCCAATTGAAACAGTACACATACACAATTCGCCGCTAACGAAATAAAAAAAAAGTTTATGTGTTATTGTATTGTTTGTTCACAAATTAAAATTTACATTCGGTGAATGGTTAAATATAAAAAATGATTAAAGATCACAGAGCATTATCTAATTAATTAAATGCATATTAAACTTTTGGCTACGCGTATGTATCAAAATTGAGAATGGGGAATGTGTCAAAGAGAAAACAAACCGGAAATAGCCGAAAGCCACAAAATGGTCTTCAATACAGCGAGACGTGCTTCAGCTCTCCCCTAAAAAGTGTACTAGTTCAGTGATAATGGACGTCATACATATTGGTGGCCTTCGGCTGTTGTCTACTCTATGGTCGGTTTGTTGTCGCTTTGACACATTCCCCATTTCCTTTCTAAATTTTACGTCATACTATACTCCGAAAAATGAACTTAAATTAAAAATCATACAAGACTTACAAAGACCAGAGGCTCCTTAGCGCATTATGAGGCTTGGTTAAACATATTTTTTGAGATTCTAACCCTTCCCATTGTCCCACAAATTTTCTGTCGATCCTGTATTATCCTTTCCGCTACGTACAATGTGTCAGGTAATCTGATAAACAAATATTTACAACAGATTAGTTTTTTCTTATCCAAAAAGTAAAATGTTGCATTATTTGAAATTTTACGGGAGGATCTTTTAACGGTGTATTAAAACAGCTCACCGTATACCAAAGGTCTCACCGTATACCAGAGGGTGTACGTACTCGAGCGAATGTATTTTTTAGATTTTGTAATCAGGTTTTATACTAATTAAGTTCCAATAGTCTGATTTGAATAACAATACAGAAAGACGTTTCAACTATAAGTCTCAAACTACATATTAGCTTATGCAAAAACTCAACAAAGAGATAATGCTGATATAATTTAATTCAACAGAAACGGATGTCGTCTACATAAGAATCCTCAGTGATGATCGGATAAAAGTATGAAAATAATTCAAATTCGACGATTTGCTTTAAAAAAAAAATACAAAATTAATACAAACACAAGTGCTTAATATGACTAATTGCACGTACACCTGGGTGTAGAAAAACGTATCGTTTCGAATGATTCAACATTTAAGAAACAGCCAATTTACTGATTCTGTCAACACAAAAGAATATTATTTATATCTTACATCAGTCTCAAATAACGTAATTGCAAATGAACCGAGGCGTAGAGCTGAAATTCCCAAACTGTAATTTTCACCTTAGAGCAGGTTTTATTTCACAACAGTCTTTTCGACCCCTACTTCTGGTTGATTTAGTCCACATACTTTGCAGTTCGTCAAATAACCTTCATATGTTAGAAATGAACTCATCATATATATCAGTATTGGAATTTTGTTTTTGCGCCAGACGCACGTTTCGTCTACAAAAGACTCACTATTGACGTTTGAATAATAGCATTGAGGACAAAAAATTCTTAAAAAAATTGCCAAATACAGCTAAGGTAATCTACTCAGTAAATTTACTAAAATAACCATATCAATGATATTTCTGCCAAAACAAAAATGCTATATTCATATCAAATATCTGTACCAAACAACATATTCACAAATGAACCAAAGAGTAGAGCTGCTATTGTCATCATGCAATTTCCACCCTAGAGCAGGTTTAATTTCACAACAGTCTTCTCCACCCCAATCATCAGGTTGATTCAGTCCCTATGCTTGGTGGTTAGTCAAATTCCCTTTATATGTTGAAAGTTAAGTCAGCATAGATACCAGGACTAAAATTTTGTTTTTGCGCCAAACGTGCATTTCGTCTACAAAAGACTCACCAGTGATCATTTTGAAGAACATTGAGGACAAACAATTCTTAAAAAATTTTTGCCAAATACAGCTTAAGTAATCTATACAGCATATTTACTAAAATAACCATATCAATGATATTTCTGTCAAAACAAAAATGCTGTATTCATATCAAATATCAGTATAAAACGACGTATTCACATATGAACCAAAGCGTAGAACCGCAATTGTCATCCTGTATTTTCCACCCTAGAGCTGGTTTTATTTCACAACAGTCTTCTCCACCCCAATCGTCAGGTTGATTCAGTCCCCATACTTCATTATCGTTTGCTAATTCTGTCCCATCTCTCCATTCAAATGTTCCTTCAATTACCTGGTCATTTGCTCCAGTCCAGTAATTCTTTGTGTTATCTGAAGAAGAATACTTAAGCTGGAGAAATTATCTTACAGAAAAAATCAAATAACTGTTTACGGCTGGGTTATAATGCAGCAGAGGCCCGTCTATCAAATTTCACTGGTATGTTATACAGTGAAAGTCGATTTAAGAGACCACTAAAGGGAGAACAAAATAATTGTCCCTTTAGACAGGTGATCTTTTAAATTATATGAAATTTACTACAGATTGATCTAAAATTTATGGTCTTATAATACAGGATTTTGCTTAAGGTGGTACCCAACACTTTCACTAAAATTAATTTGGCTCGTTTAATTTTCATAAAATTTTTACAAAGTATTTAGTTTGACCCTTTAACAAAAATATAAAAAAAAATGAAAAAATTTGAACCAAGCGTTTTATCAGAAAAATTACACTGGTTTTATAGCAGTTTGACAAACACTAATTTTTATCATTGAGAAGCTTTATATTGCCTTCACAACGCAACGTAATTAAAACGTTAAGCTGATATTACAGAGTTATCTCCCTGTAGTGTTAGGTACCACCTTAATACAAGTGGTGTCTAAAGCAGGCTTGACTGTATATCATTTTTGGAAATTATTCGATGACAGCAATGTGTCAATATGGTTAATTTATAAAAACATTTGTTTTGTCAATATACAGATTTATGCATTTAAAGAGAAACAACCAATTACACAGAAAAGATAAGTTTCACTACTCGCAAGTCATGAACATTATCAGAGAAATATAGATTCCACTACTGCAACAAGTGGGTTACGATATTTAAAACAGTTAGATTTTAATATTTGAATATAAAAAAGAAAATGTGGTATGATTGCCAATGAGACAACCATCCACAAGAGACCAAAATGACACGGAAATTAATAACTATAGGTCACCGTACGGCCTTCAACAATGAGCAAAGCCCATACCGCATAGTCAGCTATAAAAGGCCCCGAAATGACAATGTAAAACAATTCAAACGAGAAAACTAACGGCCTTACTTATATAAAAAAAAATAAACGAAAAACAAATATATAACACATAAACAAACGACAACCACTGAATTACAGGCTCCTGACGTAAAGCATAGGCTTTTTTTAAAGTGTGAAAGCAGAGGGGAAAAGAGAACTTATGATGACCAATGGGCTTATCTTGGGAGGGTATCAGGTACCTATATTTTACTCATTATATGCTGAGAGGGACAGACACGAGGGAAATCCATACCTAAGGGATTTGGGTCAAGTATTGAATTTGACTTACACTGATGAGTTGAGAGAAATGCTAGTCTATTTAAGAATTTTCAAGTCTAGAACTGAGTATGGATCTTTATATCTTAATGGTCAATCAGGCATATGAATAGAATAAGTAATGTACATGATCAATAGTACAACAATCCAGTAAGACATGAAACAACCGAAATATTCCCAGTCGTCAATACTATTGAATATACTGTTTCTGACGACAATATGTAACAATTGTCGTAACCACAACCCCGTCTTCTTTCCCCCAAATGTGATCTTCAGAATTATACTTAGGTAGCAATCATGTAACTTTATGGGGTATTATGGATTTTTGTTTGAGTCAAACGCAAACGTTTACCTTTTCTTTTAATTTTTCGCCGCCATCAATTCATTTTTAATTTAACACTATAAGAAATGGGGAAAATCTGGATTCAGAATTGTTTTTTTTTTGTCATCTGCTTGACCACAATATTTTGTGAAAAAAAACCATAACCCAATCCCCCCTTTGAAGTTAAATGGTCGTTCCCTTATCACCAAATTTTTACTTACATAAGCAATACGACGGGTGCCAGATTCCGAAAAAGACCGCTACAATTCCGGAGCACCACATGAAATCACGCCCGGTTTTGCTAAGTCTTTGAGTATTGTATAATGTTGTTTTGTCTTTTGGTCTTTACTGCCATAGGTTGGCAGTTCATTGTCAACTTATGAGTTTGAATATCCATTTTCCTTCTCTTTTTCAACATTTGAAAATCTTAATATCCTCTAGTTAAGAAATGATATGATAGTGATGATGAGTAAAATATGCATATGACAAATATATAAATCAGACAACTCTACATCTAAAATAGTTTACTGTATATAAAATATATCAAGCTCTCTGCCGCTACTACTTTCAAAACGCTGTACATATACTGTGGATTCATTTATTTTCGTGGATTGAGGAAAACTCGCATTTTCGTAGACATTTGATCTCGTGGTTTTGCGAATCTCTACATGCCAAACCTATAGAAAATTTGTTTTTCGTTGAACATTTGAATTCGTGGCTTAACTGTACATACGAAACCCACGAAAACTGGTATTCAACGAATAATAATGAATCCACAGTATTTACAACTATCAGAGATTCGCATTCAGTTTTCAATTACCTAAATATCAGTACTCTGTCATTTACCTGTAACAGAATTATTCTGATAGATTAGCTTCTCCATGGTATTTACCTGTAACAGAACTATTCTGATAGATTAGCTTCTCCATGGTATTTACCTGTAACAGAACTATTCAGATAGATTAGCTTCTCCATGGTATCTACTTTAACCAATTGACCTCTCTCTCCAGCACAAACACCCTGGGCAGTGAACCAGGTGAGCCATTGTCCATGTACCAAGTAACAGAAGTCCATACTTTTTTCATAAGTATAACCAAGTGATTTAGGGCAACGTTCTGTAAAAAAAAAATAATATGAAGGGAACATATAAAAATAAATAGAAATGAAAGCTTAATGAGAAAAATTATCAAACATGCACATTGTTGGTGAGCCAAATTGATAATATAATACTGTAGATTCACAATTCAAATATTAGATTAGCATATATTTAATTGCATTAACATAGATAATAATTAATTTGCTAATCTCACTGACAATGACGAAGTTATATATTTACTTAACCCTTCTACACCAACACAAGTGAATAAACTAGGATCCTTTATAAAAGAAAAGTCAATGGAACTGATGACAGGGGACCCTTTAATATTCACCTGAATTTGTATATATATATTGAGTTACTTAGTTATTGTCTTTATTTGTTTTTGTTGTTGTTATATGTCACAAACTGTAAAGTTTATATGGCAATAAAACTTTGAATTTGAATTTGAATTGAATTATTTTTCGTAGGATACCAAATCCTCGTTGATTTCATGGGTAAAGGTGAACCTCACAACTAAATGTTCAACGAATGCCAAATTTCCCAAAGGCCTGTATGCAATCTTCGATAAAAACCTCGAAATTAAATATAAACGATTATTCAAGTTTTCCTAAATCCACGAAATTTGATTGGTACCCATGACAATAAGTGAATCCACAGTATTTTAACTTACTATTGATTACAAAACAGAAGTTACAAAAACATGTAATAACTTAGCAACACAGTGGAGCTGGTTTTTCGAAACAATATGAAAATCAATTCAAAGTTCAATAAAATTCAAAGCACAGACCACTACATATGATACGTGATTATAAAGATACACAAGAAGTAATCTGATATCAAACGAATTGACATTGCGCTCAGAAGTTTATAAGCTATTTTAAATAGTTTGGTAAAAATCTGCTTCCATTTATTTCCATTATTTTATTTAAATATTTGATTTTTGTCGAGCATTCGACTTCAGTCGAAAAAGCGAGACATAATGATCCTACATTCCGTTGTCGGCGGGATCCACAAATATTCACTCTGTAGTAAAAGTTTTTGAAATTTTAATAACTTTCTTAAACTATTCTGGATTTCTACGAAACTTAGACATAAGCTTGTTTATGATTATAAGATAGTATCCAATTTTGTAAAAACAAAATTCCATTTATTCCGTATTTTACTTATAACTGGACTTAGTTTTTCTGCTGGGAAACATTACATTCACTCTGTGGTTAAAGTTTTTAAAATTTTAATAACTTTCGTAAACTCTACTGCATTTGTTCCAAACTTGGACAGAAGCTTGTTTATGATCAAAAGCTAGTATCTAGAAGGAATTTTTTTAAAATTTTGTACCTGTTTATCTGTATTTCACTTATATATGTTATATATATAACATTACATACAGTCTGCTGTTAAAGTTTTAAAACATTTATTAGATTCATAAACTATTCTGGATTTTTACCAAACATGGACAGAAGCTTCTTTCAATCAAAAGATAGTATCAAGAGGAATAATTTGATGATTTTTTTCCTCATTTCTGTTGAGTCTGCGATTAACAGCAAAAGTAGACGAGACACTGGGTTCCGCGGAACCCTTACAACTTTTTACAGAGAGTGACTAAATTATTTTTTGAAGACATCGAATCCGAAAAAAATAAAAATAAAAACAGCTTAAAATAATATATTTATCATTGTTCCGGAGCACCGGAAACCACCCTCATTTGTTTGTGGGGTTCGTGTTGCTCAGTCTTAAGTTTGATTTTTTTGTGTGTTGTAAATGATTGTCTGTTTGTCGTTTTTTCTAATCATGGCGTTGTTTTATAGTTGATGTGTTTCCTTCGGTTTTATTTTATAGCCTGGATTTGTTTTCTTTCAATATATTTATGACTTTTGAAACCCAGTATAATACAGTTGCCTATATTTATACTTATCTTACCTCCTATAGATTTATAGAGATATGATTGGTTAAAGGACTACACGTGGTGACTGTGTATATTTGATATAGGGTGTCCTAAAAATATAGGGTTAGCAACAATACATGATTAGTTACCATATGGGGTTAGTAAGATGTTACTTCCCTTTCAAAACAAAAAAGATGCCACAACCCTTTATAAAAAAACACGGTGTTGGAGAAAAATCTGAAAGGATTCAACAAACGAAGAAACTGATGGTCAAAGGTTGAAATAAGTTCATAAAACATAATTAAAGCTAACAAGTTGTTATTGTTGGCATAACGGAGTTACTTCCCTTTCATTAACCAAAAAAAAAAAAGAAATTGAAAGGATTCAACAGACGAAGAAATTGATACATGTAATGAACGATTGAAATAAATTCATAAAACAAATTTAAAGCTAAACAGTTGTTATTGTTGGCATTTGTTTTCTGTATAGACAAATGGAAGTAGGATCTTAATACTAAGTATTGAAGACTTGATCACTTTGATAGGCCGCTAGTCAAAATATCACATGTGAAGAAAGTCGGTAAGATAAATGCATTACACGGTGTGCTAGTGACCTAATACGATATATATATCGTATTAGGTCACTAACACTCCATGTTACTAATAATATAATTTAATAATCAAAACGAACGCTTAAAATTGGACATACATTTTAAAACTATTATTTTCAATTACGAAAGGTACAAAACAATACAAACATATATACCACATATACCATATTGTCCTGAAACTATACCCTTTTCAACTTTGTGTTACATAAATTGAGGTTCTTGACATTTCTGCCCTATGTCTTTTCTTTCAAATGATCATACAAAAACGCTTATTGGATTAAATGTACAAAACCTGTCAACTCCGTCAGACAAGTCTGACTTTAATTTAATTTATATATTTCATAATTGACTTTAATTTAGTAATTTGATTTGGTTCCATAGTATTATTAGTTATATGGTTAACACTGATGGCTTCACCTTGTAAACTATACCATAACTAATTATCTATATTTTGTTTTATGATGTTGAATTGACTTAACTTAGTTTATTTCAATAGTTCAAATCATAATTGGTCGACTCAATTACACTATTAGTTTTAATTCAGTCAAACCATTAAATCATTCTTTCCTCGAACGAGCAAGTTCATTTTGAGTTTTTCAAAAACTACGTTATATAAATAAAAATCAAAGACAAGTCAAATTATTCTGTATATCAATTAGTATTTTTATTGAAGCTTTTAAGCATCAGAAAATACTTAAAAAGTAAAATCACAAAAATACTGAACTCCGAGGAAAATTCAAAACGAAAAGTCCTTTATCAAATGGCAAAATCAAATGATAAAACACATCAAACGAATGGACAACAACAGTCAAACACGTAATTGATCCCTGAAAGCAATTCATGTCCACTGAGCATAAGGGTTCTTAAGATTTATCACAACTTATTCTCTTATCGCGAAAACAATATCGCATAAAGAGCAAATTTCCACCTCAGTACATTTACATCTTTCCGCATTAAAAAGTATCTCAATTCTTGCTACGAAACGTTGCATGACGAATTCAAGTCTGTATTATGTATTAATTAAACGAAATAATGCCAATTAATATATTAAACATTAAATGGTAAAAATGAATACTGAAAACTAGTTATATAATTTGTTATTTTTGGGGTTTGAATAATTACAGCAAAAACCGATATTTCAAACAAAGTATGTTATCAAATCAAATGAACTGCTTTGTCTATCTAACCACTTTATTATATAAAAACCTTGAATTGAGCTTTTCGCCTGTCTAGTTGAATCTTCGAAAAAAAATCCCTGTCATACAAGTGAGAGGTTTAGTTACCTATAAAACCATGTTCAATCCACCATCAATCTACGTAGGAAAACACCTGTTCCAATAGTTATCAAAGGTACAATGATTATAATTTAGTACGCCAGACGCGCGTTTCGTCTACATAAAGACTCATCAGTGACGCTCATATTGAAATATTTATAAAGCCAAACAAGAACATAGTTGAAGAGCATTTAAAATCCAAAATTCTAAAAAGTTGTGCCAAATACGTCTAAGGTAATCTATGCCTGGGATAAGAAAATCCCTAGTTTTTCGAAAAATTCAAAGTTTTATAAACAGGAAATTTATAAAAATGACCACATTATTGATAGCCAGGGATATTACAGTTGTTATCTATTCGTTTGATGTGTTTGAGCTTTTTGAATTTTCCTCGTAGTTCATTATTTTTGTGATTTTAATTTAAATTTCAGTTCCAACTTCCCATTTCTCAGTTAAAAATGAAAGAAAGCAACGCTTTTTTGATTACATGCGTTTGAATAACTTTTGTGAATTTACCTTTATTTAGAACTCTCAAAGCGGAATATTTTAAAACAATGAATGTGTAAGAACTGAAAAAGGGGAAGAGTTAGACATGTATGACTAAAACGGGGAGTTGAACATTTGTATCTTAATAAATTGTAAATTTATAAACGGACAAGTAAAGAAAGAATTTGACCTTTGCTCTATTAGAAGAGGGAGAGATATATGCAGGGGACATTTAAAAATAAGTAAGTTAAAGAGGTAGATCTAGGAAATAACTCTTAAAATCATCAGTACGTTTGTGACAACTAATTTCAACATAATATGCTAAGCTTATAGGTTACATAGATTATTTCGAATGTATTTTATGTAAATGCTGAAAATACATTTTTGAAATTTGACTTTTACAAAGGCATAACTGATTTAAAGAGTTATCACCCTGAACCAAGGTCTTTCCCCCTCAATTTATCCTGACCACGCCATTGCTAAACACTAAAGACGATGACAAGACAAGTTGACCAAACACTACATGTTAAACTGGGGAATAAATAACACAAAGTTGACTTAACTTGCGGTCCTCATGTTCAGATCATGATTCACTAGTGGAATGATACACTGAACATGATATATGTGGGTTTTTTGCTAATTAGACTGAAGACATCTGGCATTGAGTGTTCCTTGTGAGATTTAAACATGCTCATCGATAAGTCAGAATCCTTGCATTTTACCACGAATTAAATACAAAAAAAAAAAACACATTTATAAGTACATTTCTATAAAGAGTTTACGAAGTTGTACTACATTTTTGTATTATTTTATTCTATACGTTTTTCCAAGCTATGAATATAGATTCTTTTTATGTAAAATTATTACCCGGAAGACTATATTCTTTTTTTTGGAAGTGTTGTGAATGAAACTCTGTTCCTTAAAAATTATATATTGTCCATCAACTTAAACAGTTCTTTGTTTTCACACAACGTCCTCGAAAAAATATATACTTCGGGTCAAAAGTCGGTAATATAAAAGTAGTCTATTGCGCTATTGAATTATCCATAAAAAAATGACATTATTCACAAAAATGTATGCAGTTTTGATTTGTTAAGAAACAACAGTGACAGGAATGAATGCTAATTGAATCATTTCAAAGCACCATCGTCATTTTGAGGTTTTAGAGCCATGATGGAAAAAAATTTACGGACATAACTATAAAACAAGGTTTAATCTACCTTTTATACATAACAACCATGTCTGTACGAAGTCATGAATAAGATAAGATAAGATAATTTTATTAACCAATCATAGTGCCCAAAATTTGAGCTATACAATCAAATGAATTACAAAATAAAGCTCAGAAAATGATTAGAATGATTAGGATTAAAGTACATTAAAACTAAAAACAAAACATGAATGCACATTTACACTAAGTAATCTAATTATAAACCAAGTTATTGACAAAACATTAAGTTATTTTTGGTGCCACTGTGACCTGGAGATATAATTTTTATAGTTCTAGGTCTATGGGAGACAACTATGGGTCTATAGGGGAATATGAAACTTGTTAACCATACGTTTGATGTAGATGAGCCTTTGATTTTGTCATTCGATTAGAGACTTATCCTTTTAGAATTTTCCTCGGAGCTCAGTATTTTTTTGGATTTTAATTCGGTGATATGTTATTAAAAAGCGTTTTTTTCTGATTTGCAACGCCGATGAAACATTTAAATTTGCTAAACACAACCATCACACTTGACACCAAAAGTTTTGATAGACAGCAAATACTGGTATAGCCTAAACATATACTAGATAGTTGCTTTTTGTACACAAATTAAATACATCAGATGAATAAAATATGCAGCACACACCAACACTACTGCAATAAAATATGCCTGACAACGAAAACCAACAACAAAACAAGATATTCCTTCAACTAAGTTCAAGGTCACTAAATCATGCTGATGTTCTGTGACAGTTTATACAAATAATGTTAACTGCAAGTTTCAATTCAGAAAAAGAATGAGCATACCAAGATCTAAAATAAAATGTTATTAAAAAGAGAGATCAACATTTTAAATTTGACGCTACACTTTTCTGTTTCAAAATAGTAAGCTTTTTAAAAGCATGTTCTAAAATAATAGTATATAAATAATGGAACTAAAAAATCAGAAAAAAAAATAATTGTTGGTCCGTGTGCTTGTTTTCAAGATATAAGCTATTGGAAATTTGGCGGAAAATTATTCTCTCTAGATTTTTCCTACTTTAACATAGGCTGCTTTTTTTTTTAAAAACAAGGACAACAAAAAATAACTTTAAAAGAGTTTCAATTATGGCTTTTTTAAGCTTTATGTTATCAATTTATGTTAAGAGAAGTAGTTGTTGATGGTCATATGGCAATACATAGATAAAACCATAGGCAAAACAAGAGAAGAAAACATCCTTAATGCATTCTTTTTTTTTTTTTTAACAACATAATAAATATTTATTTCAAATATTAATGCATTCTTACAATTTCGTATGTGAAGGTTTTGGTCAAACGGTTAATGAACCAACATCTATGGTAAACGAAACGCTCTTCCAGATTTTTATTTTGTGGACTCACATGTCAACTGTACATGTAAAGCATGAAAAGCATATAAAAACCATGCTTCATTTATTTTCGAGTTCATGTAATTCTCTTTTTGTTTGACACATTGATATGAGATTTGTTCGATTTCCTAAATACTAGTATATAGTACAAAAGAGGGACGAAAGATACCAGATGGACAGTCAAACTTATTAATCGAAAATAAACTGACAACGCCATGGCTAAAAATGAAAAGACAAACAGATAAACAATAGTACACATGACACAACATAGCAAACCCTGATCAGGAATTGAAGTTTTGGTATCACTTGTCGACACACATTTCAGAATATCAATTGGTTTTACTTTTTGGTTCATTCAAGAACTAAACATACATATTGAAAAAAACTGCATAATTATTACAAACATCCATCAATAAAAATTATGGTAGCGTTTTCATACATGTATACCGTCTAGACTTTATTCGTGATGTTCGATAATTTACATTAAGATTACTGTATTTCCAGTAGAGCCAAAGTCGAGCAAAACTTGTATAATTATTTCAGATTATTCATTATGCTTTATATTTAAAAAAAACCCCAGCTAATTCAAAGTTCTCTTTTCTTTTAAACTGTCATGAGATAGCAGAAAGATGAAGATCTTCAAACAAATTTGAAAGTCATTTAAGAATTTGTTAATAATGTATCGGTTATATCAATGTTACAGTGCTTAATTAATGGCAAATGAAGAGGTTGGTGATTTCGATCTCTATGCAAATAAACTCATCATAGATACCAGGATTAAAATTGTATTTACGCCAGACCAGCGTTTCGTCTACAAAAGACTCATCAGTGACGCTCGAATCCAAAAAAGTTAAAAAGGCCAACTAAAGTAGTTGAAGAGCATTAGTAATTGAATAGAGAAAAACGATTGGCGTTAATAAGATATCGTGTCATTTCCCAGACTATAAATCATTCATTCTATTTTATAAAATTGATGAGTTGACATTGTTGTATGCCTTCTAGTTCTTGTACTTTTTGGCTATGTAAGGTTTTGCAAGAAAATTAAAACATAACTGATTGTAATCAGTATCTTGTGTCTTTTGTCTTTATGTTAATTGTTTTTGTGCTTGATTACATTCTCCACTATGTTATACAGTTTGGTCTTTTGTTTTGTTGTTACAACATTTGACGTAGTTAGAAGGAGAGTTGAACGCTAACAAACATGTTTGACCATTCCATATTATATGTGCACATGTCCACATTCAGGATCCTGTAACTAAATGCGCAATAATTTATTTTTTCATGTTCGTAATATTAAAGAATACCCATTATAATACGGTAGCTAGGGGGTCTCTGTAAAACGCGGCGAAGGTTAGAACATCGTGACCACAGGAAGTTACGACGACAATCATGATTGCAAAATATGTGGACAACTTTCGAGTTCAATGCATTTCCGTCAAAAAGTCAGGTTTTAGTGAAAATCATTCGTGCGTTTGGCATCGTCACTTCCATTCCAATGTTGAGCGAGTGGCCGGGAAAACTATAATGTTATATTGCACGAATTATTCGGCAAATTAAATTCTAATAATTGTAATAAGCACTGCTGTCATTAGGGCATTGTAATTAAGTTCTTACAAAACAAAAAATCTATTTCTTGTTGATCCTGCACAATGACAATTACAAAGACGCTTGATGAACATTAATAGTGCAGGGATATAGGCGATCCCCTCTATCTGGTAAATGACGTCATAAAGGCTCTCATAATTGACGAGTTTTTTTCCGGTGATGGATGAACTCGAAAGTGGTCTATTTTGTAAATAAATTGAGACGTGTTGTATTCCGTTAACTTAAAATCCTTAACCAAATACCGCTTATGACACTGTGACCCTACTATAAGTATTGTTGCATTTTTGAAACAAAAACATGAATTGACCAAAAAAAAGACTTCTTTTCAAAATCTTGTCAATATTTGCTTCAGATATCAGCAACGTTAACGGCTTAACTGAAAGTGATGATTTGCTTATCAACATTGTTAACAATTGTTAGTGTGAGAAAAACAAAAAAAGGTGCGTTTCTTTATAACTATTTTGATATGAGCGTCACTGATGAGTCTTATGTAGACGAAACACGCGTCTGGCGTATCAAATTATAATCCTGGTACCTTTGATAACTATCTATGTTCATTTTATTTCCAAACCTGTAGTATTGGACAGCATACATCTTTATTGATGGCAAGTATTTATCTATTTTAAACAACGACAAATTCTGCCAAAAAGAACTAGATACTAGATAAATGTCACTGCCGAAATGTCCCAAGATGTGGTCAAGGAGCAAATTTCATCAAAACTCCAATGAGTATATGTCTCATATTTGCCTTTCACATAAGAGCAGAAATCTGTTTACGAGTTGTAGCAAATACAGTTTGTGATCAGATCTTTCAAACGACCATTTATTTTAAATTAATGGACACATTAAGTAATGATAATACAAAATGACAATAATGATATCATTTCTGAGTTTATTGAATACAAAACTTTGCTTTTTTTTCTTATTGATGTCGTATTTTAAAAGCATCATGAAACGATTACTGACTTAAAAAATAAAGATGTTATACATTGAATTATATGGATACAATACAAATACAGAGATTTCAAAATTAGAGGTCATAAGTGTTTTTTTTATGTATGTATATCTCTAAAGAATAGCAGCAGGATTTGTATCGTTGTATCTCGATTCCAGTAAAAAGATCTAACGAACGAAACATCTGAAGAAATAATGCATTAGTTTATCAAGAATCGCTTAGTTTACTCGGATTTTATCTAGACTAATGGACGCGGTATACATCATCACTGTTAATATTAGGATGTGCAACTTGTTTTCCACTGACAAAGTTAAACTTCCAAACGAAATTGGAATATCTATAAAAGAATTCAGAAAAGGATTTAAATTATTTGTAGGAATGAAATCCTTGACTTAATAATTTGCCAGTAAAACAATGATCATGTTCATTAAATTCCAGGAGACACTGCAAAAAAGGTTAGGCGAATGAAATGGGATATATAAACACCGTACAATGATGCTTATAGAATATATCCGTCCATAAAAAGAAAACAAAAAGATATATATATTTATTAAAGGTATTAAAGTCACATGATGTTGTAACGGTCAAGTGATTGTTCACTATAAACACGTGTGTATGTTTATATCAAGCACATGGTGTGTGTTTACGTTCAATTTGATTGCATGGCATATACCCGTATTGCCGGTTTAACGGTATATGCCCTCATGATTTTCGCGAAAAGCCTGATTAAGTATTACTTAAGGGGTTAGTTTAAGAAAATTAAGTTATTCGAAGTTTGCCTATAGTTCAACGTAGCAGCATTCATTATTATGTTTACCCTCCACCCCCCCCCCCCCACCCCCCTTTTATGAGATGGTTATCGTCAATGGGAGTATATGCATATCTATACTATTAAACGAGAAGACCTCATTTTGTGTGTCGCTTCTCTTCTTTCCACAATAAAGTAATCATCATGCCTCTGTGTCCTATAGGTACAGTGCATAGTCGCATTTGTCATCCATTTTTATGATTATTCAGATTGAGTTATTTTGGGAGAAAAACAAGAAAAAAACGCATCCGGATATTGATTCCGTCATTGGGCGAAATTTTAAGTCATATTAGACTTCCGGTTTGCGTTTTTCTGTATTCTTTGAACATGCATATACTACGAATTAATATCTTTTCTATTTGCTATTTTTTTCAAGTTTACTATCCACGGCGGTCACAGAGTAAACTAAAAATAGAGATTGTCTGTATAATATAGAAATGACTGCCGTGGATCGATAAGTAACCTGAGAATTGAACAATGTTGAAAGTAAAAAACAAATACACTTTATTTATAGTAATGAATGTTTACTATTTACAGTTAAGCGCTAAAAGTATGCATGTTTTATTAATGTAAATACAAATAAAAAAAATGGGATTTTTTTTCAAAAATAAAGGAGGAGCAGGGCTATGAAAACAATTGTCCTGTCCCAAAGCACCTGACTTTTGATACCTTTTCTGAAATTCTCCATCAATTAAATCTTTTACATTATAAAAATAAAAATGCATTATAACAAAAACAAAAAAAGAAGGTGTGGTATGATTGCCAATGAGACAACTCTCCACAAGAGACCAAAATGACACAGAAATTAATAACTATAGGTCATCGTACGGCCTTCAACAATGAGCAAAGCCCATAACGCAAAGTCAGCTTCGAAGGCCCCAAAATGCAATGTAAAACAATTCAAACGAGAAAACTAACGGCCTTATGTATGTACACAAAAAAAAAAAAGAACGAAACAAAAATATGTAAGGATTAGACATAAACAAACGACAACCACTGAAGCACAGGCTCCTGACTTGAATGTTCCTAATATACTACATGTATGTTCATTTTGAAATTAATAGAAAACAAAAAAAATGGGAATTTGGGAAATAAAGGAGGGATAAAAAAAAACCAACATTTTCCTGTCCCCAAGTACCTATCACTTTTGATACTTTTCCTGAATTTCTCCAGTCATCTTTTGCAAAATTCTTCCTGCAACACTTTACATACTTTCAACCACGCTTTCGCGATTTCGCGGGTGTGTTCTAGTATTACATTATATTAATATGAATTTTTCCTCTTTTGTAGATAGTTTTTGATTGTTTTTTCGAAAGGCTGCTACAGCTGTAGGCACACTTATCCTATTTATGTGTTGTTTTATTTATTGAATAATTTATATTCGTTTGAGTTGGCGAATTAGAATAAAAAGGGAACAAAACTCGTTTCTTGGCTTGTAAATTCTTTGAAAAAATTTCCCGTGTACAACTTAAAGATACCTAAACACAGGAAAGAACAGTTGTTGCTGTTTATTACGGGTTTATTTTGTGTTCATGTCGTTTGTCAATGTTGGCAGTATTTTCAGAGATATATTGAATATTCAACAAGTAAATATCATCACGATAAAGGTAATTAATACATGTCTTTACAGAAATTAACCTTACACTTTCGTACAGGAACAAAGCTAGTAAAGGGGTAAAATTGCTGCCAATTGGAGTACATACAACCCGTCGTTAGACTTTGTTGTCGAAATGAACAGAGATGTTGTCAAGGAGAAAATTTCATCACAACTCGATTACGTATATCAATCATATTTGTCCTTCTCATACAGAAGAAGGCTTATATGAATTTTTATTCAGATGTTTCAAACAACCATTTAATTCAATAGATAAACTGTATAAAAATTTAGTTTACTCGAAGTCTTTTTCTTCCCACGAAAATTTGTAGGATTACAGTATAATGTTCACTTTAAAGGTACTGAAGTCAATTGAATATTATCAAAATAATCAGTGTAAGTCAATGAAAACATCTACACATCAGTTCAATTTTTAAAAGAGGGGTGAAAGATACCAGAGGGACTTTCAAACTCATAGATCGAAAACAAACTGACAAAGCCATGGCTAAACAGAAAAAAAAGCCAAACACAGACAAATAAAAGTACACAAGACACAACTAGAAAACTAAAATCAAAGCAACATGAACCCCATCAAAAACTGGAGGTGATCTCATGTGCTCCCGCAGGATAAGCATATTCTGCTCCACATGTGGAACCTTTCTTAGTTTTTCTTAAGTTTTGATTTCTGTTAATGTAAACATGTTTCTGAATTGTGGATTGTATGTATCGTACTTGATAACTGTATTAACTTAATTTTAAACAAATGTATACGTACCACCAAACATCGATGTATGATCATTTGTAGATGGATTAATTCCAAACTCATTATACAACTTACAATCAAAAGTTAAAGTATTATATTCCAAAGAACTACAAAGAGGAGTCTCCATGCATACATATGAACAACGAATATGTGTTATTCCATTTATTGTCCAAATTGGCGTAGCAGTTCCACTTAGCCCCTTTAATAAATGATAAAAACCTTCCTTATAGGATGAGGAAATGTGAAATTCGCCCAACAAAATTAATAAAATAAACGTCCTGCGCATGTTTACGAGATAGAAAAGTTTCTAGAACTACCATGGAAGTAGGTATTAATATTATCCTCTTGGCTATTTTGTTGAAATCGTGACTTAGTTATAACAGTTCATTCGAATAAAAGGTATTGCCACTTTAACGGTAATTCCAGGATTACTTTATGAACGTTAAAATCATTCTACAACAAGCCTTCTAACATCTAATCAAAATCAATTAATGCAGATATAACTGGTTGGATGATATTCAGAACTTCAAAGTTTTTTTCTTATCAAATGAACATTACGTATTGGAATTTTAAAATGAATTAGCTCATGAACTTCATTGAATCAATATTTCTTTGATTTTGTAAAGTGTTTTGACCATTGATTTAGGTGTAATCTTTTAAATATGTATGACCGTTTTAGATACGTATACATTGTAAGTTTCTATTTCTTAAAACTATTAAATTGTTCGTCGCTCTTTCTTTGTATTGATGGCCGGCAGCACAAGGCAATGGACTGAATTATTGAACTTTTACTGCAAATAATATAACACATAAGTTCATTTACACAAGACTTAACAAAAACTACCGTAAAATTTATTTTGATCTCGGCCTCTGTTGATCTACTTCTTATCTCTGAGTATTAGTTCCTTGACTATTTAACTATCAAAGATCTTATCATACACCTTATCGCTATTTGTCCGCCATTGCTGGATATCACACAGGTTCCCGTAAAATTTTGACGTCAGAAAACAAAATATCTGACGGCACAATGGAAAAGTGATTGTTGTATGCGTCAAAAGTTCAAGCGGCCGGGTCAGCCGGGATTAGCGATAAGGTGTATTAAAGTTTGCAATGCAACAAATGAAATAGTCCAGTTAATTATTATTGGACTCAATGATTTTGATACTTTACGTGTTTTAGCGTTCATACAATCTGTCGATATCTGTATTTAAGCATTGAACAAGGCAATTCTTTTCTCTGAATGTTAATGGCATATGAACAATGAATCAAAATTCTTTTTGGGTGTGTATTGATTGATATTTTGTCTTAAAAATAATGTCTTATAAGTTGTTATTGGTTTTGAACTAGCTGTCGGTAACTGCGATTCGTTGTAGATTTGTACTCTGTATCGTTCTTGTTGTGGGAATGTATAAGTATCCTGTTACACCAATGTTCCAAGTTAAGAGAACATGACTAACCCCGCTTCATAATGTATGTGCCTATCAAAAGTTAGGAGCCTGTAGTTCGGTGGTTGTCGTTTGTTGCTTTATTTCAGATTTTTTTTGTGTAATATTTCGAACATAAATTAGGCCATCAGTTCCATTATATTTGACTATGCAGTATGAGTTTAGCTCATTGTTAAAGGCCGTACGGTGTCCTTTATTTGTTAACTGCTATGTCTTATAGTCTCTGGTAGCGAGTTGTGCCATATGCAACCATACATCGTCTTTTAATTTTAATATATACAATATATACATGCAATTAGAGATTGAACAGCATCGCTTGCATAAATGCTTTTTTTTTTATATAAGGCTGACAAAGTCATCTCTGATATTTTTACATGTGTTACTCAGTTGTACTAAGTTAAATAGTTTTTTTTCAAAAAAAAAGTAGTGGGTTAAACTTGGTTTTATAAGAAGCAAAAAAAGAAGGCCACATATATAAGAGAATATTTCAACCCATCAAGAACATAAAACGACGAAAAAGCAGTACACAACCACAATATAGAAAATTGGAGACAATAAGCCGAGATTTGGAGCCACCAATAAGCTATTTATTGAAAAATGAAGATGTGGTATGATTTCCAATGAGACAATTCTCCACAAGAGACCAAAATAACACAGAAATTAACAACTATAGGTCACCGTACGGCCTTCAACAATGAGCAAAGACCATACCGCAAAAGCTTTGAGTCATGAAGCTCGGAAATTAACTAACGTTTGTAAAAAAAATGGCACTAGCAAATATGTTATTAAAATAATGTTCAACACAAACTTTAAACAACATCAATTAATGAAAAACAATGGAGAAATTATATGATATCTTTCAATAAATAGTGACAATCTAATTAAAACATATTGACTATATCGAGATATTGTATAATAAACAATG
This sequence comes from Mytilus edulis, assembly GCF_963676685.1. Taxonomy (NCBI): domain Eukaryota; kingdom Metazoa; phylum Mollusca; class Bivalvia; order Mytilida; family Mytilidae; genus Mytilus; species Mytilus edulis. Next base: position 26,433,817 of record NC_092356.1, read on the forward strand.
AATTAGCTATCCTTTGGGGCATTGGGATGTTTGTTACTTTTTGGTTATGTTGTGATATCTTTGACACATTTCCCGTTTAAATTCTTCTCAATTTCATCCTATATTTACCAAAAGGAAATATGGGGAATAATACAGGAAACAAAACAGCCTTCAAAAATTAGAATGAAAACAAAGAGTAAAGAGTATGCAAAATCTACTTAACCAATAAAATGACAAATACTAGCTACCCCGAAACGTCTTACAAAGACATAGGGAAGATTTGGACAATGCATGTACAAACAATCGATCAATACAGGAAATGATATGTTGCTATCCGGAAATAATTTAATTTTGAATGTAACCCGTCTTCTGATTGGCTGACATTGTTTTGTTTATCAGCTCATAGACATAATTTTGTCATTTGATCGTGACGTCATCAACGTTTTTCCATGATTTACTTCGGCTAAAAATGAAATTTAGAATTAATGATAAGAAATGATTGTAATAAATTTTCGGTCTATTTGAAATAACATAAACAATGTGGTGCACACTTTTCAATAACCCGCTACGCGCGTTATTCTGTGTACACCACATTTTGATGTGATTTCTTCATAGACAGAAAAAATATAACAGTCATTCCTTAAGTGTTTTAAAAACTGTTTATTGTAAACTTTGTATATCTCGTTTATTCATAAGATAAATTTCATTCATTTTTGAATTAAAAAAAAACAAAGTTAAGTTCACATTTATATGTATTCGAAAACACATTTGTAAGGTCTTAATAAATCGTATTTCATTTGGACAAATTAATCATCGTCATTATCATGATTTTGGTAAATCGGTCTCAAAATCGGTTTGATTATCGGTCTCAAAATCGGTTTGATTATCGGTCTCAAAATCGAGAGAATATCCTTTATATACTTTTTGAATAGATTTAAGCAACGACGTCGTTGTATTCCAGACTTCCAACCAACACCACAATCAGATGGAATGGGTTTAATACAATTGGTGGTAACAACCCTATGATTGAGTGTCTGAGGCATTCTAAAGTTGTTAATCAGATCCATGGTTGCATGTGTTTTTCCTAAACTCGGAATTTGTTAAGCTGTAAAATAGATTTAAACTGGTTTTCAGTTATAACATGAGCTTAATCGGTCAATATCATGTTTAAACAAAGCAAGCCATTTTGTGCATAATGTTAAAAAGAGATTTACATGATTTGGAAGGCAATTATAAAATATTTGTTACACATATGGTCTCATTGTATATGTAGTTCCGATATGACTTTTCTCATTGACGGTTTCATTGACAGCGACCTAAATGTTCCCTGTAATGACCAAAATGATTTGGGGCATCGCATCCATCCATAGCATCGAAATTCATAGTCGGGCGCGTAATGATCAAGGATTAAGGATTAAGTGTTAAGTGGTGGTACATTGACATATTTACACTTTTATTTTAAAAGAATTCAGAATATCTGGTATGATTTATCCGTTAACGCATGGCCCCTCTGTCACCTTTATCGTATGATCCTCCATGTCAATTTGTACTGGAATTATTATCATATTACTAGAAACCAACTTATCTACCGATATTTTATTTTATTTCGCGCAAAGCCCGTTCTAGCCGAATTCGTGATTTATAAAAAAAATATTGATATATTGATGAAAGGGTTTCCGTTTTTAACAAATTCGAGACGATTTACATTCGCCTTATTTTATTCTCGCCATATAGTTTTATATCCCAACATCAAACTTTTGTATTTAATATAGAGATGCTTTATAGTCTGTCATTCATCCGTTGTCTGTGGCCTTGGTTTGTTTTTCGCGTTAAGCATGATAAGGTCAATTTAGATGCTATTAAGAAGGCTAGAAGGCTAGAGGGTAGAAAATTTCGGGAAAAAATTATCATTTATTTTTCATTACAAATTTTATTTATTGCCTTTATTAGTTGTAACTTTATCATATTGTTCAAAAATCATTAATAGAATCAATTCGTGTTGGCCACAGATGACTTTTAAAATGTATGTGTCATTGAAAAAGCTCCATATTATCTCCCTTTGGTGAAAAATACCTTTTTTTGGCAATAAAATTGAAATATCTCTTTTAACTCATCGGTGACCTATATTTTTTATTATAATTTTCAAATAAGCTGTACTAAAACTAAACTTTTGTAAAATTTAGTTGTTTTTTTTTTATTTCGATATTAACTATATTTCTCCTATTAGTTCAACAGAAAAAAAAGTACCTGTACAAAAATGTATGCTTCTTTCGAAGGCAGATTGTGAGCGTAAATGAACGGTGACCCCATTTTTTTTATATCATTTTCCTATTTAGTATAAAATTTAGTTCATTAATAGAAAAAAATATAGAAAAATCCTCAATTAAAATTAAATTTCGATTTAGACCCGCAAGCCCCCTTAATATTAAAAAAAAAAAAGAGGAAAATATAACAATTATATGATGTACATATCCATCTGTAGTCCTAACATCTGACTTTCATCTAATGTTCAAGGTTCATTGATGAACGTAAATGGTTAATGATGTGGTCCGGTAAGGGCCGATTTTGGCCTTAAATTTAAAGTTCACCTGACGAAAGATTTTAGACACTTTTTAAACGCTTAATTGTCTATTTCAGTTGATTCAATTAGTTTATGTGAAAGATTTTAACTGATTTACTCATTAAAAACGCTCCGATTCTAGCTTAAATATGAAAAATCTATCGAATATGCCAAACAATGTCACTTTTCAGATGGTTTTTGTCAAAAATGAAAGTGGCCGCATCCGTGTTCATCCTCAACCTTTATATATGTTATGTATTATCAACAAATACAACTTGCATTTCAATATAAAGAATGAACACAAATGCGGCCACTTCCATTTAAGACGGAAACCGTCTAAAATTTAACTAAAATGCTAAAATTGTGAAGATTTCAGTAATTTAGCATGACTTAATGATGCTAGTACCCGATATATGTACATTGTATTGTCAAAAACTGCCCGTATTTATGTAGCAGAAGCGTTCTAGTTTCCAATAAATAACTCAAAGATTACATTTTAACAATTTTGTAAAACTGCTGTATTTTGGGGCCAAAACGTGGTCTTACTGAACCTACTCCATTCCAGTTTACTAATCTTTGATTTTTTTTCGAAAAACTAAGAGTTTTCTTATCCCAGGCATAGATTACCTTAGCCGTATTTGGCAAAACTTTTTGGAATTTTGGATCCTCAATGCTCTTCAACTTTGTACTTGTTTGACTTTATAAATATTTTGATATGAGCATCACTGATGAGTCTTATGTAGACGAAACGCGCGTCTGGCGTACTAAATTATAATCCTGGTACATTTGATAACTATTTCATGGTTACGTCAGTTTTAAGATTTAATGAGAAACAAACCAACTAGATATTTAGTGTGCATAATCATGTCTGTCACAAAATGTTTCAGTTGCCAATGCACCGTATTAGTTGGTTCAATATTGATCAACGTTCTTGTTTGATAAATTCTACTTTCGTTGATACGATGAGTGCTTTGGTGTATGAAACAATTTCGTCCGACTTGGATAACTGCCCTTTTGCTAGATCCATCATTCAGTTTCTCGTTTATGCAAAACAATAATAATCTCATCACTTCAAAAGAAATAGGTCAACTATAATTGATTTTTAGAATAATTGTACGATGAATATTTTTGACAAGGTTCATCTTACCTTGACATCCTAACCATTGCTATTTCGTCAACGTTGAGTGTTTTTGATTATGTCAATTTTTTAGATATAATAAGTTACTTTATCCTGTGTCATAAATTATTGATAGGTGTGCATTTAATATAAAGAATGGAAACGGGGACTATGTCAAAGAGACAATAAACCGACCAAAGATCGGAAAACAACCCGATACAGTCAAAGGGTTGTCAATACAGTGAAACATCCACACCAGAAGCAGGCTTCAGCTGGCCACGGGACAATAATGTAGTACAGAATACATATGTATAGTTCAGCGAAATGAACGCCACACTCAAACTCTGCAACTTATAAATTAACCAAACTTTTTTTTTAAATACCACTCAATACTTATAAAGGCTAGAGATTCCTGGCTTAAGACAGTGATCGAACGATTTCAACCTTCTCCTATACATCTAGCCAATGTTGAATGAACAAACAATCAGCAACACGCACACTAAAAGACAGTTTAAAAGAAGTCCGATGGTAGAATAAGTAATAGATGAAACAAAGCAAAATGACAATGATCAACATAAAGTAATAAAGGACTACTGTAGTTACTAGTATATCAGCTCCAGACCTCAACTAAATTGTTAAGTGTGGTAACAGTTTCTATATGTGGAAATTTCGAATGGGTCTAGTGTTTGCCCAAATTTATGTCTATCGGGGATCATTTTCACTTCTTTTTAATCTAAAATTTACAGTATAACGGATGGATGTGAATATTTTGACGCTAAAAAAATCTAGTCGATTTTTTACAATTAATGCGTAAACATGACGACACAAATGCATTCATTGATGTTAATGTTTATGATAAAGAAACAAAGGCAACATTATGATGCGCCTGTCGTACAAGTGAGAGGTTAAGCGCTATAAAACCAGGTTCAATCCACCATTTTCTATATTTGTACCAAGTCAGGAATAAGACAGTTTTTGTCAATTCGTTTGATGTGTTTTATCTTATGATGTTGCCATTAGATAAGGGACTTTCGTTTTTTGAATTTTCCTCGAAGCTCAGTATTTTGTGATTTTACTTTTTTATTATTTATTTTTTATACTTACCATTAGTCCGTTGTTCTGGATTGTTACTTTTACATCTCTATGCAATACAAGGTCAGTAAAATTGAATTTTCGTAGTCTTGGGTCAAACTTGACATTGTCTGTCTTAATATCTATCGGAGACTGTTGCTCTCCACCACATGCGGGGAAGTCTTTCTTCCAATGCTCTGGGTCTAATTGAAAGCAAAACAAAAACGAAGATTTTGATTGTGACAAAACAAAAGCGAATGTCAGTTCTTCGCAAATGATTCATAATCACAAGGATAAATACAGAACTGAAATCAGACTTATTTTTTCGACGTTCGCGAGTAGAAATAATAACACATATTTACCTCGTCGTGAATATATAACACATACAAGTTTGATTAACTTGTCTCTCATCCCTTTTGCACATTTAAGCAAATAAAATATGTTTTTAAACAAATTAAACACTTAGGTCTTTTCATAATGAAATACATCAAGAAAGTTTGAAAACTGCGACAATAAATTGCTGCGTAGTTTGCTCAAAAGGGCTCATCGCGAAGTAAAGTACCCTAAACATACTAAATACATCCCTGTTTCACGGCAAAATATTGACAGTATTAGTAATTGAAGTTGAAAGCAACAGCGATAATAAAATTCAATAAATATCACCAAAAAAGCATGCAAAATACCCTTCATCGTCGTTTTAAGGTTCATGTGAACCCCATGACTTTAATGGTTGTGTTTTCACCTCAAAATTTACTCTGAGTACAGACAAACTTGAGAATCCGGAAAAGTTTTAAGGCATAGCATGCCCTAGATAAATAAAATTCAAATGCATAATCATTGTATGATTAAGAAAATTAAAAACTTAACTGGATGCAAATTGCTGCAAAACCATAAAACAAAATTACTTAACTCAACTTTGTACTTCTTTGGCTTTATAACTTTTTTTATCTGAGCGTCACTGATGAGTCTTATGTAGACGAAACGCGCGTCTGGCGTATTAAATTATTAGCCTGGTACCTTTGATAACTAATTAGAGAAATTTGGAAGAAGAATTCCTAAATAGGCTATGATCTAACTTTTTTACGAGCTGTCTGTCTCTCGGGGTTTGATTTGCCACGGATTTCGGTAAACTGAATGGTTTTGATAAAATTTGTAAAAGAAAATATTTGTCCATATGTGATAGTGATAGAAGTTGATATTCGACACAGAGATTTCCTTCAAGAAATCAGAGAAAACAGAGAAAATGAAGAAACATTAGTTCGGGTTAACACTTTGACCCAAGTTTAAATATACAACAAAATCTGTTTCAAGCTTTGGTAGGTTAAAAACGATACCGTACTCATAAATAACACAAAGCTTTAGATTTTACACTACAATGTATATACATGAACGTTTGTTACAAAAATCTGATATCGAAAAGTTACAAAAATGGTTTTTCGTTTCGGTGAATTTCTAGCAAATTCCGGTTCGGTTTCGAGTTACCACTTTTACCCGACACCGTTTTTTCTTTTGCTATTGGTGGTATGTCTTTCTTACATATGAGTTTTAATTCCCCTTTAGAACTCAACCACCTTTGACGTGCATCCTAATTTCTTTAGTCTAGTGAACGTATGATGGGCCTGGAATTTAGTCTTGACATATTAATCACTTAATCAGATAGGTAGCTTTCAATGGTATTTCAAAAGATACCTATTTTTCTAAGCGCGTTGTGTCTTAGTACAGTGCCGATAATGAAATCCTTTTATTTGCATGAGAAAACAGCAAAATAAATAAATGTGCTATGCCATTATCATAATATTATGATGTAAAATTTGATTTTCTTCCGTTGTATGACCAGGAGAAAATAAATTAAAGATTTTCAAAGGTCTTTTCACCTTAATCTTTATAAGATTTTGTTAAGTATTTGACAACTTTATTGATATCTAACATCGAATATTGAATCATGATATCTACACAACACTTTTTGAAGAATTATCGATTAGTAAGAGGACATCTATATGACAATAGTCTGAAGTTCGTATACGTTTATGGAAACTCTGTACTATAGTTTGTACATAATTATATATTTTACACATTCATCTTACGTCACAGACTATATAGATAAATGACAATACATCAGTTTTACTTAATTTATAAATTATTCGTATCTAATAATTTTTCTATTTTGAAATAGTGCATATGTTTTGTATAAAGCATGTATCAATATTATACATTTAGTTAGATGTAAGAAACTTTACATTCGGTGTGAGCCAAGACCTATAATGTTTTTCTTTTACAAATTGTAAATTGAATAGAGAGTTGCCTCATTGGCACTCATACTAAATCTTCTTATATCAATGTGAACCTCAATAACGACATTTACGTTAAATGCAATCATTTCCAGGCAATCATTTCCAGGCAATCATTTCCAGGCAATCCGTCTTTCAACAATAAAAAAGGCCGCCACGATATATCGCAAAAGTGTTAAATGTGATGTGAAAAACTAATCAATCAATCTATCAGTCATTGTCGATTTTAATGGTTTAAATATAAGATTGGGAAATGAGGCAATGACTAACATTAAAGATAAGGCTTCGGTGAAACAAAACAAAAAACAATAATTAAGATGTCATGTAAGTGCGTTCAAGGGTAAGAAAAATAAATTGAATAATGTTGTAGTTTTATTTTTGGTAATGCATAAGAATGTCCTGTTGGCCTTAATTCGTTTTGCAGAAATCATTGTATGCATTATTCATAGAAGAAACTTCATGACCGTGCAAGATACATAACATGCATTTCTTCAATAAACACATTCGATAATTATTAAGAATGGAAGGTTAAAAATCCATCAGTAAAAAATTAACTAGTATAGAGATAAAAAAAAACTCATAAAAGCAGATAAATAAAAATAAAACTCAATCAACCTTCTACTGTTGCATGAATAATTTGACCTTATCGATGTGGGTAGCTATCTAATTGTTGTAACAAAGGGTATTATCACCTGTATTGAGGGCAGAATAGATACAAATGAAAAAGAGAAGGTATGATAGGATTTATTGTTAAAAACATGAAATCGTAAACCTAGTTAAAATTATTGAAATCTTTCGAAATTATGATAATCGTATTGATGAACAAACAGGTGGCAAAAACTGGACAAGACAGGTTTGGTTGTGATATAACTTTGACATGTAAGACGACATAATAATTATGTTTAAAGTTACATACATTGCCATTTTAAACACACTTTAATGACAAAATAAAGTAAATAAGCAAACTATCGTTTGGGATAACGTTTGGCTATATATACAAATGTTAATTACTGTCTGAGAATGAAACTAATTCAGATGTTATTGTAGTTTGTCGAACATTCAATATGTGTGTAGCCTTAATACACACTAGAACACACCCGTGATATCGCGGGTCCGTGACTGAATTAAACATGTTAAAGTATATAACTATGCGCAAGCCTTATATTAGTATTAGTATTGTCATCTGATAAAGTCATACCGATTATAAGATACACAGTTTTCTCTGCTTTCAAATCCTTCTGTTTATACCCGTCGAACTGGAACTTATTAATTATTGGTAATATTAATTATTTGGAAAACAAAAGGTCCTGGAATGGAGTATTTTTTAATCAACAGCATTGTCCTATATTAGTTATAAATAAAGTTGAATTATTTGATTCGCTGTTTTACGTCATGGCTGCTAACAAATTGAAAACTGTACCTATACGCCTTATTTTTAGTCCAGATTTTTAGTATTCGTATTGTAATCTTAGAAAGTCTTACTGATTAAAATACTACAATAGGTAACAATTTGACAATTTAGTAGTGTCAACCCTGTGATTATCACCCGTGTATATAGCATATTAATCAATTCTGAATACACCGTTTGGTGGTGCGCCTGTCAGATGCGGAACGTACAGATAAGGTAGAGAGTCTTACTGATTAAAATACTACAATAGGTAACAATTTGACTATTTAGTATTGTCAACCCGGTGATTATGACCCGTGTATATAGCATATTAATTCTGAATACACCGTTTGGCGGTGCGCCTGTCAGATGTGGAACGTACAGATAAGCTTATAGGTAACAGGTGAATATACTATTGGTATCGGTATCGGACTCGACCCGGAACTTCTTAATTTTTGGCAATATTAATTACGTGGAAAACAAAAGGGCCTGGAGTGGTGTAATTTTTAATCTACACCTTTGTAATATATTAGTTATATATAAAGTTGAATTCTTTGATTCGTCGTTTTTACGTGTTGACGGCTGACAAATTGGACCTCGTCATTTTAGTATTATAGATATGGAAGTCAAAATTTATCGCTATCTATTCCGATATCTGACATGAGAAATTCTTCTATGTATTATTTCAAGGGTTTTAATGCAGAGATGTTTATTGCTTCATTTTCTAATTATCTTTAATATCAATGAAAAACAAAGAGCTTTCATACTTCTTTAATTGAAATTCATTTATATTTCTTTTTCAGCAGTAAAACGTTTGAAGAAATGTTTGCTCGCCGATTTTTTTTTTTTTTTTTTTTTTTTTTTTTTAACTTTTTTTTTATATTGTTCTTGTCTATATGAGGGTATTAGATAATTTCCAGAAATGCAAGGCGAATATCAATAGAAATTGTTTGTTTACAAAATTCGAAGTAATTTAAGTGTTCATTCGCTATGAAGATGATAATCAGTTGCATGCGTAGTTATAAAAATATGTTTTGGTAAATACTTCGATAAAAAAGGACATTCGTGTACAAATATCCCGGCACAAAAACAATTTACCTTTAAATTTTCAAAATTATTGAAATACAAAATATATGATAAATTTATGCTTGTAATGTTTACCACTGTATGTTAATACTTATCATCTACAACAGAAGCAGTAGGCTTCATCAATGTTCTTGTTAATCTTCATGATTTGTCATCTAACCCACAATTAAAAAAATCAAAAATGTTGCAAATACCAACAATGTTTAATGTTAAAATACTTACTCTTGCCATGATTGTATCCCCAGTCATCATGAACTAAAAAAAAACAAAAATAGGAGATCAACAATTAATATAGTCATTATATATCATTTATGTTAATCAGTATTACATGATAGAAATTAGGGAAAGCAGATGTCTACATCATATGCGATATTTTCCCTATAAGAAGAACATCCATATATGCGTTAAACATGAAGTATATCAGTGACTTATTTGATAATGTTTCACATGGTACATCTAATATATGGAGCGTGATTTCAAAGGAACATCTCGACGACACAATAATAATTCGAAGACAAAAAAATATTCGGAAAAGCCAAACGCAATAAATCAGAACATGTGTTCTGGAAAATACATGGCATCAGATTGGCACTGATCATGGAATTTTCTACTAAATAGTAAATGTCTATTATATCATTAACTTGTTAAAGAATGTCAAAATTGAAATTGAAATGCAGTCGTGAAATGAAACAGGATATACTGTATTACTAATGGTGCCAAATTACAAAATAAATGTATCTTCATTTTCAGGAAACAGTGGACGTACTTTATGACGGTAAAGAGATAATATTTCCGAACGTAACAATGTTTCACATTCAATTTGGTAGCAACCAAATACGCTATAATAGTGTTTCGTCAACTTTCTATTTTTAGGTTCGAAAAAAATTTAAATGCTTTTTTCAATAAGATTAAATTGATTAATTCAAATTTCATTTTTTTTAAATATTGGCACAAATTACCTGCACCACTTGCAAAATTTGATCCAACTAGAACAATAATACACTTAGCAAATGTTGAAAGTTCCATTTTTGAATAGAAGCCCAATTCTTTAGATTTTTCTTTTATACTTTGTCATATTGTCATGTAAGACGGACTAGCGATACAATATTTTGCAACATTTTAATTAAGTATTGTCAATAGGGTTAGGTTCGTGTGCACTTATGATTTACACTATTGTTGTAAGTTGTAAATGTTTGAAACGTATATTAAAGTAGTTTCGCATAACTTTTTTACACTTGTCGACTGACAAAAAATAAATGCGCACAGGCATGCTTTATTTAGATTTGATGTATAAAATAAGTACTCTTATTGTGTAAATCACTAAAAAACAGCGATGCTCAGCCTTGTGATAATAATTAATATCATATATCAATTTTTTACATATTGATGTTTGCAAACGATATCCAGTACAGTGAACACCGATATAAAATATGGAAACATTTCTAAGGATTGCTTCCTTCTTATCTCTTTTTCTAAGTTAAAAGATCATTAAAACCTTCCTTGTGGTTTCGTGGTAGTATGCTGGAACTGCGGATTTGAGTTCGTTGGTCAAAACAAAACCTAATATGTATGCCAGACGCGCGTTTCATGTACAAAAACTCGAATAAAAAAGATTAAAAAAGGCCAATAGAAAATGACGTTGAAGAGCATTTCGATTGCTGAACAATAAGCAGCGACTAAACCGTACATTAAATGCATATGCATTAGAGTTTACGTGCAACCGTCAACATCATCCTAATATGACTGCTTTTAAAATCATGTCATGGATTGATCGGGCATAATATCTTCCATAGGTTTTTCACTTGTCCCATTCGCTAACGAATATATGAAGTTTTAATTTTATTTATTACAATTTGGATGATTCTATTACTATTGGTAAACTGTTGGTCCCCAATAATGTCATCAGTTCAAGGGTGGTCAGTACTGCGTCGTTGACATGATTTACAACGTGTTTTTAAAAAATACTCTTTACAAATTAAAAAAAAAATGTTGGAACACTTACTAGGTTTCAACCTACTCCTCCATGCAAAGTTTTCCCTGTGATGAATTTTGATTTTGATTTTTTCCTGCAACTCTTACTATTCTATGTGTTTATACTTCACTGGCTGTTAAGGTGGTACCTAACACTACAGGGAGATAACTCTGTAAAATCACATAAACGTTTTAATGACGTTGTGTTTTTAAGGAAATATTAAGCTTTTCAATGATCAAAATTAGTGTTTGTCAAACTGCTATATAACCCGTCTATATATTTTTTCTGATAAAATGCTTGGTTCAAATATTTTGAAATTTTTATATTTTTGTCAAAGGGTCAAAGTAAATACTTTATCAAAATTTTCAGAAAATTAAACGACCAAAATTAATTTTAGCTAAAGTGTTGGGTACCACCTAAAATATTTGGATTTTAGCGTTCCCAGTGAAGAATAATCTAGAAGAGAAGCAACCAACAATCAATCAATCAATCTAGAAGAGCACACAAATTTACATTATTCAAAGAACTAAGATTTGTGACACTCAGGTTTAGATTGCCCTATCCCCAACTTTATTTATTTTTATGTAAACAAAACTCACGTCTGATGAACAAAGTTATATGCCTGATTTCTTTGATCATCTTTTTTAATTCATTTTCATTTACTTATATCAACATGGCCAACCAAATAACTGAATTCAAAATATATTATTGTCTGCGCGTACTTCTGTATCATATGCCGACATAGGACAACTTCAACTGTATCCTACAATAAGTCTCCTACTACAGTATTGTATACCATGAGTCATCCCCACCGTATTGTTTGCGATGAGACACATGAAACAGAAGCCAAAACGTCACTAGAAGGAAACAGGGAGATAACTCCTACGAAATGCCAAGATGAACCTGAGGGGATCGCGATCGCCAATACTATCTTCTCTTAATCAACGACAGAGGCAAGCGATGTCGGATTGACTACGCCGAGGGATATGACCTGGATGATCCCGAATTACCCCGGACACAACCACAAACATACTAATGCAATCTCCAGAGGCAGAAACAATAGCAATATTGATCTTTGAACGGCAAAGTGAAAGCAAAACGGTCAACAAATCGGTTACTGTTCAATAGAAGGTAGAAGTAAGTCCGCGATTTCCTTTGGATAGTCGGACTATAAAACCGAAACGAACGAAAAGCACCTGCTACCAAATTAATTGCCATTAGGCGCCTTCTACTGTTTTGTTTGCCATAAGTAATCTGCTACCGTATTCTTTGTCATCTGGCATCTAATACCAAATTACTGTATTGTGAATCATAACATACCTGCTACCCTATTGTCTGCCTAGGGAATTTGCTACCGTTTTCCATTAGGCACTTTCTACCGCGATGTTTGCCTTAAAATATCTGCTACCGTATTATTATCCATAAGACACGTACTACCGTATCATATTCTCTAATTGGCCTACCGCTACAGTATTTTTTGCTTTTAGGCACCAACTACCGATTTGTTGGCCATAAGCTATTTGCTATCTGTGTATTTGTCATAAGATAGCTGTTACTGTGGTGTTTGCTACAAGGTACTTTCTACCTTACTGTTTGCCATAATACACCTGCTACCGTATTGCTTCCCTGAAACACCTGTTTATATAGCATATCCTAAAAATGCACCCCTGCTGTATTGTTTGCACCTGTTATTGTATCGCATGTTTTAACATTAGCCTATTACTGAATCTCATGCCCAAATGAGACACATGCTACAACTCGTACGCGCTTATGAGACACCTGCTACCAAGCGTATATATTGGTTAGACAAATGCTTCCTTGCGAATGTACTAATGAAACACATACTACAAAGCGTATGTTCTAATGATATATCGTTTCATATCCCTTTAAAACACGTGCTACTATATTTTATCCCATAATCATCGAATAAGTACGTGCAAATGTACTTATGCACTTATTCGTTTATACCCAAAAACAATTGATTACCGTATCAAAACTGTCATTTCGTCGTTACCTTTGGGCTACAGACTGAAATTGACATATAATTATTATAGTTGATCCAAAATGTATTTCATTTAATCTTAAATGTCTATTTTTGAACGAGAATGTAATGGATTCTTTGTTTTCAAATTCAACATCATGTTTAATTAGTGACATCAGTGAGAGCAAAACCATTACTAATTACAGTCTTTTCATTTGGACATGTATCAAGTATGCGGTTTTGACAATTCAACACTAATCAGAAATACGTTATAGATAATGCATATTTTAAGGTTTTTCTTGTCGTAGAACACACTGAGGGGTGTCAGGATTGATCAAATGAAAGACCGACCGTAGGGAGGTCTTTCTTTGAGCAATCCTGACACCCCGAGGTGTGTTCTACGACAAGAAAAACCTTAAAATATTCATTATCTGACTTATATACCGTCAAAAAAATATTATTTTTTATAAAGATTTGCAAAACTTAGTATCCTATTTTACCGACAACACTAAAGTGGGATATTCCTTTCTAATGCGTTCAGGTTTTAATACGCCCTACGGCTCATTTAGAATAAGAAATAAAACTCACTAATGAATCTATATATAAACCTTTTAAAAATATTATCCATACACAATAAAAATATTACTGTAACTGCATGAAGTAAGACACAAATGTATTGTTACCATCCGATAACGGTGTATGACAAATACAAGACACATTGTAAGTAATTTATTGTACCACTTAGTTTATGGAAACGGGGGAGGGGTATGTTTTTTGTTCTATTTGTAATGTCATTTCTATCGCGGAAAAGTTGTTATTTTTTTTAACAATTTTAATTAAATCGAATGTAAAATTCAGAAAGATTGTCCTTTGACCGAAAAGCAATACATTTTATTAACAGATAATCAGGATATAATTATATACCCTCCGCACCCGACCCTTTTCTGAGTTACGTTAATGTTATTCAACAGAATATAAGATTATCTTATTAGTTGATTATTTGATAGAGTAAAAGTATACATAAATTTTAAAAAAGTTAAGAACTGACACGAAGACGAATATAAATACATGTAGGTCACAGTATGATTTCCTATTCAGCGTTTATGTCCTGAACATGCATGAAATATTTGCCACTGGACGTTAAGCAAGCAAAAATCAATCAACATATTCAGGACTCAATAAAATTTTCAAAATCTTACACACGAATATGTTAAATCTGGCTTTTTATTTATGAAGGTCTATATTAAAATTCATCTCACATATATGACAATGTTTCTTTATTGTAGCGACAAATTAACAAAACTTCACGTTATTTGTTTCTAAAATTAAAATTCGGGCAATGAAGGTTTTTTTTTTACATCTATCATCGATTGAACTTTAGAAAATAAATTTCCAAATCGGTATATTTAATTGAAACATGGTATCGTCCGGGTTGATTCTGAAAAAGAATAACCTGTCGTTCTGAAAGAAAATAACTCCATATAGGTATATAAGGAGAAAGAAGATATGTGAAAAAAGTTTGATGCATACTATTTTGTATCCTGCTATTCGTTTAACGAGGTTTGATGAATTTGCATTTATTTCCTTGAGGTAAAGTTGCATAAACCATCATGTACTAATACTACTTGCATTTCAACACCTTTAAGACTGTACCATTGTAACCATTACACTTGATTGAAATCGTATACAATGCAGTCACATAACTTCAAAGAATACGTCAGGATAGTTTTATCTTAAACATGAACGTCCATTATCTCATTACAGAGATGTATGTAGGTGAAATATTTCGCTTCTTGTTGTGTACGTTAAATTAGTCCGTTGTTGTTGGAGAACTATTTTACATTTAGATGGCAAGAAATAACGTTGAACATTTGTTATAAACTATGGAGATCAATGATCGTCGTTAACCAGATAATACACTTTCTACTTCATTAAATACTGTAGGATAAATGAAAGGCGAAAAAAAGACATTAAAACAAAAGTTGTAAATAAACTGACAATGCCATGCCAACAACAAAAAAACAACCAAATAACATACAACTTGACCGCTGCAGACTGAGCAACATGAACCGCGCTTAACAACGGGTGAAATATCAGGTGCTAAAGAAGACCCTGCTGTACATGTGGCATCCGTCGTGCTGTTTTTAACGGTTAAAATGTAAACTTAGTGAGTTATTTTGAGTTTCATAGCCGTTTAATTCATTCTGCCTTTTTACATCTATTTCTTTTAAGGGGTTGAATTTTGTGTTGGTAATATATTTTGTATATGTGGTCAATTCAACATGTCCATGTTCTAGTAAACACTTAACTTTACATTAAATGATTTAATAATTTAATTTTTATTGGAGGGAGGGGGGAGAGAGGAATCACATCAACAGAGTAACGTAAACTGTTGATGCAGAGATATGTCTCGCCTTTCTGTAATCTTGATAGTATAATGGCAACATCGAAACCAACTTGTCAGTATTTAAGCATGTAAACTATTCAAAACATGCAAAGTCAATGAAACATGATTTAAGATGCTGGACTAAACAACATGAATGGAAAAGAAAATTGCCAATGCTTACAAAACTTCATACCAAATACCATTGACGTATCATATGTGTTTCACTAACTTAAACTAAAACTCAAGCTTGCAGAAAATGTTAAAGTTTTGAAGTTAAAGATCTATGATAAAGCAGTGGCGCCAATTGATCTCCAAGGTAAATAAGGCTTGTAAATACTAATATAACTGCACACCAAATACCGTTGACTCTTAACATTAGTGTTTTCTTCTAAAGCTGATCAGATCGCAAACTCTAACATGTAAATTATACAACCCAATCAAAGTAATAGACAATGACTAATGGAACGGAACCAAGTCATCTCTATGATCATAAGATGTACCATTGCTATGATAAAACAACTACATACTAATTAACATTGATATACCACTTGTTGTTCTCATAACTTTTCAATGTATACATTGATGACACCGATGATGCCGTCGGAAACAGCATACATAAGTCTCGCTTTTTGACTCGGTTAAAGCGACAAAACTCATCCGAAAATATTTTTAAAACATCAAAAGTGTGAATAACACAGCAACAAGCAAAGAAGATACACACTTTTATACTTGCTCGGAGATAATTTCTGTAACTCAGCGAACAATTACTACACTAGTGAATAATAATGTTACGTACATACGTACTCTTCAAAACTCATAACACAATGTTTGCCTTGCAAAATTCCCTCCCTCAAATGTACCATGAAATGGGTAATTGGAAGAAATCACCACTTAACTACGAAATATTGTTCACATTCTTAATTACCACATGCGACTTCGTATTTGAAATTATATTTAAAAAAAAATTGAAAAGCATCAAACCATAGCGAATGAATATTCAAACTCATACATCGATGTTAAAAAACGCATGGCGACAAAAAGATACACCAGTACACAAAACTCAACAAAGAAAACTAAAAACAATACCACCAAAAGTCGGACAGAAAGGGTAAGCAGATCCTGCTCCACAAATGACACCCGTTTTGTTGTACATGTAAGTACAAATCCGATAATAAGTCTAACTCGGAAATCACAGAGGAAAAGACGATGGGATTGTTGTTACAACTATTGGAACATATCTGTCGTCATCTGTGAAACAGATATTCAATATCGGTTAACCATCTCGTGATGACGTCCGCCAAAACTGCAAAGGGATGAATTCAACTTTATGGTTATCATGGTCATTCCGATTGTTTGTTGAAATATACGTCAACAAAATGTAACAAATATGTTTTCATTCTAGTATTCAAGCATCATTCTCAGAGATTTTTTAGTTTTAAACAGTGTGAATATTACAAAGTACGATTTACCCCCCCCCCCCTCCCAAGACAAGGAACTATATCTATGTCGGACTTTGTTTTAAACAAATAAAAAAAAAATCAATAGATTTTAAAAATCGATGCACAATCGATTGTGTATATTTTATCTGGTCATTTTAATGTTTAATGATTTTCCACTCCTGCGTAGTAATTCATGTGAACTCATCATAGACAGATTAACACCACAATATTAAGTTTCCAACATCCTCTATGTATTTACGTACGGGTAAAGGAAACGTAAAAGACAGAACGGATGTCGAACGGACATCCAACGAACAAGTAACGACTTAACGTAAACATAATGGAAGCGTTCCGGATAAAACATATGAACAAGATCAGCGGAAAATAGAAATCAGCAATTCATATAAATGTACATGTAATCATACACATGTATAATTATGATTATAATTCGGAGTTTAGTATGACGTCCATTATCACTGAACTAATCTACTAATTTGTCTAGGGGCCAGCTGAAGAACGTCTCCGGTGCAGGAGTTTCTCGATGCATTGAAGACCCTTTGGTGGCCTTCGGCTGGTGTCTGCTCTGTGGTCGGGTTGTTGTCTCTTTGACACATTCCTCATTTCCATTCTCAATTTTACATATAATATTTAACCCTTTGTCATCTCCTTTCGACAGATTGTAGGTTTAAATTTGCAATATTTGAGTTCAGACTGGCCTGATTATGAGCTCCTTGATAGTGAATACGTGCTCTTACTCTTATATAAATCATGACTAATAAACATTCATGAAATTAAAAAAAAATTGTTATACCAATAAATTCTGACGCGAAATTTTTCAATTGGCATTTATCCGTTTTACGTTCGGTACATATCCGTTGTATCCGTTATCCTTCCGTTCACATCCGTTTCTCATCCGTTCCTCATCAGTTTTATCCGTAATACGTAGGGTAGAAGTCCGTTGGTGAATTGATCTACTCGACATCCAACGTTTGTATAATGGACAAGTAACGGATACAAACGGAAACAGAATAGACAAGTACCGTAAAAAACGGACGACTACCGGACGTTCAACGGACACCTAATCCGTTGGACATCTGTTCAAAGTTTTGAACATGCTCAAAATTATCAACCGGACAGGACCCACGTCGACGGATAAAATGGACGCTGAACGGACATAAAACGGATATTGACGGGCATCTTACGGCTAAGAACGGCGGGCGTGAAACAGCCATGAAGAGATTGAAAAAAGTTAACCGTTCTGCTTCTGTTCGCGCTACCCGGTAAGCTGTGAGGAGTTCTTTACAATTGTTGTCGACATCTGTTAAGGTTGTTTCTGACGAGTTTCTGAAGCGATAAACAGTTTAATAAAGGACATATCAATGACCCTCGATCAATGTCTCGTTGAGCAGCGAGTGGGCAATTAACGTCAAATCAATATGGTCATTATGATTAACAATTGCATACCACTTATGCAAGAGAATTCAGAAAACACGCTTAGGACGCGTGAAATTAAAAATATAGTTGTTTTTCATACACCAGCACTAGGTCGATAAGTGATTTCGTCCGATCAAAGCGGTTTTCTGGAATAAGCTTAATGCTCTCAAATTTTTGTTTTTGGGGTTATGAGCGTTCCTCCTTCGGGTAAATCCTTGAAAGAGCTTTGAGTGCATGAATTAAACAATGTTTTATTGTTCATTATGTCTACTATATAAAGGAAAATTATTCTGAATATATTCGGAAAGACAAATCAAAATCTTAAGATAAATTATTCGCTTAATTCTGCGTTATTGATTTTCAAACTGGTGGTAAATATGCAATTCTCTATTGAAGCTTGAATACCAAATGCACATTATTTTATAGTCTATTTGCCAAGACACGTTTTCTTCTTTTCTCATGAATTACACGATGTGAAATAACGTTAGTAAACGTAAAGTTAACAATGCAGTGTTCAATCAGTTTCGCATATAAACACTTTGCCAATTTGATAGCATGTAACAAGGAACTGGTTGATGTTTTTCTTGAAACGTATAACATATGGTCTTTTTATTCCTATACTACCAACTGGAATAATTCTTACCAGTTTACCATCCTTATCCAGTTGGTGTAAATTACTTGTACCATTCCCACATATATAAACATTTCCATCTCGGTCTATGTCTATACCTCTCTGATTTGAAAATTTATCGCTTTTGTAAGTAAAGACTTTCGCATTATTTACCATTTTAGATACCGATTTCCCGTCTGTGCAAATGTAATCTTTTCTGCTGTTTGCGTGAATGTAATAAGTGTCCCCATTTGTTGATGTTTGTTCAATTTTGGCACCAGAGGTAGCATTTATCCAGGTTAAAGTATTTTCATAAGCAAGAATAAATTCCCCATTGACATGGCAAAATCCATGAACGTAATAAAGCACTTCAATTTTACGGCACTGAATCATTTTCTGTATATCAACAACAAACAATGTTTTATTTTCTGTTGACACAGCAGCCGTCGTGTCAGTCAATTGAACTATGTCAAAAGGTTTGTTTGGTAAACTCAGATCTGTGAGACAGCATCCGTTGTGGTTATATTTCAACACTTTCGATAACTTATGGTGGGTAAAGATAAGGTCACTGTTTATAAAAATGCCACTTAGATATACATTATTTCCAGTGAGGTCAATAACTCTAATAACATTAATATTTCCCGTGTGAAAATTTACTGTTTTCCTAAACAAAAAATTCGGACAACTTGCGTCAGTTTCAATCACTTTAACAAGCCCTATAGCTGCGACTTTTTTCGAAAAATGTACAGCTATATCATTAGCTTCTAAAAAAATGGAAACATTTTTCATTTCGCTTATACATTTCTTGAGTATATCACCAAAGTTGTCCTTATTTTCGTTTATTCTATTCATTTCTAACAAACACTGCAATTCGGAACCATGATGTAAACAGGTATCAAATATAGCAATCCAGTTATCAACAGTACTTTTCAGACTTTCGAGTTCTGCAGACTTTTCGAAAAGTTTCAGACCTACTTCCTTTTTCGATTTGTTTATTTCGTCCTTTATTTGACCTTCAATAATGTTTAAATGCTTAACAATATTATCCTTTATAGTACTGACTTTTGTAAGAATAACTTCAGCCTCTTTTTGGTAATCGGTCCTGAGGTCTTTCCTGTTTTGTATTAAATCGGATAGCTGTTTGCTAGTCTCTTTTAATTCTGTAGACAATTTCGTTGCTTTTTCTTATTTTTTTATACCTGAGACAGCCGCTTCGATTGTTACGACATCTTCGCATTTCCTGTGTAATAAAGTCGCGCATAATGTACATAAAGGTTTAGAATGATCAACGCAATAAGCCTGCACCACCTCTCCGTGGTGTTCTTCGCAATATATCAATGACGAAATGTTTTCTGTTTCCTTGTTAGCTACAAGGTCATTCAATAATATTATCGGGTGTTTTGCTGTCATCTGAAACGATTTGTGACATTGTTCAAAAGATTTACAAAACGCTTCTTCGCATACAATATACCAAGATAACGCTTTTTTAGTTTTGTTGTTCGCTTTGCAAGAGTCGCATATTTTTTTCGCTTCTTTTTAATGCTTGTCTATCCATCATCGAAGCAACAAAATGGTTACCTGGTAATTTTTCGGCCCAGGTCTCCGGATTACCTGTTGACTCTCCCATCAAAATATCCTGTCTACATATTGGACACTTAAACGTTGTTCCAATTTTCTCCTTGTCTACGGTAGACAGAATGTCAGTCTTGATGCATGTCTTGCAGAAAGTATGGAGACATGGTAAATATTTTGGACCTGAAAAGGTCTCCAAGCATATGGTACACGTCAATAAATCATCGAAATTGTCTGCTTTGTCCTGTGCAGTCGCCATCTTTTATGACTGGACTTTAAAAACTTCCTTGTCATGCTAGATAAACATGTAGGTTATATACGATGTATGTTTAAATATACCAGGTAAACAATTTTAAATGCACTTAGCCGTTATGATATCATTTGAACTTATAATATCGTCAACCGTACCAACAACAAAACAAACGACGACAGTTAATGAATGCAGACCGATTATTTCTCAATGTAACCTCTGTCACCGAAAGGGTTACCAAATTTATTAATTACTTTTTTATACCTATAGTTAAAAGACAGAACAGTTACATTAGAGATAGTGGGGATTTCATAAATAAAATAGAAAGTTTAAGGCCTGATCGGGATTGCCTCTTAGTTTCTTTTGACTGCACCAGCATGTATACAAACATGGAGTTCAATGAACTCATTCATTCTGTTGGACGGGCTTATAAGAGTGCAGTAAAAGAAGATTATCCGATAAAACTACCTAGCTGTGAAACAATTAAATCGTTAGTAGCCACAGTGATGAAAAACAATTATTTTGAATTTAATGACCGATACTTTGTACAGAAAATAGGCGCTAGTATGGGAAGTAGATGCAGCCCAGAAATTTGTGATATTAGAGCATTCGAAGTTATCAATGAAATTATTGAAAAATATAAGTATAAAAATAATATCTTATTTTACGGAAGGTATAGAGATGATGCGTTTATAATAGCTCATTCATCACGAGAAGAAGTTTCGGAGTTTTTTAAAATAGCAAATGATCATCACCCTTTATTAAAGTTTACGTTTGAAATTTCAAACGAAGAAATTATCTTTCTCGATACAGTCGTACATAAAGGGTTGAGGTTCAGGAACACCGGTATCCTTGATATTAAGAGCTACACCAAACCTACAAATACGTTTCAATATTTAGATAGGACGTCTATGCATAACCCAACACTCTTCTCCGGATTTATAAAAGGGGAAGCTATTCGCCACCACCGAAACAACAGCAACACGCAAAATTTAAAAGATACTCTTTGTAAATTCAAAGGCCATCTTAAGCAAAGGGGATATAAGGACCTTGAAATACTTCGTAACTGTGAATCGGCTCTCAATATCGAACGACCAGAGTTACTCCGCTTTAAACAAGAATCTGACAAGCAGATACCACTAGTATTTGTAACTAAATATCACTTCTCGTTAGGAAATATAAATAAAGCTTTACGAAAACATTATAAAAAACTAGTTCGCAATGCAAAATATAGGGAGCTATTTCCATAACCACCAATGGTGGCGTATAGTAGACATCGGAACTTAAAAGAAATACTGACTAGATCGGTAGTCAAAGCTTAGTACAATATGAAGGATTGGGTCAGGACCCCTGATGAAGCACCCACCCTTCATATGAGCCACGGAATATTATAGAGTTTGTCCTATTCTGTACTGCAGAAACACGATGTGTTGGGTCCTGGAGAATAGGCAAACGTGGCTGATAGATACTTCCAGACCTTCAACATGTCAAAGTACGGACTTTAATACGGAGCCTTGGCTCACACCGAACATAAAGCTATAACGTGCTCTGAAAATTGCAAGTTTAAAATCATTTAAACAGGAGATCAACGGTCTAATTAGATAAAACAAAAACGAGAAACACTTATGATAGTTATCAAAGGTACCAGGCTTATAATTTAATACGCCAGACGCACGTTTCGTCTACACAAGACTCATCGGTGCCGCTCAGATAAAAATAGTTAGAAACCCAAACAAGTACAAAGGACCCAGAACCACATAAACAAACGAAAACCACTGAAAATCATGTTCCTGACGCAAACAAATGAAGCGGGATTAAACGTTTTGATATGTACCAACTTTTATCCTTACCTGAAAAAAAGTGTAAAATCACGATATAGACACACTATAAAATATCAATAAAAATGTTTAACTCAATTAAAAAAAACATGAATATGGAAGATAACAAAATCATATATTGACCATGTTTTTGCTGACCATCATATAAAGGAAAATGTGAATCTATAGAAATCAACATTGTATATTAAGTAAATAGTCGTACGTGCAAATAAATAAAAATGAATCGATAAAATAATCTAATTGATTCAAATTGTGTAAGTACTAAATAAGTCTCATTTTATCATATAATAATAAGATATATTAAGGCCCCTTGCTGTTTCATTTATTTCTTTGATTGTATGTTATCGTATTTTGTAATTTACTTCTTGTTTCAATGTGACGGAGTGTTTTTAAAATAAAGCATATTGTATTGTATTGTTATACCTTGTTCGCAAATTACAAGGTATCACAACTCATTAATACGACATATTTTGAAATACCTTTAAATAATATTTGGACAAAATAATCAAACTGTATCATAAATATGATTTGATAAAATATATAAATGATAATAACAAAATTATCTTTTCTCTTTTTTCCAATTTTATTTAATTTCCAAATTTCACTTCATTTGCTTAACTCTATACAAAGAGAGATAACTCAAGAATTTCTAGTGTAAAATTTGACATGTTTCAAAATTTCAATTGCTTAACTTTATATTAAGAGAGATAACTCAAAAACATTTCTAATGTAATTTTTGACATGTTACACTTGTATATAGTTTTGTTCATTTTGGTTTGATTTTTCCCTTTAGATTTTCTCTTTTTGAATAACTTTTCCCATTTCTCTGTTTACTTCAAAGTTATATAAATTATTGTTGTTTCAATACGCATGATACAATGAGATAAGACCACACTATTTATCTTGTGGTCAGTGATTAACAGCTGGACACTGGCATCAACAGATGATTGACATATTAGCCCCTCCTAAATGCCTATATATTTAGATTAATTACCATGTGATTTTATTTACATGAGTTCAGTATCAATGTACTCCCTGTTGCGATATGATAATGATTTTTGGATTTTTACAAACTGTGCAGAATAATACTTACTTCAAAATTATGTGATAAAAAAAATATCTTAATATAATCACTGCTAGACTGTAGTGCTACTTTAACGCAACTTAACCATTTTTCAATACAGCGAATTTGATTTTACAAGCTGAGATATATTTACAATGTAAAGTAAACATAATGTAGTTAAAACAACAAATTTTGTCAAATAAAAGACAAACCATTTATTGCTATGGCACAATAATTGATTAAAAAAAATCTTATTTTGTAACTTGTGTTACAGAAACTTAAACTGCTTTTAATGATAGTTTTAAAGACAATTTCATCTTTGAAATGTCTTAAGAAATTTCACAAAGTGCTACTCTTCCCGTCCTAATACAAGTTACGAAAAACATTTTGCTGTTGTTTTTGAATCGAATTATCCAAGGTTCTTCTAATCCAATTGCTTTAGCGTCAAATGTACGAATTAGCTTGCCATCCTTTGAAAGTTGGTGTATGTTTTTTGAATTATATCCACAAATATATATGTTTTCATCACAATCCTTAGAAATACCTCTAGGCAATGCAAGTGTTTTATTGTTATATACCATTGTTTTATTTCTAGGTTTTGCAATGATTATTTCGTTTCGCCCATTTCCGCATATATAATCGTTTGTGCTGCCTGCCCAAACAAACCAACTTTCGCCGCTTGTTGTTTTTGTTTTTATTCGTGCTCCTGATGAGGCATTAATCCACGTGATACACGTATCGTTCACGCCAATTAATGTACCGTCTGTGTATGCTATACCATAAATTACAGAATCAATGGTAAGTGTTTGTAATAAATTCATTTTCTTCATATCTATTATAAAAACGAACTGTTCTCCTGTCGACACCACGGCTCTTTGTTTGTCCGTCGGTGAAATGTCATAGGTTTGTTTAGGAAGAGCAAGTGTGCAAAGTGTGGATCCGTTTTGATTAAATTTTACCACCTTCGAGTCATTATACACGACAAACAATAATTCAGTCTCGAAGAATATTCCACTAGTATGACCAAATCGACATTGGAGTTGAATAGTTCGCAATAGTTTCACATATTCTGTTGGATAATTTAAAGATTGATTTACTTCTGATTGATGATAAGCACTATCTAATTTACTCTCGGAAATGCTTATGTGACCAAGAGAATTAATTTTATCTCGAAATTGCACGAAATCTTTGTCATCTGTGAAATTTATGGTCATATCCTGAATTTTAGAAATGTTTTGTGAAAAGTCCTTATCGAAAGTTGCTTTGTTGCCAGAAATTTTGTTTATTTCAAACAGACATTGCTGATCAGAACCGTGTTTCAAACATGTTTCCGTTAGCGATATCCAGTTAACTATTGTACTTTCGAGGCTTTCTAATTTTGCTGCATCATTTGATACGGCTAATTCTATCTGTTTTTTAGATTTTGATATTTCTGCATTAATTTTGTCTTCTTTTTCACTGATCTGTTTGAATAAATCTTGTCTAATACATTTAACTTTGTCCTGCATTTCGGATGCGTCATTTTTACATTTTGCTAACAGTTCTTTACGATTCTTAATTAAGGCCTTTAATACTTCTCTCTTTTGTTTAAGATTTTCTACAAATTGTGCTGTTTGCTTAGAATCCTTGATACCTGAAGCTGCATTCTCAATCGAAATTACTTCGTCACATTTTCTATGCGCTAACGTTGCACATAATGTACATAAGGGTTTACTATGTTGAACACAGTAAATCTTAATTATCTCTTCCGCATGTTCTTCACAGCTTAGTATTGTTGAAATGTTCGACTTCTCATTTGTTGTTGAAAATTCTTTCAGTAATACTAACGGGTGTTTTGCACTAATCTTAAAGGATTTATGGCATATTTCGCACGCCTTGCAGAACGCCTCTTCGCATACTGGACACCACGACAATGCAAGTTCGGATTTATTGTTCAACTTACACGAATCACACATTTTTTCGCTTCTTTTAATTGCTTGTCTATCCATCATTGAAGCAACGAAATGGTTACCTGGTAGTTTTTCGGCCCAGGTCTCCGGTTGACCTGGTGACTCTCCCATCAAAACATCCTGTCGACATATCGGACACTTAAACGTTGTTCCAATTTTCTCCTTGTCCAAGGTAGACAGAATGTAAGTGTTTATGCATGTCTTGCAGAACGTATGCAGACATGGTAAATATTTTGGTGTTGTAAAGGTCTCCAAACATATTGTACATGTCAATAAATCATCTAAAGTGTCTGTTTTGACCTGTGCAATCGCCATTTTAGATTGCTGGACTTTAAACGTCCTTGTAATGTTAGATTAACATGTAGGTTATCTACGATCTATATTTAGATATACCAGATAGATAAACTTAAATGCACTAAGCTGATATCATTTGAATTCGTTATATCGCCAAAATGACCCTATAATAAAACCTTGTTTTTTTAAGATATATTTTCTTTTTGTATCATATTATCCTTATTATGTAGGTAATCTGGTAAAAAAAGATAGACAGCCTGAATGGTACAATAAAGAAATCTCATATGCAAGAAAAATGAGAGATAAATATCACTCACTGGGAATGTGGGCTGAATATAGATTCTGGAGAAACAGAACAAAACATGTTATTGATAAATCTAAACAGAAATATTATAATGATATGATAAAAGACTCAAAAGATTCTAAAACACTATGGAAATGTATTCACAGCCTAAATCCATCTAATCCATCAAAACCACATGAACTTATTACAACTGGAGACCATAAAACAACCGATAATAAAGAAATTGCTAATACGTTCAATAATTATTTCACCTCATGTGTTGAAAAATTAAGGCATAGTAGGGCACCAATCAACTCAAATTTTAATACTCTGACAAACTATGTACAAATGAAATTCTTGAAAAAAAGGCATAATAAATTCATCATTCATCCAGTAAAAGTTTCAGAACTATTTGCTGAAATAACTAAACTAGATGTTAAGACATCTTCTGGTACTGACAATATAGGTCCTAAGATTTTAAAAACTTAGTGCTCCTTTCATAGCATCTTCCTTAACATACATTTTTAATCGAATGATTGATACTGGTATTTATCCATCTGTTTTAAAAAATGCCAAAGTAGCTCCAATTTTCAAATCTGGTGAAAAAAATGTAGCTAGCAATTACAGACCAATATCTGTTTTGCCAACATTATCAAAATTAATTGAGAGACATGTATCAAAACATCTTTATAAATATTTAACAAAGTTTGATATTTTACACCCTTCCCAGTCTGGTTTTAGACCCAACCATTCATGTCAAACTGCCCTCATTAATATTATTGATAAATGGCTACACGAAATGAATAATGGAAATATCAATTTGGCAGTCCTCTTGGATTTTAAGAAAGCTTTTGATGTTGTTGATCATGAAATTCTATGTAAAAAACTTCTTATTTATGGCTTCCATGAAGATACTGTTAATTTTTTAAAATCATATTTGAGTGAAAGAACACAGCAAGTCCATATAAATAATCAGTTTTCTAATAAAAAGTTTATAAATTTTGGTGTTCCACAGGGCTCAATACTTGGTCCCATTTTGTTTGTTTTGTTCATAAATGACCTTCCATTACACATTAAAAACTGCCATACAAACTTGTATGCTGATGACACAACTATGCATACATCAGGAAAGACTATTGGTGACATGCAATTAAAAGTACAAGATGATCTCCAATGTGTTGAAAAATGGTGTCATGAAAATAGCATGTTCATAAATTCAGATAAGACGAAATGTATGGTTATAGGTACAAGAAAAAGGCTGCGTTTAAATCAAGCAGATCCAGTTCTAACTATTGAGAATAATATTCTTCAAAAATCATCAATTGAAAAACTTTTAGGTGTTAGAATTGACTCTAATCTGTCCTGGACAGGCCATATTAATTACTTATGTTCATCAATTTCATCAAGAATTTTTTTACTCTCTAAAATCAAGAAATTTCTAAATATTGATCTAAGAAAATTATTTTATAATGGTTATATTCTCCCACTGATAGATTATTGTTGTATTATTTGGAGTGGTTGTGCTAAAAATGAGCTAGTCAGAATAATAAAATTGCAAAAAAGGGCTGCAAGACTTATTTTAGATGCTGATCCACTTTCATCATCAGCTCCACTGTTTAAACAGCTTGGATGGATGACAGTTGAGAACAGAATCTCATACCACAAATCAGTTTTGATGCATAAATGTCTTAAGAATGAAGCCCCTGTATATCTCACTGAAAAGTTTAAAGAAATGCCAGAAATAAACCAATATTGTTTGAGAAATGCCTCTTGCAAAAATTTACAAGTTCCAAAAGCCAAAACAGAGCTTTATAAGAAATCTTTTATATATTCAGGATCTATTTTATGGAATAACTTACCAATATCCCTGAAAAGATCAACCTCAAGTACAAGCTCATTCAAAAAAGATTTAAAAAATTACTTGATGGAACATTACGAAGCTGTGCGTTTTTTTATATGCATAATAATTTTCACACACTTACTCAAACTTATGATATTGTTGATGCCAATACTATACATGTCATATATGAATTTGTAACTTTTACCTGTTTTGAAAATTGTATATTTCATAACAATTTTTTATTTCATTATTCATGTATGTGTGTCTGTTTGATATTTTGTATTTGTTTGTTATATTTCATTGTATTTTATGAGGGCCTCAGGGAAGATTAGCTTTACAGCTAACTGTGTAACCCTCTTTAAATAAAGAATTATTATTATTATTATTATTATTATTATTATTATTAACATGATTAATTCATAAATCATTTCATTATATTTTTCATACTAAGAGGAATTTAAAGGGACTGTCACTATCGAAACAAATTATCGTCATTCATCATGATGTTTATTTTGATATCAAAACGATGTCATTCAACACATAACCATAATTTGATATTTAATTTTTAAATTCGCATAAATCATTCAAAAATATATAAAATCATAAGATAGACTAGTATTTGTTCAGCTTGCCAGGCTTTTATGGTCATTTTAACCCATCGTTGTATGTCTTTACTTTTTTCACATATTTGTTTATTTTTTGTCCATTTGTAGACATAGGTAGAAATAATTAGAACACATGGGTTAAAAAAAATTGAGAATGAAAATGGGGAATATGTCAAAAAGACAACAACCCTACCAAGGATCAGACAATAGCCGAAGGCCACCAATGGGTCACCAACACAGCAAAAAAATACCGCACCCGGATATAGCTGGCCCCTAAATAAAAATGTGTACAAGTTCAGTGAAAATGAACATCATACTTTTCTCTAAATGATATACATGAACTAAAAAAGAAAACAAGCATACAAGACTAACAAAGGCGCAAAAATGCGGCGGGGTTAAACCTGCTTTGTGAGATATCAACCCTTCCCCTATATATCTAGCCAATGTAGAATAACAAAAGTACACACCATTTAAAAGGAGTTCGAATCCGATGCCAGGATAGGTAACAAAAGAAACTAAGCAACAGGACACTGATACATAAATTAACAAAGGACTACTAGATAAAGGCAACAGAAGTATACCGCTGTTCAAAACTCATAAATCCATGGACAAAAAACAAAATCGGGGTAACAAACTACAACCGAGGGAAACGCATTAAATATAAGAGGAGAACAACGACACAACACTAAAATGTAACACACACAGAGACGGAGCAAGCATCAGACAAAATCCCACGAGAATAACAAATATAACATCAAAACCAAATACATGAATTTGGGATAGACAAGTACCGTGATACGTCTTATCGCAATGTGAAATTACTAGCAGTTACTAAAATGTCAATTTAAATGACAAAAAGACTATGTCTTGATCATATGAAAATCAAGCACAATCCCTCGCGTTAGGGATTTAGTACCATACCATCATAAAATATATGAGAAGAATGTAACCCATATCATGACAAATGTCTCTTATCTTGAAAATCATGAAATATTTGCGTTTAAAGCTGAGTCACTTACACTTCCAACTATGACAGACAAACACACAAACTGTAAACAGTTATCATGATAAACAATTCAACGTTTTCCAAAATACCCTACGACGGATTGTGCCAGTTTACTCCAGATATGAGGTTTTCACTCTTGATCAATTGACGCAATTTATTACACATTATCGTTATTTGTGCGCCATTATTAGACATCACTCAGGTTCCCGTAAAATTGTTACGTCATAATACAAAATATCTGACGCCACGTCAATAGTTCAAGCGGGACAGATTCTCGGGTCAGCCGGCAATAGCGTGTATTATCTAAGGATTTTGCGCATCACCTTGAAAACTTTAACAGAGAAAAACTGTTCATAGCAAAATTTTTAGTAATAAACGTATTCTTATAAATAAAGGCAAGGGGGTTGAGATTTAATAAACATGTTTAACCCCCCGCAATTTTACGCTTGTCCCAAGTCAGGAGCCTCTGGCCTTTGTTAGTCTTGTATGATTTTTAATTTTAGTGTCTTGTGTATAATTCGGAGTTTAGTATGACGTCCATTATAACTGTACTAGTATACAGCTGAAAGACGCCTACGGGTGCGCTACATTGAAGACCTATTGGTGGACTTCGGCTGTTATCTGCTTTATGGTCGGGTTGTTGTCGCTTTGACACATTCCCCATTTCCTTTCTCAATTTTAACAGTAATATACAGTTGTTTAAAAGAAATAAATCGAATGAGAAAAAACAAATCCGGGTTACAAACGTAAATCGAACGAAAACAAAAGAACAAAAGGAACACTGAAGTACAACAAAAACAAGGGCCAACATACAAAGAAACGACAAATTGTCGATTGATAACAACTGCCAAATTCTTGACTTGGTACAGAGCATTTTAAGAAAAAGTAATGGATTCGAATCTGGTTTAATGACTAGCTAAACATCCCGTTTAATGGCAATGTTAAAAGCATATATCGTTAAAATGACAACTCAGCGCAAACACACATAACAACATTCATCAACGAAATGCACAAACAGGTAATATAATAATCGACATGGCATTTGATATAATTAAAAACAAAAATCTATTTTTTGTAAATGAATGTTCCCTATATTATAAATGTGATTATCTTACCTTGATAATCATTGTAGGTAAACGGAAACTGATCGAATAAAAAAAAATATCAGCGTTACAATATCTTTACTAATGGTGTTGTCAGTTTGTTTTCTATTTATGAGTTTGACTGTCCTTCTGGTGTCTTTCATCTCTCTTTTACTAAACTGCACAGTTAATAAGACTATCAATATGCATCGCTTAGCTAATTATATGGATATGTGTTTTTGCTCATTGTTGACGGCCACTACATGGTTTAGAGGGCGTACATTGCTTTCTATTTTTTATCAATTATCTTCAATTTTTGGAGAAAGGTTATTTGAGCACTGTCTATCTTGAATTTGAATCACACGAATATTCATCGCATCTTCTAATCATTAAGATTTAGTTTGTCCCAGAATTACACACACTGAATTCCAGGCAACCGACTTCCTGTCGTGAGGACAATAAAATTAGTAAAAGGCTAGTAAAATTCTACAGTGTTTTATTCTAAAGTTTTGGCTTCAATTTAGTTTGTATTATAAGTAAAGTTTTATTTTAAGTGGAAAATACAATCTCAAACATATCAAACGAATGAATAACAACCGTCATATGCCTGACTTGGTACAGGCTTTTTCTTATGTATGAAATTGTGAATTAAACTTAGCTATATGCCTTCTGCTAAGCTGTAAGGCGGTTGCGTATCTCAGTATAAAAAATAGCTCTTGCATGTTCGCATTATTCAGTCATCAACAGGGGTATGTTCTTTTTACACCCATCCAAAGGAGTTATGAGATTATCAGAAAAAAACGACTAAAATCGACATTGCATAAGTTTTACAGTCACCAACACTTATAACTACTAAAAAGTAATTACCCGAAACGATGTGTCGGTATTTCAATTCAGGAGCGACATGTGATCATACAAGTACAGTAGTCTGGTCAGTATATTTATCAAATGTGTCTTATTGATAATTCTTATTATTTTCTTTTACTAGTGTGAATTTGCATGGCTTGTAGTGTGCGCATAGCATTAAAAGCTTGCCCCGATGACAAACATCAGTTTTCTCTCTTTTTTGGAAGTCATGCGCTTAAATTGTCTCTACTCAATCGATTTGCGAGATTCAAACATCGGTAAATAAACTCATCATAGATATCAGGACTAAATTTTGTATATACGCCAGACGCGCGTTTCGTTTACATAAGACTCACCAGTGACGCTCTAATAAACTACTGCTTTAACTTACTCTACTTAGGGGAGCTATTAATGACGTAAACAGTTACTATCCGAAATACTTGAAGATTCGTGTTTTTGGTCTGATGTGGCCAAAATTAACTAGATAAGATAGATTTGTTCTTTATTTTATTTAAGCAGTTTGAAATGTGATATTCATATGAAAAATTTACAAGACAAGATAGTTTTGTTCTTTATTTTATTTTACATGTATCAGCTTGAAATTTTAATTATATGAAAATGTACTTGTAGACTAGTATAGTAGTTTGGTATACTGTTCGAAATGTATATGAAATTTTTTTTCCAATAAAGCATAATCTTTGATAGACTATTTTTGGAGCATATAGCAAGTGTAACGTCATCATAAAAGTAGCCAAAAAATATTGATTTGTTAAAAGTAATTTCCTCCAAAAATGATTGATAAATTATCAAAAGTATGTCATTCAGTAAGAACATTCTTTTATTGCTTAATGACATCTACCACAAGCCTTTGGACAGACTGCAGCAATGTTGACACCAGTTCGGCAGTCGTTCATTGTCTGTTTTGAACAAGTGGTGTGCTCTGGTATGGCACATGTAACTACAAAGCAAAAACGAATTTAATTCAACAGTATTAAATATAACTTATTTATTCAGAATTGATATTCAGCTACAAATATTTGTAATCGATAGTTTAATGACAGTTTGTATAGAAATTCAGTGTTTCTCTTGTTCCGTTGTTTTCCTCTTATAGTTGCAAACTCCCCGGCAGTTCCAGTTCCGATCCGCATACGGGCCCGAATACTACTCTACACTAATGATGGAGTAAAGGAAAACAGTTCCGGAACGAAAACGATCACTGTCCGGAGTTTGTTATAGTTGTTGTGTGTTCCCTTGGTTTTGGTTTGTGACCCGGGTTTGTTTTCCCTTAATTGATTTATGACTCTTGATCAGCGGTATACTTATTTTGCCTTAATTTAAGAGTCTATGGTAGATCTACCATCCGCAATAACTAATTAAAATGACAAAACTATGACATGTATAATTAGACGTTAAAAAGGCATGACGTACAGGCAAAACGGAAATAGACAAAACAGTATCAATGAGTGATCACTGTAAATAATGATAAAGTTAAGATACTTAAGATATTGTATCGTCCCTTCCTACACTTTACATCTAAACATGACAGCATTGATGCAAAACAGTTTTGAAAGAATTAAATATGATTATGCTTTGAATATACACTGCATGGCCATTTTGAAGTTTTGCAGGCGATTGTAATGAATGTGTAGACAAAGGTAATATCTTTGGATATCTTGGTAGCAGCTGAACCGCAAATTCATTATTAGGTAAGGTATACTACCCTCCTTTCGAAGTAGTCTAGTCCTACAGACATATAGATTGTTTATCTGTAGGACTATTCTATTCAAAGGAGGGTAGTTTCCCTAAATTTATAATGACTTCATGGTTCAGCTATCAAAACAAGCCAACCAAATATAATGCCTTTACCTACACGTGCATTGCAATCTGCTGTAAATTAAGAAAAACAAATGATACCATAATCTAAATGAGTTATGGCGCAACAGGTACATGTACTCCTGGTAGTATGTCATATTGCAAAGTCTATAGTTCGGTTCGGTTCGGTGTGTATGCCTTTTGGGTGTAATGCTTGTTCAGATTCTTTCCCTAAAAAGTTCTTGTTATTGCAGTTTAACTTCGATTTTTATGTAAGAACAAGTACAAAATAGTATTTTTACGGGCATTCTTAAAATATATTCTTGAAAAACTTACCTAGTTCACATGATTTTCCACTATAATATGGCAAACATTTGCATGTGCATGTTTTAACATCAAGGATTCCAAAATTATCACATGTGGTGTCTCCACAATCTGTAAATAGAACAAAATAAGGACATTTCACCTATTTATTTCTATAGTAAATGATTATTCAGATACAGACAATAAAGATCAGACCTGACAACGGCAATCTATGAAAAATAATACAGAATTGTTAATGGAAGTGAATGTATAAAACGAGGTCATGATCAAGATGTGTAGAATACAGTGGGATTTGCTCAATCCTCGCTGTTGTGAAGATCTATTGGAGGCCATGATCTGTTTTTGCACTTTGGTCGGGTTGTCGTATCTTCGGCACATTTCCTGTTTCCCCTTCTCAAATTTATTGTATAAGTAGGAACTAACAAAATAACATTGATAAAACATTATATGTCGAACTGGCATGGTATTTTTTAGTTGATGTTCAATCCCTTTACACAGCGGGGCAACTCGGGATAGGTCAGCTGTTTCAGGATAATCTTATTAAACATACAAATTTATTAAAAAATTGAACTCAACACGTTATAATTGTATGCGTCCGAAGCACTTTTCTGGCTTTTTCTTCAGCCGGAACGCTCAAAGCCGAATATTTGGAAGCCACGGTGGTAAAATGTTGGAAATTGTTTACTAAAAGTCCTAAAAAATAGCACAATCCATCTAGGGTCAACTTGGTCAAAATTCCGTTCTTTGCCTGAAGAAGATGAAACCTTAGTTTCTAATATTTATGAGCAAACTAACTTAAAGGTTTTTTTTCATAAATTCGTAGACCAGTCCAGAGAATATCAGTAGAATTAAAATACTCACATTGTCTAATTTTACAATTTCGTAGTTTTGTTTTATTTACCCTTTGAATGTTTTTTATTGAATTATTTTTGTATTTTTCATAACAACTTTTAACAAATGGGTGCATGTAATGATTCCACAATGTTCAATAATCTACGAGCATTGAAAGACGAATAGTTGATGGACATATAATAGAGAAAACTTCGGGGTTCCTGTTTCTTAGCTATAACACGAAAATCTTCAACAAAAACATATATATCTTACCACAAAGTCCATTGTCACAGTGATCAGGGCATTCCCCACACTTAGCACCAGCCGTATAAGGTCTTTGGATATCTTCCTGGTATTGACTAAACGGGAACATATAACATTTGTTTTACTTTTCTGAATATGAAGTGTTAAACAAATTTTCTGTATGGTGATTTAATGTGTTTGCTTTAATGTTTAGTTTTCTCTTTCAATCAGTTTTAAATGGTAGGAGTAGAAGTTATAGTGTAAGAAGGCATTATTTTTGTTTCACCACCAAATGTGTGAAATCGGTACTTTCTGTTACAAAAGCCAACAATTTGCCTCAGTATCAAACATTTTGAGTTATTGCGCATCATTTAATTTAATTATATTTGATCGTCTTCTTATTCAGTATCAGTCTTTCTCTATGTGGTATCTGACTGTCAATTTCACTTTAAATCAAGTCTGCTTATGGTGTTGAGTCTCAATACTTAATTTCCCCGGCGCGATATAGCCTTTTTTTTGCTGATGCGATGTTAACAAATCATCAATTCATCAATCTTTTTTCAGAATGAAGGGAATGAGAATGAAAAAAATGTTGTTTTTCAAATGAGAGATTTCCCTCGGCATTTGTTGCGTTAATTGACATCACAAAAATAATAAAAACAAATTGGTACAACTACAGGACCTACATGGACGAAAAATACCAGAGGGAGAGTCAAACTCATAAATCGAAAAAAAAATGACAACGCCATGGCTAAAAATGAAAAAAGACAAACAGACAAACAATAGTACACACGACACAACATAGAAAACTAAAGAATAAGCAACACGAACCCCACCAAAAACAAGGAGTGATTTCAGTATTAAATATTAAATATTCAGTTTGTTACATATATACCAATAATATATCTAGTGACAGCGTATGACTATCAGCTGATACCTGGAAGGTTGTACCGAGAACCAGGATATATACCAAACAGCCCTTTCCTTAAACAACTTACCCATAAGCATAATTGCACACCATTGATGTTTTATCTGCACGTCCTACACACTCAGCATACCCACATCCCACTTTTGTAATGTGCCAACTGGCCAACTAAATAAAAATCAAAGTGCTGGTAAACACTCATCTGTAAATATTGTTTCAAGTGGGAAGTAAAATTAATCATTGCATTGGTTGTAGTTGATTTATGATCAATGCACTATATTGTGTGTATAAAAAAAGGTAGTGATAGGCCTTAGAACAAGTCAGTCCCATAAGGTTATGATTGCATTTCATGCAATCTTTACCTAAAACGGTTAAATAAATGAGAATTTTGAGACAAATAATATATAATATTTAGAGAGGTGTACATAATAAAATGCCTTTAAGAATTAGCCAAAATCACAAAATTTAGGTACTCAACATAGACATTTTACTCAAGAATAAATATGCCGCTATTGAATAAAAACACACACATCAAGCACTTTTTTCGAATAACTTCTCCTACGTTTGACACGCTTATATTAATTTGTTACACGACCAATTTTGTTGAAAAATATTTTGATATCATAACTTTTTAATTGTAAAACGTATACAAACTTGTGTAAAATGTCCAATGTCAGTCCACCGAAGAGTCTTTGTTCCAAAACCATATGCAAAGTTAACTTTTTCGTCATAAAATTGTTTCACACATTCTTCCCATGATTTACTTCCAATGCACATGTTCTGTCCGACATATATACCAGGCATAGCTGGAAAGGATGATAATATTGTGTTTGGTTAGATAACTAGTTATACCAGGCATTATGGCTAAAAAAAAGAAGAGAATATTGAATTCTATAGATATAAGAAGATGTGGTATGAGTGACAATGAGACAACTCTCCGTCCAAGTTAGAATATGTAAAAAGTAAATCATTATATTTCAAAGTAGGGCATTAAATACGGAGCCTGGATCACACCGAACAGCCAGCTAGGAAGAGTCATAAAATGATAAGTGTAAAACAATTTAAACAGGAATATATACCAACGGTCTAATCTATATAAAAACACAGAAACGAAAAACACTAATGAACCGCACCAACAAACGACAACCACTGAACTTCAGGTTCCTCGCTAGCACAGGTTCAACAAATGCAGCCGGTTTAAACGTTTAGATGGTGCCAAATATTCACCCTTATCTGAAACATTAGTGTAACATCACAACATAGAAAGACGCACTATAAATATCAATTGGAATGGCTTAACTCAATCAAAAGACGTATAGTAACACAAATAAACATACATCGAACGAATAAGTTTGATATTTTCTATGTTATGTTACAGCAGAGTAGTTTCAGGTTATCCGTTGACATTCAATGATATATTGGTGTAATACTCCTAATGCTCCGGTTGGTTGTCATCGTGCAACACAGTTAATAACACATATAGGAAAATCATAGAACTACATTTATCATAAAACACTGTCAAACATTCAAACATACTATCCACACTCATCTGTGTCCACACTTGTATATTGGTGTAAATAAATTAGGATTTTTTTTTCATTTGCAACGTTCCGATTTTAGAATCAAACCACAGGGACTAGAAGTTTGAATTGAGTAACCAATTAAAAAATCCTAGAGGGAAATTAAGCGCTTTCGTATGAATATCTCGTTCTTTTGCGCGTGTCTTCTTAAAATTGACACAACCTGTAATCATTTAAGAATTCTATGAGAGAACTATCAACATAAAATATAATACCTTATCAAAATTGGGAAGGCAAATCCGTACTGTTCTAATGATATAACCTTTATTTTGATTCTTTGATATTCGATAACAGAAACAAAATCAAAAACGATGCAATACTAATATTTAATTTATACTATTGTGGCTTCAACTGTTATCTGCTCTTTGGTCGGGTTGGTGTCTCTTTGACACATTCCCCATTTTCATTCTCAATTTTATGCAGAAAAAGAAACGTTAAACTGGTTTTTAAACCAGATTTATCTATCATTTTTACTCATTTGTAAACATATCGGAAATGACGTAACGTCGATCGACTATGTCGAAAATGATTAATATTATTTATTTGTCAAATTACGGGCATACTTACATGATGGTCGTCTAATAACAAGCTCGTCATGTGCAAACTGGCACTGTTCAGCATGATGTTGTGCAGTACTTGCTAGTTCATCGTCCCAGTACTGAAAAAACAGTCATTGAAATAGTGCACGTAGGATGTTGATTACGTAAATAATTAAATACAATTTTTGAAATACCGCAATGAGCAGTTTTCTGTTTTGACGGAACCTGAAGTTAGATGTAAAAATTAAAACAACGTGAATTTATAAGGGAGTTCGCTTCTCAGTTTCAAAGTAAATAACTTTTCCAAACACTAGTATATACAGATAGGGGGTTATTAAAGGAATCCAAAGAGCAAAAAATATATATAGGTCGCCATGCTTGTTTTCGAGATATATTATGCTATTGAAATTTTGGCGGGAAATATTCTCTCTTGACTTTTCATAGCTTTATCATTGACAAGTTGAAGTTCTCAAAAACTGTTAAAAAGTAATTAAAATTTTATAAGACTTTTACAGATTGCTTATCATTATTCATGTAAAAGATTTATAAAAAGATAAATGAGGGTCTCCGGGCAAATTTGTTCCAGGCATTCAAATGGATAAAACCAGAGGATTCCGAAAATCTGTCAAAAAATCAAAAACATGACAAGCCAGTTCCCTTATAAAACGCTGTTGTCATAAACGTTGCCGTATTCGTATTATCAATACATAGTGTAATACACGAAGCTGATATTCGTCCAATATAAGTAAAGGTAAAAGTTGTGATAAACTACAGTTACTTATATGTTTATTCATCAACATAAAAACAACAACCAATCTAAAACCGAACGACAACATTTGAAACAAATTAATTACAATGCGGCAATTCTTCTATAGTTGCTAGCTAGTTATTGTTTCTTTCGTAACTTGTCAAATCGATCATATGGAAATAATCAAACTCAAATGGAAGCTGTTCAGAGCTTTAGAGATCAGCAAGAATTTAACTATCACGCTATAAATTTCTCCTTATACAAAATGAGTTTGGAATGATTTTAACAGAATCAATTGAAGAAAATTCCGCAAGCTTAAAACAAACCTAACGATTACATTTTTGACTTTGTACTGGACCATTCACAATTACATACTGAGTAATTCTTCTGACAAGCATTTTTTTTAATTTATCTCACAACGCTTATAAGCGATTCAAGATAGATATGATTTGTTCACATTAGGTATAACAATTCTGGACCCTCCATCAAATATCTAATCCAATTTGGTGACAAAAGACAAATCGTTTTTCTGCAGATTCAAAATATCGTAGTTAAAAAATCGTGAAAACATAGTTTAATTTAGTCCAATGAAAAGTATCTCTTTTTATCTTGTATTTATTTATTACATACCACTTTCATCATATTGGTAGCATTGTGTCCAATCATACGCCTGTATTTGTTGTGAATGTCAACGATTGGTTGTTTCTCAGCTTGTGAGATACCTGCATTGGCTACTTGGTATTGCTAAAAAAAAAAGAACAATTGATACTATGTGTCAAACTAATTAAACCGAGAAGAAAAACATTGAAGAAACCATCCAATTCAAAAGAATATGTATTTTGTTCCAACTTCAAAAGCGAATAGGTATGTTTTAATGTTTAAATTTGAAAATCAAAATTCAACAAATATTTCTGAACTATTATTTTTCAAAATTTATTCTAGTTATTTGATTACGAATAAAGTTAGAAAAATGTCACAAATAAAATTCGAATTATTGTATAAATAGGTATGTTTTTATGTTAACAATTGAAATATCAAAAACATACTTAATTTTTAAATTTCCTAGATGTTCATCCATTCTATGCATTTCCACAATTTTCTTAGTTGTTTTTTTGTATTTTCGTGTTACTATAAGTCTGTCACATTTGTTTTAATTGGACATCGTTATATATTTTGAAAAGGTAAGGTGGATGGTTAAACTATCGCAATATAAATCTGCACAATCAGTTCACAGACGTTACCATTTAATCCACTAATTTATGTAAAATGTATGCACGATTTAGCAATTGAATTGAAGTTTGAATTGCCGTTATATACACTTGCAGACTGATGTGCATTTTAAATACTATAATACATCCGTATTACAGCTCCTCTACAGAGTTGTCTAAAAACCTTTTTTTTGTCGTTGGTAAGTATGAAATTGTGATATATAATACTCCTGTGGAGTTCTCAAATTCCTACAGAAATATGCAGAATCCTGATCGTGGTTTTGTGCTGATTTTTATAAATTTGATGTAAGTTATTTTGTATCGCAAACGTCTTACTATAAATATCCAATAACACCGGATATTCTCAGGGTTTAGTATGCTTGCAATATGATACTTAAGATTTCAATTTAATTAAAAAAAAAACCAACAACATTAAAATTAATAAGTGGCAATTGCATTACCTGAAATCCTTTGGCATGTCCACCTGGAAATAGAAATATAAAAACGTATCAAAAACAAATATTTCATGATTTACTGTTTTACATTTGTATTTCAATTATCTCCGTTTTGGTGAATAAACTGAGAAATGGATATATAAAAAGTCCGACCATTGATTATAAATGATAAGATTTTTGATTTTCTTGTCAAATGCTTCTGTTTATAAATAAAGATTGTCCTGTATACCTCCATGATTTGATTAACTTAAAGGAAAACACTTACTCTTTCAGATACCAGAATACAGCTGATCTACCACATGTAAGAACAACTGCATATGGCCTACAATCCTTCAGGTATGCCGGTGCTAGGCTTTGGAATGAGCTGCCAGATGAGCTTCGAAAGCAATCATCTTTAAATCAATTCAAGAACTTGATAAATTCTTGGTCTGGCAGCTCATGCCAATGCTTTGCCTGCAAAACCACTTAATCTATGTTCATTATTTTTTTTGGTTTGTTGCTTTATTTTCAGCATGGCAAATTAATTTTATAATCTTTACTATAGTGCTTCTGCTGCTTTGTGCTAATTTTAGAAACTTTATGTGCTTTTAATGTGCTTTCTATGTGCAAACCATTTTATTTGTGCTTTTGTTTTATCTCATAATTGCATGTATCAGTATGTGTAAAGTCTAAAAACAAAAAATGTCTAAATAAAGCTTTATGTCTTATGTCTTATGACCGAACCCTTGTCATGATTAATTCTCCGAGACACGTAGTCGTTTTTCTTTATTAATAAAGTCAATCTTCACTATGAAAAAAATGGAAGTAGTATACCTGCTTTTGTTGCAACTGGCATATCCGTAACCCAGTCCTTGTGTTGTAAAGGATCAGCGATACTGGCTGACGAAATAAGGGAGATAACTGCGAAAGCAACAACAATCTTGAACATCATACTCGATCTTCTGCTGAGAATAAATATAATAAATCCAAATGATCTCTATATATAATAACGGTATGGTACAACCCATAAGACATGTTTACATTGGTTGCATAGTGGGTGTACGCAAACATCGTACCATTTTAAGTAAACTTTATCAAACTTTATTTATTTTTTCTATAGAATTGATACAATAAATTGATTTTGTGTTTGTTTGAAGGTTGCCATTGACCGTCAAAGTCATTTCTTTATCACTATTTAACTTTGCTTTTTCGTTTTGTTAATCTTTTGGTAATTTTTAATTTTTCAATGTCATCTTATCTGAAAGTTTAACTTTATTCTAAATTGTATGCCAATATGTGCCTTACTCCTGTCATTCGGTTACATTTATCAAACTTTTAGTGGTTTTAAAAAGTCATTTCACCTGCAATTTGTGTTTTATTAAAACTAAATATTAGAATTAATGCATGTGTCATACTGATTTGTTTTATTTATTTGTATGTTAAAAGTAAAATGTGAAGAGATATTTTCGTCTTGTCTATTCATAAATGTGTACATACATATACAGTATAATCCAAACTAAACTAATATTAAACAATATGCTAAAATATGATGGATCACCAGCTAAGGTTGATATTTCTTCAAAGAAAGATGGTGTCCTCTTTTGTAGCGATGGACACTACTTTCTGAAAACGTAATAAGAAAGAACAAACATATATGTTTACCCTTTTCCAAAGTCCATAATTCGTTTGTGTATTCTATACGGGTACAAGCATCTTTTGTTATCGTTGTCATTTAAAAACCAAAAAATTGTCGTGGCATTGGCAGCTTGTTT
This sequence comes from Mytilus edulis, assembly GCF_963676685.1. NCBI lineage: Eukaryota > Metazoa > Mollusca > Bivalvia > Mytilida > Mytilidae > Mytilus > Mytilus edulis. Next base: position 26,476,171 of record NC_092356.1, read on the forward strand.
TCGACTTATATAATTATATGTATACCCCCGCTTTGAAAAAAAGGGGGGTATACTGATTTACCTCTGTCTGTCCTTCCGTCAATCCTTCAGTCCATCAGTCCATCAGTCCGTCAGTCCGTCAGTCTGTCAGTCAGTCAGTCAGTCCGTCCCATGAATATTTTTCGTCACATTTTTCTCAGGAACTACACTACCAGGATTTCTGAAATTTGGTTTCAGGCTTGATATAAGTCAGCTATACTGTGTGATGCATTTTCAGATTCATCACTCGACAACTTCCTGTTTACCGAACACTTGTATCATTTTTACACCTGATAGCCAAGTTGAAAATTTTTCGTCACATTTTTCTCAGGAACTGCACTACCAGGATTTCTGATATTTGGTTTCAGACTTGATATAAGTCAGCTATACCGTGTGATGCGTTTTCAGATTCATCACTCGACAACTTCCTGTCTATCGAACACTTGCCATTTTATTTCGTCGCATTTTTCTCAGGAACTATAATTCCAGGATTTCTGAAATTTGGTTTCAGGATTTATATAAGTCAGCTATACCGTGTGATGCGTTTTCAGATTCATCACTCGACAACTTCCTGTTTACCGAACACTACTATCATTTTACAAATGATGGCCAAGTTGAAAATTTTCGTCGCATTTTTCTCAGGAACTACAATGCCAGGATTTCTGAAATTTGGTTTCAGGGTTTATATAAGTCAGCTATACTGTGTGATGCGTTTTCAGATTCATCACTCGGCAACTTCCTGTTTACCGAACACTTACATATTTTTACACTATTAACATTATCCACTTGCGGCGGGGGTATCATCAGTGAGCAGTAGCTCACAGTTACGCTTGTTTTCTCCTCTTTTATTTACTCTACAGTTATATATTTTGCGATTAAATTATTTCCTTTCATCAGTCTGATTAAAATATAGCTCCTATGTCCATGATTTGCTAACAATGATCGAACACAGGATCTGGGTTTCAATCATAGTGCACTTTCCCATTTTCATTGAAATAGTTTAATATAACTGGTAAATATACCATGGTAACATTATAGCATGCACTTCAAGCATGTACTTTTGTGATTTAACCCCGCCGCATTTGCTCCTGTCTCAAGTCAGGAGCCTCTTGTTAGTTCTTTTCTTTTTATTTTTTTTTATTTGAGCCTTTTATATGTTTGGAGTTTAGTATTATATAGGAAGATGTGTCCATTTTCACTAGCCAGTACATGTTTCTATTTAGGGGCCAGCTGAGGCCAGCTTCCAGGATTTTCTAACTATATTGGTGAACTTCGCTGTTTTCTGACTTTGGTCGGAATGTGTCTCTTTGGCATGCACATTCCACATTTCCATTCTTAATTTTATTTATTTACGTTCATTGAGTGACATAGATGGTGGAAAACATAGAATAAAGACCTTTTACGTGCATGCTTACCGTTTAAAATTTTGATGGAATCCATCGATGTCGACGATTGCAATTGTTATTATTGAGAACACTCTTAATTTGTTTTAATTAAATTTTAATTTCGTTTTATTTATTTTTGTTTTCTTATGTCAATAGCGTTGATTTTTCTGTCGACTCTACAGTTGTAGTTCATAAAAATTAAACAAAAGAGTTTAACAAACATTATAAAAGAGAAAAAAAAAACGTTAAAAGAAATTGAACTGTACAAAATTACTTAGGTAACAATTTGACGCATTTTAATGCCGACTTTTTATTAATGTGAATACATTTTTCGCACATTGAATAATGTATTAGGTTTTCCCTCTTTATCCATCTTTGTAAAACTGAAATATGTTTTATGAAATATTGCAATGGATCGACAAATAGAAGGATGTATGGGTTATCATTTTCATGAAACGAAATTCATAAACGCACCTTATTGATGGTATTGCCTCAAAAGGACAATGAGGTCATCAAACGAGGAAAAAACTCAATTCTGATCTAAAGTTCTCGACTACTCTTAGCATCGCCTTGTTAGCAAGCGAGAATACACAAATTATGTACAGTATAATACGTAATACTATCTAAAGGATGACCCCTCCAAGTTCGATAAAAAGATGCCACGCATCGAAACAATTGAAATACACGATACAACTGAAACGACCGAATTTACTGAAGGGGCTAACATTTGAACATATCTAATAAAAAGATCAAATGTGATTTATGAAATATAACAAAATTTGGTACTATCTATAATCTATATATTTATGCTCCAATTTATGACGTTTAAAGTTTCAATTTTAAAACTATTTTTTTAATGCAAAAAAATCTGTAATAATGTGTCTTTCGGACCTACCTTTTAGTCCCTGATACAGTGGTCTGATTATTTCGACAAAAACAAGATGTTTATAAAGGTCAAACTCAATCTTATCATAACTTTAAATGGGAAAACTTTGAAGTTGCAATTCATAAACATTTTACGTATCAACCAAATGTCGAACAGAAATTAATGCATTCATTTAAATGAATTGGGGACTTATATTTAAATGGAAACTAGATGCTCATAAATTAAGTTTCTTTGTGCTCAGTTCAAATTCATTTTGTACAAATATAGAACTCTCTTTTACAATCTGTCCTTAATTCAAGGCGTTAACAAAAATAAAGGAAATATTGACCTGCAACTTGTCCCCGATATTGGCGAGTATAATGTTTTGACAACGGAGAGATTAAAAAGGAAACTCATAATTTTGAATTGTTCGAACTATGTATGACCTTTACCAAAGCCGGAAAATAAATTCTAATTAGAACAACAGCACATGATGTTCGTCACAATGTAGATGGCTTATTGACGGAAACAAACATTTTATTCTTTAACAAGAGGCTGTCACAACGACAGCGAACCGGATTTATTCCCATTTATTTGTGTCCTGCCAATATCATAAGAAGCTTAGGTTAAATAGTTCATGAGTAAATGGAAACGCCATTTTTCAATCTTTCAAGAACCATAACTCCTGAAAGGTAAAAGTCAAAATCAACATTATTGAACTTGACCTCCATTTTGTCATCAGTAACAACATATTAAAATTTGAAAAGCTTTGGTTGAACAGTTCATGAGTAAATGCACGGACACGACTGGAAAAGCCATTTTTCAATCTTTCAAGAACCATAACTCCTGAACGGTAAAAGTCAAAATCGTCATTATTGAACTTGACCTCCATTTTGTCATCAGTAACAACATATTAAAATTTGGGAAGCTTTGATTGAACAGTTCATGCGTAAATGCACGGACACGACTGGAAATGCCATTTTTCAATCTTTCAAGAACCATAACTCCTGAACGGTAAAAGTCAAAATCGTCATTATTGAACTTGACCTTCATTTTGTTGTCAGTAACAACATATTAAAATTTTAAAAGCTTTGGTTGAACGGTTCATGAGTAAATGCACGGACAACATTTGGTTGCCGCCCGCCCGGCCGCCCGACCGCCCGACCGCCCGCCGTACATCCCCAAATCAATAACCGACATTTTTGTCACAAAAATCCGGTTAAAAACAAAAAATAATCATTACACATTTTGAAACTCGTAAGACTGACGGAACTGAGAAATTCAGTATGGCTTTTTGTAAAAATTGATAAATCTTTGCTAAGAAAGAACTAAAACAGTAGCATTTAACAAATAGGCAAAACATCACCTATTTCTCGTATCAAACATAAACTAAAAGGACTAGCCAAGAAATTTGTTTTTGTCCCTGCCGATAAAGCTGCTAATATTATTATTATTGTTTGACGTAAATTTTACATTGAGGTTCTGAAAAAGAAATCACCAATTCACCAACATTCCAACTGACTCCATTTTCAGAAAACGACATCTGTAACAAACATAAACTTTTAGCTACCGCTTTACAAGCAGAGCCAAATACAATGAAAGTCCCAACTATGTACTGGCTTCCGAAGCTACAAAAAACACCTTATAAATATAGATTTATTTCGTCTTCAAGCCATTGTTCCACTACTAAATTGTCTATTCTTCTTACCAACACACTTGGTACAATTAAAAACCTGATAATAGATTGTTCAAATAAGGCCTTCGAAAATAGTGGAATTAATTACTGTTGGAGTGTCAAGAACTCGTTGGAAATACTTGATAAATTGCATGCTTATATTGGTGATTTTGAATCTGTTCAAAGTTTTGATTTTTCTACCCTGTATACCACATTGCCTCACATTCTCATTAAGAAAAATTCACACACCTAATTAAATGGGCATTTAAAAAGTCAGAATGTGAATATATATTTTCAAACTCTTTTAGGTCATTTTTTAGTAGCAATAAACAAAAAAACTATGTCAATTGGACATGCTTTGATACTATATATGCCCTTGAATTTTTACTAGATAACATTTTTATTCGCTTTGGGGATTCCGTATATCGTCAGATTATCGGAATTCCAATGGGGACTAACTGTGCACCACTTATTGCGGACCTGTTTATGTATTGCTATGGGTTACAATTTATGACAAAAATAAGCAAAGACCCATCAAACAACATCTGATAAACAAATTTAATAATACTTTTAGATATTTGGATGATATGTTGGCTCTCAATAATGACGACTTCAGTATGTATATTAAAGAAATTTATCCTGTTGAACTTACTTTAAATAAAGCTAATACTAACAATGACCACTGCCCTTTCCTCGATCTTGATATCTATATCATTAACGGAAAGCTGAATACTAAAATTTATGATAAAAGAGATGATTTTTCATTTCCTATCGTTAATTATCCATTTTTAGATGGTGACGTTCCCTTGTCACCATCTTACGGTGTTTATATATCTCAACTTGTACGATTCGCTCGTGTATGTAACAATGTTTTAGATTTTAACGAGAAAAATTTATGTATAACTGAAAAATTATTACACCAGGGTTTTCGATATCACAAACTAGTCATAACATTTACTAAATTTTATCATCGGTATAAGGACATCATTCGTAAATATAGCTCAACATGCATATATGCAGACTTCTTATACGTTCAGGTATTTCACATCCAATTTTTTATGGAAATATTCTTTATAAAGCACAAAGGTGTCAGTATTCACCTCAAAAACTAACAAAACCTTTGAATAGACGTATTAAGAAGGGATATAGTTACGATACTGTTGTTAGGTCATTAAAGATTGCATATTTTGGCGTTAATATTGATTCACTTATAGGGTCTTTGCATCGGAACTAAACACATTTATTCAAAAACCAGTTGTTGGCATGACACGGGTTATGATCTTCTCATATATGTTATGATGGTATGATACTAAACCCCTAACGGGAAGGATTGTGCCTTATGTTCATTTGATGAAATCATACATTGTATCTTTCAGTCAGTTTAATAAAAGTCTGGAGCTGGCATGTCAGTTAACTGCTAGTAGTCTGTTGTTATTTATGTATTATTGTCATTTTGTTTATTTTCTTTGGTTACATCTTCTGACATCAGACTCGGACTTCTCTTGAACTGAATTTTAATGTGCGTATTGTTATGCGTTTACTTTTCTACATTGGCTAGAGGTATAGGGGGAGGGTTGAGATCTCACAAACATGTTTAACCCCGCCGCTTTTTGCGCCTGTCCCAAGTCAGGAGCCTCTGGCCTTTGTTAGTCTTGTATTATTTTTTTAATTTTAGTTTCTTGTGTACAATTTGGAAATTAGTATGGCGTTCATTATCACTGAACTAGCATATATTTGTTTAGGGGCCAGCTGAAGGACGCCTCCGGGTGCGGGAATTTCTCGCTACATTGAAGACCTGTTGGTGACCTTCTGCTGTTGGTTTTTTTTTCTATGGTCGGGTTGTTGTCTCTTTGGCATATTCCCCATTTCCATTCTCAATTTTATTCAAATATTCAGTATATACTGTGTGTCACGTGACAGTGCTGTTTATGTTGTTACAAATATAAAATGGAACAGCAGCTGCAAGGATAACTGGGAAATAGAAATGTGGTCACTTTGGATTTCTCCCGAAAGACAGTAAAACGCCTTGCCAAAAGCGAAGTGATACGTCAATTTGGCTGTGCGGGATTTATAAGTACGTTGCCACGTTCGGTCAGAATTGGGACATTAAAACCGATGCCTCGTGAATGGAGAATCTAATGCTCTCTGCACACTAAAAACCCTTGTAATAACTCTCTGTATGAACTGTAGAGTGTCTGTTGCACTGCAAACTGTCTGTCCCTATTCAATATACCCTCAATTCCAGGTGGCAGTCAAAATTTCTCCTACCTTTATCCCGATTTATTACAGGACCTACCTACTGTACTTATTTTTAATTTGATCTCGTCCTTAACATACATGGAATATTTGCCACTGGATGTTTAGCAAGCATCAATCAATTTTATAAAATACTAGTAGCGTTTAGCTAGGAATTTCAGAAAAATCCTAATTGGAAATATCAAGAAACCAAACATAATCTGGCATCGGTCGTTTACAGAATAGAAATCTAAATCCATCATTTGGTTTCATCTATATTGCAACATATTCAAAGAAGCTAAAAGAGTTGATAAATTTTATTTACTCTATATACAATAACAGATCCTTACAATCATTTTTACACTCAATTTACAAATGTATATGAATACTATTAACAACCTATGTTACTGTTTTTTTTTTTGGCTTTAATGTAAACATTCTATCTGAATTAAACTATTATCTAATTGATAAAAGAAGATCCATCTACTAAATAGTGTGCAATTCTAAACAGTAGTCTAAACTATAACGATCTTTTACAGCAAAATGCATTGAGTGTGTATGTAAAGGTAATATGTTTGGTTAGCTTGGTTGCTAGCTGAACCGTGAAGTCATAATAAAGTAAGTTATACAAAAAAAAAGATGTACTACACTCCTTTAAAAGTAGACTAGTCAAACAAATAACAAAAATATCTGTCTGTAGGACTAGACTACTCCGAAAGGAGGGTAGTATACCTAACCTAATAATCATTTCACTGTTCAACTAGCAAGCATGCTAACCAAACATATTACCTTTACCTACACACTCGGGACATTCTGCTGAAAATAAATGACTTCGATTGCCACAGGCTGCCGATTGTGCTTCTAAAACATTTTTCGCCCAACTCTATAATGAGGATATTTATGAAGTCAAAGTAAGAAACATAACGACTACAAAATTTTTCATTTTGGTATGTGTCTTGTTTTAATTTTTTTGTTCCAATCAATTACCGTGATTACGGAAAAAAACTTTAAGGCACTTTTTTCTTCAGGTGAAAATATACCATGACGTTATATCGGAATAAAAATTGCTTGATAATGTTGCGTAGCTTAAATAAATTTAATTGTATAAATAAACCAATTTTTTGAGACGTTTCGTCCATTTGCCTTCTTCAGTTCTTTATTTTTCCTCACAACTAATGGCTGACATACAATATACCATGATGTTATATCGGAATAAAAAATGCTTGATAATGTTGTTTATTTTTTTTTATTTTTTTTTTCAAGGATTGAAAAAGAAAATACAAATGTAATGTCAGTCATGTAGTTGTGACGGAAAATAAAGAACTGACGAAGGCCAATGGCCAAAACATCTAAAAAAAAATATTGTTTATTGATACAATTATATTAAGTATGTTCCCTATTGGAATTTTGATTAGATAAATCTGACAAAATATTAAAAACTGATAGTTACTTAATTTAAACGACTGTATATCTAAATTTGTATCACGGAAAATATGGACTTCATCATCCACGCTCTATTGAAATGAATATACCTATTTGCCTCGTGTCCATATAGAGCAATTTTGGGTACAATTTAGCAATTCGAACATTGCAGAAGTCTACGTATAGTTTACAATATTCGACTTTGAACACTTGATTACTTCTTTGAAATAGCATACTTCCATCATAAATACTCTTGGGATTGTGGATATTCTTCGTAGAGACCATTGCACTGAAAGGCACTAACCATGCAGTGAAAACCCTAAACTAATAGACACTATTCATAGAGAGAGAGAGAGACAAAATCCTCATTTTCTATCGACAGAGACATTTTACATCCCAATACTATCAAGTTCTTTAGTCATCTGACACACCGCACATGGTTCACAACAACACGTGGTCCAAAAATCACTTACAAGAGAACCCTGCAAGCATAGAGTAAACATTGTTATAGAAAGCTCTGTATCTTTAAAAATGCTAGGGAAAAAAGAGGGGGAAATTCAAGTTTTATTTCAATAATCATTGTCAAAGTTAAAAAAGAATAAATATTTATTAACAATTTAGAAAACAAAACGACAATTTGTCAAAGGCATTTTTAAAAATATGTTTTGGAAAAGCCAATTTCCTTTGTAAATGTGTCATTGACAGGGTCAACACATTTAAATGGTTTTGTCAAATTTCAGTAAAGATTGAGAGCATTTTTGTAAATGGTCGTGGTGTGAATTATATACCCGGGAATTGAAGCGTTTTGTCCGTTCATTCATATACGTTTTATGAATTAAACCCATAACTTTTTCTTAAAATGTCCGGCACCAAGTCAGGAAAATGGCATTTTGTTTTATCTTATAGACCGTTTCTGTGTGTTGCATTGTCGTTTGTTTTTGTTGCACTTCCGTGTTTTAGTCGTTTCGTTGTTTTCCTCTTATGGTTCATGTGTTTCCCTCAGTTTTTTGGGAGGCCGGGTTGTTTTTGCTCAGTTTTTAATTTGTTTTCTATAGTGTGTTTTGTTCCGTTTTTCGTTTTGTGTCATTTTTTGTTTTTTTGTCACGGCATTGTCAGAACTTTTTTTTTTAGACTTGTGACTAATCATCTGGTATTTTTCACCCCTCTTTTATTGTTCCTTTGGCAATGGGTTATCTATATCCTAGAAATTGTGATGCTTTGTCAACAGTATTTAGTTCCATTACCTTTATTCCAAATAAAGTTCTAACTTTGATCCTCAAGGCAAATGCTGCACATGGAATTAAAGCCATAAATGGCGTCTCTCCTAATCTCGTTGCAATCATGTATTTAAAATAAGGCCAGCAACAGAAATAACAACAACCTGAAAAAGGAAAATAGAAAATTCCCTTCAAAGAAATAATTTATGTTTATAGCCTAACCTCAATTGGCTGCATGCAAAGTTATGAAATGAATTAAAGAGTTGCAGTATACACTCCAATTAAGGTGGTACCTAACACTACAGGGAGATGACTCTGTAAAATCAACTTAACGTTTTAATCACATGGTATTGTTAATAAAATATTAAGCTTCTCAATGATCAAAATTAGTGTATGTCAAACTGCTATATCCAACCATTTTTTTTCCGAGAAAGTGTTTGGTCCCTCAAGTTTTTTGAAATTTTTATACTTTTTTCAAAGGGTCAAAGTAAATATTTTTTCAAAATTTTATGAAAATTAAACAAGCCGCAAATAAATTTTAGTCAAGGTGTTAGGTACCACCTTAAAAAACAACATATTGACACAACTAACCAAAATATAATAATGATAAACGTATATTGAACTTCACATTAATCAACAAATGGAATTTCCAGGTATTTTTGTAACGTCATTCTCTTGTGTTTTAGATGTGAAACAACCAAGACGCGGGTTTTTTGATGTGATTGGCTTACCGTCCTCAGCAATAGAATTTCAACAAATCTTATTTTCACTTTTGGGGTACGATTAGAACAATGAAACAAAAAGCAAGTCCGTTAGATTCTGAAACGGAGAATTGTAAACGTTATATTTTTAGACTATTTTTAATATAAAAGAGGTTTTGATAAAATTTAATGCATCGGAACAAATCTATAAGGTATTTTGATATCATTAATTATTCATGATTGAAATTCATGCAATTTTAAATGCTACTCAATTTAAAGACATTTTTTTTTATTATAAAGTAGCGCCTATGTATATAACAGAATAGAGAATGAAAACGAGGAATATGCCAAGGAGTCATCCGAAGTAGAAAATAGCCCAATACCATCAATGGGTCTTCAGCACAGCAAAAAATTCCAGCACCTGAATTCGGGTTTCAGCTGACCCCAAAACAATAAGGTGTAGTTGATCAACGAAATGAACGCTACACTAAACTCTTAAACATACAAAATAAACCGAAATTACAAAAAAAAATCCAGAAGACTTACAAGGCCAATAGAGATTCCTAACTTGAGACAGGAGCAAAAATGCGGCATGGTTACATATATATGTTTTGAATTAATCTCAACCTTCCCGTTTTACATCCAGCAAATGTTGAATTTATAAACAAACACACGGCAAAAAGGAAAATAACTTGTTTGGAAATTTTAGAAAGAATTTGCCTAGATCTGTTCGTTAGCTGATTATGAACTTACATAAAATTTCCTGTTTTTAATTAAGAAATAACTTGTATCCGTATAAAAGGGTGATTATGTAATATTTTGTTTTGAATCTGAAAGTAAAACTTCACAAAGAAAGATTTTGTATGTATATCCATAGATGTATATCATTTAAGAAGTATACTAGTGTTGCTTTCATGTGTCCGGTATGGTTTGTTTTCATACGGCGAAATGAAGGCATATGAAGGAATCAAACGATTTGACTTTCAGCCAATAAAAAACCATCGTGTGTATGAATTAAAACCCAACTATAGTTTGCTAAATTAAAACTTACCGCTTCTTCTTTCATCTTTACCGCATGCACATATTCCAGACGACCAATTTCTTTCACAATGAGCGTCATCAAACGGTCCATTGAACGCTGATTTATTTCGGGCTTCACTCTCCCTTCTAGAGATTGTTTTTGGTTGTGTTGACACTACTAAAGATGTGTCTTCATTTGCAAAAGAACCTCCAGTCATTCTAACTTTCTCGTCTGAATCTACAAATAACAGATAAAAGGAAAGATTTTTGTTAATCATAATAAAAATGCATGATTGAAATTTAATGACCGCACAAGTTGTTAAATACTGTAACAAACATGACGTAGTTTGGTATATATTGCAGCTCACATTCGAGTCCTTTAAAATGAATTCATAAAACGTCAAAGCAATGAGAATCAATAGAAGGCATGTAAAACACGAGTTAATAGGAAAAAAGAAACAAGAGGCTCTCAAGAGTCTTTGCCGCTCACCTGTATCTTCAACAATTGCCACTTATTGGTAGAAATTAAAATAAAAGAGGTGTACTGTAACATGTGTAACAATATAAAGAGTTGACTGACAATTTAAGTAATGTTGATGTTTTTTGTAAATTTTATCCTCTTGATCAAATAACTTATTTTTTCAATTCTTTTAATCTATTATGGGATAAGATAACCACAAAAAATGGTAAAGTTATAATAAAAGGCCATAAACTGCATTAAAAAATCGAATGCCGATTCTTGTCATGATGGTTTATTTGAAGATCTTGTCTTGCTGATCAATTTTGCTACACAAACACAAAAAACATGGCATTTTCATATTGTAATTTTTGTTTCAATATGCTGTTTATTAACAATTTGATAACATGGATATTAATGAACTTATTACTTATTACATACTGATTTAAATTGCTACTGTACTATGCACCGATTTCATCAAACAAGCAGCCTCTGGCCTTTGTTAGTCTTGTATGATTTTTAATTTTAGTTTCTTGTGTATAATTCAGAGTTTAGTATGACGTCCATTATCACTGTACTAGTATACATATTTTTAGGGCCAGCTGAAGGACACCTACGGGTGCGGGAATTCTCACTACATTGAAGACCCATTGGTGGCCTTCGGCTGTTGTCTGCTCTATGGTCGGGTTGTTGTCGCTTTGACACATTCCCCATTTCCTTTCTCAACTGTATGCTAAGCGCAAAATGTAATAAAACATTGCTCAAATAAAGCAAATACTAAAATATTAATCTTTTCAGAGCTTCGAGACTTTTTCTAGAAATAAAATATGTGACTTCAGTGTGTTTGCCGCTACAATCGTCTTCAAATCCATTAAAGAGCATAGATTTTGGAAGGATTTATATATTCAACGTGGTCTTTGTTTCTAGATGATAGGATATTAAGTTTTGGCAAGACTTTTGGAAGATTAAATTTAAAAAATATCTTTAAAATTGAATAAATATCAAAACGGCTTGCCATACTTTCTTATACTACGTCAGAAACATTGACTTGTTCTTACTGAGGTCACTTATTACTTGCATGTATGCGTAATACATTATTATGCAATGCGTGGTAGGGATGAACCGCTGTATTTTGTATCTTTTTTTAATCTTCAGAAAACATGATAAGGTTGAGAAATTTAGATAAACTACGTAATAAGATTTCTAATTATATCATTATTATCTGAAATTCAGTAATTAGCTAAAGACACAATCAAAACCACAGTCAGAAAATTTGACAAATTTATGTTTGCTTTCAATAAAATAGCAGAATATAGCTAGTGGTGTTTTTAATAATAAAAAATATTGGGTATGATTTTTAAAATATTTGAAATATATGAAAAGAATTGAGTACTGGATTTAAACTCTAATGCCAGTGGCAAATAGTTCATGCGCATTCGGAAAGCTTTATAAATACGTTTAATAACGTTATATTCGCAATAATAATCTTCTAATTTTTATATCAAACATGTGAATATTTCGAGGAATATTTACAATTCTTGACTATTCCACATACGTAGCCTAATACTGGATTATTGGTTACCCAGTCCATCAAGTGTTTATTGGAGCTGATAATTAATTACCCATACAATTGTGAGCGAATACTACAGAAATGTTGATGAGTTTTAAAGCTATGAAACACGTGTGTTTCGGCTTTACGACCATTCTATATATTCTGTAGTACAAGGTTGTTGATTTCAATAAAACAGTCGTTACTCATCGGGCTGGTATGTGTAAACAGAAGCATCACTTTTCATGATTATCAGACGATTGTGTACTAACTGTTTCAATTTCGTTTATCAAAATGTCAAGTCTATATAAACGTACAGCTTTATGGATATGAGGCGTTAATGTATGTTCATTATATGTAATATCAATAAATGTGGATAATATGACCATATGATAATATTCGCTCTAAAAACTTGTAAACTAAGACAGATTAAACAAGGTTTTTTATATCTGCACTCGCTGACCTACAGTTAAAGAGAAAAGGAAAAATGAAACTGAGATTGAAGAGACTTTATTGATATTATTTTGCATACAATTGAATATTAATGTGTGTTTATAGAAAGTATTCACAAATACTTAGTCTTTTGATTCATCTGCTACTAGCTGTATCATAGCCCATTTCTTTCTGTATAGAAATGAAAATAAAACGAAGGCCATTTGGGTTTGTTCAGACATTTGAAAGACTATAGCTGTAGTGTCACCGAAAAAAAACTGATAAAACATTTTCCTCGTTGTGCATGACTCGTCTCCTCGTACTATCAGAATTAATATTATAGATTTTTACAATGTCCCACGGTCAATTTATGGTCATTAAAATAAAATTGAGAATGGAAATGGGGAATGTGCCAAAGAGACAACAACCCGACCATAGAAAAAAAACAACAGCAGAAGGTCACCAACAGGTCTTCAATGTAGCGAAAAATTCCCGCACTATTCATTATAATTGAATATTTACATAATTTTTGTTTAATCATCAGCAAAACAAAAACTTACAAAAATAATAATTTTAGAATATGAAATATATATCAATATAACTTAGTTTTGGTGGCTTAAATTAACTTCAAAGTGGATTAAGGCAATCTATCTTCTTCGGGCTGTACTATAAAGTATATCAATAACTCACAGAAACTGGACAATAACTATGACATTAAAATCTGTTTATTCAATGAGAATATGATATGAATCATATATCAATCTTATTACGAGGTCCCAGTGGGAATATTTACATTCAGGTTATTATTTATTGATCGTTATATTATTGTTGTCAAAAACGATTATGAATGTTGACAAAATCCAGGTTAATTGATATTTTCCAAAAATTAATTCCCACGCTCTTACTTGTTCGCTCTGTTGAAAAATATTTTGTAAAATGTACATTACAAAAACTATTAAAAATCGAGTAAAAATCACACCATTGTAAGTTTCATAGATCGACATTTATTGTATTTTAAGGCCACTTTGTTACGCACCATGAAAGCAGGATGAGAAGCAATAGTGTGCAAAACATTACTGTCTACATGCATCATGCATGTGTATATAATCTTCCGGTATTTGATATAGATAAATCGACATATATTCGCAAAGTTATCTCATAATCTCTTAACAAAAATGACACATATACCGAGACATATACATCAAAAAAGGATTTACAAGTGAAACAAAAATAGCTTACCGTTCGTATCCATGGTAAATTCTCAAAAATTTCATGAATGCGCGTGTATCGACATTGATGATTTAAGACAAGGGATGTTCGGCAGCTGATATCCCGATGTGCGTGTGCACTTATGACAAACAATCATCAAGATAATATTACAACGATTTTCAACCTCATCAGTCACTAGTTGCTGGTTAAAATGTAAAGCATGGTGTTGAAACTGCTAATCGAAAATTTTCTTTCATTCGGGCTGATCATGGATCAAGCAGAGTATATTTATTGGCGTTGAATGGTATGATCGAAATATGGTTTTCATTCGGGGGGATCATGCAACGTCGGCTTCAAATAAAAAAAAAGATTTGTAAATGAATTGAATCATAATATAAAAGTAAAACTGTTTTAAACCGGGTTGAGTATATATGCACTATATCTTTTATAAGGGAAAAATGATGTTTTGAAAGCTATGAATCGTGTAATCGAAAATATACTTTCATTCAGGTTGATTTTACAGTATCATTCGAAAATCATGTGTTTTTGTTGTTAATACTAGGAGTCGAATTCTGAGAAGGTTTTTTTCGGGTTCATCGTGTAACATATAAAAAATTCCGTGTACCATTTTTTTAATCTGTAAAGCTTTAAAACAGCACAAATGTTCATGGTAGAAAGAGAAACATGGGTCAGTATTCCTAATAGCAATGTTCCCGTTAAATAAAACGTCTAAGTAAACGCATGGGGCGGCAATCAAAGAATTATAATTTAAAATAAGAACAGACAACACAAGGAGGATTTTCAACAAGAACGTCAAAAGTATGAACTTGAATTCATTTTCATTTTATTAATTCACTAAAAAAAGTACTGTTATGTATATTAATTATATAATCTCCGTCATCATGTATAACATAGTTATTTTCAATTTCAAATTAAAACTCTCATAATTCTAAGAGAAAAATATACGAATTTTGAGGTACTTCCTACTATCAATGCAATCGAAATCGCCGATGGAAAGATTGGAAAACATTGAGTAGTGAAAGACAATATTTGCTTTTCCAGTTGATAAAATGACTTTAATGTTTCAAGGTAAATGTTGTGGATAGTTACTGACTAATAATCTAAAATAGTTTGTGTCTGAAATGAATATCACAGGGTAACTTAATTTGCATAGAAATTTGGTTCATTTGTTTTACATTCGCAGTAAGGTGTGTTTGAGCTTTTGATTTTAAGGTTTTTCCGTTTTACATTTTCCTTGGAGTTCGATATTTTTATTTTTTTTTATTTATTTTCAATTGCATTTAATATTTTGAGAAATTAATGTTCAGTTTATGAATATTGAAACAGAAGAAACTATCAAACAAAGAGGTTCAAAGTTCTATTTAAAAGAAAATTGTTTTGAAACTCATTCTCCGGAAAGTATTATCCTTTCCCTTGCGTTGTTGACTAATCCGTTAGTTTTTAGCTACGTCACACAGCAACAACAAAGCTTCAAAATGGCGCCGACAGGTGCCCGAAACCAAACTAATTAACGTTGTAAAAACAATAGCTTTGATTGAGTGAACAACGCGGAGACGACAATTAGACAAAACTAAGATAATCATGCCAAAGAAAAAGGGAAAATCCAAGAAAGGGAAGGGTAAAAAGGGGAAGTCAAAGAAAGAGACAAAAACTAGCGAAGGACCAAGAGATCCAATGACTCCAGCTCATATCCCACCGCCCCCACTTCCAAGAGAAAAGGTATGAAAAACAAACTTAAATGATTGTGATGTCTGCTTTTGATGTGCATAACCCTGTCTAGGTTGGGAGTGTGAATTGAAGAACTATAATAGAAGTTACACTTGCACATGTTGCATGACATCTGTTTAATTAATATTTTAATTAACTGGATACTTGAAAAATGACTTGTATAATGATGGATAATTATTATCTATCAATCATAATGTGTAGTCTTGGTCTGTTTGCCCTGATTCACATTTGCTCTAGTACACGTTCACCATGGTTATTTTAGCTCTGAGTTTTATTATGTTCTTTTTTTGTCCTATATTAGTGAAATACTAGTCAAGAAGATCTGGTATGATTGCCAATGAGACAACTTTCCACAAGAGACCAAATGACGCAGAAATTAATAACTATAGGTCACTGTACAGCCTTCATCTATGAACCAAGGCATTACCACATATTATTAATGCTGCATTATCATATTATTCTTCTTCTTTGATTTGCAGGAAAGTGTACAGGAATAGAAGATCTTTTTACTATACAGCTGAAAATAAAGTCATCTGTTTGTATTTATCTTCATCTTGTTCAAAAAATGTTGTTCATAAAAACATTTTTTTAAATTTTAATCCACTTAAAAGGCAATTAATTCAACAATCAGTGTGATCAAAGAAATCATAATTACATGTAATATACTCATTACTTATCAGCATTCTACACTTTAACCAACAGTCATGACTAGCATTTAAAAAAAAAATAAAAATGAATTTTACAATGAAGTAAATTAATGGGAAAAAAAACTCGTTATTTCAATGTTTTATTATGAATTTTGAGAAATATAAATTTCCTGTAATATTTTCCATATATGTTAATATCTTAAGTTAATAAAACCTTAACATACAATTCAATAAATTTTTAATACAATGTATTGTGGTTTATAAAAAGGTAGGACGTACACACTTAGAGCGAAGAGACTTTGGGCGATCGAACACAGGGCAAACAGACTCGGGGCTTACATGTTATTAGGGTGAATGGATCTGATATCCTTATTGAAAAAACTGTCCTGTAGGAAAAGTATGGTCTTCTTTAAGATAAAGACCATTGATTTGAAGATAGGAGCCTTCTTTAATGGCAATTGTTATTTACCAGCATTTAAACATATACATTTGTAAGTTACAACCCTTGTCATATCAATCATAAATATGAGTATTAGTTTTAAAAAAATTATTTTCATAAATTATCATGATAACAATTTTTAGTATTTTGTGCTTTTAAATCTGATATACATGTCGAGTTATATTCCATTAATTATGTTTTGCCACCAAATAAAGTTGTATATTAAAACCCAATACTGAAATACAATAGAAACAAAAAAAAATGATACCCCTATTGTGATTGCCAAGTAAAGGAGATCTGGTACATCTGACTAATCTATACAATTCTGTTTTTTACTTGTATGGTTTAACATGTTTCAGAATATAAATGTAAACAGCAAACAATTTTTTTTTTATTTTTCAGCTCATTAATTTATTGAAACAACATCCTGTGAATGAAAAAGAAATTCATGGTTACAAAGTAACAGATAGAATCCTGAAGAATTTAACATCTTCTGAAATAAGAGACCTGATTGTTGTTTTTGAATTGTTTGATGCCAATTCTGATGGGTAAGCCTATTTCATAAGGAGATAAACCACTTATCAAACTCAATGTGGATATTTTTGTTTGCTAATTAAAACAGGGAAATACTGATATCTGATTAGAAAAAAGTTGTAAGAAGGTAGACTAACACATATATACATGACGTGCATTAAGTTTAAACTGTGTATAGATGAAAAATAACAATAATAAAGAAATTCAAATATGCGATTCGGAAACACTTTTAAATCCTTGTTCCAAATACATGTAAAGTATTGGTATAAACTTTCTTTCATTATCATAATTTATTTTCTTAAATGAATTTCTAAGAACAATTTGAACCTATAAATTTCAGAAATATTACGATTATCTAGTTAAAATGTCTCCCCCTTTGTAACATGTAAAGTTCAGATTCTCAGGTACATGCATGATTAAACAATACTTGATTTACTCATCATTTTCAGATATATCAATGCAAAAGAGTTACGACGTGCAATGAGAGCGCTTGGCTTTAAATGTTCAAGAGAGGATGCCAAAGATATGATTTCAGATGTCAGTGTCAAAGGAAAAAGGTAAAATCTCTATAAATGCCCTATTGGCCTTTTATGCATCCTTAGAAGACTTCTATTTTTTGTAACCCCTCTTGCATGTGTAAATGTCAAAATCAAAGACAATTATAAGTTTCAAGGATTTGATTTTTGATATTTTTGTGTTTTAACGCCACTTTTAAGCACCACTTTTGGGCTATTTTGTGGCGGTCAGTTTTTATTGGTGGAGGGAGCTGTAGTGTCAGGAGAAAACCATGACCTTCGATTGGAAAACTGACAATCCTAGTCAATTAAGATTTAAGTCAAGAGCACCTGTATGAGCGGGATTCGAACTCACAACCTCAGTGTTGACTGGCTTGTGATTTCAGTAGTAACTACTTAAACCACTTGGCCACCAAGGCCCCTAAGTTTGAGGTTATGAATAAAATGCACAAGTAACATCGAAATTGATGCTTGCATATTGAATAGAACAATTACACTCTAATATGAATTATATTTGTCCTTGTATGTATTCTCATTTTAATATCTTCACAATGATTTGTGAGGAAACTGCAAAAAACTGTTGAAGATTTGCCATTTCATCTGAAATGCAAAAAAAACATGTAATGTTGAAACTGAAGTCTATAAAAATGATAATAACTATTAAAGTGGTGCAAAATTTCTAGAAATGAAAATGTATTATATGTTGGAAAAAAATGAAGATAATTCTGTTCTTCTATGCCAGGGATAATTTTGTTTTTCAATATGTACATTTAAGAATAAACTTTAGTTTTTACATATATACTTTATATTATATTTGTAGCCAGATCAGCTTTGTAGAGTTTTTAGAAGTCATCATTGACAGACAAGATGATGCAAGAGACATCTATGATGAAATACTCCAGGGATTCAAAATGTTTGATCAAGGTAGATAATTATGTTCTGTGAGGATCAGTGTTTGTTTAGAGTTAGAGATATTTGCTCTCTGATCTATATGGTATTTTTTTTTCTAATAATACAATTATATTCTTGTTGTGTTGAAGACCCATTGGCTGTAATCTGCTCTTTAGTCAGGGGTTATTGTCTCCTTGCCACATTCCACATTTCCAATTTACATTCTCAATTTTAATAACTAGATATAAGGTTGTCATTATAGTACAACAGTTCATAATATCTTTTGGAAAAATAATTGTCATAAAAGTTTCTCTGAACTAACATAAAAAAAATCTATTGGTTACCAGTAAGTGCACAAGAGCATTACTTTAGGGGTAAATTCAGTAAAAAATCTCCCATTGACTTTAATGCTAATCTATGTGTGGAAATAAATCTATATAACTGATTTACCTTTAGAAATTAAAAACTTTCATATATCATTCATGAAAGTACAAATGTAGCCCCATCTTTTGCAACAATAAAAACATAGGGTCATGCAGCATTTTTGGGCATTCACATGGCCTTGTTTACAAACAATGTAGATTCACACTGAATTCCTATACTGACCCCCATTACTTTTCAACCCTGTAGGAAATAAAATTAGTACATACAGCATTTATTTTTTTATTTTTTTTCAACTCTAGTTTTGATCCATCTACCAAAAAATATTTATTACAAACATTATCTACCAATTAGAAGAGCACATGACTTCAGTTTTAGACAGAAAGCTCTCCCCCAAATGGGCGGTTCCTGATGACGTATATTTATTTACTGAATTTACCCCTTTAAACACTCCCAGTTAGTTCAGAGTTATGCTTCTTTGTCCAAAGAACATAAATTTTGACACAACTAAAACTGACAAGAAATAAAAATTTAAACAAATTAATCTGGCAAACCTGTCTCAACTTAAGTTTAAAAAACTAAAAAAACAAAGTTGAATAAAATTGAGAATGGAAATGGGGAATGTGCCAAAGAGACAACAACCCGACCATAGAAAAAAAAACCAGCAGAAGGTCACCAACAGGTCTTCAATGTAGCGAGAAATTCCCGCACCCGGAGGCGTCCTTCAACTGGCCCCTAAACAAATATATACTAGTTCAGTGATAATGAATGCCATACTAATTTCCAAATTGTACACAAGAAACTAAAATTAAAATAATACAAGACTAACAAAGGCCAGAGGCTCCTGACTTGGGACAGGCGCAAAAATGCGGCGGGGTTAAACATGTTTGTGACATCTCAACCCTCCCCCTATACCTCTAGCCAATGTAGAAAAGTAAACGCATAACAATACGCACATTAAAATTCAGTTCAAGAGAAGTCTGAGTCTGATGTCAGATGATGTAACCAAAGAAAATAAACAAAATGACAATAATACATAAATAACAACAGACTACTAGCAGTTAACTGACATGCCAGCTCCAGACTTCAATTAAACTGACTGAAAGATTATGATTTCATCATATCGTCGCTGGGCTTCTAAAATGTCGTATATGACTTTTTTGGCTAAAAATACTTTTTTACACCAATGGTCTGGGCGGGAGGAAATCTTTGGTATTACAAAATAGCATGCAGTTAGACCAATCAAAATGTGTGAAATAAGACATATTATAAAATTGCCAATGTCAGTTGTTTGTAAAGTTTGCTTCCAAAATGTTGTATAAAAACTTGAAAATCGTTGTAGAATGGCTTTGGGAAAAAAATAATTGTACATTTCTTTATTTCTGTGAAAATAATTTAAGTTCTTGGATAATCCAGAAATTTCAAAGTTTTTTTTTCACTGCTATTTACAAAAATGTTCAAGTTTACATACGACATTTTGGAAGCATGCATTTTGCCAAAATTTTCAAAGCCTGTTTGTGATTTTCTTGAAAAATTTGTAATTTACAACATTTTAGAAGCCCAGTGAAGATATGAACATCAGGCACAATCCTTCCCGTTAGGGGTTTAGTATCATACCATCATAACATATATGAGAAGAACATAACCCGTGTCATGTCAACAAAGTTGGTTTATATTACAACATTTAACACAAAAAGATAGCTTGTGTTTGTCATGTAATTTATTAAAAATTTTTTTTTTTTACCAAAACACACATATATCTGTTAAAAAAAGTTATGACCTCACATGCATATGACATGTTATGAAATCATGTAAATATTGTAGGATTGTCAAATTTTATCATAATATATTGATTTAATCATTCTTGATTTAATAACATATTTCTATTTTAGACAATTCTGGATCTATTACATTAGACAATTTAAAACAAATATGCACAGAAGCTGGGATGAAGTTTGCACAGAGAGACTTAGAGGAAATGATAGAAGAAGCTGACATTAATGGTGATGGGAAAGTCGACCAATCAGAATTTATACGAATTATGTTACAGACTAATTTGTTTTAAATATGTTGACCAATTTGACCAATCTGTATTTTTGCTATTGGTATTACAGCTGGTAGCAAGTCTTTGTTTTGATGAAAAGGGGCAAAGAACATTAACTAATTTTGTTCAAATTGTACCACAAACTAATTTTAATGAAAAAATTTGACAGAAAAAATGGACTTATATTGATTATTGTATGGTTTATAATATGGAAGATAAGTAAATTGTCAAAAATTTAAGAATAATGTGATAGAAAAGAATTCAAACTATTTTTTCTCATGGATGAGAAAATTTGTTAATTTATTTATTAATCTATTTTTGTGTTGATGTTTTTTTTATCTGCAATATTTATAGCATTAATCTTTAATGTATGAGCTTGCATCTTTAATTTAGTTCTTTTTTACATGAAAATATTCATTTCTTTGAATTTTCTTTCAATAGTTCCCATTTTTTCTGCTTTTGTATTTATTCAAATAGAATTGTGATGGAAGCAATCTTTAAACTTGCCACAAGTTAAGTATTGTGTTTTTATTTATGCATTTATTAATAAAAGTATTGATTTGACCAATACTTAACCTCCATTTGTTTATCTGAAATTCATTCTTCCTATATGTTTTTTTTTTTACATTACTATATTATGTGTAAATTTGTGTATCTGTGTATTTGTTTATGAAAGAGAATATAAATGTGTGAAAACTAACATATTTTTATGCTGTTGAATTTATACTGATCTGTGATGAATTATTTTTGAATAAATATTTTTTTCTTATTGCATTTTTAATTTGATTATCTGTGTAAGCACTAAATGGAAAGTATAACTGGGTTATTGGTGTACCTGTAACAAGTTACAGGTTGTTTTCCATTTCTTAAGATTTGTTAAGGTGGTACCTAGCACTACAGGGAGATAACTCTGTAAAGTCAGCTAAACGCTTTAATTACAGTGTATTGTAAAGGGAATATTAAGCTTCTCAATGATCAAAATTGGTGTTTGTCAAACTGCTATATAACCAGTGTAATTTTTCTGATAAAACGGTTGGTTCAAAATATTTGAAATTTTTATAGTTTTGTTAAAGGGTCAAAGTAAATACTTTGACAAAATTTTATGAAAATTAAACGAGCCAAATTAATTTTAGTGAAAGTGTTGAGTATCACCTTAAAGCTTTTGATCTGGTCATTTTATGAAGGACTTTCAGTTTTGAATTTCTCTTGGAATTTGGTACTTTTGTTATTTTACTTTTTTTGTAACTTTGAAATCATGAGTGGGTTCCTACTAACAAAGACATAGCATGTAATATGTTTCTTGTTTCTGTGTTCTTCACATATGGATTTGTCATTGTACCATAATCCTTCTCCATGGTCTTGTGGTAACCTCAAGTATTGGAGGTCGTGAGATTGTACCCTGTTTCCTAGATGGGTAAATCCAAAGACTATAAAATTAGTATTTACTGTTAGCCAATAAGCATAAAGGATTAGGAGCAAATACTGGTCCCCCAATAGTCAAGAAAATGTGTCTTGTTAGGGTGAATTATTTTCCTGCAGAGTGTTAACTTGTGATCTAGCAGGTTAAAATTATGGCTCATATTATGTCTTGTTCCAAGCTAGATAAACATTCACATCACATTGACAGTTATCTTGTCCTAAATATGCATTTGCAATCAAAGTATTGCCATTTTAAATATCACCACTTGCAAAGGGGGATCCAGGGGGCCCTGGTCCTCCCTTTCATGGGAAAAATTATGTTGATTATATAGGGAATCACTGAAGCAGCCCCGGCCCTTAGGTCAGTCAGCGCACCCCCCCTCTCTTATTTAAAGTTCTGGATCCGCCACTGAATTTCATTTTACTATCAAAACTACAAACGGGCCAGACATGTCTCTCATAATAACTAATATATAACCATTGACCATAAAACACCATACTTAAAGACAATGACAACTCTACTGGTAATGAGAAAGAAAAGCAATTTCTTTGTCAACTTTAACAAATTGATTCATATTAGAACACTTTTTGTAACCATTTAGAGGTCTTCTAGTTATTTTTGTTGATATGTTGCTATCTCAGTCAAAATACCCCCTATTTCTTTTTTATACATGTTCAAATGATAGGGTTATTAAAAGTTTATTTTAGATAAATATGCAGGATATAAAAATGTGCAAGTAAAATCAGCACTGTAAAAGCTGTGATGTCTCTTAATATATTGCATCACAGCAAGAAACAGAAAATGGCCAGGAAACTGCTTATGTCCTTCTTTTTTATGTTGTTATGATACACTACTGTCTCAGACAAGGGTGAAGGTTGGCACATATCCAAATCACATTTAAACCTGCTGCATTGTTGTGCACCTGTCCTAAGTCAGAAGACTTGTTCAGTGATTGTCCTTTGAATGTGGGGTTCATTGGTGTTTCTTTTTATATTGATTATGTCCTAAGTCAGAAGACTTGTTCAGTGATTGTCCTTTGAATGTGGGGTTCATTGGTGTTTCTTTTTATATTGATTATGTCCTAAGTCAGGAGACTTGTTCAGTGATTGTCCTTTGAATGTGGGGTTCATTGGTGTTTCTTTTTATATTGATTATATCTATAAGTCAGAAGACTTGTTCAGTGATTGTCCTTTGAATGTGGGGTTCATTGGTGTTTCTTTTTATATTGATTATATCCTAAGTCAGAAGACTTGTTCAGTGATTGTCCTTTGAATGTGGGGTTCTTTGGTGTTTCTTTTTATATTGATTATGTCCTAAGTCAGAAGACTTGTTCAGTGATTGTCCTTTGAATGTGGGGTTCATTGGTGTTTCTTTTTATATTGATTATATCCTAAGTCAGAAGACTTGTTCAGTGATTGTCCTTTGAATGTGGGGTTCTTTGGTGTTTCTTTTTATATTGATTATATCCTAAGTCAGAAGACTTGTTCAGTGATTGTCCTTTGAATGTGGGGTTCATTTGTGTTTCTTTTTATATTGATTATGTCCTAAGTCAGAGACTTGTTCGGTGATTGTCCCTTGAATGTGGGGTTCTTTGGTGTTTCTTTTTATATTGATTATATCTATAAGTCAGAAGACTTGTTCAGTGATTGTCCTTTGAATGTGGGGTTCATTGGTGTTTCTTTTTATATTGATTATATCCTAAGTCAGAAGACTTGTTCAGTGATTGTCCTTTGAATGTGGGGTTCATTGGTGTTTCTTTTTATATTGATTATGTCCTAAGTCAGAGACTTGTTCGGTGATTGTCCCTTGAATGTGGGGTTCTTTGGTGTTTCTTTTTATATTGATTATATCTATAAGTCAGAAGACTTGTTCAGTGATTGTCCTTTGAATGTGGGGTTCATTGGTGTTTCTTTTTATATTGATTATATCCTAAGTCAGAAGACTTGTTCAGTGATTGTCCTTTGAATGTGGGGTTCATTGGTGTTTCTTTTTATATTGATTATGTCCTAAGTCAGAGACTTGTTCGGTGATTGTCCCTTGAATGTGGGGTTCTTTGGTGTTTCTTTTTATATTGATTATATCTATAAGTCAGAAGACTTGTTCAGTGATTGTCCTTTGAATGTGGGGTTCATTGGTGTTTCTTTTTATATTGATTATATCCTAAGTCAGAAGACTTGTTCAGTGATTGTCCTTTGAATGTGGGGTTCATTGGTGTTTCTTTTTATATTGATTATGTCCTAAGTCAGAGACTTGTTCAGTGATTGTCCTTTGAATGTGGGGTTCATTGTTGTTTCTTTTTATATTGATTATGTCCTAAGTCAGAAGACTTGTTCAGTGATTGTCCTTTGAATGTGGGGTTCATTGGTGTTTCTTTTTATATTGATTATGTCCTAAGTCAGAGACTTGTTCAGTGATTGTCCTTTGAATGTGGGGTTCATTGGTGTTTCTTTTTATATTGATTATGTCCTAAGTCAGAAGACTTGTTCAGTGATTGTCCTTTGAATGTGGGGTTCATTGGTGTTTCTTTTTATAGTGATTATGTCATTTTCCTGTTAGAATTGTTTGACACTAGTCATTTTTGGACCCTTTATAGTTTGCTGTTTTATGACCAGGCTCTATGTTGAAGGCCCTGTATTTTTTTTAACTTTTTATACAATATAACTTGCATGGAGAGTTATTTCATTTGCTCTTATAGCACATCTTCTTATTTATATAAATAACAGTTGGTAACCTCCTACATGCAAAATAAGACTCCATAAAACACAATTAATAAAATATTTTTTTAATATAATTTCAACAAGCAAATATGAGTTAACACAGAACATAAACTGGGCATATAAATCCCTTTTGATATGTGAATACATTCCTATTGCATTATATTATATAACATTATCACATATGTACAAATGAAAGAATCGTGGCTAAATTAAGAGTACAAAATCATGATTATCAAACTCAATACTAGACCATCTTAGAAATCCCATGATTTTGTAAGTTTCCTTGTAAATGATATAACAACCTTCACCTTCTGGTTCCCTGTTCAAATCAAGTAAATAATTGATCTGGTTCTCTGACCTTTTCATTGTACATAACACTCAAGACAGACATCAAGTTCTCTTTTATCTGAGTATTTTCTTTAACTGTAAAGTGCCACAAACCCTAATAAACCCTTTTCCAAAAACTATTGATGTCACATTTTTGATTTTTTTTTCTTATTTTTATTTGTTATTGGATTTTTGAAATTAATTAAATCCATACCATTAACACGATAACTACAAATAAGTAATGGTGGAATGCATTTTTTTTATATTTTTATGATACACATTCATACTCTTTTTTTTACCATTTTTTTAGTTACATATAAGTTATATTAAAATCCAAACTTTTTTTTCTTTTTCTGAAAGACACAATTGGGTATGCAAAATAAAACTTAATTATTTTTCGATGATTTTCTGAAACAAAAGGATTTCACATTACACAAATTGTAAATAAGCACTTGATGTACATATATATATATATCAAATTAAAAATGTAAACATGCATAGGTATCATAGCAAAGGACGTAGAAGTTCTACATATATATAATCACAGATTTCCTAGATAAAGAAGGGAGTTCGCTTCTCAGTTTCAAAGTAATTAACTTATCAAAACACTAGTTTATATTGACAGGGAATTAATAAAGACACCCAAACAGCAAAAAAAATATATAGGTCATCGTGCTTGTTTTCGAGATACAATGTATTAGCCAATGAAATTTTGGAAGGAAAATATTCTCTCTTGACTTTTCATAGCTTTATCATTGACAAGTTGAAGTTCTCCAAAACTGTTAAAAAGTAATTAAAATTTTATAAGACTTTTACAGATGGCTAATCAATATATGTGTAAAAGATTTACAAAAAAAATGGGTGTCATCGGAGAATTTTTTTCAAGGCATTCAAATGGATAAAACCAGAGGATTCCGAAAATCAAAAACATGACAAGCCAGCTTTCATAAGCCTTTTCCAAAATTGTTTGAGTTTGTTGTTTAGTGATTGGAGCTATTTAAATTAGTTAATTGTGAGTGAGTACATTTTTCTAAAAATTTTGTAAGAATTCTTAGTAAAATAAAATTTTGTATCATAGGTAGTTATGGACTAAAACATGACTGCCATGTCCAAAATGTGGTGAATTCTTGAATATGGAATAGCCTTTAACAAGAACAAATACAACGTATATATAAAATGTCATGTAAATAGTATATTCTGAAACAGTATAACAGAACAGGCATCATTAACATATAATTAACATATCTACAATTATATATACACTTTAAATTGAATACTGTAATGATTTTAACCCTGTAATGATGATCCTTAGCAAGTTATTTTTGAAATGTTAAAAAATATAAATTTGAAAAAATAATATTCCAAATGTTTTAAACAAATTGTTCTTAAATTTAACAATAGTTTTTATTGGAACCACAATTTGTGTGAAGCTTGACCATTTACAACTTTTTTCATTATTAGAGCTAATTTCCTAATGAATGTAGAGCATGACTTTGGTTAGCTTGCATGGTTTGTTTGTATATTGTACAATTGTAATTGGGATAACGTCCAATCAAATCTAAATATAATATATACAGGTTTAACAAAGCCTATATATATTTTTTGGAATGTTAATAATAACAAATCTTGAGCAAACATTCATACAAACAATGCAAGCAAGCCAACCAAAGTTTTACTCCACTTGCTTTAGGAAATTAGCTCTAATCAGCAGAGAATAGGGAATAGGAAAATCAACAACAAATGTTCTCTGAGTCAATATTGTCCTAGTTACCAATATTTACAGTACAATAACAATATGAACACCAAGCAAGGAATGAGACATATTTCTACATATACAAAACATTTTATTATTTACACAATATTAGTTACTGGCTCTTATATAGATAATACTTGGTACAGTGAAACCTGACTAAACCGAATCCTGCATAAACCAAAACCTTTCTAAACCAAACATGTTCTTAAGCACCGTCATATCAAATTGCATGCTTTGTGAACCTGATAAAACCGAACAAAATCGTAAGTCCTGAGGAGGGTCGGTTTAAACAGGTTTCACTGTATATAACAAATTGCATATAATTTTACTGTAACAACTATAATACAGTGAGACCCTGGTTTCAATAGTTTAATCTATATAGTAGAATTATGTATTTGTCTAATACTCAATTGACAAATTCTATTTCAGATAAATATATCTTTTTAGAGACTTACTTATTTTCTTATAATTTTCGAAAAAGACACATTGGAATAGAGAAGTTATAAATATAATTCAACACTGTTGATGCATCATTTTAAAACAAATCAAAGCAAAATGCAAACACGCATTTCCCTCAAAAGTGAATAAACTAGGATAAAAACTATAAATCTTATTGTCACTGGAAAAGAGGATTAGTTCAAATGGGAAAGACAGATCTTTCATTAACAAAAAAAAGGATAATTCAACATAAATGGTATATAATCTCTTCATTAAAGTCAATAGGAGTAACATTAACTTACAACTTGTCCTTGCCATAAGTGCCATAAGGCACAGCAAGGAAGTTAGTAATATTTACAAGTGATGATATATATAAAAAACATCAAATATCAGATAAATCCTGTTTGGTTACTTGGTTATAGGTACTACTATTACATATATAAGTCTAAAATTGTCATTCTTACAATGATTATAGGATTTTTCTTAGTAATTTATAACATATTTGTATTATCTATAGCTGAAACATTCATTTTTAAATTTTTAATGCTAAATTCCTTTTGAGACAATTTTGCTTTCAAAAACTTTTTACCATACTCAATTTTTTATAAAACCTTAAATTGAGACTTTGTTTTATTCAATTGAGACTTGAAACATATCTAATACATCTAGCCTTAGGCCTTCCCATCATCATGGCAAAAGCTAGTTTTTGGACTTTGTCCAAACCTTTCAAAAAAGGGATTGCAAATAGCAATAAATTTAACTTTGCCATGAATGATTTAATGGGGATCAGAGGAGCAGAGAGTATTTAAAGCTTTCCTTTTTCTAAAATAAAATACATCCCTTAAATATACATTTAAACAAAATTCAAATAAAATGTAATTTTCATCATTTAAAGTCGTCAGTATCAGGTCTCTACATTACAACCCTGAATGAGACATATAAATACAATAAAGGAAAACCGTATTACAATTTTCTCGATTCATATATAATTTTTCTCTATAATTGAGCATATTATTCAATTTATATTAAAGACAAGTCTTTTACATATAAATCTACTATTTACATCAACATTCAAGTTGAAAAAGTGAGTATTCCCACAACCTTTTTCTTCAATTCTCTTGCTTGAGAAATTGAAGAGTAATTCAGTCCTACTTAGATTTTCATCATAGCAATATCTTTAGTGATGACTGTGTGAACATCTTCATCATGACTGAACTGTGTTTTCATTCCACCAACTTTCATCCTATGTCTTTCCTCTGCTCTTTTCTTCTTCTCCATCTTCTTTGCTTCCTTTCTTTCTTTTGCTGTGACCCTAGCGTCCTGCAATAGGAATACAGTGTAAAAGTATACTGTGGATTCATTATTACTAGTGGGATCCCACATTTGTTGATTTCAAGGGTACAGATCAACAATGAAATTACATGTTCAAAGAAGCTAAATATTTCTATGTGCTGGTATTCAGGCAAAATCTGGCAAAAAGCACAATATTAAAAATCCATGAAAAAAGATTTTTTCCTTAATCCAATAATAATTGGTATCCACAATAGTGAAATATAATAAACTATGTCTTGCCTTTTTTATTTTTATTATGATAGTGAAATGCAAATGTTGAAATTAAAATAGTAATACTTTAACATGTGTGTTAGTGAGTTATGCAAAATATTCAAAGTCGATGAAACATGACTGAAGGTTTAGGGCCAAACCATCTCAACAGCAATGAGATGTGCCAATGCTAAAACTAGCTACTGCATATCAAATATTATTGACCTACACAGTGGTTTTACATTAACTGACCTAATCACAGGTAATACATTGGCAACCCTGATGCTGCTGGAAACAGCATACCAATGTATTGGTTTTTGTCGAGCCTTCAACTTTAGTCGAAAAATCAATTCATAGCGATCCTACATTCTGTTTGCATCATTTTAGTTGAGTCTGCGATTTACAGCAAAAGTAGGCGAGACACTGGGTTCTGCGGAAACCTTACACATTTATTACTTTGACAAGGCAAGACAAAAACTACCTAAGCTTGTTTTAAATAAATGTCGCGTAGTACTATTGATATAAAAATGTGTACCTTTTTAGGTCTAGCTCCTCCATTACTGCCAATAGAATCGTAGCCTGAGCTGCCACCATAACTGTTGTCCCTCACATGGCTAGATACAGGAGAATTATTACCAGTACATACTCCGCTATCTGTTGATGTTCGTTGAGATACCTCGGAAGAAGTTTCTGTATTAAAACCTGAAATTGAATAATATTTTTTTTTTAATTTTATTTTTTTTCATTTCCAACAATTAAAACATACATGAAATACATACAATATGATACATGTAAGATATTGAATAATATTCATAGTTAAAATATTTAAAGAGTCGAATATTTTTACATAAATGTGAGACTGATTGATTGACTGGTGTATAATGCCACATTCAGCAATATTATCTATTTCTTGGCAGTCAGTTTTAATTACTAACACAAAGGTTCCTGGCCTTGAAGGCATAAAACTTCGCTCAGTGCTCTGAGCACAAAAATCATGCTCGAAACATGAAATCCAGCAATTTGATTGGTTGATTTCCGAGTCTGAGTACAAAAATCATGCTTGAAAGTTTTATGACCCTGAGGCCTGGTTTGATTCCCGTTTGGGATGAACATCTCAGGGACTGAATTTTCGGCTTTCCCTTGACACCATCTGCGAGTATGGTCTTGAGGAAGCGATGATAGTCCATCGGAAGGGGACGATAAATGGCTGACTCGTGTTAAGAGAGAGCCATATCTCTTGCACGTAAAAGACACCCTTGTAGATTTCGAAAAAGAGCAGGCTAATGCCGCTACAAGGCAGCACTCGCACCCACAAAGTGGAAAGGGATTAATATAAGTTGCAAAACTTGTTTCCCAATCCACTATAAATAAATATGTTTAAACTAAACTAAGTTTTTATTGATGGAGGAAGCTGGAGTGCCTGGAGAGAACCATCAACATTGACCAGAATTTTTGTTTTGAAGAATTACTTAATAATTATGAAATACAGTCAAACCTTGTTGTGTGGAAATTGATGTGACCTAACCAAAATATTCGACTCATATGAAGTCGAATGTGCCGTCATAAATTTGGAATGCATGAAAAATATTATAAGATTTATGTAAACTACATAGTTTGAACATTGAACCTTTTAGCGATATCAAACCTTATTATTGTGTATTCAATCTCCCCATTTTGGTCCTTCATAATAATTAAACACACAGGTACAAATCATGCATAAATAATAAATCTATTTTTTTTGAGTGGTGAACAGGGCACCACTTCAGCACTCAAGTTATTTCTAGCAGATTTTATTAGATAAGAAGCTAGAGTGCCTACAGAAAACCATGATCTTTTGTGATGGAAAACTGCAGATTTGAGTCAAAGGCACTTGCAACATTCTGGTTCAAAACTCACAACCTCTGTTGAAAGGCTAGTGATACAGTAATATTACCACTTGGACCACTCTGCAATCAATCCCCTTGAGATTTTATGATTCACTCATAATATGGTTCAATAACAAGATACTTACTTTCATCTGTAAGAGTCATGATCTGTAATATATGGGCAATAGCACTATCAACATCATTATCACATTCATACAGTGACTCATGTATCATTGTCAAGTCCTGAAATATAAAGAGTTATCTCCCATTATATACACAAAATGAACTGGCATGTTATCACAATGGCCATATTCTATATTGTATACAATTTTGAAGAAAAAAAAAATGACAATTATTAATCCATTTATAATGTTCTCCTTAGACTTTTATATATTGTGATGTTATAGCATCATGATAGCCTGATCCAATTAGAAAAAAAATCTCTGAGAAATTTCTGTTAAATTTGGTTTACCCCATTGAACAAATACCAGAGACAATCAATTATTCAAATATCTACAAACAAAATATTTTCTTTCAATATTACTTACATATAAATAAAGAGTTATCCAAAATCATATTATTATCATGACAAGTATCAACATCATCTTGTATGTGTATGGGTCAAATAATAAAATTTGTAAGGAGTTATCTCCCATTTTAGACTATGACTGCAAAAAGTTATCTCCCTTTATATACACAAATGCAAATACATGTAACTTTTTTAAAAACATTTAATCCTAAAATCATGGAGATCTGTTTTTTGTTTTTCTAAATTGAGATATCTGTATGTATCATTCAATTTCTATCTCATTAAATTATGGATTCCATTCTTTTTGTAGGATTTATGAGTTCTTGGTTTCTTCAAATGTCTGGATGTAGAAAATTTTGGTTTCGATACTTACATCACATCCAGTGGCAGCCATTATTTCTTGTTCTATTATCTCCACATCTCTGACAGCTTTAACAACCCTGCCACAATGTGGGATATCCCCATTCGTTACACCATTTGCCTGAGGCTTGTTCCCTGCAGCTGATTGGCTGTCACCCCCAATCTATCAAAACAATTAAAAGTTTCAATTTAATTGAAATAACAAGATATATTTTTAAGAAGATGTGGTATGAGTGCCAATGAGACAACTCTCCATCCCAATCACAATTAGCATGTTTTGTATTGCTATGCATACCAAACTTGTGTAATGCAGAGTACTGTAAACCAACTTATTTTCGCAGATACTTTATTTCGCGTTTAGCCCTTTCTAACCCATTTCGTGAAGATTTAATTTCGTAATTCTTCAAATTTTTCTTGATGAATATAAATAAGAAAAAATATACTTTTAACATATTCATGACGATTTATATTCGCGTTATCTTTCTACTCGCGAAAATAAATCGCTCGCTAAAAATAGTTGGTTTACAGTATCATGAAACTGGAATTAAGTGTACTACAGATATGCACACCCTATGATAATTATTCATCACTGTTAAGCAAATGACCAAATATAAATTTATTCTGGTTGGTAATTTCTAAGAAAAGTGACAACATATTTGTTTCAACAAATGGATTGTAATATAGTCTCCCTCCTAAACTGGGGGTATACTATGCAATTTCGATGTGTTAAATACACGCATTAGGAATCAAAATATATTAAGTCCAAAGGTTGAAAGGCTAATCAATGAAAATAGAAAGATTTTTGTTAGTTGTTTTTATCTTTTTATTTTGCTTTTTTTATGTCCTTCATGTTTGTTTCTCTTTGATCAGGTAAATAATACTAACCTTTACCCTGATATTAGCCGGAGATTCTGTATTATCTCCATGTTTGCGTACACTAGAATAATGATCAGGTTAATAATACGTACCTTAACCCTGATATTAGCCGGAGATTCTGTATTATCTCCATGTTTACGTACACTGGAATAATGATCCCCATTGTGGTAGGAGATATGTATCTGTTTTATTGTTTGACTTTGTGTCTTTGGTCCCTGAATCTGTTAAAAAATATAAAAAAAATATATCAATAACAACTTACCACAACAATGTTTATACTGAATTTAAAATGGCAGAATTAAATTTACTCAAAACTTTTTTTATTACACTCTTAAAATGCTTAATTCAGTTTCTTTCTGCAGTGTTTTTACATTGCTTCTTATCATCATAAACTAAAGCAAGATTGCTCAAAGTTTAGTAAAATGGATAACACTGTCCTTGCATTTAAAAAAGAAAATTGTTTTAAAGCTGCAAGCAGAAATAAGACTTATGACTAAATAGTTGTATATGCTCTCTTTTGCCTATTAACGCAGAAGGTATGATATCAATTTTTAGGACATTAAAATCGGAATCAAATCATATTATAAATCTATTAGGCATGTTAGGTGTTCATAAATCATTAAAAATAAGTCTAACAGACTTCTTTGCTCCTTGTTGAAGGCCGTAGGTGACCTATAGTTGTTAATGTCTGTGTCATTTTGGTCTTTTGTGGATAGTTGTCTCATTGGCAATCATACCACATCTTCTTTTTTATATTCATTCATACAGCAAGTATTCAAATATTGAAATTTCTCCACTATCAAGCTTATACAACACATCGTTATGTTGTTTTACACTTACCAATAAAAACGGTGAATTAAGCTGGTGTATAACAACATTGATTTGATACAGTCTAGCAAATGCCACGATGGCATCGTTCCCAGCATAGGTTCCTATGGCACTTAGGTTCTTTACTGGAAAGAAAATATATAAGAAATGTTTTACAAATTTGATTCAAGTGAATAAAAAAAGATACAAAAGGAATCTGAATGTTCATAACACACATAATAAGTCAGAATTATAAAAACGCCTTTGCAAAAAACAAAAGACAAACTTGTACTCAAAGCACTACATTGAAAAATAAGGATTGACCAACATGAACCCCACCAAACATGGGGTGATCTCAGATAAATTATTTAACATGATCTGCGTTTTGTATGAGAAATTTTCTGTAAATGGTACAGTGATTACCATTTTTTCCTTAAAGAAGAAATAATGTTATAGTAGTCTGTATAGTTTGAGATATTTCCACTTGACAAACAGTGTACATTGTTTAAAATTAAGGAGAACATTACCAATGACCAAATGTGAAAACTATTCATGAGGACCAATCATTTGGAAAGTACTTTTTACAAGAATGTGTCCCTAGTACATGGATGACCCATCCGCACTACCACTTTCTTTGTTCAGAGGACCATATATATGGAGTAAAATCTCTAATTTGGCAAAAATAAGAAAGTTCATATCATACGGAACATGTGTACTAAGTTTCAAGTTGATTGGACTTCAACTTCATCAAAAACTACCTCGACCAAAAACTTTAACCTGGAGCGGGACAGACAGATGGACGAACAGACGGACAAACAGATGAACGGACGAACAGACCATATTACATAATGCCCATAAATGGGGCATCAAAATTGTAAGATCTTATTATATCTTCTTAAGGCAATTCCATTTCAAATATAAACTATGATAGTATCATCAGGAACTAGAGATAAATTTTATCTGGACAAACTAATAAAAAGACATTTTGTGAACTAGATACATTACCAGGTTAACATATATCTTGCATGTGCCTTTAATGTTGCCATTTTAATTGACTATGTAATTTATAAAAAAAAACATTTAATTTTCTTTAACAACCCATTAACCACATCTTTTCTGTGATTACAAATATGCCACCCCTTTAAATGACGCAATAAATTTGAGTGTAAAATTTATATTTATTAAAAAATAAAATTAATGGGGTATAAAAGTACATATTATTAAAGTTTAAAATCATTTACTAATGGAAACCTGCAGTACATGGATCTTACATATACTTCAATTATTTTTTTTTAATTTGCTAAAGTAATTCTGAACCACAGGCACTTGTCTCAGAAAAAAAAATTCCTATATACCTTAATAATTACATTAGATGTATATTTCATTATAATACTTTATTCTGAATGGCTAACTGCACATCACGTGTTATTCCGTAAGCAGTTGCATTGCTCAATACAACTTTTCATTCATGATAACACGTGGTCCAACAATAAAGTGCACTGGTGAATCAAATAAAAAAATATATAAAATTCAATTTTTCATGATCATAGCTAAATTATGTAATTATAAGTATTGAATGCTTCTTTTTAAGGTATATAGGATTTTTTTTTTATTAAGGTATATAGGAATTTTTTTTGATTTAAGAATTGAATGCTCCTTAATATAAGGTATATAGGAATTTTTTTTCTGAGACAAGTGCCTGTGTTCTGAACTGTTAGCCCTAGAGTCAAAACAATTTTATAGCATTTTGATTACATCTAAATTGACTTTTAAAAGTTTTAAAAGTTTCAGTAGCAAAATTTTTACAGTTTTAAAACAAGAAATAAGAAAACATGCAATTAATTTGTCCCAAATATCAGACCTAAAATTTAAAGCCTTGGGAAAATATCACCTTTAGGAATTTCAACCCAATATAATTATCTGAACCAACCATGACCCCAATTCCTATTATTGTAGGCTATTTAAAATAAATATACTTTAATAGGTGTAAACAGGTCATCACCACAATGCTCGACACCTAGAGAAAGTTGAACTTAATATTACTGATATATTAAGTAAATTAAATGTCCTATCCCACGATCTTTTTAACTACCACTACCAGAATAAAGGGTGTTGTTACACAATATTGTAAAATAGTTATCTTACATTTTTAATCTAACAAAAATATACCTTAACTTTTTTTTGTGCCTGTCATACATGTCATAAGACTAAGTATATGATATTCAATTATAAAATGTCAGATCCAACGATCTTCCTAACTATCAGAATATAGGGTCATTAGGGTGTTGTTACACAATATTGTACGATTGTTATCTTGTGTTTTTAATCTGGCAAAAATATGTTTTTAAGATATAATAATCACTGAAAGTTCCTTAACTTTTTTTGTGCCTTTCATACATGTCATAAGACTACGTATATGATATTCAATTATTAAATGACAGATACAACGATCTTCTTAACTATCAGAATATCGGGTGTTGTTATGTAATATTGTAAAATAGTTATCTTGTGTTTTTAATCTAACAAAAATATGTTTTTAAGATATAATAATCAACATGCTGAAATGCCTTTACTTTTTTTGTCCCATGGGTTTAGCCTTCATGATTTAATTAGTAAATTAAAAGTTCGATCCATTGATATTTTTCAAACTATCAGAATATAGGGTGTTGTTATACAATATTGTAAAATTGTTATCATGTTTTTAATCTAGCAAAAATATGTTTTTAAGATATAATAATCACTGAAATTCTTTACTTTTTTTTGGTTGCATGTCATAAGCCTTCATATGATATTTAATAAATTAAATGTCCTATCCCACGCTCATCTCAAGTGTCAGAAAATAGGATCTTGTTATGCAATATTGTAAAATTGTTATTTTGTACTTTTAATCTCACAACAATGTGTTTTGAAGAAAGATACTCAAGTTAAAATCTGATCATAGAATGTTCTTATGTATCAAACTATAACCTCCACCATCACATATCAAGTTAATTATCTTGTTGATATATGCCATCAATTTTAAGAACAATATTGTTATATAATATATTGTAAAAAATAAAATTTGACACTTTTAATCTACCATAAATATTTTTTAAATATGTGTGAAGGTCTTAATATCATTAAATTTTTCTCAGTATTAAACTAATGTTTTAAATATATTTATAACTGCAGTAACATGAAATATCATCTTAAATGAAATACATTTTTGTATTCAAATTGAAAAAAGTTCATGTCTTTGCTGTTGCTATTAGGTCTTTCCTTTCATCAAAACAAGTACAAAAATGTAAATTGGAAAACACAATTTTGTATGACTGAAATTATCATTTTGGCAGACATAATAATTTTATCATTGCTTTACCTTAATTTATTATTCATCACAAAAGTTTCTTATTTACATATTAATATACATGATATAGAGTACCGGTAGGTATTAGGTTATTTTCGTGTCATGGTTTGTTAGCAATTGGAGACTATAAGAGGATATTCAACTTTTGCCAGGTTCATTATTCACCTATCACCACCTTGAAG
Organism: Mytilus edulis; assembly: GCF_963676685.1. Lineage (NCBI taxonomy): Eukaryota > Metazoa > Mollusca > Bivalvia > Mytilida > Mytilidae > Mytilus > Mytilus edulis. The sequence goes on from NC_092356.1 coordinate 26,513,718, forward strand.
ATAAATGCATTTTAATTGACAGCCAAATGTTGAGATAGGGTTAATTTCGCAATAAATGTCTACCATAAATATATAGAAATTAGACAAGCACAAAATTTCCCAAAACACTATAAGTTTATATTCCATTGAGTTTTAAGGTCAGTATGGGAATGATACAATGGACCATCTGCACATAATAGCTTCATTGATTGTAAGTGTTTAAAGAGGTAGATCTAGGTTAAGGGAAATAACTCTTAAAATCATCAGTATGTTTGTGTCAACCATTTTCATAAATATGTTCTAAGCTCTAGGATACATAGATTATTTCCAATCTGTTTCAGGTAAATGCTTAAAATTCGAAATTACGAAACTTGACTTTTACAATTGCATAACTTATTTAAAGAGTTATCTCCCTGAACCAAGGTCTAAACCCTTAAAAGTAGTTTTAATTTGAGGAAGCTTGATTAATTACAGAAAGTGAGAAACCAATAACTTTCAGCAAGACAACTTAAAAATCTTTAACCATTTAATACCTGCGGGGTTCACATTTACTTTAATTAATGAAAAGTCCAAGACCCTTAGTCATTTTAGTGAAAGGCCCTCCATGAGAAATCAACTGTTGTGTATGAAGCATCAGTGTAAAGAATGGTAGCTTGTTGACTTTTGTTATTTAAAAATGAAAAGTCCTCTTCTAGAAAAGACAAGTACTGGACCTTTGACCCACCATTATTTGATATCATGGAGACTTGACACACCATTATTTGAAATCATGGAGACTTGATTCACCATTATTTGAAATCATGGAGACTGGAGTTGAAAACACCTTGCAGATTTGCTAGGTTCAAACTTGCAACTTCAGTTATAATGTGGCTACTGGCTAGTGATCACTTTGGATGAATAACTAGGACCACTTTGCCACCAAGGACTAAAACCTTATAGAACCCCAGCAATAACTCATTGAGGGTTAAAAAAAAGATTCACGATTTAAACATGTAAACGGCAAAGTTTCTGTCCCTTTCCAAAACATATTTCATAATGTCCTTTCTATAATATTGGAATACAGGCAATTTTTAAATAGGCAAATTTAGTTGGCAATGAAATTTAATCACCCATACTAAGATATGGAGTAGAGTTCTGTAGAAAAATTAAAATAAACTTTGCATTAAGCATTATGCCAATATCAGTGTTTTACTCCAAAATCATGCTTTTAAAAAAAACTGTTGCATGGACGAAAAAAAATGCAGTCATCTAGAAATATCAGCAAAATCTTGAGTTCAGGTTTGAAAGGGCATTTAATTTGATTTCACTAATGGGACTTCAATTCAGATAAGGTTGTAGTAATTCAAAACCTAATTTTGATAAAATTGGCTAAAGGCATTGAAACATAACCCTATACCAATGTTTTGTGAATCAATTATACTTTTAACATACTTATGAATAGAATAATGTGAGACTGGATCGTTGATGCAGCTTTATTTTATCATGCTTATATCTTGCTTTGGCTAAATACTAGACCTCTTATATTTCTATTTAAATAGTAAATTTAAATATTTAAAAAGTGTTTAATGGTTATTCATTTCTTTCTCTTAATTGTTAAAAGCTGTTGTTTTCTTGTAAGCTGAGGGACTTCAAAAAAGTATTCAACTTTATTTTAAGAAGTATAACTGATTTGGTTTTTTTTTATGAAGAACAAATTATTTAAGAGGTCTTGAAGTTGTAGTAAATACAATACTTTTTTGATGTATAAATAATGTCATAATTATTTAAGAAAAATGTGAATCTGCCTTACATCTAAAATACCAAATTAGAACATACATTTCTACTTTTAATCTTCTTTTTTTTTAAACAGAAATACTGTGGATTCATTTACTTTTCATGGGTACCAGTTTTCGTGGATAAAGGAAAACTTGTAGGTTCGTGGATAATTAATTTCATGGTTTTGCCGAGGTCTGCATCAAAGCAAAAAGAGAATTTGTTATTCGTTGAACATTTAATTTCGTGGTTAATCTGTACCCACGAAAATTGGTATCCAACGAATAATAATGAATCCACAGTATTTGATTACATTTTAATTAATAGCAATTGCTTTTCTAATCAGCAGGTATATGTATATCAAAGCAAGATAAAGTTGAATGCTTTAGTATTGAAAATTCCAATTCAAATATAAGTGTTAAAAGATAAAGAAGCTTTAATCGTATGCCATTAAGACCATTTAAATCTGTGCAATCCATTTCAAGTTTAATCTTAATCTTTAATTCAATGTTATTGACATAGTGTTAACTCAAAACTAAGAAGTAAACAAAATGAAATATTTCCTTATGGAAGTACACCACTATAATTCATGGTCCCATTGCTTTATATGTTAAATTCCACTGTTTCAAGAGGGCACAGCACACCTCTTTTGTTTACAGTTAAAATAAAGTGGCAATCATTGCATTTCAAAGCAACACTTTATTGTGTCTTGTACTGAAAAAAATCAGCATACCTTTAAAGGCATATAAGAAAGAACTGGTTCCCAGAACTTCGGATTTACCATAATAGATATTTAGATCTGACAAACAGACAAAATGTATCCTCTTTTTAAAATTTGGTGCAGTTTTTTTAATATTCAAAATTTAAAGTCCAAAAGTGTTCTACAATGATCACCAGTCCTTAATTCAGCTTTCATTTGATACCAAAAATACCTAAATATTTTACATATTTTGAAAGTTACACTCAGGCGTAGGTGTTGTGTTAAATATGTACTACTTTCTGGTATGTGCTTTCTGGCCAGGCCTGAATTAGTGGTGTTACACCTAAAATTTAAAAAAATCGAAAAGAAGCTCACGTCAATAGATATATTCAATCCAACAAAGTTTCATACAAACTGGATTAAGCATTTTTGAGTTATTGTATGACATGTGGACGATGGACGGACAACAGTATACCATAATACATCCACTAAATGGGCATATAAAAATCAGTTGAAAAAGGCTGAACTCATCAGAGGGACAGTATTGCATATCAACTTTCCATTCTAGGATTTATTTTTTTAAGGAAACTCCAGAGTATGAGAGGCACAGTTTTAGCTGCAATGGGAATGAAGGAAGGTCCTTTGGGAAATAACATGGTCTTTATTTACAGAAATGTAATCTAGATACGTACTATATTTTTCAAATGGTGTGTCATCTTCTACGAATGGTTCAAACTCTTCTCTGTGTTCAGACATGTAGTTACAAATCTCAAAGCGGTACTTGTAGTGGTTACGGCAGTGGCCTTCTAACTGGTCACCAAGTGCTCTAAACAAACAATTTCTGAAATAAAATAATCAATTTTAAATTAAGATGAAGATGATTTTTCTTAGTAACTTTATTTTCAATGTATAACTCTTCTGTCTTTATTTAGATTTCTACAGCCATACCAGTTGTAAAATTTGACTTATTATTAAAAATAATTTTTATTTAAAATGTATTTTTTTGCATGTTTTTTGTTATTTTTTATGGGGGGGGGGGGGGGTGTTGTAAGTTGAATAAGCAGATGGAGAAGTGTCCCATTTTCCAAGTTTCCATTTAATTTTTGGATATGCAATTTTCTTGCCTACATAAGTATAAGTGCAGCGTAAATGCTTTCCTTCGAAATGAGTCCGACTTTGTGACGTCTATTTGAAATAAAACACCCACGATATACTAAATTATACATAACAGTCTGACATAGTTAAAGGTTCTTATAAATTAAATTTTAAACACGATTACATCAATGGAATTTAGTAAATTTAAAAAGTAGATTATTCATTTGTAAATCATGTATATACTGGGTATGGAGTTTTGCATGATGAACAGCAAATTCATGAATTTGAAATAAGTTTCTTTAATAGCTGAATAACAACCATTATAGATTAATGTAAATTCAGAAATTATTGCAAGGTTTTTATTAATGCAAATATAGTGATTGTTTGAGTATCGCAATATTTAAAATATTGCGATAGTATTCTGTATATATGCAGATGTTCCTAAAATGGCAAAAAATATAATCTCACATTTTTGTTCATTCTCCAAAAATCGTAATGAGAAATGCAATAATTTAAAAAATTTACAACTGTTCTTAGCTATCATTGAGATGATTGCGATGGACTGAAGGAGGGATGAATAATGATAGGTGACCTTGATGAACATACTGAGATGACTGATTACAATAGGATGTAACTCCATTGATTGGCACACCCCAATAAAACTGAAACCAAAATAACAACACTTCTAAATATCAATATCCCATATCTATCTATAGCTAAAGTTACTCAGGTCCCAATAGAACTTTTTTACATAAGTTAGCACTTAATTTTATATCAGCATCATAGCCAACATGACCAACTAAGAATCTGATTTATAATTTATTTTTATTCTAAATATGAAATTTCTTGCTAACTTAAATAAATGTACATGCTTTGCTTTCATGTGCCCGATTCATGACGTCTAAGTCGTCTTTTAGAAATTAAACACCCACTATATGCTTAATAACAGTCTGACATACTTAAAGCTTCTTATGAATTAAATATAAACACGGCTTACATCAACGGAATGTAGTGAATTTAAAAAAGTAAATTATTCATTGTATGAACTGGGTATCGAGCTATGCTTCGATGAACTTACATCAAAGCAGATTCATGAATTTTAATTAAACTCTTCAAAACATAATCAAAACCAAACAAGTACAAAAACACTCAAGTAGGTAAAATGGAATAAAGTTTTCCATTTAAGGTTAATCCTGTCAGTTTCAAGGTTTGTTTACTTGCAAAACTTGTGAAATATGTTGAAAGACCTCGTACAAATTTTGAAATGGAAACATGATGTACGCCTCCACAGTAATAGAGTGTTAACTCCCAATGACAAATAGTTTCTTCCATCAGCAAAACACATCATGAAATCTTCAGACTACATGTACATGTACAATGTATAAGTCCCAATATAAGAAATTTTATGCTACTTTTGGGCATAGTTTGTAGAAATAGCAAAATAAAAGGTATTTATTTATAAATTCTTATCACAATTCTAATGAACAATCCCCTTTCAATATCATCTGTTAAAATTAGGAAAGATCTGACCATCAGTTCAAAGTTCTAGATCTTTTATAAAATTAACAAACATTTTAATACATGTAAAAAGAAAATGTTTGTTAAAGAAAACCCAATCTAGACTTCTAGAATTTTTTTTTAGCCAGGTTATGTACAATATAATTTAAACATGTATATCTAATTAAAGGTCATAATATAGTGTGTTTTAAAATTGAACTGTGTAAGCTAAGCACAAAGCACAAGTAGGACAGGTGAACAAACACACCACAGAGTACTGTGGCCTTTAAAAAGTCTTAATGGCTTGCTTAAACCTTGACCAGATATCATGTCAAGCTGTCCTTATGAATTGAATAATTTTAACAATGCTGGTTTCTATACATGCTATATAGGTCGTCTTTGATAGGACAATAAAAAAGACAAAATTAGTCACAGTATGATTTTAACTAAACTCACTCAAGTCCAAAGGGTTCATATGAAAGAAATCACTAACTATCATGAAGGATTTACTTGCAAATACAATTGCATTATGGGTACACAGAGGCTGAGTCCCCACCTTTGTGGGAAAAATTTGGTTGATAATTATGGGCTTCACTGCATCATGACTGGAGTTGGCCCCTCTTAGGTCAAGTGAGTCAGTGGGCCCTATCTTAATTATTAAAGTTTCTGGATCAGCACTTCTTCATGCCAAAAAAAATCTTAATTAAAGACATTAGTCTTTTAAATATAAATTAGTATGGCGTTCATTATCACTGAACTAGTATATATTTGTTTAGGGCCAGCTGAAGGACGCCTCCGGGTGCGGGAATTTCTCGCTACATTGAAGACCTGTTGGTGACCTTCTGCTGTTGTTTTTCTATTGTCGGGTTGTTGTCTCTTTGGCACATTCCCCATTTCCATTCTCAATTTTATTGTGAAGTAAAGCTAACTTTTTGTAATCTTTTTGTGTTTTATCTGGCATAATTTTTTTTTTAGACTGTTGTATCATTAACAATCAAATATCATGTTCTTTATGACTTGTGAAATTTTTAATACTCTGAAACAACTATTACAACAGTGAGTGACTTCACTAAAATGCTGTAACACATAATACTGTGATTACGTACATTAATGATAGGTATTGTCTATAATATATGTAATATATACAACCTCCTTGGTGTAACCTTAAGAGTATGGTGGTTTTCAAATTCCAATCAGATGTAAGACATCACTAAATGTTACAAACCGGTACATATATTAGTTTCTGATGATTTTTTTTTCAGTCAACGAACATAAACGAAACCCAGACAGTAATTTGATATTTGTCAATCAGAATTATCTACTGTGGCGTTTATCTTTCTTTCTTTCATAAAATTGTGAATTTTTACAGATGTATCCAGCCATTTACAATTTCTTTATCAAAAGAAAATTAAAGGTGTTCAACTTCACAAGATTCTTCATTTATTTGAATATAAATAAGTTTTAACTTGACACCATGTGGTTTCATTTATTCACACATTGAAATGAAATCAAGAGCTGCATGGTCATTATGTTTAATAGATCTATTTCTTGTGAATTATTATGATTTATAATGTAGAAACTTTCAATACAACTTTTTGCAGTGTGTACATGTTCAAAATCTAGAGCTGTTTAAAAAATGGTGTTGGTCTTCCAATAAAGACATGTGTCGTCGTCCGCTGTGTGCAGTCAATATTAACAGAAATAGCAAAACAATATATAGGAAGATGTGGTATGAGTGCCATTGAGACAACTATCCATTCAAGTCACAATTTATAAAAGTAAACCATTATAGGTCAAGGTACAGTCTTCAACACAGAGCCTATGACATGTATGTATGATCCCACCGAACATCAAGCTATAAAGGACCCCCCAAAATACTAGTGTAAAACCCTTCAATGGGGGAAAATAAACGTCTATTTTTTTTTCACTTAAGGGATCACCAAAAATCACCCTGTTTGATTGATTTGTGATTGCTTAATTTACACCACATCAGAACAAAAAGGCTCTAATAGAGATCAAATGAAATAGAAGTTAACAACTTTAGGTCACTCGTAACGGCAGTCAACAATGAGCAAAACCCATAATACATAGTTGGATGTGCAGTACCTTTTTTCTACATGAAAAAGATCAAATCTAAATTGAATTGGACAATTGTCTTTACTATTCATGCTATTTATAATTCACAGGTAAAAAAAATTTACATTCATATGTTAATTTCAACAATTTTGTTCCTCGATACAATCATTTCTAAGAAAAAGATTTAAGAAGAATATGCTTGCATTCCAAATGAATAGCACTTTGTCTGACCTCATTATATTTTACCTTAATTCATAGTTATAAAAAATAAATTGTTGTCAACATGGCCAACGCAGCATGCTGTAGAAATAAGATCATCAATAAGAATTTGTGAAAAAAAAATCAGTAAGCTATTAAATATGATCATGATAATTGTGTTCGACTAAGTACAAAAAGTTTTGACTAATGATTTAAATTTTATGGTGACTTGTGATATACAAATACTAATTAAATCCTTTATTCTGATTTGGAAAAAGAAAATGAAATAAATAAGGTCAAACACAAATACATGTATGTAGACAATATTCTGAGGTATGCAGGGTGTTGAAAAATATAAATAGCATTCATGGCATTAATTGATCTTAAACATGAAAGAAACCAAGCATTTCAGTATAAGTATAAGGATTGACTAATCAAATTTATTTATAATTATAATGAAATTTATTTACCCATCACCAGGAATATCTCTTAGCTGAAGGCCTAATTTTCCTAGCTGGGTTGAGAAACTTGGAAAATTTTCATCATCTGCTAAATATGAGTCGATCTGTTTCTCTCGCTTATGTTGTTGTCGGATTTGTCTTTCTTCTTTCTTTCTACTGACAACATCTTGTCGACCAGCCTGGACGTACCGAGGGTTCTGGTTTCTGGCAGCTATCACACGAATTCTCCTAGCTGACATTGTATGTTTCTGAAAAATACATAATGATCATTATAATCATGATAAAATAGATTCACTTAATTCTAATTGTTGTAGTTAAAATAAAAACAAGAATGTGTCCATAGCACATGGTTGCCCCACTAGCACTATCATTTTCTATGTTGAGTGGAATGTGTAATTGGGGTAAAAACTCTAATTTGACATTAAAATTAGAAAGATTATATTATAGGAAATATGTGTACTAAGTTTCAAGTTTATTGGACTTCAACTTCATCATGTTCATCAAAAACTACCTTGACCAATAACTTTAACCTGAAGCAGGACAGGGGGATGGACGAACAGATGTACAGACCAGAAAACATAATGCCCCTGAACTATCATAGGTGGGGCATAATAATATCTTTAATATTTCAGTCATGAGTAGGAAAGACTGGTGCAGATTATAAAATTTTGCATTTAGAAATTAGAAGATAAAGAGTGATTATCAATGAGACATTACTCTCCACCCAAAACCAAATGACAGAGAGGGTCAGTAACTATAGGTCATTGAATGTATGGGCTTCAACAATGAGCAAAACTTCTCTATAAATAAACTCTTTTTATATTACCAAAAATAACTACCCAAATTTTTGTTTATATTACACAAATTGTGTTGCAATGGCTTACCATAGCCAATATAACATAGTAAATACAATTAAATCATAAGCTTATTGAACCACTGCCAGACTTGTGTAACCAAAGACCAGACGTGTTATCAAATTTTAAAATAAATTTGCCTGGCAGTTAATTTTGATTAGAGGAAAATGTTTTTGCATTTCATTAGTCAGAGAATAGCTAAATTTTAATTACATGTAAATTAAATCAGATACTTATAAAATAAATATGGCACATTTTTCCCTTTTTCATGTATACATGTTAAAATTATAATTATTATAAATAACCAATTATAATTAAAAGTTTAATCAAAAGTCTTAATTCTAAAACACAGTAAATGGTATGAAATTATGAATCACATGGTAGCCTACCTCTTACATGTCTTACATGTACCTGGGTTTATATTCATTTGTAACTATTACATGTATTTATAACTGACTTCAAAGAAACTAATTTAACAGGTTAATCTGCTAATCAAATCAATAACTTACTAAGTGTTATTTTACATGTATCAATTAAAACATTATTTGAATTGTTTACATTATCAGATTATAACAAACTAAAACATGTCAAAATATCCTAAAGGTGTTGTTCTTACATGTACATGTACCATGTACTAAATTAATTATAGACAATGATTATACAATGTATCTTTTTTTACCACAAGGCATATATATTATTAAGAAATGCATTATTCTCTCAATATATAAACATGTAACTAATTTAAAGATCTTCTTACATTTTATATCTACAGATGATTTTCAAATACATTTTTTGTATTTTAAATACATAATTATTAAATTAGTGAAAACATGTCATTTGAAATTTAAAGTTACATGTAGGATTGAATGTTTTAATGTTTTCATTATTAAGCAATCTTTTATTCAGAAATTATTTATTTAATTCATTTTAAAAGTACACAGAGTAATTAAAAGAAACCAACACAAACCAAAAAATAAAGAATTTGCAGACAGAGAACCAATGGTTTTACCTTGATAAACATGTATAAGAAGAATACAACTTAACTAAAATAGTGGTATCACAAGCATCATCAGACCATGATCATGAAGACATGATGATGACAATGAATAAGTCAAACTATTTTATTTCTAATCTTTCTTCTTAATGCAATGTTAAACGACAGCACCACTAATCATTAGTAAAAGCCTTAACATGTAAGATGGTGCTGTGAATTTAACATTTGCCAGCATTATCATCTCATAATTGCTCATACTGTTGACATCAATTAATTGTATCAGTAGAACCTATATAGCTCTGTATCAAACCTGGTACACAACTGACCTGTGGTACTAATAATCCTAAACTCCCAAGAAAACAATCCATGATTATAGAATAACAACAGTGAATAAAGAAATATTTAAAGAAATAACAAGCTTTAAAACAGTGATTTTATGTATATTTCTGAATATGGTCATTTGAAAATATAAATATTACTCACAGTAAGTGACAGGTATAGTAATCCTGATTCACCGACCGGCTTCTTTAAATCATAGATTAAAATAAGCGATGAACTGTTAATAACTTACTGTATGGTGAAAGTTAAATCAGGTGTGACTCAAAAATCACCTGTTGAAAAGTCAGGCTGTCAACACGGTTGTACTGAATGTTTGGCATGCAGAATAAAAATATTTTTCCAATAAATCGCTCAAATGTATGTTTCTCAATTTGCAATTTTCTTCGAATAAGTTTTTATATGAAACTTTAAGAAATACCTATTTCACAAAGCATAGCAACCTGTCAAACCGCCTTGAGAGGAAATTGCGTCACGGTAGTTTCTCGAGACTTTACCTATACGGCTAGAAAAGACTCGAGAGGCTCGAACAACAGGAAACGTTGAGGATGTCAACATGAAAGTTGATAAAAATGTCAAAACATCAGATGACAGATAGTAATCAGGTTAGTTATGACACATAATCTTGCGCGTACGACTTCCAAACTTTCTCATTTGAAAGTATTTGTTTGTTCTACTTCTAAATTTATAAATGACAAGATGTGTCTTTTCTTTTTAAACATATGGAGATGATTTAGTCGTGGGGTATTTTGCTTTTGCGACGTTTCGATCAGACAACAAACGAGTTAGACAGCGGGTCGTTTCGACCACAGTCGACTCGGTCCCACTTTTTGGTGTTGTTAACATGTTCTTATATTTTAAGCCTTTTAAATTTGTTATGAATATAAGTTTGTTATTACTAAATACTGTAACAGGAGAGCATGATTCTACTTTATTGTTGTAGACATGGCGATATAAAGGTAGTCTAACTAGTTGAGTTAGAGGAGATCTTCTTTGGCTCAATTGGTTAGAGCGCTGCCTTTAGATCCCGAGAATGAGGGTTCGAATCCCGATGGTACCATCCATGGATTTTCACAACAATGGCGCTGCGAGCAATTACTACTTGTACAAACAAGTGTATATAGGTGCCTGGCAGTTTGATATGGGGTCATGGTGGTTGACCAGGGGTCATAAGATGACCATGACATATCTAGGTGGAACTGGCCAGAGGATTTCTGAGTAGATGTCTCGGGGTTGTACAGGTAGTGGACCTTTGAGTTGCTCGGATGGATGGTACGCAGCCCGAAAAAAGAAAAAGGGGAAGAGTGTTGTAGACCTGGCGATATAAAGGTAGTCTAACTAGTTGAGTTAGAGGAGATCTTCTTTGGCTCAATTGGTTAGAGCGCTGCCTTTAGATCCCGAGGTTGAGGGTTCGAATCCCGCTGGTTCTGTTGCAATACCTTCTATGGTTGAAAAGATTTTCACAACATTATTCAAAATAATTATGACGTCTTGGAAGGCTATTCTAAATTTTTGCTTTAACACCTTCCTTCATCAATGTAAGGCGTCAAAGAAAAAATATGATAGCCTTTTAAGATGTCATAATTATTTAGACTAGATTAATTCTACTTGCAAAATCACATGTCTCCACTAGAACTTGAATCCGGAACCACTGTGTTACAAGGCAGCCCTTTAACCGACTGAGCTAAAGAAGTATTTCCTTAGCTCAACCGCTTACGGCTGACTAAGTATCTACCACATCTTCTTAGGGAAGCAATTTCGTCACAATACAAAAAGTTATTTTGTCATTTATAGTTGATCTGAAACTAGAGGACACATGCATGACTTTCTTATGGCAACATGATTATAATTAAATTATATTCATGACGCAGGTACATTATTGTTCACTTCAATTCTCACAATTAATTTGATCAGCAGTATTTTTGATTCCATTCATGCTTCATTATTGTTCAAGGTTGGAACTTCAACAGGTAGATAGATAGATAGATAATTTTATTAACCAATCATGGTGCCCAAAATTTGAGCTATACAATCAAATGAATTACAAAATAAAGCACAGAAAATGATTAGAATGATTAAAGTACATTTAAACAAAAAAACACATGAATACACATTTACACTAATTAACCTGATATAAACCAAGTTATTGACAAAACATAGTTGTAATGGGTGCCACTGTGACCTGGAGAAATTACATAATTCTTTATAGTTCTAGGTCTATGGGAGACAACTCCTGATCAATTTTATTTCCTAAAAAATATCTATTTATATTTTTCTTCTATTTTTTTTTCAAACAATAATATTTTCTATAATTTTCTTTCGTTCTTCAAAAAGGGAGTGCAATAAATTAGATACAAATCTTCAGATGAAAGAATCCAAACAACTTTCATTTTGTCAGATAATCTTGAAAAATTTTTGAATTTAGAATTTAAATTAGATAGATGTTGAGATCGAGTATCTTTTAGAACAGAACATTTTAAAAGAAAATGAAGTTCGTCTTCAACTGTGTTCTTACATAGCTTACACTTTCTGTCTTCAGCTTTAATTCCAATATACCTCCCTCTTTCGATTTCAAGATCATGACAGCTTGTTCTAAATCTTGTGATTATTTGCCTGTCTTTTTTTTAATTCTTTTTTAAATATGGTTCAAACATAAAAATATTTTTTAATTTTCTGTAAGTTCTTAATTTATTGCCAGATTGTAAATTAGTACACTTCCCAGAATTGCTTTCTAAACTAGCTAACCAGCTTTCTTTAAATTTAATAGTTAAAGATGTTTTTACTTTTTTTTAGAATATGGTTTTGTTTAAAGTTTGACTGGTTAACAAATAGATATTCTAAGTCTAGAAATTTAAATATATATGTTTAATGCTTCCTATCCAAGATTCCTTGTTATGTTTGTCCATAGAATGAGATAGATTTATGGCTTCCCTTAGAATAATATTTGAAGGTTCAATATCTTTCATCAGATGGATCCAATATTTTACCATATTCATTATTACATAATACAGTGTAGGGAGTGAACCTAGTTCTCCTCTACATGCCATATTTGATGTTTTTATATTAACTCCAAGTGAAAATTTACAAAGCTTAGTATGAATTTTCTCTAGTACAAGATAATCAGTTTCTTTTGATATAAACTTATCCAAATGTATTTGTTTCTTATGTGGTATATAAGTATAACCCCAAATTTCAGATCCATACAACAAGATTGGTCGGATTGTATGGTTATAGATGTGTAATAAAGTACTAGGTTTTGGGCTTTCCACTGAAAAGGTCTTCCTTAATTTGAAATATGCTTTCATTCCTTTGTTATAAAGTTCTTTCTTTGCTATTTGGAAACTCCCAGATGATGAAAAATGTATACCTAAGTATGTGTAGTTCTGTACACATTCTAAAGTCTGGTTTCCTAATGATATTTTAATATTTTTAAGTCTTCCTGATTTGTTAAATACAAGAACCGTGGTCTTTTTTGTGTTAATTGTCATTTTATAATCAACTGTAAATTTATTTAATTTGTTAACACAATTTTGAAGTCCTTGCTCTGATGATGATAAAAGAACTACATCATCAGCATACATTAAAATATTTAAGGGATGTGTATTTAATGGGATTGGGTCACTCAAGCAGCTTGTATCAATCATTAAAAGTGGAAGTGGTGGCGGATCCAGATTTTTTCATAAGGCATGGGGGTACTGACTACTTAAGAGGTGTCCAGCTTTAGTTATGCTTCAGTGATTCCCTATATAATCAATCAAATTTTTCCCGCAAAAGAGGGGGGGGGGCACTACCCCTGCCCCCCTAAATTTATCTCTGAGTGTAAATTTAAATTTATCAGTCTGAAACTGTTGTTTTACAATTATCAAATTTAAGCATCTAATAAATTTACAGCAGATATATATGATAAAAAAATGAAAATAAACATGATACCATATATATAATCATAATTGTTATGATAAAAACAATAATTACCTTCCTCATTTCATGCATTTGATATATCATTTCTGGTTGGATAGTCATATACTGTTGAAAACAAGTATACAAATGTAGGTAGACCATATAATAACATTCATTAATGTGTATCAATGTCTCAGAGTACACATGTATGATTGAAATTACATTTTTCTCTAAATTTGTTTCTAAATATATTATACTTTTATCCCTTCAAAACAATATACTTTACAAAGTATGGCCAGAAAGTCTGTCACTGGTAGTGTGCCAAAACTTCTTGCATCTAGCTATTTTCCAGAATTTTCCCCTCTCAAAATAGCCATTACATGTAATTTTTAAAATGCTCAATTACACATTACATTCAATTACATGGAAATTGTAATGCATTACACTTAATTACCATTACATTTTCAATTACCCTATCCCTGCCTACAATGTACCTATACATCATTGTACATCATGTGTATATTTGTACATGTAAATGAAAGATACTGGAATTTTCAGACAATTCAGTTTTCAGACCCATGAAACCTTATGAATTTGCAGATTTTTTTCAGTTTCAAAAACATTAATAACTATTCACAAAGCGATTAATTTATTAAAGTGGATTGCTCTAAAAAAAATCATTCCCAAACACCTGAGTCTCACTTGATACGGCCCATTCAATAACACTGTGAGTTTAATACTCATTTAATTTTCGTTGTCAGATATGTATTGTCCATGCCATTCAATACCGATCACACAAGGGGAAGACAAGTTCTCAAAAATCTTGTAATCAAATGTGTCTAGAGTTATCTCCCATATAAAAGTTTGCAGTACTATGTTGGCAGAAACCAGTTATTTTACAATAAATCTTTATAATTTCATGGATTTATGATTTTATTTTTTTGAAAATTCATTCAAGCTTATATACAAATAAAATGTATGGTTTCAAGGAACTAAGATGTGTGCATGCTTATGTAAATATATAGAAAACCTTTAGATTTAGGTGTCTCACGTCCAGCATGGAGATTTTAAAATTTATAAATGCATTGCAAATAAGGCAAAAAATGTGATGCTCTGATACCAATCTAATTCTCACCTGCAGAATCCTGCCAAACATGCTCAAAGCCGACAAGAATTTTAGGCAAAATTCAAGAGATAAAGGATATTCAGTGAATTAGAGCGAAAGTTCATCCTGATTTTCCCTTTTCAATTTTATCAGTTTCTCTGTTCTAACTTTTTATGAATGACTATTAGTTTTTTCCATATTTTTCAAGTATACACATTTATTTTTTTATTTAGCAGGAAGTTGTCTGCCTTCCCAGCAAACTGACAGATGTGGGGACATTTTCCTATTCGTGCCTTTGTGGAGTCTCACTACTTCAGCTGTTCAATGATGACTGGAACAGGTAGAAATAAAGATATTAGACTGGACATACATGTAGAAAAAATTTCACAAATTAAAGTATAGAGATAATTGGCATCAACATAGAAAGAAAAAATGGCAAAAATGAAAGAATAGATAAAATTGGCAACAAAAAAAGAACAAACATGATAAATGGCAAAAATGAAAGAATAGAGAAAATGGGCAACAAATTAAAAAAAGAAAAAATGAAAGAATATAGAAAATTGGCAAAAAAAAAAAAGAAAAAATGAAAGAATATAGAAAATTGGCAAAAAAAAAAAAGAAAAAATGAAAGAATATAGAAAATTGGCAACAAAAAAAAGAAAAAATGAAAGAATATAGAAAATTGGCAACAAAAAAAGAAAAAATGGCAAAAATGAAAGAACAGAAAAAATTGGCAGCAAAAATGAAAGAATAGAGATTATTGGCACTCAAATAAAATGAGAAAAAAAATGGCAAATTAAGAAAATGCAGAAATAAAGAAGCCTTTCCAGACATGCACAAAAATGCTTGTTCTCAAAGACAATATCATGTAAATTTACTTTTTTACTAGTTAACTAACCTCCTTTATTACTAGTGTCAAAAAAATACATGTATTATGAAGTTGCCATTTAATTTTCAGAGAATTCAAGAAGGCTGCCATAGAATCTATCTTGGCTCATTTACGGTTACCGTCGCAAGTAAGTGTATACAATGATAACACTATGTAAGACTTGTGATAAGAGGACTATAATTTCTGTTTAAACAAATTACAAAATAGAAATAAGGTTTGCTTGTGAAACTTTCCACCACATTCACCAAAGACTAAAGGATATAGCTAGATATCAATAACTAAAAGTTATCCTACAGTTTTCAACAATGAGCAAAACCTGAACAATGTAATAACCTATAAAACTTGTTACAATTTTAAGGGTGACAACTTATACTTAATCCGGAATACAAGAATTAAATTTATACAGATTTATGTAGAATTGCATTCAAGACAGCAGCTGAGCACCACAACTAGGTTTTTAAAAGAGAGATTTAGTGTAGGATAAGCACAGTTTTAATTTGGTTCATGTCTTGGCAAATGGGGAAGATTTAAATAAAATGACAAGAAAAAAAACAAAAAGTTTTTAAGGGGATTACTAGCTTCAGTCATTTATAACATTGTATAACGCACAAGATTGTACTTATTTTAAGAAGCTGTCTCAGCCTAAACCAAGCAAAATATGTGAAATATGGTCCAAAAGCAGTATCAAAGAAATTTTATGTTTGATATGTTCCAAGAATCCACACATCAAGAGGATATAAAAAACACATTTTTTCCATTAGTGTTGGTTCTATTTTTAGAAATAGGTAATTTGCATAAAATGCACCGCGAGTCAATAAAAGATGTCAATTCACCATGAATACATGCCTCCATATGATAGTCTTTTTATACTGAATACAGTTTTTAAACTTAAATAACGAAATACATCATTATAAAGGGATTTATAATGAATGTTATTGATGCAACAGAAGTCTCCTCATGAAATGTATTTTTCCATACGATATATATTTTTTCCGTGAAAATCCAGTGTTATTGAACATGTTGAAAAGGCAAAATTTGGATTTTTCAATAAAGGGTAGTGTGAAGCGAGGATAATTATTTTGTTTAAATTTATCACATCTTTGACAGTTCGCCAACTGAAATATAATATAAAAAATTTACTGTTGGTAAATACTTTTTTCATATCTTTTTGTTTGATACATTATACCTCTCAGTCTGATTAAAACCAGCCTTTACTACCCACTTGTGTTTGAAACTTTGTAGGCGCAAGTAGATAGTGGGAGCTGGTTTCATTCAGACTGTGTACCTCCAAGAATGATTATTGAATTTTTATACGACTGCAAAAATTGAAAATTTTTTGGTCATATATTGGTATGTTGTTGTCGTCGTTGTCGTCCAAAGACATTTGGTTTTCGCCCTTTAACTTTAGTATTAGTAAATAGAAATCTATGAAATTTGAACACAAGGTTTATGACCATAAAAGGAAGGTTGGGATTGATTTTGGGAGTTTTGGTCCCAACAGTTTAGGAATTAGGGGCCTAAAAGGGCCCAAATAAGCATTTTTCTTGGTTTGTTTTCACACAATAGCTTTTGTATAAGTAAACAGAAATCTATGAAATTTTAACATAAGGTTTATGAACACAAAAGGAAGGTTGGGATTGATTTTGGGAGTTTTGGTCCCAACAGTTTAGGAATTAGGGGCCAAAAGGGTCAAAAATTAAACTTTAAGATTTTAAATTTTTAAGTTTTTAAGTTTTAGTTCATAGACCACATTCATTCTGTGTCAGAAAACTATGTTGTGTCAACTATTTAATCACAATCCAAATTCAGAGCTATATCAAGTTTAAATCTTGTGTCCATACTTGCCCAACTGTTTGACCTCTGAGGTCGTATAAAGCTGCGCCCTGCAGAGCATCTGTGTTTTTTTCTCTGCATAATTTGCATGGTCAGATGTTATTATTGATATTTTTAACAGGCATGTGAGTCAGTGAAAGCCATCACAGAGGGAGAAGGAGTTGATGATCCTAAACCATATGCAGATATTCTTCTGACTGAGTCCTGTTTAAATGGCAGTGGTGTACCTGTTGTTACTGACCTGGTAACCTTCTCCTTACTCACTGGTATGTACCAGTTCAATAAGCTGTCTATATATTCAATATATGTTATCATGATTTTCTGCTAGGCCTTTATAGTATGATTTTAGTAATGGTATTCTTGAAAAGACTTAAAGTACTTTTTAGAAGTGTCCCTTTTAACAAATACAGTATGTTTAAACTAAGATATATTTGTTCCTTTGGTGTTTTAATGATAAAATGGAAAGAAAACAAAAAATCCAGATTCAATATAAAAATAAGCTGATTAACAATGAAACAACTGTCTACTAGAGCTAATCAGACCAAATATGTGTGCAGCTTAAGGCATTGTACAGCCTTTCAACAATGAGCAAATCCCATACAGCATAGCAATTAAGCTACATGTGTATGAAAGACCCTAAAAATCCAAAGATTTAACATAAAAAAACATCCTAGTTTATGTTAAATAAAAGATAAAGATTAAAATATGTTTGACATATGAAGTATATTTAAATTTAGGACTGAACACCACAATTATAAATGTACAGCCTTCAACAATAAGCAAGTCAGCTCCATCAGAGATCAAATGACTTAAAACTTAACAACTATAGGTCACCGTACTGTTTTCACCAATAAGCTAAACCCCTGCTATACTTTGTGTATGCTAAATATTTTAATTCTAATGTTGATTTGCTTTTTTAGGGCGATATGATTCAAGAATGAGAACATTGATAAAACATGTGGCCTGGCATTTGAGAGTAAGCTGGGATCATATAGAGGAAATAGAAACTGTATTGGCAGAAACATTAGAAGCAAAGCAATATGAAATATCAGAGTATGTATTCAAATTAGATAGACTGATTGCTTGTTGGCATATAGTATTCAGTGGAGACTTTAATAGTTTTACATTGAGTAAAGTCTTCATTTGTACCCATTTAAGGTGGTACCCAACACTTTCACTAAAATTAATTTGACTCGTTTAATTTTCATAAAATTTTGTCGAAGTATTTACTTTGACCCTTTAACAAAAATATGAAAATTTCAAACATTTTGAACCAACCGTTTTGTCAGAAAAATTACACTGGTTATATAGCAGTTGGACAAAAACTTATTTTGATCATTGAGAAGCTTAATATTCCCTTAACAACACAACGTCATTAAAACGTTCTGCTGATTTTACAGAGTTATCTCCCTGTAGTGTTAGGTACCACCTTAACATGTTGAAACCAAGTACTGCAGAAACATTGCCTGTGTTGTAATAATTTCGTTGATTAAGACAAAATAGTATTTCATCTTTATAGTGTACATGTAGGTCTTTGAAAATGTTATTCAGTATTGCATAAGATTCTGAAATGGTATATTAAACAACCCTATAGATAGAATTTGACACTCCTTATTTTCTAAAGTATCAAACATTGAGGGAAAACTATTCTTAATATTAACTTGAAAAGTATTCTGTAATAGGTTCAGGGGCTGATTCAGCCCTTTTAGAAGGGGATGTTCCCAACTCAGGATAAAGGGAGGAGGGTAGTTCCAAATATATGTCCCCATTCAAATGCATCTCGTCAAAAAATGAGGGGGGGGGGGGTTCCAACCCCATGCACCCCCTGGATCCACGACTGAGATAATAGGTGAGCAGTTTGTTTATTTGGGATACCAGTATATAAAGCAACAGCTCATTGTGTAATGATATATTAAAAGTATTACTACTCAAAGTTGCTTATATTATAATACCTGTATATTTTTTATTTACTTTCTGTCAAAGGAAGCGCAAGAGGTAAGATTAATGTTGTGAACAAACTGAAATAAAAATGGTAATTGTTTTATCATTTTAGTAGTTAAGGACTATAGTTAGTTTCAAAGCGTATGTTTAAATATCAAATAAATTGGTTGAATATCAATTGTTAAGTGAGTTGTTTAAAAGGACAACATTTTGAAGTAAACGTTTTAAAAAACATGATCAAGAGTGCTATAAATTCTGAATTGAGAACTGCCATAGAAATGGTTAGGTGAAACATTTTTAATTTTGATTTAAGATCATTTTATTCTTGTTGGGTAGAGTAAAACCAACACCTTAAAGTCATATGAAACCTCAAATTAAACAAAATGGATAGTGTTTATATTAAACTTATGTACAAGTCATATACTTTTTTCTGAAGAAAATTCTTTAATTTGTCCACATTTAGAAAAAGATGACTTTTTTTAATTGCTTGCTTCCAGGAAGCAATTCACCGACATATTTTATGTTTGCAAAGTGACCTTAGTGTGACCCCCTTGTAAAAATCCGGTGATCACAATACACATCGATCTGTCACTGAAATAAACTATTATCTTATTGTACATGTTAAACAGGTGCTACATATCCATGCTTCTTTTTTGTTGTTGATTGTTTACTATAAGGTGACAATCGGTAAACAACAGCTTCAAAACGCGACAATTTATGGGCCTCCATATTTTTTCACTTCATAACAGAGAGAGAAAAAAAAATTGACGATTATACAATATGTTTGCGTAAAAAAATGATAAATTCTTGCACAGAAGATTAAGTTTATGTTATATACATGCATTGGTTCAAGAATTGGATAAACTTTATTTTTCACCAGTCACTGGTTTCATGTATATATATATGACTTTAAGTTGGAATAATGTTTCCAAATGTTCCATAGTTATATTATGACATTACATTTTGTAACCACAATTTGTACTTTAGAAACTTTATAATTAAAGTGCTCAATTATCATGAATTCACTACCCATGTAGTAATGTACTTACAAATAAATGACGTATGGCAGCTATGGATCATTGTACTAAATGTATTATATGAGGCTCCCCCAGGGTAAAAAAGACCTGCCACATCTCGGCTTTTAAGAGGCGACTTCCGACCTGAGGGCCTTCTAAAAACGACTTGCAACCTGTAAAATTTGGAAAAACAACCTCTGACCGACTTCCGTCCTCTGTGTTGGGAAAAAACGACCTGCGACCTGTACATTTCCCTTAAAAACGACCTCTCGACGAATTTAAAAGGGACCTTGCGACCTGAGGGGGGTACCCTATGGGAGCCTCTTATATCTTCATTGTATGTTTTTTGGTGGATATTTGTCTCATTGGCAATCCTACCACATCTCCTTATTTTTATATTGTTCAGATTTTGATAACTTTTAGTGTTGTTTTTTTACTGATCATGATTTTCATATATTGATTTTAGATATACATATACACTTTCCTTTATATTTATAAGTTTTCTTGTTGTACAATGTAAATGTATTCTTATATTTACAGAAAATGTAGATATATATGTTATTAAGGATGTTTGCTTTCATGTTTATTGTAAATTTTCTTGAATATTTTGTATCTCCTTCGAGCTTTTCCCAGGCCATGAATTAAACAAATTTGAACAATAACTTAAAAAATTAGTCAACCAGTTCTTCCTAAGTTTTAATATTTTGGAATGTAGTTTTTTTATGACAAAATAGAGATTAGGTTTAGTTTTAACAAATTTTCACTTTTGCTTATCAGCAGTTGTAGTTGTTTATTGCTTAAGATAATAAGAAAAGACACTTATTCAAGAATGCACAAACTTTGTTGAATCAGGATGAATAAAACTGTGTTTTCAAGTGTGTTCTTACTATTTAAAGTTCAAACATCATTTATCTAATTTTTCCCGCTCATTCATTTTTGAAAATTTGAAAAAAGGGAGAAATAGCTGAAACCCCAGCGGGACAGCTACACTTATTTTGAACCTGTAAATTCAACATAAAATCTGTACTGATACCATATATAAGACTGAATTGTGCCTTGTTTATAAGGTAACATATTGTTAAATTTTGGGGTAGTAGGAATTAAGATACTGAATATTCGTTTATGATTTTGTTTGGAAAAAATTCTCTTCACACAATTTTAGAATGTGTAGCAAAACAAACTTAAAGAAAAACCATCATGTCCAATTCATTTGAACTCTGGTGGCTGCAATCATACCACTTCTTCATATTTCTATGTCCAAGAAAACCCAAATTAATATACAAGTCCTGTCCTAGCTTTCCATAAATACTAATCAAAATCCTATAAAATTGAAGCAGGAATTTATGATTAAGTGTATTTTTCTGTTGCAAAATAATGTTCTTTTTTGAAATTTTCAGAGAGGAAGAAACTGAAAAGAAAAAGAAATCCAGAAACTCAAAAATAAAAAGATATGCTTTGATTGGCATAGCAACAGTTAGTGGTGGTGCTTTAATAGGTAAGTTTTTAAGGCGATATAGATATACAGTGGAAAGTTCACAAGTGACATTGCTTACATTTAGGTTATATGGTGATGGAAGTCACATGACAGATTCAACTAACTACCATATCCCGGAACTGCCACATCCGTGCTTGGATACTGATATTATTTATAAGAATGCGTTAATTAAACTCACAGTTGATAAAGTTAGAAATTATTAACATGATTAAGAAAATAAGGTTCTAACTCCCTCAGGAAAATTGACATTAGATAGATTTAGTTATTCTTTTTAGGTATCTTTTGATCATATATTTAGCTCAGGACTCACTTATTTAAGCTCTATGAGGTTTGAACGTTGCTGAGGAAAGAAAAGGGCTTCAGATGCACCAAATTTATAAAGTGTTTATATCATTGTAATGATATTAATAACATTATTCAAAACATATACCCCCCAAGGGTGACTGGGGAATAGAAATATGGTCACTTGGTCTTTTCCCGACCGGCAGTAAAACGCTTGCCAAAGTGGGGCTTCCATTTGACTGTGCGGGATGTATTAAGTACGCAGTCACGTCCGGTCAGAATGGAGACATTAAATCCGATGTCTCGTGTAAAGAGAGTGCCATGCTCTTTGTACATTAAGAACCCTTGCAACAACTCTTTGAGGGGTTCATAGATGGCCTGTTGAACGGCAAAATTTCTGTCCCTATCCAATATACCCTCATTTTCCAGTGGCAGTCCAAATTTCCCTGACCATCACATCCCGGATGGCCTAGATATTATGAAAAGACCTATTTATTGTATTTATTATTAACTTGTTCTCGTCCTGAATATGCATGAAATATTTGCCACTGGACGTTAAGCAACCAACAATCAATCAATCAAAAAATATAAGATTTGAAATAGTTTTATGTTGTGTGATTTTATCTACAGGTTTGACCGGAGGATTAGCAGCTCCCCTTGTAGCAGCAGGTGCATCTGCCATCATTGGAGGGGCCGGAGCAGCAGCATTGGGTACAACTGCAGGTGTGGCCATCATAGGCTCCCTATTTGGTGTTGCAGGGGCTGGACTTGCAGGTATGGTCAGTCATTTAACGGGAATTGTTTTTGCAAAATTTCTGCAATCCACCAATTAATATGCCACCATTGATTAACAGAAACCTTCGGCTTTTTTCTGCTCTTTGGTTGGGTTGTTGTCTTTTTGACACATTCCCTGTCATGCCTGTTTCCATTCTCAATTTTAAACTCTTTAAATGTAGACTTCGTATGAATTCAATTGAGATTTGGTTAGAATTGTAAAGCATTAACGATCAACGTCATGTTGTCTGGAACACCAAATCTAAAAGACAATTGATATTGAAAGGAAGTATCAAAGCGGATCTTCATTGAATACAACATTGTGTAAATACTTTATAAAGATCAGTTTTATGAGTTATTACAGTTATTACAATACATGCCTTGACAGACAGACTTATGGAAAGATAATTGTTTCCTGAGTTTTATAAATTCCTTGAGAACTTAACTAGATCTTCTTAGATAATAACTGACTGCTTTAGTATACCCACCTTCCTTGTATTAATCATCTATTCCTTGACTATTTTTTTCCACAATTTTAAGAAAATAAAAATTAAGAAATTTTCATATGTATTATGTATTTTTTACAAAGCTTATCTCAGTAAGCTACATATCTTATGACACATTCTCATATCTTTTCGCTTATCTTACATAGTTTATCACATGACTTTTAACAGGTCACAAAATGCGTAAAAGATTTGGTGCTATAGAAGAGTTTCGCTTTGAGCCAATGATATCTGGTGGAGCCTTACAGAGGGCTTCTATGGCTAAACAGTTGCATGTTACTATAGCTGTCACTGGCTGGCTGTCTAACACAATGAGAGGTGAGGGTCACTAATATAAGCCAATGATATCTTGTGGAGCTTTACAGAGGGCTTCTATGGCTGAACAGTTACATGTTACTATAGCTGTCACTGGCTGGCTGTCTCACACAATGAAAGGTAAGAGTCACTAAGCCAATGATATCTGGTGGAGCCTTACAGAGAGCTTCTATGGCTGAACAGTTACATGTTACTATAGCTGTCACTGGCTGGCTGTCTCACACAATGAAAGGTAAGGGTCACTAAGCCAATGATATCTGGTGGAGCCTTACAGAGGGCTTCTATGGCTGAACAGTTACATGTTACTATAGCTGTCACTGGCTGGCTGTCTCACACAATGAGAGGTAAGAGTCACTAAGCCAATGATATCTGGTGGAGCCTTACAGAGGGCTTCTATGGCTAAACAGTTACATGTTACTATAGCTGTCACTGGCTGGCTGTCTCACACAATGAGAGGTAAGGGTCACTAATATAAGCCAATGATATCTGGTGGTGTCTTACAGAGGGCTTCTATGGCTAAACAGTTACATGTTACTATTGCTGTCACTGGCTGGCTGTCTAACACAATGAGAGGTAAGGGTCACTAATATAAGCCAATGATATCTGGTGGAGCCTTACAGAGAGCTTCTATGGCTGAACAGTTACATGTTACTATAGCTGTCACTGGCTGGCTGTCTCACACAATGAAAGGTAAGGGTCACTAAGCCAATGATATCTGGTGGAGCCTTACAGAGGGCTTCTATGGCTGAACAGTTACATGTTGCTATAGCTGTCACTGGCTGGCTGTCTAACACAATGAGAGGTAAGAGTCACTAAGCCAATGATATCTGGTGGAGCCTTACAGAGGGCTTCTATGGCTAAACAGTTACATGTTACTATAGCTGTCACTGGCTGGCTGTCTCACACAATGAGAGGTAAGGGTCACTAATATAAGCCAATGATATCTGGTGGTGTCTTACAGAGGGCTTCTATGGCTAAACAGTTACATGTTACTATTGCTGTCACTGGCTGGCTGTCTCACACAATGAGAGGTAAGGGTCACTAATATAAGCCAATGATATCTGGTGGTGTCTTACAGAGGACTTCTATGGCTAAACAGTTACATGTTACTATAGCTGTCACTGGCTGGCTGTCTCACACAATGAGAGGTAAGGGTCACTAATATAAGCCAATGATATCTGGTGGTGTCTTACAGAGGACTTCTATGGCTAAACAGTTACATGTTACTATAGCTGTCACTGGCTGGCTGTCTCACACAATGAGAGGTAAGAAGACAAATATTGTTTAAGAATTGAATGCTTCTTTTTGTAACTTTATTGGGGTGTGAAAGCGCTTCATTCAAAAATGAATATATACTGGCTACATTACTCTATGAATGGTATCTCTTTTGCAGCAGTGCATACCCAGTGGTTTTAAAACATGTAAATAAAACTATTTTTAGTTCAGTACCAGTAGTGAATGATATCCCATAGTAAGTCTGATTTATTCAGAATAGACAGGTGTCCTCTGGCCTTTGTTAGTCTTGTATGATTTTTAATTTTAGTTTCTTGCGTATAATATGGAGTTTAGTATGACGTCCATTATCACTGAACTAGTATACATATTTGTTTAGTGGCCAGTTGAGGGACCCCTCCTGGTGCAGGAGTTTCTAGCTGCGTTGAACACCCATTAGTGGCCTTGGTCTGTTGTCTGCTCTATGGTCGGGATGTTGTCTCTTTGACATATTCCCCATTTCCATTCTCAATTTTATTGACTACTGACAAAATATTAATTATAGGATCTGATGCAAGAGATCAGTTTACCCAAGTTTTGTTTTATAAGTTTGACGCAGCCAGGTATTTACGTACACTGAATTTATATTTTTATTTTAGATGTCAAGATTCCCTGGAAGAATCTGGCAGAATCAAATGAACAGTATTGTTTACGGTATGAATCCAAACATCTCTGTATCCTTGGTGATGCCTTTGAACTGTTTTTAAGCGGAGCTGTTTCCATGGCAACTCAAGAGGCATTGAAATATACACTTCTTTCAGGTTAGATGAAATCTTTTATAAGATTCCTCAAAATTGTACAAATTTAATTACAAGTACATGTAATCAATTCTTTATAAATATATTATGAGTTATTATATCAAAAACTGCAATGTTCAAAGAAAATGAAATGCCAAAGTTTAGTTGAAATAAGTTATTTCTATTATTCTGGTTAAGTAATTTTGATTTCCAATATAAAGATAAGAATGGTATAAGTGGTATGATTGCAAATGAGACAACTCTCCACAAGAGACCAAATGAAACGAATATGAACAACTTTAGGTAACTGTACAGCCTTCAACAATGTGTAAAACCCATACCGAAAAGTCAGCTATAAAAAGCCAAGAAATGAAAAATGTAAAACTATTCTTAAAAGGCCATACAGATTTAATTAATTGTTATATTAAGAATACCACTGACTGCCTACAAGGAAATTTGTAAGAGGAAGAATGGTCATTACAGTAATTTAAATGATTTTAGAGGAGCAAAGGAATCTTATTCGGTATATATAAGGTTTGAAGGTAAGGTGATTGCACATGTATTATTAAGATGGACTTTTCTTTTTTAGGGATAATAAGTGCTATAGCTTGGCCAGCAACTCTGATATCAGCAGCTAATATTATTGACAATCCCTGGAGTGTTTGTTTACAGAGATCTGTCACTGTAGGAAAAGAATTGGCAGAAACATTGTTAGCTAGAGAACAGGTACAGTTAAAATGTACTTGCTGACTATAATGTACATCTGTAATTATTTACTGCCAAATGTGAGGTACAAAATATACATTCTACTTTAGAAGTGTGGTACAAAATGTATCAACTTACTTTTTGTAAAAAAAAAATAAACGAAATAGGTATGAGGTGCATCTTTTTATGGTAGAATTTAACTGGAAATTGATGCATAATGTCACTACCAAAATTGCACCTTTTCTAACAAAAGTAGGTGGGGAAATCTCATAAGCTTTCTTTAACACCAAACAAATTGTAATTTTATGATTTGACAATGTACATGTCTTCCAACATAGGTGAATATATTTAGATATACACAAAATGTTCACAGTATATATTAACATGAATCATTCTCTGAACAAGTAAAACCTACAGAAACATTGCCATGCAATCTTTACAAAAATTTATCTTTTAGAAAGGGTCAAATAAAATATCATATGTCACAAGCACCCATTTCTGAAAAAAAAAAGAATACCATGTATGAACTAATGTTAAATTGTTCTAAATATTTGAATTTATAGAACAAAACATGTTATTTGATTTTTGAGGATTTGAATTTAAGCAGGGATGCAATTTTGATACTCCTCAATTCAGAATCATTGATGGTTTTCAGGTTGAAATAGAACAAAAGAATTGAAGCTCTTTGTAAGAGAAGGCGATAAATGCTCACTGTAATGTTTACTATAGTAACAAAAAATTAAAAAAGTTAATAGAAACAAATAAAATGACAATTTTCTTCTCAATTACGAAGTGTTTTGTTTTTAAAATCTTTTGAATCATAAAAAATGAGTAGGTGTGTTCGAATAGCTTTTTTTTTACTAAAAGTACTTGACGACAGTCTTTCAAGTTGGATGATGAAAAATCGTATCTTCGAAAAAAGAAAAAAAAATTGTGTGTGATAACTAAGGTTTATAGTCTTCAACCACTAAAAAAAGCTAGTCTGCCCTTCCACGAAATATTTAATTAGAATTTTTTTAAATGTTTATGAATTTTCAAAATTCCACCTGACAACCAATTAGACAATAGTTTTAAGTTGAATCAATGCAGACAAGATCATTAACTGATGCTCATTAGCTAGTAAATATATTTGTCTTTTAAAACACAACTGACATATAAGGATCGTAATGGTGCTATGTGGATAAATTTATCGGTTTTCAAGAGCAAAATTGGCAGCGCATCATCCCTACAATGGCTTCCATTTCTACGATTGTGAAAATAAACTGGTGTAATGGGGAGATTATTTTGACGAAGTAGAATCCTGACTGTTTGGAGGTCGGTTCCAGTCCATTTTTCTATGATTCAATTCAGATTCAAAATTATTATGGTGTAACTATATAGTAAATAAAGTTACCTCTTTAAAATAAACAGAATTGAAACTTTGGTCTGGATCATTAAAAAAGGTTATTAATCGCCAAACAATTTTGGACACAACTTTTATGCATGAAGTCCACAATCAAATAGTTAAACTCTAAGATAATGCATTGTATTTTTTTTAGGGAAACAGGCCAGTAACTTTGATAGGATACAGTCTAGGTGCTAGGGTTATATTTCACTGTTTGGAAGAGATGGCAAAGAGAAAATGTAAGTAATTTTGATAATATAAATAATAAGAAGATGTGGTATGATTGCCAAAGAAACAATTGTTCACAAGAGACCAAATGACTGAAATTAACAACTATAGGTCACCGTATGGCCCTCATCAATGAGTAAAACCCATATCACAAAAGACACATAGTCAGCTATAAAAGGTCCTGAAAAGACAAATGTAAAACAATTCAAACAAGAAAACTAACGGCCTTATTTTTGTACAAAATAATGAACAAAAAAACAAATATGATATACAGCACCAAACGACAACCACTGAATAGAGGTTCCTGACTTGTAAACAGGCACATACAGAATGTGGGGAGGTTAAACTATAAAAAAAAAAGATGTGGTATGATTGTCAATGAGACAACTCTCCACAATAGACCAAAATAACACAGAAATTAACAACTATAGGTCACCATGCATACGGCCTTCAACAATGAGCAAAACCCATATCGCATAGTCAGCTATAAAAGGCCCCGAAATGACAATGTAAAACAATTCAAACGAGAAAACTAACAGCCTAATTTACATGTATGTACAAAAATTGAAAGAAAAACAAATATGTAACACATAAACAAATAACAACCACTGAATTACAGGGTCCTGACTTGGGACAGGCACATACATACAGAATGTACAGAGAGCACCAAACTCTCTCCTTAATTTTATTCAGTTGTGAATTCTGTTATCACCAGTTCTATGGGGACACTCCCTTTTTTCCTTTAAAAAATTGAATCTCAATATTGGACCTCTTACCTTGAAAGAAATTCTAATATGACACTCTTCTTTCGCTTTAGAATTAAGGCCATGGTGTAATAATAATTTGAATAAAAAATGGGCTGCACATGTTTGATGTGACAATTGAAACTGCAACGTCAGTTGTATTTTAAATGGTTACGTCACTACGTTTGGTATAAAGAAATTGACAAATATAATGCCTACCCATGTCAAAATGAGCATAGAGCATATGGCATAAGAGAATTATTTCTTAATCAAATATCTTCTTAAATTATCCTATTTTGAGCCCTCCCTATTTTCTTTTACACTTCTGTCATTCCTATATTTATAGGCTGTGAAGGCATAATTGAAGATGTTATCCTTCTGGGAGCCCCAGTTACTGGTGATGAAAAAAGTTGGAAAACCCTGGGCAAGGTAGTGGCAGGAAAAATCATCAATGGATATTCAAAGTAATTATTTTTGAAATATTTTAAGCAAGCTTTGATGAAACAGACTAGAGGCTCTCAAGAGCCTGTATCGCTCACCTGATTCTACTTGGTTTTTTGAAATCATATTAAAAAGATCTGCTACAAAGTAACAACACTTGGTCAGCACCTCATAGGGAACATTCATGCCATGTTTAGTTTCATTCCATTCAGTGGTTCTCTAAAACAAGTCATTTGTATGCATTTCCCATAGGGTCGTATGTTAAACTAAGTCCCCCGCTGGCGGCCATCTTGGATGATGGATTGGCTACAAAGTAACAACACTTGGTCAGCACATTATAAGGAACATTCATGCCATGTTTGGTTTTATTCCATTCTGTGGTTCTCTAAAAGAAGTCATTTGTATGCATTTCCCATTGGGTCAAATGTTAAACTAAGTCCCCCGCTGGGCAGCCATCTTGGATGATGGATCCGCTACAAAGTAACAACACTTAGTCAGCACCTTATAGGGAACATTCATGCCATGTTTGGTTTTTTCCATTCTATGGTTCTCTAGAAGAAGTTCAAAATGTAAAAAGTTAACGACGACCTGTGGGCCAGGTGAGCAAAAAATTAAGTTAATCTCATAATTAAATAGATCCAAAAAGAAGAATGCAAGGAACAAAATGAATTCTTACATTATTTGCATCAATTAAAAAACTGATTGAACATGTTAAGGATGAAAATCTAATAAAAGCATCCTGTCCGATTATTCTGATTTATCGTTACAGTTTCAACTGATTCCATACACTACAGAACAATTTGATGCAATGAGAAAACAGGATTTTTGCTAAAAGTTACCAGACTTTTCCGAAACTTATTTTTATCTTATTTACATGGTTGATTGGTAAATGGAGTTCTTCTGTAGAGCCTCATCAGTCATATTAAGTATTGCTGGATTACAGCCAATCAAATGTGTTTATTAATATATTACAGGATCAAATGTATTTATTAATATATTGCAGGGCTGATTGGATGTTGAAGTTCCTCTACCGAACCTCATCAGTACAATTTAGTGTTGCTGGGTTACAGCCAATCAAATGGGATGACAGAAGAATGCACAACATAGATCTCACAGCAATAGTAAGTGTCCGCAGGAAATCTACATGCAAACTTTTTTTTTTGAAGTTGGATTAAGTGTTTTATGTACAAATTAAGGTGGTACCCAACACTTTCACTAAAATTAGTTTGGCTCGTTTAATTTTCATAAATATTTTACAAAGTATTTACTTTGACCCTTTGACAAAAATATAAAAATTTCAAAAAATTTGAACCAACCGTTTCATCACTAAAATTACACTGGTTTATAGCAGTTTGACAAACACTCATTTTGATCATTGAGAAGCTTAATATTCCCTTAACAATACATTGTGATTAAAACGTTTAGCTGATTTTACAGAGTTATCTCCCTGTAGTGTTAGGTACCACCTTAAAAATGTAAAACTCTCCAATATTGCTTCTACTTTTGGTTCCTCAATTTTCAAAGTGCTTTCCCTTTGTACCATCTATGTTTTAATAAAATAGCCCTAAATCAACAAAGAGAACAACCATTTGTTGACCATGTTGACAATGAAAAGATCAGCTGAAAATACTCATACTGTAGAAATATCTCATTGGGCCATCGATTTGCTCTGATGTATTCCCAAGCATGCACAAACAAGATTTTATATTATGAATGAAAGAATTCTAACTCTATAATAATGTGTTTATGCAAACAAATAACTTCATTGTTTTCACAGGTCACTGGACATGGTGAATACCTGAAACAGCTGGACACGGTCATGAAAGTTGTTGGGGTCAGAATGAAGCAGGATATAATGGTTAGACCTTTGACCTCTCACACCATGATGGCTGGAAGCAAGGACAACCTTGAGAGTTTAACCAGTAGTGAAGAAGAGGTAGAAGAAAGTGGAAAATCATCTGAAAAAAGCAAAAAGAAGAAGTCTCATAAGGACAAAACGCAACCTAAGAATTCAACATCATGTGATGCAACCAGTTCCCTCCAATCAGATGTTAATACTCATGATGAGCAGGTTCAAACAGGAATACACCAGTTACAGCTAGATTCACCTTTAGACCCAGAAAAATTTGTCATGTACCATGTTAATCAAAGTCCAGTCAAAGATTCTAACTTCAATGATAAAGAAAAGTTAGAATCAAGTAATGCTAAGGATTCACCTGATTCAAAACAGGGGATTGATCAGCCAATAGATAAAAATAATCAGTGTTCAGAATCAGAACCTACCTTGGAACTTCAAACCTCAGAACCAGTAAATACTAGTCAAATACAGCAAGAACCAGTAAATACTAGTCCAGTCAAGTCAAAACCAGTAGAAACTAGTCTAAACCAGGCAACTGAACTATCTTGTACAGATGATTCAGATGATATTAAAGTTCTTCCATTAGATTTAGATAAGAATTCAAGTTCAACAAATGATAAAATTCAGGAGATTGATGTTAGTCAAATTGAAAACAACAACCTTTGAAACAAAGATATATAGAAATCTTTGAAATCCTTTGAAATTTTTATGATTTAATCGTAATATTTATGTAATGTGATGATGTTGCAGCCTGAATCTTTACCAAACTTAAGCATTTTTATTTATTTTGAAACTATAACTGCTATTTTTATGTTGCTACTTTTAATTTAAGCAAACTGCTAGGTAAAATAAAAAATTAAGAAACTTTAAACTATATGAAATTATACATTTAAGTACATAGATCTTATAATGGAAAGCAACAAAATTATCTGTAGAAAATTATGAGATTTGTTTGACACTGTCAAATATTATAAGTTATGAAATACCATTATTTGATGGTTTGCTTGATGAAAAAAAAAAGGGTTTATCAATTTTCCTTACTCTACATATTTTTTTTTCAAGTTGTGAATTATATTGTTTTTTATCTAGTGCTATATAAAACAAGATATTGGTACTGAAACTGTAATGTTGAACCTAAGTAAATCATGTTTAAGATCGTCTGATCAAAGCTATATATATTACCTGAATAATATAAAAGTAATTAACAATTTTTAAAAAGCTTTTGATAAAACTTCAAATAAATAAACCATTTGCAAGAAAGTTGGTGAACACATGTTTGCATTTTGCTGCTATGCAATTCATACATTTTTTAATCTGCTTTGCAGGAAGTTTGTTTCAACATGTGTATTAGCATGCATCACATGTGTAAAATGCTCCATTTATTTAGTAGTTTGTCTACTTTCATTTTGATTTCAAGCACACCTATATTCATCTCAGTGCATTTTCAAATTTCAAATTTGACTGAAATTAAAAAATCAATTTAGATTCATTAGAACTGATAAATTTTGTTGACACTAATACATTTGTTTTTTTAGTTGTAAAGTAATCATACCAGTCAAATGTATTGAATTGGTTTGGGTAAAATTTTGTTATTTCAATGTCTTTGCAAAATTCTGTAGTTTACCTTGATCATGCAG
The DNA here is from genome assembly GCF_963676685.1 of Mytilus edulis. NCBI lineage: Eukaryota > Metazoa > Mollusca > Bivalvia > Mytilida > Mytilidae > Mytilus > Mytilus edulis. Next base: position 26,546,715 of record NC_092356.1, read on the forward strand.
AGTTTTTGAAGGGATGTATCATTTTGTGCATTAATTTTGTTTATCAATCATTTCATGTAGGTTAATTTAATATTTTAAAGGTCATTTATAATATTAGCAATGACCCATCAGGGCACACATTTTGGTAACAAACTAGGGTTTAGGGAAATTTTTCATCACATTAATTCATATTTATTTTTACCAAATCTCAGGAGGCTTAAGTTTAATATTGAGATTCAGAAAATCATCGAAAGATTTTAGTCATCTTCACATTTTTCATCGAAAGGAAGGTTTACTCATCAATTTAGTTACCTTAGTCTACATTTTTATACAGATTTTTTGTAAGATAAAATATTGATATTGGTCAGTTTTTCTCCTGTAAATAACTCCACCATTAAAATAAAGACTACAAAAAAGCACAATTGTGTTGAAAGTGGCATTTATCACCAATATATCAATCAATCTCCAGTAAACAAACTTATCAAAAATTATTTTCTTGATGCCTTTTACTCACCTATCATCTTAAAACCTTATCCTGTACAATAGATATAGGAAGATGTGGTGTGAGTGCCAATGAGACAACTCTCCATCCAATTAACAATTTAAAAAAAGTAAACCATTATAGGTCAATGTACGGCCTTCAACAATACATATTTGTCATTCTGAAAATTAAATGTTTGATTATTAAATTGTTTATATAGAGTAATTTTATTATTTGAAGTCATCAATTAAAATGTAAAATTAGCAGTATGTAGTATAAGCATTACTCTGAACATTCTTTGAAAGGCTATTTTTCTAGAATTCATTGAATGGGCATTTTCTTATATCATACATTATGTATTTACACTGTCAAATTATCTGTGATAAAATGCTTTAAATGCCTTCTACACAAAAATGAGACTTTTGTTGGTGTGTGAATTGTGTCACTGTCTGGATTAAAATGATTGTTGCTGATTAAAGTTGAAAGCACATTTATTTCAACTCAATCATAAGATATTACATCTTAGATATATACAGAGAAAGAAGAGAAATACACATGTACATTATAAAGGGAAGTAATGCCCTTTATTGTCAGGCTTCAAATTGTCATTTTCGGCTACCGTAAGCCAAAAAATGGTTAAAAATTTACGGTGATTCATCAAAGTATCCTAATGATTCGTCAGAGGTCTCAAATAATTAATGTTACCATCATTTTTAGACAAAAATTAAAGTGATTCTTCAAAATCTGTAGATTTTTTTTATCGTCCAAATGAAGTGTACAATTTATTGAATGCACCAAAAAAACTGTTTACGTCATTTTGCAAGTATTTTAACCATTATTCGTCTTGAAAGTACCCCCATTACAACCCTCATTAGAGTGTATTCGCCACAATCACTAGGATTCACTGTGAAAGGTCACCACCTAAAATTGGTTTTACTAGAAATAAATTTGATATATGTGTGAGAGCTAGATCACTATTTTGCCTTTTGCACATATTAATACAGTCAAAATACATATATTTTTAAGTCATCAGATACTGTGAACCAACTTATGTTAGCAGATACAACTTAAGTGTTTATACCCTTTTGAGCAGCTTTTAGACAATTCTAAGATGATTTTTAATTTTGTTGATGTTTTTAAATCATAGAAAATTCAAGTTTCAATTTTCAAACAGTCTTATTTGTGTGGCACTTTCAAGACAATATATTTTCGCCTTATTTTTCTATTTGCGAAATAAGTTGGTTCACAGTATATTCTTGAGAAGATTTGTTTGTTACGGAACAGTGCCTATTTAGAATTGTTTTGTCACCATCAACTATCATTTGAAAAGAACCATATTATTTTTTGTCTATACATCTACATAGCATGCTTTTTGATGTTTTAAGATGTATTTGTACTAGTCTTTTAATTTTGTGTAAACATAACTTTTTTTTTTGAGAAACAAAAAATTGGACAGAATTAAAATAAATATCATGAAATATTCGCAATGTATCAATTTTTGTAAATTTTGTTGAAAAGGTGAACCAGAACTTTAAATGTGTCATAAATATTATTAATACATCATTGCTATACTCATGATATGTTGTTGCTTAAGCATTTATACATTTTTTTTAAGGAGAATATAAAAGAGGTGTCAGCTCCACTGGCAGGCATCTTCAATTTTTTTTGAATTTTTTAACTGTTTAAATGTTAATTTTTTTATTTGGTAGTGGTTTAAAAGTTCTTTGGATGAAAATAATTAATATCTACTGTGAAGTATCAATTTATTTTTCATTTGAAAAAGTTTTAGTAAATGAAAAGAGATATGGAATTTGTTTTAATTTTTGTTAGATGCTGTTTTTTTGTTTTTGCATATTAGAAATATTGAACAATCTTTAGTAGACATGTTCATTTTTGCATACATACACGTCACAAACATCATGATTAATTACTATAATAAAAAGTAACAATAAACACCTATTTCACTTTCATTTTTTGTCACCTCACAGGGCCAATATTGGGACTTTGTGGCCATACTCCTTTAAAGGGAATTATTTTTTGAATAAATCTCTGATTTTCCTGTTTGCATTGTTTTTATGAACACTTTAACCAATAAATATCAATATAAGGAGATACTGTAAAATGCTTTATTTGCACAGAAATTAAATTTTGTGGTAATTAAACACCTTTTCAGCAGGGTAAAATTTTTCACTTATTTGTTTGTTTGTGACTCTTTTTTTTTGGAAGATCAAGGCTGCTTATTCTTACTTTGATTTGGTAGTTGTGTTGCTTACGAAAATGATGTATTCCTTAATTGATCCAATGATGTTAAAAATGTCACAGTGAAACCTCTCTAAAGAGACTGTCTCATTATCCCATCTAATTTAATGTTTGTTTACATGTAGGTGCACATATTTGTCCTGCAATCAGCCAACTATCGTACTAATAATAAGTACACAAATAAATGTTTGCTTAATTGTACTTGTACAAGCAAAATCTCCTGTTACCCTGTTACATGTTGAGCAACCGGTAATGTGGATAATTCTTTTTGCCTAACAGCTCATTTTGGGGTCCTTTACGCTGTCCGCGTTTAAACTATGTCCATTTTCTTAGAAAAATTAGGAACAATGATTTGGTTTTTTACAAATAAAGTTTCGAGTGCAGGGTGCAAATTGCAGGATAGAAACAATATAAGTATATGGTAGAAAATATGAAACATCTCACTGAGCTTTTATGTCCTGCTTCTAAAGTTTAACCAATAAATTTTTATGTTTTCGGACAATGTACAAATATTGTATATTTAGTACTCTTTAATGAGAATAATGTAAGTTTTAGTTTCTTTTGAGTGCAATATAATTACCTTTATTTTTTTTTATATTAAATGCTATTTCTTTGGAATAAACCTATTGAAATCTAATTGGTTGTTCTTCTTGTTTTTAATAGAATTTGATATAATGCAGAGTAGACAGTTTTGGGGATTATCTGAGAAGTCTTCAGTTTTGCTGCATTTTTAAAGGAAAGTAGCCGTATAGTTATGATGCATCAACGTTATATCATTTTGCTTTACAAAGATATGATTAACAGGATACTAAACAGACATTAAAAATCATAAGCTGAAGGACATGATTGCTTCTAAAATGATGGCTGAAAAAATACTGTTGGTTAACTATTTATTGTTGGTATCTTGTTATGGACTATTGCTTGTTTTCATTTTTTCTCGTTCCTGTGATATGTTTTGTCTTTCTCTGACTGAAGATTTATATTTTTTAAGTTCAAGAATTACCCCAATAGTTATCAAAGGTACAATGATTGTAATTTAATATGTCCGACACGCATTTTGCCTACATAAGACTCATCAGTGATGCACAGATCAAAATGGTTATTAAGCCGAACAAGTATTGAGAACCCAAAATTCCAAAAAGTTGTGCCAAATACGGCTAAGGTAATATACTGAGTGCCAATGAAAATGCAACACTTTTGTTTTTCAAAAAAATCTTATCATTTTTATTTTATTTATATTAGAACTTTGTATAGTTGGTTGAAAATGACTTTTAAGACAATTGTCGACAATTTTACGGTTGAGTGATTTTTGGAACAAATGCGAAGGTGGGTTATTTTGAACGGACATAAACCGAGTTCACCGCTTTTCAACATACCCACCATTTTCATGATTTTGTCGTTTAAAGCTTGGTTAATGTCAGGAATTTTCCCGCCCTTATTGTTTACAAACTGCAATAAACATCTGAGTAAATGCCAGGACTTTCTGACAACCAGCGACATTCAGTTTTGGGCATGATCCAATGAAGCCTTTCACAGTATACAATTACGAAAAGACTGAAGTTGTAGCCTCTACAATAACCCAAATCATCCACAAATTCAACCAAAATGAATCATTTAATGATAAGCCACATCCCGGGATACAAAAAGCAAGAAACGCTCAGCAAGACCGATACATTTGGTCTTTATTAACATATCCGATATCGACTCTGATGGCTGTTCAAAGGTCACGAGAGTTCAATGGTGGTCACGGTAGAACCTTTGGAGCAATTTCAGTAAAGCACCATTTGCGCAGAAATTGTTAAAGAGCACCACAGTCTTTCCTTAGTGACATCTAAACGGCCGTCTGGTGTAAACATCGAATTCTGTAGACCAAAAAACATTCATTATGTACCAAAAAACATCAGTGGTGGTTACATAGACATTTGGCACGCGCCTTGGCCAAAAGTCTTGCTTTTCGCCGGATTTTGGTCCAATCGAGCAAATTTTGCATCAGATTTAACATGGTTTAGACGATAAAAACCACCACCAATATCATAAAGTCAGCTTGAGTTTGCTTTGCGGGACAAGTGGAATAAAATTCCTCGGGATCACATTAATCGTCCGGGATGATCAACTCCACGGCGCTGTGGAGATTGCACTGCACCACAGGGCTGTAACATTTTGTGTTGGGACTGTGAGTTGATGAATCGACATTGGATGTTTCGTTTACCTATTGTGCACGAAAGATGACAAGGAAACAGTTTTTGTTTGATATCGATCTTTTGTTAAAATTGTTAATTTTCAAGAACAATTTATTTTGAACGATTATCATTTCTAGTATAAATTTTATTTTTGAAAAACCAAGTGTTGATTTTTCATTGGCACTCAGTATATATGCCTGGATAAGAAAATCCTAAGTATTTCGAAAAGTTCATACTTTTGTAAACAGGAAATTAAAAAATAACCATTTAATCGATATTCATGTCAATTAACTTTGCATAGATACCATAAGATTTAGCAACAGGAAAGCCACCAAAATGCAAGTAAAACAAGATTCTGCTCTAAAATTAGCTAACTGCTGATGGTCATCTGCCACCATGGACCTGTGACAGTTATGATGATGAACATTTTCATCACCTCGATTTAAGGGACCTTGCCGTGGCCGAGTTGTCTAAGAAGTTGAACTTCTGTTTCTTTAACCTTTTGTGAGTTCGAAACTGGCACGTGACAGGTGCGCTCTACTTCAATCTTAATTGACTAGGATTGTCAGTCGTCCTACTGAAGGTAGAGCACTGCAGCTTCCTCCACCAACGAAAACTGACTACATAAACTAGCAGAATAGTGCTGAAAGTGGCGTTAAGTATAAACCAATCAATCTTAATTAGAGAGTTTCATACATTCAGTCAAAAGACTCTTTTCTGATTATATTTGGAGATCATATTAATTGGTCAATTTCAAATCCTTTGGATAAAGTTTTTCTGATTAACAGTTGGACTTTAGATACGTATTATTTCCCAACCAGTTCGTCTGGCAATATTGTCCAGTACTGTTCAACAAAAATATTCTTTTTTTTCAACAGCTTTAAATACATGAAATAGGCAGCCCCTCGAAAACCATCGATTTCAAACAGTTGGTAATGAGATCTGTGTTCTTAACGCTGTCTTTGAGTGTAAATTCACATTGCGATAAAACGTGTCACGGTACTTGTCTATCCCAAATTCATGTATTTGGTTTTTATGTTATATTTGTTTTCTCGTGGGATTTTGTCTGATGCTTGGTCCGTTTCTGTGTGTGTTACATTGTAGTGTTGTGTCGTTGTTTTCCTCTTATATTTAATGCGCTTCGCTCAGTTTTAGTTTGTTACCTCGATTTTGTTTTTTGTCCATTGATTTATGAGTTTGAACAGCAGTATACTACTGTTGCCTTTATTTACTTTGAAATTTGAATGACAACTGTAATACAAGTGGGAGGTTTACCTTACTTTAATATAACAACATGTGTAACCCACAATTCTTCGGATAATACATATATACCAAGTCTGGAATATGACCGTCGTTTTTCGCTTGTTCCGTTGATTGATTTTTTGTCAGTTTTTATGGACTTCCCCTCTGCATAATTTACCTGGTAGCTTAACCCGAATAATGTCAGTCGTTATATTCCGCTGATCTCCGTCTAATCTCCGATTGCTACATTAACATATAGGCTATATGCCGCTAGAGGGCGCAGAATTATTCGAGTTACTGGTAGCTCGGTATTTTTAATACGGTTTTAGAGGAATTCAAAGTTTCTCTTGACATTTTATTTATTATGAATCATTAAAAATTCATGTAATTTACTTTTATTATTTTTAAGTTGTTGAAATCGGTTCTATTAATTGTACAAAATATTAATATACGATCAGTGCTGCTAAATATAATTTTATTCTATAAAGTTCAATTTTAATCGCTCGTCAGATTTTACGCATCTACGAAAATTCAATCGTTATTTTGATGTTTAATTTCCATTTGCATATGGTGAATGGTAGAAATAATATATATATATCACAAAACCGTCGAAGGCTACATGTACAATAGTAAACCGATGTTCAAATCCAGTAAATTAATTTTGAACAAAATCTAAGATAACACATCTGGGAAATCAAATTAAATGCAGTAATGATGAAATTTTGTAAATATTTCATGTAAATCATACATCATTCATTACGCGAATCCACCCTTTATCAAATGTCGTAGTAAAACAAAGACGGTAAATTTACAGATCAGAAAACTTTTCTAGTTTATTCCGGTTTTAGATCGTTTCATGATGATGTCATAGATAAGGGTTGCGGTTAGGATAAATCTGTTAATTGAAGTTAGCAGGTTTTGTAAAAGGTCAGATGTAATTCTGGGATATCACCGTTTTATCTAAGTTAAAAACAACAATATATGGCCACTAAATTTATATTCCATTTAGTCTTCTTTTAACGTCGCATCTACGAAATAGGTAACATGTAACTATTATTCAGCAACAATAGTCATACAGTTGAACCTATGGTTAGTGTTGTATCTGTTGGTTGTGTACTTTAGAAGTTGACAATTCAAGACATCCAATTGTGAAGGCTAAGCTATAACTTCAATTTGTGGTTGTTGCTCGTACTTTGTGGATGCTGTAGCATGTGTCCCCGTGCTTGTAGTTTCTGCCTTTATATTTTACAGTTACGAATTTTATTACTTGGAAGATAGCTTTCTTCTTATAGTTTTTATTCATTTGAGCTGTGGTGGATAGTTGTCCTATTGGTAATCATACCACCTCTCTTTATTTTTTTTTATATTGTCCTCGATAATTGAGGAGATGAGTATATACGTTGCTAATTTCAAAATACTAGTACTAAAAACTATGGACGACAGCCAGATACTGATAAAATTTAATTAAGGAATGACTGTAATATTTTTTCTGTCTATGAAGAAATAACATAAAAAATTTGGTGCACACTGAATAACGCGCGTAGCGGGTTATTTAACAGTGTGCACCACATTTTAAATGTTACTTCGAAAAGACAGAAAAAATATTACAGTCATTTCTTATAATTTAATTCTAAATTCCATTTTAAACCGTAGAAAACCATAAAAAAACGTTGATGACGTCACGGTCACATGACTATATTATGTCTATGGGCAGACAACAAAATAACGTCAGCCAATCAAAAAACGCGTTACATCCAAAATTGAATTACATGCCAGTGGGAAAAAAATTTGATTAACAGTAGTGTATTTACCTTACACCTACGAAATACAAGAATTTTTTAATAGTATCCTTAACACTTCTCCGTTAATTTTGTTCGATGAATAAATTATTATGGCATCACAATTTAGGATTATTTGTCATTTAACAAATAATATACATGTATTATAATTTACTTCATGAAAAATGATATTATTATATCAAAAGTATTTCATGGTATGTGCTTTTATTTGAACTAGTGTAATTACAAATATTTGTTTGCATGTAGTACACATGTTTTAAGGTTCATGTGGACCCTTTGGCTAAGGTGGCTGCGTTTTCACCTCAAAATTTGCTCTTAGTATAGACAAACCTGTGCATCAGGAAAAGTTTTAAGGCATAGCATGCCCTAGGTGAATAACATTCAAATGCAATGTATCTTTTAGACATTTGCAGTGCCCTTTTTGTTTGTCCCTACAGAAGATGATATCATTAACAAACAGTTGAGTTCACTTGATTTGGTCCACTCAGGTACACAGTTTAAGGAGGTAGACCTAGGTTAAGCGAAATAACTCTTAAAATCATCAGTACGTTTATGTCAACCATTTTTGTCGAGCCTGCAACTTTTGGTGCAGAAAGCTCGACATAGGGATAGTGATCCGGCGGCGGCGGCGGCTACGGCGGCGGCGTTAGCTAACTTCTTAAAAGGTTTATATTTTAGAAGGTGAAAGACCTGGATGCTTCATACTTTGTATATAGATGCCTCATGTTATGAAGTTTCCGTCAGTCACATGTCCAATGTCCTTGACCTCATTTTCATGGTTCAGTGACCACTTGAAAAAAAAGTTCAGAATTTTTGTAATGTTGATTTCTCTCTTATTATAAGTAATAGGATAACTATATTTGGTATGTGCGTACCTTGCAAGGTCCTCATGCCCGTCAGACAGTTTTCACTTGACCTCGACCTCATTTCATGGATCAGTGAACAAGGTTAAGTTTTGGTGGTCAAGTCCATATCTCAGATACTATAAGCAATAGGGCTAGTATATTTGGTGTATGGAAGGACTGGAAGGTGTACATGTCCAACTGGCAGGTGTCATCTGACCTTGACCTCATTTTCATGGTTCAGTGGTTATAGTTAAGTTTTTGTGTTTTGGTCTGTTTTTCTCATACTTTATGCAATAGGTCTACTATATTTGTTGTATGGAATGATTGTAAGGTGTGCATGTCTAGTGGGCAGATGTCATGTGACCTTGACCTCATTTTCATGGTTCAGTGGTCAAAGTTAAGTTTTTAAGTTTTGGTCTTTTTATCTAATATTATATGCCAAAGGTCAGCTATATTTGGTGTATGGAAATATATTATGATCTATATGTCAGTCCCGCAGGTTTATTTGACCATGACCTCAATTGCACGGTTCATTGCACAGTGTTAAGTTTTTGTGTTTTGGTCTATTTTTCTTAAACTTTAAGTAATAGGTCAACTATATTTGTTGTATGGAAGCTTTGTTAGCTGTACATGTCTGTCTGGCATGGTTCATCTGACCTTGACCTCATTTTCATGGTTCATTGGTCTTTGTTTAGCTATCTTGGTTAATGTTAAGTTTATGTGACAGTTGTAATAAAGCTTTATACTTAGGACTTTCAACATAATATCAATGATTAGTAAAGAAGGCGAGACATTTCAGTGTGTGCACTCTTGTTAAGAATATATTCTAAGCTTCTAGGTTACATAGATTATTTTCAATCTGTTTCAGGTAAATGCTTAAAATACATGGATGAACTTGACTTTTACAAACGCTTAACTGATTTAAAGAGTTATCTCCCTGAACCAAGGTCTATCCCCTTAAATCACCAATTATTGTCAGGTAACTATTGTCCATCCATTATGCATTTCAATCAATACAGTTCACTTCAATTATTTCCTTTGGGGAAGTTCTCAAACCTTTTTCACAACTTACTTTATTTTTATACTTTCGAAGGAATGAAAAAAAGTACACCGTTGAATCCTGTCAACATGGTCAAGTTTTTCATTTTCTCAAACATAAAATATTTTTGAAATTTATTCATCTAGAGCATGCTTTACCTTAAAACTTTTTTCAGATACACAAATTTTAATCATGTTAGCATTTCATTTAACTATGTAATGTATAGAATGACTTACCGTTCATCGACATGTTCACTCTACGGTGAGTGAGTAATCAAATTTCGTAAACAGCTCTTGATGTAAAGTTCGAAACCCAAAATTAGTTTCAAGGCATATGTAGTTAAAAGTAAAATAACGAAATTACCGATCTCCATGGAAAATTCAAATCGGAAAGTCCCCTATTCAGTTATCAAATGGCAGTTGAAACAGTTTATACACATAAAACGAATGGATAACAACTGAAATATCCCTGACTTGGTACAGGCATTTCCTCATGTAATAAATTGTGGGTTAAACCTGGTTTTATTACTAGGTTATCCTCTCAATCATTCAATTGCATAACAGTCGCATAAAATTCCATTATATTGACAACAATGTGTGAACAAAATAACCAGACATAAATAGGTAAAAATGACAAAAAATATTGGCACAAAAGTCTCATTGTGTTATAATCGTTATCCAAATACACATACATGTAACGATATATCTCTGTGAGTTTGATAAGAACACTCAAAATATGATGGACATCTTCAAGTAGACGAAAACTGATAAAAGAAAACACATTGGTTTCCGAAACATCAAATTAGCTCTGTTAATAAAAAAAATTCTAAATAATCTGACATATGTTGAAATAAGTCAGTTCGGTCAACAAAATAGGACACTATTCGGGACAGGTTTGATTGGCAATACTTAACTATGATAATATCATGTGTAAACATTTAAGTACTTTTAAACTGTGTTCATTGCACTATTTTATTGAAAAATGTTTTTAGGTTATATTTTATCAAATCGATTACATGATGTGTTGCAGTAATTGTAGGATCGGAAGGAAGGAATGAATTACTTGAATTATAACTAGTTATAGAAATAATCGGTCGTCGTTTCTCTCCAAGCGTGTGTGGATGGTGCAGTTGTTCCGACTTTAGCCTCTGTTGTTACTTTTGCATTTGTTTCACCTTTAGCCTCTGTTGTGACTTGTGCATTTGTTCCGACTTCAGCCTCTGTTGTGACATGTGCATTTGTTCCGACTTCAGCATGTGTCGTATCTCTTTCTTCAATCGCTCTGCAAAAAATTGAAAACATTAGTACATTTAATTTAAGAATTATTTTAAATTAATGGTAAAAGAATGTTTACAAAAAGGACACAAAAGAATACAAAAGCTTATTTGAAGGAGGAATAACTAAGGCTTCAGTAATTTACGTTACAAGCATTAACGATGTATGCCAAATCAGAATTTGTTTATGGTATGTAACCTGTTCCAAATGTATCTAGATTTGTGGTTTGGTTCGTAATATGTGGACAGCAATCATCTTTTCGATATCGTAACATGCATTTAGAATTATATCGCGACACCGTTTGCCTGCATGTTATCTTTCCACCTATTCCAGACAATGGTAGAGCCGTAACTGCGGTATTTTAGTTTTCAGATGATACAATTATCGATTAAGACACTAAATGTTATACGTAATTTAGTCAATCTAACATGTGCAGCATCTGTTTGTTCTTATCTGGAACTGCAATTTAACTGTAATGTTATATATCCGTCATAGCCTTACATACACAACTATATTTTTTATCGAACTCAATAATCACTTGTTGTCTGAAAAGTCCCATCGAGCTGTTGCAATTCGGTATCTATGCCTAATTATTTTTCTCGAATATTGGAATCTGTAATTCTTTTTTTTCAGAGTTAAGGTGTCGCAACTGTAAATTAAAGGGTTCAAACCAAAATCATAATATATTAAGTAAAAAATCAGCTGAGAAATTATGTCTTATTATATAAGCAAAATAACTATTTACTAGTAAATGAGTTTAACGATGTTCGAATCTCATAAATCGAGTAGAAAAAGACAAATATTTAAGTAACAAATAAGATTTGAGACAATCGGCTGAACTCCAAGTGATTAAAAATGAGAAGCTGACAATTGGAAAGTTGAAGTCATAATTTTTTGTCATAGATTCGTGTTTTGAGTCGTTATAAAGTAAATATCAATATATGTTCAAACTCTAACTGATTTGTGAGTTCTTACGTACTTTTCACAGATATATCGGTTGTTATGGTAACAATCGACGTCATTCCATTTACCCCAATATCTCATTTCCATGCAGTCCTCATTATATTTATTATTAGGCTCTCCCGGCCACCAATTCTCAAAGGTTAAAGCTTGATTGTCACTCCAGACGAAATATCCTTCCTGTTTGGTATCCGATCCTCCAATATATCGCCAATGACCATGAACTATTGGGAAGATAGACATACTACCGTATAGCAGGTTAATTTCGCGGGGTGTAAATTTTCGCTTATTTTCGCGGATAGAACAAAATCGCCAAAAGAAATTCCGCCAAATTAAAAGTGAACATGCAAAGGTATTGATAAAAGTTTTTAATCCGCCAAAATTATAATCGCCAAAATATTTCGTTTACCTTGTTTAATGAAAATCGCGAAATTTTACACCCGCAAAAATAACCTGATATACGGTATTGTGATTTAACAATATCAGCGCCAACTTTTTACATTTTCTATAATAGAACAAAATTGCATGATTAATCTTATATGAAATAGAAAAATTTGGTAGTCAAATTTAGAAAATACAAAATCTGCACTACCATTAGGATGTACTTGTATGGAACCTAAGCGGATAAAAAGACTGTGCTCCAGTTCCTTTTGAACTGATAGAACAATTTCACAAAACAGAACCATTTATTTAAATGCTAGCATTAAATAGTTACCAAAAGTACCAGGCTTATTAATTAATACGCCAGACGCGCGTTTCGTCTACATAAGACTCATCAGTGACACAATGAACAAAATAGTTAAATAGCCTAACAAAGTACAAAGTTGAAGAGCATTGAGGACCCGAAATTCCAGAAAGTTGTGCCAAATACGGCTAAGGTAATCTATGCCTGAGATCATAAAAACCTTAGTATTTCGAATAATACATACTTTTACAAACATTAAATTAAAAAAAATAGTCCACATAAGATTTGACAATATTGATAAGAATTGTAAAGGGCTCTGTATTTTGCATCCTTGAACAATTGCTGTCATCGTAAACTCATTCACCACTACACCTGTTATTATCCCTGTAAACTATTTTGATAGTATACCCAATACGTAACTTTTGAATTTGTTGAGAACCTAATAGATTAACATTGGCTGTATTTGACAAAACATTTAGCAATATTGGATCCTCAGTGCTCTTCAACTTCGAACTTTATTTGCCTTGAATAAAGACAAAAATAGTACCAGTATACCGCTGTTCAATAGTCATGTTTCAAATAAGAAAAAAAATCCGGGCAACAAACCAAAATCAAGGGAAATACATAAACAATAAGGGGGAAACAACGGAACAACAGAAATACTGATCTATAACAAAGGTAAAGGCTAACACAAACAGGAAAGGACTGTAGTTAACAACTGACATTCTCCTAACGTTGGACAGGACAAGACATACATGTGGGTTGAACCTAGTTTTATGTCTAGCCAAACCTCACGCTTATATGGCAACATTAACAATACAGGTAAAGTGAAAACACTTCGTAAAAGAACAAACACTCAGCACGGAGAAATAAATAAATACATAATAAAATAATATTTCACAGAGAGGGACGTATTTTTTGTGAAGTTTATATTATAACAGGTACATTTCTAAAATTAAATAGATTAGTTTTTATTACAGATACGTACAAGATCATTAAATTTGGATTGCGTTTGTAATGGTGTTATTTTATGTATTGTGACCATGACAAGAATATTACAATGCAATTGTGTTTGTAAGGGTGTTATTATTAGTACTTTCTAGTGTCGGGTTTTCTGCATAATCGAAATCTGTCTGATGATTCTTTTCTAGGCCAAATGTGCGTCGGATGTATAACTTATCAATCCTGGTATGTATGTTGAGTTTATTTAACTACAAATGAATACAAATTATTTCAGAGTTTGTTGATAGATGCGTTCTTCGTGTTTGTATTGTGCGTTTTATTTTTACGAGATACTATAAACAGTCAAGGGGAGAGGTCAGAGCACACTTGACAATGGTTTAACACAACCACATTTTGTTCAGTCAGACTATCTGAATCTGATGTTCAATAGTTGTCGTTTATTCTTGTGGTTTATGAGTGTTTCTCGTTTCTTGTTTTTTTTTATATAGATTATACCGTTGGTTTCCCCGTTTAAATAGTTTTAAACAAGTAATTTTTTGGGGCCCTTTATAGCTTACTGTTCGGTATGAGTCAAGGCTCTGTGTTGAAGACCGTTCTTTGACCCTATAATGATTTACTTTAAATTTATAGAATGTGACTTGGACGGAGAGTTGTCTCATTGGCATTCATACTACATCTTTTTATGCATGTATCTTTTATCTGAATCGTTTCTTGTTTATTTTTGTCCGTACACCTGTCTTTTGGGTTAATCAGGTGTTGATTGTGCATGTTTCATGTCAAAAGTATATTCTTGGAATTTCTTGTTATCATTACAAAGACTTTTTAATATTAGTTCAAATACTAATGAACAAACGAAATTAAAATTATACGACTTAACAGTCGGTCATTCTTAGTACGAGAGTGCCTGATGAACGTGATTCAAGAAATATTTTTCATCAATAAAAAAGTTTATATTTTGTTACTTTAAATTTTTTAACATTCTATGGACTATTTCCTTAGATTTGTTTAATGAGGAAAATAGTTTCGTAATCCATCGGTATTTTGCAATTGCGACCGTTGATTATATTTTCGATTAAATTAATTCCTGATAAGTTACTTACATACTTCGTGCATCTTGTCATGCACATAGACATTTTCACCTTCGTCGTTTGGTTCAACAAGATAGGCACCAGCTCTTTTACACATTTTCTAAAATAGAAAAAAACAGCATAAAGATGGCATGAGAAACGTTGCTATATTCAGAAAAAAAAAAATATGTTCATAAAACATAATGAATGTTCGTAAAACCGAATATTTGTTCATAAAAATAAATTATAAATTTAATAAATTAAAATATGTGTTCATAAAAAAAATTACATATGCATAAACATAAAAATATGTTTATAAATGAGTTTTTTGTTCATTAAAACATTGATTTATTTTCATAAATACAAATAATTTTTCATAAAAAAAGTGTTCATAACAATTAGATATCGTTTCATAAAATTAAAATTATTATTCATAAAATCAAAATAATCATTCATATAGTCAACATATTGAATCAGAAAATCAAAATATGGAATCAGAAAATCAAAATATTGAATCATAGAACTCGTTTAAACAACTAAATCCTCGCATTGCAATATGTATTAGTTTTTGTGAAATTTGAATTTATATATTTACATGACGCAGTATTTCTTCTATAGTTCACTGGCGCATTTTTATCAATTTTCTGTTTGCAATATAAAGGCAACAGTAGTATACAGCTGTTCGAAATTCATAAATCGATTGAGAAAAGACAAATCCGGGTCATAAACTAAAACTGAGGGAAACACATCAAATATAAGAGGAGAACAACGACACAACAAAAATACTAAAATGAAACACACACAGAAACGAACTATATTATAACAATGGCCAAACAGTCTAATCAAATACTTATTCTATTTACCTGAGCTTCGGCATATGTTGCCATTTTGCCAACAGTTCTGTAGTAATGATCTTCATATCTGAATAAATTGGTTTTTGACAACCATGTTCCAAAAGAACTGCTGCCTATATATTTATCACTGTAATGATTATAATAACTTTAACAACTTCTGCTACAAATTCTACTTTTACTTATGATATATAGCCAATAACTGTTTAGTGTCTTTACATATCAGCTGTATTTGTACGAGGCTAGGAAACAAGGTGTATGCGAGCTTTTAGCGAGCTACTACACCTGTTTCGAGCCGAGTACAAATACAGCTGATATTTAAAGACACTAAACAGTTATTGTCTTTATCCTGCAATTAATTATGTATATTGTTTGTGTTTTGAAAGACACAAAAACTAACATATTTAGCATTTATTTTCGATTTGTAATCACTTGAGGCCTGCGTAGTAATATCAAAATCACACATTACGCTGAAGACGGGTTCGCAAAATAGAATCTCAAATGGTCAACAATAATACATCGCTCAAGGAGAATAATTATCTATTTTAACATAACAACTAATTTCAACAGTAAAAAAAATAACAAAACATTGTCAAATTTGAAACAGAAGTGTACGAGTTGTCCTACGCTTCAGGCTTGACATTCACTAAATATGCATGCTCAAATTGACATGGTTGATTTTGTAACACAATCATACACATTCAAGTTTTGAAATCGACAATTGTCATCGTCATTGGAATAAACATTCTGAGGTCACACAGGTTCAAACAATACTCAGTCCGGCAGTGGGCGGAGGTTTAAAGCGATATCTGTATAGTATACAGATACAGCATAGCGATATCTGTAGGGCTGTATCTGTATAGTAGGACACCCAATTGCAGGATAAATAATAATAAACAAAAAGTAGCGATACACAAGATTTAAGTTGAACTTATCAAAATAAATATTAAATAGAAACACATGGTTTTAATTATCCCATGAAAAACGTTTTATTTAGAGAGCGAGTGGATAATAAAGCGTAACGCTGACAATGTCTGTAAGGGGTCAACTCGTTTTGCTGGAAATGAAGACAAAACAATGGCAAGAAATTTCAAGATGAGAAGTTAGTATTAAAAAAATTACAAAGGAATTTAATGGATTTTATAGACTTTGTACATGCTCAATTTTTACGTTTCCATAAGTTTTATTTTAAATCTTTTGATAAAATAATAAATTTTTCAAATAAAAGCTTATAATTTATAAAAAAAAAATGGCGTCTTGGTTTTGTATCAATTGTTTTAACGAGAAAACGCCACTCTGTAAAACTTAAACAAATGAGGCTATTGCTCACCTTAGTACATATTATCTAATCTATTTAGAAACGGAATAACAACTTAAATGCCTTGGTTATTCTATTTTTTTGTTTTGTTTATCGGAATATTTTGTATACTATTAATATTGTTAGATCAAATATCATGCGACCATTTGAAATCTTGAAAGACGATGACTAAAAATAATCACGTGAATACCAAAAGGGGGCTAGTCATTTGTTATTGACTGGGTAAATGTTTTCCTTTTTATATCAATCACCCATTATACGATTTCAAAGTAATGTTTTTGGCAAATGTCGCGATTTGTAGAATTATGATAGAAATTGTAAATGTCAAGAGGACATGATTAGAGAATAAAAGACCGATATAAATTCCGTGTGTAACACGCGTGATTCTGTTGTAACCCGTTTCAACTACTATTTGTGACAACGATTTTGGAATGCCTGAATTTTAAATAACAACAACAACAACAACAAAAACACACATACACACATACACATTTTAGAGGATATAAATATCTATAAACACAATACTTAACACCGTTCAAGTTCAATCTTGCATAAAAAATAATACAATTTTTTTAGTTACAATTATTATTTGGTGACTAAACATTTACAGATAAATGTGTGTATAAAAAATGTCGGACATTGACAATTGAGCAAAGGTTCACTTAATATGTATATCCATGAATCGTTTATTAAGTTGTGAATGAAAAATTGTTTTCATTTAGGAAAACATGTTGTCGTGGATATTATATTACGCAGTTTTTTAAAAGTCCGGGGCAAATCATTTGTTGAACATTTAGGTTCGAGGTTTACCTACATCAACACAAAAAAAACAAGTACGTTTAATTCAAAATCTTGCAATACTTTATTTTTGTGGGTATCAATTTTTGTGGATCGCTAAAACTCGCATATTCGTGGACATTTAATTTGGTGGTTATGCAAATCTCTGTATAAAAAGCCTGTTTAAAACTTGTTATTCCTTAAACATTTGAATTCGTTGTTCATCTGTACCCACGAAACCACGAAAATTGGTATCTAACAAATAATAATGAATCCGAAATATTTTACCTCTCACAAATGAAATATTGTTTTTCGTCACACGAGTATGAATCCCAGTAGCCAAGATAGCCCATTCTTGTGCATTTTGGCCTATCTGATTCGTCGTTTTCAATTTCTAGCCAGTTCATCACTATTGCTTGCAGTAACATATCCACCAGCTTCTTTTTCATGAACAATACCCATAAAGAACCAAGTACCTGGTTTAAAAAATACCAAATTTAATTAAATAAAGGCAACAGTAGTATACCGCTGTTCAAACTCATAAATCCATGGACAAAAAACCAAATTCGGGGTAACAAACTAAAACTGAGGGAAACGCATTAAATATAAGAGAACAACGACACAACACTACAATGTTACACACACAGAAACCGACCAAGCATCAGACAAAATCTCACGAGAATAACAAATATAACATCAAAACCAAATACATAAGTTTAGGATAGACAGGTACCATGACACGTCTTATCGCAATGTGAATTTACACTCACAAATAAGAGAAAACAAACGACGCAACGTTAAAATGTAACACACACAGAAACGAACTATAATATAACAATGGCCATATTCCTGACTTGGTACAGGACATATTAAAGAAAAAAATGGTGGGTTGAACCTGGTTTTGTGGCATGTCTAACCTCCCTCTTATATAGCCATATGAAATATAACATTAAAATGACAACTGAACACCACAGGACTACAATATAAATAAATTGGAGAACACAATTGACAAAGAAACACACGAACAACAGCCAACAAAAGGCAACAAGTTCAAAATTTTAATACGCCAGAAGTGCATTGTGTCCGTACAAGATGTACTAGTGACGCCCAGATACAAACGTTTGAAAGCCGAAACAAGCACAAAGTCGAATAGCATCGAGGACCAAAGGATAAAAAAAAGTGTGCCAAAAACGGCCAGGATTTTCTGTTAGTTACCAGAACATCCCTATTATTTATAATAATTTATACTTTTGCAAACAGTAAATTTATAAAATTACTATACAAAGGATGTACATGATTAACTAATTACAGGAAACAACTGAAATACATTACATAACCAGATATTTGCAAGACAAAATGTAGACACATCCGAATAAGTTTAAACCTCAACGCCAAGTGACGTCATAATTAAATGAGGTTTACATGATTTGATACAGACCTGTTTATTATTGTGTACACTTGAGAGGAAAGCCAGAGATGAAATTCTGAATGCACTCTACGTATACGCTTAACTATTATTGGAAATTTGTGATAGTACATTCAAATATAAAACAGGTGTTAACACTTACAATAACTTAAAAAACGAACATAAAAGAAAATATCATTTATCCGGTCAGTACAGAATCACTGACTTCTGAACTGATTATACACTGAGGGAACTACTATCAACTAAAAGCGGTCTCGATCAAGTGAACAAAAATTAAAACAAAATTACAAGTTATGATCATGTATAGTTTGCTACCGAAGCTCTTTTTCTGTATTTGAATTATTTGAAACACCAAGTTATTTTTCTACACGATGCATGGTTTTGAAAATTCACGTCACACAAACAAAAATCTCTTTGTTAAAAATTTGTGCACATAGACTAGTATCAAACAAATTAAAATATCTAGTTAAGAAATTGTTTAAGCTACAGACAAAAAAACCTTATCATTGTTCATGCTCAAGAGATTTTCATTAATACATGTCCATCGTATTGGAAAAATTATTTTGTAAACAATATTTATAGATTATCGTTGATCATTTCAACGAGATTGTTTTTCTCGGTACGGCGAAAATGAGAAAAGAAATCGAGTTGCGATGACTAATGATAATCTGTTTATCGATGTGTTTAAATATTTACCAATGACGACATTGTCAATTTCATTAGCAACGACATGTGCCCCTTTAGTTTCTAGCGATAATATTTCATATCACTCGAATCTGATGAGAAACAAAATTATCAGTCAGCAAGATCAAAGGAAATTTTCGTAAAACAGCGATAAAACTATATCATATATCACTCAGCTGGAAATGTAGAAAAAGATGTCAAGTGTCAAAAGAAATGTTTTTTTTTAATGTAATTTGAAACAGAGTAGCGAACATCCTTCATACACTTCTAAATGTCAATTATAACTACCTGCACCAAACGTCATTCGAGCAATGAAATCATTCTCGTCATGGTCCTCTATTTCCGTCAGATATCCACCACGGCTCTCACATGCACGCTGCAATAAGTTTTATTTTATATTTGTCCTGAATGTTTGCATATTTTTATTTTACACTTTAGTGTTTCTGTTGTTTCGTTGTTTTCCTCTTATAGTGGATGTTTTCCCTTGGTTTTTTGAAAATAAGTATCCAAAAACATCACAACGAAATTCGACTGCTATACTTAATCAATAAAACCATTTAGTATTGTTCCATTTCGAAATATACCCTTTGGATAACTTCAAACCTATCTTAACTTTAGCCCTAGTGATAATATGAATTAAATATAAGTTAATTCCCTATTGAGGTACACAAGATGACATTTTTTAAAAGTTAATTGAATTTGACCTGTATTTGTAGATTGGTTAAACTGTAGAAATTGAAGATATCATTTTTTTAAATTGTAACACGGTGATGACTGCTGTACCCATATTTTGACTATTTTATTTATTATGTCTGTTTAATTCACGCATCGTTGTAAATTTAACGGAATTTGACGAGACAGTCGTACAAAGTGAGAGGTTTAGCGCTATAAAACCAAGTCAGGAGTATGACAGATGTTGTCCATTCGTTTTTTATGGGTTTTGTCATTTGATTTTGCCATGTGATAAGGGACTTTCCGATTTGATTTTCCTCTGAGTTCAGTATTTTTGTGATTTTACTTTTTTTATACAACTATTTCCTTGCAGAATCAAAAACATTCTCCGTATTTGGTAAAACCGAAACTAAAATTTTTCTTTTAATACTAGTTGTCAACAATGAATATTTCTTTAATAGTATAAGGTTATTTAATGGTTTGATTTGCAAGAACATGAATATTATCCAAAGTACATTGATTATAAAAAAAATTGTGTTATGCCATATGCTTTTTCCTATATAGAAGTCATTGTCATTAATAAATCAGAACAAAGACTATTTTGTCCCACTATCAAAGTGGAGCTTTCACAATATCATATCGGGAAGCCTTTTTTATTGTGGTTGTTGTATTTTATATCATTTTGCTTTTTGTGGTCTGTGTCATCGTTATCGTGCTATCATACTACAGGGGCGGATCCAGCCATTCTAAAAATAGGGGGGTAACACAGGATAAAGGTGGGGTTCTATTCATATGTCCCCAATCAAATGCATTGATTGTCCCCCCAAAAAAACCGGACCCACTTTCCGCTGGATCCGCCACTGTGTTGTTTATTTTAAAATTTATTTGATAAAACGTAGGTTGAATATACATGTAAAGTTATCTATCATGCTGCTAACTAAGCATGCATAATAGTAGTGGGGTACACGTCAGCACAGAGGGCGCACAAAGAATTAACAGTAAACTGTGTGAGTTTCTAAATAGCCCAAACACAAACGTCGTCGTATCAAACACTCCGATTGATCGAAAACGCAACAGAAGTGACAAAACTACTCCAACATCTGCAGACCGGACATCCAAAGTATCAAGAAAAGAGACAGGAATAGATCATGATTAAACCCATGTGAATAAACACTCAGACTACTTAATCTGATTTTAATGTTAAAAAACAAATATTTAAAAAAAACAAAACAAACAAAAACAAACAAAAAACACAAATGTATCACTGTAAATATTATGTCCACTTTTTTAAACATATTTTTCGTATGTATATGTTATTTAAAAATAATTCGTTTATATGCCTATATGTATATATTGCAAAAAGTGCAAACATTGCTAAGCTATACCAAACTGTATTGTTAAATATTGAGAAGATGAATAAGTATCTGTTTATTATACCTTTTACGGTTTTTAAACGACGCTTAGTATTGTTATATGATGAGAACACGAATGAGTATCTGCTTATTACACCTTATACGGTTTTTAAACGACGCTTTATGATTAAAGTTTTACCTGATTTGTTTACACAAAGGTATACACATAAACGATCCGTTAAGTTTATTGTTCCAAATAGATATAATCAGGTTCAAAGCATTCAAGTGAAACATTTAAATGACGAAAGAAAGAAACAAAAAAATATTCGATCTTAATATGTCTTTGTCAATTGCTTCTATAAACGTAAATGGTTTACGAAACAATAAAAAACGAGATATGATTTTTAATTGGTTAGTTTTAAAAGAGTTCGATATTATTTGTCTTCAAGAAACACATTGTTCAAAATCTGATATTGATAACTGGGGTAATGACTGGAAAAAATTTGGGGGAGGGGAATCAGTTTGGAATTGCGGAACTTCTGATTCAAGGGGAGTGGGATTCCTTTTTCAAAAGAATTTTTCCGAAAATATAACTTTTATAAATCACGATGAAAACGGAAGATGTCAAATGTGTGACATAAAGAAAGATAATGCTGTATATCATATTATTAATGTATATACACCGAACAACGGTTCCGATAGAAAGACTTTTTACGAAAATTTGCGCAACTTAAATAAAGTGTATGACGATGATAGCGTTGAACACTACACCGTATTATTAGGAGACTTTAATTGTACTTTAGACAAAAAAAATAGACAGAATGCCATCACATCAAAATAATGACGTCGGTACAATTGAATTAAAAAATCTTTTATTGAGATATGAATTAGATGATATATGGAGATCTCGATTTCCAGATACAAAACGTTATACGTTTCAGAGAGGAAACTCTAAGTCTCGTATAGATTTTATTTTCTGCAGCAAATCTTTGAATAGTAAAATATTTAACACTCGTATATCTCATTTCCCATTTAGTGATCACGAAATAGTTACATCAAAAATTAAGTTAGATGATATAGAAAGAGGGCCGGGTATGTGGATTATGAACTTAAATACAATTAAATCTGAGCAGTTTTCAAATGCTTTTAAAATCTTTTGGGAAGGATGGAAAAATAGTAAAGACAAATATAATGATATACAAGAATGGTGGGATATTACCAAAAGTAAAATAAAATTTCCAACAATTGATGTAAGTAAAACACTAAATCGAGTATATAATAACAATCACATTAAAAAACTTGAAAAACAACTCGAAGGATTAAAATTAGTAGAGGAAAAAACAAGTATCACCAATTCTAGAATAACCGAAATTGAAAGCGAAATTAAGGATATTTATACAAATTTTACAGAATCTGCGAAAATTAGGGCAAAAATTAAATGGTCAGAAGAAGGTGAAAAATCAACGAAATATTTTTTTAGTTTAGAAAAGAAAAATGGCCAAAACAAGTTATGGAATCGTATAAAAACAAAAATGGGTGAGTATAAATATGATATTGATTCGATATTAAAAGAACAAGTAAATTTCTATTCCACACTTTTTACGGCTGAAGGGTGGGACAAAAATAGCGGTGAAAAGCTTTGCCAATTTATTGAAAATAAGGTAAGTTCGGACGATAAGGAGATGCTTGATAGTAATATAAATATGGAAGAATTAGAAAAAGTGCTCAAAGATCTCAAGACTAACAAACCACCAGGTGAGGATGGCATTATATCTGAATTTTACATACTATATTGGGATATAATAAAAAATGATTTTTTCACACTCCTTCAAGAAATATTTGATAAAAATGTCTTAAGTAAATCACAACATAAAGGGGTTCTTACGTTATTACATAAGGGTGGTGAAAGGGAAAATATTAAAAATTGGAGACCTCTTACATTACTTAACACCATTATAAAATCATAGCAAAACTTCTTGCAATGAGACTGAAAAAAGTCTTACCGAAAATAATACATTCAGATCAAAAAGGGTTTGTAAAAGGAAGAAACATTAGTGATGCTAACAGATTAATTCAAGATATAATAGACTATATTGACAACGAAGATGAAGATGGAATAATAATATTTCTTGATCAACAAAAAGCTTTTGATAGAGTTGAATGGGAATGGGTGGATTTTGTATTAGAAAATTTAATTTTGGGGGGAAATTTAGACAATGGATAAAAATGTTACTCTATGATGCTATTACTTGTATAAAAACAAATGGACATGTTTCAAAATATTTTTCGATAACACGTTCGGCCAGACAGGGCTGTCCAATAGCACCCCTTATATATATTTTGCAAGCAGAACCAATGGTATGTGCAATACGAGGTAACAAGGAAATTGAAGGGATTCAAATACCTGGTGAGGGCGGTAAAAGTATAGAAACTAAATTATGCATGTTTGCTGATGACACTCAGCTTTTTAACAAAAATGAGAAATCAGTAGAAAAATCTTTTGATGTCCTAACGCTATACGAAAAAGCTTCGGGATCTAAAATTAATTTTGATAAAACCAAAGGTTTACTTATAGGATCTCTTAAAAGGAAAAAACTAAAATTTAATAAAATTAAATGGATCACATGTAGTGTAAAAACCCTCGGAGTAAATCACGGATATGAAATTGATAATGATGCTATATGGCAAAGTATAATAGAAAAGATTAAAAACTGTGTCCACGTTTGGAAAAGCAGGAAACTTTCATTTAGTGGTAAAACCTTAATTGTAAAAAATTTCATATTGCCCATGTGTAGTTATGAAATTGAAATGCGGGGAATTCTTGAAAAATATTCAAAAGAAATAAACAATATTATTTGGAATTTTATATGGGATGGGAAAGTTAACCAAATAGAAAGACAGGTTTGTTGTCTTGATATAACAAAGGGCGGAATGGGCATGATTAGTATAGACTTATTCATTAGAAGTAAACAAATAAAGTCTCTTTATCGCATTCTCCATGAACCATTAGAAAGCTGGAATGCGATTGGCAAGTATTGGCTTCGACACTTTGACAACAAGTATAATGATCAGTATTTTTTATGTAAATGTTCAAATATTAAAGGACTAAATATTAAAAATATTCCTTTATTTTATCAGAAAATGATTTTTACATGGTCTAATTTTCTAAAAATTGGAGATAATCCCAAAACTAAGAACGAGGTACTTAATATGAGACTATTTGGTAATTCAAAAATTTCATTTCAAAATAAGCCATTGTTTTTTTCTTCCTTTCTAAATAGTAACATGAAATATATCAAAGACATATGGAATGTAGAAACCAACAAATTTAACAGTTGTTGTTCTATATTTGAAAAACTTGTAGATAAAAAGAAACTGCATATCGGAATTTTCAAGAATTAAAAGTGCAATACCAATTGACTTCTTACAAATATTAGAAATTGATAATGAAATTAATAAGAAACCAAACATAGAATTGAAACTTTCTAATGAAATGGTTATATTAGACAGATCTGGGAAAACAATCAAACCAAAAGAATTAAAACTAAAATATATTCGAGACATGATTAATAAGAATATATATCCAAAATGTCAACTTAAATGGCAAGAATTTTATGGCCACGAAATTAATTGGAAAATAGTATGGGGCAATATGAAAAAAGTTAAAATCACCAATAAAATAAAAGAATTTCAATGGAAATGCATTCACAATATCATATATACGGAAAGTAGACTTAATAAAATGCAATTGTCAAACGGAAAATGTCATATTTGCCAAACTGTAAATAATACTGAAAATCTGCAACATTTATTTTTCGATTGCAATACAACAAAATTAATCATTAGTAAAATCAAAGATATTTTTACATTATGGAATATTCAATTAGATGATGATAATTTAAAACAATTTATGCTTTTGGGAGATAGCAGTGGTCACTCGAACCAAAATTTACTTGTAAATCTATTTTTTATTTTGACAAAATGGTCCGTGTGGAAAATAAGAAACAAAATTAAATATGATGGGATAAAAATGTCCTCTACATATATTTTAAATCTTTGGAAATCATACATGGTAACACATCTGAAATCTGTACCCTGTTACTTATCAATTAATACATTAGACAAAGAGAAAATAAACACATTAATTAATTTCATACTATAAGTACATACCTTGCAGGAGATAGCAGTCATGTTGTCTGGTTTTTTTTATATCTCTTTAATTTATATTGATTACGGTAATCCATGGTTTAAAGATGCACTCGATTATGTTAAAATATTATGTGAATCTGGTTTATAGGTGCACTCGTTTATGTTTTTATAATGTTATATTATTTACCACTAGTAGTACATTCTATAAAGATATTCCTTTTTCACTCATTGTCATATAAAAGAATATAAGTATTATTACATGTATACTATTTTTTTCGGATAATATAGTGCACATTTTTCAAACTCCTGCTTCCCGGACAGTTGGCTTAAATGTAAACGGGAATCCACAGTTTGCATCCTGGGCAACTGAGGACATTGTAAACAGGAAATATTTGGAATAAACAAGTATCAATTTAAAAAAAAAAAAAAAAAAGCATGCATAATCTATTTAACGTTACCTCTGCTGCTTTCCAGCTATATACACTGGATGTTGATGGCCAGTAACAGTGATCTTTATACTGAGACCATTGATCGGGACAGTCATCACAGCATACTAAACATGTAAAAAAAAATGCTTTGTTATTGACATTTTTGTGTTACTATTCGTTTAACACATTTGATTTCTTTAAAGTATTAACAACATAAAACTAATGTTTTGTCAAAAAAGACAATAGTCAAAGTTAACTGCAATATTTATTTGAATGCAAGATCTTTTTTGAAAATGTAGGTGCGAAGTTTAGCTAGTGGAAATAAAGTAGAAAAAGAGGCCGATTTTGGTAAGGTTCGTATTGCATAGCCATTAGCTTGTATGATTTTTTGTCATTGTTGTTAAACCATTCGTGTTTTTTTAATTTTATTTTAGGCAATGTTGATGTCTGTTTTATTGGACAAATTATTTTCCAATCGTCCTGTTAATGTCTGTTTTCTGTCATTTTTTTCCTTTTTAAGGTGGTACCCAACACCTTGACTAAAATTAATTTGGCTCGTTTAATTTTTATAAAATTTTGACAAAATATTTACTTTGACCCTCCGAAAAAAATATAAAAATTTCAGAAAATTTGAACCGATCACTTTCTCGGAAAAAAATGGTTGGATAGATAGCAGTTTGGCAAACTGATCATTGAGACGCTTAATAGTTCCCTTACAATACAACGTGATTAAAACCCTTAGCTGATTTTAAAGAGTTATCTCCCTGTAGTGTTAGGTACCACCTTAAGATTAAAAACAATAAATAAAGGGGACGTGGTGAAGTCAATTTGTAAATGTTGATTTAATTAATTCATTGCTTACAATTTTTTTCTGAAAGGCAAGGAATTCTTTAGTTCGTCCTTTTTTGCACATCTTCGTTAAGACCAAATGTATACGGACATCTTCTATTCACAAATTTAGCTGAACATGTTACCTAGCCTAAATTTGTATCGAAAAAGTTATTCTTGGAGTACCAGCTTTTGTGGATTTCGTTGGTACAGGTGAACCACGAGATTAAATGTTCAACGAATGACAAATTTGTTAAGACTTATATGCATACTTTAGCAAAACCACGAAATTAAATATCTATAAATATGCAAGTTTTCCTTTCTTTATGAAAATTGGCACCCACGAGTATAAATTAATACACAGTATGTGGAAAAAGAAGCCGATGACCCTTTCGGAGTACAAGCGTTCATCCCCGGCTGGTTTTTGATTAGGTTTGGGTTTTTTCATCAATCTTTAGTTATTCATATTAAAGAGTGGCGAAATATGCAGGAATTTCTCTCTAGATTTTCCGTTTACTTCTACTGTAATACTGACAATCCCACGCAAATTATGTACAACAAAAACATGCTTGTTTTGCGTATTTTATACATCATTAAAAAATAGTAGCTTACCATAAACGACTAACACCGAGAGCAATAACCCACCAAACATCTTTAGTATGAATTCAGTCCTAGTGTCTGATTTTTATAAAACTGGAAATTTTATATAGACTCGATTATTCATCATTACGGGGTGTCAAACGTTTTTGCAATCATAAATTTATCTGAAATTGGCTCTAATTGTCTTATTTTACTTTTAATGTATATTACCTCTGACCTGTCTACACAGATGATATATAAACAGTCGGAAAGCTGACCCCGGTTTGACCCCATTTCTTAAAGCAACAATGGACGTCATGTGATTACCATATATGGGCCATTTTTTTACCAAAAAAAGTGAAGCTCGTTTTTTGGAATTTGTAGTTTTTTGCATGAATTAAAACTAATTCCCTTTTAAGTGAACATTCTTGAGTATATAAGAAATATATTACTCAACTCAATTATGGATTAAACTAATTTTTTTCTCTCAAAATGTGTCTTCAAAGTCAAGGTGTTGACGAAAAAAATTGGTCACAGAAAATTAAAATCGTAATTTTCTTTCTTAACTTCTCGGGAAGCTATGCTGAATTTAAATTATGTTATGTAACATAACTTGGACTATGATGTGTCAAATTTGTGCCAGTTGATATGCTAAGATACGCAAATGTGCCAGTTAGATGTGTCGATATTTCTGACGAAGCGGGGCCGACGGTAATTCACGAGTTACGTCCCTTTGTTTGACACTATCATGGACAAACTATTGTTATATCAAGCAATATGCTGTTATTTACATGTGGATATTATTAAAAATTATCTTATTAAATATATTTTGATACTGTAAACATTTGCATAAAATAGAGAAACTCATTTTATCACTTTTCACAACTCAGTCCCTGTTAAATAGGCCCTATGTGCCCATATGTGCCATAATAGGGTTAATAATTTAATATTAATTTAATATTCCAAGAGTTAATTTAATATTCATGTTTTGGTAAGTATTTTTACTGCTGCAACCAAATTATTTTAACACAGAAATAAATGTCTACTCAATTTATACAAGGGGTAGTCTAAATATTCATGAATAATGGATCAGGACAGTATTAAAATGATAAAAAACAGGAATTCCTATTCATTACTGACACTTGCAAGTTGGTCCTACCTTTTTCATTTAAACATAAAAGAGATCATAATGAAAGTATTCTGAATGTAAAATCTTCATTATTTTAAATTTATAAAAGGAAAATTAGTTTGCAATCCTTGTATGAACAAACTAAATATAACCATATTGTCTCATTGATTTCATGCAAGTTATAGTTCTAATGAATGGACTCAAATTATAAAAATAACACACTAAACCAATAAATAAATGGTGCTGGTCATGAACTAGAAAATAAATAAGAACAAAATAGACTTAGTAATATTTTTCTTTTTCTATTTGAAAAATATAATAATAACATTAAAAAAACTATGCATTTTTACATTTATATAAAAGTATTTCAGAGCAGTTTCTGGGGGCTAAGTCAACAATTATGTTATAGATCACAAGTCAAAATTAAGTCACACTTCATGTCAGTATGATAATGCTTTGAATAAGATTGATTAAAATGATACTCTGAAAGAGATTGTTTGAAGGCAGCAACCATTTGTTTTCAGGGAGGGGGGGACTATGGATTTTTTTCCAGACAAGTTGAAAACAATTCTTCTCTTTCAATTTTAGCATTTCATTTAATGGCAGCTGAGGGTAAAACAAACATTTTTTTTTCTCAGGGTCAAAAACAAATTATTTTTTATCCAAAAATTGGAAACAAACTTTTTTTCTTCAAAACAATCAAAAGCCACCACCCCCTACCCCCTACAGAAAATCAAATGGTTGTTGGCTGCCTTAGTTGAAATTTAGGACAATACTTTCTCATTTACTTTTGCAGGATTCCTTTATCACAAAAAAAAGTATTATTTTAAACAACGAATGTGTTTTATGTCAGTGCATCTAAAGCAGTTAAGGTTGTGCAAAGACAGTATAAGATTTCCTTACCTTGGTTTAGTTAAGTCATACATTTCACTGACTTAAAGAGAATGCTGATCTCGCCATTACTTTTTCAAACAAGCATACTAAATGTGTGTACATTGACTGTGTTTAGATGCCAGGTGACATCGATGTGTAAGACCGAAAAACTACAATGTCAAAAAATGTCTTTCTTTTTGGAATTAAGTTCAAACGGGGTTTCCCAAGGGGTAATAGAACGTTATACTTTATGATTTTTTAAAATTTTGAGATACGTATTATTAATTGTTTGTATAGTACATATAGTCTTTGTTAATATGTGAAAAATAGAAGAAAATAATTTTAAACGACGATCAACGGCATTACGGGATCGTTAAAACACGGCCAATTTGACATGTTTGAGATTTTTTCCTTTTGATAATAAACTCCATGCTTAACAAATCGAAATAAATCTATTTCAGACCCTAATGGCAAGTAGGAAACTGAAAAAAAGATAAACTTCCAAATTGGCGCCAAAAAAAAAAAATCCGCGAAATTAACGCAATTTCAGAATGGCGGGTTTTAATATCAGTCCCATTGTTGTCTTAAGAAAGTAGCAACAACGGTCGTTTCTAAGGGCTTGCTTTCCGACTGTAAAAGGTCAATATTTACAACTTCTAAAATTACACTCATTAACAAAGATTAGATACCTAAATGTCAAATGATATGGTTTTAAAATTTTCTTTAACATTGTGGATTTTTAACTATCGTTAATTCATGTCAAAACTAAAACCATTTATTTGTTTTAAATATATATTTTGTCTCATGTGCTGTGTTAAGAGAGAAATTATTACCCCGTTCCCAATAAATTGCTTTTTGTGTGTGTTACATTTTAATGTTGTGTCGTTATATCTAATTCGTTTCCCTCATTTTTGGTTTGTTACTCCGATTTTGTTTTTTGTCCATAGATTTACGAGTTTTGAACAGCGGTATACTACTGTTGCCTTTATTTGATTTTTAACAGTTAACAGTGTCAGGGAACATATGACGTCTTTCATGTACTGTAAATTCGTTACACTACTGAACGTAAAGATTATTGTGTTACTTTGGCGGGTGCCACATGTGAAAAGAATCAGTTTACACTTCCGGATCAGCTGAGATCAACCGAGTTTTTTTATTTGGTTGCTGTTGCTCTGTCCAGTTTTCTATGTTGTGTTTTGTGTACTGTTTGTCTTTTTCGTTTTAGCCATGGTGTTGTCAGTTCATTTTCAAATCAATATGAGCTTGAATGTCCCTTTGCTATGTTTTGCTTCTCTTTTATATGGAGCAGGATCTGCTTACCCTTCCGGAGCACCTGAGATCACCCCTAGTGTTTTGGTGGGGTTCGTGTTGTTTATTCTTTAGTTTTCTATGTTGTGTCGTGTGTGCTGTTGTTTGTTTGTCTTTTTCATTTTTAGCCATGGCGTTGTCAGTTTGTTTTAGATTTATGAGTTTGACTGTCCCTTTGGTATCTTTCGTCCCTCTTTTATTGATGTATAGATAAATAACGAATAACGACAAGACAATGCACACTGACTATCAGAAGGTGATATTTTAAAAAATTATGCGAGAACATATAACAATTCTATCTCATTGATAACTTTCATTGCTTGAAATTCTTGTAATGAACCTCTGACTGAAACTTATCAGTACTAACATCTATGATTTGTGCGTAGATGATATATGATTATTTTTTTGATAGTAATAACAAGATTTCATTTAAATAAAAGTTATTGTAGGCAGTATTTGGAAATTCCCATCGATCAATTTTGAAATTATACCATCCTCAATTTATGATAATTATGTAATTGTATATCTTTGTAGGCGGTTTTCAAATTTCCCATCGTTCAATTATGAAATTATACCACCATCAATTACCATTTTTATGCTATTATATATTTTTAGATAATCCTTAAACATATATTGTCGGTCAATGCAAATTTTAACCAATACTTAAAGTTGTTCTTGTCATTTTCAAGGCAAAGACGAAACTATTATTAAAGCTAGAAAGAGTACAAGGGGATTTCTTAATTTCAAAATATTATTACTCATAGTTTCTGCGCATTTCATTATTTTTGTGGCATTTAAAGAAGCTTTATTATGTTGTCCCTTGAAGTAGGTTTGGTTTGTCAAATTTATGAAGTGGTATTTTCGTTCTTGGTAATATTCAATAACTAAGTTAAATCGGTTTATTACAATTGTGATAGAATTTAATTTTTCAAAAGGCTAAATAATATAAAAAAGAAGATGTGGTATGATTGCCAATGAGACAACTATCCACAAAAGACCAAAATTACACAGACATTAACAACTATAGATCACCGTACGGCCTTCAACAATGAGCAAAGCCAATACCGCATAGTCAGCTATAATAGGCCGCGATAAGACAATGTAAAACAATTCAAACGAGAAAACTAACGGCCTTATTTATGTAAACAAATGAACGAAAAACAAATATGTAACACATAAACAAACGACAACCACTGAATTACAGGCTCCTGACTTGGGACAGGCACATACATAAATAATGTGGTGGGGATAAAACTCCTCATAGGAACCAGGATTGAAATTTAGTATGTGCACTAGTCGCGTGTCTCGTCTACAAAAGACTCATCAATGACGCTCGAATAAAAAAAGGTAAAGGCCACAAATCCTAAAAGTTTTGCCAAATACTAATAAGGTTATCTATTCCTGAGATAGAAAAGCCTAACTATTTAAAAAATCAAGGTTTTGTAAACAGTTAATTTATAATTATTACTTTATCAATGATATTCATGTCAACACAGCTGTGCAGACTATTAGGCTGTTGGTACACTCGGGGGTGATTTCCAAGCTTATGTTAAAGGAGCAAAAAGAGGTCGAGAGTTGACATACTAAGTTCCGATATTTAAGTTGAATGTTTCAAGATAACAAAATGTTTATGTTCTTGACAATCAACTATTTTTGTAACGCTTTATTTTAAAGCCTTGATTTTTAACATCCCTATCGTCCATATTTCAACAAAATTTAGGCCTATGATACAAAGGACATGGGTGCTACGCTACACATTAATTCTTTAATTCAGAGATGTAAAATATTATATTTTTTTTGGTCAATACTATTAAAATATCTTGTTTGTCAATGTATGCACCCTATATATTATTTGCCCCAGTCGCCGTTGTATGACGTCTGCGTCACCGTCGTGGTCCGTCAACATAATACACTCTCATTTAATTTTGAAAAAAATATTTTGCCAATTGATTTTACACAAGTGTTATATTTAGTAAGACGCCTTCGTTTGACGAAAAAATATGACCGGTTCTAATCCTGGATTCCGTTTGGCCTATTTAGATAACTTTTCTATACTAAATAAATATGATGAATTATTTTGAAAGGGATAGACGATTTTGAACCCAACTCAAAAAAAAATATTCATGCGATAGGGCAGTATCGGTGACATATGTTTCCCACTTTTTCACTTATTTTGATTGGGTGTCAATGAATACTTATTGGTAATATATTTAACATACAAACTCTATTGAAAGTCACATTTTACCTTACACTCTACTGAAAGTCACATTTTACCTTACACTCTACTGAAAGTCACATTTTCAAATTTTAAATGAGAGAAGTCTCATTGGCACTTATGTCACATCTTACAACTATCTACATTTAAGTAATATTAAACGATGATCATTGCACTATTTTATTGATTATATGTTCACATCTATATATTTTTTTAAAGAAATAACGAATAATACAGAGAATATCGAAGAAATTAATTACTTAAATTATAACTAATAATAGAAATAATCTTCGGTCGTCGCTTCCGGTGAATTTGAAGGTGATGTGACTGGTGCATTTGTTCCGACGTAAGCCTCTGTTGTGACACGTGCATTTGCCTCTGTCGTCGGGACTTCATCACCAATTGCTCTGCAAAATTTCAAAAGAATGGATTTGTTTAATTTGTTTAAAATGTTAACAAAAATGACATAAACCATTACTAAAGCTAATTCGATAAATGAATAACTAAGACTTCAGTCATTTATGTTTGAAACGATATTTATAATATATGCAAAATCTTTTTGATAACATGTAGCACGTATTAAGTATAAAGATTTGATATTTTGTTTGTGATGTGTGGACATCAATCATCATGCCAAAATTGTAACATGCATTTAAATTGACATCACAACACCATTTTGACTGCATATTATCGGTCCACCTATTTCGAACAATGGTAGAGTGTGTATCCATTATTGAGGGGGGATAGGAGGGGTCTTGATCCCGAAATCCCGGACTTAAAAAAACGAAATCCCGAGGTCCCGAATTTAAATAAAGCAAATCCCGACATCCGAAAAAAAAGTATTCCCGGATCCCGAAAGGGTCAATCCCGAAATCCCGAGCTTAAAAACACCCGATCCCGGCGTCCCGATAAAGGTCCTATCCCCCCTCATTATTATTTTCGCAATCTGTTATTCTTTTGTACAACAGTGTATGGGTCGCAATGATAAATTCAAGTATTCCTTCCAAAAACATTGTATATAAAGTAAAAAAATCAACTGAGAAATTATATCTTACTTCGTAAGCACAACAACAATGTACTAGTTAACGGTGTACTAGAGTGAAATTAAATAAATCATGAATTCAAAAATTGATACTATATTCCGAAAGAGCATTAGTTATTGATCGAAGTAAGCTAAATAAATATATATAGGTCATGGAGATTCTTTTCTAGATATTTGATTTTTAAAATATGGTTGGAAAAGGTAGACTCGGACTTTTACCTTATATTTGCATTGGTATTATTTGGGTCTTATCTATAAAGAAAGAAAATCAAGGATCAGCTTAAATTTCGTTTGAAGCTTTTTTATGATATATTAAATCTTATATGAACAGATAAATAGGTATTATTGACCAAAATAAATACCTTATATCGTATAGAAAAATACCAAGGGGTCCAAATATCTGACACAAATTCCAAAACCTCACCTAAGTAGATCCTTAAGCCTCGGTCACACCTTACCGAAAAGCACGAACGGATGCCTAACGGATGAAAATAAAAATTGTCCGTTGACAAAATTGTTATCCGTTGGGAGTACGTTGATGTACTGACCGAATAAAATGGACGTGTAACGAATGCATAACGGACACACACCGGATATGCAACGCACGTACCGGACAGAACGGATGTCGAACGTACACCCAACGGACGAGTACCGCATAAAACGGACACCT
The DNA here is from genome assembly GCF_963676685.1 of Mytilus edulis. Taxonomy (NCBI): domain Eukaryota; kingdom Metazoa; phylum Mollusca; class Bivalvia; order Mytilida; family Mytilidae; genus Mytilus; species Mytilus edulis. Next base: position 26,581,789 of record NC_092356.1, read on the forward strand.
AATGGAAGCGTACCGGATAAAACGGATTAACAAGATATACAGGAAAATGAAAGGCAACAATAATAATACATGTAAATCGCATAAATATTCATAATGCCGCTAAAGGGCAGTGTCTGACCTGAATAAGAGCTGCTTGATTGTGAAGACGTGTCCTTACTCTAAGATCGATTATGAATAATAAGAATTCATGAACCTTAATAAATCTAACAAACCAATAATTGGCATTTCTTACGCGAAATTTTCAATTGGTATTTATCCGTTTCAGATTCGTTCATTATCCGTTTTATCTATTATACGTCCGGTAGAAGTCCGTTTCTCATAAGTTCACCCTCGGTTTTATCTGTTATACGTCCGGTAGAAGTCCGTTGGTTAATTTATCTTCCAGACTTCCAACGGATGTATAACGGACACGTAACGGATACAAAACGGAAACGAAACGGAAGAGTACCGTAAAAACGACCGCCTACCGGACGTTCAACGGATTGAAAAAAGTTATCCGTTAGGCATCCGTTCGAGCTATCCGTCAAGGTGTGACCGAGGCTTTAATAAGGCAACAGTAGATTTTAAAATCTCCTAAATCGATTCGGAATGGATACATCAACTCATCGTATCAGTCTGTCTTTCTCATTACTCTGTTAGAGCAGTATTTAAGTAACGCGTACACACACAGACACACCAATTTAAGTCCGTAAAGTGTGAACATGTAAAGGCGTAACGTATCTGCTCCGATGACTTAACACCAAACGATGAAGCAAAGTTTTTTATTAGTGCTCAGAAGAAGGAAGCTGACAATGGAAATGTTGAAGTCAACATTTTTCGTCATTGATTCTCGTTTTGAATCTTAATAAAGCACATATTAATTTATGTTCAAACTCGAACTGATTTGTTAAATCTTACGTACTTTTCACAGATATATCGGTTGTCATGGTAACAATCGACGTCATTCCATTTCCCCCAATATCTCATTTCCATGCAATCCTCATTATATTTATTATTAGGCTCTCCCGGCCACCAATTCTCAAAGGTTAAAGCTTGATTGTCACTCCAGACGAAATATCCTTCCCTTTTTGTATCCGTTCCTCCAATATATCGCCAATGACCATAAACTATAGAAAAAAAGACTTACTTTTGTCATTTAACAATATAAGCGCCAACTTTTGAATACATTTTCTATAATAGAACAAAATAGCATGATTAATCTTATATGAAATTGAAAATTTGGCAGTCAAATTAAGAAAATACAAAATCTGCACTACGATTAGGATAAAGTTTTATGGATCTCAAGCGGATAAAAAGACTCCAACCCAGTTCCTTGTGGAGTGATAGAACAGTTTCACAAACAGAACCATTTATTTGAGTGGTAATATTAATAATAGTCTACATAATATTTGGTTATATTGTTTTAAAAGAATTGTAAAGGCATAGGCTCTGCGTTCTGTATCCTTGAACAGTTGCTGTCATCGTAAATTCATTCACCACTACACCTGTTATTTACCCTTTAAATGATTTTTAATAGTATACCGTATACGTAACTTTTGAATTTTTCGAGAACCTAAGGATTATTTTCTTATGAATAGGTCACCTCAGTGGTCTTCAACTTCGAACTTTATTTGGCCTTGAATGAATGGTAAACATAGTATACAACTTTTCAATAGTCATATTTCAATTAAGCAAAACAAATCCGGGCAACAAACTAAAACCGAGGGAAACACATCAACTTTAAGAGGAAAACAACGAAACAACAGACACACTGAACTACAACAAAAGTAAACGGTTACACGAACAGAAAAGGACTGTAGATAACCACTGACAAATTCCCTCTGATATGGCAATATTAACAATACCGCTTAAGTAGAACACTTCGTGAAAGAAATACAGTATAAACAATCAGCACAGAGAAGTATAATACATAATATAATTGTAGTACTGTACAGCATTAAAGTAGTAGAATAGCAAATGATAGCAACGGATACCTTATATGCATTTAATACAGCACCAGGACACAAAAAACGAAAACAAAACTGTGCGTCAAATGAACAAATCAACATCCAAAAACGTGACGTATTTTTTGTGACGTTTATATTATCACAGGTAAATTTCTAAAAATAGAAGAGATTTTATTTACAGACATGTACAAGAACATTGAATTTAGATTGAGTTTGTAATGATGTTATTGTATGTACTTCCTAACCATGACAAGAATATTAAAATGAAATTGTGTTTGTAGTGGTGTTATTATGAGTACTTTCAAAACATGAAGGTTTTTCGTCTTAATCAAAAACGTTCTGATGTGTTTATATTCTGTGTTTCATTTTACGAGATATTGTAAACACAGTCAACGGGAGGGGTCAGTGCACATGTGACATTAGGTTAACCCAACCACATTTTGTTAGGTCAGGCTATCTGAATCATTTCTTGTTTGTTTTTGTTTGTACACCTGTATTTTTGGTAAATCTGGTGTAGAATGCTCATGTGGTCTGTTGTTTTGCTTTAAAAGTATATACTCGGATTTTTTTGGCGATCATTTCAAATACTTTCCACTAATAAACACCGAAAACTAAAATAATACTACAGAACCATCCGTCCTTTTTGTTACGAGCGTACCTGAAGAACGTGATTCAAGAAATGTGTTTCATAAATAGAAAAAATTATATTTTGTGAATTGAATTATGATACTTGAAAAAATGTATTCTATATAGATATGAAAAGATGTGGTATGAGTGGCAAATAGACCATCCAAGTCAAAATTTATAAAAGTCAACCATCATAGGTCAAACTACGATATTCAACACGGAGCCTTGGCTCACACTAAACAGCAAGCTATAAAGTGTCCCAAAATCACTAGTGTGAAACCATTCAAATAGGAAACCCAACGGCCTAATCTATATAAAAAAAGAAGATATGGTATGATTGCCAATGAGACAGCTCTCCACATGAGAGCAAAATGAGACAGCAATTAACAACTATAGATCACCTTACGGCCTTCAACAATGAGCAAAGCCCATATCGCATAGTCAGACTATTTCCTTAGATACGTTTGCTGGTAAAAAAGTTGCTCTTCATAATTAATCGGTATTTTGTACTTGCGACCGTTAATTTCATTTTCAATTTAATTAATTCCTGATAAGTTACTTACATGCTTCGTGCATCTTGTCATGCACATAGACATTTTCACCTTCGTCGTTGGGTTCAACGAGATACGCGCCAGCTTTTTTACACATTTTCTATAATAAACCAAAAAAACATTAGAGTAATATTGTTCATTGCTTAAAAGAAACACAATAATTCCATGGTTAACTTTTTGAAGACAATTTACCTGTAAGTATACTGTGCTGACATTCTTTATATATATATATAAAGCGGGAAGGCTGCAGTGCAGGCGATTTGATGTCACAATATCACAGTAGCATGGGTTCGAATCCCGGCGAGGGAAGAACCAAAAATTTTGCGAAAGCAAATTTACAGATCTAACATTGTTGGGTTGATGTTTAGACGAGTTGTATATATATATGGGTTGATGTTTAGACGAGTTGTATATACATTATGTACACAGCCATGTATCACCATCATTGATGGCGATCCGATGGATACATCTGTTGTAGGGTTGTCACTGACTCAGACGTATATATATATAAGTATGAAAATTACTCCAAACAGTGTTAGAGTTAGATTTTCTACTGACAATTTTTTTTTCGTCCCTTAGCGGGATTCGAACTCACACCTTTGATACACTACATCACATATATATATATATATATATATATATATCAAGAAGAACAAAAATAAAACCACTAGAGCGTCGGATACAGTGCAAGGCGATTTGGTGCCACGATATCTCAGTAGCGTCAGTTCGAATCTCGGCCAGGGAGGAACAAAACATTTTCTTCTGCACACTTACAGATCTAACATTGTTTGGCGAATTATATAACAATATGTTTTTCATCTTTGTATCTGATTGAAGAAATATGTGTTAGTGTTGTCATAGGTTCAGATGTAACATTGTTTGGCTGTTTGTAGACAAATTATATAATACATATATAAAAAAAAAACATAATCTCACCTTATTACTATTTTAACGTCATGCACATTACCAACATCAGTGTCGACAAGTCCATTGCTTAATCCTTGTTAAATGATCGCTTACAGATTGCCAAACACATGATAGCGCTATAGTCACATGTCTTTAACGAATTTCTTTATTTGATGCAATGTGTAGTTTTTGTGAAATTTAAATTCATATATTTAAATGACGCAGTATGTTTTTTTTTTTTATAATTTCACCTTGTGCATTTTTATCCATTTTATGATTGCGACCAGTTGAATCAAATACTTATGTCCTTTACCTGAGCTTCGGCGTATGTTGCCTTTTTGCCAACAGTTCTGTAGTAATGATCTTCATATCTGAATGAATTTGTATTTGATAACCATGTTCCAAAAGAACTGCTGCCTATATATTCATCACTGTAATGATAATAATAACGTTGACAACTTCTGTTACAAATGCTACTATTACTAATGAAACATAAAAATCAACAAAAATTAGCGATATACAAGATTTCATCTGAATTTATCAAAAAAAATATGAAATACAACCACCTGGGTTTTTTATCCAATGAAACACGTTTCCTTTACAGAGCGAGTAGATATTAAAGCATAGCGGTGACAATGTTGGAAGGGGTAAACTCGTTTTACTGGAAATCAGGACAAAACATTGGCAATGAATTTCAAGATGAGAAATTAGTATATAAAACTAGAAAGGAATTTAAGTGATTAATCAGACTTTATTTACGTTTCAATTTTTACGTTTCCATACGGTTTTTTTTTAAATTTTGTGATAAAATTATTGATTATTGAAATAAAAGTAAATAATTTAAAAACTTTCGCGTCCTTGCTTTGTACCAATTGTTTTGACGAAAAAATACCACTCTGTGAAACAAATTAGACAATTTCTCACCTAAGTACAGAGTATCCAATCTAATTAGAAATGGAAATTAGAATACATCGGTTAGTTTTTGTTTGTTTATCTAAAGATTGTGTTTAGTGTTGCCAGTTCAAATGTAATGCAACCATTTAAAATATAAGAGACGTGTGACTATAAAAAAAATCGCTTGAATACCAAAAGGGTGTCAGTCATTTAGAATTGACTGGGTAAATGTCTCCCTTTTTATGTCATTCACCATTATACCATTCCAATTATATAGCAAATGTCGCGAACTGTTGAATTGTGATCGAAATTGTAAATATCCAGAGGACATTATTAGAGAATAATAGAGCGATATAAATTCCGACAGTAAAACGCGTAATTCTGGTGTAAGCCGTCTCAACTACTATTTGTGAAAAAGATTTTGGAAGGCCTGAATTATGAATAATAATAATAACAACAACAAAAATAAACAAAAAACACACTTACACATTTTAGGTGTAATACCACCAATGATTTTCCTCTATTAGTCTTTGTTAAATTTGCACTTTTCAAAAAATTGTGCAGAATGGTGATCAAAAATACCCAAGACATATGTTTATGACACAGAAATATTTGACTGCAATAAAATGTATGATAAATTACCTACAACTGTCAAATTCATGGGAATATTTTTTTCGACCTATTTACGTATACAACTGGATGTGACGTATTACACCTTTAGAGAATATAAGTATCAAGGACCTAAACACATTAGTAAAAACTGTCCAAGTGCAATCCTGCATAAAAAAAAAATAATGACCTTTTTTTCTTTACAATTATTATTGCGTGACTAAACATTTACAGATCAATGTATGAAAATGTCAGGACGTTGACAATAGAGTAAAGTTCACTTAAGGTGTGATACTGTGAATTCATTTTTTTTGTCGTGAATGAAATTTTTTTTCATTTAGGAGCAACATGCTGTCGTGTGTATTATATAACTCAGTTTTGTTAAAGTCCGGAGGCAGAACATTTGTTGAACAATAAGGTTCGAAGTTTACTAATTAGGCCCTTAGTTTTTCTCGTTTGAATTGTTTCACATTGTCATTTCGGGGCCTTTCATAGCTAACAATGCAGTGTGGGATTTGTTCATTGATGAAGACCGTACGGTGAGCTATAGTTGTTAATTTCTGTGTCATTTGGCCTCTTGTACGTTTGATTCAAAACCTTGCAATATTTTACCTCTCACAAATGAAATACTGTTTTTCGTCACATGAGTATGAATCCCAGTAGCCAAGATAGCCCATTCTTGCGCATCTTGGCCCAGCTGATTCGTCGTTTTCAGTTTCTAGCCAGTTACTATATTCCAGTTCATCACTATTGCTTGCAGTAACATATCCACCAGATTGTTCTTCATGAACAATACCCATAAAGAACCATGTGCCTGGTTTAAAATGTGCAAAATCAGCACTGTACTAAATATTGTAGTTACAATGATTAGTCAAATGTGACATTATGTTTTGCAACCTATTGCGAGTTATAATTACAAATGAACAATCAGTTTTATCCCTAGAATAAATTTGGCATGTTTATATTAATCGATATCTACATGTATTGTCATTTCTTATAATTACAATTAAAAAAACAAGGGAAATTTACAGACTTGATACCGAATGGCATATCTCCCGATTTCCAAAATTTTTTGCATACGTGTACTTTTAATCGAGTTACATCGGAATATGTAATAAAAAATGGGGGTCACCATTTTTGTTTTTTTGTAATTTTCATAGGAAAACGTCAATTTTGGCGACAAATTTACTTAGGTATATAAGGGAAATGCCTTTTTTTCGGCTTACCTTTTTAGATTTTCGAATGGATGGCTATTTTCTTATATACGGAGAAAAACAAAAAACTAACATAATATCCAGGATTGCATAGTGAATCCATACACGTATAGAAACTCATATGTCACCATCCTTGTTTTTGAAATAAATGGCTTCAAAGTTGATCGATAGGCCTAGAATTTGACCAAAAACGTGTGACGTTATGGTGTACGGAATATAACGTTATTCCTTCTCAGAGAAATGGAGAAAAAAATATGTGTCGGGATCTGAATGAGTATATTTTATTTTCATTTCCCCTGTCGACTGTCGTAAAGTTCCTAGTAATGCAATATAAAATTCTACTGAATCAGATATAATTTTATTTCGTCCTGCACATGGAATTTCACTCATATGAATTAATATTAATATCGTCTGATTTTCACATCAAACGAGCATATACTTGAAACTTGCGTGAACAGGTTCCATGTGAATCTTATGATAATAGTTCATGCATAAATCAACGGAATTTTGTACACGTTAAATTCACGTAAATATTTGAAATAAAATTATTTAAATAATATCTTTGTTCTAAAATTTGATTAAAACCATAAAAAATACCTTCAGATTTTTGTTAAGTTTACGTGAAAATTAAATGAAACATTTCACGTGAGATTCATCCAAATTACTGATTTTTAACTCCATCATATTAGACAATGGTGGTATCATCACTGCATCCCGTGATGCAGAAATATAGTATTTTAAAAAAATTGATTCATTTAACAGTTTTTTAATTGCTCGGTTTGATGGTTGTTTAACGTTCAGTGGCAAATAGTTCATGCATGTTCGGGACAGTTGTTTATAAAAGACACATTTGATGCACCAGTCAAAAAAGATTAAACATTCTGTTATTTGTGAAAATTATGAGGAAAAATAATGATCCTGGTAAAATACACATTCCAAAAAATAAAATAACAAAACTCCAAGAAAAATTCAAAACGAACAAATCCCTTATCAAATGACGAAATCAAAAGCTGAAAAACATCAAAAGAATGATAAACAGCTGTCATATTCTTGACTTGGTACATACAATACATGTAGTATAGTGTACTCTGCGTGGTGTAAATGTGTTACTTGTTTGCTCAGCAAGTCGGACAAACCTTGCAAACTGTTAACCCGAATAATTCAGTCGTTATATTCCGCGTACTACATTAAGTAAGTAGGAGAGCTCGATTACGGGGAGGGACTGAATTATTCGGGTTAGCAAACTGTATGCAAAATTTCACAAATTTCAACATTCTGTCATTTGTGAAAAATTATTTACATAACAAATCTTGAGATCATATATGCATTCTTTATATAAGTAAAACAACTGCGAAATTTAAAAGTTCCAGCTTGAAATTCAACCTGTATCAGATGTAAGCCGGAGTCTGTACTCTGTGTGCCTTTGTATTTTATCAAAATGCCTAATCCAGAAACCTGTCATGAAATAAAAAAGAAAATCCAGACGATATGCGCACCTATAATATGAGTAGTAACACCAGGTACATAGTTTTAAAGCTGAAGCAAAACGACTGTAGTCCTAAATAATTAGCCGAATTAACCCTATATTATATACTAAGTGCGGGATTAACGGTCGAGCGGACAAATGTTAAACAATATGATGATACGTGCTCTATAAGTAATTTGGTGACAATGCGTATTTTTGAATATGCAGTTCATATAATGGAATGGTAATTTGGAGATCTGAAATGTAGTAGCAATGTAAGAATAAAATTGAGAATGGAAATGGGGAATGTGCCAAAGAGACAGCAACCCGACCATAGAAAAAAAAACAACAGCAGAAGGTCACCAACAGGTCTTCAATGTAGCGAGAAATTCCCGCACCAGGCTAGCATTTCCGTCATTTCGTCTTTGGTGGAAAGTTGATTAATTGGAAATTTTACCGCATCTCCTAATATTTCATTATGGTTTGAATTTTCTAGAGAAGAGCAAAAGTTTTAAGACTTAAACTAATATTTACCAAGAGACTGAAATGTTACACATACTCAAAATTTTCCAACGTTTACTAAAACTAATAAGAAGTGTAAAGATACTATTCCAATAAGCATTAGTCACGATTTTCTTGATGTCTTCAAGGTGTTGATGTCGTTTAATTAATACCCAGCTGTTGCTTTCTTATAAATAGCATATCACATATCTCCATTTATCGTTCTATCAGCAAACTTTTGTACAAATAACATGTACATGTACACAAATTTTTTTTGTTTTATTTGTACTTGTTCTTTTACAAATAAAGTCTCATGTTACCCCACTTCCATAATGAGCAAGCGGTAACGTAGATAGTTTAGTTTTGCGTAACTGTTCAATTTTGGTCTTCCTCGCGGTCTGCGTTTAAACTTTGTCGATTTTTTTGAAAAAATTAGAGGCAATGATTTAAATTTTAACAACTAAAGTTCCAAGTGACGGGTGTAAATTGTAGGATTGATTGCTTTGATTATTGGTTGGTTAACGTCCAGGGGAAAATATGTCATGCATGTTCAGGACGAGAACAAGTTAACAATAAATACAATAGGTAGGTTTTGCAATAGAGGCAGGGCATCCGCGATGATGGTCTGGAAAATTTTAACTGACGCTATACATGTATACATGTATATATATACTTGTATACTTGTTCTAAAAACTAATTTTAAGAAAGGAACTTTCCGGGTCTTTTCCAACGCCTAGTATGCGAGCAATATGGCCCTCAGAGCCCTAAAAGGTAATTTTGTTAATTTTCTTTCAGTCGTTTTGTCTCCCAACTTGTACATGTACATTATTTCCAACTCAAAACTAAAAAAACACCGAATACCCATGCAAGCGTAAATTAACACGAATATAAAATCTAACTGATTCAAGATTTAGCTTTTTTAAAGTCTCTTGCCGTTTGAATAATAAAAAGTCAGTCGTTTGCATGTAAATTTCGAGAAGAAAAATTATAACGGAACCAGGGAACACGGAACCGGTCTGACTACAGCCAGCCCAAACTATCAACTTGCGTTTGTAGACGCAAGTGGATACTCGGGGCTGGCTTTATTCAGAATGTAACGGAACCTGAATGTTGTTATTTTATTTCTGCCGAATCAAGTGCCCATGTATTTCTCAGCCTTCGTTAACTTTCTAATGCTTCATTCCGATGTTGCTGTCCGTCCTGAGTAGACCTTGTTTATTCGATTACAAAGCTGGCACTGTATTTTAAAATATTTCCAAAACTATATCGAGTTTACTCTGTACAGACCAATGAATTTCAGACTGTTTACACATGGAACACAGGAAAAGTTATTCGACTAAATAACCACTTTTTTACATTCCATACAAACAAACTATTTTCTGTATGATTTTCAAACGTCTGCTTGTATTGTGCTTTCCCCCCTAATTATATCCGTATTCTCATCCAAATAAATTTCAATTTTGTCCGAGCGGTGTTTTTGATGACCATTTTAAAACGAATTAATAGTTGTAAAATTCCCCGTTTTTTTCACACATCATCCTATGCTTCTATAAATTAGATTTCTACTTGCAAAACAAAATTTCATGGGGATACGGCGTGAATCATGAATAAGTACTTATTGCAAAAATAAACCAAGGTTTACTTTTGTAAATTGTTATTTGGATGGAGAGTTGTCTCATTGGCACTCACACAACATCTTCCTATATCTATACCAAGAATAAAAATAAAGTGATAAAACTGTGTCTGTTATGCATAAGAACATATATAGATAAAGCGTGCAGATGCTTAAATATCAAAGAAACAGAATATTTAAAAAGTAAAGTAATACTTTTTAAAGATTAACAATGAGCAGAATGATTGCCGGAAAACGATAAAACAATCTATGTCAAATAACCGCTACGTATTGCATCAAAACTCTCGGCACTCTGCATCTAGGGAAAGTTACTGTTAAAAATGTCACACAAAACCCGCTGCATTGGCTTTAATATATACTGTGTGAACGTTATTCGATAACGTCAGGAACGATAACTCATGGCGTAACGTCATTCGGTATCGTGTTACCTTAATGTACTGTAGAAACACATGTTAATCTATTGTAATGATAAAGCAAAAATCATCATTCTTACCTTTTTAAGTCATAAATGAAGAGGTAATACTACGGTTATTATAAAAGAAAAATACACTTATAAATAACAATTATAATTACCTGCGCCAAACGTCAGTCGAGCAATGAAATCGTTCTCGTCATGGTCCTCTATTTCTGTCAGATATCCACCACGGTTCTCACATGCGCGCTGCAATTATTATTAACAATGGATATAAACAATCTGAAGATTAGTATCGAAAATTATACTTACAGCCGATTGCATTGAGTGTATATGTATAGGTACTATCTTTGGTAAGCTTGCTTGCTAGCTGAACCGTGAAGTTATTATTAGGTAAGGTAAACTACCCTCCTTTAGGAGTAGACTATTCCGACAGATAACCAATCTGTCTGTAGGATAAGACTACTCTATAAGGACTGTAGTATACCTTACCTAGTGATGACTTCACGGTTCAGCTAGCAAGCAAGTTAACCAAACATTTTACTTTTACCCACACATTAAATGCAATCGGCTGTACTCAATAAAAACTATTGAGAGTTAGTTATTGTTCCATTACGAAATATACCTAAAACCTATCCAACTTTAGCCCTAGTGATAATATTAATTAAATATAATTTGATTTTCCATTGAAGTCCACCTCATGATATTTTTTAAAAGTTAATTGGATTTGGCCTGTTTTGTAGTTTGTTTTTTTCTATAGCAATTTAGTATCTCATTTTATACAATTCTTTCCTTTCAGAATCAATATCATTCTCCGTAATTAGTCAAACCGAAAACAATGTTTTTCTTTACTAGTTGTCAACAATGAATATTTCGATCATAGTATAAGGTTATTTAATGGTTTGATTTGCAAGAACAGGAATATTATCCAAAGTATATTGATTATAAAAAAATGAATTGTGTAATGCCATATGATTATTCCTTTATATATTAAGTCGTTGTTTGTCCATATTATATCAGAACAAAGACCTCTTTGTTTCCCTATCAAAGTGGAGCTTTCACAATATCATATCGTGATGTCTTTTTTATGGTTGTTATAGTTGTATTTTTATATCATTTTGCTTTTTGTCGTCTGTGTCATCGTTATCATGCTATCATGCTGCAGAGGCGGATCAAGCCATTCTAAAAAGAGGGGTTCCAAACCCAGGATAAAGATGGGGTTCTAATCATATATCCCTATTCAAATGCATTGATCGTCCAAAAAAAAGGGGGTTCGAACCCCCTGGACCCCCTTCCCACTGGATCCGCGACTGTGCTGTTTATTCTTACATTGACTAATAAAACTTAGGTTGAATATACATGTAAAGTTATCTATCATGCTGTTTATGTAGCATGCATCATCTATTTGACGTTACCTCTGCAGCTTTCCAGCCATATGCACTGGATGTTGACGGCCAGTAACAGTGATCTTTGTACTGAGACCATTTATCGGGACATTCATCACAGCATACTAAATATATGTTAAATATAAACGCTTTGTTAGTTACCTTTTGTTGTTACTGTTCGTTTAACAGATTTGATTTCTATAAAGTATTAACAACATATTTCAATGAATAAAACCTAATTTTTATTAAATTAATGTTTTTGTCGAAAAAGACAATAGTCAAAGAGTTTACTGCAATATAAAGTAAAATGCAATAACTTTTTTTTTAAATGTAAGTGTGAAGTTTCGCTAGTGGAAATAATGTAGAACAAAAGAAGCCGATTTTGGTAAGGTTCGTATTGTATAGCCATAAGTTTGCTTGTGTGATTTTTTGTCATTGTTGTTTAGCCATTTTATTTTAGACAATGCTGATGTCTGTTTTATTGGACTTATTTACAAGATATCTGCTCTATCTCAATTTGTTTCCCCATTTAAGATAAACAAAAATAAAGGAGAATTCGTAAAGCCAATTGGTGAATGCTGATTTAATGAATTCATTGCTTACACTGAAAGACAAGGAATTCTTAAGTTTGTCCTTTTTGCAAATAACAAAATATTGCACATTTTCATTAAGACCAAAAAGATTGACATCGTTTTATTAATATGTATAAAGATGAAGAGCATTGAGGATCCGAAATTCCAAAACTTTGGGCGCATTACTGTATTATACACGAATAGAACAACGATTGTCATATGTGGAAAAAGGAGACGATGACCCTTTCCGAATACGAGCGTCCAGCTGTGGTTTTTGATTGGGTTTGTTTTTAATCAATCTTAAGTTATTCATATAAAGTTATTTTATAGTCTGTGTTTAATCGGTCCTTTTAAATGACAAATAATATAGGTACTTGTATCTTCTCTGTACAAGAGTTGTTGAACGTTTTTCAGGCCTAAATACAAACATGTTTAAAAGATTCAAACTTTTTGCAATACTAAAGTGTAATATGCCACAGAAATTTCTTATCAAAATTTACGTTAATTTCTTCTGTAAATTGTAATACTGATTCAATCCCACACACATTGTATACAGCAAAACATATGTGTAATGGGTATTCTATATATAATTCAAATAGTAGCTTACCATAAACGACTAACACAGAGAGCAAAAAGCCACCAAACATCTTCGGTATAAATTCAGTCCTAGTGTCTGATTTTATAAAACTAGTAATTTTATATAGACTCGATGGTCGTTAATTTTTTTTTGCAATCATAAATTTATCTGAAATTATACTTGCCACGTAAAAATTGACTGTAATTGTCTTATAATTTTTTTAATGTCTGTTAACTTGGACCTTTCTGCATAGATGATACATAAAAGGTCGATTTTAACAGCTGATGAAATTATACTCATTAACAAAGATTAGATAACTTAATGTCAAATGAAACGGTTTTAAAATATCCTTTAACAGTGTGGATTTTTAACTATCGTTAATTCATGTCAAACCTAAACCATATATTTGTTTGAATAGATATTTGTGGAAAACAGTTAGTCTAACGTGCTGTTTTGAAAAGGAAAAATGTTACCCGTTCCTGATATATTGATATTCATAAGTTATAGTTAACACATAATGTCCTTCATGTACCTTAGGAAGGATTTGTTTGCGGGTGTAAAATTTCGCTATTTAGACGAAAAGGTGAAAACGAAAAGTTTTTGTGGCTAAAATTTTTGCGGATTCATAATTCACAAATACATATTGGGCGGTAACTAAAATATTTGCAGTTAAAAGGTTGTAAGATCTACATGAAGAGGAAGAACCCAGTGAACAATATGTTTGATGTCGAACTCCGAAACAGCGGTAACGTTTTTCTTCACTACACTATGATAGTTAAGTGAAGCTACGTCATCACTGTTTCGGAGATTTGTTTACTCTTATAGTTCTGTTTAAACACAAGAAATTAAAGAAACAGTTATTTTGATAGTAAAAGGAAAACGGCAAATACATTAAAAAAAACAGTATAAGAGGTAAAACACATGATTTTTATTGTCAAACATTCACAAATTTAAAGCGTCTCAAATTTACATGTCTCTTGATATTTTTGCTCGCAAAAGTTGTCTCAAATTTACATGTCTCGTGCTTTTTTTTTTTTAGCGAAAGTCATTTACATGTTTCGTGACATTTTTGCTAGCGAAAGTTTGTCTTCCATATAATCAAATTGCCAGTGCGTATCTTTTATTGTTATTCAACCAAACGCTTGTCTTTTGTTAACGTTCTTTGAGTTTGTTTTACATTATTATGATCTGAAAAGATAATCAACAGAATACGGGTAACTTAGATATTTTCACAGATGTTGATATTTCTTGTAAATTCTACGAAATTTGAATTTAGTGTACTAATTGGCTTGCAAAATTATCAAAAGTTAATAACAACGCTATTATAATTTGACACTAATGGATAAAGTTATAAATAAGTATGTTTGATTCCCTTTGGAATTTATGTTGTTAAAACTCACATATAACAATTTTAATCAATACTACAGATCTGAAAAAAGATCGTTTACTAAACGAGTTAGCTATTAGAAAGACCCAAACGTATACAAAAATTTTTGCGGTATTTTTGTTCTTGTTTATTTTCAATCTTCGGTCGTCTCTCTGTCTATATCACTCTGCTCACCTCTTAATATTATTCCATATGACGGCTTTGTGACGTCACATCCGTGAACGCGGCCTTAATAACTTTGATCCGGACATATCAACGACGTCATAATATTTAAACCGACTATGATAAGTTTGACACGAACTTATCAAGTCAATTTCCGGTTGCTTGTGATACTAAGAAAAAATTCAAAACGTCAAAAATTTACGTTTTACGGCCTGCAACGCATGGACGTTACGATTATTTCGACGTTTTGTTGGATTTTTCACAAAGAACACACCTTAGAATGATATTTACCGTAAACACGAAGTTTGGGACCTTTTTGTTTATAAGTGACACCTAAAATCCGGACGCATGAAACTATTAAACTATTTGACTGTCCCTCTGGTATCTTTCGTCCCTCTTTTAAACGTGTTGTTTTCATTTTTTTTAATAGTCTTGTAAAACTATATAAGACAATACCTCTGGCCTTTGTTGGTCTTGTATGATTTTTAATTTTAGTTACTTGTGTATGGTTTGAAGTTTGGTGTGGTGTTCGTTGTCGCTGGGCTGGTGTATATATTTGTTTGGGCGCCAGCTGAGGGACGCCTTCAGATGCGGGGGTTTCTCGCTGCATTGAAGACCTATTGGTGATCTTCTACTGTTGTCTTTTCTATGGTTGGGTTGTTGCCTCTTTGACACATTCCCCATTTCCATTCTCAAGTTTACACTAACTAATGGAAGGTGATATTAAAAATAATATGTGAGAACTAATAGCAATCATTCATTGCTACACATTCTTGTGATGAACCTCTGTCTGAATCATGTCAATACCAAACGCTGTGATTTACTGGTAGTTGATGTCTAAACTCTTTTATTAAAATAACGAAATACATCATCGTCATAAAAAATAATTGATAAATTAGTGTAAAAAGTAAAATCCCATAAATACTGAACTCGGAAAATTCAAAACAGAAATTCCCTAATCAAATGGCAAAATCAAAGGATAAAACACATCAAACAAATGCACAACAGGTGTCATATTCCTGACTTGGTACAAGAATTTTCAAATATAGCTATAGAAAATGGTGGATTGAACCTCGCTTTATAGCGCAAACCTCTCACTTTGATGACAGTCTCATCAAATTCCGTTATATTTTCAATGATGTGTGAACTAAACAGACATAATAAATAAAATAGTCAAAATATGGGTACAGCAGTCATCATCGTGTAACAATTTTAAAAGCAACAATTAAACAGAACACAAAAACATCTATCTACAAACACATTCATTGATTCGCGACTCTAAAATTATACTTCCCTCAATTCATTATAATGATGTAACTCTAAATAAGTGTAGGCGGTTTTAGAATTTCCAATCGATCAATAAAAAAATTATACCACCTTCAATTTATAATAATGATGTTATTGTATATTATTGTAGGCGGCTTTTCGAAATTCCCATTGAACAATTATGAAAGTATACCTCCCTCAATTTATAATAACGATGTTATTGTATATTATTATAGGCGGCTTTCGGATTTCCCATCGAACAATTATGAAAGTATACCACCTTCAATTTACCTTCATTATGCTTATGTATATTTCAAAAAATTCATAAAAACATCTTTTGTACTTGTAAAAGTTGTTCTCGGTATAAATACATTTACAAAGGTATTTCAAAATAGTATTGTTCATAGTTTCTTCACATGTTCTTTAATTTTTGTGAATTTAAGCACCCTTTATTATCCCTCAATGTGGGTTTGATTTGACTAATTAATTAAGTGGTATTTTCATTCTTGGTAATATCCAATAACTAAGTCAAATCAGTTTATTACAATTGTGATAAAGTTCCCTTTTCAAAAAGGCTTTGTAAACTCATAATAGAAACCAGTATTACCGCCAGACGTGAGTTTCGTCCATCATAGACTTATCAGTTATGCTCGAATAAAACAAAAGTTAGAAAGGCAAATATAAGAAGTTTTTTTAAGCTTTGGGATCCACTTTGTTGCGCTCCTATAAGTCTCTCATACTTTTGATTTTGCCATTTGATTAGGGACTTTCCGTTTTGAATTTACCTCGTAATTCAGTATTTTTGTAAATTTACTTCATATTGTGTCGGCAACTGCCTCACCTACCTTTCTCGGCGCCCGTTCCTGTCTACACCTTCTTTTTCTTCTGCCACGCTAACTTCAAGCTCCGTCACAGCTATTAACTTGTATATCTAAGCTCTAACCACCTTGCCCACTAATCCAACTGCTTTATTTCCGTGTAGATGTTTTAAATTGGTGATTTACTAATACCTTCTGTGAACTACTGAATCCAACCAAATACAAGGAAAATGTGTCCATGGGACACAGATTATGGCCCAGTTTGCATATAAAGTCATAAAAAAATCATTACCAAAGAACGGCAAATGTGACGCCATCCAAATTCGTACTTGATCTGTGTTTTGTGGTTATAAGCATTGTATATACGTTTCATAAAATTTGGTGGAGGCAAAATATTATTAAAGAACGGAAACTCCTTGTTCGGACGTACGTTTGTACTCACGGACAGTCAAGGTAACACTTAATGCCCCTCCGCTCGAGCGGGTCATATAAACAAATTCGTTATTATACTGAAATTGTACATTCCCGATCAATTCTCGACTATCACTACAACCCCTATACGATGAGGTCGATCTGGTCTGGACGAGATCATGCTGTCATCGAGTATAGTTGATTTGGTCTAGCTAGCCGAGTAAAGATTGTGTAGAGATCGTGAATTGGTCTAAATTATCGAATATAAATTCAATTAGTGGTTAGGTTGGAGTCTTGGTAAAGTCGCTAAGGAGTCAGGAATGGTCGAGTTAAGGTCGTGTACAGTCGGATAGCAGTCGTGTAGAAGTCGTTAACAGGCCCAATAAAAAAATTGGGATATACTTGGTCGTGGTAATTTGGACAATCGTCGAGTTTATCTGATCGGCAGTGTGCACATAGCTTTAATTTGTAGGATCCTTGACGATAGATAATTCTTCGTACTTATAATATACTTATTTTTTTGACTGCATCTTATATTGACTTGTAGGGTCCTTTACAATAGATAATTCAGCTGATCGGTAACAATTCCATCTTTATGCCTTATATAGTATGTACTGTGTTATGTCGCTCGATTAAAACTTACGACGAAAGGTAACACCCGGCCCCCGAAAGCTTTAATGTTGAAGCCTAGGTAGTCAAGTGGTCTAGCGCGTTAGGCATAGTGCAAGGCGATTTGTTGCCATGATATCTCAGTAGCACGAGGTCGAATCTAGGCGATGATTTGATGAATACTAGAAACATCAGTATGCTGAATCATTTAAAACTGGCGAAGTAGCATGAGTTCGTATCCCGGCGAAAGAAGAACAATAAATTTGCAAAAGCAAAAAAAAAAAACAAACAAAAGCAAATTTACAGATCTAACATGGTTGGGGTGGTGTTTAGACGGAATATATATAATTGGTTTTCCTGCTTGGCCTTATCTACGTACAGTGGTTGTCGTTTATTGATATGGTTCATAAATGTTTCTCGATTTTAGTTTTACATTATTTTAGATTATACCATTGGGTTTCCTGTTTGATTGGTTTTACACATGTCATTTTTGGGGTACTTTATAGTTTGCTGTTCAATGCTCCATGGTATTTCTTTTACATATTATGACTTGGATGGAGAATTGTCTCATGGGCACTCATACCACATCTGCCTATATCTATCTACATTGAAGTAATTTTAATTTGTATGTACTTTGTGCTTTGCACTGGTTTAGGCTAACACGGTTGTGTATTTTTGTAATGTATCCGTTTTAATTCTGTAGCTAGTCACCACTTCATTTTAATCATATATATCTATTATATAGTCATTTTATAAAATTTACTGTTTGCAAAAGTATGAATTATTCGTTCGAAATTCATCAATCGATTGAGAAAAAAACAAATCCGGGTTACAAACTAAAACTGACGTTATATCGTTTAAATTTGTAAGGCCATTCAATACTATGAAAATAAACATATATTAGTTCATTAAGCCTTATGAAAAAAACCGCTTAATATTTTTCAAGGTGCTTTATTTTCAAACAGAAAATGCTATGGAAGACACTGTAAGAACATATGACACTGATTTGCCAATTCAGCATGAAAACATAATACTTAAAGCTATACACTGTTGAGTCTTGTATGCGTATATGTAAATCCAAACAAATGGAGTATATCAAAATATTTTTGGGTAGTTGACGAATCGACTAGATTGAGATTCGTGTCTGTACATTGCAACCAGGTCCCATGTTCAAAGGTCAGCTAGTGAAGACACCAAAGTCTGGTGATAAAAAATCTTAAAAACATGACTATCTCCGGGTTTCATATTTTTTCCTGCAGTTGTATAACCCTGATGTTAGGGAGATAATAATCCATATCCATTCCATATGGAACAATATATCTTGTATCGGAATGTCCTCTTTATGCTGCTTCACGAAATATTTTACTTCATATACAATTAAGAATATGTTGCATGAATTTCAAGATGACAACTGTCCACAATGACCAAATGAGGTAGAAGTTATTAAATTTACGTCACCATACGGCATCTAACGATGAGCAAAACCAAAACTGAAGAATAGAAGGTATCAAAGGCCTCTAAATGACAAAAGCAAATCAATTCAAGTGACAAGACTAACGACTTGATAAATGTCAAAACATTAAACGATACCCAAATATGATATACAGCAACACGACAACCACTGAATTTTAAGGCCCCTGACTTTAGATAGCAACATTTAAAATGTGGTGGGATTGAATACTAGTACCTTAGAATATTTTACCTACAGATGTTTTTCAATTAGATAATGTAAAATGATGCCAATATTTAAAAAAATGAATTAACCAAGGTGACACACCTAATTGCACGTTTACTAAACATTATTCGAGTAGAATTGGTCTTTCTTTTATAAGGATAGCTCACCATCAAAGAATAACTCTTTTTCATTAACCATAAAATAATATTTAATGTATGTAGTACATGTAGCTCTTAAGAACCTGGAGTTTATAGAACAAATAGAGCATACCAGAATTGAAAAGCAAATTCTGCATAAAAGTTAATAAAATGTAAAAAAGTAAAATAACAAAACTACTGAACTTCGAGGAAAATTCAAAACTGAAAGTCCCTTCTGAAATGGCAAAATCAATGCATCAAATGAATGGACAACAACTGTCATATTCCTGACTTGGTACAGGCATTTTCAAATGTAGAATTGAACCTGGTTTCATATATATATGAGATTGTGACACAGTGATGACTGCTGTACCCTATTTTGACAATTTCACCGATAATGTCTGTTTTGTTCATGCATCGCTGTAAATATAATAGAACTTGATGCGACTGTCATACAAGTGAGAGGTTTAGCGCTATATATATGCGACTGTCATACAAGTGAGAGGTTTAGCGCTATATATATGCGACTGTCATGCAAGTGAGAGGTTAAGCGCTATATATATACTGTCATACAAGATATATATATATAGCGTTACCTAACTGGCGTTGTTGGACATGTTGTCTATACTGGCGTGGTACAAACTGGGCATGGTGAGCTACCAAAGAGGAGTAAAAAGTCAAACTAGTATAAAAATAAAACAAAACATCTTTTATGTCATGTTAGGAATTTGTAATTCAGTGGTTTAAGTTTGTTGCTGTCTTTGTTGAATTACTTGTTTTGTCTTCAATCAATTTGCAACTCTATCATTCTGTATTTACATTAGCAACTCGACGGGTGTCACACGAAGAGCATGATCTGCTTACCCTTCCGGAGCTTATCAGATAACCCCAAATTTGTTATGGGGTTCGTCTTGCTTAGTCTTTAGTTTTCTATGTTGTGTCTTGGTATCTTTTGCCCCTTTTTTTATCTTGACAGTTTACACGTGCTTGTAGTGGTTGATTGACCTATTTATATATAAAACTGTTCAATATTTGTAACACGATGATTCCTTTAAAAGTTCTTTTAAAGATCATTTCAGAATATTTAATGTGGTATTTTGAAAATATAAATTCACACATATATTGAACAGTATAACGTTTATTTGCAAATATAAACATTTACACATGAATGTATTCGTGTATGAATTATGAATAGTTTGTGGCACAATCTTTTCCACAGTAAAGGAACGCCTACAGTATAATAGCATAACACTGTACTATTCCGAATAAGAATTCAGAAAACAGTTGAAACCGTTTTATGAAAAAGAACAAGTACCCATTCCGGACAGAACATCGAAAACAAAGAGCTGTACGCATGAATGGCAACGTAAAGTACATTCTGAGGAGGCGATAATCGAGAGATACATGTATACTCAAAGACGAGTTTGATATGCAACCCATGAGTAGAATGGCAAAGAAATTTCTAGATAAAATTACAGATTGTCAATATAGATTTTTTTGTTAGATAATAATTTATGACATTAGATTATACGATAAGTATTATGTTGTTGTTTTGAAACTATTGATAGATTACTGAACAGTTATTTCAGGTAAAAGCATTCGTGCATTTTTGAATTTTGGGATTTAAGAACTTAAATTTGAATTGCAAATACTGAATATCTAAATACAGATAAAAGCTTTATTATTGCCCAAAAATATTCTTTTAATCAAAGTTATTAGTTATTACCGATTACTTCCCTTTGTTCTTGACATTCTTCAAGTCCTCCTTTGAATTTTGGAATATAATTTTGAGTTGCAAGTACTGAATGATCACAGATAAATGCTTTATCATTAGCCTAAGGTAAATTCTTGTGATCAAAGTTACACCTGATAACTCCCTTTTTTCAGGAAATTATTTAAGTTCTTCTCTGATCCTACTAAAATATTTTTTTAAATGATATTTTATTCATGCACTGTATTTGGGATTTCAATTTGAGTTGCCAAACTTCATTCCGGTTTCAAACCGGTTTCTTTTGCGGCTTTGTAGAACAGAGATTGCAGAACGAGACAACTTTTTTCGAATTTGCATCGATTTAAACCCTTAGTTGGGATTTTGTAATTTCGAATTCCAAACTAGCTTGAAACACAGGGCTGTTAGTATTTACATTTTGTCCTTTTGTTTGATAGGCATCATAAGTACTAAAAGTACAATTAGACAACATATCATGATAAAGCTTTTATGATTCGTATAAATGAAAATAAGTAGTATATATTTAGGATATAGTGTCCTATATCTACTTTTTTTTTTTTTTATATATCAGTGTCAAATGGAAAGTAAAACGCTAAATAAACTGCAATCGACAGTTCAGAAAAATGACCTCTTTCAGAATGTCCATTTTGACAGCTTTATTTGTTAATTATCTTCAATTTCTGTACATATCCAGTCTCGTTTATGAAACCAAGACCTTCATCTAGCCGAAAATAAAACAACTGGCTTCCTGTTTTTTTTTTATCGAAGACATTGGTTGAACTCACACACTAGTCTAGCAAAATAATAATCTAGTAAAATATAGTCAGTAAAATATTTGATTTAAATATTTAAATATGATATGAAAAATATCAGTACGGAATCGTGTTAGGTCCAACCTATTTTATTTTTTTTAAATATTTTTAAATATCGTCTTCAATTTTGGAATTATCGACTTGAACCTTGGAATTTCCAATTTTAATATTGGAATCATCAATTTTAATCTTGAAATTATTAACATTTTAATGATCAGAAACAACATAAACACTGAAGTGAACAAGAAACAAACGACAATGCAACACACACAGAAACGAACTATACGATAACAACTGCCATTTTCCTGAATTTGGTACAGGACATGTTCAGAAAAGATGAT
Source organism: Mytilus edulis (assembly GCF_963676685.1). Taxonomy (NCBI): domain Eukaryota; kingdom Metazoa; phylum Mollusca; class Bivalvia; order Mytilida; family Mytilidae; genus Mytilus; species Mytilus edulis. Next base: position 26,604,428 of record NC_092356.1, read on the forward strand.
GAGCTGAACCTGGTTTTGTGGCTTTCCAAACCATGCACTTTTATGGCAATGTTTAATATAACACAAAAATGGACACAATATTCCAGGTCATACAGGTCTGATTTTGGATTGAAATTACATATTTGACACATAATAGGTTTCTGACACAGAATAACTGTAGTCAAAGAACTCGAATTGGTTATTTGATTGAATGGATATTCATTGTTCTGCCTTTGTGCATTACACTATGCTGTTGCGAATTGATCCCATCCCCCAAACATTTTTAACCCCCCCTTTTTTTCGGCAAAAAATTTAAGAAATTTTCTGTTTAATTTCAGAATCTTGAGAACAATTTGCCCCTCCATCCCACCCCACCCCACCCCAATTTTGATTACCAATTTCCAATGTAGTTTGCCACAATAATATTATATATCATTTAAATACACAAAATCATGGCTCAAATTACCGTCATCAGCATTTTTATAGACGTAATATTTAACAATAAATTGACAGCTTATCATCACAAGATAATACAACATTTTTGTATTCATAATTTAAAACCAGTGTTAGAGAGGTAATTGTCAATGTTGTGTCTGAATTACCTCCCTTACACTGCTTTTAAATTATGTTTTGTACTTATGTGTTTGTCCATGAAAAAAGACACCCTTGTTTTACCCCTTTTGTGCCCCAAATCCTAAACGGTTTGATATATTACCCTTTAAAAGCGGTTTCTTACCATCCCTTTGTGGTATGATAATTTCAGAGATCCGTACATTAGTCCACAAATTATTGTCTGGAAACTAGAAAAATGCTTATTTGGGCTGTTTTGGGCCCCTAATTATATAACTGTTGGGACCTGAGACCCCAAAATCAATCGCAACCTTCCTTTTGTGGTCATAAACCTTGTGTTTAAATTTCATAGATTTCTTTTAACTTATAATTAAGTAACTGTACGAAAACCAAATGTCTTCGGACGACGACGACGACGTGATACAAATACACGACCGCAAAAAATTTTGCGGTCGTATAAAAAAATAGTAGCATGGAAGAAAATGATTGATTTAAGAAAACGTCAAAAGTTCAAAGTTCTTGTATCGCCAGCAGACAAAAGTGATAAATGTTTACAGGTTCAAATCACGGTTAACATTAAATTCACTTGGACTTCGGTATATGGACTTGATGGTCAATAAAATCAAATATTGCGATCGAAAATGATCGAAGTACATTGTAGGAAAACAATGACATGAAACATTAGAAAAGTAATTCATCTGATGAAAACGTTGACACAAACAATAGGGTGAATAAAAAATGGTGGTTACAATACGGATCAACACTATTATCAAACAGCAATCGTACGATTTAAAGAAACGTCTTGTTCAGCTGTGTATTTAGAAAATAGTAAAATCACAAAAATACTGAACTTCGAGGAAAATCTAATCGGAAAGTTCATAATCACATGGCAAAATCAAATGACAAAACACATCAAAAACGGATGGACTAGAATTGTCATATTCCTGACTTGGTACAGGCATTTTCAAATGTAGAAAATGGTGGATTAAACCTGGTTTTAAAGCGCTAAACCTCTCACTTTGATGACAGTCTAATCAAATTCCGTTATATCTACAATGATGTGTGAACTTGTCAGACATAATAAATAAAATAGTCAAAATATGGGTACAGCAGTCATCATCACTGAACAGTTTTAAAAGGAACAATTCAACAGAACACAAAAACATCTAACTACAAACACATTCATTGATTCGCGTGTCTGACGTCAGAACATTTTTAAAAAACGTCACATATGTTTGTCGTTTAATGTATATAAAAACAATATAGAAACATTGTAAAGACGTAGGATAATTGGATTGTCAGTTGGCCAACGTTCATAGAAACACAAGTAAAAATAATATTTTACTAAAACAAAACTGTACAAAATCAAACAATACTAAACATATTAACAACATGCAAATTAATACAAATAGACAAAAGTCACTATTCAAACAAACAAATAAAAACAGCTAAACAGTTATTTAATATTAATTAAAACAAATCAATAAAAATGTCTCATCACAGCTGCTACCATACACATGCACGTTGTATGTGGTCAATATCTAGGACGTTGCTTGGAACATCAAATACTTTTAGATTGAGATAATCTAAACTTTCACTTTATTAAACACTTCACTGGTTTAATATTGACTCCTATAACATTTGTAACATCAATAAGATGTATAGCTCACAATATAATTACTTCTCTTAATATTGCACTCTGGCATTTTATATTTCACCGATATGTTCTGGGTTTTAAATTAGACAGAACTACCAAACAATTAACACCAACGTCTAATAAAACTAACAGCAACTTCTGTTTACGCAAAATACATAATTTCTGCCACATAACATAATGGTTGTCACTTCAAAACTGAGAATAAAACTGCATGGACAAACCCTTGCGCAAATTCATTATATTGTCGTGTGAAACTCCATGTCCTGAACTGACAATTCTGAGGTATCACCAAATATATATCTGAACTGCAGCAGATTAAACGTTTGTTCACATCAAAATCTAGTTGTGCTCTCCCTAACCACTTTACCTGTATAAAAAAAATACATGTACTATCCGTTCTTTTAATCATTTAAAAATGGAATCATGTAAGTAATGATTGATTTCAGAAATCGTCAAAAGTTTAAAGTTCTTGTATTGCCAGCAGACAAAACTATAAATGTTTTACAGGTTCAACGCACGGTTAATGTTAAATACACATGAACTTTGGTTTACAGACTTGATGGTCAATGAAGGCAAACATTGCAATTGAATATGTTGGTAGTGCATTGTAGTAAAATCGAAACCTTGAAATAATAAGAAAAGTAACTCTTCTTCTGAAAACGCCGACAAAAGTAATATTGAGCTCAAAAAACGCATAAAATCATCAAGAAAATATTTTTTAATTTATCCACGGCTAAATCACCGGAAAACAATTATTATTTAACTAAATTGCACCAATTGTAAATTTGACTTTACTTCTGTTATAGTTGCTGTTACTTGAATGAGTACATGAATGTCCATCGAAAGATTCTTTATTGAGTCAAAAGTATGGAATGAAAATAGTTAGTAAGATATTAAGAATCTTGCTAGACTGAAATCGAAATTTTTTTTTTACTCCTTATTGATCAAAATAAAACGAATAAGTGATGTGAATATATCAAAATCTAAAGTTCTTTCAATTAACAATTTGTCGGAGTATTACACGTAGTCTTTGGCATGTTACATTTATATATACATGTATATATAGTACGGAAAAATTAAATCTGGAAGTTTTAGAGCCAATGAAGAATACATCATTCGTTCTTTTTATTTAAAAAAATGAAAGCATGGAAGAAAATGATTGATATCAGAAAACGTCAAAAGTTCAAAGTTCTTTTATTGCCAGCAAATAAAAGTAATCAATGTTTTACAGGTTCAAATCACGGTTAACGTTAAATTCACGTGGACTTCGGTGTATAGGCTTGATGGTCAATAAAACAAATATTGCGATAAAAAAATTTCGAAGTACATTGTAGGAAAATCAATGACATAAAACATAAGAAAAGTAACTCTTCTTATAAAAACGTCGACACAAACAATAGGGCGAATACAAAATGGTGTTTACAATACGGATCAAAACTATTATCAAACAGCAATCGTACGATTTAAAGAAATTCCTTGTTCAGCAGTGTATTTAGAAACATTGTAAAGACGTAGATTAATCGGATTGACAGTTGGCCAAAATTCATAGAAACACTAGTAAAAATAATATGTTACTAAAACTAAATTGAACAAAATCAAACAAAACTTAACATAGTTACAACGTGCAAATGAATACAAATATAACATTATATTAAACAAAGCTAAACAGTTATTTAGTATCAATAAAAACAAATCAGCAAAATGTTTTATCACAGCTACTACCACACACTCTGTTTGCGGTCAACATCTAAACTTTCACTTTATTAAACTTTTCATTGATTTGATATTGACTTTAAAAAAAATTATAACACTTGTTGCTTAGTCTTTAGTTTTCAATGTTGTGTCTTCTGTACTATTATTTGACAGTTTGTCTTTTTATTATTAGCCTTGGCGTTGTCAGTTTATTTTCAATATATGAGTTTGCCTGTCCCTCTAGTACCTTCCGTCCCTCTTTTGTAACATCAATAAGATGTATGACTCACTTTATATTTACTTCTCTTAAGTTTGCACTCTTGCAATTGATATTTTAATAATATCTTCTGTAGTTTTTTTTGTTAATGAAACGGAACTACCAAACAATTAACACCAACTTCCGACAAAACTAGCAGCAACCTCTGTATACGCCAAATACATAACTTCTTCCATAAAACATAATACTGGTCGTTGTATGATACGTTAAACTTAACTTTGTAAGTGGTATTTTGGAAGATCTGTGTCAATACACGGGTCGTACGTTGTCTGACCATTTAAACTCTTTCGCTTCAAAAATGAGCATAAAACTGCATGGACAAACCCCTTCGCAAATTCATTATATTGTCTTGTGAAACTCCATGCCCTGAACTGACAATTCTGAGGTATCCCCAAATATTTTATTGAACTGAAGCAGACTAAACGTTCGTACACATCAAGATCTAACAACTTTACCTGTATAAAAAAATGTACTACCTGTCACATGATTTACCTGGCGCGTAAATTTATGATTGGGGTGTAAATCATCCGTTCTTTTTATATTAAAAAATTGAGGCATGGAAGAAAATGGTTGATTTCAGAAAACGTCAAAAGTTCAAATTTCTTGTATTGCCAGCAGACAAAACTAATATATGTTTTAAAGGTTCAAGACACGCGTACGGTTAACGTAAGATGCACTTAGATTCACGTGGACTTAAGTTTACAGTCTTGATGGTCAATGAGGGCAAATATTTCGATCGAATATGTTGGGAGTTCATTTAGGGAAATTAGATACCTTGCAAACATAAGAAAAATAACTCTTGTTCTCAAAACGTCGACAAAAGTAATGTTGAGCTTTAAAAAACCGCGTAATTTCAGCAAGAAAATAACTATTTGATATATATATCCACGGCTAAATTACCGGAAAACAATTATTTCCAAGTTAAATTACTCCGATTGTAAATTTTGCTTTACTTCTGGTATAGTTGCTTTTACTTGAACGAGTACAAGTATGTCCTATGTAGCCTGTCGGAGTCAAAAGTGTGGAATGAAAATAGTTGCATTAGCAACTTGCTAGACTGAAATTGGAAATATTTTTCTTTTGAATCGTAATGAATTAAAAAAAACGAGTAAAATCATGTGAATATTTCAAAATCGAAAGCTGTTTAATGCACAAAATGTTGGGATGTTCCACGTTGTCTTGGGCAAGTTACTATTTAACAAATATATAGTACAGAAAAATAAAAACAGGAAATTTTAGAGCCAATGAACAAGACATCATCCATTCTTTTAATCTTTATAAAATGGAAAAATATAATTTATTTCAGAAACGTCAAAAGTTCAAAGTTCTTGTATTGCCAGCAGGCAAAACTAATTAATGTATTCAGGTTCAAGGCACGGTTAACGCTAAGTTTACAGACTAGATGGTTAATGAAGGCAAACATTGCGATCAAATATGTTGGAAGTTCATTGTGGGAAATAAAGGCAACAGTAGTATACCGCTGTTCAAAACTAATAAATCCATCAAGAAAATTAACTCTTCTTTTCGAAGCTTCGACAGAAGTAATTTTGAGCTTAAAAAACGCGTAATTTCAGCAAGAAAATAACTATTTTTTATATGATCACGGCTAAATCACCGGAAAACAATTATTCTCTGACTTAATTGCACCGATTATGAAATTGGCTTTCCTTTAGATAAAGTAGCTCTTATTTGACCGCGTAAAAGAATGTCCTATGTATAGCCTGTCGAACGATTCTATATATCGCAGTCAAAAGTCTTGACTGAAAATAGTTAATTGCATAAGAAACTTGCTAGACTGAAATTGACGAAAATAAATCACTGCTAATTGATAAAATAAAAACGAATGTCCTATGTATAGCCTGTCGAACGATTCTATATATCGCAGTCAAAAGTCTTGACTGAAAATAGTTAATTGCATAAGAAACTTGCTAGACTGAAATTGACGAAAATAAATCACTGCTAATTGATAAAAATAAAACGAATAAAAGTGTGAATATTTAAAAATCTAAAGCTCTATCAATTCACAAATTGTCGGAGTGTTCAAAGTAGTCTTGGACATGTTACAATTTTATTTATACATAGTACGAAGCCAATGAAGTAACGTAACTTTTGAAAACGTTCACAAATCAATAAGGAGAATAATGGCGGTTACAATAAGAATCATAATTAGTTCTAAACAGCAATCTTTATATTTGAAGAAATATCTTGTTTCGGTGGTATGGGTCTTTCGCCATCTTGGATTGTAAAAAACGGAGAATCTGAGGTCCAGATTTTCAATCAAGTTAGTAAAATTTGATGCAGGAATGCAGATAACTAATGTGAATTTGCATTTAAAAGAACAAATTTATAAGATCAAAACCTATAAATATTAATATTTTTACCAGTATTGATTATTTTTACTTTATTTTTAATGTTTTTAGATTGTCATTTTTAGGGGAGAATAGTGATTTATTTTTTAAGGAATCTACATGGAATTTTGCTATTTTGTATTTTAGGCGGAAAAAACGCAGGATACGATACATAAGGGGTCAGTAAATTCCATATGGGGTGAGAGCGAAGTTGAACCTATCTTTTCTTTTGATATTCTCAAAGTATTTTCTAATATATTATTTCACAATTCTATCATTTAGTTTAACTTCTAATCACGCATTGATGTTTTTTTCCTGTATAATCCATACAACATGTGTCATTTTGTCAAACCACGGAAACCTATCTTTTTTATTATATTTTTGAACACATATCATTATAATCCACGTTTTGGGAAAGTATGAACAATTTCTATCATTTCTAATTTAGACTCCCATACCACCTTAAGCTGTATTAATTCTTTATAAAGCTCTTTCAATTTAAAATTTGTTAGAGTGATGTACGTTTTCTTGAGCATGTTACAATTTTCGTCATCTAGGTTTCCGAGAACGTCTTTGTATGTCCTTGCTATATAGAAAAAAGGATGTTTATGTCAATTAACTGAGATGAGGTGTCATTAATTAAAATCCACAGAATATTTGAAGTATTTGCCAAAATGTAGATTTCATTATGCTTTTTTCATAATAAAATAAAAAGTATGTCACCGGATTTTTCATACGCTACAATTTGTGCAAAATTTTCCGATTTTGTATAGTTTTTCCATGGAAAATCCCATTTTGTGTGATAGGGGATTTACCGTTATGATTACCCTTTGAGTTCGTTTTTTTGTTGTTCTACTTTTTACTTTGATAAGATCATGTTATTTTTCTACTAATGGAAATTGCTCATAATGTAATAATGATTTTTTTCATTGTATCCTGTTTTAACGGCACATCAAAGTTACAATTTACAGTTTTATTGCCAACTTAATACATGCGTATATTAAGATAGATATATATTAATCAGTGTGTAGAACTATTTCATTTCTAAAGTATCTAAAGTAAATAGGTTTAGATTTTTATTAAGAGTTTATGAGGCATTGAAAAGATAATTGCTATTTATACCTTAGGAAAAACCCAATACATCTATTTTAAATTCCTTTCAATCTTTTCAACTGAAATGTCATAGTAAAATAAGGTGTTATTAAATCAATACTTTACAAATAGTTACCAAATCCGTTGGTTTTCACCGGGCACTACGGCTTCCTCCACCAACAAAAACTGGCCGCCACAAAATAGCCTAAATGCAGTGCTTAAAAGTGGCGTTAAAAACCAAAAATCAAAAATCAATCCTGTACCAAATCAGGAATATGGCAGTTGTTATCTAATAGTTCGTTTCTATGTGTGTTGAATTGTCGTGTTCTTTTTGTTTCACTATTTGTTCCGTCGTTTAACTCTTATAGTTGATGTGTTTCTCTCGGTTTTAGTTTGTAACCCTGAATATTTTTTCTTTCGATCAATTTATGTCTTTTCAACAGCGGTATACTACTGTTGCCTTTTTTTTTATATAAAGTATGCAAAACATATTGTATGCCTATTATAATGTGCTCTTATTTTTTTTTAAACATAGTGTTTTGTCGTTTCTATGTTTTATTCTATTGCTTACCCTCCAATGTGTGTATTTATCTTATGTTTTGAATTACATCATTAATTCAATCTTGAATATGACTTTTACTGCAGACTCGCAGTACCATCTGTATTCTTCTTTAAAAACAATTGCCTGTATATGGTCATGAATCGGTTGCGCTCATTTACATTTACCAATATAGGTTCATTAATATACCTTTACACCTGTCTACCGGTAACATTGTTTCCCTATATTGATCATGACGAATGTAAAACTCGCAGAAACTTCTTGATCTAAGGTAAAAAGCAACTTCATGATTTGAAACAGAGTAGCTTTCATTGCTCTTTCATTTAATTAAATAAAAACCGTTATATATGCCTTTAAATCTTGCGGCTACCCATGTACACTATACGAATATATTTAGACATATATAAAAGTGTTGGCCCTATTTGACCAGTTTCATGGTATTGATAGTTAAACAAAACAACACTAATGTTCACAAAATGATGGCTGATGAATTGGATTTTAATCTAAATATAATTTTGGAAACCAAAACACTTATTTCAGACAAGTTCAAAGTTTTTCATGCTATTATTGTCTCCGTGTATATAAAACAAATTGATATATGCACCATTTTAGTTAGAATAAAAATTGTATTGACTCCTAATCTCTAAACAATGAAATGCTTTTGATTTCGAAACTTTTAAGAACAAAGTAAGAAATATTACATTAAAATAATTCTTTACAAAACCATAGGTTCATGTTAGAAAGGAAAACAAATGTTTTAAATTGCATGTGTCCGAAGCGCGTTGCATCATGAATTTAAATTTAAATAATTTGTAACAGATAATCGCAAATGTAGAAATAACCTCATCATAGATACCACGCTTAAATTTTGTATTTACGGCAGACGCGCGTCTTGACTACAAAATATTCATCAGTGACGCTCGAATCCAAAAAAGTTAAAAAGGCCAAATAAAGTACGAAGTTTCGGAGCATTGCGGAAAAAAAATCCTAAAAGTTTTGCCAAATACAGCTAAGGTACCTATTCCTGAGGTAGAAAAGCCTTAGTATTTCAAAACTGTAAAAGTTTTGTTAACAGTTATTTTATGAATATGACCATATCAATGATAATTCATGTCTGCACAGAAGTTCTGACTACTGGGCTGGTGATACCCTCAGGGAATTAAAACTCCAACAGCAGTGGCATCGACCCAGTGGTTGTAAATAATCTCATTATAGATACCAGGATTAAATTTTGTATTTACGCCAGACGCGCGTTTCGTATTCAAAAGACTTATCAGAAAATGTGTGCTTGGAAACAGATATGTATATTTAAAAACATTATACTAGAAGACCAGCTAAATGATAGTAGTACTATGCAGATAGAACCATAAATATTATGGCAAGAAAAAACCACAATAGTCCAATATTCCATAAAAAATATGAGATCCGGCTTGTTTTATATGATTTTCATTAACGTTCTTAAATTAGATTATGACATTTTTTGCTAATGGAATTTGCCCATAAAATCACTATAAATGTTACCCCCATCCCGTTTTAACGACACATAAAAGTTACAATAAAGATTTTAATTGTTTACTTGATATGTGTATATATACACTCTGATATTATTTTCTTTAAACAGTACACCAGTTTCCTCACTGGATTAATATCCTATAAGGGCTTTGAAGAACATTTTCAGTTTGGGGTAAGTTCCGAAGTTCGCAATATATTTTGTGTTTTATACAATCAATAATTGTAGATAAATAAATAAGGTATAATTTCGATGAATGCAGTTTACGCGAGAACCCTATTCAAAAACTTTAGATAAAGGCAACAGTAGTTCAAAATTCATAAATCGATAGAGAAAAATCAAATCCTGGTTATAAACTAAAACTGAGGGACACGTATCAAATATAAGAGAACTACGACACAGCAGAGACACAACACCGAAACGTAACACACACGGAAACGAACTATAATTATTATACCGATCAAATTCCGAGCCAGAGCACTATCCAATTTAGTTTATGTAGACGAAACGCGCGTCTGGCGTACTTAATTATAATCATGGTACCTTTGACACCACTAGGTCAATGCCACTGCTGGTGAACGTTTTGTCCCCGAGGGTATCACCTGACCAGTAGTCAACACTTCGGTGTTGACATGTATATCAATAATGTAGTAATTTTTATAAATTTCCTGTTTACAAATTTTTTTCTCTCGAAAACTAAGGATTTTTTTTATCCCAGGCATTGATTTCCTTAGCTGTATTTGGCACAAATTTGGGGAATTCTGGATCCTAAATGCTCTTCAAATTTGTACTTGTTTGGCTTTATAAATATATATATATATAGGCAGGCAATTTGGTGTCACGATATCACAGTAGCATGGGTTCGAATCCCGGCGAGGGAAAAACCAAAAATTTGCGAAAGCAAATTTACAGATCTAACATTGTTGGGTTGATGTTTAGACGAGTTGTATATATATATATATATATATATATATATGTTGATATGAGCGTTACTGATGAGTCTTATGTAGACGAAACGCGCGTCTGGCGTACTAAATCATAAACATGGTACCTTCGATAAATTATTAGATAATATCATCATATAACAATAAACAAGTAGTCGCTGGGAAAGTTTATATGTTTTCTCATCTATATACAAGTTCTATGGACTTGAATAGGTTCGAATCAAGCATACCATGAACATGTTCAAAGAGGCAGTATTTACAAAAAATCATGATTTATCATTACTCCGAGAAATTCCAAACGGAAAGTCCCTAATCAAATGGCAAAATCAAAAGCCCAAACACATCAAACGCATGGATAACAACTGTTATATTCCTGACTTGGTACTAGCGTTTTCTTACGCAGAAAATTGTAGATAAAAAACTGGTTAAATAGCTAGCTAAACCTCTCACTTGTGTGACAGTCGCATCAAATTCTATAATATTGACTTCGATGTGTGAACAAAACAAACAGACATAATATGTAAAAATGTCAAAATTATATACAATTTTTATTATTTTATAAGAATAATTTTACAAAGCCCAAATGAAGATAAAAGATCAAACTACTTTGTCCCATTTTTGTTTTAGGTTTTTGAAATCTAACAAAGAGGAACAATATCAAGCATGGAAAGTGAGTATCAAAAACGTGTGGAATTTGACAATATATATTTGTATTAATGTACAAGATCTGAATAATGCTCAATTCCTATATTTGTATTTAGCTTAAGTGTTTTAATAATTAAGCGATTTTCTCTTTTATTAAAAAAGGATGACAATTATTTCTATATGAGATATAAAATCCTTTATCCTCTCTTTACATTTATATTTTTAAATATAGGATTTCGCTATATTTTTCTATAAATGAACTTTATCATATACTTACATGTCATAGAAAAATAAAATAAAAAATGGGGTCACGTCATTTAAGCTCAAATCTTGTTTTCGAAAGAAGCACACATTTTTGTACAGGAACTTTTTTTCTGTTGAACTAATAGGAGAAATAGATGTACAAAATATAATATCGAAATAAAAATATAAATTTCAATAGTTCGTTTTTACATTGTACTGTTATACCACTGTCCCAGGTTATGAGAGGTTATGAATCCCGCTAACATGTTTAACATCACCACATTCTGTATGTATGGGCCTGTCCCAAGTCAGGAGGCTGTAATTCAGTGGCTGTCGTTTGCTAATGTGTTACATATTTATTTGTCGTTCATTTTTGGAACATAAACTAAGCCGTTAGTTTTTCTCGTTTGGATTGTTTTATATTTGTCATTTCGGGGCCTTTTAAAACTGACTATGTGGAATGTATGTAAAAAAACATCCGACTAAGGAAATGTATCCAATATGAGAAAACAAATTGTGTCTGTGGTGATGGGAACGCATTTATAAAATGCAAATTATAACCATAAGGTGAATATATACAGCATGTAAATATAAACTTGAAGTAAAGCTTCTTTGTGATTATTGGAGGTCGAATTTGTATTAGTCTTCTAATTTCGATCGTCGATCAGACATGTGACAACTAGACTACAGAATTCCTTTGACATCTCTCACTGTATCAATATTTCATGCATTATTTACAGTTCGTAGCATTGCCAGTTTACTTTTTCTTTATTACATACATATTTGGAGAAATAGACGCTGGATTTATCATACCCCATCAATATGGAACAGATCTTTTTCTGACTTAACATCTTAACTCTATATTTTAATGCCGCTAAATTTGTATCAATAAATAAAATTGAAAAAATTTTCTTAGAACTTTTCAGTCCCTCATTGTTAATTCAAAAAATGAAATATAAGCTGATCTTATGTTTTGCTGTGACACCACTGTCTCAGGTTAGTGGAGAGTTAAAGGTTCGGAAATGGGGCAATGCTGCTGTAGTTGGTTGCTGTTTATCATATTTTTTTCTCGTATTTTTTATCATTATAAGTCCGTTTAATTTCTCGCTTCAATTCCTTATTCCTTCATCAAAAGGTTATTATATATTGTTGCATTTTTTGCAAGAGTTATCTACCTTTTCAATGCAAATATCCATTGGAATTTTCAATGATTTTTTTTTTAGTCTTTTTCAAGTAAGATTTGATGTGACTTTTTTCTGAGTATATTTGGGGTATAATGCTAAAGATTAAAACCTAAAAATCTTCTGTGGCAATTACTGTGTTGTGTTTTTGTTGTGTCGTGGTTCTCCTTTTATATTTGAAGCATTTTACCACAGTTGTAGTTTGTAACGCGGATTTGTTTTCTTCTCAATCGATTTATTAATTTCGAACATCGGTATACTACTGTTGCCTTTATTCGTCTTAAATACGTCTTAAGTGACAGCTTTTTTTTTTGTTCATTCTTAAAGTTTAAATGTAAGTTGTATTTGATGATAATACATAACATATATAAAGATTGAGAGTGAACACGGATGCGGCCACATTCATTTTTGATAAAAACCATCTGAAAAGTGACATATACTGGCATATTTGATACTTTTTCATATTTAAGCTTGAATTTGAAAGTCTTTAGTGACTAACTCAGTTAAAATCTTTCATATTAACCAATTGAATCGACTGAAGTTGACACTTACGTGTTTAAAAAGTGTCCAAAATCTTTCTTCTGATGAAACCTTACCGGACCTACTCTTTTGTGTATTGAAATGGTATTATTTAGAAGTCAATATATAAATCACATGATTTTATTCTTTTTCTACTTAGGTGGCCGATTTATTTCCAAGTTTGATTGTTAGAGAAGAGCGAAATGTTTGAATGAGCAAATGTACCATTTCTTCCATCAACATATTTTACCTAATTGCTATATTTTCTAATGAATATTCCTTGTTTTAAATATAGGTCACAACACAACTTTCAACAATGAGCAAAAACCAATTATGTATAATTAGCTTTAAGAGGCAAAAACATGTTAAATTTTACATATTTTAAAAGTGAAAAAAGCCGTCCCCATTAAAGACAGAACAATAAATAATTGCTGCGTCATAATTTTGAACAAGCACATACAGACTTTTGCGTGATTAAATATGTTTTTGTCAGCGTGTGACCTATATATATTAAAACTGTAACAGTATTGCAACAAAAAAACATAAGAGGAAACTTAAAACATCAGTGGAAAATCGCTTGACTTTTCATATTTACAAAAAGCACCAAAATAAATAATAAAAAGACAATAGATAAGGGTGAAGGTTGATACCTTTTAAAATGTTTCAACCCGCTACATTTGTGTGCACCTGTCCTAAAACAGGAATATCATGTAATAAGTAGTTGTCGTTTGTTGGTGTGGTTCTTTTTTGAAGCCCTTTATAGCTTGTTCTTCAATGTGGGACAAGGCTACGGGTTGAAGACAGTACTTTGACCTATAATGGCATACTTTTACTAATTGGGACTTAGCTGGAGAGTTGTCTCCATTGGCACGCATGCCAAATCCCTTATATCTGTATAACAGACACAAAATTTCGATCTATGGGTGGATTACCAAGCACTAAATTTGACTGCATACAAGGTTAACCTGATTACACAACAATACAAATAATTTAATAAAGTGTTTTTGTACCTCTTGAATGTGAAAGTATATAGAACTATATATTTTTGGAATCAGTGTGAATTAAACAGTTAAATAATACCGGAAGTAACAAATTATATCCCCTTTTTAAAAAATATTGTACGGACACCATATATTTTTGAAATCAGCATACTATAAGCTATCATTTGACTTTTACTATTTTCATATCAAAGTACTTGTTTTATTGTGGAGAATTATCTTTATTTCAGTTCCGCTATCAGTTGTTTTGCTTTTGCTTTTTGGAGTCACGTCACTTAAATGTAGCACTGAAGCCTGTAGTGATACAAAGAGCATAACTTGTACGACTACAGTACAGACAACATGTCCAACAATACAAGGTATGTAAAAAAGGCAACAGTAGTATACCAGTTTTGAAAAATCATAAATCCATTGAGAAAAAAACAAATCGGGTTACATACTAAAACCGAGAGAAACACATCAAGTATAAGAGGTACACAAAGGAACAACAAGAAAACCGTAGTGCAACAAAAAAAATACGCCAACACACAAAAAATCAAACAATTTGAAAACTACTTCCATATTAGGACATTTAAAAAAAAATGTTGGGTTCATCATAGAACTGAAAAAAAATGATAATAAAATCATTTTGATGAGAATGTATCAGCCTACACGTTATTTTATTAAGATTAGGAAAAATGCACTAAGATTCAAAGAATACAGAAAATAAGGATATTCCATCCACATCCTCCTCTGTAACTTTTTGCCAATACTAATGACTTAAGGGAATATTTTGATGGTAATAAGAGAGTGATCTATCTTTTTGTTTACTTAAAATTTTTGGGCCATATTTTTATGCTTTTTTGTATGAATTAAATACATGTTTTGTTTTATTTGGATATATATATGCTTTAACATGTTGATTATGTTTTGAATATTTGATTGTTTCATTATGAAGGAAAATTGTTTATACACTTATTACAGAAATAATTATATAATTTCAAATTAAGAAATAAACAAAATTAAGAGAAACTTGTCAGAATCACACTTAGTTTTCGGTGGAGTTTGTGTTACCCAGTCTTTAGTTTTCGATGTTTTTTGGTAATATTTTTTGTGTGTTTCTCGTTTTCTTTTTTTAGCCATGGAGTTGTCAGTTTATTTCCGACTTATGAATTTGAATGTGGCTGGGGTATTTTCTGACTAGATTTTCCTTATGCAACTTAAAACCATTAGGCATTATTACTGACACCAAACTATCTTTGGCTTGTTGAATTTCGAAATATTTCCTTACATATTTAACTCTGGTTACTATAAAAATTAAGATTGCTTCGGTTTTATATTGTTATCCAGTTGCCGTATCCAGCTTTCTACTGTGTACCTCCCATAAAATTGTCCCACAATGTAGTAAATTTGTTGAGTACCAGACTTGACACCAAATGGAACAAAAATAGTCATAAATAATATTGATTTTCTTTTATATTGTGTGAATTTAATGGACAGTTTAATCAATTTTGCTAAACCACACGATGGTTACCCCCCCTTTCCCCCCAATAGGACATTGCAAACAGGACATTTTTCGTTGAATCATTAGACGGAGAAAAAAAACACAGATTCTAACACTTAACCCAGTTTACTACAAATTTATATTAAATATCAGTGGTGTGACTCGAATGCTTTTAATCTTTTGTGATTGCCATTACGGACCTCTTTTAATTATGTTTAATGTTTATCTTGATATTCCAAGTATAATAACTTTTTTGTGTTTGTTTTTTAATCAAAATATTGTTTTATTCAGCCCAGTGCAGCCCTATAGCCGCATGCCCAGTAGGTTTTGTGGTTGTTGCAAATGGTAATGCAAATAAATGCTACAGAGTATTAGAAACGGATGCTGCAAATTATGGGGCTGCAAGTGTAAGTAGTTTTAATTGTTTTTTTTACTCTTCATTAGATCGAAGCTATATATATATTTTAACATTTTAAAAACTTTTAAAAAATGACATTAGTAGTCTCCCTTGTATTTGTTAACGTCATACTATTGTTAACGTCAATCAATTGTTTTATATATATATACATTAAAATCATAGACCACAACTCTGCTTGGTCTAAGGAGGATAGACTCTCTCGGGAAAGATTTTGGATAAGAAAATTAACAACGTCGGAACCAAATCGGATAAATGAAAAGATGGAGTCCGACTCCGGTTAGTGCTTCACATTTAGGTTATATTACTTATTATTACAGTCTCTGTTTCTATTTCTTAACCTTTCTCATCTATTACATAAATTTGTTGAAGATACCAAGTTAAATTGCTTAATTTTTTGTGGGATGTAAAAGTACCAAGCCAGGTTCTGCTGGTTATACTTAGTCAAAACTTATTAATTACATTTTAACGGCCGTTTGTTCGCGATGTTTAAATACTCAGACTCTGTTGTAGCTACTTTACTCTGTCAATTTGAAGTATTTATAAATTTAGATCGTTCACTACTGTCTATTTGGTAATTTTATTGACGTATTCATTCTTTAACCATCATAATTGTCGTTCCCGTTAAAGTTTTAGAATTGTGCTAGTTCATATCGCACATTATTATTTGTATTTAAAGCATATATTTGAACTCTCTGTTGTAATAAGCCATATAACCTATGTCATGTTAAACAAATTATTAGAATGGTGCAAGCGTCTTAACTAATGTTCGGTTTGACTTTTTTATTGTATAAATTTCAAGATTGTAATAGTTTAATCTAAGAAGACTTAAAGATGATTCATTTAACATCAGAATCTGACGATATCTCAGTAGCATGTGCTGCGAAAGCAAATTTACAGATCTAACATTGTTGGATTGATGTTTAGACGAGTTGTATATATATATATATATATATAGTGTCTAAAAATAGCAACAATCAACATTCAATCTATCTAGGTGTGGATCAGTTTGTAAATAAACTGATGCAGTTACTAAATTAAATTATATAAGTGTCTAAGAATGTAACTTTAACACACTAATGAGTGTTATAAAATTAGTTGTTATATTTTATATATTATTCACGCAATATTTCGCTAAACAAATTAGCTTCATCGGGCGTGTGCATCTATCTAGGTGAAATCGGATGCATGACAAAAAAATATCTTTGTAGCTTGACATTTTTGTGTAAAAGTTTAAAATATTGATTGATGGGGTATATACAAGATATTTTTGCCGTTTATTGTACATAATAATTTTTAAATCTAAACAAATAGTTGTTTTAGTTAAATAGAATGAAATTCATGATTTATTCCTTTGGTTTTGGGTAGAACTGTTTTTCATCCCTCTCATTAAGTCCATCAGGTTCAAGAGTACGTAGCTGATGCATCCAGAACCTTTCTCTCTGTTTTCTCCTTTCGGAGTCCCTCTAAATTGAAAACTACGTTCAAACCTATGATTGCGTTGGATAAAAACCGCAATTTTTATACGTGTGCATGTAAAATATATTTCGTTGTAGAAGGGTCTAAATACAGCACAAACAACATTTTCCAAAAGACAAAAAAAAGGAAAAAGTATATTTAAACAAAACATATATATATATATATATATATAAGTGTCTAAGAATGTAACTTTAACACACTGATGAGTGTTATAAAATTAGTTGTTATATTTTATATATTATTCACGCAATATTTCGCTAAACAAATTAGCTTCATCGGGCGTGTGCATCTATCTAGGTGAAATCGGATGCATGACAAAAAAATATCTTTGTAGCTTGACGTTTTTGTGTAAAAGTTTAAAATATTGATTGATGGGGTATATACAAGATATTTTTGCCGTTTATTGTACATAATAATTTTTAAATCTAAACAAATAGTTGTTTTAGTTAAATAGAATGAAATTCATGATTTATTCCTTTGGTTTTGGGTAGAACTGTTTTTCATCCCTCTCATTAAGTCCATCAGGTTCAAGAGTACGTAGCTGATGCATCCAGAACCTTTCTCTCTGTTTTCTCCTTTCGGAGTCCCAATTTTGATTTACCTCAATTATTTGAAAGGTGATATTATCAAAAGTATGTCCTGTTCTTAAGAGGTGTCTCGTAATTGGACAGTTTCTTCCTTTTGTATAGAACGACCGGTGATTGTTAAGTCTGATGTTGAATGTAGTTTCTGTTTCACCAACATACTGCAGCTTGCAAGTTCCACAAGTAAGAATATAAATACTATTTTCCGTTTTGCAATTAGATGTAACATAGATGTTGTATCGCTGCTTTGTTACTGTGCTGCTAAAAGAGTGGTCAGTGTTGGCGGCTTTACAGCACTTACAATTGCTTCTACCGCATTGTTTGTAACACCCAAATTTAGAAGTTTCTTTATACACAAATATTCCAAAAGATGAAGGAATTGCCGCGTGTGAAAAAGTATGGAATACTCGAAAGGATAAACATCCCCAAACTGACTGTCTAGTTCAATTGCTCAAGCTAGTGCTTGAAAATAACAACTTTATTTTCAACGACAAGCACTTTTTACAGATTGACGGAACTAGTATGGGAACAAAAATGGCAACTTCTTTTGCCAACATTTTTATGGGGGATCTCGAAGAACGCATCCTTTTAAGTGTGTCATACAAACCCTTGTCATGGCTCCGTTTTATTGATGATATTGACATGAAATGGAACGATACTGCAAGATTTCTTAGATCATTGTAATCAGTTCCATCACTCAATTAAATTTACATCTGAATTTTCAAGCGAGAAAATTGCTTTTCTCGACACCACCACATTTGTAAAAAACGGGATCATGACAACTGATCTCCACACAAAGAAAACTGATAAACACCAGTTCCTTTCTCCAAAAAGTTGTCACCCGAAACACTGCTCCAGGAGTATACCTTACAGTCAAGCCATCAGACTAAAGCGAATTTGCTCCTCGGAATCCAAACTTAACTATCGTTTGGGACAACTAAAAACACAGCTGAAATCAAGAGGATATAAAACCAAAAACATCACAGACGCTTTTGATAAAGCCCAAGAAAAAGATCGAGCTAGCCTCATGGAATACAAAGATAAGACGACCCGTGCAGATAGAATTCCGTTTGTTGTAACCTTCCATCCCGATTTGACAAATATTTCATCTACTATCCGAAAGCACTGGCGTCTTATCGAAAATGACACTTCCTTAAAAGAAATTTTTCCATCACCTCCTGTTATTGCCTATCGCAGACCCAAAAATCTCAAAGACATACTTGTGACATCAAAAGTAAAGAAACAAGAAACTTCTAAATTTGGGTGTTACAAACAATGCGGTAGAAGCAATTGTAAGTGCTGTAAAGCCGCCAACACTGACCACTCTTTTAGCAGCACAGTAACAAAGCAGCGATACAACATCTATGTTACATCTAATTGCAAAACGGAAAATAGTATTTATATTCTTACTTGTGGAACTTGCAAGCTGCAGTATGTTGGTGAAACATAAACTACATTCAACATCAGACTTAACAATCACCGGTCGTTCTATACAAAAGGAAGAAACTGTCCAATTACGAGACACCTCTTAAGAACAGGACATACTTTTGATAATATCACCTTTCAAATAATTGAGGTAAATCAAAATTGGGACTCCGAAAGGAGAAAACAGAGAGAAAGGTTCTGGATGCATCAGCTACGTACTCTTGAACCTGATGGACTTAATGAGAGGGATGAAAAACAGTTCTACCCAAAACCAAAGGAATAAATCATGAATTTCATTCTATTTAACTAAAACAACTATTTGTGTAGATTTAAAAATTATTATGTACAATAAACGGCAAAAATATCTTGTATATACCCCATCAATCAATATTTTAAACTTTTACACAAAAACGTCAAGCTACAAAGATATTTTTTTGTCATGCATCCGATTTCACCTAGATAGATGCACACGCCCGATGAAGCTAATTTGTTTAGCGAAATATTGCGTGAATAATATATAAAATATAACAACTAATTTTATAACACTCATCAGTGTGTTAAAGTTACATTCTTAGACACTTATATATATATATATATATATATATGTTTTGTTTAAATATACTTTTTCCTTTTTTTTGTCTTTTGGAAAATGTTGTTTGTGCTGTATTTAGACCCTTCTACAACGAAATTTATTTTACATGCACACGTATAAAAATTGCGGTTTTTATCCAACGCAATCATAGGTTTGAACGTAGTTTTCAATTTAGACTCGTTTATATTTTTTTGTTTGGGCTTGTATCATATTTTCCCTCCGGTATATATGATCCGTTCATCCTATATTGACTCTTAAAATTCAAGAGTTTATCTGAAATTGAGGGTAAATTATATGGCCTTCCAAATACCGTTTCGATCCCTAACATCACTGAAGAGACATATATTGTCGAAATCTAGATCTGGTGTACAAATAAAATATTGACACCTTGTGTTTGTGGCATAACATCTATGCCACAAGTTTATCGTTTTCTGTTTAGTATTAAATTTATAGTAAGATCCATTTTGTTACATCTCGTGATCAATTTGATTTGGCAATCGCCAATGGCAGTCAGCAGGGTTTAAGAACATCAGTATACAAATTGCGGTTTTTATCTAACGCAATTATAGGTTTGCACGTAGTTTTCAATTTAGACTTGTTTATATATATAATAATATATAGTTATATTGAGAATGGAAATGAGGAATGTGCCAAAGAGACAACCCGACCATAGAAAAAAAACAACAGCAGAAGGTCACCAACAGGTCTTCAATGTAGCGAGAAATTCCCGCACCCGGAGGCGTCCTTCAGCTGGCCCCTAAACAAATATATACTAGTTCAGTGATAATGAACGCCATACTAATTTCCAAATTGTACACAAGAAACTAAAATTAAAATAATACAAGACTAAAAAAGGCCAGAGGCTCCTGACTTGGGACAGGCGCAAAAATGCGACGGGGTTAAACATGTTTGTGAGATCTCAACCCTCCCCCTATACCTCTAGCCAATGTAGAAAAGTAAACGCATAACAATACGCACATTAAAATTCAGTTCAAGAGAAGTCCGAGTCTGATGTCAGAAGATGTAACCAAAGAAAATAAACAAAATGACAATAATACATAAATAACAACAGACTACTAGCAGTTAACTGACATGCCAGCTCCAGACTTCAATTAAACTGACTGAAAGATTATGATTTCATCATATGAACATCAGGCACAATCCTTCCCGTTAGGAGTTAAGTAGCATACCATCATAACATATATGAGAAGAACATAACCCGTGTCATGCCAACAACGTTTTTTTTTAATAAATGTGTTTAGTTTATAGTATATCCAAGTCTAAATTGAAAACAACGTTCAAACCTATGATTGCGTTGGATGAAAACTAAAAATTTTATACGTGTGTATGTAAAACAAATTTCGTTGTAGATGGGTCTAAATACAGCACAAAAATTATTTTCCAAATGACAAAAAAAGTGAAAAAGAATATTTTAACAATTGACGGTTGCCAAATAAATTGATCACAAGATTGTACAAATGGACCTTTATAATAGTTTTATACCAAACAGAAAACAATAAACTTGCGACAAAGATGGTAAACCACAAACATGAGGTACATAGCCAGAAATTGGTAGTACTTTTGATAATTAATATTCATAATATGTAAAGGAAAATTGTACCACGTGATAATAGTTTGAACTGGACTGGCTTGATATCATTGAAATCTTTAAAAACACAGATATCATAAGTTGACCGTCACAGAGTCCTTGTTTATAATCACTCTGATATTTCTGTAAAGTTGTCAGGCGGTCAAAATCAAAGCAATGAACGCGAAATTCGTGATTTTTTCTTGTTTTCGTGAGTTTATTTTCTTAAAATAGCGGAATTTTAACGTAACGTGGGAACCTAGAGTTCAACGACTACACATACAAGGTTTGAACGTGCTTATTCTTTTGACATTCAAGTTTCAAGTTTCATCCCCGCAACCTGTTTTTTAATGACCTTGTTAGTCAATGTCAACAAGAAGTTTGCAAATTTGACGTTTCAACCATTTTAGCTGTATTTTATACTGCAATATTAGAAACCTCTCGCTTCGACTTTTAAAATAGCTAGGAACCTTGATTTTTGCAACGACAGTCATTATGTTTCGTTTAAATGGTGTATATTGTTGTGTATATTTATTTTCTGTCCCCGCAATCTGTCTATCACTTAAAGTAAAGTTAAAACAGACATTTTTTTCAAAATACCCTATCATTTCAATATAATTTCCGTGACCCGTATCCGATTTCTTTAGTATAATATTCAAATAAGCAAAGTGGTGTTGATTTCTGGATATGGGTATTTTTTTTCACCATATCCGGATACATCTTGATGTATGGGGATATGATTTGTTAGTGAACTACACGTGGTGACTATATATATATACATATATATATATATATATATAATAATATTTTTAAATTTGCAAACTACATTTCACATCAAATAATAACAGTTCGTTAAAATATTGTCACTAGCGCTTTCATGCCTTCTGGCAATCTTCAGGCGACGTTTTAACAATGTCCTTGACGACATCTACTTAAACACGTTTGATTTATCTCCCCTTATCGTTATTGTAACGTAATAAACGTTACCAACGGCAGTGTCGTCAAGGACATTGTTAAAACGTCGCCTGAAGATTGCCAGAAGGCATGAAAGCGCTAGTGACAATATTTTAACGAACTGTTATTATTTGATGTGAAATGTAGTTTGCAAATTTAAAAATATTATTATATACATTCTGTACACCGTGTTTATTTACTTTTGCTATATATATATATATACGTCTGAGTCAGTGACAACCCTACAACAGATGTATCCATCGGATCGCCATCAATGATGGTGATACATGGCTGTGTACATAATGTATATACAACTCGTCTAAACATCAACCCAACAATGTTAGATCTGTAAATTTGCTTTCGCAAATTTTTGGTTCTTCCCTCGCCGGGATTCGAACCCATGCTACTGTGATATCGTGACACCAAATCGCCTGCACTGCAGCCGTCCCGCTAGACCACACGACCACCTGGGCTCTCTTTGTTATATATATATTTGGTATAGGGTGACCTAAAAATACATGGTTAATTACCATATAGGATTAGCAACCTGAGGGTAAGTAAGGAGTTATCTCCCTTTCAAAACAAAAACGAAATCTGAAAAGTTTAAACAGACGAAACTGATAATGAATTATTGAAAAACATAAAAACAAATTTTAAGCTAACATGTTGTTATTGTTGATATATGTTTTTTTGTATAGAAAAATGGATGTAGATACGTAAACATGTTAAAACTAAAAATTTGAATACTTAATCACTTTGATATGCCGATAGTTTTAATACCACATGTGACGAAAGACGGTAAGATAAATTCGTTACACGGTGTGCTCTCACCCCATATGGAATTTACTGACCCCATATTTATCGTATTAGGTCATATAATCTACCTCGTTTAGATTTTTAGAGATATGATTGGTAAAAGGACTACACGTGGTTAATATGTGTATTTGATATAGGGTTTCATGAAAAATATAGAGTTAGTTTCCATATGGGGTTAGTAAGGAGTTACTTCCTATCAAAACAAAAAAGATGCTACAACCCTTTATAAAAACAACACGGTGATGAGAAAAAATCTGAAAGGATTAAACAAATGAAGAAATTGATGATGAAAAGTGGAAATAAGTTCATAAAACATAATTAAAGCTACCAAGTTTTTATTGTTGGCATAACGGAGTTACTTCCATTTCCAAAATTTAAAAAAAAAAGAAATCTGAAAGGATTTAACAGAAGAAGAAATTTATAGATGTAATGAATGATTGAAATAAATTCATAAAACAAATTTAAAGACAAATGGAAGTAGGCTTTTAATACTAAGTATTGGAGGTCGCTAGTCAAAATACCCCATGTGAAGATAGTCGGTAAGATAAATTCGTTAAACGCTTCGCTCGTACAAAATGTAACCCATATGCAATTTACTGACCAAATATATATCGTATTAGGTCACTAACACACCATGTAACTAATAATGTATATAGTCTTACACACGGGTGTCATTCCGTTTAACGAGAGAAATTATCGTGAAAGAATATCCAACGGTGGTCAAGTATTGCGAGACGATCGTGAAAGCTCTGATACCGGATCGTGAAAGACATTTAATGCAAATTTTAGTTCCGAATCTGTGAAAAAATCGCTTAATTTTCAAAACGCGGAACAAATCCAAACAAAAAAATATGTCTGTCAAAATGGTTCAACTTCCTCAACATTACTGTGCAATAAGTAGAGAAATTATGCAGTACTTTATGAAAAATCACAAAAGGCGCAATGCATCTGGAATTAATTTTAAAAAACACGTTATTTGTACCTATAATGGTCATATTTCAATATACATGTATCATGATATATTGGAAATTTAATCTTTGGTGTATCTGATAGTACAGTAAAATGAAAGTATGCTCTTCCCTTAAAAGCGTGAATTTGTTTATGAAAACCTTGAATTTTGTTGAATTTTCATCAAACTTGATCGTGAAAGATCAGGCAACGCATTATTTTGATCGTGAAAGATAATGCGTGACCAGACTTAATCTAGTAATCAGAAAT